>NW_027269278.1:0-1200000 GCF_023055355.1 Agelaius tricolor | reverse complement strand
AGCATAATACAAATGAGCAGAATTCCTTTGTGCTTCAGTGAGCAAATGTAATTGCTGGCAGATGTGAGGTTCAGGTTAGCACTCCCAAACTGCCCCACATTTACAGAGCTCCCCCAAACCAATCTGCAGCCCCTGACTCTGGTTCAGCAATGGGAGAGCAAGGGCTGCACCATTGCAACTCAAATGGGCAGTGGAGCCAAAGCTGCTGAGGATCAGGGAATATCCTGAGCTGAAAGGACCCACTGGGATCACCCAGTCCAGCCCCTGTCCCTGCCCAGACCCCCCAGCAATCCCCCCTGTGCATCCCTGGTGTCCAAAGGCTCCCGGAGCTCTGGCAGCCTCGGGGCCGTGCCCATTCCCTGGGCAGCCTGGGCAGTGCCCAGCACCCTCTGGGGGAGGAACCTTTCCCTGGTGTCCATCCCAAAGCTCCCCTGCAGCCGTTCCCTCCTTCCCTGAGCTCTGCCCTGGGCTCCTCTCTGCAGCTGCACCAGCCCAGTGCCCTCAGCCCTCCTCGGGTGGCTCCTGCAGAGCCTTCCCCAGCCCCGGCCCCTCCTTTGGGCCCTCTGGAACAGCTTTGGGGCTCTGATGTTGTGGCACCCGAAGTGCCCCAGCCCTGGAGGTGAGGCTGCCCCAGCCCAGAGCAGAGCAGGACAATCCCTCCCTTTTCCCTGGTGTCCCCAGGACAGGGATGTCCCTCCTGGCTCCAGGGCACTGCTGACTCACATTTGTTCCCCTGGCACCAGCCAGGACCCTCAGGTCCCCTCTGCTCATTCCATTCCCACTGCTCTGCTGGAGCCCACCCTGCAGCATCCCCAGGGCTGGCAGGCAGCCTTGGTGCTCCTGAGGGAAAAATGCAGCTTTGGCATTTCTTTATGGCTTGATCATCTAGAGATTTGTCTGGCTTACTCTGGATGCCGTGCTGGTGTATTTTTGGTAGTTCAGGATCACAGTAAAGTTTTCTGCAGAGCCTTTCCTGTTCAGGGATATTGAATCTTATATTGAACTGTGGCTGTAAGAAAATCCTGTTGTCACTGAAGCACTACACAGAAAGAGGTCTGATTCAAGACATTGTTACCCCACCATGTATAAGCAAATTCTGAAGAAATCCGTGTGTGTATGTACACCAGATATCAAGGATAATACTGTACAAATTCTTAATTCCAATTGAATATTTTAAGACCCCTCTGGACATTTTGACAAAATTGGGTGCTACAGCTCTTGTTTGTCTAAAGCTGAGTCAGGTCTCATTCCTTCAGAAACCTCTAGAATTCAGGTAGGGAGAAATGACCACTATTTGAATTTTCAGAGCAGTGCTTTGAGAAAAAGAAACGTGCTGGGGTTCTGCAGTAAAAATAGGATTAGCACAGATTTTTAGGAGAGAGGGTAATGGTTACATCCATCAACCAAGGAAAGATCCATATGTGTCTATCTTATGTATAAAAACACAAGCTGGAAGGGTAGTAAGAATGTGTCTAATATCTTAGTGTTAGATTGAAATGAAATGAAATGGAATGAAATGAAATGAAATTAAATACTCTGAGTTAGAGACACCTTGGCTGCAGCTCTTGCCAGGGTATCAGAGTGGCTCTGCCAGCTCAGCTTTCCTGGGAGGAATTGCACTTCTGTAATATCAGCCCATGGTGGTCCAAATAACCCAAAGAAATGTGGATGTTTTCTGTCATTTTTCATACAGCTGGGGGTTTTCTCTCCTCTGAAGCACAGCACATGCTCCTTCTCCTGCTGGAACTGAGCCCCCACTGTCAGCTACAGCTCTGGGGCAATTTTCATGCCTGCAGTGAGCTGCAGGAGATGCTCCTGATCCCAGTGGCTCATTCTGGTTTGGGCAGATACCAGATGGACTTTGCTGCTGTGAACAAAGCTCTTCCACACGATTGAAAATAAGGAGGATGCTGCAAAGCACAAAGCTCAGCCTCAGCAGCAGCTTTGAACAAATCCCCAAGGTGTTTATATGCTGAGGGCACCCTCAGTGCTCCACACAGGCCAGCTGTGAGCAACTTTGTGCCATCCCCCAGCAGGGGTGATGGATGGAGGAAATTGTGTGCAAACGCCACCACGATGTGGTGACACTGTGAGCTCCTCCTGGCACAGCCCCCGTGGAACAAACCTCCCTGGGTTATAAGGCACAAATATGAAGTCTTTAGGAAAGTTGGAGAAGTGCTTTACAAGAACCTTTATTTTTCCTGCTGTGGATGCCTTTCCTCACAGGATTCCTTTATGTCACTGTGCTCTGCTGAGGGGAATAAAGGAGTCACTGTGTGTTCAGCTGGGCAGAATATTTCATATAAATTTGAAGGCGTTGCTTCTAGAGAGGCAAACTGAAGAAGCACCAAATAAAGTAGAAATGCTTAATTAAAATGAATAGGGCTTAAATTTTGCTGAAAAGAAAGCATTTAATCAGCTGAGAACACTGAGAGCTGGGATTTAGTTCTGCAGTAGAAGAACCTTGAAATCCCCCTGGGATTTGCTGCCATTGTACAGGTGGCAGAAGACAACGTGCAGAATGAGACAGTGCCTGCCTGGAGGAGCCTCCTGGCCCTCTGAAAAGAGCAGGAGAATGGGGTGATGGTATTTACACCTGAAACATGGGGAGCAGAGGCCCGGAAGATGGAAAGGAATAAATCAAAGTTTGTAACCAGTAAAGAACTGGGAGCAGATCTCCTGCATCTCGGGATGCTGCAGTGAGCTTAGGCCAAAAGCTCATTCAGCCACTTGGTAAAGGCATTGGGATTGCTGGGAGAACAAAACATCACTTTCAGTCATTTATAGAAGATTTATTTTTGTGCTTTTAGGAAGTTAATAAATCAGGCTCCTTCCCTGTCCAACCCTGGCCTTTGGCACTGCCAGGGATCCAGGGGCAGCCCCAGCTGCTCTGGGCACCCTGTGCCAGGGCCTGCCCACCCTCCCAGGGAACAATTCCTCCCAGATATCCCATTTACCCAACTCTCTCTTGGTTTGAAGCCTTTCTCCCTTGTCCTGTCACTCCAGGCCCTTGTAAAAAATCTCATATGATGCCAAATCCTGAGACACCAGGATGTCCAGCTGTCTGTTTTGAAATTAGTTCCTTTCCTTTTGAAATTCTGAGTATTAATTATTGAGCAGATCAGCTGAGAATTCTTTATTAATAATGTTTATTTATTTTATATTTATTTAATTTTAATAAATAATTTAATATTTATTTGATTTTATCTGGAAACCAAGGCCTTGGGGAAAAAAACCAAAAAAACCCAATCAACCAACCAGCCGACCAAAAAAAATCCAAAACAAAGCAAAGCAAAACAAAACAACCCATCACCTTGGATCAGCTCTAGAGCTGATTGAAACATGCAAACTAAAAAATGCCCACTGAAATCTGAACCTTGCGTGGGTACTGGGATCTTTTGAAAACATAAGGCTTCTCCTAGTTCATATCAGACAAGTGAGACCTCTTTTTCTAAGCAATGCCTCCTATTTCTGAGGGTTGATGCAAAGAACTGTGCTGGAGTTTTTTTGCAGACCCCAAACTTACAAACAGTCTGAAATTTAAAGATATATAAGAAGGTTCAAATACTTATGTACAATATTCCTAGAAAAACAGACAGAGCAAAGCCAGTATGAAATTTTAGTCTTAAATACATTGTAAATGTTACTGGTAGTGCTGCCTGTAATTAAGCTTGCCTCACATTTCCCATTATAAGCCCCAGTTTTCAGTGGCATAAATCTGTGCCAGATTTTAACTGTTTGGGCTGAAACTTTCCATGCTGAATGTCTGCCTCAGATGAATTGTTTGGAAAGCTTCAACAAAAAATGGTTTCACCATTTCTGGGAATGAAATTAAGAGAAAAATATTTTCTTTTGCCCATGCAAACTTAATTCTGGCATTTCCTAAGCTTTGAGTGCTGGGGCTGTAACCTTGATGTTTTTATATATGTATGTTTATGTTTCCTTCAGAAAGGGAAAGTTTATAAAATAATGCCTACCTGGGTATATTTGGATAGCCAGACAACTTTGAACTCAACATGAAAACTGTCAATAATTTAATTAGCTTGGAAACAATCTAATTACATTGATTTTTTGTTTATCCCCAGGCAAATTGCTTGAGGCCTGACTTCAATGGGCCTATCTTTCCTTAGGGACTGGACTATGGATTATTGGTCTCTTAATTTAACTTTGAGTTCAGTTCTTAGATATGAAGTGTGGAGGATGCTCTCTTCCTCCCTGGCTGTCAGGCTGATTTAAGGCTTACAGGCCATTTTTGAGTTGATTTGTTGGAATGCACCCTCCTCTCACCAATTCTAGCTCAGCAGGAAGCTCAGTTCCTGGCTGTTGAAGGGACATTGTCCCTGACGTTTCCCTGCGTGTCTGCAGATGCAGAGGCCAACTAGAAACCCGAATTTATCTGCATCTCTGATGACTTCCACCAGCCAACTTGCTACTCCCTACGAGAAGCAAGAGCACCCCCAGCAGCCAGGACTGCGAGAGTGGAGTTTTGCACGGTTTAGGGAAGGACCAAAGGCTGAGGAGGCTGAGCCTTAGAAAGGCCAAGCCTGGCTCAGGGCTGGCTTAGCAGCATCCCTGCCCCATGCCCTGTGCTTGGGCTGAGGAGAGTCAGGGGGCACTTGGGGTGGGGAAGGGCTCGTGCAGGGGTGTGTGGGTCTGTCCTGCTGCTCAGGGACACTGGGGCTGCTGGGAAGGTGCTCAGGAGCTCCCAGAGTGACCTGGGCCACTGACAGCCAGCTGATCCAGCTAAGGACATTTATTGTAGTACTACCCTCAAGGTCACCTTTATTTTTCTTGCATCTTTGACTTCACTCACTGGATAGAATTTTTTTTTATGGAAAAAAGAGACTTTCATGTTGAAATGTTCAAAAAGCAATTAAGATGGATTGTGTTTTTTGAAGAGGAATCAGACAGGTGTGAAAATTCTATCACTAGTTGTGTTAACATTGTTATTGCCAGGGATTTTTGGTCAAACTGCCCAGGAAATTATTTTGAAAAAAAGTGGTGCCAGTTTGATCCATTTTTCTGTTCTATTGGCAAGGGCTGTGACAACGATGAAATAATTTTCTGTCTCTGTGCTGCAGGCCCGAGGCAAGACTTTCTTCCTTTCACAGCTTCATGTGTAATTGTCTTTAAGTAAAATTAACTGTAAGTCGCTGTAGTTGGAGCAAAAGAACATCTCTATGAACAACCTTATCTTCCCCCGAGGCTGATAGTGACTGCCCTCAGCCACAACTGCTGCAGCCCTCCCTCTGCTAGTGGGGCCACTGTCTATCGAAAAAAGAGGAAAAAAGACTTTGCCCCAGCCTATCGAGCAGGAATTACCAGAACAATGAACGGCATTCCCACTCCAAAGGCTCTGGAGCTGCCCGGCTCACAGTCGGTCCTGCCGGGCAGGGCTCTGTCCAGCAGCCGAGCTGCTCTGGGCTCTGAGCTCAGGGCAGGCAGCAGGGATGCTCCAGGGAAGCTGTGCAGGGATGCTCCAGGGAAGCTGTGCAGGGATGCTCAAGGAGAAGCTGTGCAGGGATGCTCCAGGGAAGCTGTGCAGGGATGCTCAAGGGGAAGCTGTGCAGGGATGCTCAAGGGGAAGCTGTGCAGGGATGCTCAAGGGATGCTGTGCAGGGATGCTCCAGGGAAGCCGTGCAGGGATGCTCCCAGGGAAGCTGTGCAGGGATGCTCCAGGGATGCTGTGCAGGGATGCTCCAGGGAAGCCGTGCAGGGATGCTCCCAGGGAAGCTGTGCAGGGATGCTCCAGGGAAGCTGTGCAGGGATGCTCACGGAGAAGCTGTGCAGGGATGCTCCAGGGAAGCCGTGCAGGGATGCTCAAGGAGAAGCTGTGCAGGGATGCTCCAGGGAAGCCGTGCAGGGATGCTCCCAGGGAAGCTGTGCAGGGATGCTCCCAGGGAAGCTGTGCAGGGATGCTCCAGGGAAGCTGTGCAGGGATGCTCCAGGGAAGCTGTGCAGGGATGCTCAAGGGGAAGCTGTGCAGGGATGCTCAAGGAGAAGATGTGCAGGGATGCTCAAGGGAAGCTGTGCAGGGATGCTCCAGGGAAGCCGTGCAGGGATGCTCAAGGAGAAGCTGTGCAGGGATGCTCCAGGGAAGCTGTGCAGGGATGCTCCCAGGGAAGCCGTGCAGGGATGCTCAAGGGGAAGCTGTGCAGGGATGCTCAAGGGAAGCTGTGCAGGGAAGCTGTGCAGGGATGCTCAAGGAGAAGCTGTGCAGGGATGCCCCAGGGAAGCTGTGCAGGGATGCTCCAGGGAAGCTGTGCAGGGATACTCAAGGAGAAGCTGTGCAGGGATGCTCCAGGGAAGCTGTGCAGGGATGCTCAAGGGGAAGCTGTGCAGGGATGCTCCAGGGAAGCTGTGCAGGGATACTCAAGGAGAAGCTGTTTGCAGGAATTTCTCTGGGAATCTCCACCCTGGTCCCAGAGCAGCTGCATTCCTCCTCCCACATCGCTGGATGTGGCATTTCCCTGAGCTCACTCTGCCCAGGGCCTGTTTCTGGGCTTTGTTCAGTCCCAGAGCTCTGGGATAGCTCAGGGTCAGGAGACCTGGAAAGGTCCTTTTTTGGGTACCTGCTGGGCAGCGTGTTGGTCCCGGCTGAGGGATCCCTCCTGCAGCTCCTGTTCTCCATCCAGTGGAATACTGAACCAATTCCATGCCTTCACTCACTGCACCTCAACTCCTTCTGCAAGTGAGAAGGTTTGTTTTGGATATGGTAAAACACATCACTTGAAGAGGGGCATGAAATGCTTCACAACACTCATTTGTTGGGGGAGAAAAAGTGAAGGAAAATGATTTTGTAAGGGAAAGAAATGTAGGAAATAATTTTCAGCTCAACTTGAGGTTCATGTCCTTCACTCACAGCAGACCTCTAACATGAAATGATGGGAAAGGTCCGTGCTCCCCTGCTCACCCGGAGGGGCTCCTCCTTGAAGCTGCTGCTCCCATCATTCCACCCACACCCCAGCAGCAGCTTGCTTGTGTCACTGAGTTCCCAACCTCCAAAATTCACCTTGCCCTTCTCAAACCAAGCAGGAGGTCCCTGCCCTGAGCTGCCACTGATGCTGTTCCATCCATGACAGCCTGGGTGGGGCAGGACCGGCTTCCCATGGGTGTTTCCCATCTGGTTGAGGGTTTGGGTCCCCTCTGATGGAAATCCCTGCACTGTAGTCCAGCCCAATGCAGATCAGCCTTTGCATGTATACCAGGATGAAGAATACCCTGGAAGGCAGCATCAAAACGTTATTGTAGGAGGTTAAAGCTCCAAAGGTTCCAGCAAGGGTTCCAGAATTCAAGGGGCATTTGGACAATGCTCAGGGTGGGATTGTTGGGGTGGCTGTGCAGGGCCAGGAGTTGGGCTTGATAATCCTGTGGCTCCTTTCCAATTCAGGATATGATTCCATGATTCTCTAATCAATGGGCACCTCCCATGCCTGTCCTTGTGGTGTGTCCACTGCTTTTGGGAATTTAGGGCATGGACTCCAGGTGCTGCCCTTCCCCAGTGTCTGTCCCCTGCCTGTCTGTGGTGAGGGAGCTGCACTCCTTGACATGATTTGCTCATGAGAAATGCCTGTTGGTCATCAGTCATCTCTGCCTCTGGCTTCAAATGTTTGTGTAGTGATTTGTTCCAGCATTTTTCCAAGAACTGAAGCAAAGTGAAAAGGCAATTGCAGCAGTCTCTGGAATTTTCAGATGCCAAGTACCCTGTGACACAACGCATCTGGGGCGGGTCAACTCCAACAGTGGATCCATTTATGTGCCCTCAGCTCTTCTCTCCAGTGCTAAACTGGACCTCTTGTCTCTCTCCTTTCTCCAATCTTGTCACTTGAGTGTGTGCTGAGATATTTAATTGACTAAAATGTGACCCAACCAACAAAAGGCTGGGACTGATAGGAGTAGTTCAGTGTTTAACATGAAGTGTACAAACCTTACTGTAAATTAGGCTGGTGCAGCTTTTGGCCTCTTGTCACTGCTTATTATTGTTGGTTTGTGTTTAAAAACAATATTACAAATTGCAAACAGAATGGACTTGTTAATTAAGGGTTGTTTTGTGGAACCAAACATCAAATAGCCTCCCCGTGCAGGCTGTAGCTGTTCCTGAAACCCATCCGTGTCATATTTCTCTGCAGAGGTTGAAATATGTCAGGCAGGTGTTTCAAAAGTCCTTCTGCTGCAGGGAAATACACTCTGATGTAATCTGCCTAATTTGACTCTTTGAATTACTTTCAGGCACACTTGCTGTTTGTAATGGAAATAGCTCCCCAACCACTTCAGAGAGCACTTTGTAATGTGAGCTGGTAAAACTCTGCAGGTGTAGTGGTTTTTTATTTTATTTAACATCTTAGGTTTGTTTACTTTAATGTGTTACTGAAAAAGTGGCATAAAAGTGGTTTAACAAGTCATTTTTCATTTGAAAAATGTTTTCTTCTTAACAAATTTAACATCCAGTATTCTGCAATAGAACTACTGACTCCAGGAAATCACATTTTGCCCAAGAGAGTTTGTTTCCTGAGGCTGAAATTCCCCCAAGACTTTTGTTTGGGATTGTACATACCTGAGGCCTTTTGGCATAAGCATCAATTAAAAAATGGGAAATGGTGTTTTCCTTGCTAATTCTTGGCTACTGAATGGAGGCTACTGAAAGCCCTGGGTTTAATTTAATTTATTTTTTGCTTTGGTTTACTCCTCTCCCCATACCCACCCTCCATCTCCTCATATGAGTTTATGAATTAACCGGGTTGTCTCAGGAAAAAGGCACTGAGATGTCAGAGTTTATCATCTGAGCTATGGAGTTCACAGAATCCCAGGATCACTGAGGTTGGAAAATCCCTCCCAGAGCATCGAGTCCAAACCCTGCCTGATCCCCACCTTGTCCCCAGCCCAGAGCACTCGGTGCCACCTCCAGCCCTTCCTTGGACACCTCCAGGGATGGGGACTCCAAACCCCCCTGGGCAGCCCCTCCCAATCCCTGAGCCCCCTTTCCATGGGGAAATTCCTCCTGGTGCCCACCCTGAGCCTGCCCTGGCCCAGCCTGAGGCCGTTCCCTCTGCTCCTGTCCCTGTTCCCTGGAGCACAGCCCGGCCCCCCCGGCTGTGCCCTCCTGGCAGGAGCTGGGCAGAGCCACAAGGGCCCCCTGAGCCTCCTTTGCTCCAGGCTGAGCCCCTGCCCAGCTCCCTCAGCCTCTCCTGGGGCTCCAGCCCCTTCCCAGCTCCGTTCCCTGCCCTGGACACGCTCCAGCCCCTCCAGGGCTCTCTGGCCATGAGGGCCCAGAACAGGACTCAGCCCTCGAGGTGTGGCCTCTGGTGCTGAGTACAGAGGGACAATTGTTAACAATGGAGTTCATCAGTTATACCTGACCAAAGATTGTACATTTTAAGCAAATTATAATTTAGAGAAGTAGAAAAATGCCTGTGATGTTAAGTTTATGTTCAACACACAATCCCATTATAGTATCAACACACAGACCCATTAAACTGGAAATAATCAAATGAAAGCTGATAATGAGCAGCCAGAGCAGCCACTGGTGTCCAGGAACTGCCTCATCCTGACAGGGAAAATGTATTCCCAGCATGATCAGTTTATTAACTTTATTTTCAGTCACACCTAAGGCTGTTTTTCAGTGGAGATAAAAAGATGAAGAAAATCAAGTGTGATGTTTTAAGGAGATGCTATTTTTCCCTGATATTTCGTTGTGGGACTTACCATGGTACCAATTTCAGTACATTATTTTTTAAATGGTCCCTTGCTGTATTTCATAGCTGGGATTGCTTTGAACACTCCAAGTTCACACCAACATATTCTAATACAGCCTTTCCAAGGCTGCCTTTGCACCTGCCCAGGTTCAGAGCACTGTCCTTTCAGGCTCAGGAGTCAGCTTTAAACATCCATAAGTTGGTTATTTCAGAACTTCAAGCACTGCTCTTGTTTTTCAGTCAAGGCTACCATTTTGCCCTTGCCAAGTTTGGAGTTTTAAATCAAAGCCATTTTTGAATTATCCAAGCACCAAAAAAGAAAAAAGAAAAATATCTGAAAAATAAAGTTGACAGCTGTGAGGTTTTTTTTCCACATTCATCTCCCTCAAACAGCTGAATGGATTTTATAAGACTTTCCAAAAATATCCCCTTCTACGCTAAGGGCAGAGTTAGTTAAACAGCAGAAAAACTTAGTAAATCTACTACAACTCACTTTCTGTTTTGACAACTCTTGTCTCTTCCTTGCTTGCCCACTGAGGTAATTTACGCTGGTGTGTTTGGTTAGTGCTCGTGTTTCAGGGGTGGCTGCTCTCCCTCTGAGGATCTGTGTTTAGAAAAAGGTTCCCTGCAATCCATTATTTTCCAGAGCAAGGAGCAGGGTGTTAGTCAGAGGTCAAAGCAGTGACTGGAGCAGTCACAACTTGTGAACATTTTCTAGCTGAAGTTAAGCCTCGAGGAGTGAGCCACAGACTGAAAAAAATACTCAGCAAATAGAAATTGCACCATGGCAGCCGGAGAAAAACATTTCTAAAAAGGGTTCTCTTCATTTTGTGAACAATAAGTACAATTATTTTCAAACATGATGCAGAGGGAATGAAGAATAGTTCCTATTTCCCAAAGAATTGATTTGCCAGCTCTGAGTGTGCCCAAATGAGGGACAATTCTGTCCCTTCAGTTAATTTAATGGGGAGTTTACAAATGGGTCCCAATCAAAATTCCCATTTTCTTTGTATTCAGTGACAATTTGGGGTGTGTGAGAAGTGTTTTCATCCCTGGGAGCTGGGTGTGCAGAGCCCAGGATTGCCTTGGGAGGTGGAATTAGGGGGAATGAGGAGTTCCCAGCAGGCAGTGCCCCCATCGCCCCTGGGAGGAGCCAGAACACAGAGGGGAAGTTCCACGGAATCAGCTGGTCCTTGTTCCTGCAAGGGCGCATTTTATGGCACCAGGCACATCTGGGGAGCACCTCATGCTCTGCAGCATCCACAGGGAAGGATCTGCATTCCAAGCTGGGCTTGTTTTGACTTGTAAATCTGTTTTTATGAGGTGTGTGTGTGTGCCTGCCCCAGGAGAGGGAATGCTCTTTCCAAATGGGCATTTGGATACCACATGTTTGGAAAATGTTGGCCATGGCTCAGGAAAAGTGAAGTTCTTCCTCTGTAGACCTTCCTCGTGACAGGTTTATCTCTAGAACACACTTCTGAGGCATGATGAGCAATAGATTAAAAGCTTCAGTAGCTATCTGTGAGCTGGGCTGAAATTAAGCTGTTCTTTAGGTCTGGAAACTGAGGTTCAGGGCTGTCTGAAGTATTGTCCTTCCTTGTGTTCCATCAAACCTACCCTGAAGTCAGCAGAAACATTCCTGTGTGGTCAGGTGATGTGGATTTGGGATATATGGGCTTGGTAACTGCATGGCAGCCTTAGTG
Organism: Agelaius tricolor; assembly: GCF_023055355.1. NCBI lineage: Eukaryota > Metazoa > Chordata > Aves > Passeriformes > Icteridae > Agelaius > Agelaius tricolor. Next base: position 1,188,605 of record NW_027269278.1, on the reverse strand, counting down.
TGTCCTTTATTAATGGAATGCAAGAGTTTCATTTGTAAACTAGAACTCCAGCTGGTCTTCAGCTTGATTAGGGACTGTGGGATCTCAAAGAAAAGTCAAAGTCTATCTTGGGTTAAACACACTTAGACCAGGATTTGAAATTTGCATTTTAGTTCCATCAGTATCTTTTCTGTCTCTTTTAACAAGATCTGGTAACTTGCAAGGTTTCAGCATCGAGACTCATCAAAGCAGATTAATAACACCACAGATGTTTTATTTTTGTATGTGGGCAAGATAATATCATTAATATCTGTCTGTCTTTGTCTGGGTCAGTGTGGATTTTGCACAGAGGACTACATTAAAAAGAGATTACCCCGCCATGACCCACAGAGTTTCCCTTTCCACCCAAAAAAACATGGGAGAGAGCCAGTGTGCTTCAGTTCAGATATAAATGGATGTGCTTCACCAGTGCCCTGGAATGCTCTGTAGCTTTCAAAAGAAAATCAGAATTCAATGGAAACTGTCTGCTTTCCTGCAACATCAGGGCTGTGGTTGCCCTGGGCTCATCTCCCCCTGCTGAGCCAAGGCTCTGTGAGCCAGGCTTAGCTCCTGCACCATTCTTAGAAAGGAACAGTCTGCTCCAAAGCAGGGGCAGGGATGGCAGCATTCCCGTGCCTTTCCAGGGGCTTTGGATCCAGTTCTTCCTGAGAATGCTCAGGGTGGCACTTTTGAAGGTTTCTATGCCAAGTTGAAAACCACAGCCACACAAATTTGCTGTATTTGCCCTGAAGCCCAGGGAGGGAATCAGCCCTGGCAGGTGAGCAGCTGAATTCCAGGCAATGGGACACAGAGGAATTTGCTCTGGGCTGAGCTTCATTCCTAAATATTCCCGTGCAGAGGTCTGCCCTTTGTCCTCTGCAGCAGGGGGAGCTTTGGGGAAATCTAAGTTTCCCCAGCTGAGAGAGGCTCTGGGGCCTCCCCTTTTCCCTGTAAGCAGAACCAGTTTGCTCTGGTACTTTGAGCTGTTTGTAGTGTCAGAGGTGTGGGATGGGTGGTGGGGACCAGAGCTTCTCCCAGTGCTGGGGCCACCAAACTCATCCACAGGATTCAGGAAGGTGCCATCTTAGAGCTTTCCTGGCCATGGCAGCTCCTGGTGTTGAGTGGTGGCTTCTTATCTCCTTTTGTCTTTGTAAAAATCTATTTGTAAAATTTCTCTTTATAAAATTTGTCTTTGTAAAACAACATCCTGTGTTCCAACAGCCTGGACAGAAATGGCAGAAGGTTGAGGGGCTGCTCTGAAGTGCTTGAGAGCCATAATAAATCAGGGACAATTAGAATTTAATATACCAAAATCCAGCAGCAAAAAGTGGATTAAAATCAGCTTTGGAAATCATTCCCCAAAACTTGTATTTTGTGTCTGATGAAGCTTTTTTTACACAGGACATTGTGCTGCATTTCTGCCTTGACTATATAGAGAACAGTCACCCAGCCTGCACCTTTCTGGAAGCTGGATTGGACCTCAGACATTCAGCAGATCCAGTTTGGAGACAATCCACTTCATAGCTCTCAAGAGCCAGTGTACAGAAGACCCCCAGAGACTCAGTGAATTTCCCATTTAGGGAGAACACCCCAGGTCTCTGCTGCAGGGCTCTGGTTCTGTGGATGTTCTCTGATTTGTCTTGGCAAGGGAGTGGGGGGAATTTGAGAAGGTAGCAAATTGCAAGATTATGTGCAAAGCCTATGATTTCAGTGCACTAGAAAGGTTCTCCTCGTTTCCTTTCCTGCTCTGCTCCAGTGCCTGGTCCATGCTCTGCTGGCTGTGTGCAGGGATTAGTGTCACACACAATCCATCACAAACCCAACATGTGTTCTCTGGGATGTACCACATTTCCTTGCTTATAATCACACTTTCATTGTGCTCTCCAGTCAGAGGAAAAGCTCTTCCTCATCAATATTTGGTTGAGCAGACTTGTACCAGATGTAGATTAGTGTGGGCTTTTTTCCATCTGGGATCAATCAATGAGATACCAGTTTAGTTTTAAAGACAATGGACAGATTGTGTGAGGTATTTTGTACCTGTGGAGGTTGTGAATACCTCTGGTGCTGTTTATTCATCTCATCTCACTGGTTTTCTCTCTGCAAACTGCTTTTCTGTCAGTTTGAATATTTTTAAGTGGATGTGGAAGAACTCTCGTTCTTCTTTCCAAGGAAAAGGCACAAACCCTAAAACTGTGCATGGCAATCACAATTCTGATCTGAGAGTACAGCCCTGGAGATCTGCAAAAAACAAGGTGAAAGCCATAGCTCTACATTCAGCACTTCCTTGGAGTCTACAACTCTTGCTCCATGTATTTGCCAATGTATTCTGAAAAGGCCCTCCGGCTGTCCCCTCCTGGCAGGAGCTGTGCAGAGCCACAAGGTCCCCCCTGAGCCTCCTTTGCTCCAGCTGAGCCCCTTCCCAGCTCCCTCAGCCTCTCCAGGGGCACAAGTGACCTCAGTGCCTTTGGGAGAGCCATCCCTGTGCTGCGAGCAAGAGGCACCTGGAAGAATCTTGCGAGGAGGGGCTGGAGAAGAGTCAGATTCCCACCAAAAACCCCAACCAAAAACCGATGTTTTCCCCAGTTTTTCATAGCATTTGGACTTGTGCTTTTACTATTCAGAGTAGGAGAGGGCTCGTCCCAGGGCAGTGGAAGCTGTTTCCTCCATAGGCAGGGGATGGGTGTGTTTGCAGCCTGAGGATTTGGGAACTGGTGATTCCTGCCTTCCTCCATGGGGAGCAAAGTCCCCACACATGGCAGGAACCCTCTCACTGATATTTCCACACAGTGAGCTGGGAAAGGCATCCCTGGGGTGTGGATCAGCATGGCTGGACAGGCAGGACAGGCAGTTCTGCTGCCTGACATGCTCCAAGACATACCCAGACATCCAAATTGCCTCTTCCTGAAAAGGCCAAGTGCTCTTCCAGGGGCTGTTCTGGGAAGCCATGCCCTGGGTGTATAATTCCGTTTGGAATTTCAGGATCAGACATAACACCGTTATCCACTTCAGAGGAAAAGCCTTAGAAAAAGGAGGAAGGAAGCCGAGTCAATAGTTGGAAAAATGAAAAATGTTTAAAATACTTTTTTGGGGAAAAAAACCCCAACCCAAACACTCAGTGAATTCCACTGGGCTGCTGGCCAGTGTTGGAGGTTTCTCTTCCAGAACGTCTGAGTGCCCGGGAATCGCCACATGACCCTGGGAGCTCCGCAGCCACACGTGGGGTTCCGTGCATGGCACCACCTGCAGATGGAATGGCTGGAGAACTCTGCAGTTTCTAAAGCTCACCTCGTTGCAGCACAGAGCACAATTAGAGCTGGACAGACAGTTCCCTGCTCCCAGGAGAGGGAATAAACCAGTGGCAAATCCACACACGGCACCACTGGAGCTGTCTTGGAAAATTGATGTATGGACTGGGTTTTGGAAGAGGTCATGGCCCAAGATAAGAGAGAAGGGAGAAAAATATGCAAAATGAGCAGTAGTGAGCTCTGTGGATTTGTTTGTTTGTTTTTTAAATAATCAGAACACAATTGAAGTCAATTTTGCCATTTCCAGCATCTCTATCTCCCTGCGGACAAACATCTGAATCTGCCTAAGTACCTCCTTTTTTAACATTTAATATCAAATTCTTTGGGTAAAATTGCCTAAATACAACCAAAACTCTTTTAGAGGTTGAGTTCTTTTCCAAGGAAAGCTTGAGCAAATCCCTTTGATAAAGGGATTTGGCCAGGAGCAAGGAGGAAATGTGCTTTCTGGGTGACAGCATGAGCAGAAGGGTTGGGATTCCAGCTCTCTGCTCTTCTAAGTTATAGGGGGTTTTTTTCTGAAATTAAAAAGAATTTTGTGTGTCTGTCATGCCAATCCCTTCTGAATTTGAGTGGATGTAAATGAATGCAGGAATTGTCTTATTTATCATCTGCTTAAGCAGATTTGAGATGTTTGGCTATTGTTTAATCCAATATATGGCATTTTTCTGGATTATTGGAGCAAGATGCAGAGCTTTTTGTCTTGCTGGTCTCACAGGCCTGGCAGCTGGCTGGTGGGCATTGTTGATAAATGAACACTGAGGAGAACGTGAAAGCCTCAAGAAAAACACATTCTCATTTCAGCCCCTCTTCTCCCCCAGTCTAACTAAGAATCCTAACCAAAGCCTTTGGGACAGCCTTTGAATCCAGGTGGTAAAAGGTCCTTGTGCTTTAATGCATAACCAGAAATGTTGTCAAAGCTCAGAGAACTCTGGCCCCATTTCAGAATCCAGCCATAGGATGTCTGCTGGATGCAGTTCTGGTGATTAATTGTAGGTTATTTGAGGTATAATGGGTTCTAATATTAAAGGTTCATCAGCTGTGGAGCTCTTGGAGGGGTTTTATACATTCGGCACTATGAGCTCAGAGAGTTTTGCAGTAAACATTGCCTAGGACAGAATATTGAAGTAGAACCTCATAATCATTGTGGAATTTGAGCTATGAGCTTGTGTCACCTTGTATGTGCCTGTTCCAGGGGAGTCCTTCCTCATCCTCACCCTCCTGCCTGGCTTCCCCACCCTGAAGGAGCTACAAGGAACATGGACAGAGACGATTTTCAAGGAATGGAGTACGAGGACAAGGGGGAATGGCTTCCCACTGCCAGAGACAGGGCTGGACGGGATATTGGGAATTAGGAATTATTCCCTGGCAGCGTGGGCAGGCCCTGGCACAGGTGCCCAGAGCAGCTGGGGCTGCCCCTGGATCCCTGGCAGTGCCCAAGGCCAGGCTGGACAGGGCTTGGAGCAGCCTGGGACAGTGGGAGGTGTCCCTGCCATGGCACAGGACAAGATGAGCTCTAAGGTTCCTTCCAGCCCAAACTGTTCTGTGATTCTGTGATTCAGATGAAGAGGGATGATAAATTTTAATCACACTGTGGAGCTGAAATCTGCCAAAGCATTTCTGGTAAGCAAATGCCTCTGGCAGATGTTTTAAGCCATTTCCAGTGAAACCAAACATCTGTTTGTTGTTTTGTGGAACAGTGTCCCGAGAGCCAGGTTCTGCCTGGAGGAAAGGGTGTGTTTGCACACCTTGTGTGCTCTTCAGCAAGGAATTGTTCACAGTTGCTCCTGGATGCTCGAGGAGGGAGCAGCCAGAGAGAGGCAAGCCCAGCCCATGGTGGGGTCCTGAGCCAGCGGGTTCCTATAGCTCTGTCTAGACTGAAGAGGTTTGGAAATCTTCAGATTAGCTTTGGATAAGCCTCTGAACTTCTGGATGTTTCTCCCAGCCAGATCAGACCTCTAAAGAGTTTGAGGTTTGTCCATTGCTAATTTTCATGTGCATTACATTAGAAGCTCTGGAATGAAAATATTTCTTATTTTAAAAATAGAAAAATTAAACCAATAAATTAGAAGGAAAAGCATGCTGAAAAAAAATGTAGAAAACAGATGAAAAGCAAAAGGGGAAAGAGAACTTCGTAAAAATACCCTAAATGCCAGGCCTTTCAAATATGATTTCCGGCATATTCCACTTTAAAAAGCACAATATTGCAGCACGGTCTCACATGCAGGGCCAAAAATATGAAAGAAAAAAGCCTTGTTTGATCTCGAGAGCTGAATGGATGTCATCTGACCCATCCCAATCTGCTCGAGAGCCGGCCGTGTCAGCTGATTTTCCACTCGGTGTCCGCACCCCTCCCTGCCCCTCCCCACCCTGTTTTTGGGCAATAGTGCTGACAGGCTTCCTGCCCTGGGCTCTGCAGCATCCTGGCACCCGAGGCCTGTGGCTTGGGCACAGCACTTCAAAAGCAGCTTCTGGCACAGGCAGGAAGTATTTTGAAGTGAGCTTGGAGGCTTCCCAAAGCGACCTGCTCCAAGCAAGCCCAAAGCTTACATTATCTGCTGTAAGGGACCCAGCTCCTTTCAGGAGCCTGCCAGGGCTCCATGGAATGACGTGTGGCTGCTGAGAAACCCTGACAAATGCAGTGGCTGCTGACGAAAATACAAAGCACCAACACGATGCAGAGGGAATGGCTCAGGGCTGTGTCTGCTCCTCATTGCCCAGAATCTGGAGTGCACCCGCTGTGTGCTTTGCAAATGGCAAAATGAACTCGTCTGGTGATTGCTCAAAGCCAGTGAGTCTGCTGGGAGCTACAGAAGACAAAAGGGAGGGAAACTTTAAAAACAACATCTGCTTAATATGAAGAAGTTGCAGCCACTACTAGTGCATCTTCTGGAATTAATGTGTCATACAATTTCTCTCTGCTTAGTGAAAGTTTGTTAAATTAGAAGGATATTGGGAGCTTAAAAAAAAAAGAGAGAGTAAAAAGCAGAAACACATTGTGTTTCAATGCAGAAGCAGCACTTGCCAGAGTCCTTGAGCATATAATCATGAAATGGAGTAGTAACTACTTTATTTTCCTCCCAGTGACTCTCCAGATGCCTCATTTGCAGTTAGAAGCTGATTGGTTTTCTGCTCAGTGGCTCTTTTTTCACAGTAAATCAGTTGAGAGGTGGCTGCTCATGACTCTGCAGTTCAGTGGAGTCAGAAACACCCTGCGCTGGAAACCATCAGGACAAGAGCTCAGGAACAAACTGAGCTGCCTTCCTCCTCCTCAGAGCCTGTTTGGCTGAAATGCCCTCCCGGGGCTGGGTTCCAGGGCTCACCATCATTCCTGCTGCTGGGAATGGTGACATGGGGACAGGCCACCCTCCACTCACCTCACCTACTACTCAACACGTGAGCAGCAGCAGGAGAACTTGACCCTGCAGGGCTGCTGCCTCAAGAGGTTGGGTTGGTTTCTTTAAAATCCCTCAATGCACTCATTAGTTTGCCTGCTGTAAATGAGCCTGGATAAACGATTTGGGAAAAGTTGACATCTAAGTAAAATTGAATAAAAAGCAAAGTACTTTCCTCAGTCTTCTATTTTCACTCCATGAGTGGTGAGTGGGAGAGCCAAAGTAGCAAGTTAATAAGGTTCTCTAACAAAGTGCAGTGAGCAGCAGGTCAGCAAAGCTCCAGCCCTTCAGAGCAACAGGGAGCTTTATGAAGGTGAGGGATCATGTGTCACCAGGTGCACCCGTGAGTTTATCTGCTTCTGAGCCTGTGTTATTTATAAAGAGGGAGCAGCCAAGGGGAAAACAGCTCATGGCTCTTCACCTGCCAAGGAAAAGCACAAAAGGAGAAAATTCAGCAGCCAGTTGTGAGTCCCTGCTCCAACAGAAGAGATGAGAGTGGAAAGCTCAGGGGATACCCAGGGTTGTCCTTCATCCCTTGATGTGCAGGTCCTGACTGTATTTATTGCCAGTGTGGGGCTGAATGGATATAACCAGGTTACCAGGCTTATCTTTCTTTCCAGGTCAGAATTTCCCCCCACCCATCCTGTATGACCCCTCCTGTATCTGTCAGATAAACTCAGCAGACATCAGTGTGTAGTGAGGTCTCAGCTTGGGATACTCAGCTTTAGCATGGTTTAAATAATAACAACTGTTTGATCACATTGCTGCTCAAGTGGTCACTTGGAAAAAAAAAAAAGTGTTTGTGGGAAAACTCACACTTCCTTCCCTTTGTAGAAATTCCACCAAAATGATCTAAAAATTACCTGTGCCTACAGAGGCTGTACTGGTTTTTTTTTTTTTTTTTTTTTTTTTTTTTTTTTTTTTTTTTGTTTTGTTTTGTTTTGGTTTGGTTTTTTTTGCCAGGAAACTTCAGCATGGGAATGGCTCCAAGTGTGTGTGCACAGTGGGATGTGCTGGCTGCTCCTGGGCTGAGGGACAGCTCTCACACACTTGTGTTTCCTTACACAGGGAACCCAGGGAACCAAACCCTCTCAGTTACCAAAATAACCTTTCCTGACTTCCCTTTACACTCTCAGGGCTTGTTTGTGAACTTGCTTTCTCAATATTCATGAAAAATTGTCATTGTCCCAGCACTGACAGGAGCAAACCACAGCAGGGAGTTTGTGTTGAGCCTCGGGCAGTTTCCTGCACCACATTTACCCTCTGCTGACCTTCTTGTCCACGCCCTTAATTTGTGTCTCTGCCAGGAATCCTCTCCCAGTCTCTGCTGCATTAAATGCACCTTCCCAGCCTTGTGGCACTTTTAAAGAGCCCAGCTTTGCCTTTCCTCCTTTAAATAACATTTTCCATTTGTTTCTTATAAAAATCTGTCATATCCTGCTGCTCCATTCATTGACTGAAGTGCCTTTAACACACACCAGACCTTCTGACACTTTGTTTTTCTTTCTATCTTTCTGCTTTAACATGGGGTGACCAAAACTGGCAGAAACAGGCAAAAATCTGAGCAGAGATGTGCCCAGTGGAGATTTGTCATTTTTATTCTCTATATATAAACAACCCCCCTGAAATCCCTCCTCTTTTTTGAGGATAACTGAGGTGTGATTTTTTTGCCCTATTTCATTGTTTCATTAAACCATGAGCAATCCCTTCTGTGGGATCTTGGACCAGGAATAAAAGAGATGCTGAGCAGGGCCAGGTTATCCCATTCCAGCTGGGATTTCCAGCCCCAGCTGGATCCTGTCCTGGTGTGCCCCAGGCAGGAGCAGCAGAGGCTGTGGCTGAGCCCTGCTCACGTCAGGGGGAGACACAGTGACCCAGCCTGTGTTCCTTTGCCTTCAGTCACCAGTTTTGTACAGGGAAAAACATTTCACACCATTTAGTTGGTGTTTTCTTCTGACTTTTCAATGAGGCTTTAGGGCAGATTAAATACTAATTTTGAAATTAAGAATCAAGGTCTTAATTTTCAGTTGACAGAGATGGGGAAAGTATAATTTTACTCAAAAAGTCAGTTTTGATTCTAAGGCATGGGGGCACTTTAGAAAATTTTGCTGTTATTCTTTTCAGTGCACTCTCTTCCTGCTCCTAAAATGTGAAAACCACATTTTATTCTCTGCTGTATACATTAGAAATTGCTTCAGATAAGTGTAAATTTAAATTCTTTTACTGATTTGTGTAATAGTATTTTGTCTATCAGTTCTTTAGAGTTGCTTTCATTTGGTAATTCAAAATGCCTAACTGATTGAACATGTTTTTGTTTGTTAAAAAGAACATAATTCTCAATGTAAAATCCCCTTTCTATGGACACACAGCAGTGTTCTTGTTTTTAATTCCCTTCAATATTTCTGCCAATAGAATACTGTGAAGAAACTGGAGGTAGATTTATTAATTGTTGTTTGATAGAGTCAGGTGAAGCTTTGTGAAAATGCTTCCTTCTAAACTTGTCCCTCACTTCAAGAAAGACCTCGAGGGGCTGGAGCGTGTCCAGGGAAGGGAGCAGTGCTGGGGAAGGCTCTGGCCTGTTTGCTTTGTGCAGCAGGGAGGGAATAGGGACAGTAAATCCCTGAGCTTTTCCTGAGAGGAGAGCTGGCTGTCCCGAGGGTGACACCAGGAGGTGAAGGAGCTGTGGGGCTCTGCCCTCTGCACCCAGCTTTGGTTACAGATCATCTTTTGCTCCATGAGTGCCTGAGAAGAACAGCTCTGCTCCTGCATCTTTTGTTACCCTGCATTGCTTTCCAGTGAAAAAACCCCACAAACAACCCCAAACCAACAACCCATCCCCATCCATCTGCCATGGCATGGCCAGTGCTCTTACAGAAGCTCAGCTTGAGTTTAAAGTGCCTTGTTAAACTTTTCCCCTGACTCTCAGAAGTCTAAAATGAATGTTCAAAGGACACGGCAATGGCAGGGAAAAGTGAGCTTATTTAGATAGTGGGAATGTCTTTCCTGTGCTAACAGCAGTGAAAAACCACAGATAAGGCTGAAAGTCTCAATGTTAATTAGACAGGAATTTCCTTAATTTGTCAGTCTGTTTTAAAAGTTGTAAATCCAAGAAGCAACAGATGGCTGAGGAAAAATGAGAACAGATTAGGACCTACATCCTCTCTGTAATGCCAGGTATTTTGGAAAATATTTCTGAACACAGAACTTAAGCACTTTGATTGTTTGAGCTGTAGGGTTTTTTATCTGCTGTCTGTACTGAGAGGCACTGGAGCACACACACCAGCCCTAAATGGATGTGTAATCCCATAACCATTCCCTGCTCTGCAAAGCTCTTAAGCGTGTCCTTCAGTCCCACAGAGATCAGGGGCTTTGAACACATGTTCAAAGTTAAAGCACATGTTGAAGTGCTGGTTAAATTGCTGTGCATCCCTCACAGTGTGCATTTGTTTCTGCTTAACCTCTGAGCTTTGTGTCCTAAGCCAGCCAGAGAGAAGGAATAAAATGTTTGTAAAAGTGATGTCAAATATTCAGTCTCTACTCTGAGATAAATAGGACCATCCCCTAAAATGAGCTCTGCTCATTTGCTTGTGCTGCTTTAGTGATTCCTCAATTTATATAATTTTTCTCATCACTCCATGAATTATGCCTTTGCAGAAACTGAAAGGCCAATTCAGAAAGATAAAAAACAACTGTTGGGGTCAGTGAGGAAATCTGTGAAGTTCTGAGAACAGTTTCTGGGGCTTGCCAAATTTCCCACATTTGAAAAATATGGAGAAGGAATTTGAAGAAGTTCTTATCACTTCTGCAATCAGAGTCCCTAATGCTGGCAGGTTTTTTTAACAAGTTCTCATACACTACTGAAGGCACTGAGACAGGGGAACACATGGTGTGTTTTTCAGTTGGGGGGAAGAATGCCTTTCCTGGCACTCAAAAAGAAATGTGAATAGATGAGAACATATTACAGATTGCCAGCATCAGTGAGGAGCTGATAATGATCTTCACTGCCTGAAATAATAAAAATGAAACATATAGAAAAGAGACAAAGCCCTGCATTTTATCGCATGAACAAAAGTCCTCTGAGATATTTGTGTGCCATGGTGAGAAGCTTTTGAATCAAAATTTTGAAAAAGAAAAAATCTACTATGGGGAACACAGGCAGATTTGAGTGGAGAAATATTTTGGAAATTTTTGTACACCCTCCTTGCAGTGAAGTGCTTCACTCAGCAAGTGGCCCAGCAGGTTGATCCTGCAGGAACCCAGGGACTGCAGTGAGGTCCTGGTGCATCACAGAATCTTGGGATGGCCTCGGTGGGAAGGGACCTCAAAGCTCCTCTGGTCTCCTCTGCAGGTTCTCTCCACGGGTGCAATGGACACCTGTAAATACCTGCATCTGTAGGCTGCAGTGGGACTTTCACTGAAGGGAGGAGAGAGGGAAAATCAGAATCTTTAAGTCTAAAACCCCAAATCAAACAGGATGGTCTTTTTAAGACAACCCGGTTTGGTTGTAATGGTCTCAGAAACCTTAATGATGGAAATATTATAAATGTATGGCTGCATATAAATGCTTGACTGGATGGTTCCAGCAAGGTTTGCTGTTGAGGCTGTTCTTTACAGGGACTGAGCCTCCATCCAGGGAACACAGGGAGAACATCCAGGCTCCTGTGGGATCAAGCAGGGGCTCATATTTTGTCTTTTCTGCCTGCTCCACCACACCCCAGCCTGAGGTGGGACTGGAAAGGAAACTTCTGGAATACACGAGGAAGACCATTCTTGTGGGATTGCCATCCCAGCCAAAACCGGGAAGCTTTGGAAAACTTGCCAAGGAGGAAAAAAATCAGACTGCTCGTGGGAGTTTGCCAGCCTGGTTTCCAGGCCAAGGGGATTTGGAGCAGCATCTGGATGTTTCAGAGGTTATCCAAACCAGGCCAGGAGACTCTCACTCCCTGTTCACGTAGGAGTTCAGCCCTCTGAGCTGGGCTGTCAGTGAGGATGTTCCTGGACTGGAATGCTCAGCAGCAGCTCCAGCCTTCCAAGAGCAGTGGCTTATTTCCCATGACCAGAGGAGCTGCTCTACTGCTGTCCAGCCGACCACAAACTAAGTTAAAAAGGCTTCTCCCTGAAAACAGAGGAAAACAATGCACCAAAAAGCCATTCTTGGCTTTCTTCTAGAAATGTCTCTATCTCTCATCCTTTCCAAAGGCCACATAAAGCCAAGCAGCTCCTGTCCTTTCTTCTTCAGCTCTTAGTGGGATGTAAATTAGCATCCAGCCTAGGTGGAGGTGTGGCAGCAGATGTGATCCTGTGTGGTTACAAGGCATTGTATGAAGCCATGAGCTCAAATCCAGTAGGAATTTCTAGTCTTGCTGTAATGTCAAAGCAGAGGGAATATACCTATTTAATAAATGTAAATACACCTATTTATCCCTCCTTTTACCATCTGGATGGGATCATTCTTTGGTAGTCCCAACACAGGCTAATTACATTCAGTTTTTTGCATGTTTTGGGTCTGCTGCCAGTCGTTATAAAGACACTGAGTGATTGGTTCATTGCCTTCATCTCCTGCTGCACACTGAGTAAAACAGCTGTAGTGCTGCCAGCTGGAGTTAGAGAAAACTATTGAAATTTAATAGGATTATAAAATAGTCTACTTTTATCCATGTTTACTAATATCTAGGGGTTTTTCCCCCCTCTTTAACAATGGTTCAGCAGGACTGTGTTGTTACTGGAAAGGAAATATGGAGTGTATGGACAGGGAGCCTAGCAGAGAATTCCTGCCTGCAAGCAGGATCTCATGGGCTGGTACTGAGGGGGCACTGGGTAAATGGATAATCCCAATCTGCCACAGGGGTGTCTTGGGCTACTGCCATGACTAAATTAAGACATGGAACAAAATGCACTTGTGAGAGGAGGCTCAATTCTCACACAGACCTGATTTGTCCCTTTTAAACTCACCAAATGTGTTGCTAAGGCTGAGCCACGGGGAGTTTATCTTAAAACTCTGCTGCATTTAGGAGAGTGGCAGGGAAGCTGAGCTTGGTGGTCTCCCAGGAGAGTTTAGGCATCCTGCATTGGAGAGGTGACACCCTTAGAACCTAAGACAAGGCCAATATTTAAGGCCCCTAAGCATGTACTTGGTTTCCTCTTTATTAATATTTGAAAGCCACTGAGATATTCTTGTTGGATTTCAGGAACTGGCTTTGGAGTTCCAAGAAGCTCAGTGAGGTTTGGTTGACTTCAGCATGAGAAACGGAGCAGCTTGAAGACTTGACCTGGAAGTTTTCTCTGTGTTTGTGACTCAGAGATGGAAAGAAAGCGTTTATGGTTTAATTTCCATTTAATGTTCCGTTGTGGTTCTTGCATACTCCATGGGCCTTGGGTTTACAGTGGAGCACCTATGGGCTCTTCAGAAGGCTCTTCTGGCCAGGTAAAAATGTGCATTTCAGGAGCAAAGCACATCTGTGCTGCAGCACAGGGTTCAAAGCTGGGGAGGAGTTTTTGGGAGCAGCTGCAGGTTGTCTCTGGTAATTAGGAGCAGAACGAACTCCAGCACTTGTCACAACAGGTTCACACAGAGTGATTGGGTAAAGAAACTTAATGTCTGCTTTTAATAACAACAGCAAGTAGCAGAGGTGGCAAAGTATTTTTAATGACATCATTTGCCCAGCTGTTTTACACATCTGTAATGTGCAACGTCGCTCCCATTCTGTAACACTTCATCCTTGCTCTTCCACACCTTGGGGATGAGGGATAGGGTTACCTGGCTGGATGGAGCAGCCTGGGAAACATTTGTGTTTGTGGGTAGCTATCAGCAGTGCTGCTGTGAAAGCCTTGGCTGCAGAGCTCTGCATTAGGTGTGTTTTTTTTAAAGTGCTAATTACTTCACTGTGAATTTGGCACTGAGGCATAGGGCCCCGTGCTCTGGGCCAAACTTACAGCTAGGAATGAAACATTTGCAGCAGCTGCAAAAATGTTTTTACTTATTTAGGGCATGCTAATGTTTTATAGCCATGAATAATGACAAGCAAATAAATCATTCATTAATTTGTAATGCTGGAGCTTCCCCTCAGATGTGATGTCTGTGGCAGTGATGGCAGAGGAGGAGGAGGAGTTTGGTGGCTGCTCTGTGTTTATACAAAGGGACAAGAACTGACTGCAGATAGAGAATCTGTTCCAGCTCTGGTTAAATCCAATAGGATTCCCTTTTGAGGTCCTTTCTCTCCATTGTAAGGATGGAGACACAATTTACAAGAGTGGACTGCAGTGAGGGGGGACTTTCAAACTGAAAGAAAGTGGGTTTAGATCACAGATTAGAAAAAAATTTCTCCCCTGGGAGGGTGGGCAGGCCCTGGCACAGGGTGCCCAGAGCAGCTGGGACTGCCCCTGGATCCCTGGCAGTGCCCAAGGCCAGGTTGGACATTGGGGCTTGGAGCCGCCTGGGACAGTGGAAGGTCTCCCTGCCATGGCAGAGGGTGGAATGGGATGAGCTTTAGGATTCCTTCCAACCTAAACCATTCTCTGATTAATTCTATGATTCTATGAAGAATTAAATTTCTAAGTGCATATTTCTCTTTTATAACCCTTAGTGGAAAACTCCAGGAAATATTTTTTTCAAAATAATTTTGGGAATTGTCATCTCTGAGGATCAATGCCTCTCATGCTCCTCAGCCCAGGAAGGTGAAAAATGCAGCGCTGTGAAGCTCAGGTGTGTTCCTGTCAGTGCAGCCCAGCAGAGCAGGGGTTAATGCCCTGGAGTGTTCCTGCGGCAGTGCCTGGATCCATCCCGGGGTGCAGGGGCTCAGGGATCCATTCTGGGGTGCAGGGGCTCAGGGATCCATCCCGGGGTGCAGGGGGCTCAGGGACTCAGGGATCCATTCTGGGGTGCAGGGGCTCAGGGATCCATCCCGGGGTGCAGGGGCTCAGGGATCAGGGATCCATCCCGGGGTGCAGGGGGATCAGGAATTCTCCTGCCTGGAATGCAGCAGTGCAGTTTGCAGAGCAGGGTTGGCTGCCAGGCCATTTAGCAGGCGGCTGGTTTTGGTGAAAAGGCAGCTTGAAAAGTTAAAACCTCCTTATTTTTGAAAATCAGCTGGAGAACATTACAGTCACGCAGAACTGAAGGCAGACAACTCATTAAAATTAGCATGGGCTGTAATTAAAAACATGCTGGGGGAAAAAGACCCTGAGAAGAAGCAGACTCTTGGAAAGCTCCTGACGCTGCTAGATGTTGAAATGGAAACGAAACTCGCTAATTGATTTCAATAATTGCTGGGTAACTTCACCCTGCAGGAGGTACCAAAGGCCGTGGTCAGCTCTCAGTCTGGGAACAAAGGGAGGACTTGGACAGGAGAGCAGAGACTCGTGCTGGGACCAGAGCCACTCCTCCTTCCCAAAATCTTGCTGGGCTTTGCTTTTCTGTGCCACAGCTTTGCTTCTCGTGCCAGGCAGTGCTGCCATGGCCCAGGAATTTGCTTGGCTGTTGGCATTCCCTCTCCAGGAGTCCTGTGCCACCTTGGAGGGCAACCTTGGCCCGTGCCAGGTGCAGGGTCACGCCTGGGCCACATTAAAACTCCAGGTTACACCCAGGGAAGGGATGTTCAGGGGGAGGAATCTCAGACCTGAGTTCAGCCCTGCTGTGGCTTCATGTGCTCACCATGGGTGATGCTGACAGGCTTGAGGGAAGAAAGTGGAGAAAAACTGGGCATTCTGGGCCTTTGCCAGCTGGTGCTGGGATGGGATGGGTCTGGGGTGACCATCCCAGCATGTTTTCCATCTCTGCATTGCTGACTACAGCACTGGAATTATGATTTGCCAACAAAATGTCATAAATTCCCTCTCAGGCTGCTGCTCTCACCCCGTTGCTGAGGGTCAGCCCAGCGAGGTGTGGGGCGAGGAGCAGCCCTGGGGTCCCCAGCAAAGGCAGGGCTGGCAGGGCTGTGGGGTCTGCAGGCAGGCAAGTGGGAATGCTGCTCATGGCTGCTGCAAATGGCAATGCAGATGCAGGATGGAGAGCCAGGGGGCACATCTGGGAGCACATCCCTGCTCCTTCTGCAGCTCCCTCAGGCTCAGGTACCTCCAAGAACTGGGAGTGCAGTCAAATCAGCTGTCAGCAGGTGCATGTGGACTGTCACTTCTAAAATAATGGGCTGCCAGCATTTATACCTGCATGAGGAATTTCTCTCCTGGGTAATAGAGTATTTTTCCATGTGCTCTAGAAAATACACTTTACTTTTACAAAAATTGCCCTCAGAAGCACCAGCAGTAACCTTTCCTCAAAATAAACACCATTATGACTGGAACACTCCCTCAGACCCTCCTGCATTCTGCCTTCAGATGAACAAAGAGCACAAGTGAATCCCCTCCTCACTGGGGCCTGATTTTGGGTTGGACAGCTTGGACTCGATGGTCCTGGAGATCCTTTCCAGCCTTTGGGATTCTCTGACTTCTCCCCACAGCACAGGAGGGAGCAAAGGGCATCCCAGGGCTCCTGGGGTAGAGACCAGGACTGGTACTCAGCAAACTTTGTCCAGATCTTGTAGAAAATAGAGTGATGGAAATGAAAAATAAGAATTAACTGCTGGGTGATGTATTCCTGTCTAGGTAATTTGTTGTTTAATGAGGGATTTCTGGGGCAATGATTTTTTAAATGAAAAATTATTTACCTAGAGCTGGTAGATTGTAGGAATCCAGAACGGTGACTTGATGAGGTTGCCACCTTTACGTGGTTTGCACTAGATTTACACAAAACTTCCCAGTATGTTATAAATATAAATAAATTCCCTTAGTGTGTTGGGACTGTTATATTGCAAACAATGGGTAAAGATGTTGAAGAGAATGTTTGAATTTTCTACGTTGGGAAGACATTTTGTGACCCACTCAAGGCAGAGAGGGGTTGCTGTTTCCAGTTTGATCCATGGTAGGAGGTCTGATGTAAAAACAGGTGAATTAGGCTTCAAAAGCTTCCAATCAGATAAAATGCGGAACAGATTAAGTGCAGTAGACTGGCACTGTTTATTAGAAAATGGCCTATGAAGGAAAATTGGCTGAACTTTAAAGAGGTGCTGGAGTTGGCTCGGGGGGAGTGAATATAACTTTACATAAAACTAAACATAAAACTTTAAGCCCAATGTGGATGAGTGATAAGTTGTTAAAGTTAATTGTGAGTGAAAATAGAGCTCCAAAGCGTGCAGGGGCAGGGGAGTCTGGGGCTGGGGGATTGTAGGGACAAAGCTGCTACACAAATGGAGCATCTGAGGGGCAAATGGAGAGGGAGCAGTTCTGGCCATTCAGCTCAAGAATATTCTGGTGGACAAAGATGTGGAGTGAGGCACAGGGATTGCTCTGGGGATACTTTGTGTTCTGGGAAAAAGACTCCAGCAGCTCCTAGGGATTCAGTTCCATTTATGCTGTGCCACCACAAGGTGCAACTCTTCCAAGGAACTGCAAACAGAATAAATTCAGTTATTCAGTGTATGTACATATTGCTAGTAATTAACAGTAATTATTGTACTGTAGCATTTCTAGAACTGGTCCAAGGGTCCCTGTGTGATCACACACTGTGTGCTTTGGGCACTGTGGGTGGGTTTGGGTTGCTGGGTGGGAGGAGGAGGAGCAGAGCCTCCCTGAGGGCAGTGCTGCAGTCAGGGGGAACTGGAGGCACACCCAAGCACAGTGGGATTATAGCATCCAGAAGTGGCAGGGTGATTTTATGGAACACTTGAGGGACAGAGGTCATAAAATGAACCATCTTCACCTCCCAGCTCACAGCTTCTTTCTCCTCCATTAGACAGGGAATCACCAACTTTGCAGAGCAGCTAATAACTCTGAGCAGTTGCCATGGGATACTGGACAGCCTCTAAATGCTGCAGCTACACAGAGCTGCAAACCAGACCTGGCTGATATTAAAAGGTGCTTTGGCCAAGTTTCTGCAGCATTACAAAAATAAGGAAAATAAAAAAGACATCTTAAGTGAGGTTCCAGGAGGAGGAAGATGCTAAAACAACTGGAAGAAAATATGTCTTTAATAGCAGTTTTTTCAAGAAATGTAGATAGAAAATAGCTGGAATATAATCATATTAATTAATTTTTCCTGCCACTACGTGATACGTTGTCAGCCTTTGCTACTTCTGCTGGGTGTTTTATAATTATTCCAGAATCAGAAATCCTTTTTGATGAGACTCAGTTACACAAAAAACTGTACAAATAAACAGTGGAGATGCTCAGCAGTAGCATCAGGGATAGAAAAATTTTGTACTCTGAAAAGAGAGGAGTTCCTAAAAAATCCCATTCATTTGTGAGACAGAAAGGATAAAACAGATGTGTATTTATTCAGTATTTATAAGACATGTTATCCTTCAGCAGGAGCTCATGTTCTGCACACCAACCACTCAGAGAAGTGCCTGGTTGGTATCCTCAGAGGGAAAAGCTGTGTCAGAATTTGCTGCTCTTTCCAACAGAATGCTTTAGTGCACAAACAACTCTTATTGTAATTTATTCTTTGAGGATACTATATATGCATATATATATATATATATATATATATATATATATATATACAACGTTTTAATAAAATCAAATTAATTAACAAAATAAGTGTATTGATGACATGTATTTCCTCCTAGTTTTCTCCTCTGTGGTGTTTCCTGAGACACCTGCACTGGTGATGCTCTAATGTGGCAAAGTGCAGGGGCCTGGTTTGAGGATTACAGAAGGGAATATTTTTGGAGTCCCCTTTTTAACACTTGCTTCTTTTCTCAGCTCTATTTGCTCTCCAATTTCTGCATGTAATGTAATGTAATTCCCTTTCCAAGTAATTTTTCCCCTTTTTTATTTTTTCTCTTTTTCTTTTTACTTCAAACAAGAAGAACTAGTGATTTTTTTCCCCTTAATGCCAGGCACCCTTATTAACCTTCAAAATGAACACATTAAACATGGATTTGGTTGTATTCTGGTGGGTGATGAGAATTTGGCAAGGGCTTTCATTGGTGTCTGCACTAGACTGCAACTATACTGGATGCTTCCTGATGCTCTTAATCCATCAATATTTTCCTTCCAAGTCTTTGAATCAACCATTGCCCTGCTGTTCATTCTTTCTGGCTGCTGGAGATGAGGGGACTACACCAGACCCTGATTTATAAATCAGTCCCAGTGATTTTCAATAATTCAGATTATTTTTGCTTTTAAGCTGAATAAGAAGGATAACCCATTATTCTGTGTTATTATTCTGTGTGTCTAGCTTCTCCTTTGTGTAAAGCCAAGGGATGAGGAGTGAGGTGCTGCAGGCTGGGGGGAGACCCCAGAGCTTCCCACTCAGTTCCTGTTCCTTGTTATGTAACAGGAAGTTCTGAAACGTGGTCAAAATCCACTTTCTAACATCCTGGCATATAAATGAATTGCCTTTGCTTCCAATCCAGGCAGGATGGTCTCACATATGTTTTTTGTCTCATATTGAAAGGATTTGTGCTAATTTGGCTCCATACCCCCACCCATGGTTTTGCACATTGTCTTCATCTTTATGGTGGGGTTGGCCTGTGAAGGAGGAAGACAAAACCAAATTTGGGTTGCAGGAGCAGAGACATCTTAGAGGCTCTGTACAGGGCAGGTGTGCTGAGGTTTCTGGTGGGGTGTGATGGTATTTGGGACTCATTCAGAGCCACACATGGGTGGGGATGTTACAGACCAGGCTTTTCCCCAGGATTGTTGTTTACCTGCTGCCAGGCAAGTCCCCTTTTCTCTTCTCTCTTTTCTCTCTTTTTGCTGTTCATACAAGTCAGTATCACAGAATTTCTAGGCTGATTTATTATTTTTTTTTATTTTATTTTATAATATTTTATAATATTTTATTTATAGTACAGCTCAAACTGAGGGGTCTGTCTGTGGTCTGAGCACAGATGTGCCAGGGCAGGGAGGGCTTTGGGGTCATGGGCCAAGGTTTGGGGCTTTTTTGGGGTTGTTTTCCTTTGTTTGGGTGTGGGGTTTTTTTGAGGAGACAGGGGTGCTGTGGTGTTTTTTTCCAACTAGAGAAATTTCTCTCTTTATGCAATTTTCTTTGCTATGTTTCCACTAATGTGCAAGATAAGATTAAATGACTTCCCAAACCCTCATGTCCAGTCCTTTACTGGAGAAGAGAGTACACAACATCATTCTCTACTTAAAATCATCAGACTTTGCCTTATAATAAATTATCTTGGGGTTTTTTTATACCTCCTATTCGATTATAGCCCCTTTATCACAGCAACTTTGTAAAACCAGAGCCAAATGTAGCAATCGTCTTGATTTTACCTGGTATTTGTTTCAGCCAGTTACCTGCCACTCAAGGCTCTGTGCCACCTGCTGGGGCAGCAGAACAGTGGTGACAGTTTTCGTGCTGGCTGGTGCAGGACCTTTCACATCCACAACCTGTCTGCTGTGGATGGTTTGCTTTAGCTGGCTTTTATCACCACGTTAGGAAACACCTCTGCAGGTTTTTCTGACACCTTATTGACTTCTCGGTGTCCCTGTTCAAGCTCTGTTGTCACAGGAAGGTTTGATTTGTTGCTACTCTGCCAAACAGAGATATCCCCAGGAAATTTCTGAGGGATGACAGTGTGCCTGTCAGAGGGAAGCAGTGCCTTGGCCCTGCCCTGTTCTGAACTCTCTCCTGTGGCAGGAGGATGCTCAGGATCCACGGATGTGGGAGCCAGGGCTGTGCTGAGGTGCAGCTCTGCTCTTTTCCTCAGCCTTCATCCCTGCTCCTTTCCTTTGGCCTCCTCACCCTAGCTTTGCCATCCAAGCTCCCTCCCTGGCCAGGAGGTGCCCTGGCTGCTTTTCCCTGCCCAGCTGCTCTCCGATTGCCACCTTGCTCTGTGCCTCTGCTGACACCTTGACACTTTGTCCCAAGCTGTGCCACTCCCTTTTCTCCTCAGCTCGCTGTTCCCTGCCTTTCCCCATGATGGATGGAGGAGCGGGGAGGAGCCCATCTGGCGGGGCAGCGCTGCCCGGCCTGGCCGCGATTTGTGATGTGTGGGGGGGTCCAGCTGCAGGGCTGAGCTCACGCCTGGCCCGCAGCCAGGGCACAGCCTCAGCAATCCAAGCAGGTGTTGGGGACAGGTTTGAAGTGCCAGGGGCCTGGGCTGTGTTTGGTTTCTGCACCAGGACTTGTGAGGGGATGGAGCACCGCGGGGCCTGCTCGGAGCCCTGGGAGGGTTTGGCCCCTGGACAGAGCAGCTCGTGCTGCTCCGAGAGCAGAGAGCTCTGGCCAGCAAACCCCAGGGTGCCTCTGCTCTTCCACTCTGAGACAAGGGCTGAACCCAGCCCTGCTTGGTCAAAAAGTCCTCATTTGGTAATGGTTTTAAATCTATTGTACACTTTGCCTAAATGAACTTCATCTCACCAAAACAAACCAGAGCAATTATTTCAACAAAGCCCACAGAAAACACTGGCATTCACTCATGGAAATCTCCTCTGATGCCATTGGATTTGGAGGTGATGTGATGTGAGAGGTGTTTTTAGATGCCGGTCCCTCCCTGCAGAGCTGCTCTCTAGCCTGTGCTGGTCACCCTGCCTGGGTGTGGAGCCCCTGCCTGGTCCCAGCCTGTCTCCTGCTGCTGGCACTGCTCCCTGCCAGATGTGGGGTTCAGCCCCACTTCAGTGAAGGTGTGTACTTTACAAAATACCCTTTTATCCCTATTTGGGAAGTTCTGAAGGCATTCGCTCTAACCTCAGCCCTTGTGGAAGCCTTGTCAGTAGTAGAAGCTTGTTCTAGCAGGATTACACAAGTAATTGAGGCCCCTTCATCCCTGGCACAAATCCTTGTCTTGGCTGAGGTCTAGGGGGATCTTTTCTATGCAGGAAGAATCTGTTCTCTTGGCACAGACTGAGGGTCCTGGAGTGCAGAAAGGGCTCCAGCCTCATGCCATGATATCCCAAGAGATCCTCTTTCCTCCCCTCTGTGTCTTGAAATGGTTGGAGCTTTTACCCTTCTGGGTGATTTTGCCCATTTCCTCAGATGGCATGGCTTGTATTGGTGGGTGGCAAATTAAACAGGAAACTAAGAGCTGGGGTGAAATTCAGCAAATCATTTCTTAGTCCACAGAGAAAAACGTGGTCCCAATGGAATCATTTCCTTACGAGAAGCGGGAGGGATTTTGCCAGTCCAACGCTTTGCTAAAAAATCTGTTTTAAGAAAACTCCAAGGAATTATTTTTGCATTTTTCTTTATGCAGTTGTATTTACCTGTTGCTTATGTGTGTAAATGTTCATTTACTCATCTAAGAAGCTGATTTTTCATGGGAAAAGCTCTGCTTTTCAGCCTCAGCTCTTAGAAGCAGTGGACTCAGGGGCCATACTGGTGCATGCCCTTGCCATTGCTATTTTCTGCCCCTACTGTGGGTCAGATTTTCACTCTGTGCTGGCTGAGGGGCAGCTCTGGGCTGTGTTTGGTGTCAGGGCTCTCCCAGCTCGCTCCAGGAAGGTTTTGCTGCAGACACAGCTCAGGGACCCAGGGCTCTGAGCTTGTTTCAATGCAGCTCAGGTGCCCTGGAGCTGCCCCCTCCTCCCGTGGCTGCTGGGCTCTAGGAGCTGCAGAAGAGCCCAGCAGAAATGAATCCATCTCTGACAGAGCTGGATCCAGCCCAGGCCCAGTTGGCTGCATGGTTTTCTGGCAAAGGCTCCTTTCCCATCCATATCCATTCTTACATCGTGAGCTTTCCCCATTCAAATGTTTTGATCTCACGGAAATGTTTCAGTTCAATATTTCTTTCACAATGCCATTTTCTGAAAATCAGTATGCTCCCCTGGAAATATTGGATCGTGCCTAAAATACATTCTCAGCTGGGAAATACAGGCAGAGAAATGTCAACCAGCTCCTCTTCAGAGAGGGTCCATTCAGTGTCCATGATCTGCAAAGCCTTCTTCATTCTCAGAAGAATCTACTTTGGAAATTGGACACTTGATCTCCATTGTCACCTGAGCACCCCAAAGCTTTGGAGTTTCCTCTGTCCCTCTGCCTGTGCTCAAATAAAAGCCAAGCAATTTGTTAAAATATATAAAGGCCTTAAAAATACACATGCAGATTATCCATGAGGTATTTGCCATCTGAAAGCTCAGTCTGTGCAATCAGCAGGCTGCCACACAAACTCTGGGATGCTGCTGGAAGTCTTTTCTTGTGGAAAAGTCATAATCCCTTCTTAAAGAGGTGAGTGTCAGGATGGAGACAAGAAAGGAGAAGGATATAGGAAAGGCATCAAGCTGAGAAAAGAAGAATGAAATGGGTCCAGGACAGAAAGCTGGGGAGGAGAGAGGGAGGAGGAAGCTCATTGAAGGTTTGTTGCACTTAGCATTAGGAACTGCTACAGAGCACACAGGTTGTAGTGATTTTCTAATACTGAGTAATATGTCAGAAGGGCTATTCTGGATTTAGACCAATATATACAGTTTCTTGTCTAAGCAGAACCATATGCTCAAATGAGAGATTATTTTATTTTACTAGGATGGACAGTAAGTAGAAACACATTCCAGATTTCAGGAGGTTTCTTCCCCCCTTGGCAGCCACGGTGCTGCTTGTGCTTAATCTTTGGTTTTTCAACTGCTTGATAAGTGCCTGTTGCTTTACAGGGTCCAATTCCCCCTCCATCCTGGTGTCTGCTGAGCTGTGACTAATGACTGTGTCAGACAGCTCGTTCAGCAGGTCACCCTGCCTGGAGCTGGTAATTGTTGGTAATAAAACAAATCAAACTGATATGCACAATATGCAACACGGTGCACAATAGAGATGCAGCTTTTTTGTCCTTCCTTCAGTTGAGACTTAATGTTCTGTGTTCAGAGACTGACCTCATCCAAATCCTTTCCTTCAGCCCTGAAAGCAGGAAAAAATCCCCAAACCTCTTTGTGGAATGTGCAAGCTGGTGTTTAATACATGAGCCCATGCACAGCAGGTTGAGCAGTAAAAGCACACAGAGATTTCTATAATTTGCCATTGGGAAACAGCCCCACCCCTCCTGTCACAGGCACTGGTGGTTATGTCTGCAGCTCTGGGGCTCTGTAGGTAAGGTGCCCCACTTCTCCTGCCTTGGTGCTGACCTATCCCTGGCTCTAATAAGACATTTTTGGTCTGACCCAGTCTTGGGATGGGTCTCTGGCTGCTCCTCTGGGATCTCCCCAAGGAGAAGAGGACCTGGTGCCTGCTGAGCTCGCTCAGCTCCCAGGTGCAGGGGGTCCTGTGCCCAGGGCTGTGTCCCAGGGC
The DNA here is from genome assembly GCF_023055355.1 of Agelaius tricolor. Classification (NCBI taxonomy): domain Eukaryota; kingdom Metazoa; phylum Chordata; class Aves; order Passeriformes; family Icteridae; genus Agelaius; species Agelaius tricolor. Next base: position 1,164,672 of record NW_027269278.1, on the reverse strand, counting down.
TGTTCCTGCCTTCCTGTGGATTCTCCAGCAGGAACTGCTGACCATGGAGTGCTCACACCCAGTGACTCTGGTCAGCCAATCTGGGGCATCTACTGACATTTTTTATGAAGGGATGGTGTCCTAGGCTGGACCAGCAGCAAAGCAACTGGTTTAGCTGAAAAAACCTGACTTTTTTTGGGGGGTCTTGAAAACAAAGGCCTCATCTATTACATGTGTTGTAAAGTGAATCATCCCCCCCTACACACACACACACACTTGCTGTTCTATCAGAAGCAAGGATGATGGTATGAAAATGGCTTTTAAAGGGATTTTGTAATTAAAAAAGAAAAGCAAGATAAATCATGGACATATTTGCCTCAGTCAGGAGGATAAACAGAACCATCTACAAGGATATTCACAGGGTAAAACCCAATGTCACACTAAAGCTCTTTTACAACCTATCAGCTGCTGGGTACCATCTGCTTTGGCTGTCCCCAGCACCTCTGAAGTTATTTAGGTGATATTCTCTGGAGATGTCTGTTTCCCACTGACCTGCACTGAGGATGATCCCCTCTCACCAGGGGAGATGCAGAAGCCTGGTATTTGCTGATTTAGCTGCGCACAAGCAGGGAGTGTCTGTATCTTTTTCTCATAACTTAAGGACATTTGGCTGCTGGTCTCTGACAGCAGAAATACTCCAGAGGTCACTGCAGGCAATTTTTCACTTTCCCATACTTCATCAGCCTTTCCAATGCTCAACCTCCTGAACGTGGGGGGAATACAAGGGTGTTGGGGAGGCAAATTTGTGTTTTAATGCTACACCCACCTCACTGTGGAAAGGAGATGGAAACAGGTTAATTTAGAAATGCTGCAGACTCATTTCAGTTTTTGACATGAATTGCCAGGTTCCCAGTGCATTGATGTTCACATTTGTACAGACACGTAGAGCTGTGCATTGTGTACATTGTGCATTAATTCTTGTGTACAGTGAGACAGAACAGTCAGTGCCAGCACAGCAAAATCCCCCGATGATGTTGAGGCTTCTCAGTGACAAATATCACAGAACGTTTCTGAGACTGAAGGGTTAACACAGGGAGCTGCTGGTCTGGGCTGTTCCTGGGAGCTCCATTACAAGGCCTAACACCCTCTTGAGAAGTGGAGTGGTTTTGGAAAATGGCATGTGTCCTGTGGTGTGGGTGAGTAATTGTGGTGAACAGCCCTAGTACCTACTCAGGGGTTTGCTGCTTCCTTGTGAGATTTGCCCTCCTTCTGTACCAGTCTGGGATCCTGTACCTGGGGCTGTGTGTGCAGTTCTGCTCACAGTGATCCCATGCACCAGAGCAATTCCCAGTCCTGATCCGCATCACAACCCACTCCAGAAAGATGGAATCTGCGGGAAAACCCATCCAAAGCACTCATGTTCCGTGGGGCAGAGAATTCCGGGTGTTCCAGCGCGGTGCTCTGCCTCTTGTGGCGGTGAGGACCCGCCTGTCGGTGCCACTGGAACATCACCAAAGCCTGGCAGCCCGAGGGACGTGCCAGCCCAGGGCTGAGCTCCCAGCTGGGCTGTGGGCTTGGCACCCCGCTAAAAACAGCTCCAGATGTGCTGATAACAACAGCTCTAGGTGTGCTGATAACAGCAGCTGCAGATGTGCTGATAGCAGCTGGAGATGTGCTGATAACAACAGCTCGAGATGTGCTGATAACTACAACTGGAGATGTGCTGATAACTACAGCTGGAGATGTGCTGATAACTACAACTGGAGATGTGCTGATAACAACAGCTTGAGATGTGCTGATAACAGCAGCAGGTGATGTGCTGAAAGCCCAAAGCTCCCGGCTCTGTCCAGCCGCAAACCGAGGGAACTGTCCCGGGAATTGCAGGATTCTCCAGGAAGTGGCTGCTGAGGATTTCGGCAGCACTCCAATCGGTAGGAATACTCTGTTTAAAATGGTTTCAGGGAAGATAAATATTTGTGTGTGCTATCTTGACGTATGGAGATAAACACAGTGGTTCTACACAAATATTGGTTTGACCTCAGATTATTTCATTAGCAGCAGCATGTGGGGCCCGTTCAACGTCCCTGCAAGCAGCTGCTACCTGTTGTGAGCATCCCAAGTTTGCTTTATGGCTGCTGTCGAGTGTCTAAAAGTAGCCATGTCTTATTCTGTGCATTTCCTGGCCTGTTCCAGCTTGCTTTCTTACAGAAGATCTGCTGGGATGGGATGTTCCAGCCTGGGGTCCATGGGATTTTATTCTGGGTTTTAGAGCAAAGGGAAATGCCACATGCAGTGCATGAGGGTTGCACAAGGCGCTCTGCAGAAATAAAGGGGAATGCTCAGTTGTGGATTGGGTTGTAAGGGTCGTGGTCTCGGGGATGTGCAGGTGGCTGTGACAGGAGAATGAGCAGAGTGGAATGGGCTTGAGCCCACAGCGGCTGGGGGGAGCCCAGCTCCTCCTGGCAGCCCTTCTCCCTAGACTGCAGCTTTAATTAATTCCCAATCAGGCTCACCATCTAGGCTGGCTTGCCGAGGGAGGGAGGCCGTGGACATTATAGCCTGTGGATATGAAATACTGCGGGTTTTACCAAAATTCCCATTTCGAACCAGCACGAGTTAACTGTGGACAGCAGGGGTGGATCGAGTGGAGCCTGTGCTGGGCACGTAGAGCCTCCCAGTGTTTTAAAAAGAACAATGAGATGTTGTCCCCCACTTTCATCCCTCCTCATAAATTACCCTGAGATCAACCCCAGTACAGACAGTGGGGCTGTAACCCAGAGTCTGCAGGCAGAAGAGGCCAAACTTGACTGAGTCAGCGCGAAAAACTGAGTTAACCCATGGAGAATCACAATCTGCACAGAATTAATTCAGCTTAAGCTTTTCCCCCTGGATTTTTATAGTAATACCAGCAGAACATTGCAGCATTTGGACAGCCATAAAACAGAAATGCTACAGGTTGAAAAATACTTCAGGCTGCTCCTGAGATGAAAGCAAGCCCTGGATAGCTGGGGCAGTGTCAGGCAACCCCCAGCATGGCACGGGCTGCTGCAGCACAGAGGGCTGGGGCTGTCCCACACACCCCAGGTGCTGCCCCACAGATTCCAGGGGCTGCTCAGGCCCCTTGGGAGGGCAGGTGGATCAGGAGCAGCTGTCCCAGAGCGATAGAGATGGGCATGGGCTGTCCAGTGAGCTCCTCAGCACATGGCTCCCTGCAGGGACCTGCAGCCTTGCTCCTCACCAAGTGATCAAGGCAGGAAAAGCAGTGAGGTGCAAATGAGAAATATAAGCTGAGAGCATTATTGATAGGGCAGCTGCAGTCCCCACGCTGCATGAGTCATGTAATCCACAGGCTGCTCAGCCTCACTGCACAGAGAGGTGCGTGCAGGATGGTTTCAATTTCCAAGCAGGGCTTTCTGACCACTCATGCTTTTGAAAAGCAAAGCAAATATCTTGGCTCAGAAATGACTGCAAAGCAGAGCTATTCTGCTCTTGGCCCCTTGCCTGCTTGCCCTCTCAGAGTGGAGCTTGTGCATTGTGATGGAAACATAACAGTTCCCCCCTGCCAGAGAACAGGTCACTCCTGCTGCCTCTGGGAACCAGGAGACACTGCTGCAAGTACCAAACCTGAACCAAATGGAATCAACGAGGATGAATTCAGGAGAAATTTGCAATTTGGGGTTACACCTGAATTCCTTTTAATAGGAAAAATCTTTTGACTCGATTTCAGTTCCTGTCCTGGTGAAAACATTCCAGAAATGCTTATTAAAAGAGAAATTAAACCTGATTTTGAGGCAAAATGCACTTCTTAAGAGATGCTTTGCTGGTGTTTTAACCACAAACTTTTACACTCTGAGCATGTTCTCCTACAACACTGGATGTTTGATATCCCTTTGTACCAGTATGTGAGGAGCACTGGGAATGAGGCCTGCAGGTTTCCCTGCTGGGCCACTGCCTGAACAGCAAAGCTCTGGTGCATGTAATAGAAAATGGAATTAATCACTTGATGCTGGATAAGTTGTGAGTTTTATTAACCACTGGGTTTTCATCAGAGTTATAATTTTGATGTGTTCATATGTTAGTGAGGACAAAAGAGGCTCCTCCATCCCTGGCAGTATCCCAGGCCAGGTTGGACAGGGGGGCTTGGAGCAGCCTGGGACAGTGGGAGGTGTCCCTGCCATGGCAGGGGTGGAATGGGATGGACTTTAAAGTCCCTTCCAACCCCAACCAGTCTGGGATGCTGGGATGATTTCTGTAACTCTGGACTTGAGTGTAGGAGGAACCTTTCTAGACATACCCAGGTGTGGCCCTGAAAGATTATTGCTGAACCTTTTTTTTTTTCAGTAGCACTCAAGTGGTAGAGCTGGACAATGAGTTAGCTCACCTGAAAGCTGAGGAGTTGTTCTGCAGCTGAGGGTGAGATTCAAGCCCAGTAAAGCCAGTTGGTCATTCAGTTGTGATTGGGGGATATTTTGTGAGAACCGCAGAAGTTTGGCCTGTGGGTTTGGATTCTTTGCGGAAGCACTTTGAAGCATTAAGGGGAGGGGAGGTGCTGGAAAATGTGAGCCTGGAGAATACACACAGGGCAAGTTCTGCCTGTGTATCCTCAAGGAATGAGAAACCAGGAGAATGTACCTTTGAGTGGGCTCTGGAGATTTCAGTCCTGTCTAGGTATAAAACAGCTTAAGGAATGTCATGGACTTCACAGAAGGGCAATGATTTGGGGAATCTACTTTAAAAAAAAAAGTATAAAGTGCTATAAAACATGCCTTGTTTCAAGAGAGAACTATGGAAATAGAACAAGATTCACAAGTAATTCATCTCAGGCTGTGGACTGGTGAGTATGACTCTGCAACAAGAACATTAATATCTGTTAAATTCTCCAAATTAGCTTAAACATTCCAGAGAAAGGATGTAATTCTCAGTTGTATAGGGAAGGAATTCACCCTTCCCCCAGTCTTTCTGCTTCCCGGGGACTCAAGAGAAATGCTAATATCAAGTCAACCTATTTTTGTTCCCCCCTTTTGTAATGGGGTCCAGATTGGTGGTGACTGAAAGCCAGTCCCATCAGAGGAGTTTTGTGTGATGGATCAGGAAGGGCTGGTTCCAGCCTGGTGGTGCTGAGTGCCCAGCCCAGGCTGGCAGCTCACTCAGACTCCACAGAGCTCCTGGATTTTGGTTTACAGGAGGTTTTGTGGGACATCCTTCACCTCTCACTGGAGCAAAGCTTGGGAGCTGCTCGTACTGCAAAATAAGAGAGATGTGGTACTACACTGAGTGAGTCTGATGTATCACAATTCCTTCTCTTCACATTTATTAATCAGGGTATTGCCAGCCTTAATTAGGGAATTAAAAATTTTTGGGGAAGATTTTAGCTTGTTTTGACTAAGGGGCTGTTGGAAGATGAAGGAAGAGGACAGATTTGTGTCTGTGACGAAGCACAGTGAGGGATGGGGAGGAGAAGCAGCAGGAGAGGCTTTTCAGGAGCCATAAATGAGTTGAATAAACAGATCTAAACCTGTCCTGCGTACCTGGGCTCGCATTCAGCCCTGAGGTGGTCAGCGGTGCCATCTTGTGTTAAGTGGGTGGTATTTTTGGAAAAAGATGGATACAGGTTCTTCAAAGTCCTTGGGAAAGGGGTTTGAAAGAGCCATTGAAAACTGCTGGTGTGAAGCTAGGAGAGCAGTGAAGCCCACAGGTCTCTGAGCCAGAAAGGCAGAGGATGCCCTGCTGTCAGACAGAGAATGATTTCAGCTGAGACACTCCTGTGCAAGGAACTTCACCAGCAGATTTTTTATTTAAGTTGTGCCTTTGTTCATCCTGCTCCAATAGCAACATAGTGCATGTGATGGATGCATGTGGGCTTCCCTGAACACAGGGGAAGTTTGAGCATCAAAAGCTGTTTAGAGGCATTTTGGGGGTTGAATAACCAGAATAATTTTCAGCAGAACTGAACTGGGGTTTGTTTGTTGTAACTGTAGACCAAGTTAGAAATACTTCTCTAGCCTGACCTGTCGTTAGTTTTAGGAGTGTTTTGACCTTGGAAGGAGATTTCAGAGCTGATGTCCAGTCCCTGCCGTAACTTTCAGCCTGGCAGTTTCCCTGAGGCAAAGCAACTCAGCCAGGCTCCAGAGCCAGAGGTTTCTGCACTGAGATCAGTCCCTGCACAAATGTCTGTGCAGTGAAGCCTGACTGCAGCACATGAAGAAATCCATGGAATAAAACCTTGGGGAACATGTTTGACCTTCACATAACCAAGAGGGAAATCTGGAAAACACAGGGCCCTGCAGATGATTTGGGGTTTTTGGTTGAGTGGTGTTTTGGCAAGGAAAGTTTATAACTGTTCAGGGAAGGCAGCTTAGGCCATGGAAGAAGTGGGAAAATCACTAAAAGATGCTGGAGGATCTATGGGATTAACATTTCTGAGTGGGGAGGGTTATTCTGGATGCAGAAGTTGCTCTAGGTACAAATAGCAAGTCAGACAACAAATCTGTTGGTGGGAGCTGCCTCTCTGGGAGCCCAGCAGAACAGGATGCAGGCAGGGAGTAACAGGAAGTAAAGAAGTAAATAAACCACATAATGTTGTAATAATGGATGGGTGCTGCTGCTGCCATAGGAATGATGGGCTGCTGGGAATGGCTGGGCTTGGAAATAAGAGGGGTTTGCTGCTAGCCAAGCACCTGGGAGCATTTGTTCTCTCCAAATCACTGGCATGAAAGGTTTTATTTCCTGTGGCACATTTAATAAAATTCAAGGCTAAATCTGAATTTTGGGGCACATGGAAGTAAGTATTTACAGTGTAAGGGGTCCACACGGACATTTGTTTTTGCATAAACCCACAGAGCGTCCTCCTCCAGCCTCCCTGGGAGATGTGCTGGAGCCCAGCCTGGGCAGGGGGCTGCAGGTGCCTCCTGCTCCTGCAGCTGCAGGGACTCGGCAGCAGTGGAGCAGAACTGAAGCACGAGGCTCCCAGGTCTGTGCATGGCTCAGCTGGTGCCTCATGGCCCTGTGAGCCCTGCAGGAAGGAGCAGCTCCAGCTCAGGGCTGCTGTCCCTGCCCCTGGAGCAGGCAGAGCTCCAGCTCGGTGTCCCCGGGGATCAGCGCTCCCGGGCTGGGTGCCAGCCCTGGCTGGGGCCCAGCTGTGGCCGCTGTGGAGAGCAGCATCCCTTCCCAAAGCAAACGCCCCGGGGGAATGCCCGGCTCAGCTGCGCTGGAGATGCTGCGATAGCGTCACCCTGGCTGCCGGCCAGCCCAGCAGATGATTGATTATTTCTGTAGGAATCTGCTTTTAAAGCTTCTCCTGCAGTGTTACGGATGATATCACTCGGTGCTCGCACTAACCAGACCCGTTTCAGCCTCTGACTGTGTGCAGAGGTACAGCTTGGCAGAATGCTCAGGTCCTCTCTGGTTATTGGTGAGGGTTTGGAGCTCAAACCTCTCCCTGATGGGTTGCAAGCGTAGAATTTGGGGTTTTCACTGTGTGTTCTCCTTTTCTTTTCCTGAGTGTATCTGGGAGGGGGGACCAAAGCATTTTTTGTTTGTTATGAGCTGTAAGTGATTGCAAGTAATGTGGAAGCATAAAAGATGGGTATTAGAGGCACAAAGGGTACCCAGGGAAGTCACCATTCCCTCAGGTGGGTATAGGGTAGAAGGCTCTGCCTCTGGGGTTACTGCTCTGCCCCAAAGCTGGCTCAGTGCAGCCACTCCTGTGTCTGAAAACAAAGGGGCTCCCTGACCCCTTGGGTGATGAACATCACATGAAAACAAGACCCTTCTTGGGTCCTTTGATCAATGTGCATTGATCTCAGTGTGCAGGTTTGGACTCAGCTGCTGTAAGGACATTATTTGAATTTGGAAGCAGCAAATATTTCTTTATTTTATATAAAATAAAGAAACTCACTTGTTTCAATGTTTAGCTGCCTCCCAGTCTTTCCCAGGGATAAGAATATTATGATTACAACAGCATGAGCTGCATGATGCAGACTTTAAATCAGTGTAAAGGTGCTGTGGACTAATCGGTTGATTTCCATATGGGAACAAAATTGTATCAGAGAGCATCTTCCTACTGGTGTAATTCCAGGCACAGTGCTGTTTTCAATAATGTAATGATGATAATTGGTGGTTTAAAACTGACAAGGTCAATTTGCTTGGCAGCCATTCATTTGGCAGCCAGCTTGACAACATGAAGGATTGACACAAAATAGGGCAGAGAGATCATGTCCTGTTCGCAGGTCTGGGAACAGCCCGGGATTTCAGTGCTGTTTAGTCAAGTCCTCTGGCACAACCTCTCCTGACTCCGTTCTCCAGCCAGTGTGCCACATGGCAGGGCCAAACTCAGTTGCATCCCCAAATTGTTAAACTCTCTAGCAGCAGGTTCTGCCAGGCAAGAGAATCAGGCAATGTGCTGCTATTGTCATTCCAGCCTGTTTTACTGGATGTGTGCAGGTTCCCAGTGTGGAGGGAAGATGATCATTTAGTGGATGTTAATGTCTGGAAGAAATACAGCTCCCAGTTCAGCAGTTGTTCTGCTGGTGCTAGATGCTGAGTCCCAGACAGGAATGTTCTGGGAGCTTTCAGCTCAGGGAATAGGGAAGAAAATCTGCCTTTTCCCATTTCAGCATTTCCCACCCTCTGCAAACCCAAACCACTGTCTCTGCACTGTTAACAGGGAGATAAGGAGGTAACAACACATTTATTTCCCAATCCACTATAAACAAGGAGCAGGTCTTGCCATTACAGGGTGACCCTGAGGTGGGAGTATCTGTACAGCTCAAACCTCACAATCAGTAGAGATTAACAATAGTAAATCCTGCAAACCATGCAAGGATGGCCCTAAGTAGAGCACTACCCATTTAATTTACAAAGTTTCTAAAACATCTTTGAAATGAAATTATTTTCTGTTCTCTGCCCAAGAAATCAGCACACATTTTTATCCTTTTTGCACTTCTGTGCTCAGGAGGGGAAGTGAGCCCCCTGCTCTTGTAAGTAGAGATTATTTCATCCATAGATTTTGGCCAGTAAAAAGAGATTAATTCTATTTTTGCGTGTTAATTTGATTCAGTGCAGAAATCAGTGAAGCAGATGCAACCCTGATTTGTTTATGTGGCACCTTGGGGCAGGGGCAGTGCTCATACTGAGCATCTCAAACCCACACACCAGCACTGCTTCACCTCCAGGCCATGGGGCCTCTGCTTTCATTTTCCCTCTTAAAATCACTTCCATGAAAAGCCCTGGAGCAGCTCTGGGATTCCAGTGCAATGGAAAATGACCCCCAGGTTGCCCTCTGGCATTCCCTGGGATGGCTCAGCGTGGCACTGCTCCTGCTGGGTGTCCTGCACACACCTGAGCCCAGCTCCTGGCAGGGAGGGCTGTGAGCCAGGGGCTGTGCCAGCTCCCACATCCAAACGTTTCCATGAGGGGAACCCCTTTGTGTTGCCCATCTGGTTGTCAAACAGGACCTGGCTGCGGGCCTGGAGCTGGCACCAGATGAAAAATGTGCACTTTAAACATTTCATACTTACACTGATGGGAATGGGCAATTCCTCAGCACATTTTCTCAACATTTTTAAACAATAAATGTCAACCTCAGGGCAAAGTGAGGCAGATTTCAGATTAAAGGGATGGAGTTTTCTTAACTTTTATAAATCCCTTGGTCCCAACCTCCTTCATGTTTCTCAACACAACAAACATGGAAACGCTGCACTGAATGCAACAGGCACTTTTGTCAACACAAGGTTTTCCTTTAATATTGTGATAGAAAGATTTCCAAAATAGATTTTCATGATGGATTCAGGACTTGGCATGCCAGGGAGAATCTAGTATTCTCCTCAGCAAAGCTAAAAGTTTGTGTGAGAAGACCGATAATGCCAGGCAAAAGAGCCTTTCGGTCCCAAGAGAGCTAAAATATTCCTTTGTTTGTTTTTCACCCTTAATTACTTTTCCTGTCCTGGTTTAATCTGTAGTGCTGAAGCTTGTCAGCACCTATAGCCTTTCCTTTAGGATTGATGTCTTGGGAACTGAAATAAAAGCAATTTCCACGTGGTGTCTCCCTGCCATGGCTGCTGCCTGAAGCCCGATGACTTTTCTTTCAAAAGACCCAATTTTCTGCCCATATAAATGGAACAAATCTTAATTGGAGTCAGGAGCTTTATGTTCCTTAACACCAAGGCTGAGGCTTCCATCACTGAGCCTGATGTTCTGTCACTTGCAATAAAATCTTTCAGTTTCTGTTGGGTCTCTCATTTTCCAAAGAAGAAATGTCTCAGAAAGAATGAATGCCTCAGAACACTTGCCTTGATTTTGACTTAGTAGAATCTTAAGGCTACTTCAGATGTAAATTGTCGAGTTTACAGCTGAAGGGAGAAAATGTCCTGAGGAAGAAAATGAACCTTCTATTTGGAAAATTAGTTCTCAGAAAAAAGCATTGCTCATAGTGCTTTTTCCAAGTGAAGTGATTTCTTGAAACATGCCCTGTGTGCTTTCCGTTGTGTCAGCTGGCACTGCCACGCACCAGAGAAGTTTCTCAGGTGGCTTCCAAGAAGCTTTTCTGTACCATCTCTTGGAGAGGGCTGTACAGCCAGGTTTGCTCAGCCAAAGTGGGACTTTTAGGCTTTCATTTTTTCATGGTTTGGTTCCCTCTATTGTCCTTAGCAGAAGTTTCATGGTAACTTGCAGTAGAGGGGATTTTCAAGCTTGTGCCACATGCAGTTTCTAAAATGAAAAACTGTGAGCTTCAGTTCTGGAGAGCTCAGCTCAGCATCACAACCAGGGCTCAAGTCACTCGGGGGGAGAAGGCTCCAGGGAGAGCTCAGAGCCCCTTCCAGAGCCTAAAGGGGCTCCAGGAGAGCTGGAGAGGGACTGGGGACAAGGGATGGAGGGACAGGACACAGGGAATGGCTCCCACTGCCAGAGAACTGGTGGGTCTGGTGCTCTTGAGTGTGGGAAGATACTTTTCAGGGAAACACACGGAAATATTATGCAGATGTTCCTTTAGTTTTTTGTATTTCCCACTTCTCTTCACTTAAATACCCCTTTAGTTTATGCTGGCATTGACTGATGCAAACAGAAACAGAGAGAATATAACTCCTGGAAAGCCTGCAAGATGCTGGTGCCAGACATTGCATTCTCATAATGCTCATGTAATGTATAACCAGACCTCTGAATATTTTTTAAAGGCCATTTGTGAATAGTGAGGTGAGGACATTTTGCATTTGGGCAGTCAGAAGTTTTAGAAAGGTGCTGCAAGGGAAGATGTCAACAAAAGCTGCTGCAAAGTTGTGCTTTCACTTCACAGGGCTTTGAGGGGATGCATTCTTGGGCCTGGTTCATGTGGGCTCATTTCTCTGACTCAAATTCACTTTGAATTTGGGCATCAAAGGGATTTTCAAATTCTAGGTCAAACTCATTAAAAACCCTGAATCTCACCTGGTTTCAGCTCTGTAAATGACAAGAAACAGTAAATCTGCTGCTCTGCTTTGGATACCAATCCATAAATCACGGGGTGGGGTATTTGAAGCTTGGCCCAGAACCTCTCTGTCCAAGAGCCAGTTGTTGCTCCAAGAGTTCACGACTTTGTTCTAGGCAAGCTCACAGATATGGGGGGGTTTAGTGGCACATGGAACACGTCAGATTTTTTGGGAGATTGCAAACATAGCACCCAGTGTTTGGATTGGGGATTTTGCTAGCAGAAAGCTGCATCTCTGAGACTGAGCCCAGCTGCCTGACCAAAGAGTTTTCCAGAGGTAAAAATCCCAAGCATCCCTTCCCTGTGTCTCTGGGGAGCCAGGGAAGCACAGGGACCCCTCTGCCTGCTCCCCCCTGGCTCCTCCCAGAGGAATGGGGGCTTTCCCGGAATTCCTGCCTGCCTGTGGTTCCTTAGTCAGTCCTGCAAAAATGTATTTTTTATTGAATGTTATTCTAACCATAAAACCTTTAAGTTGTTCAAATACTTTCCTTTGTACCATAGACATCTGAGACTATGAGACATTAACAAGTAAATGTATTTTTTTTCCAACTGCTTCGATCTGCTGAGGAGTTTTCTTTGGACTGATCTGCCCTTGCCTTGTGGCAGAGGAAACAAGCCTGGGATCTGATATTGGATCTCCTCAGTAGCTGTCTGCCCAGCTTGGAGGTGTAGGTGTGTTTTACTTTGAATTCAAAAAGAGACTATTCCTTGGCAACTCCTTTGCTCACACAGGATCCAGAGATGTTCAAAGCCAAGAGATACCATTTTGATTCTCTTTGAATCCTCTAGTAAGCCTATAAGACTAGCAGGAGTAGAGCACATATTTTAGTAAGACTCAGCTGAAAGATTTCAGAAGATAGAAGTCAGCCTTTTCCATAGTTACTTTAAAATTAATATACTGAGCTCTTTGATTCTTGCCACCTCATGTCTGCACTCAAGCCACTAGAGCTGACTTTATAGTCACTATATTTTTATTATTTTTTTTAATGGCCTCACCTGTTGAATTGCAAAATGTCCTAAATTGCAAAATGCAAGAGAGTGTTCTTGCACCAGATCAGTTATGAGAGACAGAAAAGGCACTGGAAGAACCAAATCCATTATTGCAGTTTGGGGTATGAGGGGGCACACCCCAAATTTGTTCTGGATCTCATAGAAAGACTGACCTGGTAAAAGATACACCTGAATGGTTCGGTGGTCCCTAAATCAGAGACCTGATTTTCTGATGTGCTGAGCCTCTTGGAAGGCATCCAAATCAGTCTTTTTTAGAAACCTGTGAGTGCAGGCAGGTGTTTTCAGGGGTCACCTCCATGGAGGACAGGTACACAGGCAGGAACTGGGGAACTGGCTGTAGGAACTGACCTTGGTTACAGCAGTGACAGAGCAGGCATTGAAAACTGAGTGTAAACAAAGTGACAAGTGATCCTTTTAGGATGGGTTCCTGCTCCTGGGTATCACAGGGCTGGCTCAGAGTATTTAACAGGAGGCCTTAAGCTGAGTGTGGGAGTTTGGCTTTACCCCAGAAATCCTGGGGGATGATGGAGGTGAGAGAACTTCAGCAGATGCTGCACACGGTGTTCAGGGGTGGCCACTGCTCTTTTCTCAGACACAGGACAGGTTTAACCATGAAGGCCAATTTTTCCCTCCAAGAGAACTGGAAGTAGAGTTCTAAAGTTACACCTCAGAGGCCTTTGCAGTGTTAGATTTTCATTGCTTTTTATTCAACTGAGGTTTTTTAATATGTTGTGTAAGAAGTTCAGTGTGTTTAACATCTGATTCACTCTGTATAACACCTGACAATTTGCATTTGACTTTTTTGCCACCTCTCCAATGGGAAGTGTTTGAATTTTTTGAATTTTTTACCAGCAATTTACTTACTCAAGTGCTACCATAACAGATAGAAACTATTACTTCCCTTTGATCCAGGGTGATGTTTTGTAAAGTCTGATTACAGCAAGGTCTTTAATTCCAAGCCCTACAGTCTAGGGCCTTTTACCACATAACCCTGACACAGATCTTGACACTAACCCTCTAATTATTTTTCATGCCACAAATGTTAATATTTACCAGGGAGAGTCAACCTCCAAACCACAGAGTGTGGTTTGCATTGTTGGTGGTATGAATTATACATCAGCTAAATAAAAATGTTAACCTTCCTCTAGCGTAATTAGATAAACAGATCTCGCTCCTGAGCACAGCTCAGACAGGTCTGTAAACGCAGAAATGTTTCTGAATCCTTCACACGAGAGAGAGCTCCGGGACCTGGAGCCCAAATCACACCCCAGGGTCTCAGTGAGCTCTGGGAAACCTCTGGGGCTGGAGAGGCACCAGCGCCGATCCTCTGTGCACAGGCTCCCCCTGATGGAAATTAAAAATACTCAGCACCGCCCTTCCCCTCCCGCTCGGACAGGGCTCGGAGCTGCTTCGTCTGAAGCCCCTGCTCGTGTTTTGACAGTCCTCGTTTGAAATGCAGATGATTTAAGGCGCTGGCTGCTGCTCCTGTGCCACACGGCAATGATTAATGGCTGGTGTATGTTCGTGCTCAGCATGGTGTGGGCTGCTTTCACGTTGGGGATTTCTTGTGGCATCCTGTCAATGAGGAAGGGAAGAGAAGCTCTCTGCTGTGGGAAGGACTGAGGTGTCACAGTGAGAGCTGTGGTCCTGCCCAGACCCCCCAGCAATCCCCCCTGTGCATCCCTGCTGTCCAAAGGCTCCTGGAGCTCTGGCAGCCTCGGGGCCGTGCCCATTCCCTGGGCAGCCTGGGCAGTGCCCAGCACCCTCTGGGGGGAGAAACTTCTCCCAAAATCCAGCCTGGCCCTGCCCTGGCCCAGCCCCAGCCACTCCCTGGATCATGCTGCTGGCCAGGAGAGTGAAGAGATCAGAGCTGCCCCTCAGGAGGATGTTGAAGACCACAATGAGGTTTCCCCTCAGTCTCCTCCAGCTGAACAAACCAAGTCCCCTCAGCTGCTCCTCCCCAGACCCTTCCCCATCCTCATGCCCATCCTTTGGACACTCTCTAATGTTTCTTTATATTTTGGCACCCAAACTGCCCCAGCACTGGAGGTGAGGCTGCCCCAGCCCAGAGCAGAGCTGGACAATCCCTCCCTTGCCCCTGATGTCCCAGGACAGGGATGTCCCTCCTGGCTCCAGGGCACTGCTGACTCATGTTGAACTGGCCATGGACCAGGATCCCCAGGTCCCTTCCTGCAGCAGAGGAGAAGAAAATGTAATTAATACCAGAGCCAAAATATGACTGATACACACCTTGTTTCAGTGCAAGTTTTGGTGGATAATTACTTTTCCCTAATTGTGTAGCAGTTAAAATGATTTTCATCATTATCCTCCAGTGTGTGACAGCAAAAGAGAGGCTCCTGCACCAGTGGAATTTTTCCCTTCTCCAAGCAGAGTCTGAAGAAGCCCTTGGTGCTGTAAATATGGCCAGGGATGGTCACTGGGGTCGGCAGGGAGGTAGCAGCTCTGGGGATCCCTGCCCCAGGAGGGGTTTCAGGGCAGGACAGCGCCGAGGTGCCCGGGCAGCCAAGGCAGGCTCATTACTCCTGACATCCTTCCCTCAGCACCAATCATTTTTCCATTTCAACAACGGCTGTTTACAGCAGCTGCTGCCTTATGTTTGGTTTGATCCTGGTCCAGATTTTGCAAGTGATTAAAATGCTGCTAATAAAGATGTTTTAACCACGATTTGCATGTTGACTTGCCTTTTCCAGCTACAAAGATCTCAGCACCTCTGCTCTCCGTAGCTTCCCGATGTGGCTGCCTGGCCACTCCAGGGGTGACCTGGTGGCCTCCACAGCCAGGCAGGCTGTGCTCCCCTCTCCAGGAGCAGCAGGGAGTGTGGGGAGCTGCTGGATTCTGGATACTGGAAGGAATCCCAGTGCCCTTGCATGTGCATGCCAGGAAGATTATCTTACACACGTTCCCGTGTATGTTCCCCTGCTTTACCACATACTCAGCTGATTTCTGCTGGAATATTGTAATTGCATTCATGTGCTCTAATAGCAAGGGCAGTTACAAATATTTCCAGATAAACCCATGCCAGTGCCAAGGGCTCTGGTGCAGCCTTGTATCCCCAGCTCCGGCAGACAGCGGATTATGGAACAAGGAGATTGTCCTGCCTTTCCCCAGCGCTGCTGAGGTGCAGCAGGTGAGCAGAGTCCCTGCAGGAGGCGGCCTGGCTTCCCCCTCGCTCCATCGGCCCCGGGAGCTCGGGCGGTGCTGGCAGAGCGGGGAGCGGCTGCAGAGAGCCCGGGTACTGCAGCATCCCTGAGAGCTCGGGAGGGGCTGCGGGGCAAGGGGCTGCTGCCAGGGGGGAGAGCAGCAGCACAGTGGCTCTGGCTGGGGCAGCACAGGGGCTCTGGCTGGGGCAGCACAGGGGCTCTGGCTGCTGCCAGAGGGGAGAGCAGCAGCACAGTGGCTCTGGCTGGGGCAGCACAGGGGCTCTGGCTGCAGCACAGGGGCTCTGGGTGCAGCTGCAGCAGCAGAGGGGCTCTGGGGGCAGCAGCACAGGGGCTCTGGGGGCAGCAGCACAGGGGCTCTGGGTGCAGCAGCACAGGGGCTCTGGGTGCAGCACAGGGGCTCTGGCTGCAGCAGCAGAGGGGCTCTGGCTGGGGCAGCACAGGGGCTCTGGGTGCAGCAGCAGAGGGGCTCTGGCTGGGGCAGCACAGGGGCTCTGGCTGCAGCACAGGGGCTCTGGCTAGGGCAGCAGAGGGGCTCTGGGTGCAGCACAGGGGCTCTGGGTGCAGCAGCAGCAGCACAGGGGCTCTGGCTGGGGCAGCAGAGGGGCTCTGGGTGCAGCAGCAGCAGCACGGGGGCTCTGGCTGGGGCAGCACAGGGGCTCTGGGTGCAGCAGCACAGGGGCTCTGGGTGCAGCACAGGGGCTCTGGCTGGGGCAGCACAGGGGCTCTGGGTGCAGCAGCAGAGGGGCTCTGGGTGCAGGAGCAGAGGGACTCTGGCTGCAGCAGTAAAGGGGCTCTGGCTGCAGCAGTAAAGGGGCTCTGGATGCAGCAGTAAAGGGGCTCTGGATGCAGCAGCAGAGGCTGCTCTCGCTGCACCAGCTGGGCTGCAGCCCGGGCAGAGGGTGCCCAGCACAGCCAGGAGCAGGAGCAGCTCTGCATCCTGGCCAGCCGCCCTCCCTGTGCCCGCTTCTCCCCAGCCCCTCCCTCCATCCGTGGAAACTCTCCCTTCTGGACTGGGGAAAAGGAAAAAAAAAAAAAAAGAGAGTGAAAAAGAGGGAAAAAAAGAGCTTTTGGGTGAGTGCCAGTGAACAGCGAGGGGCTCGTGGGTTGGCATCTGGACGTGACACTCGAGCAAACCAGTTCCACAGTGCTCAGTGTGAGTCAGGCATTTTTAATTACTGGTACAGAAGAAAGCAAAGCTCATGGTGGGTTTTGTTCAGCCCTTCATTCATGCCTGCAGCTCCAGGGTCATGTTATTGACTTGGCTCCAATGACCCCCAGTACACAGTCCCTGCTAGAGAAATAAACAGCATGCTCATGCCAGCCCAACGCAGGGGGAAATGAATAAAAATGTAAGGAGATAGAAAATTCATGACAAATAAAGGTTCAAAATACTGTTTAATGAACACACTGCTGATGTAACTGCTATTGGAAATTCCCACTGAAGGCTGCATGGTTTGCCAGACAAAGCCCAGGATTAAGATTGGGTTTCTGTGGCAGATTATCTGCTCTTTTTATATCACCTCACATCTCCTTCCTCTCTTTCTTTTTGTCTGTCACACTCAGTTAGCTTGTGAACCCTTTCATTCTGCTCTGCACATATCCACAGCCTGCCTGGAAGGAGGCCTGACTTGAATTATGCCTTGAACTGCTCATACAGTACTAATTACATTAATAATAATTGACTTGACTGGGCTTTGGATCAACCTCTGGAGGAATACATTTGCATCTCATTACTTACCCTGGTGTTCTGCATGTGTTTGCAGAGGCTGGAGGGCCTGGAAGGGGTTGGTGCAGCCACCAGGAGGATCCCTGGGCAGTGGTGAGGGACACAGGTGCAGCCTGTGGGAAAGCTGGAGCAGCAGGACCCGTTTTGGGTGGTTTGTGCTGGGATTCTGGGGGATGTTCACAGTTCCAGCTGATGTGAAACTTGTGAGGCACCTGCCCATGAAGGGACCCAGGCAGGTTAAACAGGTTGATTTCCCCCTTCTCACAGCAGGGTCTTCATCTCCTGAATTCTCAGAACTACAGCCAAAACCAGATATTTTAGGTTTGGTCCATCAGGATTTGGCAGGCTGTGGGCAGCCCATGTTGTTCTGGGTGTCAGTTAATTCAAAGGACAATGACTACATCAGTCCAGGTGAGGGATTTGTTGATTCAGTGAGTGTTTTGTTGACATGGAATTGTTGGGTCAGATACTCACACCTGAATTCTTTCTGTCTCCCTGAAATACCTCAGTCTCTGAGCTGCCTTGTGGGAATGTGTGACCCCCTGAGTAAGCAATGGAGAAGGAAACACATCTCCAGAGACACAATGGAGAAGGAAACACATCTCCAGAGACACTTTAAGCCTGGTGGACACAGACTCTGTGGCAATCAAGGTGCTGCAGAGTGCATCCACACCAGTCAGTCTTGCAGCAGCAATATCATCTGTGAGTGTCAGCAAAGGCTGGAGGTCTTTGGGGTTTGGTTTGCAGCATGCATACAAACACTGCTCTTTGATATCCACATTGGTCCAGGGGGAAAGCTGCTGGTAAAAACCTTTGATTTCAGCATTCTGAAGGAAAATATCTATGTGCCAGCTCCCAGGACAGAGCAAAAGCAGGGAAGTCAAGGCAAATTGCAAACAAGACGTAGGGAGAAATAAGAGAAGGAAGGAAGAAATCTGAAGACAGGGATATTTAGCAATTTTTCTTTCCTTCAGTTATACCTGGGAACCACCTCAAAGCCAAAGGGAAGGCCTGAGCGTGCACAGGAGATGTTTAAGGCATAGCAGAAGGAAATAATGAGTGAGAGTGTTTGTGGGGAATCACTGTGCACCCCAGGTAGGTGTGGGAAGAACAAATATATGGAAGTGGAGGGGACAGCGGTGGCAAACAGCCATTAACAGGATAGAAAGTAAACAAGAACCTAAATGCAACAAATGAGACTTATTTTTCTCCAATGAGTCATGACTAAGAGCATTATTTCCTCTCAGCATTAGAGATCTGAATTCCTACAGAGCTCCTTTTCTCATTCAAATGAGGACACATCAGTTAGGCTCTATGCTGGAAACATGGATCAAAACCTTTATTTAAGGCCTTCTTCTGGCTTTCCTGGATGCTTCCTGAAGGAATAGTCTAATCAGTGCCTCAGGGACCCAGGAGACTGGAAAATGTGTGCAATGTGATGCCTATTTTATGTTTAATAAAATCAGAAATTTCGCTATTTTAAACCTTTGAATGTTCGTGGCTGTTATTCACTAAAGGAAGGGTGCCAAAGTCTGTGAAGATGTCTCAGCACTGGTCATGTTGGTGTCTGGAGCTGAGAATTTAAATTAACAGATCATCCCTTTTGGAGTAATTAAAAAGCATTTGTTGGTCTGGCCACCTTCTCTCATATCTTTATTTTCAAATTCTCATTAAGCTAATAAAATAGGCTGACATCCTGCCTGCTCCATAGCCAACAGGAGATACATTAAGTCTGTATTTCATTAGCTAACAATATATTGACCTTATCATATGACAGTTTCTGGATATTAACATTTAGCCCCTCTTATCCTGGTACATTCTCCTAAGGATCTTGATGTACTTTCAAATAGAGTCAGTTTAATCCCACTGTCCTTTTGTGTGCTAAAATTGTATTGCCATCCTTGTCACACACATCAAAGAAGTGTACATTGGGGAGGGTTCAAGAAGTGTACATTTGAGGGTTCCCATAACCCTCAAAATCTGTTGCAAAGCATTATACAACACGCAGATTTTAATATCACTGTAGCATTCACTGAAATTAAAATCTACTGAAAGGTCTAAAAGTTGTTCATTAAGAAAACACTATTCAGATGAGATAAACTGCTTCATTGGGAATTATAAACTTGTACAGTGCTTTTACTGATTATCTTAAGTAAAAACTTTCTACTAATTCTTCCTGATGTCCTCTCATCCTGTCCCTATTCCCAGCCCCACCTGGCTGCACCCTCCTGTCAGGAGTTGCAGAGAGTGATGAGGTCTCCCCTGAGCCTCCTCTTCTCCGGGATAAACAACCCCAGCTCCCTCAGCCCCTCCTCACAGGACCTGTGCTCCAGACCCCTCTCCAGCCTTGTTGCCCTTCTCTGGACATGCTCCAGCCCCTCCATGGCCTTCCCAAATTGGAGGGCCCAGAACTGGACACAGCACTCGAGGTGCTGCCCAAGCAGTGCTGAGCACAGGGGAAGAATCCCTGCCCTGCTCCTGCTGGCCACACCATTCCTGATCCAGAAATAGATTTATTTGCAGTTTGCTCCTTATCCCAGGCTGCTTGTAAGCCAGGGAGATGATGGTTGTACTCTGGCTCCTACTCTGGCAAGGCTGTAGGTCATGACCTCTTGTTTTCAAATTTCAGCGCAGCTGAGTGGCAGCAGAACACAGCCATGCATGCTGCAGGCCAGGCAGTGCAGTGCCTGCAATCTGTGCTGTTTGTCTGGGCTCTGATGAGAAAATGTAACCCTATAGCCTCTGTGTGCTGATAGGAATTCTCTGCCTGTGTGGTAGGAGGTGAGAGCACAGCCAGTATTTCATGCACTCCTCCAGCAGTCACTGAGTCATTTCCCACCGTCCCTGGGAATTGCCCTCTCTGCATTCTGGGCATCTCCCTGCCCGTGCTCCTCAGAGGTAAGGGCAGGCTGCAGGGTAAGTGCAGAAGGGCTTCAATCCCATTTCCAGCTAGAATGGGAATATTTTTACAGTGTATTTTATCTCCCCTTCATGAACCAGCCTTTGTGGCTGCACTCACCTCATCCTTGGGAATGCCTCTGAGGCTGAATTTGTCAATTGCTTGCTGCAGGAGAGCCCTAGAGAGCATCTTCATAGCACTCCATCTGCTCCATCCTCAAGGGAATATGAGAGCATCCTGCCCTTGAGGTGACCTCTGGCCACCTCGTGTGTGCTGTGCCAGGCCCCTCCTGGGGGCACTCCAGGCAAAGGGATTGGCACTGACAGCACCTGAGCCAGGGGGGCCCCTGGAGCAGCACCTCTCATGCAGGGATGGCTTTATAAAATGTCCCAAACATTTAACAGGTGCTGCAATCTCTCTCTTGTGCTTTTGAGACCTGTCACAAGATCCCTGAGAAAACTGGGTGTTCATGTGGAGGGGTATGGATGGTCATGGTGTGATTGTTATCACAGAATCCCAGACTGGTTTGGGCTGAAGGAACCTCAAACCTCACCCAGTGCCACCCCTGCCATGGCAGGGACACCTCCCACTGTCCCAGGCTGCTCCCAGCCCCAGTGTCCAACCTGGCCTTGGGCACTGCCAGGGATCCAGGGGCAGCCCCAGCTGCTCTGGGCACCCTGTGCCAGGGCTGCCCACCCTGCCAGGGAGCAATGTATTCCCAAAAAGGAGACTGGGAAGACAGCTGCAGGGAAAAGTGACCAGGGACAGGTATGAGAATGGAAACAAAGCTGACAATGAAGGAGGTCGAGCATGTCTTGTTTTAGGATAGAAACACTTCTATCCAGCATCCACCAGCTCCAGGCAGCCTGTTGTGATGCAGGAGCAGGTCCTTTTCACTAAGAGGGCAGAAGGTAGAGCAGTAGGTTGCCTAGCTGGGACCACTGCCTTTAGAGGGCCTAATACCAAGCTCCTCTGGGCCCCAGAGCAGCAGCTGTCTCCAGCCAGCTGTGGAGCTTCATCCAGCTAAGATGAAATGTGGACATTTCCTGCCAAGCAAATATCTTCCACCTGGCAGCCACTAAGTGCCTACCCGTGTTTGCTGCTCATCCTGACACAGGACCACGAGTTGTAAATGATCCTCGATTCCCCTGAGGAAGTGTCCTACTCTCACTCACAGAGCTGAGAGAGAGCACCAGTGAATCCTTTTTGGGGTTGCAGGGTGTAGGGGACGGGTCTTGTTCCCCAGGGAGTGGCAGAGCTGTGTGGGGCTGCAGCACCCCCAAACCCTCCTGGATCCGGGGGGCCACTGTGCTCTGTGCTGCCACTGCTGGGCTGTGCTGGTCCAGCAGGGCTGTGGTGCCCCAGAGCTGCAGGTCACCCCAGCAGAGCCCCAGGCAATGCACACCTGATTACTGAGCTATTTCCTCTCGCCGCAACCCGTGCAAGAGTTCATTGGGCAGCGTGGAGACGTGTGACTTGCAGGTACAGAACAATGCAAAATTTGTTCTTCCAGTGTAAGTCGATTTCCATGTACAAACCCTCCTCTCCTCGTGCCACACTCTATCAGCCTGGAGCCGTGGCAATCAGGTGCTGTTAGGAGCCTGGGAAAGATTTATGCCACCGGAACAATGGAAGCCTGTTGTTCCAATGAGATGATATACGCTGAACGCTTTCAGACTATATATTTAACTAGAAAAAGTTTCAAAGCTCTGATATATGCAATAGAAGACTCATTATGCTGTACAGATTTGTGCTCTCCGTAGTGTGATCTGACTGCACCTCTACATCATCTCCTGCTGTCTGTCAGTGCCTACTGGAGTGCTCAGAGCTTGGGACTAATCCAGAAGGGAGGGAGAACATCCAGGAGGGAGTGTGGGATTTTCTGCTGATTGACTGGAATGCAGCGTGAGGCTGCATGTGCTGCACTGAGGGGACAGGTTTCGAGAGGCTTTAGCTCAGCCTAGGAGCTGGGACAGGTTTGGAGAGGCTTTAGCTCAGCCTGGGACCTGTAAGTTGGACAAATGGGAGAAGAAAACCCCATCACTCAGTTTTGTTTTTTTTTTTTTAAATATAAATGTACATAAAGGCAGTTGCCTAGGCTGGTGACAGTTTCAAGTGCTACACTTGAGCCATTCTGTGCCTCAGTCTGCCCACCTGAAGAAGTTGTTTAGCAGCTCTTAACTACCTCAGGAGCTGCTCCTGACACAGCAAACCCAAGGGCATGAAGTATTCCAGTATCCTTGGAAAGAAGTCGCTCATTGGTTTTTCTTTTAAGAAAACTCTGCAGAGGCTTGGCAGTGTCCTGAGACAAGAAGAAATTCTTGGCAGGTGCCTCCCAGGGCAGCTCAGTGCAGGCCTTGTTCCCTTTCGCTGCTGTGTGTAAATGGATGGGGACTGCAGGGCTCCCAGGCTGATCAATGGCCATGATATCATCCCCAGCTGGGACATATTTTACAGAGGATTGTACTTGTCCCTTCCCTCACGTTCCCAGGGTTCCTGTAATTATGCCCCAGGCCAGTAATGAGCACGTTTGAACAGCAGAGAGCCAAGCCAAGCTCTCCCAAACCCTTTGGGCCCTGGAGATCATTCCAAAGGGCAGCTCCAGCTCAGTCCTGGTCCTGGCAGGCACTGGAGCCTGGAGAGCTGCTCTGCTGTGACACTGGGACAGGGCCAGGGGAACTTTCTTCTTCACAGGTAACTGCACAGGGTCTGCCACCAGAGCTACACAGCTCTGCAAGATATCCTGGAAATATGTGGCTGAGACACCACTGAGCATTACTCAGGCACTCTAAATGGAGTGTTGTTAATAAATTTCATCAGAAAATGTTTCTCGGATTTTAAAGGTCACTTTTCAAAAAACAATTTTCCACATTTGATAGAATTTTACCCTTCAGGTCACCCATTTTGTCAAAATCCACCTGCACTCCCTTCTTAAATTTGGTTTTGGTCCATCACACATGACAAAATTCAAAAATAAGGGCCATAATTTTTTTCAAAACTAAGAATATAACTCTTAGTTAATAACCATCTTCAGTACTTAAGTTTTCTCCTTCAAAAGCCTGTTGGGAACTAACAGTATTATGATGACAAAGAGAAATTTTAGTCTAGAAAAAATTCAGCCTGTGTGCATCCAGCTCTCGTTGTGCACACTATTTGAAATGAGGAGTAGATCTGAGGACTTGTAGACCCCACTATTTTCACTATAATCAGAAATAATTTACTGTAAAGTTGCTAAATGTGACCTCCCAGGTTGTTCCTGGGCTGTCACTTGAAGAGGTGTAGCAGCTTTTCTCTCTCAATAGTTTTAAATATTTTGAATTAAATTGCCTAGTTTTAGAAGCCAGCATGTGAAGATGGGAGAGCAGGCTGTGGCCTAGTGAAATGAGGAATATTGCTGAGGTGGGGAGTGCAGGGACACGGTCTGACCTTGTTTGCTTCTCTCAGGAGCCATTTGAAGGCCTGAGCGCTGGACACTTTCTGCTTTCCCAAGCCTGTGTGAATCAGCAGTGTGTTGGGAGCCTTATTTTTACAGAAAAGGAAAGCTGGGCTTTTCAAGCAGCTCATCTTTCAGCTAGGAACACGAGAAAGGGGTGAGATTCCCAAAAATGCTGGGCAGCCTTTGGAGAGCTGAGCCGGCAGCCCCAGGCCCCGCGCTCTGACTTCATGTGGATCCTGCTGAAGAGGGGAAATTTGAGCTGAGCTGTGTTGAAAATCTGTCCAACCCAAGCATTTTAAAGATATTTAGGCCTTGTTCCACTCACTGTTGCAAGACTTGAGTAAGACAGGTTGTAGGTTTCAACTCCCTTGAAAGTGGTGGCAGGGAAACATAAAAGCCTATTCTAAAGCTCTGCACCTTCATCAAGGATCTTTAAAACCAGGCTGGAGATTATTTGCCTAAAGTCATGCGGATTCAGGGTTGTGTTTTTATTTGCAAGACTATTTAATTTCCTTATAGATAGCCACAGCATAAAATAATGGGATGAGAAGTAAAAAGAATTCTATGATTCTCTTTAGAAATTCCTTAAAATATGTGAATATGGCAAAGGCTGGGGTGTGACTTGTTCTGCTGTGCTTTGGAGAGATAACCAAGTCTAACAACTTGTCTTGGCTCTTGGTTTCTCCCTGAAAGCCTGGACTTTTGGTTAGGAAAAGATAATATCCTAACCATATGTCTAATGATTGATTCCTCTGGATGTATGTTCAGCGTGTGTAATGCTCTCTTAAGGGAACAAACACGGATGTGGTTGAGTCAGCAGCATGGGAACACTCATTTAATCGGTGTTTTTTAGTCAATATTTACTAATAAGACAAAACAACTTTTTGCTCTGTGGGGAATATAACATTGTATTTCCTAATATAACAACTTATGGATAAAATCCTACGTTAACCCATTATAGTTTCTCCTCATGCATCACTAATACAAACAAAAATCAGCTTCTTTAAAATGTCACTTGAATTTGATCTATTAATACTATTTCTCTAGAAATTTTCTAGTGAATAATTTTTATCATCAATGATTTTTACTTCAGCTTAATGCTCTGGCCTCATCATTAATGTATGGTAGAGAATAATTTGTGAGGCCCAACAAGTTTTAGTTAGAATTGGACTCCTTGGAGAGCTGTAGTGTGGGGTTTTCAAGATAATCTTGCAGAGCTCATGTGTACTCCCCTCCTCTGTTCCTGGTGAGGCAGCAGCCTCCAGTGCCTTTTAGAGTTGGTTCTTAATTTGCTCTGCTGTTGTTGCAAAGAAAAGCAATGGCAGGAGAATATCAAAAGTGCAGGAGAGTCCTGATGGATCCACACTGCCCACCCTGAGAATATTGCAGGCATTGGTGATCTACTGCTCCTTTTTTGGTTTTTGTTTGCAAATTTTAAGGATCTTGGTATGTGCCAGACTGCACCAATGTCCACCTTAGCATGAGGGCTGAGGAAAGATGCATTTTACCCAGAAATACAATTTGGTGTTTGACTCAGCCATGGCCCTCTCCTTCAGCTCTGTTACACGAGCCCTGCACATGCTGCATCAGATGAGAAGGATCTCTCCCCTTCCCTCACCCTCCCTTCCCTGTGAAAGTGACCCTGGTGCAGCCCCCAAACTCTCTTTGTGGGAAAGTGGAGAGCTTATCCCTTGTGTAGGAAAATATAAAGCTGGAAATCAAGGTTGTGCCTGGGAAATAACATTAAATGTGAAAACATGCTGGCGTAGCCAACTCAGTTTTGGATCCCTCAATCTAATCTTGGAATTTTTACAGCCAGTTGCATTCAGCAAAGCATCCTTGGGATGTGCTGTGTTCAGCTCCAGTGCTGGGAAATAGATGTTTGCAGACTGAAATGAGGGCTACTGGAATGAATCTCCACGTGGAACAGGAGTCCCTGTGAGTGGTGGATTCGGGTGGTGCCATCCAGGTCTGCTGTTGTCCCCTGGATCTGGAGACACCTCCCCGAGTGCTGCAGAAGAGTGGAAGATTGGGCAAAACAATGGCAAGGCCACAGCAAGAAGCAACATGTGCTCTTGGGGAGCACAAGTCAAGTCATTCTTGTCATCAGACATCCCAGTCACCTGCCGGGATACCTGGGGGAGAAATTAGGGCAGCCAAACACATATTGTTTCTTTTGTTGGAAGTGCCAAGCTCGCTGGAGATGAATTTGCCATCTGTTCCCTCCCAGCCACGCTCTGGCAAGCCATAAAGCTCCTTTTTATACCTTGCCACTTTCCATCAGTGCTAACAAAAGTCAGGGGGAATTGTTTGGTTTTTCCTCAGAACATTCTCCCTTTGACAGTGTGCAACCAAGAGCCTTTTTCCACAAAGTGTTGTTCTCCCTGTGGCCCCACCGTGTTTGCACAAGGCATTCAGGTACCTTATCTCCGAGTGGGAGGGTAACCAGACACCTCTTCAGGCCTGAAATCCAACCCCTCAATGGACTGGCCAACAAAGAGCTCTTGTCCAAGCAAACACTGTTCATCCTGGTGTCAGTCCTTGGCTGCCACCAGCCCCACGCCTCACCCTGCAGGACAGCCACAGCTCTCCATTAGGGCTGGGGTCACGGCCTCCTCCCACTGTGCTCCTTTCACGGCCCAAACGAGTCATTAATCACATCCTAATTGATGCTGAGGGCTGCAGGGGCATCCTCTGACAGACTTTGGGAGCTGTGGAGTCCCCCAGTGCCTGGATGCTCAGCTCTTCTTGTATCTGATAAAGTGTGTGTGATTCCCAGTGCCAGTCATTGTCACCCTTTGTCATGGGATGGGTTTATCCATGTGGGAATGTGGAATTTAGCCTGTGTGCAGTGCAGCTTACAGAGCACTGTATGTTAACACACAAATCACATGTGCAATAACTGATGCCTTACTCTGCTGAACTTTTGTCCATGAGAACACAGGGCTCTGCCTCCATGAGATCCCCCTGTCTCCTACACCCAGGAGTAGGGAAAGGGCTCTTGGGGAGCCACAGGGGACAAAAGTGCTGCTGCTTTCTGAGAAGATGAAGGTCCTGTCTGGAGAAATGGTTTTGTATATATTCAGATTTTCCAAATCCCTGTAAATTCTTTTACTAATAATTCTTTACAGTGTTTTTCCTTTCCTGAATGGCTGTGTCTGAGTGCAGGCCAGCCAGCAGAATTCTCCTGTGTTAGCTTTCTGTAGGTATGGATTTTGAAGCTCTGTTTTCCTAAACAAAATTACACCCTTAAAAGACATTTCTGAGCTTTGTAAACTTGTCAGTGAAGGCTTGCTGTGCTCAGTTTGATGGGTTTTTTTAGTATCTCTGACAGAGAAAGAAATCAGATACTGCATTGGTTACAATGTGATTTCTTGTTATAGAAAAACAGGAACAATTCCATTTGAATTTTCCCTCCAGATAGTTTTATTAGACAGATATCATGGAGGGCACTAGGTTTGTGTTTCTCTTTCAGAAATTTTTTTCCAGCTTCCTTTCATTGACATAAACATTCCATGTCCTGGCTGCATGAGTGGGGAGCATTGGGACCAGGCTGGGATTTTGGAGACCCAGCCCCTGATCAGGGGGTGTTTTTGGAGGCTAAAGCCCCCCAAATGCCCACCTTGCTCTGCCCTGCTCCCCTGGCAGCAGCAGAGCATCTTGCTGTCAAAAGCCCATAGATTGCAGTAAGGAGCATCAAACAAATGTCCTGTGAGAACTGTCAGGCCATGAAATGATGGAATAAATAATCCCAGCCTGTTGAGATACCTAATTAACTTCTGTGTGATTACTAGAGTACAATTTAATGTTTGGGTGCTGGAAGGGAGCCAGGGAATATTTACTGCTCATCTCAGCACTGTGGATTGCTGCTGGCAGGTAACCACATCCAGTCATGAGCTCTGCAGGGGAAGGCAGGCCTGCTGATCTCTGTGCAAATGGTGATAATTGATCACATGGAGGGACGTGTAAGAAAGACTGGGAACTGGAGGAATTGGAAACTCTGGCTGTGGCACAGTCCCTCCTCCCACAGCAGCAGATCCCCTGCTCCCTGCAGCCTGGGTGCAGCACCGAGGCAGAGGAGATGTGCTCATTGCAGGGGAATTCAATCCAAAGGCAGCCCCTCTGTTCCAGAAGGACTTAGAAACCTCTGTGGCTCAGCCTTGCCCTCCCACCCCCTAGGACTCTATGGCTTTGGTGCAATTTGCATTTGACACCAGTGAAGCAACAAAGGAACGAAGCCTCTTCAGTGGAGTTTTGTGATCTGGATTTTGTGTGTGTTACAGAAAGGAGACAAACTGTGATTCTTGCTTTGCATTGATCCATTAGACAAAATAAATCACTCTGGGGCACTAGAAACTAGCCTGGTATTAATGAACACCAAGGAGTCGTGCCAGAGCATTGCTGGTAATGCACCAAAATGACCCAGTTTTGTGTTTCACCCTGAAAAGTTCCCAGAGCTGATCACATGGAGCTGAACCTGGCCAGCAGCTGCAGTGCAAACCTCTGAGCTGAAATCCAACACTGACAGCAAAGTCCAGCCTGATGGGTGGCAGGGAAAATCACTGCAGAGGAGAAGGGCTCCTCCAAAAAGCGTGCTGGGCTCTAACACCAACCTGTCTGCTTGGATTATCTGCACCAGGGGCTTTGGCTGAGACTCCTGGTAAGGGCAGCGCTGCTGCTGCTGGGCTCACCCCATCCTTACAGCAGTGTGAGGGAGGGAATTTTCTAATCTTGAGTTCTTCCAGGCAGCCAGCAGAGAAGCTGCACTTACCTTACCCTGTCCTGAACCATGGTGGGCTGGTGGGCAGCAGGACTTGGCATGTATCCTGCCCTGCATCCCATCCCTGCATCCCATCCCTGCATCCCAGCCCTGCATCCCAACCCTGTATACATCCCTGTATCCCATCCCTGTATCCATCCCTACATCCCAACCCTGTATCCAATTCCTGTGTCCCATTCCTGTATCCCATCCCTGTATCCATCCCTGTATCCCATCCCTGTATCCATCCCTGTATCCATCCCTATATCCCATCCCTGTATCCCATCCCTATATCCCATCCCTGTATCCATCCCTATATCCCATCCCTGTATCCATCCCTGTATCCATCCCTATATCCCATCCCTATATCCCATCCCTGTATCCCATCCCTATATCCCATCCCTGTATCCATCCCTGTATCCATCCCTGTATCCATCCCTATATCCCATCCCTGTATCCCATCCCTGTATCCATCCCTGTATCCATCCCTATATCCCATCCCTGTATCCCATCCCTATATCCCATCCCTGTATCCATCCCTGTATCCCATCCCTGTATCCCATCCCTATATCCCATCCCTATATCCCATCCCTGTATCCCATCCCTATATCCCATCCCTGTATCCATCCCTATATCCCATCCCTGTATCCCATCCCTGTATCCATCCCTATATCCCATCCCTGTATCCCATCCCTGTATCCATCCCTATATCCCATCCCTGTATCCCATCCCTATATCCCATCCCTGTATCCCATCCCTGTATCCCATCCCTATATCCCATCCCTGTATCCCATCCCTGTATCCCATCCCTATATCCCATCCCTGTATCCCATCCCTGTATCCCATCCCTATATCCCATCCCTGTATCCCATCCCTGTATCCCATCCCTGTATCCATCCCTGTATCCCATCCCTGTATCCCATCCCTATATCCCATCCCTGTATCCCATCCCTGTATCCCATCCCTATATCCCATCCCTGTATCCCATCCCTATATCCCATCCCTGTATCCCATCCCTGTATCCCATCCCTATATCCCATCCCTGTATCCCATCCCTATATCCCATCCCTATATCCCATCCCTGTATCCATCCCTATATCCCATCCCTGTATCCCATCCCTGTATCCATCCCTATATCCCATCCCTGTATCCATCCCTGTATCCATCCCTATATCCCATCCCTGTATCCCATCCCTGTATCCCATCCCTGTATCCCATCTCTGTATCCCATCCCTATATCCCATCTCTGTATCCCATCCCTGTATCCATCCCTGTATCCATCCCTATATCCCATCCCTGTATCCATCCCTATATCCCATCCCTGTATCCATCCCTGTATCCACCCCTATATCTCATCCCTGTATCCCATCCCTGTATCCCATCCCTGTATCCCATCCCTATATCCCATCCCTGTATCCCATCCCTGTATCCATCCCTGTATCCCATCCCTGTATCCCATCCCTGTATCCCATCCCTGTATCCATCCCTGTATCCCATCCCTGTATCCCATCCCTGTATCCCATCCCTGTATCCATCCCTGTATCCCATCCCTGTATCCCATCCCTGTATCCCATCCCTGTATCCCACTGCCCCATGTCCTGGTGTTCCTGGTGGATTTTCAGAGCCCGGATTTGTCACCATGGTTTGTGTGACAGTCCTTGAGGCTGCCTGAGGCCCTGGGGAAGGGCTGAGGGAGGAATGCTGGGCTCTGGCCCACTCTGGCCACAGGAACTCGGGAGCTCGGTGGCTCCAGGGAGGGCACATCCCTTCAGGGCCTTCCTTGCCTCCCAGCCCTTCCCTGGCCTGAGCAAACACCTGCCTTCCAAGGATTCACCCTGGTACCTCTTTCCCTGTCTCCTGATCAGCAAATGCAGGAGTGACAGGGTGGAGACAGCTCTTAACCAGGAGCTGAGGCACTGGGGAGTGCAAAACCTTTCCTGTCCTGTTCCTCACTCCTCAGCACGGTTCCAGACATGTTCATACATTGCAGGGAAATGATTCCCCCCCGTTCATTGTGCCCTGAATCCTTGGAAGGCAGACTCCAGCCCTGGCAGTAAATTACCCACAGCCACTCCACACACACGGATTGCTGAGCTCGGATTTTTCCACTCTGTGCATTTAATTTGACTCAACAGTGTCGCCCCACTTTCTGCAGATTACAGAGTCCACGCTCTCAATCATTTCTATTGCTCCCATAAGGAGGGAATTTTGCTTTATTTCTTTCTTGTGTGCTTGCACCTGCTGTGTTTTATTGTCCTTTTTAACCCTTTCTCTGCATGGGTGTGTTCTCCCAGGCTCTGCTGTGCTGCAGGAGCTCAGGGCTTTGCATGGCTCGCCTGGGAGGCAGGCTCAGGAGGAAGAGGAGGGAAGGCATAGCAATCTACAGCATTGTACACCCTGATGCCCTCCTGGTAATCCAGCCCTGGTCTAGAAATGTGGATTCAAACATATTATCCCCAAGGTGTTCCCATCATTCCTGACTGTCCCAGCCCTGATCCCCAGCAGGTCCATCCTGCAGCCAGCTGGAATTGGTTCTACTGGAGATGGGGAAAGCTTCCAGCAGCTTCTCACAGGAACCACCCCTGGAGCTCCCCCTGCTACCAAAACCTGGCCCCACAAACCCAATTACCAAATCAGTTAATGCATCCCACATACAGCAGGGTGGGGTTTGACATCAGTGGGGTGTGGCTGCCACCCCGACCCCGGGCCCTGGCACTGCCAGCCATGAGGGACCTCAGCAACCTGCCCTGGGCAAACAGCGCTGGTGGCTGAGCCTCTGACGTGCTGGGAGGTGGGGTCCACATTCTGGAAGAGGATTAAAGGCAAAGGATGAGGAATGCCCATTTCTCATCACCTGGAGAGGAAGGGAATTAGTGGTGAACAGAGGAATTGTGTAATGATGTAGGCTGGGGAGAAGGGAAGCTCACAGTCCAGAATAAAGACAGAACCTTCATGAGATGCAGCTGTGGTGGTGTGGAAATTTCAAAATATGGCTGTATGTGCTCCCATGCTTCTGGAACATCCCTCAGATCCTGCTGGGATCCAGAATGGAACAGTCAGAGAGCTTTCTTAGGCTCAGCTTCCTGAATATCTATGCCCCATTAGGATTCATGACTTCTTTCTCTTCTTGTCAGCATTTCTGGTGGTGGCTGGTTGAATTAACACTGCTGCTGTCCATCCTGCTCTCGGGAGGTGCCCAGGCCTGCCTGCTGCTGTTGTGACTCCTGCAGTCACACCCCAGAGCTCTGTGCTCCAGGCTGCAAAGCCATCACAGCATCACTTCCACCACCATGTGCTTTTCTTGGCAACAGCTCAGCTACTGTCGTGGCTGGAAACAGATTAGATGGGAAGGCAGCAGGAAAGCTGGACCCTGCATTGGAAAGATGTCTCCTCTTTGCAGGTACAGCTTTCCCCAGGTGGCTGCAGGGATGTAAGCAGGAGGAAATGCAGGTTTGCTTGGGTGTGTTAATAATCCCTCACTAAATTCCCCTGCTCAACCCTACAGCATCTCAGCAACTTCTTCCAGGTACTTACTTTGAGGAAAATCCCGCAGTTTCCAGCCTCATGCAACCTTTACTGCTGCTGCTGACTTCAGTGTTGTTCCTGTAGGACATCCCAAACCTAGTCAAATATTTCCAGAGGAGGAATTAATTACAGAGCATTCTTCCCATGTTTTATGACATTAGCTGGAGTTCCCATCCAAGAACTGAAGAGCCCACATTTGTTTGATTATCCACTGCAATGTTTGTTTTTCTTCCCATCAGACAGAAATGGGCTTGTCAGAGCTGCTGTCAGTGCATGGGCAGGGAGATGTGGCTGAGAGAGAGGATGTGTGAGCACAGCCCTCCGTGGGTGAGCTGGAGCAGTGTTCCCCATCCCATCCCATCCACCATCCTGCCCACCTTCCTGGAGCCTCCCTCCAAGGCCCATTTTCCTTCTGTGTATCCAATATTCCATCAGTGGGGAAGGAAAATGATGTCTGCAAAGGTGCTAATTGCTCATGTTTATCAAAAGCCTGAGAGCCTGCAGGAAGGTGGGGGAGCATTTCCAGCTCGGAAAGTTCTGCCTGCCCAGCTGCTGGGAGAGCTCAGCCAGGCTGATTTATGGCTCTGTTCACCAGAGAATGCTTCACCCAGGGCTGGGCTCTTCTTTCAAAGCTGAGTGTTTAGGACAGGGATGATTAGAAGTGACTGGCCTAGCACATGAGTCAGGTTCTAATAATGAACAAAACATACAAATAGCTGTTCATAAATGACAAAAGCTGCAGCAAATAATGCTCCACAGCTTGGCTTTACAAGGGTGAGAAAGCCAAGAGGGGACCACTCAGGTAAGGGAGGTTAGTGGGCAGACTAATCCAGCTCAAGGTTGTATTTCAGTCCTTGCAGCACTGCAAGGTGTGGGAGAAGCATCATGCACAGCCAGGATTTACTCAGAGGTCAGTGGCAGGAGGCTGATGGTTGTGACATTTCATCATCCACCTCTGAATAACCCAAAACCTCTTCTGGCCACACCACGGTCTGATCAATTCCATGTAAAGGTGACAACTTTGAATTTAGTAATGAAAGGATAAGGAATACGAAAAAGGGGCAAAATTCATAAAATTTGAATCTCCAGGTTCTAAAGCACTTGGCTGGAGGAACTCCTGTAGGAGTCACCTCTAGTTGAGGATACAGTCCTGGACATAACTACTGAAGTCTCCTTTGACTGCTGCTGGCTTAAGAGCACTCCCTATGCAAATACACAGCAGGGGAAGTCGGTGACTTTTTGCTGCAGGAAAGGTCAAGAAAGCTTTCAATTTTCTGAAAATGCTTGGCCATTGAGCACTGCTGCCAAAGGCACAAAGCAGAACTACATTTGCAAATCTGTCAGACAAGAAAAGCATTAATAGGTTTTTTAATATATGGAAGTGTTTTCAAGTCATCTTATTATCATAAATAAAAGATTTCAGCAGCTTATAATTCAGGAGGACTGCTGAAGGGCTTTTGTTGGTGAGTTTGCCATTTCTCCAAGAGGCTGTGAAGGATGTTTGGACTAAAAGGAAGATGTTCTCACTCATCATTGCTGAGGAAGCTGATTGACTATGAGTGGGTGTCAGGTTTGGGTACAGAAGTTCTCTGTCAGGAGAGGCTGGGGTTGCTCAACAGGCAGTCCCTGAGCAATCCCTGTCATGGGCAGAACAGGCTCAACTTAGGTAAAATTAATTTATTGCTCATTAAAACAGGCAATCTTTTTTTCCGTTCTTCTCTGCCTGTGTGGTGGCTTTGCCCTTTCTTAAATCTGCTTTTCCAGAGGTGCCACCAGGATCTCAGCTGCACCCTGCAGAGTCAGCCTGGGCCAGGCAGAGCCGGGTGAGAGGGGCCTCAGCTCAGGGTGTCCCTGTCTGCAGGGAGGGCTCTGGGCAGGGCCAGGCTCTGCTCCTCAGGGTGCCCTCAGCATCTCCTCTCCAGCTGAGCAGCCCCAGCTCCCTCAGCCTTTCCTGGGCACTGAGATGCTCCAGGCCCTTGCTCAGCTCCAGGAGCTCCTGTCCCTGCTGTGCTGAGGATTCACAGCTGGACACAGCAGCCAGAGATGTGTTTCTTTACCTGACCTTCCCAAGAATATTAATGAGTCTGCCTATAAAGCACTTCCAGGAGTAGGACTGTGCCTCTCTCCTGGGGGAGGCTGTTCCCAAGTGTAATTAAAGTTTTGCTCTTGGGTAACTTTCCTTGTCTTGGAGTTTTTACTGTCACTTTTATTAATGACTTTTTGTTTTAGTGCTATGATGCCTTTCTGATTTGCACTGATTCACACATCTGAGGACCACAAGGGACCACCACCCTTGCAGCCTGGCCCCTTCCTGACACTTGTATTCATTTCTGCATTTTTCTTACACTTGTGTAAGAAATACCTCCTATGTTTGCAGCTAAGGCAAATCAACTTTTAAATTCCCAGAATAACAACTGGAAAAAGACTTTGGTGCCTGAGCTCAGAGCAGCTCAGACTTCTTTTGGTGCCCATCCTGCAGCTCTTGTGGGGACCAGCATGGCATTGGTGCTTAGATGGGGAGGCAGCTGCCTGGAAATCCCTCCTGGAGCCAGGCTCTCCTTTTTCCTCTGGCAGAGGGATTACCTGATCCCCAGCAAACGCTCAGTGCCCTTGTGCTCTGCGTGGTGCTGAGGTTTGTAGTGCTTGAGGAGCATTTGGGGCTTCCTCCTTTCCCAATGGGCTGAGGGAAGCAGGAGCAGCCCAGTGTGCTGCAGCATTCCCAGC
This sequence comes from Agelaius tricolor, assembly GCF_023055355.1. Lineage (NCBI taxonomy): Eukaryota > Metazoa > Chordata > Aves > Passeriformes > Icteridae > Agelaius > Agelaius tricolor. The sequence continues at coordinate 1,129,970 of NW_027269278.1, read as the reverse complement.
CAGCCATGCCCTGGGAATGCTGATTGTGGATGACTGGGGACTGAGCAGAGCCAAAGCTCACAAGTGCAGAGAGGTCAGGCCTCAAAGTCCTCTCTGCTGTGCCAATGGACTGCAGAGCTCCAGCCCCCAGTGCTCATTGCTGGCAGGACAACAGCAGGGAGAAAAACAGTCCCTGAGCAGTAAATATGGGCAAAACTTTCCATACAATGGAAAAATACAGATGCATCTGCCTTAGAGTGTCTGAGCTCTCTACAAGAGCTGCTCCCACCCCTCCATTTCCTGCCAGGGTGGCTTTCCTGGAAATGGATGCTGTGTCCTCAGCCCAGGCTCGGCTGGGGCCTCTGCTTGTGCTGCTGCTCCCTCACCTGCTTGGATGCCCCTTTCTTCCTGGAACTGCAGCATCCAGAAATGAGCCCTTCACAGAGCTCTCACTGAGCTCTGTGCAAATGCAGCTACAGAGTGAGAGAGTGGAGGCACTCACTGCTCTCAGTGTACATTTAATAAAATGTGTATTTGTACATTTAAGGGTCATTTGGGCTCAGCTCTGCAGAGTGGGCTTCTCTGGGTTATTTGTCTATATCTGGCTTTTTATGTAACATGAATTCTTAGTGTAGAGCAGAGCTGGTGGATGTTTCTAATGTAACTCTTCCAAAAATCACTGGTCTTTAAATACATCTAAAATGTCCATTTGGCAAATTTTCCTACTCTAAAAAAATCTGGGATTAAAAAAAAATATTAATAGGGTTAAGGTACTTCAAATCTTATAAGAATGTTTTAAAATATTTTGGTTTTTTTTCACTGGAATTTTTGATAAATGAAAGCTTCAGATTTGCAAAAGTGCTCTGTTCTTGAAAACTATCAACTATTTCAAAGTATCTTCAGTCCTTTTGTATTTCTTCTGTTATCTTTGAACCATTTGGCTGATTCCAGTCAGGAGGAATAGAAACCATGGAGAAAACTCCCAGGTTCAGCCAGCCTGGCACTGTGGTGGCCCTGGGACAGGTGTCTGCACCTGACCTGCCTTCCTTTGCCACTGCCTTCCCCTCCTCAGATTCCTTTTGGGTGCACCTTGGCAGGATAAATGGTAGGATTTTCTGGACCAAAACTCCTTTTCCAGTGCTTTGCAGCACCCCAAATGCTTCCAATTTCAGAAAATTGCTACAACAAATAACAGAGCACTCACCTGATCTGTTCTTCTGGGACAGGGATTTTCTTGCTTTGTTTTCTGCTTTTCTTTTTACTACTGGTAATTCACAAAGATGCTTCCCCACAACTGCTGTAACCACTGAAAATGATGGATCTGTCCTTTTCACTATTCCTTTCCCCACTCCTCTCTGAACCCTCCTCTCTGCTGGTAACACTCATCTATATTGCAACTTCTCTTACATTTTGGCAGACCTTGGGAATTTCAGCAGCAATAAATTTAAATGGATAGAATTAAGAAACATGACAGCTTTTTGGAACAGAGAGCAAGGCTTTTTTGGTGGTTTTTCCTTTTTGTTTCTTTTTCTAGATATATCATCCATGAACACTCACCTGGGACAGCTTTTATATAGAAAAAAATATCATGTGCCTAAATTTGTATAGACTGAACCTGGAACTAAAAGTAGATTTCTGCTCTGGCTATATTTCTCAGTTGTCTGTCCCTGAAAGGAGCACCCAAGATCATAATTTGACTTGTCATATTTATTTCCCCAGCCTTTTTTTTTTTGCAATTAACACAATATTTAATATTTTGTTTACTGTAAACAAAATATTGGAAAAGGCATGAAATGACCATTTCTGGACATTGATAATAATCAGAAAGGCCCTGTTTTAGGGTACTACTGGCACAGATCTGCTTTCTTGTGGTTACACCTCTTTGTGCCAGCTGAAGGTGTGCCCTGAGAGACGTGAGCCTCCTGAGCCCCAGGCTGCAATTTTGCTGTCTTTTGCCTCTCAACCTTCCTTCAGAAGGTCCTCAGCAGGGAAACTGTGCCTGTCCCTGTGCACCAGGCAAGGAAAAATACCCTTGGGCAGCTCTGTGATCCCCAGCAAAGCTGGAGAAGGCACCTTGTCTATGGAACAGCTCCTGCTCCTGGCACGGCTCCCTTGGGCTCTGCCTCGCCCGCTTTACAGCACTGCCAGAGCCAGGTCACTCCTTGGAGAGCCCCTTCCCTGCCCCAGCAGCTCTCACCAGCAGGAATATTTTCCAGATGTGCAGCCTGAGCTCTGCTCCTCGCTGTGCCCAGTGGCTCTGAGTGTGCTCACATAAGAGGTGTTCAGGCAAAAATGCTGCAGCCTGGTAGGACCAAAGGAAATATTTCCACTGGTTCTGAAAAGAATTCGTGGCTGAAGATAATAAAACCACAAAACAGCCCTTGGGAGGAATTGCTGTCCATGAGGACTTGGAAGCCTTTGGAGCCTGGTATTTCTTCCCATGCAGAAACTGCACTTGCCTGGCCCCTAAATCTGCTGAGAGAGCAGAGCCCTCCTGTGTGCACTGCAGGGGCTCAGGGCATCTCCCAGGGGCTGTCCTTGCTTCTCCTGGCACATCAGGACCTCGCCACAAGAACCAGTTCATCTGAGCTGGGCTGATTTACACAGGGTCATCTTCACCTTCATCCCAGGCTGTTGCTGGTCCTCACCTGCCTGGGGGAAGGTCCAGGCAGTGTCTTGAGAGCACCAGAACCCCTGTCCTTGTGAATGTGCTGTACTGTCCTGGTTCCCTGCCCTGGCAGCACTCAGCTGTGCTTGGTGTTACCTGTGGGTGATGCTTTCACCAGGTGTTGTTTTTCCTGAGCTGCAGCTCACTGTGTGCTGTCCCTGGGCTGGGCTGCTGTGGGCATTGAAGAGATGGACTGGGATGATCAGGACCAGGAGATGGAGATGTAGCTTCCTGTCTCAGAGCCCTTGTCTTTGGCTGCTGGTTCTGCTCCTGGTTCCCTTAAAAAGCAAATCAGAGCCTTACCCACCATGTTACCAGGTGCATTGCAACCCTAAACCTCTAAGGGCTGGAGGAACCTATTCCTTTGTATTTAAGGGTCAAATGGAAAACGTGATGCTGTTCTGACACTGAATGGGAAATCTCCTGACCAGTTTCACCCTTCCAGAGGCCTGTGCCAGTGGGGACACTGGCATCCTTGGGCAGAAGAGCCCCAAGGATGAAGATGCTGAGGCTATGTTGAAAATGGGATAGCAAAGGGAGGAGCAACTGTACAAGGCTGTTGTTGGCACCAGGAGTGCCAAAAGGGTGGGGTGAGGAGTGTGGGGCTTCCTGCTTCTCAAGGAAGTGTTGTTTTGTCAGATCTTGCTTTAATCCTGAGTGATCTCCAATCCCATCAGCATGTTTAATTAAGCATTACTCTAAAAAGTTGTATTTATCTATTTCTTCATCTGAGGATACTGAATTTGTACTTTACAGGATTGTTTGTTGTGTTGGTATTGATCCACCTAAAAATTACCCTCAGAAGAAGAGCAAAATGTGTGCTGGAATGGGAGGAAGGAGGGAGTGAGTTGTGATGCAATACCCAGAGCTCTGCAGGCTGCATCTGCAAACAGCAGCAACAAAAACAACAGCCCAGCTCTTTTTGTGATATGTGAAGTGCAATTATGAGGTGAAATATGAAGCTGGTATCTTAATATCTTAACAATACTGAATTTATTTTCAAAGCTAAGCTGTGCAGAATGAATCATTTATCAGTGGGCCATATGGAAAGGCACTTATCTAAACCCCCTTCTTAGTCCCAGGTGTGCTTCTCTGGCAAGAGCAAATCACACACAGTGCTTGGAATAGAACTTAAATTCCAGATGCGCAATTTTAAAAGATGCATTTGCAAAAATAAGGCCAAATTTTGCAATATGTTATTTTTCTGCAGCTTCAGGGACGTTATGGAACAGCCACCCCCTGTTCCTTAGAGGTAACAGCCCCAAAATGCAGCTCAAGGGATGCCCTTTCCTGCCACTCCAGTTTGATGCCAGCGTTGATTTCTGAGGAGCAGGGCTGGCATGGGGAAGGGAACTCAACCCCAAGTGTTTAATGTCTGAGTGCTTCCCTTGTCTCCTGTTCCTAAATACAGAGAGACAGCAAAGGACAGGTTTGGATTGGGGTTGTTGCTGATGGAGCCAAGGGGAGAGCAGCACTTTGCCTTTCCAAGGGTGCAGCTCCTGCAGCTCCCTGGCATGGGGAAGGTACAGCTCTTTCCATGGGGCTGAGAGAGCCAGGGCTTGGCTCTGCCCTTCCCAGGGAAACTGCTTTCCTCAGGAAAGCCAGGGCCACCAAGGCAAGAGGTCAGGTCTGTTTTCAGTTCTTCATTGCCTCGTCACCCAGTAAAATAGAAATCAAAGACAAGAATTAAGTCTGATGAAAAAAATATTGACAATCACTTAAAAAAAATAATTTAGAAATAATTCCTCTCTACCAGGAATTTCAGTTTTGGTGGAGACTGGAGTCTGTGCACAGATCTGTTGCAATGAATCTTCATTAACCATTTTGTTTTGTAGCACCAAATTGATGTGGTTTCATCAGAAAACCTGGGTGAGGCTGTTGAGCATTTGGAAGGACAAGAGAAAAACCTGGTTAGACATGGTGACTGAGAGCTGCAGAGTGGGCTCCAGCTGTGGAGGGAATATTTCCTCTCAGATACTGAGCAGAGCTTCCAAACTGATTGCAGTGACAGCTGTCAGTCAGAGGAGAGGTTAAACCTCACATCTGGCAGCAGGGAATGGAACAGAAGCCCTGGCTGTGTCTGCAGGAGCACATCACAAGATAGAATCAGCTGGTGTTCAGCTCTAAACCTCCTCCAAATGTATTGGAGATTAATGTTAGGCTGGGATTAGTCTGGCTTCCTTCAAGAAGGAAGGAACAGAGTGCCCAGAGCAGCTGGGGCTGCCCCTGGATCCCTGGCAGTGCCCAAGGCCAGGCTGGACATTGGGGCTTGGAGCAGCCTGGGACAGTGGGAGGTGTCCCTGCCCTTGACAGGGGATGGGAATGGGATGGGCTTTAGGGTCAACCCAAACCACTCCAGGATTTTGTGATTTGCTTCAAAGCTGCAATGGTGCTCTGGAGTTAAAAGCTCCTGCTGCTATCAATGTAGGACCAGGTTCTGTGGTCTTGGTGAGCAATTTCTAAAGTGGAAATCAGCAGATGCTGGGGTTTTGTTTCATTCAGATGCTGGATTACTGTGTGACTACAGGCAGGTTAGTAACTCAAAGCTTTTTTAACCCACTCCTGGGAGAACAATGGTACATAGAGGCAGGGACAGAGTGCCAAAACCCTTTTGATTCAGTTCTGGATTTAAGACTAGGTTGAAAAAAATCAATTCCTACTTTTTTTGAATGAGTATTAATTTAAAATATCCAAAGCAGGCAGAGTAGGCTACAACAGTTCCTGCTCAATGCTGGTGGCAGTGCTCAGAAGTGGTACTGCAGGGGGGCATTTTGAGAGGTTCTGACTCTCTGGTCCCTACTAGCCTCTGTTTGCTCATGGGGACTTTGTGGAGTGGCACAAAGTGAGGGGACACCAGAGGATGAGGACAATGTCACCTCTGCCAGAGCAGTGCCAGCTGGTGCCTGATCTGTGGAAGGGCTGCAGCCCTTCGACAAGGCTCACCTCAGAAACCACACCCAGCCAGGCTGTACCTCCCTTGCTGCTTGGTTCCCTCCATGCTCAATCAGCAGGTGGCTGCAGTTCCAAAGGCATGAGCAAATTCCTGCAAAAAGCCTGAGGAGTAACTTGTATCTTGAGATGCTCTGGAATTTCTCCAGTTGGTTCAGAGGATGGGATGGCCTCCAGGAGCCAAATTCTAAGCTAAGTGATTCAGAGAAGCCTGATGAGCTCCATATCCTAATAACACCAAAATATAATGAAAATTGAATGTCTGACTGCCTTTAAGTAATTTGAAGATCCCAGTCCTGTTATATTTACGAGTCCATGCTTAGGGAGGCACCAAGCAGACTCTCCCTGAGTCCCCTCCCATCCAGAGTAAAAATATTCATACAGAACTGTGTGCAAAGGATCAAGCTTTACTGTTGGCAGAGCCTGTGAGTTCTGGCATGATGCAAAAATAAATTTGGGTTAAAGTCCAGCTGGTTTATCTGAGTGAAGTGCCACAGGTTCAGAGGGCTCTGCTGCACGCTGCAGAAGGGACCATGGCCAATCTGCAGTTGAGGTGATGCTGCCAGGAGTGATGATGGTCTTCACAGCAATGAGATGATCCCAGAATGGTTTAAGGAGCAGAGGTACCTGAGTTCTGGTTAGATAATCTCTACCAAAGGAGGGGAAGTGCAGTGGAGATCCCCCATGTCCCCCACACATCAGGGGCTGCTTGTTTCTGTCTCAGTGCCCAGATGGGCCTGGTTGCTGTTGGTCTTTCACTGGCATTTTAAGTTTTCTTTCCCCAGTTTTGAAAAAATTGCCTTTCCCAAGCCAGCTTAAAAACCTTTTACTTTTTCTCTTTGTTTGGCTTTTTTGTTTCTTACACACCATGTAGCCTGGAGACTGTGAGGGACTGATTCCCAAAGAAAAATATCTCTGTTGCCCAGGCTCATAATTTATAGAATGGCTCTTCTGACCAGTTGTGTTTTCCATTTCATATATTCTCTGTTTTTCAAATCTGTCCCTTCCAAGCGGAAATGCTCCTTGGAGCTGCGATGGGGGAATGCTGCTGAGAGCTCCATTCAGAGCTCAGGGGCCTGGGGACCAGGCCTTCCTTTCCTTCTGCTCTGAAAGAGGCTGGAGGCAAAGGTGAGGAGAGGCAGGGGAGGTAAATGCCCTAAGATCATAAACAGCCCCACGTGTGCAGTCCCAGGGCTGCATCTCACGCTGTCCATCACCACGGCGGGCTCATTACTGCTCCCTCCAAACCTGAGCCACCATTTCCCAAAACCCCTCTGCTCCCATGCACAGAACCAAATGCAGTCAGCCCTGCCCTCTCCCTGCAGCGTTTGCCCCAGGAGGAAGGCAGCATGGGGCAGGTGGCCATGGCAGGGGCTCCCAGGCACACCTGGCTCTGTGGGACAGGGGTCACAAACCAGGTCTTGCAGTGTCACCCCCCCATGTCCCGCAGTGTCACACACCTGGGTCCTGCAGTGTCACACACCTGGGTCCTGCAGTGTCACACTCCCATGTCCTGTGGTGTCACACCCCCAGGCCCTGCAGTGTCACACACCTGGGCACTGCAGTGTCACACACCCCCATGTCCTGCAGTGTCACACCCCCATGTCCTGCAGTGTCACACACCTGGGCACTGCAGTGTCACACCCCCAGGCCCTGCAGTGTCACACACCTGGGCACTGCAGTGTCACACACCCAGGTCCTGCAGTGTCACACACCTGGGCACTGCAGTGTCACACACCCAGGTCCTGCAGTGTCACACACCTGGGCACTGCAGTGTCACACACCTGGGCACTGCAGTGTCACACCCCCAGGCCCTGCAGTGTCACACACCTGGGCACTGCAGTGTCACACACCCAGGTCCTGCAGTGTCACACACCTGGGCACTGCAGTGTCACACACCCAGGTCCTGCAGTGTCACACACCTGGGTCCTGCAGTGTCACACTCCCATGTCCTGCGGTGTCACACCCCCAGGCCCTGCAGTGTCACACACCTGGGCACTGCAGTGTCACATACCCCCATGTCCTGCAGTGTCACACACCCCCATGTCCTGCAGTGTCACACCCCCAGGCCCTGCAGTGTCACACACCTGGGCACTGCAGTGTCACACACCCCCATGTCCTTCAGTGTCACACCCCCATGTCCTGCAGTGTCACACCCCCAGGTCCTGCTGTGGAAGGGACAAGGGGACGAGGGCCGTGGGGTCAGGTGTGAGCCTGCAGCCCCTGCTCCTTCTCTCCATGCCTGAGGCACAGCCAGTACAGCTCAGCCCAAGGCAGAAGTGCTGCTGCTCTGAAAATGGCCACACTGGATATCATCAATGCCACGCTGCTGGAACTGTGGGTTCCTAATAAATGCGTGTGTACCTGACAAAGGATGTAACCCAGGGAATCCTCGTAGTTTCCATGGCCTGTTTTACACTGGCACCTCTTTTATTGGATTAACAGGGCACTGGCTGACTTTTGCAAATTAAGCCAAGGCCCTCTGGCCCTGTTATGATGCCCAGGCAGCCTTGGAGCCACGGTGCAGGACAGGACACTTCCCACCAGACTGGACTGTGGGCTCGGGGGAAGGCCCTGTGTGAGAGAGCCCAAAGCTGCCTGAAGGACACAAGCTCTGAGATGTGACTGCAGGCCAGGCCTCCTGCTCCTCTCCCTGTTCCTGCTCCCCAGCCTGGTGGTGGTGAAACAGCCAAGCCAACCTTTCTTTAGGAGGTATAGCTGTGCCTCTGCTCCATTTTAGCATTTCCCAAAAGCCCAAGCAAGGGTCAGGTCTAAGAATGAGGCTTGAGGGCTGGCTAGGGTATGGGGAGTGGGGCTGGGAAAGCATCTTCCTAGTAAAGGCAGGAGGTGTCCTGGAGCACCCCCAACTCTGCAGAGTTCCCCGTTAGTACAGGGGCCGTTAATCCAGTTCTGCTCTGAATGCTTGCAACTAATAAAATTATCTGGTCAGTAAATAGAATTGATAAGGAAATATTTTTTTTCCTGGATGAAAAAAAAATATAAGAAACAGGGGTTTTTTTCCAGTCATTAAGGTTATGTTTTTTTATAAAGGAAAACGTTTCATTGTGATTAAATTAACATTTTCAGATAAAAAAGAAAAATTACATTTGAATATTTAAGATACAGTTGTACCTGCCACCTGAGAGGCATTGTGTAATATGATGCTGTTTTTCTGTTAAGAGCAACTGCTAAATCCTGAATCATGGAATCCCAGATTGGTTTGGATTGGAAGGGACATTAAAGCTCATCTCTTTTCAATCCCCCTTCAATGGGCAGGGACAACTGCCATAGACCAGGTTGGCCTAAGTCCCATCCAACCTGGCCTTGGACACTTCCAGGCACCCAAAGACTTCCACAGCTTCCCTGTTTATCAGTAACTCACTCTTTATTAATTTCTTGGTTCAGAGCTGCCACACCACAGTCCCATCATGGTAAAACCAGTGAGTGCTCCCAGCCTCAAGAGCCCAGGCTGCAGAGGACTTGTGACAGATGAAATATAGAAGAGGAAAAAGAGCAAACCCCAACATTTTTATTATTATTTTTTTCTACTGGCCTCTGAGCTTTCAAGACCTTATTTTTTTTTCTTCTCTTTAAAACTTTCCTTTACAGCAATGAGGAATGGGAATACGTACGTTAGGAAAAAAGAAAAAGAGAGATTTGTTGATAAACACATGAATCCAGGAAATGGGGATTTAAGCCATAATTTTGATGAAGTGGTGCTTACTGTACTTTGTGAAAATACTCCCTTTATAAATTGGTATTAAACAAACAGCCCAAACCAGTCCTTTTTAAGGACCCTTTACATAGTCAGTTAACTATTAAAAAGGGCTTAGGGCAAATGCAGACCAGTCCTACCCATAATTTTTTGACTGATCATTCCTGACAGCTGTGTGGGAATCTCTGGGCCTAGAGGGGCAGGTTCACAAGGAAAGATCAAACACTGGAGGATCTGGGCCAGAACGGTGACTAAAGCTGAGTTTAGCAGGTTTGAGGGATTCCACTGGCACAGCCACCCAAGAGAGAGGTGGAACTGCTTCAGAGCGTTCAAGGAATCACTTACTGCTCCCAGCTGTGCCTGACGTTCCTACCCAGGAGGTCTCTTAGACACTGAAATGGTTTTTCCAAGTAAAAGGTAGCTGTAGCACCAGGGCTAGTTATTCCAAACTGGACAAGATCAGGCTCCTTGGAGAGCATGGCACCAGGAATAATTCTGCCAAGAGCCAACAAAATGAATGACCTAATAGGGCTCTTTTCCACCTCTGATTTTCAGCACATGAAATGCTGTGGCTTCTGCTGCTCCCAGACTGTGACCAGGGCTAAACAAGACCCTGCTAAGCCTGGCTTACAGTCAGGACTCATCCCTGCAGCAATGCTGGAATCAAACTGCAGGATGGTTGGGTTGTTCTGACTTAGTCTGGATTGTTTGACTGAGATCAAACTCACTGCAGTGAGCACTGTGCACACCAGGGACTGTTGGGCCCCTGGGAGAGAGAGGAAAAAGGAAATGACTTCACTTGCAATGGATTCATTTGGAACCCTGAGAGAGAACCAAAGCCTTGTGAGCCCGTGTCTGCCTCCTCCACCACCCCAGGCTCCCCCTGCACCACCATTCCACCAGAAGAGCTCCCTGGCCACCCTTCCCTGGCCCTGGCCTGGAGTCCACAAGCTCTGAGCAGTCACATCTACACAGAGCTGGCAACACTGTTTTTAGGAACAATCTCTTTCCAGAAGTGTTATTTTTTCTCTGAACAGTGGACTTCAGGACACTTCTCAAGATCTCCAGGGTCTGTCTGTCCCACACACATGGCTGTAAGTCCTGGTAACTCAGTGCACCACGTGTGTGATGTGCTCCCACAGGGAATCTGCCTCTGGGATCTGCATCCCAGCAGGACAGGCTTCCATGCCAGCACAGCTGCCAGCACGTGCTCTGGCAAGCCCCAGTTTCCTTTCTCAGTGCCATGGCAGGACCCACAGCCCCCAGGGAGCTTTTTCTGGACAACCCAAGAGCACCCAGCACCAGGTGCCATGGAGAGCTGAGCTGCTGGGACAGGCAAGCCCAGCTGAAAATGTGCACCCCACACAGCCCACAGAGGGACACCAGCTGCCTCCCAGCTGGGAAAGAGAGCTGAGAATAATTCACATCAGCTTGCCATAAATCTCTGAAGAGCTCTGTGCCTTCCAAGTGCCTCATGGACATCACCCTGGTACTGTCTCGTTGATCACAGCTGTGCAGACACACAGACAAACAATTTTCTTAAGGGCTTTTCAATACTGAAGCCAAGCTTTTGGCTGCTTTTTAACAGGGCAGACGTTGTTAGGTATTTCAGGCAGAATACAGATAACTGTTGGGCACAAAATGATAGGCAAATTTTTACACTTAAAAGAAAGCTGAAAACAAGATTAAACTTATACAATATACATATAATGTTTTTCCACCCACTCTTGGATGAAAGCTTAGAGATTTTCTAAAACTTCTTACCACACAGGTATTCCACATATCAACGAATAAGTTTGCAGACATCAAAGAGCTGCAAGGATTTGAAACATCTCAGAACCTGTGGGCAATAATTACATCCTGAAAGCATTCACCCATGTTTACAGATAGGGAAATGAAGATAGAGAGGGCCATACACTTCCTCATTTATCCTATCAAATGGAATTACAGGAGCAATGAATCTGGCTGGGAGAAGTTCAAATTATTTGCTTAAGGTCACAGTGGATAGTCAAGGATGGAGCCAGAACAGGAACCCAGGATTTTCCAGTCCTTCTTGTAATGCACTTGATCACCCTGACCTTGTGATTTGGCAGCAGCGCATGCTCAGTGCTCCTGTCAGTGCTCACAAACCTTTCTGTCACCAGGGCCTGACACCTCCTCATTCAGAAATGCATCTTCTCCAAAAAGCACCTCCATGGGAAGGTGATCATCACTACCTGTCCAGCACAGTGACACTAACAATCAGAACCTGATCAGCCAGTGCCTAGAAAATCAGGGTACCAGTTTGACAGCTGTATTCCATGTCTGGTGATGCCCTCATTACAAATGTTGATTATTCAACCACTTTTTCCTGGCAATAAAACCTTGACACAAGCTTAGGAAATCTACTGTACTTATGAGGAAAGTGAGGTAAGAATATGTTTCCATTTACTCTCTGAAAGAAAACAAAAACAAATGACCTGCTACTGAATGTTCTTTTTATTCAGAAAAATAAATCAGTGGCAGTTGTTCTAATTTATGTTTCGCTAACTTTTCCTTGAGATTATTTAAAAGAAAAAAATGGCTGTTTCTATGGTTAGCTGGGAGAACATGAAGGACTTTCTAGTCCTGTTTATTCTTGTTAAGGGCTATAAACTTCTACTTCTTGCTGTGTTCAAGTCACTGCGAGCTCTTTCAAAATTCAATGATATTCCATAAATTAAATTTTAAAGAATACAGCAAATTATTAGTGACAACTTCATGTTAGAAAAGAAGGGGCAGTTAAATTCATCTAGGCTTTTGACTCCTACTAAATCAATAGGCTTCAGTTTCCCTTTTCAATTAAGTCAATACCAGAATTATCTTTTCCTCTCTTAAAAAAAAAAAATTGAAATCAGGCATGAAAAAATTGAAACAGGGGAGAGAATAAGAAATAGAAGTCCATCCCATCCAACTTCTGATGTAGTGTGAGGAACAAATGGATACTGAGAGAGCAGCTGCAGGATATAAGTGCCTTTCCTGAGGAAAGTCTGGGGAGGGAAACACAGAGGATGGGGGAAAAGGAACTGCAGCTTAAGAAAAGAAAGAGATCCTAAATCAGACCAAGGAAAGCAAAAGAGAATGTAAAATTACATTCCAAACAAATAGAAGTTACACAGAAAATTAAATAGCTTCTTCACCACTACAGATAGTGATAGGACAAAGGAGAATGGTTTCAGACTAGAAGAGGAGAGATTTATATTACATGTAAGGAATAAATTCCTCCCTGTGAGGGTGGGCAGACCCTGGCACAGGGTGCCCAGAGCAGCTGCCCCTGGATCCCTGGCAGTGCCCAAGGCCAGGCTGGGCTAGTGGAGGGTGTCCATGGCAGGGGATGGGTTGAAATGAGCTTTAATGTCCCTTCCAACACAAACAGCCTGAGATTCCAAGAGCTCAGCCCAGTGCCTGTGGTTGTCCCTGCCCAGCAGAGCCAGGTTTGCACTGAGGGGACACAGAGCAGAACTGCAGCACAACTGCCCCAGCAGCTCTCCCAGGACAGGGACTGAGAGGCACCTCCCATGGGAGAGAGAGCAAAATGTTCCTGATATTTCATGAGCAATTTGAATTTCCTAATCAGAGTAGCCCTGATAAAGCTTTTCCAATGAGCATTGTGATTTTAGGTCTAACACAGGGATGTGTAATTAGGCAGAAAGCAGGGCGTGGTTTTAAATATTGCCCTGGACCTGAGAGTGCAGAGGTTCAGTCCTTTGCCTTTCCCAGGGTTGTCCGGGAACTCTGAAAAAGATTTCATTTTCCAGGTATTCATTTTCCTTCTCAGCCTGGATTTATCGTGGAGCTGAGGTTGTTCTGTGGTGACACTGTCACTGTGCCTTGTCCCGTGCTGTGCCCAGGGCTCGGGGCACTGTGGCTCTTGGTGAATGTGCTCCAGGGTGTGATCCCAGCCCCTCCTGCCACAAGGAAAATGTTGGCTTTCAGGATGTTTCCTTACAGCTAAATTGTGTGAGAGTCCCCACCAGAGCCCAAAGCAAAGCAACAAGGCCTGTGTAGACAACCAAATCCACCAGGGTCGTGTTATATTTCTCTCTTGAATATTTTGAATCGCTTTCTCATGAATAATGTCTGTAGTGAGCCTGAAAATTATTCCGTGAAGTGTTTCCGATACCAAATTATTATTAAAAGTAGCCTAATTGTAAATTGCCCAGTAGAATCTGAAGGAACCAGCACTGCACAAGAGGGCTTTGCAAAGACCCTTGCAGCAATTTGTCCCCAGTTAAAGTGTGCAGAGCCAAGCCCTGATTTCCAGCAGGGGAAGCAGAGCTGCAGCTGCACTGCAGCAGGATGTGCCAGGTCTGCAGTCAGCACTTTGCCTTCTGACCCCAAACCAGTCACCTGCTGGCCTCAGGAGTTCAGTCAGAGTGACCTGGGGGCTGGGAACGTGAGCAAATCTTGGAGCAGGCCAGGGATGGAGGAGCAGCGGGAGCGGCAGAGTGGGCAGGAGGGTGCACAGGAGCACGTGGGGAATGATGCCTTGGTGATTTTACCTCAAAACTATGTGGGCTTGGAAGCAATGTCATTTTTTTTCATGCATCTTTTATCTGAGAGCTGGCACGTTGTGTTGTGCATAGAAATTAAGAAGATGACTTGGGGCTCTCTTCTGTCGTCACTTACATGGTGTGTAACTCAATATTTTGTTTATTTATGGGAACATTCTTTTCTGCAGCTCCACAAAGATTGTGTGAGAGCAAAGGAGGCATGAGGAAGGAGAGGGCTGGCCCTCTCCACCCCAGAGTGAGAGCACTGAAAAAATAAAACCTGGCACCCAGGCTGCAGCTGACTGAAAGCATCTTTCAGTTGTGCATTAGAGCCAATGAATCCCTGGCCTCACCTCTCCCTGCCTGCCCTCGGCATGAGCCAGCTCGCCAGAGAGGGGGGCCATAGGAAAATAAACTCTGTGTGCATGAAGAACTCTGATCTACCAGCTCAGAAGCCAACAGCCATTCAAGTGTCTCCTATCTGATGATTGCAACACATCTCTCTCCTGTCCCCTCTTGGCTTTAAGTGGTCCCTTGTAAAAACAAGAGAAGTTGTCCAAGTGTCTGGGTCGGTACAAAAGGTAAATCCCATCACTTCTGCCCTCCATTTGCACACCCACACGCATCTGAGAGCAGCCCAGAGCTCTGTGACTGAGGCATTTTGTGATGTTTGGATTACCTTGCTCAAACTTGTCCTTTCCCCTGTGCAGCTGAGAGTGTCCTGCCTCTCCCTGGGTACATTCCTGTCATGAGGAAGAGCTCTGCACTGAACGTTTCAGGGAAGGAAGGTGTAATTAAGGATGCCAAATCATTCCAGGTGGTTAGATTGTATTTCTAGGCACAAGGCTGGGCTGGTTGATGCTCTTTGAGTGTCACAGCTGGACCAGTAGTGACAGAGGCACTTTGGCAATTCCTGCCTCCTTTCTGTCACTGCTTGCAATGTTGGAGGATTCCCATATAACCTTGGGGGGGATGAAATGCCTTTGCTTGGTACAAAGCCTGATACAGGCAAGTCACAAAATCTTGAGCTGAGAAAGGAATATTGACTCTACAAAGAAAGAAAAATATTTATTTAAGAAAAACATTGCCTAGAATTTCCATGTCTGATGGAAGCTTAGGGAATTTGACGTGAGAGGGTCAAAACCATCAAGAAAAGGAGGACATGGACAGAACAAGGACAAAGGAGTTTCTTCCTAATGTCAGTCTTGGTCAACCTGCCCATGCTGCTACCTCTACTCACAGGGGACTATCACAAGCCATCAGCCACCAGAAATACACTGTCAAACCCACAGCAACATTTTATGAGAAACAAATTTTCATTTCTGGCCAGCCCAGTTCTATAAACCTGGAGGTTAGATTAGTGCAGGTAAGCCCCTTGTCCCACAAAGGCCCCATAAGCAGGGTGGGGCAGTGGGGTGCACTGCAGGAGATGGAGCTGTTGGACCCCAAAAGATTGTGGAAGCCCAAGGCTTGGAGGCACAGGGTTGGCACACCTCCAGGTGCCCAGGTTCTCTCTCCTGGCAGCCCTGGGGACAAAGAAAATCAGCTGAGATTCCCCCCCCAAGCCTGCATTCCTCACCTTATCCCAGTCCTGGCTTGTTCCCGTTACAGAGCCTGCATGGGGCAAGACCGCACAGGTTAAACATCCTAATTAGAGGAGAGAAAGTTCTCCATGTGAGTTACAGTGGTGAGGCCATTCCCCTTCTGGAAAAGCTCCTTCCCAGGATACAGGGGAGGCAGGGACACGAGGGCTCCTGGGAGGAAGAGCCAAGGAGCTGCTGGTCCCAGCCCTGGGAGCTCCTCCTGGCTTTCCCCCAAAGGGAAGCACCCCCAGTTCTCCCAGTGCCAAGGCACATCTCTGAACAAGCTGATGGTTGGGGTTCTCCCCTTCTCCCCTGTTGGGGAAGATGAAACAGGAAAGCCTTGTAAATATGATTGTCTGGCAAAAGATTTTGAGAATATAGAAACTATAAGCGAGACTGAAATGAAATCAAGCTTTGAGATCCCTCAGTTACTGAACAGCTGGAAAACAATGGTGTGGCCAGACTGAAGGTAATGCCCTTTTGATGGAACAACACCCTCTGCTTGCAGACAGCTCCAAGGGTCAGAGCAGACCCTACTAGCTCAGCAGAAGGGGTCCAAAGAGGAGTTTTTAGGGTTTAAAGTATAACACAGTATGGTAATGTAATGATTCTTATAGGTTGTATGTAAATGCTATAGGACTTGTACTAGATTGGTTAGTGAGAGTCAGAATATTCAACACAGAAGAAGATTTATTGTATTGTAATGGGAACCTCGCTCTCTTACCTTTTTTACTCCCTTACGCTCTCACCCTTTTACTTTCTTACCCTCTCATCCTCTCTCCCCCTCTCTTCTCTCAGTCCTGCTCTGAGCTGTGGCTGGCAGCTCCCAGCAGGTCCCTGCCCCCAGGCCCTTTGCAATAAACCCCAGGTTCCAGGACCTGGTTCAGAGATCTCTCATCTCTGTCCGTCCTGACCATGCTACCCCCCGATGCTCCTACGCTCCCCCACTCCATGAACATCAGAGCAGAAAAAAATGACTGTTCTTACTTTTGTGGGGGAGCAGCTGGGAATGTATTGGGAATAGTTGCCAAAAAATCCTCTTGGGGGTCTGGGCACACGAAGCATCTGGGAGCCTGATAGGCATGGATACACCTGAGGAACTGTCTCAGATCAGCCACAGCACTCATCAAAACTCCAGTGATAAAGAGCAGTGCCTGGGTTTCCCTGCTAATTTGTCTGCTGTTGGCTGTTTACTCAGGAATCTGCTCTCAACCGATGTGGTGACATATAATTGACTGAAGAACCAAAATGTAACCAGAAGATGAATCAGGAGGAATTATTTTCCAAACCCACCACTTAACAGCAAAGCAGTGGCAATCCACAGTGGCCCTTTTCATCTGCTTATCTTCATTAAGGCATTAGGGCTCCTCTGCTCTGCCAGGCTCCTCCCAGCCCACATTCATAAACAGCCTCACTATTTTCCCCCCTTTTTAAAATTGAAATAAACGTGGGTTTTTACTCCTATGTTAATTTCTTAATAGATAAAATAAATAATTGATTAATGCTAGTCAATAAAAGTGTCCATAACCCTTATGCTGTCCATGTGTTGAAGGTGAGGAAGGGGCAAGGCAGGAAAGGGCAGAAATTTTAGTTGGTCCTAAACTCATCTTAGCACAGCACCACTCCTTTAAATGAAGTTACACCATTCTACCTGCAACCCTTTCTCTTGGCTGTGCTGTCTCAAGGTATTGATCTCTTTCACTGCAGTGAGAATTGCTGGCAGCTGTCTGTGCCTGCCAGTCTGGGAATTCCCGTGTGCTGGGGCATCACTGGTACCAGGCTGTGTTTGGCAGAAAAGCCACAATGTTCATGTTCCAGAAGCAATCCTTCCAGCTCTTGGTGTTATTTTTGGTACCAGAAGAATATGAAAATAATGATCTTTAGTATAGACAAAGGTAGTCAATGTGGATGCTATTTTTTTTCTCTTACGTGGGGAATATGTGCAAAACATATATCTAAATCACAAATTATTATGAAAATACATATATTGACTTAGTTGTATTTAAAGCAGGCTGGTTCAGCTTAACTTTGTTTCTAAGCTGAGACTTTTAAATTATCTTCACATGCTGCCTGTCACTGTTGTTGTCCCGGGTATATTATTATGGGTGACCCACTAACACCACAAGCAGTGTCAAAGCCAAATATAATTTCTTTTTAATAATGAATCCATTTTCATTACCTTGAACTGCCTTGATAATCCCTCTTGTTCTTCTGGCCTACTCCCCAAGGGTCTCATGGGCCAGCTGCATGTATGTCTTATCTGCCAGAGAGATCTTCTCTCTTATCAGAGTCAAGAAAACACATTTGAATTTATTCCCTGTTCACATCATCACTTGAATTCTGCTATGAGTCCATTCCAAACAGTTGTAGGTAAATCCAAAAAAACTGGGGGGAAAAAATGAGATGTTTTGAATCCAGAATTAATATTAATGTCCAATTGATTGTTAAAATAAATACAGCATCAAACCTCAGATAATTTATGGAAGCTCAATTGCTGAGATTCATTCACTTCTAGGAGCTGTATTTCTATTCAGTTTCTGTATGCCTGGCTCAGATTTTGTATCAAAATTCAGTCAGCATTTCACTGTGAATGTGTCCTCTCTCCTGACAATATGACATTTTTTGTCAGCAAAGGGAATGGGAGTAGAAAATTTTGTGGAACTGAAAGACTCTTGGGTTTTCTTGAGCTGCTCAGAGAAGAGTTTACTATTTGCCAAGAACTAGACCCCGTTTGCTGCTCTGCTGCCATCTGCCTTTATTGCTCCAGCCCTTCAATGAC
Organism: Agelaius tricolor; assembly: GCF_023055355.1. NCBI lineage: Eukaryota > Metazoa > Chordata > Aves > Passeriformes > Icteridae > Agelaius > Agelaius tricolor. Next base: position 1,111,786 of record NW_027269278.1, on the reverse strand, counting down.
ACTGTGACACTGTGACAGCCACTTTATTGTGCCTTATAGCAACCCCAAATCATGCACTGAACAACTGTGTGCTTCATTTAGTCCTTGTTTTAAATTGAGACTGAGAACATCCAGCTCTCCTGTGCTGGAGTACTTCTGGATGCTAGAGATACAGCATTTTTCTGCAGATCTTGCTCTGTTTTACAGTCTTTAAACTTTGTTTTAAGCTGTGTAGCAGCTTTGGTTCCTTAATTTAAATCCCCCTATTGCTGCCTTGCTGAGTCTGGAGAGCAAGTGAAAACCAGCCCCCAGAGGTGAGAATTCCCCCTTGTTTTAGGAGTGCTACACTCCAAGTCTGCATGTGAGCCCCTCAAGGCTCAGCCCCAGCCTCTGCAGCCACGGGATGTCCGGCACATGCACATCTGGTCCAGCCTCCTCTGGGCATTGCTGATGTCCCTTCCTGGGGAGTGGACATTGCAGAGGGAGCTGGGGCTGCTGGCATGGTCCAGCAGCAGGACAGGGCAGGAGGAGCAGTGGAGCAGCCCAGTTCATGGTATTCTCTCTGAACTCTGCACACAATGGCTTTAGAAGCTCTCTCCAGCAATTGCTCTTGGAAAATACCACTTCAAACAATTTTCCTGAATTCCTTAGGGATGTTGCTAAAATTGCTGAGAAATTGTCACTCATCTGCATTCAATACTGAGAACTTTAACAAACTGTGGGATAAGTTTTCCTCCCAGGTATAGGGTGCAGAGGATTCTCAGGCTTATTTCCATCTCCTTTTCTGTAGGAACACAGACAGTGACCCACGTTTGTGCAAAGCCATCTATTTAAAATAGGTCCAAGAGGACTCTGGAACGTGTAGGAAAGAATTAACCATACTGAATGATGCCAAAAGGACAAATCACAGGCTTCTCTTTCTGTTATGCTCCATTTGGCCCTGTCTTGCTGTATAGCCACACTCGTTTTGCTATTTTGCCAGCTGCCAAAGGAAAGGAGGGACCTGCAGGGGAGGGATGAGCTGCCCAGAGCTTCCCCTCCCAGCAAGGCCATTGAGGGGCAGCAGAGCCCACCAGCATCAGGAGTGCACAGTTTTAGCCTTTATAATTCTGCAGGAATTCCCTGGAGTCCTGAACTCAGATACCATTCCTTGGGAATCATCAGGCTCTCACAGATGCTTGGGCAGCCAAGAGATTCTAGTCCCCTTTCTGGATGGATCCCACTGAAGCACTATCTCATTTTAATTCTCAGAACATGTGTTGTTATTATTTGTGGTGGTTAAAGGGCAGAAGAATCACAGCCTTGTAAACCTGGCAGGTTCTGCCAGTCTGGCAGGGAAGAAATTGTCTCTCAATGTGGAGTCATTTTCAGACAATACAGGAACCCACCAGGTCCTTTTCACAGCTTCTCTGGCTTTACACTGAGCATCAAAGCTCAGGGAGAGGTGGCAGAATGTGTCAGGTATGGGGTGCCACGGTGACATTTCCAGCTGGAGCCGCCTTGTATTTCTGAAATTGTTTTCTTAGGAGTTGGTGGTTTGTGTAATTCATTCCTTCTTTTTCCTTGCTGGTTATTATGGTCTCTGTTCTGTGTTTATAATGATGTGTGTTTACTAATAGTGTGGTGGCATCCACTGCCAAGCTGCTTCTGCTAACAATAAAACAAGGGAAAAGTGATATTTATGAAGGCTCAGGGGCTGGCCAGGCTGCAGAGCTTGATGTTTATTGTAGCTGACTGCAAACTTCTCAGACACGAGAATCTGTCTCTCATTGTGGAGAGCTGGTATTCATTTCAATCTGGGTCCCATTATTGGGGTTTGGTTTGCATTCTGTAAGGTTGGCCATGTGCAGATTCACACAAACAAATGTGGAATTTATGTCTGTAGCTTTCACTTGTGGGATTTAAACCTCCACCTATTTGAAATGTCTCTGGAAGGGGATGAGAGGAGCTACAATGTTCCTCTTTCTAATGGAAGGATGTGTTGTGTAGCAACAAGCAGGCCAATAAAAATAGTTTGAATTAATTTCCACCCTCTCCCGAACCACCAGGGCACGAGAGAGCTGTGTCAGGGAAGGGAACCACAGCAGATGTCACTTGCCACTTGCTGTCTGTGTCCCATGGCTGTGCAGAGGGACCTGTGTCCAAGACTGTCATCAGCCCAACACATTTCTTCAACACCAGCTACCACTTGGAGACACCTTCCTGCCATCTGCTGAGGTTTTCAGGTTCAGGGTGTTTCATGTTTTGAGAGCCTTTGCAGTGGTTCCCAAGCAATGTAAGAGAAAAGAGAAATTCCCAGAAAAGCTCTTGGTTTTTGGGAGCAAATCAATTCCACTTAAGAAAAGATTTTGCCCTGGATGACAGAGATGGGCTATTGGAATCCAAGCAGGGTATGAGAATGTTGGGGTAGGGGCTTCTTTTAAAAAAGTGTTTCTAAGAAGAGCTGCATGTCTGTGGACATGGGGGGAGGCAGGGAGGCAGCTGGCACTGTCTGCCCCCGAGCCAGGGCTCTCCCTGAAACAGCAGCAGGGACACAGGAGCTGTGCTGAACCCAAAGGGTCTCATTCTGTCCTTCCTTTCCACAAGTGGGGCTCACTTGTCCAGGTCTGTTTCTTCAGTGCTGATGCAGAGCTTGGTTCATTGCCAGACTCAAACCTATGGCTCCCATCACCTCTCAGCTATTACTAAAAATGTAATATTCTAAATTTTTTTCAAATTACACACAAACAGGAATTGTGTAACTCCTGTCTTTAGCTTTTTGATTTCCCCTGTGACTGTAATCCAAAGTACTCATAGAATAGATGGTGACTTGACATTTTACTGGCCAAACTGGGGTGTGAAGCGGACAGTCTAGAAAAGTACCTTTTTCTCTGGAGGAAAACATATTTTCATTAAACTTTGTGACAATAGGTTTCAGGTTAAAAGTCTCCTGCTTCAATGTCTACTGTCCCAAGTCAGACATGAGCTATATCAATATCTTAGTTAATCCTACCAGTTAATCCACATAATTTAAGTGATGGAAACCAATTTTTTTCATGCTGAAAGTTATGCCAATTATATATGATTCAGTTATGAGTTTGTTGCCCTGCATCTCCCATCTTTGGAGGGAAGAGAAGATGATATTTTAGGAGTTGGTTGCCCTGCAATGCAAAAGTGCAACCAGTGCATCTCATACCCAGGAAAGTTTTAAGAGCTTAATGAATTTAAGCCGACTCCTGAGAACTTGACTGTGCAACTCAATAGTCTCTAGCCCAAGTTATATTACAGGAACATGTAAACATCATCCATCTGATTTGTCCTTTTCCAGCCCTACATTTTCTCAATTACACGGGTGCACAATATGTGCTCTGCTTCCAGTTCCCATACAGTTTCCATTGAACACCACTTCATAACCACGTGGAATAAGTGAAATATGAAGTATGCCTGTGTTTGAAAAGTTTTCTGGTTTTCTTACCTGGATTAACATATAGGATAGTTGCCATATTAAAGTAATAAAAAATGAACATGAAAACCTTTCTATTTAGGGAAGAAAATCATGACTCAGCCCCAGAGCAGATGAAACTTATGGTTTATGAAAGGCAGAAAAATGAGTGTCAAAATTGGTTCAGAGGTGGCAGCAGCCCTGAATTTTGAATGTTCACTGTGGTGAATTGTTCTTCCCACGGTTACATGGAACCAAACAATCACAGTTTTGGCTGTCATTTGTGCTGAGACTTCAGGCAGAACTCTGCTGGAGAAGGATGGGTGTTTCTGCAGTGTTAAAGGCAGTTCTGCTTATGGTCCTGAATTTTGCTTCTCAAACAAGAGCTTTATATTTTTACTGAATGCAGACTATTTTAAGTATTAACATTAGAGTTAAAATGCTGTGCAGGTCGTAAGTCCTTTGATGACAATGGAGGGACGTGCTGGCACATAGGGACCCTGACATTTTTCCTGTTCCTGTTGTATAAACTGATCAAAGTATGAACTGCTTTCAGCAAATGCAGCTTCTCCAGCAGCTGCACCCTCCATGGCCCCCAGAACTGTCCCTTACATGTGTTCATGCCCTCTGGGTTTGCCCATGTGTTGGTTTCAGAGGTGAGACAAAGGCAACTGGCCCTAAAAGGAAGCAGAGAAGATTTACACTGGATATATGGAATGAATTCTTTCCTCTGAGGGTGGGCAGGCTCTGGCACAGGGTGCCCAGAGAAGCTCTGGCTGCCCCTGGATCCCTGGCAGTGCCCAAGGGCAGGTTGGACAGGGCTTGGAGCAGCCTGGGATAGTGATGACATGATGTTCAGTGTCCCTCCCACCCCAAACCATTCTGGGGTTTGGTGGTTCTCTGTTTTGAGCCATCAGATGAGAGTTTTTTTCTGAGTGGGGGTCACACCTGCCCTCCTCCCCCTGCCTGTCCCCTCCTGCTTACATGAGCTTCTTGCCGTGAAGCCTTTTCTGTATCTTGCTACCCGAGCTGCTCCCGGGGCTGTGCTCAGCCCTTCAGGGCTGTTGGCATCTCCTGCTGGCAGCCAGGAGGAGGGGAAGGAGGGGAAGGATCCTGCAGAGACCTCTGCAACAGAGCCATGGGGGAGAGAGCTCACACAAGGGACTGGGTTCTGTGTTTGGGGAAAAAATGAAAACCTCAGCTTGCTGCTAGTAATTCAGCTCACCCAGACTGTGCTCTTACTGCAGGACTTCATAAATAATATTTAATTTCAGGTTTCCAAGGATTGAATAAGGAATTTTAAGGACCAGACTGAAGGAAGCATATTCTTATCATCACAGTCTTTGATTTAGTGCTCTTTGTAAACTGCTGGGAGGTGGTGGGTTCAGGTACTATTCATAAATACAGCACATTGAACTGGGCTGTGTTTAAACCCCATATTTTTTAGTGTTTTAGCTCCAACACCTTAGAACACACTGAGGGCTCAGTTTTCAGGAACCCAGGTAACACTTCTGCATGAGAATGTAACTTAGAGTCAAATCTCTGCTGATAGACATTCTTGTGGTGGCAGGGTGATTTACCTCAGCAGATAGTCTGGGTTTGGGGGAGTAAATGGCAGCAGCTACAACTCCTGAGCTTTCCTGAAGTGATGGGGGAGGGCTGCACCTGGAAGAGAGGAGGCAATTCAGGTGGAGTCAGAGGGGCCATAGGCACTTGCACAAGCTGAGGATTTGTGTCAAACTTGTCGTCCAAGTTTTCCATTGTGCAGCATTTTTTATTCCAGGAACTATCAGGGTAACTCCAGCTCCAGCTGCTGAGGAACTTAATCCAAGATACTCTGTAAAACTCTTCAGGTCGTGTTGTCACAAGAGTTCTTCATTCCCACAGTTGATCAGGGTGGAGCTTTTCTCCTTAAGTATCCTCAGGAGCATGGGCTGCCCCTGCCAGCCTGGGAACAAGGATGGGTCCATTCACCCACAGAATCCACAGCAGTGCTGATGCCTCCTCTGCACTCCCTGTGCAGTGGCTGCTCCAGTACTGGGCTGGTCAGATCCCTTTTACAGCCCCAGGGACCTGTCCTGCTCATGTGAGCACATGGTGAATAAAAGCACATTTCTATGTCTCACTGGGAATTATTTTTCCAACAGGATTCACACCACGTTTGGAATTCTGCACATGTTGGTTACTAGATTAATGCAAATGAGGGCTCGTTTCTCCCAGGCTGGATAAAGTGTAACTGTTAGAACCAAGAGAATTGGGAGAAAGCACTGGGAAAAAAGTAGACTGTCTTCCCTAGAGGGATCCAGGAAAATTAGACTAATAACAGAAGGTGTGTTGGCTGGAGAAAAGCTTAAAATAAAATTTGTGGGTTTTGCTTTCACACAATGTAATTGCATGTACGTACAGGGCTGTGTTGGGAAAGCTCTGGATGAATTCTGTCTAGATTGTTTGTCTCTGTGTCAGAGCCTGGCAGCAGCTTTGATGCAACCTGGTGTTGCATCTCATGTTGCATTTGTCGTGTGAACATTCATGTGTTAAACTCAAATATGCCTTTAATGAGTATCTGAGTGAATAGAAAATAAAACCCAAGAGCAACATAAGCCCAATCAAAATGAATTCACAAATCAGGAAGAGGAGGGGGAAGGGGATAAACCAATGTTTGCAGTTCCTGCCATGGCTGTCAGATGTTCATTTTGGTGACATATGTCAAATGTAGGGGGAACCTGCACTGAATGCATCCAAATCAGCAGGGGAGCCCTGGCCAAGGGCCACGGGCTGCACATCTGTGTGCCAGCCTGAGCCTGGGCGCACATCTGTGTCACAGCCTGGGGGCACATCTGTGTGCCAGCCTGAGCCTGGGGGCACATCTGTGTCACAGCCCGGGGGCACATCTGTGTCACAGCCTGGGGACACATCTGTGTGCCAGCCTGAGCCTGGGGCCACATCTGTGTGCCAGCCTGAGCCTGGGGGCACATCTGTGTCACAGCCTGGGGGCACATCTGTGTGCCAGCCTGAGCCTGGGGGCACATCTGTGTCACAGCCCTGGGCCACATCTGTGTCACAGCCCTGGGCCACATCTGTGTCACAGCCTGGGGCAGCAGGACAGGCTGCCAGCTCTGCACAGGGTCACTGGTGTCCCTCTCCCAGCCTGTGGGGTACCTGGGCCATCATCACTGCAACATTACAGGTTTTTTCCTAATAATCTACTGCCTACGTGGAGCTTGGGCATGAGGCAGCACGGGACAGTTCATGTGACCCTGAACAAACTGGCATTTTTAAGAGTATCATCAATTCTCAGCAGTATTTTTAAAATATCATTTTTAAAAATATCTTTTTACTCTACTACATGCAGTTTGTTACTGCTCCTACTTCCAAGGGACAAACAGAAAACCCTGGATAGAGCATCCCTGCAGTTCCTGGGATTTGGTGCTACTTAGTAATGCAGTCTTGCTGCAGTTCCACAGAGAGTTTGTTCTAAGAACCATTTGGCAGCACCTGCTGTGACTTTCAGGAAGCAGGTCCCATTGGCTCTGCAGACAGTTCCCAGTCCAGAGAATTACAGCCTTGGGTCTCTCCTGCCAAGCTCCCAAATCTCTCTGTTCCTCTTCATCTCTGTAGCTCTGAAAACAGCAACAACCAGTATTTATATTTATAGCAGAGCCTCCCACCCAAGCCAAAGGGAGGATTCCCTTCTGCTGCTTGCTGGAAACACCTGGTGCTCAGCCCAGAGACTCCTCAGAGGGGCTGTGAGCAGGGGCAGCATTCTCCACCCACCACTGACCCTTCCAGAAGTTACAGGTGGAAACAGTCGCCACGTTACCTCCAAAACACTTCAGAACTTACGGAGTCCTGCCCTGGATAAGGTAATTCTTGTTTATGGATTTCTCTCAAATTAAATTTCCTCTGCCATTTTCACAGCTAAATGTTACCACGATAGGCATAAACATGGAAAAAGATGGTATTCTCTTGTCTTGAAAAATTCTGACTTGTGTGTTCATGGGGAAAAGCCAAGTCAGCCTAGAAGTGTGCTTCCTCTCTGCCTTGTCAAAAATATTCCTGGAGGAGGAACAGCCACAGCTGCTTCTCAGAGACCTTGTCCCTAAGGAGTTGGCATTCTCTTGGCAGGGAAACAGAGGTTGGTGGCTTCCACAGAACCCAAGAATCAAATCAAGAGGGTATTAGGGTTGCTTCAAGTGCACTATAAAATAATATTAACTCTGAGGCTGAATAAGCTGAGATGATGGACGGTTGATCTGGAATCATGGTTATGGCAAAAATTCATTTTCATGCAGGGGATACTTGTTGAAGGACTTGCTATAATTATGAGGGGGAGTAATCAGCAGGGAGGAAGAGATTTGGTCAATGCAGAAGAACCTACCAGAGCAGGCAAAGGATTTCTGAGATAATGGAAAAGATATCCTTCCTTTTGGAGGCTTCCCAGAACTGCAACAAGTCCTTGGGTAGTGTGTCCTAAGGGCTTGGCATGGGGACTCCAACACCTCCCTGGGCAGCCCCTTCCAAAGCCCGACCACCCTTGTCATGAAGAAAGGGTAAAAGAATCATGTAGAAGAACTTCACTTCCCAAAATCTTCCATGTCCTATGGCAGGGGAAACTTCAGAGCTTTCACCAAACATTTCTGTTTGGTATTTGATCCGTGCTTTGAGTTCCTGTGACAGGAGCACTCTTGCCCTTCCAAATGCTCTGCTGTTAAATTCATGGGAAATTTGGAGCTTGTTGCTTTGTGCCTACCCCTTATCTGTCTTTACTCATCCATGTCTCCATCAGAGCTGAAAGGCAAAGAGCAGGAGAACAGAACAGCGCTTTGATGACTGCAAGAGCTCTCTGGAAGTCATGGGAGAGGCACAGTGATCTGTGGCAAACCAAGGAACCCAAGAGCATGAGGATCCCACCCTGGAGGAGACCTGAGGGCCTGCCCAGTTCCTATCTCTGACAGAGGGGGTGTCTTTCATGAGGAAGAACATTTAAAGTTCATTTCTTTTCAGAAATAGGACATTCAGCCAACTTTTTTTTGTTTTGTTTTGTTTTATAATTCTTGAAGAATGCTTCCAATCTGTCACGCAATGCCAAAGAAAGCAAAGCAATGTTTTCCATCAATCTGCAGGACATCTGATGGAGTTCAATGGGACAATCTACCTGTCCAAATTATCAGGCATCACACTTTCCAGGGCTGGAGCCTCCAGAAAAGTTCATGCTCCACAACTACGGAGATATATGAGGACTGGGAGGGAATTTTGACTTTACTGTTACTATTTCAGAAGTGCCTGAAGAATCGATTTAATAAATGTCTCCAAACTTGCCTCTTCCCCCATCAAAGGGTACTTGAACTCCCAAGGCTGAAGCCCTGCTGTAATTCTACAAACCTGCAGTTAAGTGAGGTTGGATTGTGTCCTCTTCCTGGCTGGACTGTGTCCTCTTCTAGATGTGCAGGCTCAGCAAGGCAGAGGGGGACACATCTGAACATTTCTTTGTAAGAGATTGTCTTCTGCTGCCGATCCTTATGCCTCAGGCATAAAAATGCCAATTTCCCAACTGGCACAGAGGGTGGAGGTTTGAGTTTGCATGTGCTGGGAGACATGGGAGCATCACATGATGAAAATCCAAGTAACTCCTTGAGGGCTTGAAGCTGGGCAGTGAAGGAGCCTGGATGAGAGCAGTGTTTGCCTCTTCTGCATGTGCTCCTCCAGAGTATCTTTTAGTAACTTCATGGGACCAAGAACCAAACCACCTTCTGGGTGGACTTCTCTGGTCCTCCATTTCCTGTAAGTTACCTTTAAATCATACAAACCTTGGGCATTACAGAAATAACATTACAACCTTAGCTGTATCCAGAGAGCCTCTTGGCCCCTCAGGCCTCTCCATGTCTCGAGAGGGACAGCAAGGTTATATTTTTTGGAGGCATGACTCATACGCTTGCCATGGGCAGAGAATCAACTATTCCATCAACTAAGATCCCCTGTAAGCTGTCCAAGCAGAAAAATTGGCTGCAACTATAAAGGTAGCTGGTAGCCTGCCTTCTCTTGGAGGTAAGAGGAGTTGGAGAGCTGCCACTGTGGGAGTGTGCTTCAAAAATAGGGACAGAAATGAGGAAAATGTTAAAACAGGGAGTAAATGCAGTTAAAGAGGCTGTTATAAACAACTCTGAGGGCTCAGCAGCGCAGGGCTCAGAGCTAACACTGAGAAGCAGAACTCTTGGTAGCCCACAAAAGGCAGCCTGGGCAGCCAGCTCTGCGGGGAAGTTCATTAAAAAACATATTTTAAACATTCAATTACATATCAGATTATTTTCAAAACAGGGAAATTTAAGTTTATGAAGCAATTTAATAACATGGCTGTATCTCAGTTTGGCTTCTGAAGGAAGTGAGGATTGCTTCCTCTGTATAATCTCAGGGTTTGCTTTTTTCCACACACCTTCCTGAGATGTTGTGAGCCTCCAACCACTGTGTGATCATTTCCTTCTCACAGGAAGATTCAGGAGTGGGTCCCACAGCAGTAGCCTGTGAACAGTGTCCTCTGCTGAGCTTTACAGGGGTAGAACTGAGGCAAAGCAGGGCTGTGGGCAAACAGGTGAAATAACCTTCAGCACCAGCTCCTGAGAAACTGAGGGGCAAAGGTTTTTAATTTCAATTTCTAAGGCTGCACCTCCCCTGTCTGGAACACAGACTCACAGAGAAGAAAGGCTTGGATCAGTCACACTCCTGCATGCTGACTGTCCCTTAAGGAATCTGCCCCTGTGAGAGTGGGCAGGCCCTGGCACAGGGTGCCCAGAGCAGCTGGGGCTGCCCCTGGATCCCTGGCAGTTCCCAAGGCCAGGCTGGACAGTGGAAGGTGTCCCTGCCATGGCAGGGGTGACACTGGATGGGCTTTAAGGCCCCTTCCAACCCAAACCAGTCTGGGATTCTCTGCCTCCAGCATCTTCAGTTTGCTGCTGATGAGGTTGGGTTCACTGGAGTCTGAACAGCAAAGCATTTCAGCCCTGATTTAGTAGACAACATCACTGGTGGGATGCCCTGAGCTGTGTTTGTGGTGTGGGACTTGCATGGGGCAGGCCTGTTGCTCTTGGCTGTGGGCAGGGTCCTTGCAGCCCCTGACATGGGATGACTTGGTTCATTCCTTCAAACACCTTTTGGAAGGCACATGACCTGTCCTTTCACATGAAAATGTCATTTGGGGACTGTTTCCATCATAACTGGCTTCTAGAATCAATTATCCTATAAATCACCTTTTTAAAGGTCATCATAAATTTTCTGCTATTTTTTTTTTACATCCAGTTGTGTTTCAGCCTTGAGTTTTTCTCAGCTTTTAGTCATTTTTGTAGCTTTAACCTTCCACCTGCCTCGTTTACTTCAAGGCATGCTGCAAATGTCCCAGCCATGATGACTTTAGCAGGATGTCCCCCCTGTAAGCAGAAGTCTGCAGCAGTTAGACACCCAGAGACCAGGTTTTAATCAGCCTTGACTGAAGACTAAAAATGATTCACTCCTGTCAGCATTGGGCAACACAACAAACAGTTCTCCAGCAAATCACTTAAGCAGAAATATGTTGGCATGTTTCTATAGCAACTAAGGAAAAATATTTCACACAAAAGTCCATCTGCTGCAACAGAGAAGGAGATCTGGCCAAGGATCCGTTAGAAATTAATCTTAATTTGCAAATTTTATTTTTGAAAATCTCACACAACCACAAAAAGATAGAATGTGAGAGGGAAGAGAATTGATTTTTTGATAGATGTCAATTAATCACAAAGCTAATCCTTAATTTGGGAAGCAGTGATTGTCTGAGGCTGAAAAACCCCAGTGCCTTGGAGAGGTTCATCTCCAGGGCTGTTTACCCACCAGGCTGCATCACACCATCTTGTACTCAGAGTATTTGGAAACACACGGGATTTTTTTTGAGAGAGCCTGGTAGCTAGCATCCAATATTTTTTTTTTAATCATTTTGATTTGATTTACTTGTAAAGAGTTACTCAAATTTATTCAACCATATAAAATGCTTTGTAGAAGCCATCAAAGTGAGGAGAGGGGGGAAAACCAATGGGATAACTTGGCCAGCAATGCATTTTATTTTATGTGATGTCAACACTTCAAAGCCTATTGGAGCTGTGCTCAGGAGATCTGAAGCATTTTACGGAGTGCTTGGTGTCTGTGCTGCAAACTACCTCCAACTCTGAGATCTCTTGCACAACATCCCCAGCCTGCTGCCAGCAGCTCTTTCTTCCTTACTTGCTGCTTTCTCTGTCACCTCTGGCACTACAACAGAGGCCCCAAAGTAAGTTTTATAAAAGAAATATAAAAAAGCAACAAGAAGGTCTCTTCCAGCTCAGGAGTGTGTAGCCCTGGGCCCAGGAAGGCGTTCCAGGTCCATGAGGATGGAAGTTCAGCTCATGGAGCTTCTGTCACCTGGAGTTTTGTGTGAGAGACTGGATCTGATGAAACCTCAGGAAGAGGGGAGATTTTTGTGTCTCATATCCTACAAAACAGATGGAGGGAAACTACTTGCTAACAAGTAAATATGGACTGCCAGGACACAGGGAATGACTTCCCACTGCCAGGGGCAGGGACAGATGGGATATTGGGAATTAGGAATTGTTCCCTGGCAGGGTGGGCAGGCCCTGGCACAGCTGGGGCTGCCCCTGGATCCCTGGCAGTGTCCCAGGCCAGGTTGGACATTGGGGCTTGGAGCAGCCTGGGACAGTGGGAGGTGTCCCTGCCATGGCAGGGGTGGAATGAGATGATCCCCAAGGTCTTTTCCAACCCAAACTATCCAGTGATTCTACACAAATTCACGTGTCTCTGAAGCCTATTCTAGTTGCTCATGAAATATTATAAACAACCTCTCTCCAAACTATTCTCTGTGTACTGGTCAGAACTTTCAGTTTAATATTAAAACTTAGTTTGTTGATTGAAATATTAAAATCCCCTGCTTCTGATTTCATATTCTTTATATTTTGTTTAAAGCATTCTGTAGGTGATTTTCCTTACACTATTCTTGTGGGTTGCGAGGGCCTTGATGAAGTCTTCTGGGAGGGTTCTGTCCAAGTTTCACATATTGGTTGGTCAGCTACCCTTGTAAAAACTTGGACCTGAGATCCCTCTTTTAGCACAATCATGAAACCAAGACCAGAGACCCCAGGAAGGGTCAAAATTCTCATTAATTTGACATCCCCATAGTTTTGGCCTTATTTCTGGAATAAAAACCCAACAGATAACTCCATTCTTCTGCAGTTCACCCATCACTGGGTCCAGAATGCAATGTATTGTAATGACATGTGCCAATTTTCCAGAGGTTTAAAGTTTAAACCAGATTTTCTTCCAGAGTCAAATAGTATTGAACAGGACATTTTACTGTGTGATGTTGTGTGAGCTCAATGAGCTTTTTAATTTTTTTTTTAAAACCCCAGTTTTAAAGGGACAATTGTAGTCCTGGAGTGGAGGCAACATCATCTGGCACGCTTTATTGCAGCATCTGTTTGTGTTGTCCAGGGCTGTTGTTTCTCTCTTTTGTGTTCACATCCTATTTTTGCATCATCACCACTTTCCTTCAGCTGGACAGACCTATGGGAAAGCTCTACCCAGCCTTTGATGACACCAGGCACCAGCACCTGCCTGGCACCAGGGGACCAGGTTCTCCTCCCAAGTTCTCTTAAGTAGCTGAGAAGACAAGAACATGTTCTTTCTCCTTATTCCTCAAATAAAGAGAATGCTTCCTCAGCCCAAAGGTCCTCTCTCCAAAGCTGAACTCCAGGAAGGTGTGAAGAGGAGAGTTGAGACACATCTGTTCCTCCTGTGCTCTTCTCCCTGTAGCTGCAGTCTCTCCTTGCCTGTGCCCCAGCCCTTCCAGGGGTTTCTTTCCCATAAATACATCCAGTGTCTTCTTGAAATGCAAACTTCCAGCAGCCTTTCCCTTCTGAAGGGCTCTGAGACAGAGGGGAGACACTCAGCTAGCCACAGACCCCTGTCACCTGGCAGGAGACTGCTGAGATTTGGGACAGGCACTGGTGATGCAGGACAGCCTGCAGAGAGCTCAGGGCTGTGAATCACTAAAGGGGATGAAGCCACTGGCATGAGAAGGGGCTTCAAAGATTTTATTGTGGGGGTCTGTCTAGGAAGCAGCTTACCTTTCAAAGAAAATGGAAAATTGTGTAGATAAAATGAAGCTTCTTTGGTATCATTTACTAGTCCTGAGAAGGTTCTGGGAGGTTTAATAGCTGCTACCATGAGCCTGGTGCCTTGAACCCACTGAGCAAGAGGGAAAGTAGCACCAATCCAGCTCACCCAGAGCTGGCTGCACCAGCATGACAAAAATCTTCATTTTGCTGCTTGTGTGCCTCATGTGAGATCCATCCCAGCCTGTGTGGCTCTTGAAAACCAGAGCATTGATTTGATATTTTTCCAGGCCCACAGGGAGCCGACTGAGGGCAGGCACAGAGCTCAGAGTCCAAATCCAGCTTTCCTGCCCACTTTTGAGGACATTTCCTTGCTTCAAGTTTGGTACCGGTGATTCAAACATTGTTTGATTTCAGCTCTGATTCCTTTGCCTTGCCATTGGCAGTTCTGCTGTGCACAGCTCTCTGTCCTTCCCAGAGATGATAAAAGCCGTGGATGTCTCACTGGAGCTCTCATTCCCTCTTATCTCTTTCCCCAGCCCTGGTCATGTGTCATTTTTCCCATGGCCAAGTGTTGGGTGGAAACCTTGAGTGGGCAACTGCTCCAAAGCCTTCCTGCCCCAAGGCTCTGGCAAAGCACAACTGGGTTTGGAAGATGGATTGTACCATGGGATTAACATTTGCACATATAACATGTTTGTGAATTCAGTCTCTTCTTAGTCATGATTTTGGCTGGTCTGATAGGATTTTTCTTGGGTGGATACCAGAGCTGCTGTTGAAGGATAGTTCTTGTTCCTTGGTTTAACTCTTGGAAGCAGCGAGAGGATTTCTCCATTATAACTTTACCTTTACTGAAAATATTTCAGGATTGACATTTTCCATGATCAGTCTATGAAAAATTCAACACCAAAACAAACAAGCAAAACCCCAAACAATCAAACAACCCCCCAAACAATCTGGCTACATCTTTCATTTTGGAGTTGTCTGGGCTAAATCCTCCTGTAGTAAAAATTGACATTGTTCCTTTTAGGTAGAAAACCAGCTGGAATGGGGGTACATCAGAAACTCAAGGCTCCAGTAACCTGCTTGCTGTGTTCCCAGTGGAAGGGCAGCCTTAACCTGGCTCAGGGTTTGCCCAACAAACCTTGTTCCAACATTCTGGATGTTGTACCTCTTGGTGGAAAGTAGAAAATAGGGATGAAAAATAATTATTTCACTGAATCTGAATTATGAGCCCTCAAAAATTTTTTTCTGGCATGTTTATCAGTTTATTTCCCTTTAGTTTCTTTGCTCCATCAGCGTCTGAGAATGCTGGACATGGAGAGACAGAGTGGAATTGGTAGTTGGTTTATCACATCGTTCTAAATTGGCTTGGAGTGCTGTGAAACACTTGCATATAATCCTCAGACAGAGGATTGAACTGGAAAGACAGAAAAATTTTCCAAATATTTTTGTACATCTACCACATCTTTGCCAATCTCTGTGCCCCCAGTGTCTCGTGCCATAGAAGCACTCCAGCAATTTCTGCCTGCCCTCAATATTTAGTGCTTCATGACCCCTTATTAATTAGGATATTAATTTCCATATGTAACTTTGGAACAATGCCATGCTGGGAAGCAGCTTTTCACGCATGTCATTATTCTGAGCTTGCTCACTGTACCCTCCCCCTGGTGCTGTTTATTACAGTGCATGTTAGGTATAGCTTGGGGAATCAAAATTTGGATTGGAGAACAGGGGTTTGAGGAGGGTTGTTCCTTAAACTGCTATAGATCCATTTTTGTGATTTCTGGTTTCTGTATAGCAAATGATTTCCAAGCAGATTTTCATTTTCACTGCTGTGGTGACGTTTTCCAAGGGTGGTGCAAGGGCACCCTGTGCTTGCAGTGTTCACTGGGGGGACACTCTGGGATGTGTTATTTGGTATCTATTGCATAGGCTGGTTCCTTAAACAATGCTGGATTTATTTCTTCTACCTGAGCAGAGAAATTAGTGACTTCAAGTACCAGAATAACAAGAATGAAAATATAACCACCAGTGCATGCAGAGACAATAACCAAATCCATAAGGAGATGGAGAGGGACTGTTTACATGGGCAGGTAGTGCCAGGACACAGGGAATGACTTCCCACTGCCAGAGGGCAGGGACAGATGGGATATTGGACAGGAATTGTTCCCTGGGAGGGTGGGCAGGCCCTGGCACAGGGTGCCCAGAGCAGCTGGGGCTGCCCCTGGATCCCTGGCAGTGCCCAAGGCCAGGCTGGACATTGGGGCTGGGAGCACCCTGGGACAGTGGGAGGTGTCCCTGCCATGACAGAGTGTGGAATGGGATGGGTTTAAGGTTCCTTCCAACCCAAACCATTCAGTGAGTCCATGATTCGATGTCCTTGGATGGCTGCACTCACCAGTATCTGACACCTTTCCCCAGAAATGCTCACAAAGGACACAGATGATGGTGTGAAAATCCCAGCTCTTGTCTGTCTGCATAGTGCTGGCTGCTGACTCAAGGCACCAGTTCAAAGCAAACCCCTTTTCTCCACTGCAGGTTTAGATCCAGAGGTGAACTGCCATCCACATCCCTGCGGGTGGTGTTCATGGGGAATGCTGCACAATTTCAGCACCAAAACCTGTCCCATATTTCCTATGTCAACACAAACACCACTTTGGTCTCCCAAGTAAGCAGAGGAATCCTTGCAATCAGTGGGGTTCCACATGAATTGGGGAGGATCATTGACAGCCAGTCTTGGTGGGCAGTACAAAACTTGTTGAGTTTCAAGCTCAGCTTGGCATGTTGGAAAGAGAATTAGGTGCTTCTTTGACTTTTAAGTGATCTGAAGAGGAATGTGTTTGATACAGGTGGTAAGAATTATTCTTGGAGTTCTCAGATATTCCAGGCACACATCTATTTTCATTCCTCACTAGCGTATCCCTGGTGAGATGGGTGGGGACACCAATTAAGAGGAAAGCCATTTTCCACAGTAGCATGGGACCTGAAATGAGCCATCTGAAGATTAAGCAGAACAATCTCTCGAGATTTTGCCAAACAAATTTTTCAGATTTCTTCAAGATTCTAGTCATGGCCTGTGATCTGACACATTTGCCAAGAATTAAGCAGAAAGAGAAAAATTATCCCAGGCCTGAAGGTCTGAACAGGGAGGTGGCTTGTGGGTTTCATGGGATTGCATCAGAAGTCTGATCTTCCCGGCAAAAGAGATTCTCTCTGCAAACAATGAATCCCCTAAAACCACAAGTGCCATGAAGTCAAGCAGCATGTGGCTTGGATAGCACCAGGCCAATTTGTCAACTCTGGTTCATTCAAAGAGAAGGAAATAATGAGTGGAAAAACATTGAGATAAAAAAGAAAAACCTCAGGATACTTGCTACAGATTAATTCTTCCAAAGCAGAATATAACCTCACTTTTCCTCAATGGAACTCCCCTGGATTTGTACTTAAGCAGTACTTGTAGGTGATCTGAATAATACTTATTTTTAATGTAGGGGTATTTTTTGACTGGCACAGGGAGTGTTATTATAGGTAACCCGGTATTTTGTGGGAATTTCAATTTTCTTTCAGAATCCAGTCTAAATATTGTGATGAATTTCTAGCAGATAGTCTCAACAGACAAATACTCTTTATGAGGTGAAACTGCTGTTGTGGATCCAGGAGTGGATGTTGGGCTGCTGATGTTGGGATGCCACAGACAAGGCTGAGGATTTTGAAGCATCCACCCCAATCCTGCCATGTCATTTCAATTGGTCACAATGTATAAAAAATTATTCTTTGAAGCAAAAATATTTTCTTTACCTACTATTATTATACATGCCCAACACCCTCCCTTTCCTGACAGCAGTATTAAAATCATTTGGAAAAGTATTTATCAGTTTTACTTAATTAATTTTTGGCTTTGCTCTTTGGGAGATTAAAGATGGGACTTTGAAACTATTCCAGTCTACAAGAAGGTACTTTCTGCAGTACTTGTGGGTGAATTGTGGCTTCTTGAAGTCATGGAGATAACAAGAATATTTAGGTATTACCATAAGGATTTTGTGAAAGATGAACTCCACAGGAAAAGCAGAATTTCTCAGTGGCTTTGCTAAGATGGAAACAGGAAAGCATCTTTTTATTCTAAAAATAAACTGAGTAATGCAAGTCACATTATTCTGCATGAGCAGCAATGATGATTTCAGTCTGGAAGTTCTCTTCACAGTCTCTGAAACTGAAATCTTGAAAGTCCCTCTTGCTGAACAGTCAGACTTTCCATAACTAACCCAGCCATTGCACAGGTGAGCATCACACTGCAGGTTCTGCTCCCAGTGCTTGAACTCAGTGAATTCCTTTCTTGTCCTTGAATCCTTGCTGGTGTTGCCAGTTTGATTTCAGACTGTTGGAGCCTTGGGCTAAACAAGTCCCAGCTCAGCAGTAAGGCTCTGGCTGTGTGTCCTCACAGCAGCAGGGACACAGCTTCTGTCAGAACCAATGCTCTAAACCCCTGTCAGAGACACTGCTCTCAGCTCCAGGGTTGGCAAGGACAAATCAAAACAGAAACTCCTTCTCTAACAAGCCAAAGATACCAGGGAAATAGTCCCTGGATTTAATTTTCCCTGGAAAGAACAGAGCTAAGGTGTCAGCTTTTGAGCAAAGGTAGATCTGCAAACCACTCTCCTTCACTGCTTCAAAATAGCAACAGCAAGAAAAAGGGATGGCAAGAGAGTGGGGAGTATCACTGGCTAACACCAATCTGCACCCTGAATCTTTTCCTCTTTAATAAAATACCTGAGAAAGGAATCCATTAAGCAATGGGTAAGATGGTGACTCTCATGCCAGGACTGGCTTGTTCCCTCTGGGTTACTCCAAACCTCTGAGGCCCCCACATCCTGAATTTGGTGCAAACTCCCACACAGCTTGGCACCTGGGCTCCCTGAAGAGCAGACCTGGACAATGAGAGCTAAAAAGTTCCATTCTCCAGCAATGGGCTGTGACAGATCTGATCTCCACATATCAGCCATGGGGGGACAACGTGGCTCCTGGGTCTGGGAAACCAAGCACAGCTTTCCTGCCAGCTCGAAAATTAATACTTGAACCCCTGTGAAAATCCAGTAAAGAAGCAGAAGAGGTTGTAGCCCAATTTCTCTATACTTTGTGTTTGTTATTTAGTTCCTACTTAAATAATATCTCACACAGATTTTGAGCAGCCCAAGGAGCATGGGATGAGTCAGTGGAGTGGAACCAGGGGCTGTCAGACATGAGTCCAGTAGCAGACTGGAGACCAAGAGAAGCCAAATGTGGAAAGTACACTGGTTTATACACAAATACAGGCGTAGCCTAAAGGTACAGGAGAAAAGTGCTTTAAAAGTCACATTATCATTGGGTTGCTCCATTAAATGTTTACTTTCACTGTAGTTGTAGGCAGCAGGATGATAACAGAGAACAGGAGTTTCCTCAATGTCCAGGGCAGGTCTCTGTTGTGCTTTTCCTGCTGGTTATTGACAGAAGTGGATGTTTGCTGCGTTTCCTTTTATCCTTTCAGATGCAATAAACCTCCCAAACCAATAAGCTCCCCTCCTCTATGCAGGACCAGAACCTCTGGCTGAGGGCTTGGGAAGGGTTTACATGGAATAAAAAATAACAAACAAACAAACAGCCTGGCCTGGAGATCCCAGGCCATGTTGGGAACACCAGTAGAAAAACTGGATGGATCATTATCGACTGGACAATTTGGTCTGGGCAGCTGAGACAATAACAGATCAAACCCTATAGTGCTGCTGGTTGGCCCTGAGAGGAGTCATCCAATAGTCCCCACCCCTCATTTGGCTGGTGTTGAAAACAGGCATGTGGCAAGTTTGTTTGGGAAGCACTGATCTCTGTAAACTGGCCCAATATGACTTTGTTTGAAATCTGAAGTTACCTGCCCCAGAAATTCTTTAGGGAATGTGTGCCCTCCCTGTCCCCATGCCATGATACTGGAAGCTGAACTACTGCCTTGAAACCTTGTCTTTCCATATTTTCAGTCCCTTTTTTAACTCCCAGTCCTTCCTTCCCATACCTATTTCCAGCACCAGGCTCTATCCCAGCAGAGCCAGAGGCATCTGACTTACTAAAAATCCAGCTATGAGCAAGCAAGGAACAGACAGGATCTGTCCTTTTTTCCACAGGGCGTAAGCCACATCTAGTAAGAAGTGAAACTTGAAGCTAGAGTTTGTTCAAAAGATAAAAGGGATGGGCCCAGCCCAGTTAAACTTGAGATGGCTGGAGAAGTGTCTGCCCACATCCCTGTAAATCATGTGGTTTGATAAGTCAGCACAGTGCAAATATCCTTCCTTCGGGCACCTGTGAGTGCTTTGTTTGGAGCCCAGCAATGCCAAAGGCTGCTCGCAGATAGCTGCGTTCCATCCCTTTCCTTTTTCTCAGGGAGAAATTTGGATTGGCTCACTCTTTAATTTAAACCATTTGCCCATTGCAGCTGTTTTTACAGGCACAAGTGTCTGGTTTCACAAGACTCTCCCAGTCCCAAGTACCTGGTGGAAGTGCAGGAGCAGCACTGGGTGCATCCCTGGCTGCAGCACAGCTGGGGCTGCAGCAGTTCCCTCACTCACAGAATGTCAGGTGTCCATGCTCCTACCACTCACACTGTTCTGACTGAGCTTTTGATCATGATTTCTCTTCAGGAACTGAGTAGAGAAACTTGAGACAACAAAGATCTCAAGGAAAACCAAATTATAAGCTACAAATGAGGTTGTGGATGTTCAAGAGCCACAAGTGTTACAGTACAGCTGGCCCACATAGAGAGCTCATGTGGGTGGTGGTGGAATAGTGACAGGTTTCACTTCTTTGCTTTTGCCAGCTATTTGTGAGACGCTGATTTAGGATAAGACTTCCACTGTAATTTTTCATTAAGCATAAGCAACTTTGGCTTCTTATCTGTTCTGTCCTCCTGATTTCCATAGTCATAAAATCATCTTCAAAAGTGTGGGGGGTTTTGTCTCGTAGTAAAACTCAGGACTTCCCAGGTATCACACATACCCTCACAGTGAACACCTTATAACCCAAACAGACAAGAAAAATCTCTTTATTCCATTTACACAGTGTTTGGGCACCATGAGAGTGCAGCTTGTTGAAAGGTTTCAGAAAAAAAACCCAGGTGTGGAGCCTTCCACACCAGCTCTTCACTCACACCCCTTCTCCCAGAGCATGTTTTGTTTGCATCCCTATCCAGTTCTTGGTGCAGAAAAATAAAAAGAGTGCGATTCACCTCTCCTCACTTCAGAAATCTGGAAGTTAAGAAATCAGTCTGCATTAATTGTTTGGGTTCCCTGCAGAGCTGGAGCCCCTGGGGTGATTCTCCTCTCTTGGAGTTAAATCACCTCTGCAGGCACTCACTGCCAACACCACTGAGGGACCAGTGACCCCTGGGAGTCTGTCCCCTCCCTGCGTGCTGAGGGAGTGATGCCACCATCAGGGACAGGAAAGGCTCCTGGGAGTTGCCCATTCATTCCCACGGGAACTGCTGGCCTGGGATTTGATGATGCTCTGCAGAAGGGCTCCAAAGAGCTGGTGGGCTGCCCTCAATGCCCCGGGACCATCCCAAACTTTGCACTCATGGCCATTCCATCAGGAATAATGTTCTGTCTGGTATTTTGCCCTTACCTCTGTTCCCTCTCAGCTGGGGCTCCTCTCCAGGCTGAACAGCCCAGGCTCCCTCAGCCTTTCCTAGGCATGGAGATGCTCCAGTACCTTCCTCATCATCTTTAAAAACAATTACCTGAAAATACCATCAAGAGAATAAATAATCCCTCATGCAATTAATTTACACACATACAGGTAACTACTTTCAAGCAGTAGTCGTCCTCTTGGGAAAAGCTTTCTTTTTCTTGGGTCTTAAAATCTTGTTGGGAATAATAAAGTAACTCAGAGAGGGACAAAAAATGTTTAACAAAACTTAGTTGCTAAGTGGTGTGTATTTGAATAGTTCTTCAGAAGCATACAGCCAGATATTTCCTCCTCTTATGATTAATCACCCTGTGAGGGGAGATTGTAAGGACTAAAAAAACCCAATGACTGGTCTCATCACAATAAAAGGTATAATTTCCCTGAAACCAGGAGTTTACCCTTTGTGTATTGACACCAAGAGATTATTTAATTGCAGTATTTAATGCCAAGAAGATTCTAATCAAAACGATCCAGCCCTATTTTTCTCACTCTGAAAAATAAAGCAGAAAAAGGAAACAGAAGAGAAAACCACAAAATGAATAGGAAAGGAAAACATGTTTTTGGCATATTTTAAAGAATTCTGCTAGGCAGCTTTATTGAGCTTTATCAAAGTCACACAGTCAGATGAAGACTTAGGAGAAATGCAAAGACTAAGGATCTGAAAATCTATTCACTAGAAATTATGTACATGATCACCTGCTGGATGGTGAAGTTTGTGTCATGAGTACTTCCTAAAATATTGGTGACAGGAGGAAAAAAAGTGTACACTGGTAAAAACTACTTATCATCTTTTCATCTGGCTGATTCAGTAATGAGTAAACAAAGAAGAGAATCCAGTGCCAGACAAGCAGTGCGGATCCCGTGTCTGATCTCAATATCCAGGAAAGTGTTCTGGAGGTGCTTCTGTTACTCCTGAAGAGCTTTAGTTCACCGGCAGCAAGAGCACTTTTATTTCATAATGATGCACCTCCTCTCAGTTAACTCAGTGTATCAGTCACCAGATGCAATAAGTTAAATTCCAAAATATTTTCTGTCTCCTTTTCCTCCAGATCATTTTGCTTTACTTTCATGTCCAAAGCTACAGAGATGCTTTGCCCACCCTAAGCTCAGTAGTAAAATTAAAGAATAGGATATTTGATCCTCTTGACATTCACCAATTATTTTGAGTTTTTTCCATGTGTTGTTTTCCCATTAGCATATGAAAATATGCTTTTTTTAAAATTTTATATCTGTATATTTGTATATTGGCTGGCAGTGTCTGTTCCCGAGGATTCCTGCGTGGAGCTGAGGAGACAACACGTGTAGGGGAGAGCTGCAGACAGGAGACGAAGCAAATTATATTGTCCAACTACCAGTGCCAGTAAATTTGGATACAACCAAGACCCTCCTCCTCATGGAGCTGGGGATAATTTTACAGTCAATAGAAGCTGCAGAAGCTGCACATCTTTCAAATTGTTGCCTGAAGGTGAGACAAGGGAGTTTTTCTTCAAAAGTGCCTTAAATGTTGGGTCTTAATCTGAGCTGATGTCTCTTGGCTCTTGCAGCCTTCCCTGCTCCTGTATAGACCCTAATGAGAATCTGAGATGTTTGCTGTGAAATTTCATTACTGAAATGATCTTGAAAATGTTGAAATGCTGTGATCCTTGGGAAAATCTTTGCACAACTTTGTGATTTTGTTTTCTTGACATTTCTATGCTTTTTGTCAGAAGGAAGGTAGCAGGAATGTGCAGTCTGGGTCCATGGGCTTCCATAAACATCTCTGAAGAAATGCTGGAGGGTACTTCAAGGTAGATATGCTGTTAGGCACTGTTAAGTCTGATTTTCTTCAATATCAGCTGAAGCTCTGATTATTTCCTTTTCCTAAGCAAAAGGTAAATAGAAAGTAAGCAGACATTCCTATTAATACAACTGTAGTGTTTCCTTGTTGCCATGGTTTTGTGTGTGTAAATTATGATAAAACAAGCACTTACACTGAAAAGGGCAGTTCAGCACTAAACAGGAGCAGGCACCACAAAAAATTTCCCTGGTGTAGGAAATTAGTAGTCCTTATTTAAAAGCAAGTTTTATTTGGCTGGTGTGCAGAGCTCCATCTTCATAATTGTTTAATCCCAGAGCTATCAAACCTTCCTTGACCTTGTGGTTTACAGTAAATGGGGAGAAAAAAGGAGCAAGATGTTCCTCTGTAGAAAATCAAGCTTAGAGAACATGGCTGGAGCTGCAAATCTTTCACTGTCATTTTAGAAACTTTGACAGAAATTTATTAAGGTGGAACATTTCTGGAACATTCCTGAATCTCTACAGCCAAAGACTTGAGAAGATAATAGATGAGTGTAAATCCAGGATCTTCCAGGGGACTCCTGAGATGGCTCCTGTAATGCAGCATGGAAGTACAGGACAAGCAAAGCGGTGTTAGAGACACAGCAAGAGCAGGCTCATCTTCCACATAAATAGGTTTTCAGGTAAATCACTTTGTTGCAGTGTGATGTCATAGCTTGCCTCAGTTTATCCCAGTCCTTCCACAGGTGCCAATTACCTCTCCTTTCCCCCACCCTGACTCCTGCTGAATGCTGTCTGTCAGTCCTGGCATTCCAGAAGGGCCTCGAGTGATTGGCAGAGTTCAAAAGCTGCCTCTCAGCCCTGGGGACATTGGGCCATCCAGGTGTCATTTGTCCCCTGAGACTTCCCCCCCTTACCTGGTTGGTGGCTCCCTACCCCTTCCCTCCCCCTCTCCCTGGGGTTAAAAGACACAGCAACCACGTGGTTCTCTGTTCTGTTGCTGGATTCAGAGGCCTGTGTGCCAGGAATAAAGCTCTGGATCGAAACCCTCCAGCAGAACCGACTCCTTTCCTTCACCTGGCCTTGAAGCTTCTCCACCAGAGGTAAACCTGAGCTCCTGCATGTCTGGACTTGTCCCAAATGCCAGCTGCAACATCCAACTAGCCAAAGGTGTCTCTGAGGTGAAACCACCACAGCTGCCGCCTTTGGCCAAGCAGCGAGGGCCAGACGAGCCCAGGCACATCCCATCCGGCTATATTGGCACTTAATTCCAATATCACTTCATTGCAACGTTTTTTTCTTAATGTTTTCTCTTCCTTTGCAGAGGATTGTAATGGAATGGGTTGTGAGGCAGATCTGGCATGGTCTGCGCTTCAGGTGATGGGGGGCTTTGCTTTCTAAAGGTTTGTTTGGAATGGTGAGTGAGAGGTGAATAATGGCCTGTGGATGTTAAGCAAGAAAGGGTTAGGGCCACATTTTCACATATCCCAAATTGTTTGAGGATGGAGTTCAAACTGCTGACAACTTTTGGAAATCTGGTTGCAAGTAGCCTCTTCCCATTTCCTTCATCCCTCTTTATATATCTCCATATGTCACCTGCCCACTGTGGTTGTTCCTATAGCAGAAGAGATGGGAGAATCAGGAGAAAGCACAATTGGCTTCCAAGGGGAGCAGAGTCTTAGTGATAATGAAACAGATGATTCCTAGGGAGATCAGACTCTCTTTGAATGCCTGAACAGGACCCCACTGTGTATTTTAACGTGGGAGAATTGGAACCCCAGCTATTTTTTTTCTCTCTCTTTTTTCTTTTTTTTTTTTCAAAAAGGAAAACAAGAACAACAACAAAAAAGAGATTTTGACAAACTGTTGGCAGATTTTAAGTTTCCTACTCTGGAATAAATTGAGGCAACTGTTTTTTAGCCTGCCATATTTCCAGTTATTAAACTGTGTGTGGTCTATCCCACCACCAGAGAGCCCTTAATTGTGGGTTTCATTTGGGGCACCTGCAGTGCTGGGGAGCCTTTGAGGGGCGGGTGGGACCCTCCCAGGGCTGAGGGACCCTCCCAGGGCTGTGAGCCACATCCCCGGGCTGGTTCACAGGCACAAGGATGCGCCGGGCATGCTTGGAAGTTCAAGCTCAATGAACTGAGACCTTGGAGAACAATTGCCCCGGCTGGCAGCACCGTCCTGGGAAGGCCTCTCAGGCTGTCCTTCCTCAGAAATGCCCCAGCCTCTCCCCAGCCGCCCTCCCTTCAGACGTTCACAAGTATTCCTGACAAAAGAGCAATTACAACCTGACAGCAACAGCTCACAAAGAGGTTGGGGATGACCCCGAGGAGCAGTTTCTGTGGCTCAACACATGGCCAGTCACCGACAAAGCCGGCCTGCTCCCATTTGATCCCAGAAGAGCCTCCCAGACTGGCACGCTTGACCAAGAACT
Source organism: Agelaius tricolor (assembly GCF_023055355.1). Lineage (NCBI taxonomy): Eukaryota > Metazoa > Chordata > Aves > Passeriformes > Icteridae > Agelaius > Agelaius tricolor. The sequence goes on along the minus strand of NW_027269278.1, from coordinate 1,086,342 downwards.
GGCTGGGTGACTCATTCGTCTGGCGGCTCTGTGATTCATGAGCCTCCAGGAGGAAGGGAGGAGGGAGGCAAAAGCTTTTCAAATCTCAAGTTAAATGCAAGAGAAACACATTCCCCACAAAGCAGACGCTCGGCTGTGTCCAATTGGTGCCGGAATGCCCACACAAAGCCAGGGCAGCAGTCCTGGTGTGACGCACGGCGAGGCTCCGGGGCCGGCCCCACCACGGCCTGCACCTTCCCAGCTCCGTGGTTTGGAAGACCTCGAGTGTAAAAACAGCAACAGTTCCTTATGTCTTATCCTTGTGTGCTCTGTGAGTCCTGGCCCTGGGATTTCCCCAGGAACGTCCCACATGTCAGTGTTTTGGAGTTGATATTGAGGGTTTTGACCTGCTATTCAGGTCGAAAAACCTCAAATTACTTTGTCCAGTTGAAATTAAACTTCTGGTCTGCACCAATAATTTTGGCTCCCTCTCATATCAGTGAAGCGTGAGCCCAGGCAGGAGTGGGGACCTCACTCAAAGGTGCTCACAGGAGGCAGGACAATCTCCATGATCACAGAAGAGCCTCACCAGCTGACCTGACTGACCGTCCCTCTCTTCAGTGACAAGGGACAGAGGAGGAGATTCCAGCCCTGGCATCAAGGAGGGCCTTCCCTCAGTGTTGTCTGAACCCTGCCAGGAGCTGTGGGTGGTGCAGAGTGTTCACTGGAATGCTGGAGCTCCCAGCCACCATTCCCCTCCAGGCAGCATTTTATTTATTGTTATTTGTTGCTTCAGACATATGGGTCAAAATGCTAAATTATATAGCAGCTGTTGTCAGATGGATTTTAAAACAATTAACGAGTGCTAAAAATGGGCAGCTTGCTCTGTCTCCCTTGGATTTTGCCAGAGAAAGTGCCTGTTTTCTGTTTGTTTGCCAGCAGTTTGTGCCTCCTGCTGCTGTGGTCACGTCTGGCCTCGGAGCACGTTTGTCTCTCAGTGAGTGCCAGCTGCCTGAGCCATGGTCCAGCTGGCCTGGGTGGGGGCTTGGAACACCCCAGGGTTTTGGGTTTTTTTTGCTTTTCTGGTGTTGTTATTGTGGTCATGGGGGCACCCTGCATCACCCACCTGCCATGGCTGGATTCCACAACCCCACATCCACACTGGGGACACAGTGCAAGAGTTGCTAAAGCCCAGCACCAAAGGAGCTTGGGGGCTTCCCTCTCTGGGGCCACCAAGACAGCTCTGAAGGATCCAGGTTTGAGCTTTTCCTTTCTGTGTTGGGGCAAGTGGAAGGCCCCACCTGAGATGGGGTGACCTGCAGAGGCTGCACTGGGATGTCCAGTTCACATGAGGTGGCCATAGCCATGAGGATTATCTGTGTTGACCTGGGAAGGGGACAGCGTCCAGGGGACGGTGCCACTCAGACCCCTGTGAGAGACTACAAAATGAAAATCAACTCCGAGCACAAAGGCTCTGGATGAAGCTACTGAGTTGGGGTCAAAATAAATCCAAGGTGCTGTGAGGGTGTAGGTGTGTCAGGCCTTTCCTCTCAGGGGTTTTGCAGCTTGCCTCAACCAGAAATGCAGATCCTCTGTGGTGAGACAGTGTGGGATGTGCAGTTCAGTGCCTCCCGAGGCTCTCAGCTCCTCGAGATCAAAGTGATGAAGAGCATCCTCTGGCCACATTTCAGAGCTCCAGCACCCGAGCCCAGCTCACAGGGCAGACTTTGGCCACCAAGCATTTGTTTATCTCTATCTCCAAAGAACAGGATGTGCTTTGTCCGGAGTCAAAGGGAGGGTTTGTTTCTCTTTGGAGTTTGGGATCACCCATAAAAGCAGGTACTTTGCACTTAGGCACGGGTTTACAAAAGCAGGTACTTTGCATTTAGCCCCAGGTTTACAAAAGCAGGTAGTTTGCATTTAGGCACAGGTTTAGAGCCCCCGCTGCCAGCCCAGCTCTGGGCATCCCTTGGTGGGACGTACAGCCCTCTGCCAGCTCCGGGGAATAGGGCAGGGAGTGGAGCACATTCAGCTGAGTTTCTGTTTCTAAAAAATGTTGCACTAGGCAAAGGATTTGGACCTGAATGAAAGTGGTGGACCTAATTTTAGACACTACCTATGAATGAAACTTGAAGCAAGCTGTTCAGGAAATACCTTCCTCGGCAGCAGTGCCAGGGAGAGTATGGGATTTAATGCTAAATTAGCCGGTGCTGATGAACAGGTTACTGTGAGAATACTTCTTCCTACTTTCAGCTAAATTATTTTTTAAAAAGAAATCTTCATTTCTACATAGATTTCCATGTGCTTCTGCAAAGCTGCAGATCTCAGATCTTTCCCCTCCAGGGAACAAGAGCCTTCTCTGCATCAGTGCCATATGTCACCTTTTGCTGCATGTTTGTCACCATGACCCCACACTGCAGAGCTGTTGGCTTCAGCCCTGGGCCTGGGGATGGCCCAGAGTGACTGGCAGGTAGGAGAAGATTTGACAGAGCTGTCTCAGATGAGCAGGCATGCTGGCTTGCAGTGCTCTGTCTGCTTGTGCCCTTTTGTTGTTCAGCATCCTTTTGGCTTTGTCTCATCCCTCAGTCAGGATCTATTTGAGATCTCAGTCCCTCTCCACAGCAAAGCTACAAAATTCCCTGACTGCCCACAGGGAGAGAGAGATCAAGTGCATTGCTTGTAATTCTGGGTGGTAAATGCCCACCTGTCCCATACTTGTGCTGATTTATTGCTCTGAGCCTTTCAGGAGTATGGAAAGCTGCACTGCCAGAATAATCCAGGTGCACTACAAAAGATGATGGGATTCTTAGAAAGACTTTTCCGTCATTTGCAGAGACTAGATGGTGAACCAAAGCACTGACTGAATGGAAGAGGGAACCTGCCCAGGTGAGTAAGCAAAGTTTATTTTGAATCTGTGTCAGCTGTGTGAAGGGACGCTGGGCACTTTCTGAGGCTGGGAAATACACAGATATTGGCACAAAACCTTGGTTCAATTGAAGGCACAAGAGGTTATTGATTAAAGTCAGTGGAGTGAGGATTTCACTTGGGTTTTCTGCCCTTGTCCTGCCCAGGCCAGACCCATATTGCAAAAGCCATTTCCTGTCCAAACACCTGATCCTGAGCGTGGTTCAGCAGCTCTTGGGAAGAGCTGACCTTGGTTTATATTGCTGGCCAGGGTCTGTGTACAAATCACAAACGAGATGGGACTGCTAGGAACGTGCCTTGAGCTGTTTTATTTTCCACCATCAGTCTCATTACATGGTTATGACAATGGAAAGATGACACCAGCTCACATCCCAGGCAGCAGACCAAGAACTTAATGTTACAACTTACTTTATAAGTTTTTTGACCAATCCCACAAAGCAAAAGCACATTGACAGTAGTCCTATCCAACCACTATAAGCACACATACCTGTGATTAAAACAATGCCTGCTTATTTCAAATACAATACCTGCTTGTAAACCTTAAAACACAATGCACAGAGCTCCATTATTAAGCTTAAAACTTCCTAATATCTCGCTAGATAAACTTTTCTGTAGCTTAGGGAGTTATTCTAGACAAGCATTAATACACAGACCATTGTTGTATTTGTCCTTACTTTTCTACTTTTTACGTAATTTTTCTGCTGACCTATTTCATGGCTACTGCTTATCTCTAATCACAGTTCTGCTGTCTCTGAGACCTGCCTTTTGCAGCTTTCCCAAAACCCTCTGATTTTATGGATTCCCACAATTCCCCCATGAGAGTTTACTCTCATGGAAAAAAGGCAGTGGAAAGTGTTCAGCCCTTCACAGCTCTTAACAGAGGTATCACACTGGTCCCAGGTGCTCACTGAAAACCTTTCAAATGCTGAGATACAAACTGGAGTTTCCAGCAGACATTTGGAGACACATGTACCAGAAATGTTTGGACTCAGGGGGAATGACATGGAAGTCTCAGGCTCCTTTTAGAACCTCACCTTGGCACCTCTTTGTTGTTGAGTAAAACCAAAGGGTACATCCTGAGATTTGCTTATAATTTCTGGATATTTTAAAAATCCCCAACTGCCATGAGCTGTTCCTTCTCCAGCCCTTCCATAGCAGAATTCCAGGAAGTAACACCTTTTAACAACAAGCAAATCTGTCTTAATAACTCAAAAATCTTGTGCTAGAAGTCCAACTTTCCACTGGCAATGGTTCTGGTTAATATTGGAAATTCTAAATATCTGATTAAACATTTCTGGAATTTCTGGGAATACATTGAGATGCTTAATGGGCTAGTTCTTCATAAAGGTTTCAGCAAAATATCTTCCATTGGGTCTTAAAGGAATCCCTCCAAGTAATCCATCTCCCTAAATTCTTAATGTGGTTCTTTACATTTCCTAAGCTGGCTCCTTAAATGACTTATGTTCTCCTTTGCAGAATGCATAGACACAAGTAAACCGCATATATGAGGAAGGAATGTTCCTCTGTGCCACAAAGCAAATTAAATATATTGATCCAAAATCACCCCTGGAGGAACTCCTGTGAATCCAGATGAAATACATGAGTTGAGTTTATTAAGGCAGCATTTCTGATAGGGGCTGGGAACAGCACGAGAATGAAGTTTTGCAAGAGTAAAATGATTGTTTATTAGTGATGAGTGAATCACAAAATGTCTGGCATGTGTGTTGATCTTAGAGAAAGAACTGAAAAAGTCTGAAACCTGATCAGGTCTCTCTGAATCCATATGTCAGCAAAACTGCCTGGAAGTGAGTCTGAGTCAGGGTTCTCATTCAGACATTCTCAAATGTCCAGATTTACATGGCTGGATATTGTCATAGCTCAGCAATTGCTGATAAATTAGGGATGGTGAATTCAGCTGGTAAATAAACAGGAACAAACTTGTTCCTGAATTCTATATGATTGTGATCTTTTGGAGACAGTTACACAAATCCCTCAGCCATACCAGAGCTGCAGAAGGTAATATAAAAGCAGGGGAAGCAGAATTAATTCCCAATTCAGACTTCATAAATAAACAAGGTGTGTCCAAACTTTTGTTTTACACTGTGTCAAACCACAAGAAGCTTTTCAAATGCCTCTGTATAGAAATCATCTTTGGGGCTGGAGCAGTGTGGTTCTCTTTTGCTTTTGTGGAAAATCCTGCGCAGATCATAATGATGATGATGACGACGACTATTATTACTATTTTCATATGTTTAGAACAGAGCCTCACCCCTTCACTTCTGGACCAATTTACACCTTTCTGGACCTGTGTTCTTAGAACTAAGCAAGGCTAGTAATCTGGAATAAGCGTTAAAACCTCAACAAAATAGTGGTTTCTTAAATCATAGCCATTTTGAGCCACAGGTAGAATTCTGAGCTTCAGCATTTCCATTCAGGGCCTTTCTGGTGCTAAATGGAATCCTTAACAACCATGTCATAAAATAAACTCTTCATCCTCCCATAAAGTGTTGAGCCTGTGGAAGAAAAGTGCATATCTAAAGAAATATGCTTCTTAAAGCAGCGGGAACAGGAGGGCAAAGACTTATTCACAATCTGGAGAGCTGGATGAGCACCCTGGTGGGTTTTTGAGTGGATCAAACTGAGAGAGAAATTCAGGTTTAACAGGGCTTATACAGCTGAGCAGGAGGGTTTTATTCCTATGCATCTTTTTCCAGAAACCGGAATTATGTCTAAGAATTTGCATTGCAGGAAATAAATCCATTCTTTATTCATCTGTATTTTACAATCTATCTTCAGCATGGGAGGAAGTCAGGTTCCAGGTTTTCCCCTTCCAGGCTGTGCAGCAGGAGTGAGGATCCCTCCCACTGTGCCTTCACCAGAGAGCACAGCCTTGGAGGTACCTAGGGGCACAAAGGGGCTCCTCAAAGGGGCTGCATGAGTCAGTGTGCAGGCTGCAGGACTGGTGTCCCTGTGACAGAAATTAGTCAGAGAGTTCCTGGTGTGGAGCAGGGCACTGGGAGAGGGCCTGGCCCTTGAGGGTCTCCTGCTGGCCCGAGGCTCCTGCAATTGAGCACAAACCAATCCCTCTGCAGAGGTCACGGAGCAGTTGCCGTCTGAAGGAGCAGGAGCTGGGCTCTGGTGGGCTGAAAAGAGCTCCACAAACATCCGTTATTATTCTTGATTAGAGCAGCTCTGCAAAGATCACGTCAGGATGGACACAGCTCCGTTAGCACAGTACAGATTGATCGGGGTGGAATGGGAGTCAGGAGAACACAGTGTCTAAGGCAACAAGGCAGTTCAGACAGCTCTGCAGCAGCCTAAACACATGACAGACTCAGGCAGCTCCCACTGCTGCCAACACAACTGCTCACAGGGTCTGCCAAGAAGCCAGATGCTGCTGCTGGAAAAAATATCTTCCAGAGTTTGGCATCAAGATCCTGTGATTACCATCCAAATGGGAGGAGATGGAGTGATAGAATGTGAGTTTAGTATTTAGCACCCCAGAACTGTGCAGCAGCCTTTGAAGGCAGAGGAAAGAAGTTCAAGCAAAATATTTTTGCTAAAAATATGTTCGGAGAAATGAACTTTTTTTTTTTTTAAATAGCAGAAAACCAAACTATTATTAAAACAACGCAAAATATTTTATGTCCGTATCAATTAAATGAGTAAAACCAACGAGGACTGTAGATTCTTTACTTGAGTAAATTTTGTTAAGGAATAGTTTCATAAAGGTCAGAGCATGAGCTCTTTGTCTCTGGTGTTGTTACTTGTGGAAAGTTCCACTGCAGAGCATCACAGCAACTCCCCTACCCAAGACAAATAGAGATGGGTCGGAGCATTCCCACAGAAGTTTGGGAAGGGTTGAATTCAGATCCAAAGTCTGCAGCAAGCACTTCTCATTGACAAACAGGGGCCAAATCCCTAAATCTAAACTGACCCAGGTTTGGGAGAAAGTTGAGCACTGAAACCACCTGGGCCTGGCTCCAGACCCTGCAGTTTAAGCCCATGTTTGGAGGGGAAGCAACAGAGGGATGGGATGTTCCCTAAAGAGGTTTAAGGCCACTCCTGAGCCTCCTCCTCCTTTCTCTGTGGATGAGCCTGCAGAATAAAGGAAGAATTGGAGCCCCCTGTGCAGTGAGGGTACCACCAGCCTGCCTGGCCTTGCTGAAGGTCCCTAGTGGATGTAGTGGTTATGAGAGCTCAGCATGTTGAAAAAAGCAGGCAAGGCAACATCTGGTCCCCTGGCTGGCTGCACTCACCTCTGCTCTCCAGTCTTGCGCTTCTATATGAGTTCTGGTCCCACTCCATGACTGGGAATCCTATTATTATTGTAATAGTAGTAATAATAATAATAACAACCCAAGTGGGAACTCAGAAACTTACATCTGGAAAGTTAAGACATGAAGACTGTTTTATTTTACTTGTATTTTTGGTTGTTTATTTTTATGACAGATCTGTATTTCAACAAATGTTATCTCCTTGCCTGTTATAACAGATCAGAAAAAAGTAAACAAAGCTATTAATCATCATCTCCCATACTCTGTTTTCTGGCATGTCAGATCGTTTTGGAGGGGAGGTGGGCAGGGAAGCAGAGAGCATCTGTTCCCTCACTTGGGAGCTCCCCCAGGGATGCTGCCAGTGGTGCCTGTTCCTTCAGGGACGTTTGTAAAATGGAGGAGGATTCTGTCCCAAGCTTGTGTTTGTTCTGGAGGGCTCGGGCTGTGTCATTCATGGACAGTGCTGTGCCTCTCCTTGGCACAGCTGCTCTGGCTGGTGATGGCTATCTCCCTGAAGGCCACAAAGATCCCAGGTAACTGCTGACCTAATGGATTTTCCAGTAGCTTTTGACACGTCTCACCCTGGCAGCTGATAAATTCAGCTGTTAATTCTACAACAACCAAACAAGATAATCCCAAACCTTACCCTTTAAGGTCGTTAATAACTTATGGCAATATGATGGGATGAGTCACAGAACTGGAGGGCTGCAAGGGACATCTACAGGCTCTGTAGGCTCAGGGGGAACCTTTCTACTCTCTACAGCTCCCTGACAGGAGGGGACAGCCAGGTGGGGGTCAGGACCTGCTCCAGGGAACAAGAGACAGGACAAAAGGAAATGGCCTTGAGTTAAAACCAGCACAGGTTTAGATTGGATGTGAGGGAAAAGTTCTTCCCCTAAAGGGTTATCCAGCCCTGGCACAGGCTGCCCAGGACAATGATGGAGTCACCACCCCTGGAGGGATTTAAAAGCTGTATAAATATGGTAGCTGGGATCATAGTTTAGGGGTGGGTTTGGCAGTGCTGGGTTAACAGTTGGACTTGATGATCTTTCCAACCCAAATAACTGTACTCACCCACGTGGGACTGATGTTTTAGTCCTTCCCAGATTCTGTTTGGACACTGCTTTGCCATGAGGCTGTTGATTTGGGAAGGGGAGGTGGGAGGTGTTTCCAGGTGAAATGACAGCAGGATGCTGACACACAGCCCTGGTGTCCCACAGTCTATCCCAGAGACCAGAACAGCTCTGCTTCCCCAGCTCTTGGCCAGGCTGGGAACTTTGATGGCAATGAGTTCTGAGTCTGATCAGTGTCAGGTGTGCAGATTTCTGCTATCAAAAGCTGGAGGCTGTGGGTGGCATCTTCCCTCCTGGCCTCACCTCCACTTGGGGCACATGCTGAATTTGGGGTCTGGAGGTGTTGGGTCAGGTGGTGCTGACAGTCCCGGGGGGACAGGGACGGAGCTGGACATGCCTTTAACCCCACACAAAGAAATCTGATCTGCCCCAATTAATAGATAGGATTCTTTTTCCCTGATGCACAGCAGTGCAAACTACAATTTATTATCTGTCTCTGCATTATCCCTTTTCTAGGTCTCCCCCTCACCTCACAGTGTGGCTCTGTGTGTGCCCTCCCAGGCTCAGGCTCAGGTTTCTGCTCTCACTCCTGCCTTCTGTAAATGTTATTTCAGTATCATCAGCAGTTGATCTGTTTCTCCTTCCCTCTCTATGGATATCAGAATCCATAATGAATTAAAAGAATTTGTTCTTCAGATCATCTTGAAGTCCTTGATGGTGATGTTGTTCAGCTGATCAGGTGAAAAAAGGCTCCTGGAGCTCCCTATATCAGGAAGCCTCTCCTCAATCACCAATTTTCTTCTCTGCTTGATGATGTTACAATGGATGATCTTGCATCCAGTTTGTGTGCCAGCTACAGGAAAAGTGACTTGGTTAGGAGGGCTCCAAATGTTAGGATGCTTTAAAGAAAGGTCCAGGTTTTCTAATATCTTGAAAAGGGTTTCAGTTGAGCTTTGAGAGAGAAAAGATGAGGGAGTGAGCCTTTGCCATGATGAACTGGCCACCTGTCTCTCTAAGGACTGCCCTCCACGGTGGCTTCTGGAGGATTTTGTGCCTTTCCCAGCCATGCAGGACATCTGGATCCTGTATGTGACACCTTCTGTTGGTGCCAGCAGGTGTTGGTGAATCTCAGCTGTAAACGTCTGCAGTCCCTTGCAGTAAGATGTCTCTTGAAAACACTTCTGAAATTAAGATGCTGTAAGATTTTGGTAGTTTAAGTGTTAGCAAATTCTGGCCACTTTGAAGACATTTCATAGGCCAGCTCTTTCCTGCCTGTTTCAACATCAGTTCATAGATTCTGAGTGTCTTGGAGACCAGGATTTTGGGCTGTCCTTGCACACTCCTCATGTGTAACCTCATGTGACACACATCCTCATGTGTGACCTAGCCCTAATCTGGGGTTGAGTTACTGGGAGATTAATGTTATTTATCACCAACATCTCATCCCCCTTGGTCTTTACCAATTGCTTTTCACCCCGGAGAAGAAGTACGTGAGCTTTTGTTCTCTGAGTAACAGACTAAAGTGGTGAAAACTGAATTTACACAATGGTGTAAATTATATTTATCTCACTGTAGCTCCTTTGTGTACTCACACTCTTGACAAGATTTCAAAACTGGATAGACCCACCAGACTATCCAGGCTCATACAGGAAAAGCTGAGTGTGACTCATGACATAGGATTTTAATCCTCAGAGTTGGCTGATTTTACCTCTTCCCATCAGTTTACTTGGAGCACTGAGCTCCAAGCAGCAATAAGCCAAGACAGCATGAGTTCCAGCACAACTGAGATCCAGGGTACCCTGGATCAGGAACCACAGGTTTGTGTCAATATCCCAACTTCAGACAGCACACAAGTCCAAGTTTGTCCTTTTGAACAGAAAGGTAATATAACACACCTGAAAAACTGTACAAAAACCAAAACAAGCCACAGTTACAGCTAAGCCAAGGCACTGCCAAAAATGCCTTTTTTGGGGAGCACTGCTGACCTGGTGGCTGCCTGCCTGTCAGGAAGGAAGGGACCTCAGTTGAGGGGGTCCCCTTGAAAGGAGAACTGCATGCAACTTCCTCTCCTCCAAGGATAGCTCAGGCACAATCCCTCACCCAGCCTGTGCTGGCCTTTGGAAACTTAGGTGATTTTATTTCTATCTCTTAGGTAGTTCAGTTCTTACTAGAGTAACCCACTCATTGCAACCATGCACCCCCTCACTGAAATCATGCTTTATTACATATCATGTTACAGACAAGAGCTGATTTGAGAACTGCTGGTCACCTCCTTTTGTCAGTATGGCAGCATTTGGTTGCCGGCAGAAATATCTGAGGCTCACATCTCTGGTGAGATCTGTTTCTCTTATTCCTGCCTGTAGAAAATACCTTTATTTTCCATGTATCTGGAGCTGACTTAGCTTGGTTTCAGAAAATCAGAGGCATAATTTGCTTGGGCTGTGAAACATAAGCCTTTAAAGTCCACACACTGAGCACTTAGGGCAGTTATGGTGTCCTGGTTTCCTGGGAAGCACAGCTCCACTCATTAGGTGCAAGTCACCCAGGCTGAAAAGCCACTGGTCATTCCCTCAGGTCATGGACTGCACTCCAGCAGCTCCAATTACCTCAGCAGAATGGGATCACCCATAACAGCCTAAGTAAATCAGGAAGTCACCAAACAAGGGAAGTAATTACAGCTTCTTTCAATCCTGAAAAAGCAACCTGTTCTTTTACGACCCATCAAAACCATGTGTTTGCCTTTAGTGGTTAAAATAAAGGGTGTGCAATTTGGGAATAATCCAGCTATGAAGTTTCCTTAGTAATTGGCAAGTCCTGAAAGGTTTTCACTTCTGCAATTTAAAGGTGGTGAGCATGAAATTAATTTAATTTTCTTTTAGATTAGCCTTTAAGGGACACTACAAAACCAAAGAATGACATTCTCAAAGGGTGAACCTGCATTTCACCTATTTGACATAACAATTATTTTATTAACTACCTTTAAATTTCATTTATAGTGTGATTTAGTAATGCACTAAAACCAGAATGTCAGTCACTGTAGCTGTATCAAACATTCAGAATTCAAAAAATATTACCCTTTAGAAAGGTCTAGAATATTACTCAATTCTAGCAGAGCTGCTATCACTTTATGTAACTTTTACACTCTTGTTTTTCAGTCCTGGTTTCAATACGCCCATTCATTTTATTCAGACTCAATTGATTATAGGAGAAAAAAACTCTTGTTTGCAATAAGTCTATCTGCATTTTTATACAGCACTTTTCAAATGCTTAGGGTACCGGTGTGGGAGATTGCTTTAATGGATGGATTTTTGGAAATCTGAGCATGAACCAGCTCCTCTCTGTGGAAATAGAAAGTCTGATGCCACATGGTCCTTGTGGCTGAGCTTAGGCTGAGATATCATTAATCCAGCTGAAATCAGGGGATGACTCAAAGTCCTTTGAATGCTGTGCATCCTTGCTCCAGGGCAAAGACACAGGATGTTTAATCCTGAGGAATGTTTTTCACCTAAATTATAGGTGAAAAACATTCTTCACTTTCTTCTCTAGAAAAGGCTTTAAAAAAAGAATAACAAATATATTAGAATATTACTCCCAACTTTTGGTAGGGACAGTCTCTAAAGATCATATCCTCTATTTTAATTGAAAAATTAATAATTAGATCATTGTCTTACATTGTTCTGCATTTATTCAATATTTGTGTGCCAAATGTTCGATACCCTTTATATCACATAATTCACTTGACCAAGGTGTCTGCATGAACCACCTCCAAACCTCTGCCTGTTTCTCAGGTGTGTTTATTGCTGCTGAAGCCAATGGCTGTACCATTGGTACTTGGTCACAGTACGCTGTGACCAAGCAATGAATGGCAGAGCAGGATCCCAAAATGAGGCTCTTGGTGTTTCTGGGAAGGAATTAAAACCTGGGTTCCTCCCTGCTGAGCGTTCTCTGAGGGCCAGACCTGCACCTTCCCAGCAAATCATCCTTCTTCCCAACAGGCCCAGAAAGTTTGTGATATACTGGGTGTTCTTCAGCTGCCACTGAAATGTTGTGAGTGTCATCCTTTACACTGGGCACAAGATCTTTTTGAACTGAGAGAAAGGGCAGCATCTGCTAAGGGCAGCAATGCCAGCTGCTAATGAAAATTTGGGGAGGAAAGAGAAAATGATAGAACCCTCCAACACCGAGCTATTTCCACAGGCTCTGTGATGCTCCCTGCTCCCCACATGCTCCTTTCTGCAGTGGTTTTCCCAGACCTGCGCTATTTTCACTGATTCATCCTCTCCATTGCTGACACATCCAAACATTTCCAAAGGAAGGCAAGAAACCAGGTCAGCAGAGTCAAAGTAACCAAGGGAAAAAACACATATTCTTGTACTGAGAGAAAAGTCAGGAAGAACAAGAATCCCGTAAAGTGGGACTTAAAAAAGGAAGAAAAAGAAAACATCCCCAGAGTGGGTTTGAAAACCAAGAGCTGACAGCTGTAGCATATTTGGTGTCTTACATCCCAATGGCTCAACGAGAAGAGCAAAGATGATGGTACAGCCTCTGAAAATCCTACGTCCCAACTATTTTGGGTTTACTCAATGTGACCACAGAGTTGCAGCTGCACTCCAACTATCTCTGTCCCTCAAACACATGGGGAGCAGCCTGCCTTGGGACGCTAAGCTAAGGTGCCACGGAAAAGATGTCAAAATATTCTCTGGCAGAGAGCAAGAGCAGGACCTTCCTGTTGTGTGCTTCTCCCTCAACAGCCTGAATGGCAGCCACACTCCAGCCCTGCTTCCATGGGCTGGTTCTGCCCAGAAGCCTACTGGACTGATAAGAATTTCCTTTCTATTGCTTCCTGTTACATCTTTGACCTTTCCCCTGCTCCTTTCCAGATTTTGTTTTCCAAAGTAGCTGGCACACAGCTGCTTGTTTGTGGTTTGCACACTAATAGTACTGGGTTCTGATCTCAAAACGTGGATGTTTTAGGCTAAAAAATGACTCCTCAAGCATTTGGTGGCTCCTTCAGGACCGTGGGGCAGCCATGTCCCCATGGACACCACTGGACCTGCCCCCAGCTCTCCATCTGACTGGGGCCATCTCAGCCACCACAGACAAACTGCACTCACATGGAGCTCACCTGCATTTTTGCAGCTCAAGCCATCTGGGAATGTAAACCACACTGACCAAGGAAAGTTGGGGAATGTGAATGCAGAAAGAAAAGAAAAGGAATATGGGGAAAGCAGGAGGTAAGAACATGAACACTGTTTATTTAACACTCAACATATTGAGTCAAATGTATGTGAGTGACCTTCCCTTTGGTTGAGATTAAGACCTTGGATCAACTTTGATATCTGGATGGGGATTAGCTGAATGAATTGTTTGGCAGAGACACCAGGTGGCTACAAAAGGTAAAACTCACCTATCAGTGCCATCTTGGGTATGTTTGGTATGGTGCCAGTGAGGAAATCATTATTCATGTCTAGATTCAGATGTGGAAGGAATGCAAACATCCAAAATGCCTTTTTCCCATATTTTAAGAGTGTTCAGACCCAGGGGTTGGTTTTGTCTCTATGAAGGTAAACTTAGTCCTCTAGAGGGCATGGTTACACTGATGATATATTTAATAATTAACCAATATTACCTTGGCTATCCGCTAATTTTTACTGGTGCAAATCGGGGGCGGGGGGGGGGGGAGGGTCAGTGAACTGGCACAGGGGCACAGGTGAACTTCATTCATTGTCTTTAAGCCTTGTTGTAAGGCTTGTAAGGCTTTCCATAGAATCTCTTTTCTCAAGGAGGCCGATCCTGTATGGGCAGGAAGCTTTGGGTTTGATCATTGGGGAAGCTTTCCAAGAGGTATTTGGAATTCATTCCTTCCTACCAAAATCCAGTATGAAAATCTATTTTTCACATGTATTTATGCTCCTGCTTGGGTTACTCCCTGGATCCCTTGGCAGCAACCTGGACTGGGTCATCTGAATAGCAGAACGATGAAGGATTAGAGTCCACCCTTCTCAGCAAACATGGAGGCTCCAGATATTACATGGAAATTTTATTTGTGTTTGGGCAATCTGGTGTTGAACTTATCCAGCCAAATTTCCAACTTAACAAAATCAGGCAGATGTCAATATGGCCACCAGCTGTCTCACTGCACATGCTTCTCTGGTGAGCAAACAGAGCAGAGGGCAGAATTCAGGACTGCACAACACAAAAGAAAATTCTGCCCAAGCTGATCCAAAAATCCACCTCTCTTCCAGGGCAGAACGAACTGTGCAAAGTCCTTTTAATCTAGAAGTCACATCTTTGTAGAGCTTACACAAAGTTCACTTGTCTGTAATGGAAACACCTGCATTTTATTCAGCTTTACAATATTTTCATCCCCTTATAAAATAAATGGCTACTTGGTGGAGAGGTACCCATGCTGGATGTCCAAGATCTGATGAATTTTAAAGCTATTTTCTAAGATGCAGTAGAGAAAGAGCAGGACTGAAAACAGCCATCAGCCACTGCTTGGAAGGGAGAAGTATCAGTCCTTTTAGTAGCTTCCTTCAGCTTCTGAGTGCATTCCACCCTCATAACATGTTAGGATTTCCCTCTTGAGTCATCCCTATCATCAAACCAACACCTAGGAACTGAAAAGAATGTTAATGGCATTAATTGGTTATAATCACTGAGCTGTGCCACACACTATCCCTTCACTTCTTCAGGTACAACTGGAAGTCATCCTCAGCCATCACTTTCTCTTGGTCCTGGACCATGATGATTATGGTTTTATGTTTTCTCAATTCCTCTACTTTTTAATGAGTTCTTTCTCATGACTGAGGGAGGGATGTTCTTAACTGGTTTAAAAACTATATACTGGCCTTTGAATGAATCTACATTTCCCACTTCAAAGTGGACCTTGCAAGAGCGGGCTGTCCTTCTCTTGTCCCTGCTCAGACACTGGACAAGGCCAATACGATGCGTTGCTTCACACAACTTTGTTGTCAGTGGGTTTGCAGGAAGAATACAGACTAGAAAATGGTCATGTCCCAGAAATTTGATGCTGACCTGGTAATCTAACCTTTTTCTGCAAATGGATTAATGTTCTCTGGGTGACATCATAGATATCTGTTTTACTGCCAAAACCTCATTCACTGTAGGTCTGGTGTGTGAAATGACTAAAATAAGACTTGCCCCTTAAAAACATGGCTAGATTTCTATGCATAAGTAAACTCCTTTCCATAGCCTAGCTAATAAATATTAAAATGTACCAGGTGCATCAAGTTTTATTCTCTGTTTCAGGATGACAGCCAGACAAAACTCTCATTCAAAACAGAAAGAAATGATGCAATTTTCTGTTCTCCCCTTTTTGTTTGTACTCTGCTAATAGTTGGATTTGATAACAGCAAGAATTTCCTAAGCTAGTGCAAATGTCCAGTTGATCTCTTTGTGCTCTGTCTCTCCACATCCACTTGCTGTGGACTTCCCAGGTTCTGGGGGCAGGTGTGTTCTGTGTTTAAATCAGCAGCTCCCTGGCCTCAGATACCTCAGCTCCATCACAATGACAATACTCTTTCAGCATTAAAAATAAGGTTAGAAACTGGTTAATTAAAGCAGGTTCTGAGGTCAGAGGTGCCCTGATGAGGTCACTCACAGCTCCAGGTTCCTCTGCAGTCTGTGGTGCAGACATCCCCTGGCACAGCTGTGGGCTGGACACATAACTTTGCAGCACACATGAAAACACAGCATGGAGGCCATTGCAGAGGAGGAAGAGGCTGGACCAGGGTTGTGCTGGCTGCAACGCTGGACATACAGATCCAGGCCATTGTTACTGCAACCATCTCCCAGTTCATCCATAGCAGCCATTTTTAGGACTTTTCAGCATTTCCCTCTTGCCATCAGCTGAAGAAGGTTTGGCCATGCTTCATTTTGCTTGGCTGGTGCGAGTGGAGGAGAGTGACCCTGTGATCCACACCCATCTCTCCACCACAGCACAGGCAGCCAAGCACTGCTGGCCCTGGTGGATATTGCTCAGCAGATCTTTGTCAGGCTTGTCCAAACAAGATATGTTACCACTGACCTACCAGCTCGAAGTTCATGCCTCTGACTCCAGGATACTTCTTGGTGTTGTTTTCATTGAAATAATTAGTTATGGTAAGATTATCACATTAAGGGGGATTTTTTTGTTGTTTGTTTTAAGACAAATGGCATTCTCCTTGCTGTTAGGGGCTTGGTAGGTACTTTCCATTCCAGTGTGGGTTTGGGTTCATGAAAATGAGAGAACCTCCACCTTGAACAGAGCCAACTCCTTTCCAAATCCCCCCCTCCCCTTGTCAGTGTCATTTATTAGTGGCTAATGCAGCTCAGGCCTCTCTAAGTGAAAGGTGCCAATCATGCAGAATTATGCAGTGGTTTTGCACAAAGCCAACTCACCTGTTTGCTGGAGTCTTGGATCAGACCACCAAGCACATTTTCACTTCTGCCTAGGAATGAGCCAAACCCACAGAGTCAGATCCAAATCTGGCTTTAGGTTGCCATGGCCTGATCCTGATGGACTCTACAGCTTTACTTAAAACACCCTGAGAAGACCAAAGAGTGGCTTCAGATGAGACTCTAGGGTATGACAGAGCATCAGTCCTGGTTCAGAGCCACCATGGGGCATGGTTTGACCAACTTTTTACTCTCTAGACAAATGTATTTACTGATTCTGTTCTGATCTCCTTTTGATGATTGCCAGGCTTTCACTTTACATTTCTGCCCTTCCCAGATCACACAAGATCCCAGATCAGCTCAAACATTGCACATCCAAACTGATGGTGGCCCATATTATTTTCCCAATGCTTTTTTTGCACATAGAGTAGCATGTATTTTGGATCTGACATCTGAAATGGCTCATTTTCTTCATATTTCTTGACTGAGTTCAGAGGAGCTGGCTGTGCTGGGACTGCAAGGAGGAATGTTAATTTCATTGAGTCTTTTTTGAAGGAACATTTAAGAACTAGCATTTGCTGTGGGGGCTGATAAGCGATAAGCAGGCGTGTGCATCTCATTTGCAACCTCTGAATCTCAGGTCCAAATCTTAATGAACAAAACTCTTCGTCTTTCCAGGAAGGAGGCACTATGGAGTGTCCAGTCTAATGCATTAAATTGTTCCATTGGACATCTTGAGAGTTTGTCAGTCATTTTGCTGGAAATACCATGACAGAACGTAGAGCTTTTCATACAAGAATTTATCTTAAAGCCTAAATGTTTCTGTGATCCATTAGGAAGAGTTGGCAACCAGATACCCAGCAGAGCATTGAGGGGTGGGAGCCATCCTGTAAAAATTACTTTCCAAAGTGGAGTTTGACTTCATCCAGCCCAGCACTCCGTGGAGGGGCATGTGTGGAGGTTCCCTGGGAACAGACAGCAGGAATGTAGCTATAGGTCTGGGGAGTTGTTGCATTTCCGAGCTGAAATTATTATTACTGTGTTTCCAAATTTCCTTTCAAGTTCCTAATTGCCAACAGCCAAACCAAACTCACTTGAAGACAAGTCTGTGTCCATCCACAGCCCTACAGCACTGCCAAGCCAGATTCTGTTACAGTGCTTAGGAAAAATTACTTTCTATGCCTTCAATGCATTTCTGGTTTTCAGTAATACTTTTTCTTTTGATTCTGTTGTTGCTTCTTTCTCCTTCAGTGACTTTACCTCTGTGGAATCCCCTGCCACTGCAGATCAAGGGCTAATCTTTTCAGGTCAGCTTGTGGGAATTTAGGTAAATAAGTGGGTATTCCCATAAATCATGTTTTTTCAGAGGTCAGTGAAAGTGCTTATATTTCCATTGCCTCTGGAGAGACTTTTAGCCCTGGCTTCTTGATAAATCAATTAAATTTCTTTTGCTGACAGAAATAAGAATAGCACTGTTTGCAAACTTATTACATCCCTTATTTGTGAGGGAAGTTGGGAATGTGGCTGCCAGAACTGCACCCCCCAAAGAGTCCATCCTGAGTACCTCAACTTGGCCAAATTCCCACAGACTTCAGTGGCAGGTTCAGTTGTGGAAGGAAAGCCAGTGGGATCCTGGGGGCATCAGGAAGAACATTCCCAGCAGGTCAGAGATCTCAGCCCTGGGGACACCTCTGGGGTCACCTCTGGGGTCCTGTGTCCAGCTGTGGATCCTCAGCACAGCAGGGACAGGAGCTCCTGGAGCTGAGCAAGGGCCTGGAGCATCTCAGTGCCCAGGAAAGGCTGAGGGAGCTGGGGCTGCTCAGCCTGGAGAGGAGCCCCAAGGAGAGAGAGGGGCCTCAGCCCTGGCTGTCCCTGGGTGTTCCTGTCTGTCCCTGACTGTCCCTGTGTCTCCAGTCTGTCCGTGTGTCCCCCAGTCTGTCCCTGTGTCCCCAGTTTGTCCCTGTGTCCCCAGTCTGTCCCAGTCTGTCCCTGTGTCTCCAGTCTGTCCCTGTGTCCCCCAGTCTATCCCAGTCTGTCCCAGTCTGTCCCTGTGTCCCCAGTCTGTCCCTGTGTGTCCCAGTCTGTCCCAGTCTATCCCTGTGTCCCCAGTCTGTCCCAGTCTGTCCCTGTGTCCCCAGTCTGTCCCTGTGTGTCCCAGTCTGTCCCAGTCTGTCCCTGTGTCCCCAGTCTGTCCCTGTGTGCAGGGCTCAGGGCAGCCCCAGGCTCTGCCCCAGGCCCAGCGATGGCCCCAGAGCCACGGGCAGGGCCTGAGCCCAGGAGCTGCCCCTGCCCAGGAGGCAGAGCTGCTGCCCTGGGCAGTGCCAGCCCTGAGCTCTGGGATGGCCCTGCTGGAGCAGGGAGGTGACACCAGGTGAGCCCTGGGGTCCCTCAGCCTGACCCAGTTTGGGATTCAGTGTAATCCCATGAAAGCAGCCAACCAACACCAAGGAAGTCAGAGGACATAGAGCACACTCAGAGCAGCAGCAGCAGGAGGAGGTTTGGTTCCAGGGTGGGTGAATTCTGCTGCTCCAGTTCTCCTTTCTTCCATAGGCAGATGTGTGCCAGTCTCCAGAGCCCTCACACATGCACATGGACACCACTGCACTCTTGGGAAGACAGGTGACTTCCAAGAGAGGAGGAATTCTTTTTGTATGAGATGGAAAGGACCTTAGTGGAGAACAAAGACAGAGTGAGGAGCAAGGCATGCTGTCTCCAAAATGAGTTAAAAAACATACAGATGTAGAAACAGGTGTTCAGGATATGTCTTTCCCACCTTACATCCCTTTCCAAGCTAATCCACATTTGAGGACACAAAATACTGTAAGCATTCCTCCTTCTTCCAATACAACTGCATTCATTCTTCCATCCCACAGCTTTCAGCACCAGGCATATTCCATCCACACAGAGCATAGCTTGCATTCCTCCTCCACCACAAACACACATCCTACTCATGGTCTTCCATGCTTGCATACGCACAGCGAGTGGAGAATATTGTACTCACTGAGATACTGGCTGTGGCTCCAAGGTGTGGGATCCTCTTCATCTTTGCACGTTCTCCTCGGCTGCACAATTCCAGACTCCACTGAATTGCTTCTTCTCCTTTAAAAACAATTTGTGAATGCAGGGAGAAATAGTGATCAGACACTTGTCTCAGATACACAGAGATGAGTATTAGGTGGAAAAGCCCTGGCTGATCACCTGTACGTCCAGCCCAGCAGTGGCTCCACTCACTGAATTAGGAGTTCTGGGACATAAGGCCAGTCACAGTGTTCACCACAGCCCATCTGATATATTTGGGCTCCTGATCCTGAGCAGAGCATTTAGAATGAGAAATGCTGAAGGATTCAAACCATCAGTAGTAAGGCATGACTGTGGTTTGGTTTTGTCTTGGTGCCTGGCAGACAGACACTCCAATGGGTATCACAGCATAAATTTGTGTGACCAATCCTTTGTGGTCTCAATACACTGCAAAGGAGTCATCCAAAGGACAGGCCAGATAAGGACCTGTAATGTCCAGAGACATTTGCACCTTGCTGGATGGGAGAATGAAGAAATCGTATTTCTACTAAGTCACATTTCCCCAGTTCTGTATGATATCCTTGCCACATGAATAGGACTCCCTGCTGCAGTCCCACCCCTCCCTCATGCTCCCTCTCCAAGGGGCTCCTCTGCAGCTCTCACTTCAGTCTTCACTTCTCTGAGAGGGTACAAAGTGAAAAGGAGGAAAAAGAATTAACTTGGTGTCAGTGGAAATACTGCTTCTGAGTTTGCCCCAGCTGCCAGATGTGGAAGTGGCTGGCAGGGGCAGAAGGGCTGCAGGTTTTGGACTGGAGCAGATTTTGGACTGGAGCAGATTTTGGACAGGAGCAGGTTTTTAGTTGTCATTGACTGATATTTGTGGGAAGCTCTGAATGTCCAAACCTC
This sequence comes from Agelaius tricolor, assembly GCF_023055355.1. Classification (NCBI taxonomy): domain Eukaryota; kingdom Metazoa; phylum Chordata; class Aves; order Passeriformes; family Icteridae; genus Agelaius; species Agelaius tricolor. Next base: position 1,065,764 of record NW_027269278.1, on the reverse strand, counting down.
CTCAGCCATTCTCTTGGCATCCAGCACAGCAGCTGAGGGGGCTAAAGCTGGGCTGGAAGCTGCAGCCAGGGAGTCTCACCATTAATTCTGCCATTTCACCCTGCACATCTGACCTCTTTAAGAGTGATTTGATGTTTCTTTAAGAAACACCCTGCCTCTATGAAGAAATGCCAACAGAAGAGAAGTTTCAAGCTTGCTATTTTTATTTAAGCTGTTGGAATAGTATGGACATAATGTAAGTAACGGGACCAGCCAAGAGGGTGTCTGTCAGTCAGTGACTCAGTCTTCAGATCAGACAGATGCAAGCCCATATAAACAGGTTCAGCCCAAAAGTCATGATAATAAATAATTTATTTTCATACATTTCAAAACACCAGATACAGTAAAGCGAGTGTTTTCTTTGGAAGCAGGCAGTACTGGTCGGCTGGATCTGCTTCCCACACCAGCAATAACATGTTCTGAATGAGTGGAGGGAGATTCTGACCACCATTCTGCCAGAGCCTACTTGGTTGAAGACTGCTGAGTCTTAGGAAATTGCTCTGAAAGGAATTAATTCAGTGCTTTGAGGTACATGGCATCGTCAGGATTTCATTGCATCGCTGGAAGCAGTAGAGAAATGGAATCAGCCAGATGGGCATCTGGAGAAAATGGACTTTCAAGGCATTTTTTCTCATCGTTGTGGGATTGCTGAGTCACTCACAGCAAATGGAAATGTCCCAGGACATTTAAAGATTATTTTAGATCATCTGAACTGCCACATTAAGCTGGGAAAATAAATACATGGCAAAGCATGGGAACACTGGAGTGCTCCAGGTGAGGACAGCAGTTGGCTCCAAGGAGCCCCTGGGAGCTCCAATGATCCTGGCAAGGCCCATCTGGCTGAGAGAAGCCCAAATGACCCTATAGATGAAGGAGTTTGGTGTCAATGCAGCAGCCTGACCTCTGATGTTTTAGGGTTTGAGATCCCTGTTAATATGTTAATATCTTACTCCTTCAAAGTCTCACTGCTGGTATGTGAGGTAAAAGTCAATACAGGAGCAAAAATATATGCCCAAATGTGCAGGTAAGGTTTCCAGATATTTCAAATCCTCTGTTTAAGTTGTAATTAGAAAAGAATTCATCACTAAGCTGGATATGACCTTGCCAGGAGAAAGGAAGAATGCAGGAGTATCTTAAGCAGCATATTCCAGGGTAAGTGGTCTCTCAGTCTGGTATCCATGCATCTTACTTTGAGGACAAACCATATGAACACAAACCTTTACTCATTATTTAATATGGTCATTTAGAAAGCAAAACAAATAGATATTTATTTTTACTATCATTTAGCTGTGCATGTTTTGTATTTGTCTAACAAGGAAAAAGTACAAACTGCTTTTCTCACTGAGCTCCCAGGGAATTTGGCAGATTTCTGCTGCATCTTCGGGTGCAAACCTGGGGTCACACCCACCCTCGCTTGCAGCAGCCCCATTCACATATTTGCATTTATAAACTGAGATCCTGTCCTGCCTCCATTTACAGATCAAATGCAGTAAGTTTAGCAGTGAGAAGTGAAAAGATTTCAATAGCTGCTGGAACTGGGTGGGCTCTGCAAGCCCCAGCTGCTCGTGGGTTTATCAGCAGCAGCAGTAAAGTCCATGGGGTTGATAAGCAGAGACATGACCTGTACAGCCTGGCATTGTCTGTGAAGGTGACCTCAGACCTGATGGGCAGAAGGAGAACTCTTTAACAGTCCTCACTTCCTCAGGTGCTGCTGCACTTCCAACACCTGCAGTGAGCAGGGAGCACCTCTGCCAACTCAAACACCTCTCATCAGAAGGATAATTAATCCCTCAGAATAGCTATGGAATATCCAATGCTGCTTTGAAAAGAGAAGGATTAGGTTCACATGTTCTGGAAGAGAGCACCCAGAATGGGTTTATTGGAGGGTTTCGAAAGAGGTGGAAGGGAAGAGAGTGTGGAGCAAATTCTTCTACTTGATGTCCTTTGTCAACAGGACAGGAAGACATGTGCAGGTCAGGGCACTGAAAAATAAATGCCAAAGCAGGTACAATCACTGACAGCTATGGCTACAAGCCAGGCTCTCAGGCTGGAGGCTCCAAGATATCAAATACTTTGTCAGTCTTAGCAAGTTGGTAAATAAAGAGAAGGGTTTGGAGCTGATCCTCACAAAGAGTGCTTTCAGCCCCAGCTCCTACTTCAGTACTCTGCAGCTGGGGAAGGGCACAGGGATCTTCATTTATGCAGCCAGCAGCAGTTTATGACAGGCTCCATCTCATCTCAAGCATCTGACATAGACATGCATCATTGTCCAATTCTCAGATTCTTGCATCTAAAAGTTTAATAAGCGCTTCATTTGATTTCTTAATGCATTTCACAGAAAGTGAACATTTTTCCTGGCAGAGCAGGGACTCTGAGCTCTTTTATCTGCACCCCATAAAGGGCTAGGATGTCTTTTTGAGCTTGGCCAATAGTTTGAAAGTAATCCAGATTTTGGTTTTCCTGCAGGTCTAAATGAAAAGTGAATGTTTTAAGTGGAGGAGTAAGAGGTACATTGAATTTGGAAATATGACCCAAGTAGCAGCAGAGCTGTGGAAAAATTCAAGGAGTTACTAAATCTTTAAAACTCAATTGTTTAGAAATTAGGCACATAGTTTTAAAATGACATTTTGGCAAAGCTGTTTAAGTTACCCTTCCCATCATATATTTTATTAAACCTTTGCCATATGCCCAGTCTTAACTGGCCAGCAGTGTCCCCAGGAGTTTCCCCTTCTTGCCTCCAAACTCACTAAATGACCAGAACACATGTCCAGCCATTGCTCATCAGCACTTGAAGAAGCCTTGGTGCTTGGTTCTAAATTCCTGGCAGCAAAGGTGAACTCCTGCCATTTTCCCTTAGCAGTGGGTCCTAGGGAAGGGAGGCCACTGGAGGAGATGATCTTTCTCTCCCATGATGCTGCAAGTATCATAAGCTGAGCAGCTTTGAGTTTCTTAAGGCTGAGCTGCTTCTCTCACGCTGTAGGAGCAGAAGAACATCTGGTCTTAGCTACTGTTTTTCAACTGGATCATCTTGTGCCTCACTAAAATGAATGAGAAACACATGCAAGCTGTATTTTCAAAAAGTTGTATTTCATTGATGCAACTCAAGGAGTGATTTTCACATGCAATTAGATACACAGATGTAGACAAGCAACAATTTACACACACACACTGCATTTCCAACGAGGCCCTACGAGCATTCCCAGATGCTTTACACATGGAAATAGGCACATGGAGAGGAGGCATGGGAAAGTATTCACATGTGCAATTGTATCTTCCCACAGCAATGCCTGGGAATTAGAAAGGACTGACTGAGACAATATTTTGGATGTAAAATCTGATGACACTTTCAATTCTGTTCTGCAGGCCCCACTATAAATAATGCTAATTATTAATTATGATCTGCCTACAACAGCACTTCCCCAGGCACTTTGCAACAGGCCAGAGAAAAGGAGCTGAAATTGCCCTGGTGTTATTCTGCTTTTGAGAAACTGAAGAACAACTGGAGCCCTCTGCTCTGGAGCCAGGGTGGGAGAGTTGGGGGTGCTCATCCTGGAGAAGGGAGGATTCTGGTGAGACCTCAGAGCCCCTTCCAGTGTCTAAAGGGGTTCCAGGAGAGTTGGAGACAGACTTGGGACAAGGGATGGAGGGACAGGACACAGGAAATGCCTTTAAGTGACTGAGGGCAGGATTAGATGCGACATTGGGAAGAAATTCTCTCTTGTGAGGGTGGGCAGGCCCTGGCACAGGGTGCCCAGACCAGCTGTGGCTGCCCCTGGATCCCTGGAAATGTCCAAGGCCAGGCTGGATGGGGCTTGGAGCAACTTGGGATAGTGGGAGGTGTCCCTGCCCATGGCAGGGGTGGAATGGGATGAGCTTTAGGTTCCCTTCCAACCCAAACCATTCTGTGTGTCCATGACTTGATGTCCCTGGATAGCTGCACTCACCAGCATCTGACATCTTTCCCCAAAAATGTGCACAAAGGACACAGGGCATGAAGGCAGTGACAGCTGGGTCATGAATCACAGCCACTGAGTTCCCAAAGCTGAATGCTTGGATGTGCAAGTCCTTGCACATGGAATTACCTGCTGGAATGCTGGCTGAGAGCTTGCAACAGCCTCTGCTCATTTCCCTAAACAGATAATTTCTCTGACCCCCTTCAGTCCCTGTTTCTATTAACAGGCCAAGCAAGCTCTAAGAGCCAACATACTGAAGAAGTGGAAAAGTTGGTTTATAGAAAGGAAAAAAGGGGAAGGAAAAGAAAAACAAAAGCCAAGTTATTTCCACAATGCTTGCATTCCCATGTCTTAACCCCAGCATTCCCAGCACGTGCATTTTTATGGCGCATCTGAAAACCAACCACAATGCAAAAGAAGCTTCAAAGTGTTTAAGAAAAGGAAAGCTGAGAGGGAGATGAGGGGACTGAAGTCAGGCAGGGAGGAGCAGGACTCTGCTGTCTCTCTCCTGCAGTCTCAACCAGGACCTTGCTCTGCAGGTGACCCAGGACAGCAGCACAAGTTCAGGACAGGAAGGTCTGTAAAACTCAGTTACTTAGAGGGTTTTCATTTCCCTTTTAGTAGGTTGAAATAGCAGAGCATGACCAAAATATTTGTAAGTGCAGTTCTTTTGTCCCTGTAATTAAAACAAGGTGAGTCTTTGAGGTGCGGCTTTTGCCCAGGTGGGGAGAGGGACTGGAAGGCATCCTGTGCTGTCCCTGGTGGTGCTCACAGCTGCAGAGAGGGGAGCAGAGGCACCTGTGGTGTTACAGAGGATGTGGAAGTGTGGAACATTGCTGATATTGTTTACTGGACCATGGATGCTTAAGGGATCAGAGCACTTGGACAGTCAGTGCCACAGCCAGGACCAGCTTATACACCCCTGCGGCATCTCCTCTAGGCACAAGGGACAGCAGCAGCCCCTCAGCCAGTGAATTCCTGTCCCCAGCAAAGCTCCAAGCAGATGCTAGCAGCCCCTTCCCAAGCAGTGAGTCCATCCTGTGTGATGGAGCTCCTTTACTCTAAGGATTTTGTCAACACCTCAGTATTATTAAAAGGTTGCTTTTAAAGTCAATTTCCTTTTTTCCCCTTTGTACTCTATAGAGTATTGCTGAAGACTCTCTCCCAGCCCAAAATGAAGATCCATTCCAGGTTTGGAGTCACATCAACAGTTGGCTGGTGATTTATTTTAGAGGTGCTGGTGTAATTACCCAGCACACACACCTCCCATTCACACTGAGTTCCCTGCAGCTAATGAGTCTTCCCAGAGAGGAGAAGGAGGAGGTCCGGTTCGTTCACTAAACCCTGTGCAAGTGAATGAGCTTCTAGAATGAATCCAGCCTCTGTAAAGACAGCATATCCTGAAAGCTGTCAGGCCTTATTACAAATAAAAATGGCTCAGCTTCCTTAAACTGAAAATTTCAGCCCCATTTTGCCAACAACACCATGCTGATGTTCTTTTCTCCCCAGCATTTCTGTTTGGGTCAAAACATTGATGGATTTGTTTTGCCATTTTAACTTCTGTCATCTATAGCAGCACGTTGGCTACACAAGGCAGGGTTTGGCCAACAGTGCCCCAAAAGATACTCTTAAATACTTGGATACCTGAATCCAACATGTGCTGATACTGGAGATGTTTGGAGCAGGGATTACATTTCAGAAATATGAAATGCTGCCTTTGGTACCAAGTTTAAGTGGTGTTTTTGGCAGGCAGTATGGGATGAGCTTTGTCACCAGCACACCCTGGTGGGGTATCTTTGTGGGCTGCATTTTTGCACCCTGCATCAATCTGGGCATATCTGTGCATTACAGAGGGGTGATGCAAAGCAGAGCTTGCCAGGTATCTGGAGGAGGTGGGATGGACCTTTGGTAGCCTGTTAGAGCCACCAGCTGCCCACCAGCCCTCTTTGTGCAAGACAGCCAGGGGTGGATCGGGAGTGGAGAGCGGATGGTGCCAGGTGCTGGCCTGGGCCCTGCCGGTGGCCATCCCGCCTGCAGAGCTGCTCAGGGCAGCCTTTGAACTCTGTCTGAGCGAGCTGAGCACTGGCCCCCACATAAATGAGAGCAGCCTGGAGACTGTTATAAATTACAGGGCTGCTCCAGCCCCAGAGGCAGGCACACATCTGGCTGGGCTCCCACTGGGGCAGCGGGGCTGGACTTGTTGCTCTGGCTCTGGCTCAGTCAGACTTCCCGTTCTGGGGTGATCTTCTCATGGCTGCTCAAGCTGGGCTTGGGCCATCAGAGCTGGGAAACCTTTCCATCTTCCCTTTGCTGGAAATAGCAGTCTTGATGGAAAGTGTTGTCAGCTTCGTGCCTGAATTTCTGATGGTGACTGTCCCACTGACCAGCCTGGCCCAGGCAGGGTCACCCTTCTGTCCCCATCACCTGCAGCTCTCTTCAGGATTCCTTGACAGGATCTGCCCCAACAGTGGCTCTTTTTCTGCCCAGGGTTTGGTTCCAAACCAGCAAAAACCTCAGCAGAGCTCCAGGTGCTCTCTGAGCTGGATCTGGCTTACCTTGTCCAGCCCTTGTTCTGGATTGCTGGGCTGATCTCAGCAAAGAGGCCCAAAGCAGGTCAATGTCCCCCAGACCAACATCTCCCACCCCTTGTGTCCTCCCTGCATGGGTGTGAAGACAAACCCTGGTCCTTTCTGTTTAAATTCTGTAGACCTGAGATACTGTTCTACAGCTCCTACTGGCTTTTCAGTTGAAAAGATTTTGAGCTTTTACCTTTTCCTCTAATCACTTAAAAATGAGTTTCTGGAAAGGCAACCAGGAAAGAAGCCAGCAAACCCCCAGTGCAAACCAGTCAGGAGCCCTGATAATGTGACTTTTTCCTGGAATGGGACAGAAGCAAAGCAAACTAAGGAATTCTCATGCTAACACAAAACATTTCATTCACTTCCTTGCAGGTGATTTCACTGCTTCCGAGCATGAAAACCCTTCCAAGTGCAGTTCCCCTCTCCCAAGTCAGGTAGAGAAGCAGGAGCTTGGGCCACCATGAGGGCAATGGGCAGCACTTACAGTGCTTACACTCCCCATCAGAAATGAGCCATGGAGGTCTGGGCAGTGCACAGCTCTGCTCTTCCTTTAGAATGAGGCACTCATCAGTCTTCATATTGGCTTTTCACTTCAGTGCCCATGAGGATCCTGAATCTTTTCAACTGGCAGAAAAATGACATGGAAAAAAATGGACTTTTTTTTCCCTGTATATTTAAATAAATGGGTGGGATTTCAGATATATAAGCTGATGTATCTGTAATCAGAAAAATAACTCTAAACTTCATATATGAATTTTGGAGTTTTAAATATTTGGGATCTGGAAAAAAATGTCCATGCTGATGGAATCCTGTCAGTCTGATAGCTAACCTCACCTCCCATGTCAGTCCCTTGGCCCAAATGCTCTGTTCCAAAAGCCTCCTGTCCCAAAACCAGGGCTTTTCCAAGAAAAGGAAAAGTGTTCCATTTTTACCTTTTATCTGGTTGCATGCACAGGGCTGAATGCAGCTCCCAGGAAATCTTGTACAATTCAGCTGACCTGCCCAAGAGAGCAAAATTCATCTGTTTGTGTCTGTGGTGTGATGATCCAGAGTCCCCCAGATGGAAGGTGCTACGGAGGTATGGAAAAATTGGATTTTTGAGGTGCTGGGGGTGCCTAGAAGGGGGAGGAGGTCTGTGCATGGCTATGCCAGCCTGGGGAGTACAAAGTGGGTTCCCATATGGTCAGTTTTTAGGATTTCTCCTGTTTCAAATCTGCATAAATGGCCCACTCAAGGAGGCCAAACTATTAAAAACAGCTGACAACGAAAAAGGGGGAGGTGAACGCCAAGCAAGCAGCAAGTAAACTCTGTAACTGAGCTGACAGATGGCAAATTAATGTTGTCAAATAGAAAGAAGTACATAAAGCTAAGGAGCACTATGACCAGATTGCTTTCTTGCACATGAAGTCTTTAATCATATGGATATCCTTGCTATTTTTACTCTAATGAGATTGGGAAAGAAAAATAAGACTGAGGCATCAAATTTAAGATGAATTTGCTTTGAATCCACAAGAAATTGAAGCCCTTACAGAAACAAGGAGAATTATTTGCCAGGCAAAATTTGTGTCACAGATGAACTTGTTTGTGCTTCTGAATTTTGACATGTTTATTTTATTGGTAATATTGCTGTAGCCAACAAGAGTAATAGCCAGTGTAGACAAGCAAGCAAAGGAAGTTGAGTGAAAAATGATGTTCATGGAGCTTTTTGCCCTTAGGCAAAGGCAAAAATAGAACCCAGCCCACCAAAGCCCTTCCCTCTCATTGGTAAAAGGGGAAAAATAGGAAAAAAGCCCCATTTCTCTTGTAAGGTACAACTTGATGAAATACCAAAGAGCCAAGTACATTAACTCCAAATAATTATTTTCCCTTTGTGGGATTTATAATGAGAATACAAAGTTAATTTGCTTCATGTATTTCTTTAATGGTAAGTGTGAGGATGTCTTTTAATCAAGAGGTTAATGTGGGCTCTGACAACTATTAAGGTATTCACACCTCTGATTAAAGGGAGGATCCGCTGTGTTTGAGCAGGGAGCTCGGTAAACAAATACATCAATCATGAGAAAATCCCCCCAGAATGTGCATGGTCAGAGACAGCCGCCAAGGCAGTTAAAAGGAAGCAATTTTCCACAGTGCTTGGAGGTAGGTAATATAAAATAATCCATAATTAAGTTTAATCATGGCTTATCAGGCCTTCCTAGGCCTGTGAGCATTGTGGCTAATGTTTAACATATTGTCTCAGCTCTAAGTTTCCTCTGATGCCATTTCATTGATGCAATGAGCCCCTTTTATTTGGAAGTGGCAGATGTGATAAATGTGTCCGGAGGCCAGATTTGTCACTGATGTGACTTGGGATAGCTCAGCAAGTGCTGATATTGGGATCCTCTGCTAATAAAAATTGGGTTTGCTCAGTGGAGCCAATGGAACAATCCAATTTACACAGAAGAGCCTGGCCCAGCTGTTGAAATGGTCAGATCCAAGCCCCTCAGTCTTCCTCAGAGGAGGCTCAGGGAAGAGCACAGCCCCTCCTACACCCACCTAAAGGAGGGGACAGGGCTCGGGCTGTGCTCCAGGGAACAGGGACAGGAGCAGAGGGAACGGCCTCAGGCTGGGCCAGGGCAGGCTCAGGGTGGGCACCAGGAGGAATTTCCCCATGGAAAGGGGGCTCAGGGATTGGGAGGGGCTGCCCAGGGGGGTTTGGAGTCCCCATCCCTGGAGGTGTCCAAGGAAGGGCTGGAGGTGGCACCGAGTGCTCTGGGCTGGGGACAAGGTGGGCATGGGGCACAAGCTGGACTTGATGGTCTGGGAAGTCTCTTTCAGCCTTAATGATTCTGGGATTCTGGGATTCTGGGATTTTTTTATTTTATTGACTTAAGCTAGAAGTTGCTTTAACTGTAAGGCCAGTAGCTGTTTTACTGGGAGGAGAAAAATGTTTCTCCTACACATAAAGCTGCACAGGCTTCTTGCCTGCATCAGGCAGGGAACAGCTCTGGGGTCAGAGCCAGGTGGGAGATGGGCTGTCCAGCTCAGGATACAGGAGGTCACACAGTTGGGGATGGCCAAGGCTGTTTGCTAGATCTAAAGAAGTCTTCTGTCCCCATCCTCTGCTTACATATTGGGAGTATAGAATTCTTACTTCACTATAATGCTGTGGTTCTTTTTTTCTTGGTTTCTCAGCATTTAACAAAAGTTGAGAAAAGTTTTGCAGGCAATTTTTCCCATTTCAGAAAGAAATCCAGTTTGGAACAAAGTGGGAACTCTTTGTTAATCAAAATATGCCAATTAATACTGTCAAAAGAAATGTTCATATGTACTGAGATGACATTTACAGAATTTAACTTATTATCATTAGATTCAAAAAACACTATCCTGAAAAAAAAGAAGAAGTTTGCTGAAATGCAAAGTATCTTAATTTTGATTAAAAATTTGGAGGAAATATTCTGGAGAGGGGACACAGTTTGAAACATCCTTGTCCACTTAGGCAGTTTTTGGTGGGCTACAGAAGGGGCTTTTCACAGAGCTCCCCTTTTAACTGGCCAAGAGAACATCTGCTGACTGTTCCTCAAACCTAACCTCCCAGCTTTATGTTTAAATACTGATTCCCAGTTTTTAATCCAGGCCATCATATTTTCCTTTGAGTTCAGGAACATCTGCACTTAGGCAAACCTCTCTTTATGTTTGCTGTGGCCTTGCTGAGCCATGTCAGGGGCTTTGTGAGCCCTGTGTGATTTGCAGGGTCCAACTCTGTGAGACCCCAGGGTCCTCAGCATCCCCCAAAGGCTGTGACTCCCCATGGCATGTGGGGATTGATTCCTGATCCTTTATCACTGAGTTCCCATGGAAAAATCCTGCCCTTGGCCCTGGCACAGGGTGCACAGAGCATCTGTGGCTGCCCCTGGATCCCTGGCAGTGCCCAAGGCCAGGCTGGACAGGGCTTGGAGCAGCCTGGGACAGTGGGAGGTGTCCCTGCCATGGCAGGGGTGGGATGGGATGGGCTTTAAGGTCCCTTCCAACCCCAACCATTCTGGGATGCTGTGACCCAAATAAACACGGGATGTTTCCAGGCAGCAGAATTGTGCAGTCCATCAGCTGTGCCCCAGGATGTGGGGTTTAGGTGGGAAGGACTGTAGGTAATGCTGTTATCCCAAATGCTGGGGCCTGGAGAAGGGATCAGAGGGCTCTCAGCCACCCCCATTCCCTCCTGAGCCTGGCAGGGACGGAGCTCTGCCCTCCTGGCAGAGCAGTTTGTGCTTCCCTGCTGGCCCATGGCTTTGGGCTCAGCTCTTCCAGAGCTGTGCATATAAAAAAAACCAGCCCATAAATAAAGTGTTTGCTGTTTCTTTGGCAAAAGGAAGAAAAGCTACAAACACTTACAATTGATTTTTGTTTTTTAAAGTGTTCGGATGGAAGCTGAAAGTCTATCACAAAGATGATTCTTTGGCTTTGATTTGACACTAGATTTCAGTCGGTCCAATGGAATTTTAATGCTATGGCCAAATATAACATCAAATAATGAAGAACTTCAATGGTAAACATTAACACAAACAGGCATCGAGTATATTAAACATCTTTTAGAATGCAACAGGCCAAATCTGCAAATTGGGAACAGGTCCCTGAGCTGGCACACTATAAAAGCAGGCTTCAGTTTGCCATCTCCAGGACCTGCCGATGGAATACAGGGAATATCTGAGCTGGAGTCCATTACCTGTTTAGATTAAACTCTGTGTAGCATTGATTCAGTTATTTATTTTGGCTAAAGGAAGCAGTGTTCAAACATGGGTGCCTAAATGGGATGTCCATAGCCCAAACCTGCACTAAGGGGACTAAGTGCTTATTCTGTAAGTCTGGCCACTGAGGCCAACAGCTGAGCCCAAGATCAGTGCTGAAAATGGGGCCAGATTTTACAAACTCAGGGCCTGCTGTGTGTGCTTGGGGTTTTTCAAAAATGCAGAATCCCTGCTAGCTCCCAGGGGGTGCAGGTGGGAGGCCTGAGAGCTGATCCAGGGACAGGGAGTGCCCCTGGAGCACAGTGTGTCCTGCCCCAGGATGGGCCCTGTCCCTTACCTGTGCTGGGCACCCTCCGTGGGTGACTCTGGCCACATCACCAACTCCTTTAAAATTGCCCAGCCAAAATGAACCTGAAAACTGCCACTGCTCAAGTTCTGTCTGCATAAAATGGATTAATTCATTTCTCTTTCACTGCCCAGGCTTTAAGGGGTTGCTGCCATGCATTCAGGTTGTAGTGATTAATGGCTAGAAAGCATCTGATGGGGGTTCAGCTCTCCTGGCTTTGGGAACACTGAGTGGGTTTGGGGACAAAGAACCCAGTATTGGAAACATGCACTGGATTGAGGAGTGGTGCTCCTGCTTTTCCCAATAAGTAAATAATAAATAATGCAATTAATATGCCCCATAACAAGTCTTCCATTAAAACAATGCCTTAGCTCTAGAAGCAGCTCATGCATGAACCCCCATAGCATGCAAAGGCACAGACATGTTGCCTGAGCATTACATGCTTCTCTTGGCAACTGAGCTGGATCCCAAATGCCAGCTTCCAGCAGGGTTGTTTTCCCCACTTTGATTTTTAATTACGGATCACATGGAAGGATGGAGAGGAAAGGCCCAAGTTTTGGGGGGTGTTTTGTTGTTTTTTTTTTTTTTTTTCTTCCTCATTTAATAATTTAATTTGTATTCTGATCTTCAAATCCCAATAGCATCATGTGAAGTAGAGAAACTCAGCAGGGGAGGGGGAGGAGTGATAGGGGAGGGAGCCAGGGCTTTCTATTTCCATATGGTGAGCCTCTCTTCCTCGTGATCACAGCTTGTCATCTGTCTTCTTTTAAACTTCAGATCCCCTTTAAAAATCTTCCCAGCAAAGAACAGGCCATAAATGTGACATAAAGACAGTCCAAGTGAAGAGATTACCATGGGGTAATGGTGAAGCATGATTTCATTACAGGATTTCTTTACACAGGGGCACGGATGCAAGAATAACCCAGTCCCCAGGAAGTGTGTGTTTCTGGAGTGGTGCACAGTGGCACAAGTGTTATTAATATTCTGGGCAGATTAGCCTCTGCATTCCCCTTCCATTTACTTGGCAGACAAAACGACTCATGTCTTCCTGATAAACTGGGATCAGATCAATGACCACCTTGATTTACCTGGGTTTAAAACAGATCATCATTGTGGCCCAGCTGAGCCTCCAGCCCCGCTGCACCACCCTGCCAGGGACCACTCAGTCTTAATATCCCACCAGCAGAAGGAAGGAATTTTTTTCTAGTTTAGAGACTTTCTGTAAAGTAACAATAATGTCATCTCCTGACATGCAGCCATGGGAGAACAGAACAGATATTGCACCTGGGTTTTTGAGCCCCAATGCTGCTTACATGCAATGTTTCTGAGCATCTCTCTTAAGTACTTCACACAAACTTCTTCAAACATGAAATGAACAGTTTGTAATTGAACTCAGTGTAATGCAAGGATCCCTGCACTGATCTCCAGGCATGCCCCTTGCAGTGCTGCAGTGGGGGGGGCCTCACTCACAACAGCCCATTTGTCCTGAAAACTCTGGACGTCATTAAAACATAATGATTTCTGCAGAAAGACCTCCCTTCCCTCCTGGGCTCTGCTCCTGCAGGAATGGTTTGTTCTGCTGATGGAGCAGGAGTGCCACGGGCTGGGTCTGGCAGCGGGAGGGGAGCTGGGGAGCAGCAAAGGGGGTGCTCAGTCAAGGACCCTCCCCAGGCGTGAGCAGGGCTCCAGAGCCCCTCAGAGCCATGCCCAAGGCAGCTCCTGGGCATCGTGGGCATGGGGACAGCCAGTCCAGTTCCCGTCCTATAAGGAGGGAAATCCTTCACTGAAGTGGGGACCCACTGAATGGGAATTCCAGGCTTGGATCAAGGCATGTTTCTGATTTTAACTTTGCAATCAGCTGCTGGAGGTTCCTGCATCTTGACATAGCCAAAGCATGTCCCTGTGCCCACAGGAGCTCTGTACCAGAGCCATCTTTTCTGTCTTTCTCATCCCAGAGATGCTGCAGAGCAGATCCAGAGGTGGAAGGAGCATTGCTGTGGAGCAGCCTTGGCACTCAGCTCACAGCCCCATGAGGACTTGCCCTCCAGGCATGGTGGTGTGGGCACCAAAGCTCCTGCTGGGAGCTCCAGCCATGCAGCCCTCAATTCCCACTGCTCCTGCTCCTCACCTCATATGCTCCTGTCCCCCCCCAGCCCTCAATTCCCACTGCTCCTGCTCCTCACCTCACACTGCTCCTGTCCCCCTCCAGCCCCCAATTCCCACTGCTCCTGCCCCCCCAGCCCTCTCCAGGGCTGCTCAGCAGGTGCCTCTTTGTCCTTCCCTTCCCACCTGGGGAGGTGCAGATGGAGGTGTGGCATCAGCCCTCTGCAGTCCCTGCTGCAGACAAATCCAGCTCATGGCCCTTGTGGAAGCCCCTCTGGACATCAGGAGATCCTGCAGGACACAGTGCCCAGCTGGCCCAGCCCCGAGGGCCAGGGGCGTGGGCTGGGCCAGCCTTTCCTGATGTTCTGCTCTGGTCTGATGAAACATTATACAGAAAGATATAGGCAAAGCATTATGCTCACAGCCTTTGCCAACAAGTTATGTTTTAATGTAATTTAACTGTAATCTCAGAGTGTTTTTGTTAGCTATAATTAGTAAAATATGTCTGTTTTCTGTGTTCCTTGAAGACGTCTGAACTCCTGCCAGTTCCCTATAGTTTTCCTGACATGCAGTGTAACAAGCAGACCACCAAAATGTATTTACCAATAACTGTTTATTTACATTCCATGAAATCTAATAACATTTGCTCCCTTCATTCGGGATAAATGCTGGCCAAAGTGTAAAGCATAAAAAAATAAACACTGCCTTACTCTCCAACCCAGTCCACAGAATATTTTATTTTTGCTCAATTTGCCCTGCCTGGTAGCATTTTGGTGTTCTGCTGCTTGGAAGTTGAAAAAAAATTAAAAAAAAAAGGTTGAAAAAGTTCTGTAATGTATCTTCCTGTTCAGTCCAAAACCTTGCAGGGATTTCCTGGACATTTTTCATTTTAAAGTCTGCACGGGGCTGGTATTTCATTTCTTTGTTTTCAGCTCTTGCAAGCGTTTGAAACCATCTTGCAGAAAAAATATCCAGGGCACCGAACAGCAGCAGTGGTTGGTGTTGCACCAGTGCCAGTGTAAAGCACTGCTCCTTCTCCACATTCATTGGCTTTGCAGGTGTAAAAATAATCAGAATTAGGTCTGTATCTTGTTCTGCTCTAGTTCAAGAAAGTGTAACTGAGGGCAGAATTGTCATCTCAAACCTTAAACAGGTTCCTTTCCTCCTGTATCTGGATTTGTTGATTTGAGTCCATGCTTGCTCCAAGCCCAGCAAGCTCAGATGGTGCAGGGAGGAGAGGTCACATCCAACAGCTGTGGACAGCATCCACAGCTGGGACAGTGTGAGCTCAGCTTGTCACCATCAGCCACATGGTCCTGGCCCAGCTGGGGAAAGAGGATTGGGGTGAGCCTGGCTGGGAGGGTGAGCCTGGCTGGGAGAGGTGAGCCTGGTTTAGGAGTTGTGCCTGGCTCTGGAGCAGGGATTGCTCACCCAGGACAGTCTCAGCACCCACCCATCTTGGAGCTTGGCAGCAGCGGGGGCCTGTGGAGCAGCTTGATGGGCCAGGCTGGGCCGGGCTGGGCTGGGCCAGGCCAGGCCGGGCTGTACTGTACGTGCAGGGTACCAGGTTCCCTGGTGCCAGGTTTCCTGGTGCCAGGGCTGTGTTGTGCCATAGCCCAGGCAGAGCTGGGCACAGCCACGGCTGAACTGAGCAGCCAGATGGGTTTGGAGGGAACCCAAGCTCACACTGCAGTGCCCCAAGCAATGTCACCACGTCCCCTCCAGGGCCAGCAGGGCCAGCAGGGCCCAGGCAGCTGAAGGGCTCCCACGTTTGGCTGCTGTTGCTGCTGTGCCAGCACCCTGTGTGTGTCCCTGCTGAGCTCGAGCTGTGCCTGGCACGTGGAGCTGGGCTGGCACGGGGCTGTCCCACTGCTCTGCAGCCAGCACTGCCCTTGCATCCTTCCCCAAGGGCTTTTCCTCGCAAACTCACCCAGTTCAGCCATACCTCTGATTTGTGATTTGTGGGGCCTCTCACACCATCTAGAGAACCTCAGTTCAACCAGATGTGAGGCCTGAGACACCTCACTGGTGCTTTGGATGGTCAGCACTGTGCCTTGCGTCTTGATGGGACAACAGTCCCTCTCCTGGGTCACTGCAGGGCCTTTGGAGGAATTGGCTCCTTGAGGAGCCCCAAACCACCATGACACTGATGCACCTTTAGAGAATTAACCTTTAGAGCTGTTCCTTTGGAAAGCCATCTCCATCTTCACTGTGACATAACTGGTATTTTGTAAAGGCAGAGCCCTCTGCACTGTCCTAGATGCTTTCAGTTAAGGAGCTCCAGAACTGGATCTAATTTGAACATTAACAAATTAAGCCTCAGATTACCAGAGTTCTCCAGGAAATTCTGAGCAGCCCCATTCTGAGGCACAGATCACAGGACAACTCAAGTCCATGTTTCCAAACTGCCTTGAACTCTCTTGTTTCTGCACTCACTTCAGTTGAAGGTAAGGACTTCCCCTGCCTTCAAATGAGAGCAAAGTTTCAATGATTTTGGGGGGCTTGCTTGAAAAATGTCAGGCTCAAAGGTAGAAGAAGTGAAATTCAAAATCCAGTCCAAGAAAAAGCAGAAACTGGTGTGGGGTATGGAGCCTGCCCTGTGGCATCTCCCTCTGACCTCAGCAGTGGTGGCACAGAACTTTTTCCCCTGCCATGTTGCCCATTTACCCAGGCTGCTGGCAGATCTAAAGTACAGATCCTTTGGGATAATTAAAAAACAAACAAACAAACCTGAAAACTATGAAAAATTACAGGTTGCCCCACAGAATTCTGTGATTCTAGACCCATTTTTATTTTCTTTCATTGCCTTTCTGGGTTCCTGTAATTTTCTAGCTGTGGTGTTCCTAGTGTAAGGCTTGCACTGGTACTGGTGAGATATTTGGGGAGAGGAGGAAGGAGAGGGGTCCAAAATGCATTAAAAACTCTGGGAAACCTTCTCTGCTGTTGACCACACTCAACCGACAACACACCACAGCATTCCCTTGGTGTTCTTGTAGGATGCTCAGTAAATTGAGCTGTAAATAAGCTCCAAAACTGTTTACTGCTGAAATTTTGTTTCCAAAAGCAAAGAGCTTTTGAGAGCAAGTGTGTGAAGATGCAGCACCAGGCAAGAGGTGGGCATGCATGCAGGGCAGGTCCTGCCCCTCCAGGGCCAGTCCTGCCCCCCCAGCATCTCCCATTCAACCCAGTGCTCCCTCAGCAACTGCTCTGGTGGGAGATTTTGTGCTCCAGGAAACCCTGTCCTGCTGGGCTTGGCCAGGCAGGAGCTGCCAGCAGCCAATGCAGAGAGATGGTTTTGAGCATTTAGCACTGCTATAAACCAGCCTGGGCAAGTGAGAGGCCAAGAGGGTTTTCTGGAGATAATTATAAATATTGGGAAGTGAAAAAGAAAATTGGGATTTGCTGACAGAAGGAAAACCAAAGGAAAGTGCTTCCACCCTGAGTTTACAACCAAGCTGTCCTGCAGTAGTTGCTGGACTCAGGGAAGATTTGACTTTGGAATGGGAGAGGAAATCACCTTAGGACTTCTGAGCCACAGGAAAAATTTGGGAGACAATGGCAAAAAATAACAAACAGACCAAGCAAAACCAACATTCTTTTGTAGAAAGGAGATTCCTTCACCACATGAATGTGACTGAGCACAATCCCCAAGTCATTAGTCATCAAGTGCTTTATTGTAAATTCTGGTTTTTTCTCATTTAAGCTGGAAATTTCTCTATTTTCTGTCTGTAAAAGTGACAACAGATACCCAGTGTGACAATCTGGGCTCTTGGATACTGGTGGGAAGAAGCCAGGCTGAGAGAGTTTGGGGTGTTCCACTTGGAGAAAAGAAGGCTCCAGGGAGACCTTAGGGGCCATTCCAGTGCCCAAAGGAGCTCCAGCAGAGCTGGAGAGGGACTGGGCACAAGGGATGGAGGGACAGGCCAAGGGGAAGTGGCTTTAAGCTGGAGGAGGGCAGGGTTAGATGGGATATTGGGAAGGAATTGTTCTCTGTGAGGGTGGGCAGGCCCTGGCACAGGGTGCCCAGAGCAGCTGTGGCTGCCCCTGGAGCCCTGGCAGTGCCCAAGGCCAGGCTGGACAGGGCTTGGAGCAGCCTGGGACAGTGGGAGGTGTCCCTGCCATGGCAGGGGTAGAACAAAGTGATGTCTAAGATCCTGTCTAACCCTTATAATTCAATAAAAGTGTAACATGGCAAAAATTATAAATAAAGTAGGCCTAGAACATTGATTTAATTTATTGGAACTTGTCAACATAGACTGGTCTCCTTTTTTCATTTGAAATTGGGATTCTCCATGAAAGTGTGTGGAGAGTGTGGAACTGGATGGGCTTAAAAGGTCACCTGGCTGAGAGTCCCTCTGCCCCTAGCTGAGCCTTGGCTCAGTCCCTCATCCCTCAGTAGAATGCTCTGCAGAGGAGGTGGAAAAAGTAGGCCAGGCTCTGCTCACAAACACACCTCTCACATGTCGCCAATTCCAATGGAATCAGGGAATGAATCAGAATTAAAAACTGGGCAAAGGAGTTCAAAACCTGGTTGAACTCTCAAAGGGACAGTGAGTCCAGCTGCAGCTACTGAGTAACCATGTGTAAAAAACTTTAGAAATTGGGCAAAATAGGCCTGTGTGTTCTTAGAGAGAAAGAGACAGTGAAGGCGACGGGGGAAAGCAGCCACCTTCACACAGCCCAGGGCCCTCCTTGATTGCACCCCTACCCCAACTCTGCTCCCTCTTTCCAACACTCCAGCTATTTTTTGGTGATTTATTTCACAATCAAAAGCTGCTTTGCAAGGAAAAAAAAAAATCAAACAACAACCCAGAAAGCTGTCTGACTCATCCAGGCAGGACCCAGTTGGGTTTGGATGCAAACACTGGGAAAGCAGCAGCGGGGTGCAGGAGCAGCTGCCGGGACAGAGTCTCTGGGATGTCAATTCAGCCCTGACCAAACTAGCTTCTTTTTTTTTTTCTTTTTTTTTCGCCTTTTTTTTTTTTTTTAAAGTACCCTGACAATTAGTGGTAAAAAGGTCACTAGTAAAAATGAGTTTTGTGGTTTTGCAACTTTGCATTAAAAAAACCACCACACTTCTGGCACCGCGTGCCGGGGCTGGCAGCCTTTCCCCAGCCAGGACTGAATAAGCACACGGCCTGAAAAGCTCATTCACATCAGTCCCTCTAGGTCAGGCTCTCCTTACGTTAGCAGGGTCTTTGGGAGTTTGTGTTGCACCTGCCTGCAGTACATCTGGCTGGAGAATTGAAAAAAAGCAGGGGTTTAATGTTGCCTGGTCTCAGCTTCTCACTCTCCATGAACCCCACAATATATCATTTGCAATTAAAATATAATGAAATCAAATTGTGAGATCATTTCAAAGTTAGTGACCCTAGTGTTTAACAGGTTGTGAATGTTTTGAGAAAGGCTGAGGTGATAGAAATATTTTATTCCATATTCTTTATCCTTTAGAGACCTCAGAGTAATAAACAATTAAGTTGAATTCAAACTAACTGTGGATACTACAAATTCTCCTTTATTAGGTGTCCAATACACTGCTTTTTCTCTTTACTCTCTTAAAGAACTTGGACCAGGCTTGAGGTGTTATCAGAGATGATGAAAGCAACTAAACATCACAGTTCCACTGAAGGTTTTGCAATGAAAAATCATATCAAATACAGCCTGGGAGGCATCTGATGCTCTGTCTTGAGGACTTCCAAACTCGCATTACTTCAAGCAGGACATCTGGGGTCAGGTACCTTGTTAATACATTTAGGGCTTGTCTGAAGCTTCAGTGAGTTTCATGGAAGCAGCAAGTTGTTGTATGAGATGTTGAACTTCCCAGCCTAATTTCTCATTGATTTTGTCCTCCTCCCAGCCCCACCACAGTTTCCTCTCATCTCTATGACACAACCCAGCTGCCTCCCTGTGTGGAAGAGCCTCGACTGCAGTGACATTAATGAGATTTCTCAGTAGGATATTTTTGCCTAAAAATTACCAGTGTCAATGACCAGCCCAATCCATCTTGTGACTGGCTCTGGTCTAGAAGTGAAATGATTTTTTCTGAAGTTGTTGCAGAGTTGAAATCCATTTTCTTCCTAATGGGCAAAATTACTTTGGCAATGTTTTGATGGAACTCTAGCCACACTGGAAAGGAACAGAAGCAGCATTTTTTCCTTAACTAGCTACGATTCCATTTCTACACTTTCAAAGAAGTTCATTATGGGATCCATAGGAAAACAGAGGCAAAACCCTGCTGGGTCTGGACTTCCTGATGAAGATGCACTGTAGAGCACAGTGCTGGCTCAAGGACACAGCTTCCAGCTCTTTTACACCAAGCAGTTCCAGCACTGACGTGTTGGGGTGGGTTTCAGAAGGAGAGAAAAACTGCAATACTGTGACAAACAGCAAAAAATAGTAGACAACACCTGCAAAATACAGGTGAGATCATTCAGTGAGTAGCAGGAGTTCGGGGATGAAAAAGGGAAAAATTAATCTGTTTTCTCTCTGGATGATGCTCCCCAGGGATGAACAGATTCCCTCCAGAAGCCTCACACTCCACCCAACCTGCGCTATCAACCAGGAGCTCCACCAGTGACTCAGGAAAATGGGGAATTGATTAAAGCATTGACACCTGCCCTTGCTACTATAACTGTGGCAGGATTTACAGTGTTGGTTTGGAGGTTCCATGGAGCTGTGGTCCATCTGTATGGAAACACATCAGGGCTGGGGGGGGCTGCTGCCCGGGAGGGAGGGGAACGCAGGTCGGGCCGTCTCCTCTCACTCCCAGGCTCAGTTGCCTTCAAGATGCATGGTGCTCTTCTTTCATCTCTTGGATTCAAATCCACCATAATAAATAAAATTCTTCCTGTCTGAAAGATACATTAATTTTGGTGGTCTCAAAAGTAATGAAAATAAATACTTGACTTGGCATGTGGAGCCCGACTGGAGTGAGGAGCAGAATGTGTGTACTTGGAGCTGTTTTTACAAGAACATAAGCTGTGGAAAAAGCTTGGCTTTTTGCTCACAGGCTCTCCTCGTCTGAAGAGAAATGGAGAGACTTGAGAAGTTCAATCAAACAGACAGAAACACTGTAAAGTATGAGTTTTCTATCTCATTTTAAATGCTTTGAAAAGTGCACATCAAAGCATTGCAGGGGGAGGCACTGTCTGAACCCACAGGGATGCTCAGGCCAGCCCTGGCACAGCACTGGCTTTGCCAGTGGAGAGGTGGCAGGGCTGGCCTGCATCATTTCAGGCCATTTTAGAAGACATATGGGGAAATTGCAACAAAACCAAGGTTTTGTTAAATTAAAACAATTAAATTCCCCAATTAAAAGGAACCACCAACCACCATTCACTGTGGCTGTGGTTGGAAGAGCCTGGACCCACTGCTCTGGGGGTGAGTTGGTATGTGCTAGTCAAGTTAATAATTCCAGTTCTAACCAGTGCTGGATCCAGCATCCTTTCCTCATGTGGCAGCAGTGGGAAGGGCTGGGAGAATGGGCAATGGCAGCCTGGCAAAGTGAGATGTGCTCACAGCCAGGCAGGAGTAGAGGTGATCCTTCTCCTCCCCAGCATGTGCCCGTGGGCCTTGCCTGGCACCCAGGCCTGGAACTGCCAGGGCAGGGCAGCCCTGGGCTGCTCTGTGCACAGCTCATAGGGAAAACATCCACCTGTTCTGTGCCTGGTGTTTCTGGGCCACCCGGGCCAGGTGTGTTCACACACAAGTACACACATGTGTACACATGGAATCATGGAATCATAGAATCATTAGGGTTGGGAAAAAACCTCCCAGACCATCAAGTCCAGGCTGTGCCCCATCCCCACCTTGTCCCCAACCCAGAGCACTCAGTGCCACCTCCAGCCCTTCCTGGGACACCTCCAGGGATGGGGACTCCAAACCCCCCTGGGCAGCCCCTGAGCCAAACCCCCCTGAGCACCCTTTCCATGGGGAAATTCCTCCTGATGTCCATCCTGAGCCTCCCCTGGCACATGCCCATACGCAAATACACACATACACACACAAGCCCCCGCTTGGTTCTGCCCTTCCCACGCCCCACTGAGGGCAGGGCAGGACATGCCTGGACACTCAAACTCCTTCTGCAGCCGGGCTTTGGATCATGGTGTCAGTCCCTGCACAGCTGCTGCAACCATTGAGGCTTCCGAGGCCACTGATGCAACCAGCGACACATCTGACCCTAGCAAGGTGGCACTGGCACAGGGGGTGGCACTGGTACAAGGTGTCCCAGGACAGCTCTTCCCAAGCCAATGGGTGCGGCAGCTGCATCACTGAAAAGCTGAGCCCTTCTCAGGCTTTGCTGCTATTTAGCATAGAAGTGGGTTTGGTAGTCATGTTCCTCAAATGATGTTTATCATTTGAGCATAGATGAATTGTCTGACATAATCTGTGTGTATGAACTAAGGAAATCATATTTACATTATTCAGAATACATACAGAAGGTGCTCATGACTTTGGACCACCTCTGACTTGATAACAATTATCCTTTCCTTTGTCTAAAAGAGATGTGTACCTCAGGGTTCTTACTGTGCAAGCTGAATAGTCTGGTGGAATATATCCATGTGCCTGCTTGGTAGTGCAGTGATGAAGTACAAAACACACTTTATTAAGCTTTGTAGAAAATGTCTGGCATCTAAATGCTGTAGAATGAGAAAGCCATTTCAGTTGTGAATTAATGAATTGCATCAAAAAGCCAGCTCTGAGGCTGACACAGATATGAATAAAAAACCAGCAGTGCCTTACAAAGAACACAATATTCTATAAAATGCTGCAGCATAAAGAGGTTAATAAAAAGCTCAGCTCATTTTAGGTTAAATTAATAGGGAGTCTGAGGAATGCAAACAGGATCTCTTCTCTCTGCTGATAACCAGGATCATTCCTGGCAGGCTCTGGGAGGGGAGCTGTGACAAGTGGCACCTACTGTGAGATGCAGAGTCCAGAATCACTCCAGGCTGACGGGAGGGGAAGGTGCCACTCTGGAAGGTCTGTGATGTGGGGCAGTGCTGGCTGCAGGTTCTTGACAGAGTCAGACACCACTGGGTGAGTTCTGTGTTCAGGGCTCATTCTGAGCCCACTGATTTCCCTTCTCTGGAAAAGCCAGCAGAGACACAGCAGTCTGGAGACAGCGGCACTTCATTCAACACTTCTGACAGCACTTCCAGCTGTGTTTCAATGAGTTGTTATTTTGATAAACAGCATACATGCCAGGACCTTTCCAGGTGAAAAAGCACACACTCAGCACTTCCCAGGAACTGCAGCATCCCATTTGGATGTAGAATCCCTGTGATTTCATCTCCAGAAGCTGCTTGGTTTCATTATAACATTGCTTTGTGCTGGTTGTGTTTTGAAAAATTGGCTACTGTGGTGGACCCAGCCCATGACAGGGTTGAGAAAGGGTCAGTTTAGATACAAAACATCCAGGAAAAGCAGCTGTAGGGCTTGGAGCTCCCTGTGTCAGCTGTTTTTAGCACAGGCAGTGCAGCAGGGATGACACAGCCTGCTCAGCACAGGGAAGGAGCACTTCCAACAACAGCACTGGGCAGGGCAGTGATGAGCCTTGTGTGAGCAAAGGGATCACTGCTGGAGACTGTCCCTAAATCAGGGGCTTTCAGTCCCCATCCAGCACCAGGCAGTGTGTCCAAGGACACTGAGCAAGGGCATCTTTTACTGGCAGGTTATTTAGTTTGGTTGCGCTGGGTTGTGTCTCCTCTTCACCATCTTCTGTCTCACAAGGATTGCCTCCAAATAGTCCAAAACTGTAAACTACCTTAACAAAAAACAAGCAAAACTGGGAAAGCCAGGAAATAAAAATATATTCATGCTAGTAGAGAGCTGTCAAGTTGTTGAATATGCCACAAAGATTAATTTAAATGTTGGGAGGCACACAAATTACCCAAAGCTGTTGCTCCCTGCTGCAAGGAGCTTGTCTCTCCTCTTTCCCCTTTTTCACACAGCCTCCTAATCTGCTTGTCCATGAATGGGTGAGGAGCTTTGGAAGTATAATTTCTAGCAGGCTAATTCAGAGTTCAACAAAAAATTTAGCCCAAACGTTCTGGGTCAGGTGATACTAATTTTACCTCTTTAGCTTTGGGAAGCAGAAGAATTAATCAGGCTGTAAGCACACTGATGCAAAAAAAGCAGGAAAAAATTTAATAAAAGCTACAGTGTTAACAAATACTGAACTAATGACCTTTGATATATGAAGCAAATGCTTCACCTACTAGCCTATACAAGGTTTCATTACCAGCCATGGGAATTTACAGGTGTTAAATTAGCTGCAAGATAGCTCCCATATTGTTGCCTGACTGCAATAGAACATGTTGAAAAAGTTAATAAAGAATTGAGCATAGGGGCTGCAGGGTTCAAACAAAACCCACTTGCCAGTTCAGTCTGAGGTCTTCATCAAGCTAAGTTCCTGCACAAGCCACAGGTTTGTGCGTAATTGTTCATTCCCTTTGCTCAGGCTGCAGGACAGCATCCACTAGAGATGCACCGACTGCCAGAGAAGAGGCAACACAGAGGCACCTGGAGCTGCCCTGGTCAGGTGGAGTATTGACAGATCCCCTCTTTTGGTTTTTTAACCTTTTTACCACAATCAACGGATAAAAATTATTCTAAATGGGAAACCTGGAGTTCCTTTTCTGAATCTGCTGCCATCAATCTCTTGGGTAACTGTAGGAGTTGAAAATGCACCCAGACTTCCCAGTCAGCTGTGATCAAAGCACAGCTACCAGCCCCATCCCTGAATTTCACAGTCAGGTATTGAATCCCACACAAAGGATATTCCACAAGTCCTGACAGAGACAGGATGCTCACATCATTGCTGGAGTCGTTCAGTGCAAACCTGATCCCTTCCATAAATGCTCTGTGGTCACCGCTGTGATGGGAATGGGCTCCCTCTGCACACCCTTTAGAGTAGTTACTGTTTCCTCTCTTGTAGATAAAATTATGTTTTAAAAGTACAATGTATTACACCTAGGGGCAGGAAGGAGAGGTGAAGGGAAGAAGGGGGTGGATTTTACATAAGTGGGACTCTGAGATGAAATTATCTATTTTTTTTCCTTAAAACAAGATTTTGTGTACTCAGAAACCCCTTGGGATCACCAAACCCCCAGTTCAAACACTCAATTTCATCTAATAATATGCATAATTTAACAGTATCAAGTCTTTAATATACATCTCATAAATATTGGAATACATGGGCTGATGGTACCATCAGTGGCTCTGCAAATTGCAATGAAAAGTGGGAGTGAAAAAGCAAAAAAAAAAAAACAGAGAAGGAGTTTCAGAAAGCCTTGTTAAAGCCCCAGTGTGTACTCAGAGCATCCCCAGGCCTGCCAGCTTCCCAGACCGTGGTGTCACAGCCCAGGTTTTGTGATGGGAGTGGGAGACTGGGGGCACCTCACACTTCCCAATTGACACTTGCTATGAGAAAGAGTCAAATCAAGAGGCTTTGACGAAGCTGAACAGAAGAATCAGAAGAATCAAAGACAAGAAAAGAAAGGCAAGGAAGGAAGAGCAGATCCACCTGGTTATTCATGTTTGTGTGTGCATGTGTGTGTGTAATCACTTCTCCTATGGCTGATTTTGTACCCAGAAGCTTCACCACCAAAGGCAGTGCACTGCTCCAGTGCAGAATCCATCTCTCAGCTGGGCACTGGGAATGCAGAGGGGATCAGTGCTGTACTGAGCAATTGCAGCTCTAACTGAGGTAGATGAGGTCACAAATAAAGGCAAAGGGCTGGGGCAGGAGAGGAGGGGGCAGCTCTGTCCATTTGCTGACATTTGAGTTTATGGACTTCAGATATTCTCCTTGGTGCTATGAAGAAGTCACATGTTGTTCCACAAATACAGCATTCGTTTTCCATAAACAACAGCCATACAATAATTTTAAAGCTAAATTAGCGTGTGTGCATCATGCAATGTCCCCCTGTAAAGAGGGGAAAATGTAACAGATGGGAAAATATAATAAAGTAATTTTATGACAGTTGTAACAAGCCAAGAAACTCTAAAATGGCAGCAGATAGAAAACAGAATTATAAAGTACATGCATTGTTAGCTCTTTTCACTGGCGCAGGGCAGGTTAGTGAAATCAGAAGACAATAACCAAAATTCCCAAAGCAGCAACCTTTGATTGCCCCCCCAAGCCCATGTGCCCCCCCAGGAGAGACAGCAGGGTGCCCCCGATCTGTGCGGGGTGCAGGGAAGGCAATAATGAACATCCAAGCACTGCTTGCCCTCGGAGAGCTTCCAAGCATGGAGGAACAGTTCTTTATTTGCTATTTCCTGCTGCTCAGGGCTGCCTTGCTGACCCCTCTCCTGGTAAATGAAACACCTCTGGCAGCGCAGTGAGTTTGATTAAAACCCAGAAAATATAGGAGGTAAGACGTTTTCAATAACGCTCCCAACCTGCGCCTGCTCCGCCGGCCCGGAACGCAGCGGAGTGGGGACGTGATCACGGCAGAGATGTGCGCTCTGTCCTCAGCTTGCAGTGAAACCACCTCTGGAATGAATCTCAATTGTTTTTCTTAATCTTTCTCTTTTTTTTCTTTTTTGTTTTAAACACAGGTTCTATATGGTTTTCTCTGACGGTGTCTCCTGGGGGCTTGTGTTTTCTCTGCTCTTTAGCACTGAATCACAGTATCTTACATTTATATGGTACCCAGAGGAACCCCAAGCATGCAGAAATTATAAGCCAAATTTTGCTCTTGGAAGCATGAGCTCAGCTCATACCAAAGTTAATGGGAGGTGAGCACAAACATCTAAAGAGAAGAATTTGCCCTTTCAGACAAAGAGGAATCGTTTCACCCACCGCTGAAGCGCAGCTGCCTGTGAGGCAAAACATGGCAAATGGTTAAAGGTTCAGACCTTGGAGGTGCTGATCTCTATCAGCTCTTGAAGACAACGAGACCTAAGGATAGTCAACACCCCAGCAGGGTGCTGAGCTGGGTTTCAATTGTCTCGAGGCAGTGTCTCATCAATACACAACTTTCTTGGCTTTTATGGGCTAAAAATTAAAGAGCTCTTAAAATTAACTTTCTTTGTTTCTATTTTGAGCTGACTTGGACTTTTCAACTTGAAACATTTCATTTCAGGGTTTTCTAAGGCCAAGATTTGCAGACTGGGAAGGCTGAGTGGCGCCCTTGGGCGCTGGTGCAGAAACCACCATGGCAGAAAGCTGTGCTTGTTCTGTTTGCAGCGCTGATGGCAGAGTCATTTGGACATTCAGGAATTATACATCAATTTGGTTTTCTTGCTCTAAAGTCCCTCAGGTGGCACAGACAGTTCAATGCAGAGGGTGGTTAAGTTCCCTTCACTGGCACAAGCCAGGGTGTCAGGTTAGATGACAGTGGCCTGGGGCACATCCAGCTACCTGAAGTACTTCCTGCCTTTCCTCCACCACCTGATGGCTCTGAAAAGCACTGACACAGATCAGGGGTTTAAATCCAGAGTCCAGCACACCAAATACCAAAGAAGAAACTCCCTTCCCATGCTCTTGCTTTGCTTTGATTTTACTAGAAATGGCTGAATTTCCAAATGCTCTGCCTGAGCTCTTTTTTGGATAACTCTCCCCCAAGATGCAATCCAGATGCACAGCCAAGTGCCTTAAACCTCCAAACTGACTAAACCAAGTTATATAAAATTTTCTGAGTTTGCAGAATTGAGTTGGGAGTCTCGAGAAAACAGGCGTGCTTAGGGGATTTCCAGCGCTTCCTCCTCCTCCTCCTCCTCAGGCTGGCAGTATCACAGAGCAGCCTCTTCCCGTGGTGTTCTGGCACTCAGGGGCTCCATCCCAGCCAGAACAGTCATTTGCAAAGGTGCCCAAAGTTAAAAAAAATGTGGGGGAAAAATATTATTTGGCCTCTTTAGCTCACAGAAGGCTTCTTTGAAACACAGGACAAACTGGTGGCTCATTACCCAAGCAGGTTCTGCGATCCCCGACTCTTTGGGTGATGGTTCAGCCACAGACCTCTATGGAGAGCCAAGCACTGCAGGGACCCCAAAGTCCAGAAGGCTTTGTTTCTTGCTGTTTCACTAGCTGTTTCACTAGTGGATGGGCTTTAACCAAAAGCTAAGAGCCATAATGAAGGAAAATTGGAATAAGGAGCCAGGACCAACTCTCACGATAGTCCTTCCGCTCTTTGTTAGTGTAATTAACACCCGGAGGGCAAACCTAGGCTTTGGGAGCACCTGAAGGAAGCCCGGGGGTTGCAATTCACAGCCATTCAACTACTCAGTGGCATTTGCTAGGACGGTTTTGCACTTTGCTAAATGCAAATGTAGTTCCACTCTCATTTCCAGAGGAACTCTGCCTCTCTGCAAACTCAATGCTGTAATCCAAAACCAGGAGCCAGACTACCTAATAAACAAAGGAGCTTCATTCCCTCGCCAATCCCCTCTCTGAGCTCCGGAAGCACAAAATACCCGGCTGTGTTTCGAGGGGAGATGTCCGAGCCCCAGCGCTGAGCTCACGGGCAGTGCCCGGTGAGGGGCCCGGGGATGGCAGCCAGGGCAGCTCGGTGAGCCCGGCCCGGGGCTGGCTGGGCGGGAGCTGCGGGCACATCCGGGGCTGCTGCGGCCTGGCAGGGGAGCAGAGCTCATTAGCGTGCAATAACTCAATCACCCGCTATCATCCCCATCTCCAGTCTCTAAGGCAGTGGGTTGGTTTTTCCGAAGGCCGGGGAGCCTCGCAGGTCCCAGGGGCAGCGGGAGGTGTGCAGGTGCTCCAGCCCCGGAGATGGGGCCTTTGTGCCGCTGGGCGAGGGCAGCCGAGCCCAGCCGTGCCCAGCCGAGCGCAGCCGTGCCCAGCCCGGGCCCGCCGGGCTCCGGGGCCCGCAGCGGGGCAGCCCTGCCCGGAGAGCAGCCGGGATGGCATCGCTGGGCACACAGACACGGGCTGGGATTGAACGAGGAAAGGCAAAACTGGCCCAGATCGTGGGGGTGGGGCGGGGAGGGGGAGCGCCTGACCTCGGTGTGACTCCGCAAACCCTAATGTCTATTTATCGTTGTCATTCTCGCTCTTTAGGCTTCCAAACGCGATGAACCAGTTTCTCTGAGATCATGTTTTAAATATACTGCCCCGGGGCTACTCCTTAAAATTCAAAACATTGGAGGACACACAGGGAGGGCGTTTCGAATCATTTTTGACAAGTAGAAATTCTCCTTGACAACCTGAAAGGTGAGCGCCGGGAAGCCCTGAAACCCACACACGGTGCAGCACAGCATCAGAACAAGACCACAAAAATGCAGTTTTCTTGTAAGACACTGCCTTTTCATCTGCACAATTTGCCAGCAAATCTGAACCACGTTGCCGAAGGTTTCAATGTTGGATAACCCCTCTGGAGCACAGCCTGCTTCAGCAACTGCAGACCTGGTGGTGCTGAGGGCCAGAAAGACTCAAAGCAAGCTAGGGAAAGGCTAACCTGATGGACGCTGTCCCTTCCCATTTCATGCACTGGATGTCCAGTGTCTCAGATTGAAAGGAAAAATCCAGGCAGATGGTGGTCTGTGCCCCCACATCAGAGCCCTGTGGCTGGGTCCCTCCTCATCTGGGGCAAAGGCAAACTGGCACAGTTTAAAGCCATGACTTCAGAGTTCAATCAAAGCTCTGCATTTCTGCCAGCAGCTATCCCAGTGGACAGACCATATACCTTTAAGCGCTGCTCACTTGCCCTCTAAAATGGAGAAAATCATTAAAAAAAAAAAAAGAAGAAAAAAAAAGAAAAAAAAAGAAAAAGAAGCTGTCAGGAGTTATATTACCTGCAACAGCTGAATTTAATTAGTACAGCAATCACAACAAATATTTAAAAGGTCTGTGAAGGGAAATTTTCTTTCCTAGCAGAGACATGTGCCTCGCATGCTCTGTGCAGGACAGAGCTGCCATGAATGACTCATGTTGGAGATGCTTCACACAGCTGTGGGTTTTTGCAATCATGGCATGAGCTGGAGTATAGAGACAGGACATGGAGATTTTGGTACAAATCAGAATTTCGTCATCCTGTTGTCAACCCTTTCCAACCTGTTCCTGGATGTGCTGGCAGTGCTCTGTGTGCTCTGGTCACTGCCATCCCTCCCTTAGCTCTGCCTCCAGCTGGGAGGGGAGTTGTTCCTCTTGATAAAACCTGAAAAAAACCAGCAACAATAAGGAGAAGGTGGAGGATTTGCTGCTTCATGCCTGAGCACAGTGCAGCAGCCACCAGGGAGACAGCAGTCAGTCCAGGGGCAGCTAGGTCATCTCTGCTCCAGCCCTGGGCTTCAGATGGGGTGGGTGAGGAGGCTGCTGTTCTCTCCCCAGAACACAGCCTGGATCAGGGAGAAAACAAAGATGTGTGGCCAATTGGGTAACAACGCCTTTATCCTTACCAGGTTTCCACTGTGTGTGTGTTTTCTAGAGCCTAAAAGATCAAGGATAATGACTCTCTCCGAGGGATGGGCACAGATCGCAACAGCACTGGCATTCCTTAAAAGCCTTATGGTAGGAAAATAGGAGAAAGGGTCCCACAGCCTTGGAACTCACGTGACATGGGTTGTGGCACTGTCCCAAAATGTGAATTTGGGGCATCCAAAGAGTTCATTTGTGGTGCCAGCATGGTTCTGTAGCCCCCTTCAACCCACTGGGCTATTCCTCCTCATGCAGGCTTGCTTCTGTGTCCATGGCCATTGGAAAGGGCCATCGTTACTGGTGCTGGGTGTCTCTTTTCCTGCCCTCTTGTTCTATTTTAAGGACAATATATGACACAGTATGTGGTTTAACATGTTCACATACCAAAAAATGGAGGGAGTATAAAAGACTTACCTGTCTGGGGAGGAATTTTGCTAAAAGAGGAACCAGAGTAGGGTAAAAGAACTACAGAAATAGTTAACTTAAACACAACACAGTTTGGTGCAGCTTGGCTCTGCTCACAGCCAACACATGGGAACTCTGGGCAAAGCCATATTGCACTAGTTACAGGCTCATCTTGTGGACTTAGAGATGGAAAAGGCTTATTAGGTCATTGAATCCATCCCACCTGCCAGTGAAGGATTGTTCCCTGCAGAATTTCCTCTATTGCTTTGTACAGTCCAATTTTAAATGATCCAAGCAATGTGGTCTCAGTGACTTCCTTGGGGAGGCTCTTGCACAGATATATTTTGTTTGACTCAATCCTTTAAATGGTTAACCCTTTTCTTTCCCAGTTTGTCTTGCATTTTTCATTCTGTTTCCACTCTCTGAAACATGGAAAGTTTCATTTTATGTTTCCCTTGTTCTGTACTTACACAGTTATGGTCATATGCTACTGGTGCTGCCAGCCCTGAAACACAGCATCATCTCCAAGAGCTAAAAACATGACAATGTATTGCATAAAACCCCCAAATTTGCTTTAACCATCTATGCCAACAAGCTCCTCAAAGCCAAGAATCATTCAGGACATTCCAGCACAACATAATTATCAGGTGGATGCTCCAGTACATCCCTGTTTGGTGGAAAATCAACCCGTTTCTAGCTCAATACATTTCATTGTCACCATTAGGATGTAAAGCCAGTACAGTTCAGAGCTCAATTTGAACACTGGCAAACTCATTGCAGATTATCCCTGTTACTTTGGTACCTAAGGGCAAAATTTAACCAGGGACAAGCCTGGCTTATATTTTGCCCATCTCAGTGGAAGTGATAGTATAATAATAATTCTAGATAACAAGGTTAGTGCAAGATATCAAGACCTGGCTCTTCATTGTTTCAGTCTTTCTCTAATTACTTCTTTTGGCATTTCACTGTGAAGTGCACCATCAGCTCACAGGGCTGACACAACTCAGCTCTCTTGGCAGAGTGGGAAATCAGAGCCGTGATGCCATGGAGGAGGAAGGCACTGACACAGGCGTCTTTAATGGAGCCTTTGGGATTTTTTCTTCACATTGGAAAAAGCAAAGAAATCCAGGACATGCAGCTCTGTGATTTGAGGAGCTGCAATGATGGAATACAGACAAGGAGGATGATGTACAGATTACAGAGCAGTGTCCATCCCTGCAACACCAAGGACATAGCAAAAGGTGTTGCAAAACTTTGTTGGTTTTCCTCAAATCAAAGGCCAGGGATTGCTCCATTAATCTCTTAATCCACAGGATTTATAGAGATTGTGCAGTTTCCTTTCTAGAAAGGAAATTTGCACAGATAAAAGTAGTATATTTTATCAGACAAACTGATGCAGATGAGAACAATCTACCAAGCCGTGGGGTCAAGAGGACAGCTATGTAAGACATTGTGTCTTAAAGGCTTGGGGTTTTCTTCCCCCAGCCCATTGTGATTTTAATATCAGACAAGTTATATTCCTCAGACATAATATGCATATATTTATATACATGCTAGTATGTTTAGATTTTGTTGCTGCTGTTGCTTCGGAAGCCTTTTCCCCAGACACCTGTTGATCAAACACTGGAGGTGTCATGCCTAAAGACATTCAGTTCCTGGGTATTTCAAGAGACAGTTTAACTACTTCCCAGCAGCAACCCAGATCAATCCATTCCATGCTGATTTAGTTGGTGGAGAATAATGTTCTTCACGAGATGAAGAAGCTAGTCAGATGACCACCTCTGGGCTTTGTTTTCCTCACCAATAACATGGAGCTGGTGTGGCACAGTAACTCAGAAGGGTGGGAAGCAGAGGCTTTACACTGACTGTGCTCCATGTCCTGCAAGGACCAGCCCAGCTGATTCCCCCATGGCTGATCCCATCCCTGCTGATGCTTCTCTGGCTTAGGGCTGGGTTGTGCTTGGCCATGTCTTTGTGTGAAAGGTGGTTTCTCACTTGAGGTAAGCAAGAGAAAATTATCCGAAACCACAACCTTCCACTGGTTTTTGTTTGTTTGTTTGGCAACTCCCAAACCACACAGCCTATATTTAGAGGGACGATCAGGAAGTGGTGGAGAGGGAAAGCTGGAAGGTAG
Organism: Agelaius tricolor; assembly: GCF_023055355.1. NCBI lineage: Eukaryota > Metazoa > Chordata > Aves > Passeriformes > Icteridae > Agelaius > Agelaius tricolor. The sequence continues at coordinate 1,033,100 of NW_027269278.1, read as the reverse complement.
GTGTAGGTGAGAGGCAGGTAGGGGAGGGGACTCCCAGGTGGAAGTGAAAAACAAGGCAGGAGCCAGACTTGGCAAGAGCGAGCTCAGTACCGGCCCCAGGGGCGAGGGGCTGCCAGCAGGATGGGAGGGGAGCAGAGGCATTGCAGGGGAGATGCCAGGTGGAGAAGGGAGAGGGGAGATGAGGTCAGGGAGGTACTGGTGGGTGGAGTGGGTCCCATGAGGGAGGTCACATCCAAGAGTGCAATTTTATATAAGCCAGAGAGAGTGATGAATTATCCTGTTTAGTGCAGCACAGATAGCAGAGAAGGAGGCTGAGGCTGTCTCTGACTCAGGTTTCCTTATTCTGAGCTTGCTAAAAGATCACCTTTTACTGCCTTGTCTACAGCCAAACAGATAAATAACCCCATGCCTCTCCCCCAGGCTGGCTTATCATAAGGGTGTGAGTAAGCCTTGGTGCCTGGATCCAAATCCACACTCCCAGCCTCCCGGGATGTCCATCACGCTATTCCGTTCAGACCTACATGTATCCTCAGGATTGAGCATATCCCCAGCAGGGGTTGTTCCATGAACCCTACACCACTTTCCATGGGAGACCTCAGTGTTCAGAGGGGCCTGCTGCAGGCAGAGGTAACCCCACGGGCTGCTGTGGGCTAAATAGTCAGAGAAGCTGTCCAACAGATGAAAGGAGTTCCTCATGTGTAGCAGGATCCTTCCAGACTTCAGATCCAGTTGTTGATCAGTAATTAATTCCATCACCTAGCGATGGTGGTGTCCCAAGCAAGGACAAGTTTTTGGGTATTGAGCAGACCAAATCTGTTGCCAAGAACCAAACACTGCTGAGCTCCTCACCATTGAGCAGACAACAGCTCTCCCCACCTTCCCCGACCCCTCCTGGTTTCACCCAAAGCAGAGTCTGCTTTAAAGCACTGTCTTTTTATTCCCATACAGATCTGGAGGTGGGGAACAGGGTGGTAGCAACATCCTGACCTTAACGTGAGAGATGAAGCACTTTGAGGCTTGTGCAGGAGTTGATGTGAACGGATAGTAGTGGTAAAGACTTGAGAATGGTGTAAACACTGCTGCTGCAAACTGACAGCTCTGTGTGGGTGACCCACTAAGCCAACAGGTCTCACCAGCTCCAGGATGTGCAAGCATCTCCATCCAGAGCTAAATCAGTGAATCCAACCTATGGGGCTTCATGTGCCCCCTTCCACTCCAGTCAAGTTTGAAGCCTCCGAAGGTTCCACCAAACTCCAGAGGTTTTAGCATGGCTCCAGAGGTTTTAAGGACCCAGGAGCCAATGCCCTCACATGCACGTGTAACACAGCACAGCAAGTGGTGATAACAAACCAGTGGATGAAAAGCATGCTGCTTCTACATTGCATAGGATGAAACTAGTAATGTGTTGATAAAATCCACTACCCTTCAGGTAGAAGGTACCATCCTTTAGCTGAGATGCAGTAGTAGCAATTTGCAATTTGGGATGGTACCAGGCCTCAGGGTACAGATCACCAGGCACCAAAGCCAATCAGGAGTTCCTGACCTGATGCAGAGAAGGAGCAAATGTTCTCCATCATTTCCAAAGGAAACAGCAGAGTCAGCACAATCCTACCTACACCCAGGCTCTGGGGAGTCAGCTCCAGATTGGAAAATTCCATTACCACCCATGGAAACCTGGTCAAACAATGTCCCAGGTCATGCAGGGACTGCATGGGAGCCCAGGCTGCTGCAGTGCACACTGTGCCTGCCTGGGTCAGGCAGAGGCTTCCCAAAGCTCTCAAATCCACCCAATTCAATAATGCAACTTCTTGGCCCAGCCAGGCTCGGAGGGAGAGTGCTGGGCACCACCTACAACCAAGCTGGCTCTGAAATTGGGGTGTTTTGGGCTGCTGCAGAGTGTGCCGTGGAAATACCGAACATACCACGCAAAGTGCTCTGCATCTCAGCCCTCACTTGGCTGGAGGTAGAACTCTTCCCAAAGCAAGTATTCCAGGCTTGCATATAAATTAAAGCTCATAAATCAGTAGAGAAAAAATCTTCTCTATGGAAATGGCCAGCTTGTTAGAAGGGAGTTAAAGGCTGCAGACGGATTCAAGAGAGCCTTCCTGGCTGTCAAGAATGCACGAGGCAGCAGAGTTGTTTGGGTTGGGAGCACGAGTTGGATTTTTCTCCCCTCTTTTGAGGACAATGAAATGTAACAGCTTTCCTTCCCCTCTGAGCTGGTCTAAGCAGTGTGAGCTGGGAGACAACAGCACAGATAACATCTCTGGAAATCATGAAGTGACTGAAGAATGACTGAGGAGTTCTGAATAACTAAATAAAGCCCTCTGTGTTTTCTTTAGCAAGTAAAGAAAATACTTTTAGCATTTTAGTGTGACTTTTGGGGTCAAGGGGGAATCTCAAGTCCAAATACAACAAACTGGTGTGGAAATTACTGCCAAGAGTCTGATAGGCTGGGAGCTTGCCTTAAAGCTCAGATGAGAGAATACCGCTCACTGAAGGCAGGCTGAGTCTGAGGTTTTGCTCAGATCATGGCAATCTTGGCATTCCTGGAGGTGCTTGCTTTTAAAAGGTTGAGTGTACCTCAGCAGCCCACAGGAAGGGCAGGGACTGAGCTCCAGTGCTCCCCAGAGAGGGAGAACACCCTGGGAATGGTGGCAGGTCTCATGTCCAGCAGCACTTCCAGGACACCAAGCACAGAGTCACTATTCAGCCATCTGCAAACGCTTCCCTGACACGAAACACGTCTTCCCCTTGGGAATCCCAGGTCTACTTCAGAACACCTGAAAATGAAATGTTCCCCAAGTGTTCACCATGGGACAGCACTGAGAAGCTCCACCCAGTACCCAGCACAGACCATTGCATCTGGGGCAACCCAGCACATCTGGTTTGAAACCATTCTGCATTCACCAGTTTCTTCCCCAAACAGGAGCTTTCAGGTTTCCTTCTGTGTGCCATAATGAGAGCAGCAGCTCTCCCAGCACCAGATGGGAGATGGAAACAGTATGTAAAGGAGCACATTAGCACTGACTCCAGAGAGATGTGAGCTGGGAGGAACTAAAAGGCTCAATAAAGAAGCAGGAAATTAAGAATTCCTATTTCTCAGCTTCCTGACTTTTGATGCATTTACTATTGGAATTGCCATCTCTACCCCTCCCACTAGAAGTTCTAACCTTTGTTTGGCTTGTGCTGTTAATTCCAGTGGTATAGTCTGAATAAAGTCAATATTAATAATTCTATCTTCAAATACACATTCAATAGATTTTTGAAGAGGATTCTTTGTTTGCTGAGGTGGTAAATGAATAGTTACATTAGTACATCCACCAGAGACCTATCAGACCTGGTTCCTGTTTCATATACCCTGTCTTCATCAGCCTGGGTGGAACAACCCTGCTGCCATGAAGAGCAGAAGAGCACTTTAGAAGCATCACATTTATTTCTTAAGCTAACAGTGGTACTGCTGAAGCATGTGAGGCTTTTGTTAGCCCAGTACAGCTGGAGAAACAGACAAGCTTTCAAGTGCACAAGTGCTTCTTCTGCTTTCCTGGTATCACCACAGTTAGCCTAATAAAAGCCATGACCCCTCTCTTCAAAATGGTTTTTGTTACTCATGACATTCAGTCAAATGAAAAGACGATTACAATAAATAGCATGTGGGTTTTGTCTTCTTTTCTTCTGTTTCATTACTGTGTCTGCAAGTGGGGGGCACCAAGGATTCTCAGAGAAATTTCCTGTGCCTCCTCTAGTGTGGAGCCTTATCAGGAGCCCTTCTGCTCCCAGAGCCAGCCAGCATCTGACACACCGTGTCCCAGGTACCACAGCACAGCCTCCTGTGGCAGAGTATCCCCTGCATCTGCTCAGCTCACAGTCATTTCCAGCCACCTCAGGTTTGGCCTAAACCCCAGTACATCTGCTGGCTTAGAGGTACCACAGCAAAGTAGCTTAACAAACCAAAGTGATTGGTTTTAATAAGAATCTTGGCTCGTTTTGACAATGCACGGAATCTTCACGTTGGCACTACGAACGATTTTTTTAGGAAAATGTATGCAACTTTGCAGCCCTCAGCAACTAAATCCCCTCTTCTCTTCATGGAAAGGGTTTCCTGGCTATCTGCTTTCTGATGGATTCCAAGTCTCTCGCAGCTGTTTGTTGTCTGGGCTGGAAACACTTTCACATGGAGCTCAGAGTGCCCCCGCCGTGTGCCGTGTGCGGGCAGGGGCACAGGGCATGAGGGGCACACCCTGTGCCCCCCCCCACACACTTCCCAACGTGCTCCCAGAGTGTGCAGGGGCACGGAGGGACCCCCTGCTCCCTGCTCCCGGCCCTGTTACAGGCAGTAGCAAAACTCCCAGAGTTCAAAGGCATTTCATGCTCACTGAGCATTTTTCAGCAAGAAATCTGAGATTAAATAAACTTGAATCCACTCTGAGGAGAAAGCAGAAGATGGAGGGTGAGGAGCTGGCTCTCAGTTGCACAGCACGATATCCCGGTGTACCTTGGAAAAGTCCCAGGTGAGGTGCACCTCAAACCCACATCTGGCCACATGTCCCTGCGGGGCCGGGTTTGTGCCTGTTGGCAGCGCTGTGGGTTTCAGTGTGCTGGTGCCACGGCTGCCAGCCTGCTGCACACCCCACAGTCACCTGAGATGCTTGCTAGCCTTTTATCCCTATTGCTGAAGGGGGGGTTTACAGTGGATTCACATATTTTCTCTATTTCCATCCATAAAAGATGGCCCGTTAGCACCAACAGAAATATCCAGCTTTCAGTGAGTACAGGCATGAAACCCTGCCTCTCTGGAAAGGGCTGAGCTGTTCACTAGCAGAAGGCCACATTCCCCCCTAGTCCTAAAGAAGTAGGGCCCTGAGCACATCAGCACCCTGAAAGGTGGCTGTGAGCACTGCTCATCCAGGACTTAGCACAAAAAAATCCAACTGTTTGATATTTTCCCTTTCCCTAACAACTCTGCCTCTGCAGGAAAAAGAAAATATTTGGGTCACACAGCTGACTGAAATGTCATTCCCACAGATGAGAGCTGTTTGTGCAGTCTCAGTGATGGAGCAAGCTGGAAATGCCTGTCCTGAGCAGCCCCCACATCTGAGCAGGCCCAGACAGCAGCTGAGTGCAGGTGAGCTGGGAGGTTTTATTCTGGAGTGAAACCATTCCCCAGAGCTGGGGTAAGGTGTGTGCTCAGCTTCCAGGCTGGGATTCACCATCACCAGGCTCCAAAAGGTGCTGGTGCTCCTGCAGATGTGCAGATGTGTCCAGGGCATGGAGCCCTCTGCCCCAGTGTGCCTCAGAGCTTAACTCTACTGACTTCCTGAGACAGACACAAGCCCAGTGTGGTTTGGAAAATCCTGCTAGATACCATTCCTCATCTTTAGGTGACCAAATACTTCTGAAATCCCATCCCAAACACCCTCAGAGACTTTGGATAGTCTGCACGTAAGTCTTTCCTGGGCTGCCCAGTTGAAAGTCACCGTGGCTTTGCTGGAAAACTTTCTAGGTCAGGTCTGACTTAGGCCTGTCCTTGAAAAAGCCATGGAACTCTCAAGCTGAGAATGCTGCAGTGGCAATTAGCACATCTCTGCTGTAGACAAGACAAGTCCAGGACAGATCTGAAAGCTTGAGAGACAGACATACAAGAGTGTTATGTCCTCTGTCTGAGAGCTGAATTCCAGGGAGGGTGGAAACAGCAATGTAGGACAGCTGTGAGTTTGCTTAGTATTAATATAAAATATAATGGTAATTCAAAACAGAGTCTTTTGGTACAGATCTGAACTACACAAGCCAAGTTATGAAATGATATTAGCAGCTGGATCTGAGGAGCAGCTGAGAGTAAGCTGGCCAGCAATTGCCATATGTCTCATCTAAAGAGAATATTTAAATAAGTAAACACAATGAGTTAATAAATACATGAAATAACTTTGCAAGATAAGCACCTAGTGGTGTGGCAGGTCGTCAGAATGATCACATCCAGGGGAAACCCTGAAAGGGAAAAATGTATATGGCACAATGCTGGATATTTTTTGAGTATTCAATTGACTGAACAGCATAACCCAGAATGGTGAACACTTATGATGATCCTTATCTGCTGGCAGGTGAGAGGATCCTGTTGCCATTGCCAAAGCCTTAACTCATCTTGGAACTATAAACTGAAACCTTTTAAAGACCTTCTAGCTACATCCCTGTGTAGGCAGAAGGGGCTATCATTTTACCAGCATCAAAGGTATATAAAGTCATGCTGCTTTCCAGTAATTCCCTGATAACACCTAGAGGGTGAAACAAACCTGCTGGTGGTCTACTCTGAACTGGAGGAACAAAAAAATGCTAAACACTGACTCTGGGAAAGAAACTATTCCTTAAAAACAAGCCAGACAGATCCAGTGTCCTGAATCATCTTAACTTGTGCATGTATCTAAATGTCTCCAGCAAGGGCTTAACCTACAGAGGATTTCAGGATTTGACCCAAGGGAAGCTCTTGAAGGACCACCAGACTTCAGGGGTTTTATTAAGAAATCTCCCCCCCTTGAAGAGCAGATTGAGGGCTTGAGCATGAGGTCAATGGCTTCCAATTGCTCCACATCCACAGCTCCCAAACACATCCAACCCCCTGAGCAGTTCCCTCTGACTCTGAATCACATTCTTTTATTGACAGAGGAGGCAGAATATTAATTGCATACCAAGGACATTTTTGCACAGATTTTTTTTGTAATCTCAGCATGTCCCTAGAAGATGTCAACAATTTGATTCTAATAGGCTCTGGCAATGCATGTACTATCAGTTTATCAGCCTCAGCTTTTTTGCTTTGGGTGGTACAAAATGGTACTGAAAATTAACACTGCTATTAATAATAGGTGCTCAAAGTGATACTTGCAGTCATTTTATAAAGGTTCAAAGCCCAAGTTTATTTTGGCTCTCTAAACTAGATCACATAACACTGTTCTAATTTAGAACAGGACCTTGCTTCAGTTCTTACATGGGTGGGTTCAAACAGGACTGACCATCTCAAAGATGCACAAGCTGAATCCTCCTGACTTCATTCTTGTTTGCTCTCCTTTCATGCAGGACAGGATAAATTGTGTCATTCAGTAGAATCAAACCACATCTATTCAGGTTTCCTGGGGTTCATTTTTAACAGGTGTAAAATCCCTGTTTTAACATAAAGCAGCAGTGCCTCTCTCCAGCAAATCTTCCACCAGTGAGAAAGGTTTACTCCATGAGGGCAAAGAGCTGTGTCAAGACCTGATACATAAAAGCAGGTCTCACCAACTATCAATATCACTTTTTCCTTGCCCCTTGTGAGTAATTAATGAACAAAGTTAAATTTTATAGAGGCTGGTTGTGATGGGTAGCAGATGAAATGGTTGTGATGTTTGGAGGATAAGTTCTTTAGTATTCAGTCTGACTGGCAGAAGCTGCACAAAAAAATTCAGTTGCCACCTCATCATCCTCTCCCCGTTTTGCTCCCTCGTGGGCAGCTGCACATCTGCCAGGCAGGGGAGGCAGAGGAGCTCTGCACCATGGGGCTGTGCTTGGGTTCACTACACCTTCCCACCTCTCTCAGCCGTGAGCCAATAACATGAAGGCTCCACACCCCCAGCAACAGCCCTCAAAGGTAATTTGCACTTTCACAGCCTGGTTTGAAGTTGCAAAGCATATTGAGGGAGCTAGTTAACGATACAGACAGGTATCAAATATATGCAAGTGCATAAAACAGAGGAGTAAAATGGCTCGAACCAACCAGACAGAGCAGTCAGCCCAAGAGCACAAACACAGAAATATGATGGGTATGAAATCATTGGGAGCCAATCAGTAAGCTCCAACTTCTAAAGCAATTTCATAATTGAGTAATGGGACACAGCAGGGTCTGAACTATTGTGTATTATAATCTGAATGGAATGCTGTGAGAAGGCTGGAGCAATCTGATCGCACCGAGACCTCGCTCACAAGAAATGCCTTTGACATATTTCCTTAAAGCGCAGCAATAAGAGCAGAATAACTGCTTGTTAATGACACCCTGATGGGTTGTCTGCAGCACTGAAACTGAGATAGCATAGATTGGAAAGCATGTGCCTCTCCTTGGCTGGAGTTAACACAGCAGCCCCCACAGACTGCCCACCCACTGCAGCCCTAATCGCCGGCGTGCCTGTACAATCACCAGTTTCACTTCACTACATATTTCCTCCCCCAGAACCTTGCTTATAAAACAAGAGGCTCTAATAATCTGAGATGATCCCACGCCAGCCTCCTGTCATGGCACAGTGCTCCTGCTCCGTGCTGCCCAACCCATGGCTATCTGCACAGCTATGTTAGCTGGGCTCTGTTCCTTTCCAATTTTCAGTCCTTCCTTGGATACATGTGCACTGACTCCACCAAGGAAATATAACCTCTTTCTGGTTTAAAAGACATCACCCATTCTGCCTTCTCTTCACCCCTTCCCTCTGCTCTACTTGCAGACAAGCCTGGAAAGAGGCAAAAGTTGGGCTGTGGAAGAGTTTGACAGTAGGGATGGGTTTGGGTCTGGATCCCAGGAGGTGCTGGGGGAAGCAGGGCAAACCCTCAGCCTGCTGTTGGGCAAAGACTGGAACACATCTCTCTCGTTCACATCTCTTTCACAGATGTGCTCCAATGTGGACAGGGCTGTTCTGGGGCAGCAGACCTTGTCCTGCTTCCTGTGCTCCAGGCCAGCTGGGACCACAGTGTGGAGGGGGAGAGGGTGCAGCTTTCTGGGGAGCAAGGGACAGGCTTTGCTGGAGAAAGCTGAGCGGGGGCAGCAGCTGTGGCAGAGTTTGCATCACAATGGCAAACTGGGAGGCTCCTGAAAGAGTCAGGAAGTGTGACTGTGGTGGGGACCAGACTCACAGCCAAGCCTCAGAGGTTGTGGGAGCAACGCAAAGACTGGGAGCCAGAAGAGATCTGTGCAACCCATTGAGCCAGCCACTGAACCTTCTTCGGTTGCAAGAGACCCCCTTTTCTCCCTCAGAGAGCAGTTTTTGCTTTCAGTGCTTACTCTGTTTCAAGAAGCAACCTTGAGCACTCTTGCTCTTTTACAGCATTTCCACACTCTGAGAAGACATCAAGTGGTGCTGCAGCAGTTGGGTTGAGGGCTCCAAGAGCCTGACATGCTCCATCAGCCAAAGCCCCAGCAGGCAAAGAAGAGGGAATGAGGGAGATTTTCAAAGAGTTGAAGTGCTCCTGGGGACAGTCGAAGGAATTCACATTGCAGAACCAGATTTTTGTAGGTCACTGAAGATACAAGGAAGCTCCAGCTGGGAGTTCATAAATGGGTTTCTAGGCCTGGGAACTGATGGCAGCACCACAGGACTGAATGTCCCAGGAGCTCCACTCTCAGCACCTCACTGTGACAGGTGGCACCTGTGGCCCACCCAGACATGTGGTGGCTCTGGGGGAGAGATGGGCAGCTGGGTATTTCCAGGGCTTAGGAGGCAGGAACAGAGCCAGCAATGAGAGCTGCAGTGGACAAACCAACACAAGAGAATGAAAAGAAAGTGGGAATTGGGCTTGGAAGCTGGAAAGGCACAGTCAGAAAATTCATCCCACATAATTCTAGCCCTTTAAATACCAGGCTGGCTTCTCTCCTCTTCCCAAGAAGCTGTTTTCATAAAACCTGTTAAAAATCCCTTGCTAAATTCTGAGTTTACAAGGATGCAGCCCAAAGCTCAGTCAGGCTTGTTGCCCAAGGAGTTACTGGACAGGTTTGTTCTCTGAATGGACAGATGTTGAGCCAATATTGAAGAGTCTCAGCAAGCATGATGAATACCTATAGCCAGGAGCAAACCTATCCCAGAGTATTCCTGTCCTTTCAGATGAGGAAGGTCCTCTCCATGGACCTTCCAGGGCCTGCCAGTGCCAGCAGGAAAGCTCCCTGGGTTTTAGAGGGATTTAATCAGGTCCATGTGAGCTGTGTGCATGCACGCAAGACAGCCTGGACTTGGACTATCAAACACTAACAACAAACTACTCACTAATAAGCTCCAGAGCAAGATTTCCTTTCTTTTCAGAGATTATTTTTTTAAAAACCTTCCAAATAAGAAGTTTCTCAAAGAAAAATCCAACCTTTTCATATAGACAACTCACATACTGGAAAAAAAGGCATCATTGCTATTTAGATTATTCATTACAAATTACCCACTTATTTCTTGCTACCAGTGGTACTTCTTGTGTACCTGGAGCTGTGGAAAAGCTAGGGTCACCTCAGAGAAGGGTCACTAAATACAGCCCTGGGGTATCAAGCCAGATGAGGATGATGGTGGGACCTCCTGACCTGGCATTTGTCACATGTGCACCAAAAATCTCCTTTTTAGCCCATCGGTTGTTTTTCTGCCCAACTCTAACCTTCAACCCACATAAAAAAGCAATCAGGAGAAGTTATCCAAGATGTTCCCAGCAAATCAGCATAAACATTTAAAAAAAAAAAAAAAAAAAAAACAAAAAAAAAAACCAGAGCACCTGTTTATTTCCTAAGGGTCAGCAGAAGTAAACAATAGAACTTCACTGCAAACCAGAGCCTTGTAGGTTTCCCTCTTGCAGTGTAAGCTCTGTGTGAGTGGTGTCCTCACATGTGCTGGGATGCTGCTGTTCATTGTCCATGTCCAAGGGCTGTGACTGGCAGGTAACAGCTTTCATCTCCCCCTCTCCAGGTACTGATGCCATATCCCAGCCCACGGCGTGGCCAAGCTCCAGCACAAACCCACCCTGATCTCCCTGGGGTCACAGCACTCTAGAGCCTTAGGGTTCACAAATGAGCACAGCTCGTGTCATTGCAGACTTGTAGTCTACCTTCCTCAGGCATTCAAAAAAGGTCTTATCTCCTACCATGAATCTATCACACACATCTCCCAGCTGTGAAACTCTTCAGACAATTCCTCCTGTTGTGTAATAGTCTGAATGAACAACACTTAAAGAAACCACAGAGTGGGGGGATGTGCTACCTCTGTTGTCTTCCTACATTTTCCCAGTGTAGCCATGGCCAAACTGGGCCATGCATGTGGGTACCTGTGGCAGCTGCAGCTCCTCAGGTTGGGCTGAGTCTGGCTGAGTTTTCCACCTAGAGACAAAACACCACATGGTTATGTACCCAAAAACAGGGCACACATTTTTGTGATGGACAGTTCTTCTTAAGTGTTCCGTTACTATTATTTTTTAGCACTTCAGGTATATAATTTGACTAGTTTACAAGGAATTACTGGAAGTGAGGCAGTTGTGGAATTCAGCATGTTTGTTTCCTCTCGCTCTGAAGCTGACCACAGAACAAAGTAGGCTTTCAGACTTAGCAGATAGTTAAGATTCATGTGCCATGGATGCACATGGAATCACCTAAGAGGAGATCAAGTGTCAGTTTGAACCAGCAATTCCTCAGATCTGATGCTCTCCTTTGGTCGATGCCTGTCTAGCAGAAGACAGGAGCACATGTTCCAGGAGGTCTGTTCCAGAGAACAGCTCCTCTCACTATCTTCCTCCTGCTTCCACATCTTACATCTGCTTGGAATTTAGAGGCTGATTTAGGACCTAACTCTGGCTCCGGGCAAAGGCATCCTGACTTGTCAGTCTCTTTGATGGCTGCTGCGAGAAGCCTTGATAACAGCTTGGGCTGTGTCCACTCTGCAGAGGCAGCGCCTGGTGCGGGCCATCTGGACACTCCCAAGGAGCCAAACACTGTCGTTCTTGTCCAGCCCAGCTTCCTGCTCCAGGCAAATGGTATTTGATGAGTGGCTGCTCAAGCACTGGGGGTTTGACCCTCGCGTGTGTCCAGCCCTCCCCAGCAGTGACATGGTCTGCTCATCAGCTGTTGACTCAGTTTGCAATAGAGCCAGCTGAAAATTTTTCAACAGAGCGATTTCTCATCCAGTAAAGTCTATTTAAAAATCAAAATATTTCTCGGCAGTTTGTCAATTTCAATGAAATTTTACACCAGGAGAATGTCAAAACACGGGGTTTCATCACCACGGCGCTGGTTCCTCTCAATGGCATTGACATGCTTCGTTTCATTGTAGTCTTTTTGCTTCCACTACTGCATAGAGCTGAATATTGACCCAAACCTTCTGGAGATTTTACATTTCCCACTTCCTAATGTTAGTTTTTCCTGATTTTGTATAATAGGAAAGTAGAAACAAATCACTTAAATAAGGCTTTCTTTTCTGAACAGTTCTTAAATTTACATTTTGTGGGAAACTTCCAAATTTCACCTTTTTATCTTGATTCAATAACAAAAGGAGCTGGGGAGTGTCAGAGCTTCTCCTACAGGAAATTCCACCTTCTGAGCAGCTCCCATTAACACCCAGCCTGACCCAGCTGCAACCCTTGGGTCTGTGGGAAGGTCCAGGGCAGATTTGCTTCCCAAGCCCAGCAACAACCAGAGAACACAACTGGCAAATCAGCCCTTTGTGAATCATCACAGCTCTGATGGAGCCTGTCCTCCGTGCAAGGAAAATGTACCTCAGCAACAGAAATAAGATCTTAAATCAAATCAGACACAGCTTGAAATATTTATCTACTGTTCTGGGAAGAGGGATTGTAGTGGAACAAATCCTCAGAGTTATTCTACTCCTAAGATGGAAAGAAGAAAAGAAAATCTGAATGCAGTTTTACCAAAAATGAGGAAGATGACACACAACTGTGAAGAAACTCTGGCCACTGAAGTGTCATATGACACTGAACAGGCAGCCTCCCCACAGGCTGAGGAGCTAGAACCCACACAAGATAGCTCCAAAACCAGAGGAAACACTTGCTGGTGTAAGTCACAACACAAGTGCTTGTGAAACACGAGGCTGCTCAATGCAGAGGATCAGATCTGGGTGAGATTTAGCCACTCTCCTCTTCCAGAGCAGCACTCTTGGGTCAGAGATGCTCCATTCTTTCTGAAGGTGCCCAGTGACTGCTGGAGCTCATCTGCCATCTGCCTTAGCCCTGTTTCAGATGCTGCAGCTCCTTGCTGTGTGTTTGGTGATAACCTGGCAGGGCAGGAAGCAGAGGATGGGTGACCATACAGGCTGTGGCACCATGGGGTGACAGTCATCTGCAGAAAGACAGAGGAGCATGAGCTGGTAGGATGAGACATGATCCAAACCACTGGTTCCACCTTCTCTAGAGGAGCCATCCCAGAAATCCAGTAGCACCCATGGGATTGTTTGCCTCAAAAAAGGCTTCAATCATGTTCCAGGGGCAGTTTCTAAGATCACCCATAAAATTACTTCACCTCTGCAAGGCAAACTGGGGGTTACAGTCCTAGGAGATGAAGAACCTGGCCTGTAAGACAATTTGAAGTATCAGCTTGGTTGATCTTGACCAAATTGCTCCAGTTCCCTCAGCCTTTGCTCCTACACCCACCAGCATTCTGTTGCACCTAAGCAGGTTACAGCCTTTGGATCCCATTCAAGAGAAATGTGTCCAGTCTGTGACTTGCTCTTCTCTCCACTTCTCTCCAGCCTTTTCCCTGCTCATCCAGCTGGAGACGAGTCCAGCTGTGAAATGACCACACTCCCAACACAAAGCAGGGACAGTGAGTTTTCCCTCTCATGGGTGCCCATTCCCAGCCAGAGGGTTACGAATTGCAAGGTTAGATCATAAGTAAAACAGGGTGGGAACTTCCTAGCAGAGCAAGGAAGCCTCTCAGGGCAGTCTCAGTGCAAATAAACAAACAGTATATTTCAAACGTGACTGATGTGGAGCCCCAAATATTTGAGGCTGGGTACCCTGAAGCAGAGCCCTGAGGACCAGAGGCCCCTCTGAAATGCAGTGATTGGATCTCATGTGAAAGCAGAGCGCAAAGTGACAGAGCCAGGCTGTGGTTTTGCAGCTGCACTGGCCTGGGCGATGAAATCAGGCCCAGACAGGAAGCAGTTTTCCTCAACAGTAAGCTGCTATTTTTACCCATCTCAGTTCTCCAATCAACGAGACATTTGGAGTCAGTGGACTCTGTTCTGCTGCCTGTCACGACAGCACCAATGTCTGGAGTAGGGCTGGGCAATGAGCACTGCTGGCTCCCCTCTCTATCAGTATCCCTCTGCTATCCCAACACACCCCTGATCATCTCAACACCCCCCCTGAAGATCTCAACTGCGCCCTGGTCATAAACGTTGTCTCCACAGGTCCGATCACTCCGGCCTGAAGTCCAGTGGCTGCATCTGCCCTGTGGAAGAGGACAAGTTGGATTTCCCATGGATCAAACGGCCCAGGGCGAGCACAAGAGGCTGCAGCAGCCTCATCAGCCACTGACCCTGCTGCTGCACCACCCAACACACAGCGTTAGCCTCCAGGAATTACGGAGGAGGAGCTGCAGGGCATGGATGTGTCCAGTGCTTTCCTATCTCAGCTGCTATGTGAGGATCTCATGTTGCTATTTATACTTGGAGGCGATGGTTTCCTTCAGCTCCTGCGTGTCCTGGCCCTGGTCACAGCCCTGGCTCCCACCTCGGGGCTGCAGCTGGGTTGGGCAGTGCAAGCAGCTCCATCTGCCACTTTGTGCAAGGTGACAGCTCTGTTTATTCCCCAGTTCTCCTTCTCCCCACCCCACAGCAGCAATGTGGGCTGAGGGAGTGGCAGCACTTCCCAAATCCCAGAGCAATAGATCTGGAGTGAAGTCACTAATAACTGCTGCTTCACAGGAACGAGCTGGAAAATAGAGCTCGGAAGGGGGAACAAGCTGTTTATGCCAGAACCACTGACATCCAGTAACACCAAGAAGCAATGAGGGGGAACATTACCATCCCCTTCTCCAATGGTTGATTTTCTCCCAGTTTCAGTACTTGTCTGTGGGAAATGTGAGCTCAGCTGGAAGAAAGTGAAGTGAGATGGGCAGGGGTTTGCAGCTCTGGCAGCAAAGAGCCCCTGGCCCCAAGTCCCACCAAGGGCTGAGGCAGCTCCCTGCGGATCTGTGCCATCCTCCTCCCCACCAGGCACCATTACGGGCATTCTTTCAGCTCTTTGCTTGATGTCTGTGCACATGCAGTGACCAGAACATCCCATTACACCTCCCTAACACTGTCACTGTCCTTTTCAGCAAAAGTTTAATAGCAGAAAATGCTCTGTTTCCAGCTCTTTCCAACACTCCAGGCCCAGCTCTGTCTCCCTTGCTCACTGAGGACCCTGACACACTGCACAGACAAATCGGGAAGCTGAAGACTAGACTTAATGAAAACATATAAATTAACATATGCCTCCTAGGGGGGTTGTTAGGCTCAGCTCATTAGTGGTTTAAAGCATATCCAATGCTCTAAGTTATTTATTTGTTTGTATTTTTGCAGCTGTCCTTAGTTTTCTTAGGTCAAGTAGAGGTGTGAGGTCCAAAATAGCATCGGGATGGCTGAGCTTATGTTTCCAGCCCTGAAAAAACAATGAAGTGCTAATAAAAAAAAAACCTTGTGAGAAAGATTTCGCTCCAAAGCTCTTTGCAAACAACACACACAACAACATGGAAATGCAGGAGCCTCTGCTCCCTGGGGAGGGGAGCTGCTGCCAGCTACTTTGGGAGGAGAAATGGAATCTCGGTGGCCTGGAGAGAAATTTTGGACATAGATACCAGAGTAAGAGAAGTCACTGGATCTTTGCTCTCTGAGCATTGCAGCTCAGCTGGGCAGCTGATGGGGTCAGAGGAGCCCGTCCATCCAACCCTGCTGGTCACTAGCACTGAAAGGCAGCTCTGCCTGCAGCAGCGCTCTCGGCTCTGGGAGCAGCCCCAGGCCCTGCAGTGCCTCTCCCGAGCAGGCACTTTAGCCCAGGCTCATTCTCTCAATACAAAGCAAGGGGTGCATGTTCCCAAAACACAGGGACTGTGCTTGGGCTGCGGGGAGCAGCTCTTCCTCAGGAGAGCTGCTTTGCATCCATACCTTGCCCTCAGAAAGAAAGAGGTGC
Organism: Agelaius tricolor; assembly: GCF_023055355.1. Taxonomy (NCBI): domain Eukaryota; kingdom Metazoa; phylum Chordata; class Aves; order Passeriformes; family Icteridae; genus Agelaius; species Agelaius tricolor. The sequence goes on along the minus strand of NW_027269278.1, from coordinate 1,017,230 downwards.
TTGAAGCAGACCTGTCCTGCTTTGAAGTGCTCCTCCCTTTTCCAGCTGAGCACAGCATTAGAGATCTGGAAGTGCAAAGGGATAAGTAAGGCTTAGAAGCCTCAAAAAATGCTAGAAGAGCTGTTACCCCTCTCTGGAGTGCACTGAGCCCAGCAGCTCCTGCACTTCCCTGTGCAGGCTCTGAAAGAGAGATCTGACTTTTCCTCCAGTGGCAGTGTTGGAGTGGACCTGCACGTTTGCATCCTGGAGTGGACAAATACTGAACAGTGGTTGAAGATTCCCATTTCTGCAGGGAGCTAAGACAGTTCTCCAGTGGGTTTGGTCTCATTTGGTGACAACACCACTTGTTTGAGATCTGCTGGATGAGCAGCAGCACTGAGGGGGTGCAGGCAGCATGAAGGTGGTGTAAGGGCAGGGTAGCACGTTCCCCTTTGGATGACATAAAATCAGACTGATGGTTCAGGCAAAGCCTGCAAACCAACTGGGATCTTATGAGAGGACATTTTCACTTGTTTTGGTTAACTCCACCAGGGACATGCCATCACTTTTAAGCAAAGAAACTCCACTAAAAATAAATGACGCCTCAGCTTGTGATGCCTCTCCATTCCTGTGTATAAACACTGCTGGGAGGTGATGGAAGAACAAACCATCAAGCAACACTCTGATGGAAACTTTATCCCTAAAAATTGCCCTGAGCACAGCAGGAATTACTGCTGAGTGTCCTACCTTTGAGAAGAGGCCAGGGAGACTCTTCCCACTAGATCACTCTCTTTCTACAGCAGTCATTAATTGCAACCCTCTTTGCCATCAAGAGAAAAAACCACATCTTTAGAGCCTCAGAGGTCATAGCAGAGGCTTTATCACAGTGTCCAGGGATGGGGTGACTTTTTGAGCAACACTGGGGCAGTTGGACTGTCCCTTCCATTTAACAGGAGGCTCTTAAAAAGCAAAACCCTTTCCTCCCCTGGCACTCCTGTCCCCACTTCCACCTCACAAATTTAATCTTAAAAGTCACTAACAGTGGTCTCAGCCCAGGCAAAACTATGACTCTATGAAAGCCACCAAGATTCCCTTTTTTTCGGTAGAGCCAGAATCCCACCAGCCAGATTTCAGATGGGCAAGAAGAGGTTCACTCTCAAGTAGGAGAGATGCTGTTTGGCTGCAGGAGCAGTTAAGGAGAGCACAGGCAAAGCTGCACACCCAGGCAAAGGCTGAGCCCCATTCCTACAGGCAGGACAGGAGCTGGGGCAGCCTTATCTCACACTGCTCAAACTCAAGCTCATTTCAGGAAAGTGTTGTTGTTTTGATCCCTCTTTGAGGGAATGAGCTCAGATGAAACGGAGGCAGGTGCTAATTAAAACCAGAACTATTCTTCAAACTGGGATTTTAATTACTGTAAATATATGTAAAGGAAAGTTGCAAAGAAAAATAGTAATTTCTTGTGCTACCTGCCATTTTCACTTGATTACCATCACACTTTTCTGTAGAGCAAAAACATCAGTCCTTCATAACAAACTCCTCTCTTGGGGGCTAGTGTGAATTGAGAGCTGTGAGGCCCTGCCATGGGTTCCAAAACTAGCAGCATAATGTCTGTAACAGACATGCTACCTAATTAAATTGTTAGGGAACAGGCTTTTATATCTTTAACACCTAATTTACTATTGTTTCTTTGAAAGTGTTTGGCTTCCCTGTGGTTTTTTGTGCCTCCCTTCTCAGTTTTACGATAGCTTTTAAGTTTTTCGTGTGTGTTTCTACTAAATAACCATTTTGGAAGTTTTGTTAGGGTCCCGGCTCGAGTCGGACCGAGGGAAACAGGGGCCTGTTTTACTGTTGTTCATGCTGGGTGAGTTACCACTACTGTGCTAATTATGTAATTACCCTATTTTAATAGCTATTGTACACTACTTTATTGCTAACAAATCTGATTTCCTCTTTCTTTGCTCACTGATCGAACAGTAAAGGCACAGGGACACACACAAACATTATACAACTCCATAAACCTCAGCACCAGAGCTGGCAGGGCTCTAACCATAAACAAGCATCTTCAAGGCAGCAGGTTTAGCCAAATCTACTTCACACTAATAACAATATAATTCTTGCTTATTGGGAAGACACAAAATTGAGTTAATTTCTCAAGAACCAAGTGCTCCACAGCTGTTGCTCAGGGAGTGTATAATGTGCTCACCACAAAAATCAGGGGCTACACCTGAGATGTTTGGACTGTGCTGTACCAAAAATGAGTAATGAATGTGTTAATCAGCTACTTCCTCCCTTGTACTTGCGGGGGGGAAGGAAATATTTGGCCCCAGAGAGGTGGGGGAACATATGTTCCAAAATACTCCTGAATTCTGCACAGTCATTTGGAGACTATGGCTGACAGGACAAGGTAGGGTACTCAGGGATATCAGAATGCAGATAGGCAGGATGAAAAGGGGAAATGTTACCCAACGTCTATCCCATACAAAATTCAGTCATAATAGCAAAACCTTATTTTTCTGCTCTCCTTGTCTGTGCCCACAGCCAGATCCAGGTCTCATTCCCAGTTTATCTGAAGGATAACCAGTCTCCAGGTACGTAAAACATACATTAAATTCATCTGGACTTTCAGCAATAAATAATTTTGCCTGCTCCTTTCCAATGGCACTGATAGGCCCCAGTGCCCTCCTCTGCACCAGGAAGATCCCTGCAAACAGCAGCAAGCTCTGGCACTTCACATTCCTCCTTAAATCCATCCGTTGCCAGCATATCCACCAAAAAATTGACAGCAAGAAACATTGCATTAGGCTGCTGGTGTGCTAAGACCACTGTCTATCATAGTGAGCAATATTGGCTCGGCTCTCCCTGCGCTCGCTCTCTGTCTGCACCCATCTGCTGCCTTTCCTCTCCTGCTCGTCACTGGGTCAAGGACAAAAGCTTTGGGATGCTGGGAGGCTACCAGTGAATACAGAGAGGCACACACATATGTGTATGTGTATGTGTAATGGGTGTGTGGCTGTGTGTGCCTGTATGTATGTGTTTATGGATGCACAGACATGTGTATGTATATATTTCTAGATATATTAATATCATGCATCAAAAGCAGTGTGGGCAGCAGGGCAGGGGGGATTCCCTGTGTCCCTGTGCTCAGGTGATTTCCCACCTGCAAAGCTGCCCCAGCCCTGGCCCAGCACAGGCAGGAGCTGGAGCTGCTGGAGCCAGGCCAGAGGAGGCTCCAGGATGAGCAGAGGGATGGAGCAGCTCTGCTGGGAGGAAAGGCTGGCACAGCTGCCATTGTTCACCTGCACAGGAGAAGCTTTGGGGGGACCTCAGGGTGGCCTCGCAGGGCCTAAAGGAGCCCCAGGAAACCTGGAGAGAGACTGGGGACAAGGGATGGAGGGACAGGACACAGGGAATGGCTCCCAGTGCCAGAGGGCAGGGATGGATGGGATATTGGGAATTGGGAACTGTTCCCTGGGAGGGTGGGCAGGCCCTGGCACAGGGTGCCCAGAGCAGCTGGGGCTGCCCCTGGATCCCTGGCAGTGCCAAGGGCCAGGTTGGACATTGGGGCTTGGAGCAGCCTGGGACAGTGGGAGGTGTCCCTGCCATGGCAGGGGATTGGAATAAGGTGATTTTTAAGGTCCTTTCCAACTCAAATCATTTTGTGATTCTCTGATTCCAGGACTCTGGACTATTCTAGAACACCATCATGACAACACTGACTGAGATCCACCTACAACCTCTGCCTTTCAGACCCCTTGTTCATTTCTCAGCCAGGCTTTTAGGGTGTCCTTCACAAGGGTCCAAACCTGATCACTTGGTCACAGGCTGTGGTCCTCAGGGTTGTACAGATGTCAGGTTGCTGAGAGGAGATACTATGCACAAGCTCCATTCCACCAGCTTCTGCCTCCCACCCTGAAGGAGTTAAACAGAACTTACAGCATTTTTAACTTATATTACTCACTTGTATTGAATTATTCTTGGATCAGATATTAAATGGAGATTTTCCATATTATATCTGTCACAGATGGAAAAAACCCCATCATCTATGGATGAGTGTAATCCATTCATTGGTTTACGGATACAGTCCTCTCCAGGGATTGTCAGAAATAAACACGATGTCCCTGTTTGCTGGATTTTTGCATTTGGATTGCTGAGCTAGCTGAAAAAATGTGTGAAATCGCATGAAAGCCGACAGCTCCCTATTGACTCGGCATACGAACAAGCTCCCATGTGTTATTTATTCCAGCAAGCCCATGGACTGTGGCGTGTACATGAAATGCAAGCCCGCTCTGAAATTCGAGGGGATAATAATCAATAATGCTTTGTTTGGAACGCAGCTTTCATCTGCAGAGCCCGGAGCAGTGGGAGGGAGCTGGGGGAGAAGGGAGGGGCAGACACACAGACCCTCACTCAAAAGACACAACTGGCACCTGTCTCTCCACCCTGCAAACTCCAGGGACAAGCTGCCTGCTGACAAGGCACCTTTGGCATCGCAGACATGCAAAATCTGTGGATTTTTGTTTGTTTGCTTGTTTTTTAACAAAACAGTCTCTGCCAGAGTAGCTTTCCAGTTACCTGCAAAGACCAACTGCAGTGGTTAAAAACTACTTGTTCTTTTGGGAATTCCTGGGAGGAATTAGGGATATCAGTGTGCCCAAAGCAAGGGTACGGCAGGATGGGAAAAGCCAAGCCTATTTCCAGTCCTTGCTTTGATTCCTGAACACGGGATTTGCTGCAGCATCCTCTTGCCAGGCTGGTGGCATCTGGGTCACCCCGGACGGGCTCACCCCGCTCCCTCGGCAGTGCTGCCTCGTGCTGAGCGGCGTGGCACAGCTCCAGGACAGCATCACCCTCACCACACAGCTACCACTCGCTCGGGGATAATTAGTATTTCCCCCATCTGCTAGATGAGCCTGGGGAGGGGAGGCAGGGGAGCGCTGCCAGGGTGTGCTTAACTCTTCCATCCTCAGGCGTTTCGCTGCCGCTCCCACTCCCAGGCTCGTGGCAAACCCAGCTGGAGCCTCAGGAGGTCTGGGAAAGGTGGCTGGATCCTGCCTCCCACCTGAGCCTCTGAGGGGCTGTTGGAAGGGGAAGGGTCTGTCCTGCTCCCATGGGAGCCACCACCAAATCCCTGCCATTCCCTGTGTGTGGCAAAGCACCCGCTGCTGTGCCCAGCATGGGTGGCCTCCAGGTGAGCAGGTTTGAGTTCCTCAGCTGCAAACCCCTGCCCAGCTGGCCCTTTCTGCCCTTCCCAGCCAAAGCAGGGGCCCATGTGCCCGGGACAGTGTGTGGGCACCCCATGGAATGGGGCCCTCACGTCCAGGAGACAAAGGAGGAGGTTAACAACCACAGCCCAAAAGGCAGATGCAGGATTAGTGCTGCTCCCGGCAGCAGGCTCCTTTCCTGCATTAAAGTCAACACATCACCCGACACTTACTTCCCACCTTCCCTGGGGTGGCCAGAGAGCTCCCTTTCTAAGGTTAATGCCTCCTCCTCCCCCAACACCCTGAAAGAAACAGGATTATTTCCTAGCTAATTTGTATGTGTCTAATTTTCATATCAAAAAAGCAAAGTCATGATTTGAGGCTTTTTCGGCTTTGCTTTCTTTCTCACCACATTCCCGCTCTTACTGAGGCAGTTTCCATTCCTCCACTCCTTTCCCAGATTTCAGTATCCACAGGTTTCTGGGTTAACAACAAAATAACACAGGCTGGAACCTGTTCAGGTGACTTTTTTATTAATTATTTTTATTTTCTTGCTTGGAAAACCTTTTCCCCTCTCTTTCACCCTCCCCGCCAGGGAGTTCAAAGGGACATGTTCGCAAACAGGGGCAGGGCAGCTCTCCACACCCACACTTGCCACCTTGAGGGAGGGAGCGGCATAAAAACTCTCTGGTGAACATTTGTGCAAATATTCATTTGGCATCTGCTAATGTCAAGTCTAGCTGGATTGGGGCTCAGAGCTGCAGAAAAGCATAAATGAGTCAGGCAGACAGCAAAAGCCGAGCTCTTCGTTATGCAAACAGGAGCCTCTCACAGCAGCTCTTGTGCATAGGGAAGGGGCTCATGCTCCTCGTAATTTCTGTCATGCTTTGTCCTGCTCTTCAGTTACTATGACTTTTCTCATGCAAAGCCCCTGATGTGCTAAATGCTGGACAAACCTCTAGCCCCAAAAAGCACAGCCTCAATAAACCCTGGTCCGGCACAGAGAGCTTGGCAGCCACAGGCAGCAGCAGCAGCAGCAGGGACAGGGGCTGCTCTTGCTCCTGCCTTCATGGCTGTTCTGCTTTATGGCTGTTACTGCCACAAAACCCTGGCAGGACCGAGTTCCTGGGACGTACACGGAGCTCCACGAGCCTTTGGTCCTGCCAGCTCCCTGGCTATGGCAAACGCAGCAGAGCAGGTAGCAAGGAAGGGAGGGCTCCCTGCCAGCATAAGCAAAATGCTCAAACAAGTGCAAATAACCCGCTCCATATAATGTTAAGGGGGCAGCCACAGCCGGGGCGTGTGGCTTGTTAGTAAAGCATCCACATGCAAAAACAGACCCAGGCCTAAAGAATGGAGTCAGTTCCCACTCACTTACGTGGTGACAAACCTTCCCCGAAATCAGCAGGACCTCATGGGGCAAAGTAGAGCTCCCACAGCCACAGGAGAGTTTCACTGCAGGAACTTCATCCATCCCTTGTAAATTCAACAGCACCAATGTAGTGGCTCATGGACCACATAATCTATAATTTAGAAGTAAATTAAACAAGGAGCGGGATTGCTTCCTGGAAATAATGCCTCCACCAAGCACATGGATCCTGGGAAGGAGGTCACAGCACACCTTGCTCTGGGGCCTCAGATACAAACTGGTCACAAACATTTGGATGGCAAGAGCTGGACTGGCCATGTCAACACAGCCCTGATTCACCAAGCAGCTGACCTCCTCCCTGGTCCCCTGCTCTGGCTCAGTGCTGCCCTGCCTTGGGTGACACAGGGCTGGAGCCAGGAGGACAGGGCCTGGCACTGCACTGTTAACCATTGGAAAATTGAGCACTGCCATTTCAGATCTTATGAACTGAATAATCAGTGTAAGAGCTGGCTGGAAATCTCCACACGTTTACAGGTAAACAAAAATTTTGCATTGAAGGAAGCCTCTTTTTTTGTCAAAATCAGAAAACCTGGGACCTGAAATGCATTCGTTGCACTTTTCAATATTTTTAGATTTTGTTTCTAGGCTAGAAAAAGATAAATAATTTTTCAAGAAAAAAAAGGTTTAAAAATGCAAAACTTAATCTATTTCCTTTAGCTGTACTTTCCAAGGCACAAAGGACAAAATTCCCAGTCATATTTCACCAGACCCCTGGCTGATTCCTTATTTAATGTTTAGTCCTTGTTCAATCATCCCAGTCCAGCCCCAGGTTCAGCATGGCCTTGGTGAAGGTGTCCCCTGGAGGTGGTGACAGGACCAGGCACAAGGGAGGGTGTCCCTGTGTGCCCAGGGCAGGTGGTCACTGGTGTACAGTGGGGAGGGAGCTTCTCCAGGGCCCCAGCTGCACCCACCATCTTTGCCTGGGTCACACCATGGTCAGAGCAGAAACGGGCTCTGACTCTCCCAGCAGCTCCCACCAAGTCTGGCTCCCTTCCTGCTCCTTTAAACAGCTTCCCACTGCCAGAGGGCAGGGTTAAATTAGATAGCAGGAGGAAATTGTTCCCTGTGAGGGTGGGCAGGCCCTGGCACAGGGTGCCCAGAGCAGCTGTGGCTGCCCCTGGATCCCTGGGAGTGTCCAAGGCCAGGTTGGACAGGGCTTCAAGCAGCCTGGGACAGTGGAAGCTGGCTCTGCCATGGCAGGGGGTGGGACTGGATGAGCTTTAATAACTGAACCAGTCTGTGATTCTGTGACACATCCCGGCTAGAGAAGCCCTGGGAGAAAACCCGAGCTCCTCCAGGGTGGAACAGTGTAGGTGTAGGTGTTGGTTGTAGGTGTTGGGTGTAGGTGAGCAAAGACTTGTTCCTTAATGACACAAACAGCTGATGAGTCCATGGAGAAGAACGGGCAGGTGAGTCAGGTCTCCTGCTTTCTCCATTGCACCCACAGCCTGAGCAATGATGCCTGGATCCCCAGCAGCATCCCTCTTCACTCCCAGAGCAGCAGGGTCTTGGGTTCCTGGGTTTGACTGAAAACACTGGGGAGATGAAACTGAATTCCTCCTCATCAGCCTAAAGACTTCCTTATTATTTATGACTGGGAAAGATTCCCACCAGAAATGTGAGCTGGTTATAATTTAAATGTTTCTTCTAACTCGGGAAATTTCCAGGAAGGTCTAGCAGTAAACACAATAACGTGCACACAAGTTACAAGCCAGATATTCTGTTTTTTAAATTCATTTGCCCAGAAAAATAATGAATACAAAACTGATGATGATTTTTTTTGTTCCCTAAAACAACATTATTGGTAACTGCCCTGGTGCAGTTTTACTGCAATTATAAAGGTTTTTCCATCTGGAAAGTGAGCCAGCTTAACTTTCTTCTTTTAAACTAATGACCATTTAATGTCAGATAAAAGGTTTAATGGAAAGGATTAAGTACCACTTTCAACAGAGATGGTGGGAGATAATTGACTCAATTTACCCCAGATATCCATGCAGGACACTGAATGCATGTGTCTGAGATACAGCAGAGCAAAGGACCTCACCGGAGGGAGGCCTGCACTTTCCCCGTGCAGGTGCGTGTTCACATTGTCCCCCCGCATCGTCACAGCACAACCAGCACTCTAGTGGGTGTCCCTGCGCCCTCCAGGAAGATGCACTGCCTGCCCAGGAACCAGCTACACCTTTCAAACAGCAGAGATGTTGCTTGGCAGATGTGAAGCTGATAATGCACCCCCAAAAGAAGATAACAGAACAAAATGCTCCAGATATTTGCCAGCAGACAGAGGCACAGCCCTACCCTGATTCTCTAACCTCCAGCCACAGTCACATTTTTACCTGCACCCACCACCACTTCTCTGGATCCCAAACGACTTTTAATCTTTCATCCTGTGCACTCCTTTGATCCATTTTTTCTGCCATTTTCAAGGACTTGGGGTAATTCCTCCTGGAGCAATGATTTTCTGACCTCTTTGAGCAGGATAGACCCTACCAGCAGGGCTGCTTCAGGTGTCATTGTTCCCCTCTGCTCACAGCCAAACCCACCCTGGAGCTTGCTGTCTGTGTCCCAGGTGCAGTGTGGCCCTTTCCCCTGTGGCTGTGAGGCTGCCAGGAGAGGCTTTGATTGCTGCTCTGGTGTAGGAACCTCTTGGCTCGGGTGGAAAGGTGTTTAATGAAGAACAACTGTAAGGCATTCACTCCATCACTGCTCCCTCCCTACACAGAAGTCACCTATAAATTTACATGTCATGAATTCCACCCAAGGGCAGGGTTTTGGTTTATTTGCGAAGTCAGTCACTTCCTGAGAGCGATCCCTGCCTCCTGAGGTGGCTGGGAGCTGCCTGTGGGATCTGGCTTGCCCCCTGCCCTTGGAGAGTGATGCCCTGAGAGGAAGAAGGACTTTGCTGGCTTGTGGCTCAGCTGCTGGCAGGTGGTCCCAGCACCTGAGTGAAGCCACCCCATGTTTGGAGGAGCCACCTGGAAAGAGTGAGGGTCTGCCCTTGCTGTGTTGTCTCACAGGCCACAGTCTGGGTTCACACCTTGCACAGGTACGAAGCAAACCTCCAGCCTTGAATAATTTGGCTGCTGCAGCAGATCGGAGATTAGGGCACCTTGGGCCGCGTTCAGACCACCCACGGCAGCGTCTGCCAGCAGCATGTACAGCCGGGCCGAGCCCACAGCCGGGCCCACAGCCGGGCTAAGCCCACAGCCAGACCAACAGCCAGGCTCACAGCCGGGCCCACAGATGGGCCCACAGCCAGACCAACAGCCAGGCTCACAGCCGGGCCCACAGTCGGGCTGAGCCCACAGCCAGACCAACAGCCAGGCTCACAGCTGGGCCCACAGCCGGGCTGAGCCCACAGCCAGACCAACAGCCGGGCTCACAGCCGGGCCAACAGCCGGGCTCACAGCCGGGCCCACAGCTGGGCCCACAGCCAGACCAACAGCCAGGCTCACAGCTGGGCCCACAGCCGGGCTGAGCCCACAGCCAGACCAACAGCCGGGCTCACAGCCGGGCCCACAGCTGGGCCCACAGCCAGACCAACAGCCGGGCTCACAGCCGGGCCCACAGCTGGGCCCACAGCCAGACCAACAGCCAGACCCACAGCCAGACCACAGCCGAGCTCACAGCCGGGCTCACGGCCGGGCAAGGCCCACAGCCAGGCCCACAGCCGGGCTCACAGCTGGGCAAGGCCCACAGCTGGGCCCACAGGTGGGCTCACAGCTGGGCCAGGCCCACAGCTGTGCTGCCCAGCCCAGCCCCTGCTGCTCCTGGAGAAGACACCAGCCACGGCAGGGCCCAGAGCTCTAGAGCCAGACTCACTCCCGCCCAGCAGCTGTTTGTGGTGCTTCCTAGCAAACCATGCCATGCAGCCATTTAGATTCCCAAAGCAAAGGGCCTGTCATGTGCAAGGATCTCCTCCTGAAATCACGGGAGAAATCTGGCTGTAAGGTGCCAAACAGATGGGAATTGAGCACCTAAATCCTCCAGGTCACAAAAGATCTCAGCCCAAATGTGTGCAAGGAACTTGTAGGATCAGGCTGTGAAACACGGAGAACAAAAGTTGCCATGTTCAAGAAAAACAAGCAATCCCAACTTCTCCACCTCCAGAATGGGACCACTTGTGCTCAGTTGTCTGGCTGGCTGATGTGAAAGGCAGTGAGGGCTGGGCAAGGTCTGGGTCACCCTGTGGAGGGGTAGGACAATTCTCTTCTCCAACTCCATGCAACACACGGCCATACATCCCTGCCACATCCCACACTGGAGCTATATTGATGGTGAGCAAATGGGATGGTCCCTCTTTGACACAGGAAGGGCCTTGGAATCTAAAAAGCGCCAAGAGAAAAGGCAAGGTAGGGTTTGCAACCAGGATTGCCACATTGGCAAAGGTCTCAAAGGTCTCATTGGAAATAGGTGCCTGTGGAGCTTCTTGTGGAGATGGAAAGGTAAAAGAGTGAGGATGGACCATACAAGTGTCCTGCAAGGTCATCATGGAGCATCTTTGCTGCTCCTTCAGGCAGCACAGGAGTGTGAGAACAGCAGGCCTCTGTGACACAGGACAAGGCAAGGACTCAGAGTCCACACATGTGGAGTTATTCTTTCTCCAGAGCTATTTAACGTAGGTGAAACAAGGTTGAACCCCAATGGTTTTCACTGGGTGGGATGGGTGAAGCACCAGTCTGTAGGGGGGTGTGCTGCCCAACACCCTGCCTCTCTGAGGCTGCTCTCCAGGCTCCCACTGTCTGAGCCCAAAGCTAATTTCCATGCTACATGTTAATTTTCCCCAAGTCAAGAACCCCTCTCTTTCAGCAGTTTTGATATTTGCTGCCTTTCTTTGAATTTCTCTGTGTTGGGAGGGCAGGTGAGTGGGAGATCCCAATTTACTTTCTCTGCAGTCTAGACTATTCATTACTTTTCTGTCTCTAAATGAAGCAGGCACAGTCCTTTCAATACCTACATAAAGCATTCCCTCACCAGGCCTCTAAGTATTTTCATTGTCAGCCTCTGAACACTTATTATTTCCACTATATCCCCTTTTGAGATCAGGTATCCAGAGAGAAGCTCGGTGTGTTAGCAAGGGTCTCCTCCGGAGCTATGCTGTAAGCAGACAGGAATTAGGGAATATTTTACATCCCTCTCTTTAACCATCCTCATATTTTGTTTTACTCTCACAATAGCAAAGAGGAAAAAAAACCCCAGAGTGGCTGTTATTGCACTCATTTTGTGAGAATAAATGATTACAATTAACGTGGAACCCGACAGAGTGCAGGCACAGCTCGAATTATTCTTTGCCATGCCTTGCCTTGCAGTTATCAGGGGTGAATTTTATCTGCCATTGTGCTGCCCATTCACCTAGCTTTGTGTGGTCTGACAATATCTCAACCCAAGGTGGTATATGGTTGCAGGCACTGCCGCTCTCGTTATTTACAATGGCTAATTAAGATCCTGCTACAACCTTCATCCCACCCTTAATTCTTATGAAGCAGCCAACAAAAGGTTTTGATTTCCTTTTTGGCTGGAAGACCTTTTGGCTTCTGCAAAAAGGGGATTAAGAATGAAAGCACATAAAGGTATGTGCACAATCACAAAGTCATAACAGCTCTCCCAGTGCAGTCTCCCAGGAATGAAACGCAGCATTAGCAAGAAGGGCTAATTGGGACCGGTTTAAAGAGTGCACATTGTGTAGCTCAGTCCGGTAACACTTTTGATCAGGCAGACAACACAGCCACAAATTGCTTTCTTCCCCCTCCAAAATATCTGACCCTGCAGGAAACGGTGTTTTACCTTTCCCAAGGAATCCAGACAGGCAGGCAGACGGATGGTGCACATGGAGCTGTGTGATCACCCAGCTGCTCTGCAGGGCACAGCCTGCACAAGCCCAGCTCTCTGCCAGCTCTGGGCAGATGCAGGGTCCCTATCCCTCGCCATCAGGGTCCCCAGAGGCTGGTGCTGGCTCTGATGGTGATTGCCACTGTCACTGTCATGGCAACTTTAAGATCAGATGGAGTCACACACAGGCAACTCACCCAGACTTTCTCTGTATGGAGTGCTTCAGGCACTGCCATCAGCTGTGGGTTTCCAAGCAATTGCTCTCCATCACCTCTTTGCCTTCCAGACAAGCTGGGTCTCAGATCCCTGGTTTCAGGTTGCTTCTAGAGAGCCTCCCCATTGCACACCTTGCTTCAGAGCCTCCTCACTGCCCACCTTGCTCCATGGGGATCAGCCCTCCCCACTGCCCACCTTGCTCCATGGGGATCAGCCCTCCCCACTGCCCTGTCCCCCCGTGGCCAGGCACCCCATGCAGGCTCTCCTGTGGTGCTATGGTCCCCAGAGCCTGTCCCCAGCCCGAAGGCCTTCCCTCTCTGTCCCTGCATCCCCAAGCCAGCTCTGCAAGTCAAGCCCAGGAATCTGGTTCGTTAGCTCTTGGCAATGCCACCCCCCAAATGTCATGGCATGCAGGCATCTATGAAAACCAGAGGCCTGGCACATGTGTTTTTATTTGTTTGCATGTGCCAACATTTCCAATGGCTCAGAAATGTGTGCCTGTGAAAGCTGCATGTGTGTTATTCATTTAGGATTATTTTCAGTCCTCATAATAGGAGGCTCATTTTATCCTTTTGAAAGCTCTCGAGCAGAGATGATCACAGCCCGAAAGCCTGCCATGGCTGTGAACAACATCTAAGCTCCACATAGCTCTCTCCTTGGAAAATGGTCCCACCAAGGAGTGGAAAGGTTTTCACTTTGTGCTCATGTCAGATACACACATAAAGAGCAGCTCATTTCTCTAGACTCCTTTGTAAACCCCAGCCAAGATTTTTACATTCTGATTCATGCAAATCCGATCATCTGATCAAAGTAACGCGCTACCTCCCAGGAACTCAGGCCCTGCTGGCTGGGCCATGGCCCATCCCTCACACACCAATGCCTTCCCTCTGGTTCCTGGCCGCTCCCTCTGGCCTCACACACAAATCCCTCTGGCCAGCAGCAGCTCCAGGCCTGTGCCATGGTCACCTCCCAGCTGGCCATGGTCACCTTCCAGCTGGCCATGGTGGGCTCTGCTCCTATCCAGCTCCAAACTGGTCACCACAGGGGCTGCTGACTCTGCACAGCCTCACAAGACACTGGGACAGCCTTTCTGTGCACCCTCGCTGCTCCACCCATGCCAGAGTTTCTGGTGGCACCTATCTCCTGGGTAGTCATAGGGGTGTACCCCAAAATGGGCACGTCTCTGAATCCTCAAGCTGCAAAGTTTTGAGGTGAAATTTCTCAATTACAAATTTCTCCCATGATTGCCATAGCTCATTGCATTCACTTGGGACAAAAGCAGGTTCAGAATTTCCTCTTCAGCAGAAAAAAACTGGCCCTTCCAAGACTGGGATTGCACAAGCCACTGAAAACACATTCCAAGGGAGGAAGAAGCCCTCAGCTGGGAAGGGGAACATCATCATCACCTGCAGTGCTTCCCCCAGCTGGGCCACATTGTCCTGCATCCAGGACATCCCTCAAAACATACTGCAAACCTCAGGATGCCTGCGCTGCTTAACCCACGAGGAAACTCCCATCAGAGGCTTTGGTGCGGTTACGTCTTCTGTTATTCCCGGCCGCTGCGGTTGTTTTTTTCAAAACAAAGGCAGTGTTTTCTATCCTTTAGGCCTGAGCAGACCAATTCATCTCTCTTTATATGGGTTTGATGTGGCTTGGGAAACTCAACCAGTTGTTTTCCAAGCCCAGCATAACTCAGTTATGCTTCCTGTGGCTCAGCCACAGGTCCTCCAGCCTGGCAGCCACTGGGATGCACAGACAGCTACTCTTTAGTCTGTTCCAAGGCTGGGAATCAGCCCTTGCCCAGGCAGGTGTCAGCCACCTTCACGCTGCACTGGTTGGACTAAACTTTCCACAATTCTGAGTAGAAACGAGTCCCACCCACAACAAACAGTCAGGGACTGGTGACTACGAGCCCAGAGTTCACAGCTTGGCTTGTCTGTGTCAGTAACCACTAAATTCACAGCTCTTGATGGCCACGGAGGCCCCAGTATGTGCCAGACCTTGCTGAGGGACGGGGGACTCTGGAGGATGCTCACAGTGTAGATCTCCTTGGGCTGGCACCTTAACACAGACACTTAAAATGCCACAGGAGAAAGAAAACAGTGTTCTGAGCTTTGCTCCCATCAGCCAGTATTCAGCCTCTTATAAAAGGTATGGGGGCAGAAGGAGGGCAGCAGGAATAGGTGGGACAGGGAGAAGGTCTGGGCTCTGCACCCATCTGTGGGCTCCAGAAAAGGTTCCATCCAGGGCCTCAGCAAGTGGAGAGAGGCAGCATTAGCTAAAGCAACAGAAAACTGACTGAAGGTTCAGTGGGGGGCTCAAATCAGTTTCAACTGACAAATAGACAGGGGAGACTATTTTACTCATCACATAATTGTTTTTTACCTTCGAAACTTCTATTTCTCTTTTTTTCTCCTATGAAATCACATGTATTTAAAGAAAGTAAATAAATCCTTAATAAGAGTGAATTAAATGTCTCTGGTAAACCCAAATCACTCCACTCGGAACTTTGTCTCACTTAAAAAGAAAAAAAGGATAAGTTTCAGTTTGACCTGGTTTTTCCTCCCTAATTTTTCAGCTCACACTGTTGGAAATAACAGTCTACATAGGTTACATCATTTGTGAGGAATCTCCTCTCATCTGTCTCCAAATGAATAACAACAAACATTCAAAAAATAATTGAAGTTTTATATATATCCCTTGGCCATTCAGGTGGTATGGCTGGCATAAGACATAGGCACTTTAAACAGCTGTTGTGAATCTTAAGTATAAACTTCCACCCTTTGGCACAGCACCAGGAAATTCTGCATAGGAATATACCTGCTCTGCCTCACAGCAGACACAACCCACGGTGTTTAATACCTTGAGAGTGGACAGCAGAGAAAAGCTGTTTTCCCAGGGGACACCCCTGCTTTGTGTGACCCTTTTCCCTCTATTGGATGAGCATGACTGAGCAGGGCTTGGGGGAATGTACAGACCCCCCCACACACAGAGCTCCTCTTCCTCCTGCACCAGCAGATACTTGTGTTGCAGAGTAATGCAATGGCCTAAAAAAGCCCAAACACCACTACACACATACACCCCCTATTTCACATACATGTTTTCACCTATTCCAACCTTATTTCTCAAAGGCAGGCATGGTAACACAGTGTGCTCTGGGAGCCAAAGTAACCCATGTTTTCTGTTACCCAACCTGTCCCACTAGAGCTGACTCCAATTGCTCAGTCAGATCTTCCTTGGTGGACAAACTCTTCTAAACAACACAAAGACCATGTTCTCCAGCTGGAGTCTAAAATCATGGCTGAACTCCCATTCCACTGCTTTTGTGAAAATACAGAGACATCAAATTGAGCAGAGAATCAGGGAAAGCTGATGGACATCACCAGGCAGGTGGTGCAGAACACCACCCCTATGGCTACATGTGTGCCTGTCAAGCCTGGCTTTAACAGCTGGTCTAGGCTGGTAGTTTGCCTAGGCCAGACCTAACTTCCACCTTGCCATGTTTCCATAAGCAGGTAAATAAACTGCTGCAAAGACTGAGGTGGTGCAGCAGGCACGGCTGGGCTGAGCTCAGGCCTCACAGCGCTTTTAGGGTCCTCCCCAAGCTCTGCCCCACTCCAACACACACACACCCACAGACACACAGGGCTCACAGGCATGAGGGCATCCAGCCTGTTCAGATTATGGCTTTAACTCCACAAGCCAGGGACATAGAAATTGGGTCTTCTTGTCATTTAACTACTAGGGCAGCACCCCTTCCCAAAACGACATTATTTTGACCTGACTGCTTCCTTCTCCCCTTGTCCCACCTCATGACATTTATTGGAGGATGGATCAGCCATGCTCCCAGAAGCTGTTATAATTACAGCTGCACAGATATCACACATGTTGATGTGTAAGAGATGCAGCTGAAGAGATCAGTTTCTATCACAGGTAGGCTACACCTGGGCAGGTGCAGTAGGGCAGGGCTAAATCTGCAAACATGCTCCTGGAAGAGGCTGCCTCACTGCTTCACATCTGTGAAAAGTTCATCCAAACTGTCTGTGTGACCCAGCACCAGGGGGGTGATCCTGAGCTAAAGACTGCAAGGACAGCACAGGGAAACAAACATGGGTTTCCCATGCCTGTGCTCCCAAGGGATTGTTGCCAAAAGCCAGCTGCTGGCCCAGAGGGGCAGATCAGGCTCTGTTGGGCACTTCAGGTCAGAGCCTGCCATGGCACTTGCAGACACAGAACAGAACAACTCTGCTGCTAGGGAAGAAAGACCACACCAGCTTTGGGGCTCCAGCTGCAGGGATGTGAACTCAGTCACGCCCTGACAGCTCTGTGGCAGGGGGTAGGAAGACCAGGGCAGCTTGGCAGGGGGTTGGAAGGCACCTTGCACAGGGACCAGGACACTCTTTGTCCTCTTGGCCAGTGGTAAGCCGCAGGCAGGGCAGAACACCACCATGGTCGGTTGTGGGGTGGAGGTTTTGCCCTGCCTGGACCAGACACTGGGCCTAGCTGAGTGGTGATCACTGACCCTTCACCCTCACAGGGACAGCACAAGAGATCCAGCACCCAGAAGGTCTCATCAAACAGCTCTGGTTCATGCAACATGCTCAAAAAACTTGTACCCACAAAGTTTCCCTCCTGGGCTCGGTGGCTCCTGCACCCGACAAAGCCAGCCTGGCATTAGCAGCCCGTGCCTCTCTCTGATCTCAGCTATCACAGCAGTGTGATTAATCCAGCAGTGTTTCTGAGGCAGTATCTCCAATACACTTGTATTAATGCCAATTAAGCAGAGTACTGGTTAAAGTGTGCCCGCTCAGAGCTCCATGCACATTAATGCCATCACAGAGTGTTACGTCCCTCGCTCTTGAGGCGAATCCCAGAATAGCAATTAAATCCTCATTAACAATCTTCAATTATAAAGTAAATCAAATGCAAAGCCTCCATGGGAAATCTCAGCTCATATTCAGGGTGATTGAAGATTTTCTGAAAGGACAAAATTAGGTTAAACACCACAGACAAGCTACTTCTCTGTTCTGGATGTCAGAAAGGGACCTGTCCAGCAGGGCTGCTGACAACCACCTCTAACCAGCTCCTGGCCCGATCCCTGAGCACAGCCCAGGCAAGAGTACCATGTGCCCCACGCACAGGGCTGTCCCTCACTGGGCACAGGATGGATTTCTCCTATTTCTGTTCAGTCTTTGAATGTCTCCTACCCAGAGCACCCTTCTGTCCAACATGGAGGTCCTCTGAAGGGGAATTCTCACCTTTGCCCCTGCTTTTGTTGTTAATAAAGCCTGAAAGCAGATGTTCAAATACAAACGCTTAATGAGCACCATCAGCCAACAAATCCCTCCAGCATCACCTAATCCAGGTGAGCATTAATTCTCTCACCACACGGCCTTTCCACAGCCTGAGGGACCTGTCCCACTGCTGTCCAGGAAATACTCCTGTAAACCGATGACATGAGAGACAGAGGCCCCAGTTGTATACCAGTTGTATGACCCCTCACTCCCATGTGCCAATTTCCCATTGTGGGATGGGGAGCAGATCCTCCATGGTTGCTCCCAGCCCCAGTCTGGAAGAGGAGATCCCTTCTGCCCACACTGCTCCAGCCTTTACTGCCCCCACCCCTTTAAATTTCTCCAATAGCAAATAAACCCTGTTGTTCTAACAGCGAAACCATCAGGGCCATGGCAACATTTCAAGGAGAAGAAAGGCACCCATAAAACCTTTCTCACTCTGGAAATCAACTGGGTGTCTTCTCTTGGAGGTACTAACGCAGTAAATCTCCAGTTGCTCCCAATCCTCCACCCCAGCACTCCTCTGAACTTTCCCCAAATCCTTCCCACATGAATCAATCTGGAGACAAAGCTGGCAAAGCCTTCCAGCCCCCACCAACCAATTCCACCCTTGGGTCCCGCTCCTGTGCTTGTCTCCAGGTGCCCCAGGAGAGCAGCTCCCAGTAATCCCCTGGGACAGGGGCTGTTGAGTGACCTCCCATGTTTAGCTGGCGTGAGGCATCACCTGTACAGCTCTCCAGCTCCTCCTGGAGCAGCATGGAGTGACCCTGCTTAGCACTGCTCATTTTTCTCCAGGCTTGCAAGGTTTGGAGATTGGTTCAGATAAGCATCCTCAAGCTTGCATGCTTATCTGCCCCATCTCCCAAACAGCTTTGATCTGCAGGATTTGGCTGCAGCTCTCAAAGTTATCTTGGGAAAGCTTGTTCTGGGGAGAGTCATTCTCCTGATTAACAAGAAAATCTTTCTTAGTGGCATTGAGCATTTCCAGCCCTGGCTGTACCCAGGGAATGTAGCCATGTCTGCAGACAGAGAGAAGGAAAAGCCAAGCAAGCTTTTCCTTAAAACTCCACTTGGGCTCCATCAGCATTCCAGCTAAAATCTGAGGTCAGATATTTCATCTTGCTTCTTTTCCCCATTTTCTGTTTGTGGGGCACTTTACATCACCCATATCCTGTGCAAAATTCCTGGAAGGAAAGCTGGCTGGACTGACCAAGGAAACAAGTTCCTGGATGAGCTAGGTGAACCATGCAGAACAAAGGAAAGGGATTTATCTGGCTGAGGGCAAGTTTTAAAAGCCGCAATTTTGCATTAAACAGCTGAAAGCAAGAGCCCCTCTAAAAGCTCTAATGAAGGAAACACAAGTCACACGTAAGTATGTGTTAATGCAGTCAGATACTCATTTTCCAGTTTACTTTCTGCTTGGCCACAGCTTTAGGAAATATTCCTTGGACTGCAAGGTATCAAATGTGCCGCTCTTGAAAAACACTGGCGTGGATTCCCTCACACTCAGCCCACCACCATCACCCCACTGAAACTCTTCCTTGTGGAAACAACCAGGGAGGAAGAGGAAGATGGTATTAAGGAACAGGAGGAACTACAGAATCAGCAATGAAGTTTATAGTGGGGAAACTGCCCCGAACATTTCCTGCCAGCCTCGCATAAAGGATAAATATACATTTAAAAAACACTACTCAGTGAGGGGAAAGAAGTGTGAACAGCAAAAATATGTACATATGTTTTAAATAATTTTTTTTAATTGTTGAGGCAGTAATACTTGGTTCATGGAACTGCAATATACAGAGAGGTGAAATAAATAGCTTATATATATATAATATATATAATATAGCTGGTTTTAAAATATTCCCTTATCATTGGTGTACTAGGTCATCTTGTAGTCACTTGAATGTAGTTAGCAGCATTCTCCAGAAGTGAGCGGGATGCAGGATCACGGAGCCGTGACTCCCAATGTCGTCAGGAGGGGTACAGAGGGTCGGTGCGCCGAGAGCTCCGCGGGCTCGTCCCTGCAGCCGCCGCCTGTCCTGGCGGGCGGGCAGCAGGCAATAAATAATTACTGCAACCGGCACTTGGCGGGGCAGGGTCTCAGTAACTTTGGGAAAGAACTTTGGTTTTCTTTGGTTTTATTTATTTATTTTTAATAATTTTTTTTCCCTCTGGGGATATGCTTGAGAAGTTGTCCTTTCCAAAAAAAGCAAAAGAAGCACCTGTGTGTCATCAACAACAAGAAGTCAATTTAAATAGAGCAGTTAATTTCATTTTTCAAGTCACAATTAATCCCGAACAGCTTTCCCCAGCATTTGCCATCTAGTCTTTTATTAATTTTTTTTTATTTTTATTTTTTTTAAACACAATGTACAAAAATAGAGCTTCTTCCTTATTTTTAATGTAAAAATATTCCTCTGGTGCAGTTTTTTTTTTTTTTTTTCTTTTTGTGGTTTCTTATTGTGACACTATTTTTGTCTGGTTTTAGCTGGGGTTGGTGGGTCGTATTCTCTTAGTCCTCTTGGTGACTGTTGTGTACTTGAAAGGTTTCTGTATTTCCATTTGACCCTTTGGGTATCTCTTCATAAAGTGTACATCTTGCTGATTTTCCCGGGTCTTGGGCCCTTTCCGCGGCCTCCCTTTTTTGGTGAATCCAACATACCAGCCTGAATATTTTGCAGACATCAGTGCTGTGTAGTTGTTTTCTAGGACTTTTTCAATGAAGACACACTCCTTACTGGTGCCATCAGGCTGAAAAAGGAAAAAAAAAAAATGAAAGAAAAAATAAATAATTCAAATGCAAGCTCAGTGACCAAAACCCGATTTGGCATAAATAAAATCATCACATCTGGACCTCTTTTTTGGTTCAAACATTCTTAATAAGAGCCATAACAAGCATCAGCTAAAATAGATTTTTTTTTAAAGCATGAAAGCGTGAGGTCATAATTTCTTTTTTTTAAATGCTCTTATCCAAGGGGAGAAAACTTTTTCAAAGACAACAATTAAGTTTATCCAGTCCAGTGCCTTCAACTGCAAGCAAAGCAAGACATCCAGCTTTGCTTTCTTCCCTTAGGGAGAGAGGATGAATTGAATTCGTGCCAGGGAAACATCATACTTAGTCAGAAAAAAACCAAACCCCAGAATCTCACATGGCCCAAACAACAGCGTTTCCCCTTCTACCCCTCACTCCTGAAATACCTCATGGGCTTTCACCCCCAACTACCCAAATCCCACTAAAATTATGACAAGCTTCAGTCTAAGCCTCCACAGCAATTTGAAAACTCTCCCCCATGTGATCCCAGGGCAACCCCTGGCAGATGGACCACACATGGTGCTCCAGGGTTGCTGGAACCACTGGGGTCCCCAGCACCACTCCAGTCCCTGGGACCCTGGAGAGCCCTGAAGCCAAACTGGGCTCAGCTCAGCCTGGAGATCCTACCAGACCCAGAACTGGGCTTTGAATATGGCAGAACAAGGATCTCTGCATTCAGGACTCTCACCCAGCACAGGCAGCACTGGAGGGAGTGACAGCATCACACAACTGCATCTTCAAGTCCTTGAGCATAAAGGAAATTCTTCTCACCCATAACCTTCTGCCAGAAAACATTTTGCCCTTTAACTGCTGAGTCACTGGTACTGTACTTAGAATGTCACATGATTTGATTTATGCATCAGAAGATACTCAGGAGTAGATACAGGATAAGTAAATATAAACCATCACACAGGACTTCATTTAAAGCTCAGCAAACTCAAAGGAAGTATTTCCATCATAGGCCAATTCAGCTTCTCACTGATATCAGATGAGTTTTTTGGAACTGCAGGCCTACATATACTACTATGAAACCCTGCCCACCCAAACTAAACACTTTACCCATCATATCCTGGGGGGGCAGGGAAGCGTGAGCTGCTCAGCCACCAGCCCCCGCTCTGCTCAGGGGCCCCTCTGGGCACAAGGCTGGGGTAAGCAGCCAGACCCTGCATGGTCACCATCCTTTCCCCAAGGACAGCTCACCCTGCCCTTCCAGGGCAGCCATCCTGAAATGTGCTGCACAACCCCTGTGGAGTTTGCTGCAGTTTGTGGAAGGGCAGGGAATCATGGAACAGGAGGGAACCCCTCCAGGCCATGCTGCACAGGGTTCCCTGCACCCCTGAGCCCCAAACACACACGACAGGGGAATCATCAGGCACCATGACCCAGGCTGGAGGCAGCAACAGAGGAAAGCCAGGATGGCTGGTCATCACCAGCCCCCAGGGCCAGCCATTCCTCTAGGACTCCATGCCTTTAGCAGAGCTTTGGTTCCATCTGTGTGACAGAAGGTGATGTTTGCTCTGAAGTCAGCACCTCGAAGCTTTCAGCACCAGGTAAGGTCTCATTAAGAGGGCGAATTCTGGCAACTCTTCCAACAGTTCTGCTAATCCAGGGGCTCTGCCTTAGGACCAGCAGTCTCCATCCAGGATAGGCACAAAGGTCCTCATTTTACCATCCCCAACTGGAAGCTCACAAATGCTTTAATGAACAGCAGAACTGGGCAAAGCTCAGTGATTCCAGTTCCTGGGGGTGTCATTCTACAAATCCTGGGTTTGATCAAAGCCACATGAGTGGCAAAGGGGGAAATCAGTCAACACCACAGGGTTCCACCAGATTTCAATGGGAAGCCATAAAACCAGCTCCAGGTTTCTCAGGGCCCAGCCCACTACAAACCCTTCCCCAGTGAGTGGAGAATTTTTAAACAATACCATGGCTGGGATTCAAATCCACCCAAAGCCAGGTGCCTGTGAACCGACCGGATCTGTACCGCAGGTAATTGGAAGGGTTGTTCCCCCCATGCTCGTGGGAAGGGACTGGATTTGAGCCCTGACCTTGTTGCTAGGAGAATTAAGGGTTTTTCATGCAATTTGGGAGGGTTCCGCTTCTACTGCAATGTCAGTTTTTCACAGAAAATGAAGACTGGAATGAAAAGAAAACATGTGTGTAGGAGGGGGGAACTTATTCTATTAATAACAAAAAAGTATTTACTTATACCTTCAAATTTGCCGACAGAGCCTAAGACGGAGACAGGAGGTGGAAGATTAACAAGGTGCAACTTCAGGCCAACCTCAGGGCTAATTTGAAGTAAACAAGGTGCATGAGATAAAATAACTTCGTTCTGGAAGAGGAAGAGCTAAATGGTTTGATAACATGAAATTACAGCAGCATTTACAAGTACCTAGAGATCAATCAGGATAAGGACCTCACTTCCCCAAACAGAGCATTCCTGTATGTGCTAAGACACGTCACAGACACACAAATGATTTTCAAATACTGACAACATAATTTTACAGTTTCTTTTATGATCCCCAACAGGATAAATCATTCACACAAGCTACCTACACCATGAAGAACTGTACTCACAGCAACCTATTAGGGGAAAAATCAATTTGTGAGGGTTTTCAGTAATTTTTAAGCATCAGGTGACCAACATTTAAAATTTAATCAGTTCCCTACTTGAGCCATAGCAAAACACTTCTTGGGTCTGTCAGCCATCCTCTCACACCTCCAAAGAGAGGGGGATGAAAGAGAAAAGGGAGACAGCTTTATCCAAGCATCATTCCCTGCTCCAGCCACGGGCTCACCCTTCCCCAGGAGCTCCTGGTGCAACTGACCCAGGGCTGCACCCTCTGTCACCAATGCAGGCAGGTGGGAGCTGCTGCCAAGCCACATTTCATACACACTGTGCTGGCAGGGATGTGCCTGGCAGAGCACTCACTCTCCAAAACACGGAGCTTTGTGTTTTCAACTGATTCTTGACAATAAAGAAATTCTTGAAAGCCTCAAAGCTGCACAGGGGCTGTCTGGCCCAGTGTAATGGCCTGGCCACAGGACAGAGGAAGTCCCACGCCCAGCCCCACATCCCTGTCCCCTCCACGGCAGGAATGAGGGCTTCCTGTGCCCCTCATGTGCCCCACTGGCTGCATCTGCCTTTTGGCCTCATCATCCCACTGGCAGCAGCTCCAGCCACGCTCCCTGCTCAGAGCAGGACACAGCAGAGGCACAACCCTGCTCCTGCAAAGGCCCTCTGCAAGTCAGAGACCAAACTGTTTGGGTTGGCCAAGGGGCTGCTGCCTGGCTATGCAACAAGGCTGTGCCACCTGGCAGGTCAGTTCTTTGCAAAGAAATCATTCAGAGCATGTTTTTGTTTAAACACAGCCCAAGAACTTTGGGAAGATGTGGTATCTGTTAGCCAAATTTCTGATAAATGCCTTATAAAATGCCTCATCTAAATGCCACCTTCCAGGGAAAGCTCTGGGGCGTGGCCCAGGTCTGTGCAGAGTGAGGGGAAAGCCCAGCCTGAGCAGCACCCAGGGCTGGCTCCAGCAGAGTATCTCCTAAACAAGGGCTGGGGAGCAGCCCCGCTGGCACTGGGTCAGTGTCCAGCGCCAGGCAGGGACCTGAGCGGTGCCAGGGTTTTTACAGGGCAGGGTTAGAGCAGCAGCAGCCCAGGCTCACCCTGCAGTAAGGGGTTCGAGCAGACTTTGTGCACCGCGAGCCGGCTCCAGCCCGCGCAGCTGAGCGCAGCAGAGCCGAGGGGCCGCGCTGGGCCGGGGCTCTCCGAGCACACGGGGCTCACCGAGGAGCAGCCCCGGATTGTTTGTGCAGAGCATTTGGTGAGGGGCTCTCCAGTCTTAAACGTGAAACGTTGAACTGACACTAAAGCAGAATTAAGTGCCAAAGCATTTGCTGCTTCTACAATTACACTCCGGAGCGCTTTGGTGCTCCTGCTCTCCTTTTATGACCCAACTTGGTCTTATTGTAGTTTGGCTTTCTCGTTTTAAGTTCTCCAAATGGAAAGGATCAAAGAGCTCTTTGTTGTCGTAGCAGGAGCGCTCCTCGGAGCGAGGCATTCCTGCCACGAACAGCTTGCGGCTCAGGGGGAATTCGCGGCCGCTCTGTGCCACCAGCCCGAGCCAAAGCATCAGCAGGTGCAGCAGCCGCCCCCGCCCTCCCCCGCAGCCACGCCGAGCCACCTGAGCAGCTCTTTATGGCACACGGGGCCAGGGCAGGTTTTCTCATTTACGCTTCACAAATCTGGCGCAGTGGGCACCGGGAAATCCAAACTTCCCTCGGCTTTCACAGCAACAATGAGCTCACGGCAGCTACTCGGGTAACAGCGAGGAGCGGCGGGAGAAGCCCCCAGGACGGAAAAGATTTTTTCTTTTGCAAAGATCGGGGTTAGCTAAGCTTAGGTTAAAACACTTCCCCTCCTCAAGTGCTGCTGTATTTAGGAGCTCTCTGGGTGAGCGACTGGTAATGTGCTGCAAATAACAAAAAACCCCAAACACAACCAAACATCCCAGACATGCCGGGTTGGCAGAGGGCACAGCGAGTCTCAGCACTCCAAGTGAGAGGGGGCTGAGTCTCTGGTTTAATTATCACCTTTTTGGCAGCTCAGCCCCCAGGCTCGAAGTCAAACCGTGGTGACACCAGCCCTCCGTACAATGGAGAGCATCTCCCTCTGCGAAGGAAGTAAGACCCCACCTCCCAAAAATTCTGGAGTAGGGAAAGCTACCACCCAAGCAAAAGGTTTCCAAGAGGTGCACGCACCCAGGCTTTTACAAGGAAAACCGCTGAAAAGGGACCCTTCCTGCACCCATCCTTCTCTCTCTCACACACACACACAGACAGACAGACGGGGTTCCCAAGCCCTGGCACCCTACCGTGCTGGTTTTCATGCCACCCCCAGGTGTGAGGCACACCCACTGAGCTCAGCAATCATTTCAAAGGACTGCTGAAATTCCCTCGGACACTGACACTGTTAGATTCACCCACTGCATTACACGGACAAAATCCCACCTTGTTGTCTCCTAGATTTCACAGCAGTGAGAGCAAGGAAGGCTTGGGTTTCCAGGAGCAGCATGGCTCAGAACTCCCCGTGAGCTGCTCCTGAAGGATGCCCAGCTGAGGACTCAGGGCTGGTGCCCCAAACACCACTGATAACCCCTGGCAGCCCCAGAGCTGTTCCCCCAGCAGTGCCCAGAGACGAGAGGCTTTCAGGAAGTTCCTTCTCTGCAGTTTTGCACAAGCTTAGCTCAAAGCCAGAGGGCCAATGCTCGGAGCCTCCTCTAGACTTGCTCCACATGGCTTGGAAAATCCCAGGTGGAAGGAGGCAATACAGGAGCAGTGTTAATGTCACAGCTTTTAGCACTGCCCCTCTCCCCCTTGACGGGCACGCGCACACACACACACACACACACCTTCTAAAGGCAGGTCGGAAAACACGATGGGGAGGTGAGCACAGCACTGCCAGAGCCCACAGTTCTGGGGTGGCAGAACCTGCTCACTCACAGCAGTGAGCTTGAGTGCTCAGCCATCCCCTGCACTTTATGGGCATTATCGGGACAGATCCATCAGCAGCATCCTGATGCTCAGCATCTTGGATTTATGACAAAGCATCCTGACCACAGAGACACCTCTTGACCCAAATGCACATTCCTGCTCCTAGAGCAGGCTGTAAATCAGGGAAGCTGCATCCATAACTGCCAAGAGTCACTCAGCCTCATGCGCGTTTCCTCCAGCTTTCTGCCCTCTGAACCTGCACAATCCTCCGAGGAAAATACTTAGGAGTCATGATGGGCAGTTCAATAAAAGTGTCTGCCAGCACAGCGGAGAGGTTAATTATGTATACAGGACATCTAAGTGCATTCACGAGGCAGGGAAGTAACACAAAACCATGCAGAGGAGATGCTCCGTGGAGGGCACATCTCCCTCCAGAGGCCCCGTTCCAAAGCAGCCCTGCCCACATTTGCCCCCAGCTGCCCCCATGTGCTGGGAACACCCCATCCCTCCCGAAAACAGGCAGAAAAGGGCACGGTCCTGCATGTGTGGGTCAGGACATGCAGGCTTGGCAGAGCCCTGTGCCTGTCTGTGCCAGGCACAAGCTGCAGGAACCGAGGAAGGAAGAGAACAGCTTAAAATTTTTCTTTCCTTCCACCTTCCCTTCCAAAATTCCCTTTTTCTAACTAAGTTCAGTAATCCCCACATTGCCCTGGGAGAGCTCTCTGTCACAGGATAAACTGGAGGACACAGATGAAAGGAGTCTCTGTAGGCTGGACCAGGCAAGGCTGGGGTTACACCAGGACAGGCCTCCTCACCTGCTCCTTCCGTCACTGCCACGGCTCCTGCCAACACTGCAGCAGGGTGGCCACAGCCTGAATTAGGGTAAACCAGGTGGCTTCACCTGGAAAGATGCACATTTGCTTGACAGACATTCCTAACTGCATCTCAGAGAGCTGCACATACTTAATGAGGAGAAATATCAACTGCTTTTTAAACGAACTTTATTAAACCAAGAGAAAATTTAGGAAACTTAAGTCAAAACTGCAGGTTCCCTGGAGCAGGAAGCTATTGCTCTTCAGGAGGTCTGAATCCCCAGGCAGGTTTCAGATGTGATATCTGAGCAGATCTATGGCATCTCTTGTTATCTGCACCCACCAGGTCCAGTTCCATGGAAGCTGGGAGGGGCTGCATGTGGTAAGGGATGGGAAGGTGTTTTTACCCCTCTGTACAAAGCACAACCTGCTGCTGAAGGGCTCTGCTGGGCTTTGCTGGGAGCTCTTTTCCAGCAGTCATTTCCAGCCTCCATAGGCCAGTCCTGAATTTTCTATAAAAGCCATCTAAGAGCAGCAGCATATTTCATGTAGGCTTCAAATCAATATATAATTGTAGCAAGGTGGGAGTCACTCTTCTCCTGGGAACAAGCAACAGGATAAGAGGACAGAGACTCAGGCTTGGGGGAGATTCAGGCTGGGCATCAGGCGGAATTTGTTAAACATGGGAAGGGGCTGCCCATGGAGGTAGAGTCCCCAACCCTGGAGGTATCAAAGGAAGGCCTGGAGGTGCTCTGGGCTGGGGACAAAGTGGGCACCAGGCAGAGCTTGGACTCAGTGGTCTGGGAGGGCTTTTCCAACCTCAGTGATTCTGTGATACAGAGAGTTGTGCCACTACAGGCATTGTTTTCTTAAAAATTTGTTTAAAACCCAGGTGTAGATGATAAGTGGAGCAGGATAACAAGACTAGAAGAGTTGCTGACCTCATAGAAAGTTGTGTTTGTCCCAGATTTATTCACATTAAACAAACATGCACACTTACTGTAAGTTATCATTGCAAACAAATGCAATTTCATCCAGCCAAGATTCCAGTAGTGACACCACTTTCCATGAAGCAAGCTTAAATGGGGGAAATTTAGAACCAGAAAGGTCATTGTTTGTATGCAGGATGGCATTAGTTCTCTTCATGTCAAGTTATATTACTAAGAAAAGAGAGAAATCCATCATCAAATCAAGTGCCATCCAGAAAAAATTATCATCCAGATTTGTTCCAGCCTGTGAGTGACCAACTTCCATCCCTATGCAACAAATGCAAGGCTTGAGACTTGTCCTCCCTAGGCAAAATTCCGTATCTCTGGGTACCCAAAAGATAAGGCAAGAGAATCTCAAGAACAAAAATGTATTTAAGCAGGATCTACATTTCTTGGACCTCAAATATAGTTCTGTAACTGACATATCAAATAGACTCTATTTTGCTACTGTTAGAGCACAGGTTTTATTCTCCACCGCAAAAATACCCTCTGTCTTCTCACCTCCTCTCCAAAACCAAGCTGCAAGCCAAGGAGAAACAGCCCTTGAGGAGCAGGAGTCCCCTGAACATGATCTCAGCTGCACCCATTTGAGAGAGACAAGGCTGCACTTCTTCCTTCCTTCTTGCAGTTAAATACATCAGTATATTTGCTAAGTAGTGCTTAGAAGAAACATCACCCTCAGCTTAAGAGATGCTCAAGACCAACAAAAAATTGCACTTAGGAGATTAAATGCTGTGAGGAAAGCAGTTAAATCCAACTTGATAACTGTCAGCACAAGATGCATTCAGCAGCACCCTCTCCACCCAGACAAGACAAGGCATGACCAGGGCTCAGGGATCCCCATCAGTAATTTTAATTTACATTAAAGCTTAGGGAACTGAAATAGTCCAACAGGACACACAGCTGCAGCCACCACAAAACAGAGGACAGGAGGTCAGCAGCTTTATGGTGACACTTGCTTCCTGAGGACAGCAAGGATTAAATTAAATTATCACACAGCTTTCAAGAAGATGGTTTTCTTCCCTGGAAGGGTATGGACACCTTCCAGCCATCGGATAAGGAAACGATTCAGAGGTCAAGCTTACAAGTTGGGGCTGCAAGTGAACCTTGACTTTGCAAAGCTTAGTCTGAGAGAGAACTGGGGCTTCTTAGAAATATCCAAAGGAAACACGGCATTTCCTAAAGAGGAAACACAATAAACCTGTACATGTGTTACAGAGCTCTCTGGTGCCCTGACACAGCCAGGACATACAGTGCTCACATCCCCAGCAGAGTACCTGCGAGTCCTTATCATAAAAATAATACTATGAAGAATGTTTATTTTTTTAAATAAAATGACCATTTGCTTTATTTCAGGGCAAACACTTGAAGAATTAGGGCTGTGCTGATAAGCTTAAGTTAACTGGAGATGTTCACATATAGATAAAAGTAGTTTTGGGCAACAAAACTGCCCCAGCACTGGAGGTGAGGCTGCCCCAGCCCAGAGCAGAGCAGGACAATCCCTCCCTTGCCCCTGATGTCCCAGGGCAGGGATGTCCCTCCTAGCTCCAGGGCACTGCTGACTCAGATCCAACTGGCCATGGACCAGGGCCCCCCCAGGTCCCTTCTTGTAGCTCATCTCCAGCTTCTCAATGATGTTTGGGGTCTGAGAATGGAGGAGTGTGGTTTAGCTTCCACTTCCACTTTTAATTTCATGAGACTCTCAGCTTCTAAATTTTCAGAAAAATAATTCTATTTTTTTCCACAGGTTGTGGGGAAAAAAGCCTGATCAGATAAACGTAGAAGATTCTGATAGCCCAACCAAAATAAAAGTGGTTTTGTCATCTCATTGCTTTTAAGACCTTCGCAATCCTGCAGGCTCTGATTCCAGATTTTTGGACACTTGAGACAATTCCAGATCAGGTCTCCCTGTCCTAAGTATGGCAATGTCCAAAGCTGGTTGGCTTCAGGGTCCAGTGCATGTGTTTATTTAGATGACTTAAACTAAAAAAACCTTACAGGAAAGCGAAGACCCAGACTGCAGTTCCAAACGAGATCTGAGTGAGACCCAGCAAAAGCCATGTCAAGTTCTGCTTTTGCATGAGATGCCAAGTTGGAATGGTTTATGGCTGAGCATGTCACAGAGAGATCCACAAAACATGTGCTATTAAACCTGACACCCCACCAATCCTGCTCATGTTTATGTTGCAAATTCAGCATTCAAAAACGTAAGGTTTTACAAGCCCCTTTCAAGCAACCCGAATACTGTGCAACTCCAGGAAAAATTCTGGATAAGAATTTAACTCCAGTGAAACTTAGAGTTCTGCCCCAAATCCAAGATGCAGTTAAGTGTGGTTTTAAATATACAAGCTGAGCAGGGCAAACACCTCATGTACTGCACCAGAGTTCCAAACTGCAACCCCAGGGTGCCCCTGCCCTCTCCACACACCTCCTGGCACCTTTACAGCACCCCTGGCTGCCAGGATGGCCCTGGCATGGCAGGCACAGGAGCACTGGCACCCAAATGTCACACAGGACTGGGGCATGTGGAGGGCACTGGGCTTGGGGCTCATCCTGAAGTGTCCTTACCTCAGCCCCCAGCCCTGCAGTGAGGAACTGATTCTCCACCAGTAGCTTTTCAAAGACAGTTTTTCAAGAAAGCTTAACCTCACTCTCAGCCAAAGCCAACTGATGAAAACCTGCTCCAGGTATACAGCAAAAAGGCTTTGGAGGATCCCCTAGTGTCTCCCACCTAGGTGAGTCTCCTTCCCTACAAAGGGAGGCTCCTGCTGAAGCCTCCACAGCTCCTTCTCCCATGGGGCCAGTGGGTTTCAGGGGCCAAGAGCACATTTACAGGCCACAGTGGGCACCTTCAGTCTTTGATGCTGTCAAGAGTTTTTTTAGCCAACTTTCCTGACTAAACACACACATGCCTCAAGAAAACCCCTATTTTAAAGCTGTAATGTAAACAACTCCAAATTATTACTATCCCCTAAAGGCTACTGCTGGCAGGCATCAGTGATAAAGCTCTGCCAGAGCAGTCTGGCATCTAGCAACAATTTGTTTGTTGTCCTGCAAAAATACAGAGAGCCTTGCCATATGGTATTAGCAACTTTCTGGTAACATTAAGAAATATATTGGCTTGGAAAGCAGTTATCACACCAGCAAAAATGCTGTGTTCAGAGGCAGGTCTCTGCTGTGAGTGGCACCAGCACAGTGGTGCTGGTCAGGGCTGGGAGAGGCACTGGTGGCCAGCCTGGCCGTGCCACCTCCTGTCCCCTGTACCAATGACATGGCCCTGGCACGGCCAGGCTTTGGCTGGCACAGCTTTTGTTCAGGAGCTGGGCTGTGCCTGGGGCCCAAAGCTCAACACTGCTCGTTGGGAGTGCTGGGAGGGCCCCAGTGCTGCAGACGTGGTATCAGGGGACACATCCCCAGGAGGCACCCAAATGATCTGTCACCTGTCTGGAGCTCTGCCTCAGCCACCCAGCTGCCCACAGCCTCCTACCCTTCACCAAACAGCTTTTCTCCTCTGCTCACATTCAGCTCAGAGAATGGAGGAATAAACAAACTCATTAAAATGTTTTTACAAAAATAATGCCCCTATATGTCCCCAATACTACCATGATTTTGAGAGTGTGTGGACACCAGATCACTGAGGATCTTTGAAAGAAGGTGGGAGTGTGAAGAACCCTCCCCACGGATACCTGCTGCAGCCTGAGCACCAGCATTGACCAGACCGCCTCATCCCACAGGGGGTGTCAGGGAACTTCCCTGGAGACAGTGCTGGGGTCAGGAGATGCTCTGCTCTGCTCCCCATGCAGCAGCCACCGACCCTGGCTGTGCCCAAAAGAATGGCAGGCTCTGGCCTTCCTTTGATGGTTCAGGCTTCACACAGACCCCTGACTGCAAATGTTCTCCTAGCAGAGGATAGGACAGGGCAGTGAAGGGCAATCTCTGCAGCATCCTGCAGTTCTAGGGAGCTGGATGTGCTGTAAGGACAGGCTCAGCAAGAGCAGCTGGAGCCCACCTCAGGTAAGAGCCACCTGCTCAGCCCAGGCTGCTCCTCACTCTGGGAGACTTCAGTGACTCACCCTTGCCAGCCTTCAGCAAACACAAATGGCCTCATCTCAATGCAAATGCATGAGATAAGAGAAGCTGAGGCAGAGAGAGAAAACACAGAAGGACTCCCCAGGAGAACCAGTTAGAAGCTCAAGAGCACCTCCAAAGAGACCATCAGCTCCTCTTTGCCTCTAACAGTGAATTACTGCCAATATTCAGAGTTGTTGTGTTCTAGATGACTTGTCACAAGTGGACAAGTCACATTGTGCCTCTCCTTTGAAGAACTGCACCTTTGAGTCCTTTTCTCCTTGTGTTTGTAAAAAACCTGATATAAATAAAGAGGTTTAATATTTTTTTTAAAGACAAAAAAGTTTCTCAGAAAAGCAGCTGGCATTCTTGTTCTGAATTTTCCTATTTTCATCTCTCTCCTGATTCCACCATAGTGTGATTCCACCATAAAGCCTGGAGAAGAGAGGGCTCTAGGAAGAACTTATTGCAGCCTTTCAGTATTTAAAAAAGGTTAAAAAAACAGGGACAAACCTTTTAGCAGGACCTGATGCAGTAGAACAGGGAGTAATGGCTTTTACTAAAAGAAGATAAATTTGTACCAGATATAAAGAAGAAACTCTTTGCTTTGAGGGTACTGGCACAGGGTGCCCAGAGCAGCGGTGGCTGCCCCTGGATCCCTGGCAGTGTCCCAGGCCAGGTTGGACACTGGGCCTTGGAGCAGCCTAGGACAGTGGGAGGTGTCCCTGCCATGGCAGGGAGTGGAATGGGATGAGCTTTAAGGTCCCTTCCAACCCCCAAAATTCTGTGATTTTATAATAAAGTTCAATGGTTCACAGAAAACCTCAGGAAGACCAGAAAACTCAGGACCTACAATTTTTATGTAGCTCCAAAACACCATGGTCTAAGAAACAGATGGGCAGAAGTAAAAAGAAAGAAATCTAAATGTTTCTTGGGCCTTCTTCAAAACAACACCAAGAATCCACAAAAAACACACTCTAGTTTGTTTTCCCCAAGCGCTGCTCACCTGTAACAGAGAAGTGACTGCTGTACAACACATCCCCTGTCTCATTTTCCAAAGCATCACAGAGTGCCAGTGACTGCAGCAGCTGCTGTTATAACAGTCAGGAGCCTGCCCAAACCAGCTCTGAGCCCTTTGGCCACTGCTGCCTGTGAACACACACAGCAGCACCTGAGACAGGCAAAACCCACAAGGTTTGGGGCTCCTGAGCAGGCTCCATCAGAGGGCTCTGCTGGGAAACTCGGGTGGAGGTGCAATCATCAGAAATAAGGACACAAAGGCTGCTCTTCTTACCCCTGGGGAGTTAATCTACTTCCCTGCAACACAGCCAGCTCCAAGGTGGGGAAAAGCCCTGTCCACCTCTGGAGCTCTTGTGTTCATCACCAGTTCCAGCTGAGAACAACAACCTGCTCCTGACCGTGGCACTCTTTGTAGGTGATTATGGGATACAAAAGGGGCTAAATTCAAAGCAGGTTTTCAACTGGGGGGGATCCAAAACTGCTGAGTGAGGAGGAGAACAGAGCCAGATGGCATGTGCTGGTCTGGTTGGGGATTCTGCAGTGCAAGGCAATAGGAAACGAGCAGAAGAAAGGCCTGGGTTGGTCCCATGGCTCCTCTCCTGCCAAATGAACATAGCAGGACAACCATGGAACAATCACTTCGTGGGCTTCATTCCCCTCCACCCCCAGACTGAACTTAAATATTTGTATAAGCCCAGGCGTAACTTTTATCTCATGTTTTCCTTGGGGTTTACTGGCTGTTTAGAGCATTCAGGCTAAAAAGCATTCCCTCAAACTCTTGCCACAAAGAGAGCTGAAACCATGACACTAATTAAAACCACACTCTTTGGTATCAAGAAGACATGCTATTGTTTTCTTTTGTTGCTTATGAGGAGCTGTTAATATGGGCAACACGTCTGGAACATTTTCCTGCCCAGCGCCGCGTTCCCTCCAGCCCAGCTCGGCTGCTTTGGGAAATTGTCATAGGCTGGGCTGGGAGGGCAGCAGTATTTACGGGAACGACTTATTTATTCTTTGTAACAAAACATTTACCAGCTTAACACCATGAAAAGCACACGGGGAGGCAGGTAAAGGTTCACGCTGCCTGAAAGGTGACAAGTGAAACAAGTGACCTGCCTCAGTGCCCAATGGGCCAAATCAAGGGATGAGCCTTAAATACACACTCCATATAAATTTATGGTATGTTTGGAAAAACTGAGTGCCCAGGAACATCCTGACTTTGCCAGGATGCTCCTGGGCACTCCATTCAGAACAGGAAAGGCTGTGGGCTGCCCTGTGCCACTGCTGACCCACCTGGGGCAAGGTCTGCTGAAGGAAAAGGATTTTTCTAAGATTTTGTGCTCAATTTACCCCACCTGAGTGCTTCTAAGGTCTCCATGACTGGTATCATGACCTCATAAACATCAACAACATTATCCTTACAACATTTCTGGGGAAAATGCTCAGATCTGGGGAAAATGCTATGATCACATTTAAAGGATGGAAAATTAGGGCACAGAAAAATCTAAGGTAGGTTTGTGTCCAATGCAACCTTCAAAAGCATCCAACATGGTTTAAAACCAGTTAAAATAATTTCCCTGTCCAAGACCAAACAATGGGGTCCCATGCAGGGTGGTAACCCAAGTGGAGGAAGCAGAGACAATTGGCTGCTTTGCCCCAGCCCTCTCAGAGTGCTAATTTCCATTTCTCCCTGATTTTAAGCAGTGCCCTGGATGCCTCCTGCCTTGACAGGTAGCTCCAAAGCAGGTCAGGCACAGGGCCCTGGCTAGCAGCAAATAACCTGGTCTTAGCCTCCACAGAACATCTGATCCCCAAGGAAGCACAAGTGGAAGAGGGAGAGGTCCTCCAGGGAAGGCAGTGTCCCACTGTGACCACAACAGTAAATAATTTTTTATCAGAGGTGTCACTCCTGTGACCACAACAGTAAATAATTTTTCATCAGAGCCATTTGGTTTCTGGTTTCTGTTTGGGAGCACGGCTTTCACTGCCTTGACTAAAAACAAAACTCTGCTTCCATTTTTCACGGCCACAAAGATGCTCAATTTGAACTCCTGGTGGTGCAAAGTGAACACAGTTGAGGTTTGAAGGCTGGAATATTCTATTTGACATTTATTTTTTGGTGGCACTTCAGCTTTGCACAAGCCTCTTCCTGGTTAGCAAGCCTCCAGCCTTTCCAGCCATAAAGAAGGACTGTGTGAATTACAAAAATACTACTTCAGCACACAAGTTGGGCTGAAGGGGTGAACACACTGTAATTTGTTACATGCTTCCATTGGGAAGGCATCCCCCAATGTTCAGATTCCAGCCCTGGCTGTGCCATGCCAGTCCCTGGCTCCTGGAGGGCAGGAAGGAGCCTTCTGCTGCCCAGCACAAACCACAGCACAGTGCTCTGCTTGCGCTTCTACTCTGAATTCTTCCCAAAAGGAATTCTGGGGGAAATTCATATTTGAATGTCCCCCCAAAGAAAGACCAGATGAGGAAGGTGCTGTGGAGGTGGCCATGGCTCTGGGATGCTAAGGTGACATCTCACGTGAGGCACGACCCCGTGCACACCTGCAGCAGCACTGGAGAGCCCTGTGAGGCTGCAGGGCTCCTCTGGCAGCCTGGGGGGGCTCAGGAGAGCCCCTGGGAGAGCAAAAGCTTCCCTGCAAACCCCACATCCCCCGTCCTGCTCGTCATTTGAGGCTGACAGACGAGGCTCAAACACATCATTACAGCCTTGAGGAGGCTGCTCAAGGTAACATTCAGGTTACAGATGAATTAATAGGAAACACTTACCTTGCCCACTAGCTTGCCTTTCCTGTTCATGCAAAGGTAGAAATCTGTCTCCTTCCCTTTGATCCGGACTTGACTTCCAAAAGTGTCTGTTTCCACTAGAAGCTGGGCTTGGAAAGGAAGAAGAAAAGAAAGCATTTACCTGTGTGGTCCCATGAAGGCACAGGGTGCAGATCTCCCTAGGCACTGTCCCAGTGCCCAGCTGAACCACACCATGCCCAGGTGCTCTGCAGGGCACAGCCTCAGGCAGCACCAGGGCCGAGCTCATGGCTCGGTGCAGGACTGACACCTCTCCACTCACTCCCACACAGATACCCCAGGTTTAAAGCTGGTTTACCACAGAATAACCAACAATAAACACAATATAACCACACGTGTGGGCTCCATCTGTCACACCAACGCCACCACCACCAGCAATATTAGCTCAGTGTTAATAGAACCAGAGAATTGCTTATATTGGAAAAAACCTCTGAGATCATCAAGTCCAAAACTGTTCCTCCAGCACTGTTGAGGCCACCACTACACCCTGTCCCCAGGTATCACATCTACACGGCTTTTAAACACCTCCAGCGATGGTGATGCCACCACTGCCCTGGGCAGCCTGTTCCAATGACAACGCTCTCCTTCACGCTGCAGGAGGGTTCTTGGAGGATAAGAATGTGGATTTTATTCTCATGAAGATGAAAGATTAGCATGACAAGAAAGAAAATCCTTTCCCCACAGCCAGCAGCCTTCAAACACTGCACAGAAGTGGTTCAGCCACACACTCCAGTGCAAAACATTACAGTGACCTCCTGAAGGTCACCACAACAGCCAGCAGGGAGAAATTTGGCACTGCTTGTTCTGTCTGATGCACACCCACCCTGCACATGTCCTCCATGCCTTGTTGTGCATCCAGGAGGTCAGAAATTTCTTTCTGGCAGTCCAGACTGAGGTCTCCAGCTCTAGCTGGGAGAAATGTGGCCAATCTCAGTGTCTTGCAGGGTATTGATGCCAGAGCTGGTTTGCAGCAGGAGCCAGGGTAGAGGACAGATCTCTGCTGCATCTCCATTAACGCCCTGCTCTGCCACAGCTGTAGCTGCAGAAGGGGCCAGGCTGCCACCCAGACAAGCAGCATGCCATCATCATGATCATAATAATCATCATCATCATCATCTCAAAACCCCAGACAGATCCAAATCCAGCCTTTTATTTCATCTCTAATCTAAACACAAATTCCAGTCATGCTCAAGATTCGGATTCCAGGAATTTCCCCAGAGAGGCAGGAACAGGCAGACTGGACATTTTGGTTCAGATCCATCCCCGACATGGAGGAGGAGAAAGGAGACATGGTTGAAACACAATGCAAGAATGTGTGAGTGTCAGCAAGTGCAGCTCCACGCTCCTGCTCTGGAAATACTCACGCCTGTGAGTGCTGAGCCCCACCGTAGAAATACAGCTTTTGCCAAACTCTGGAGAATGTTTGATCTGTGCTGCAAAAAGTCACATTCTTTTTGGCATTCATATTTCAAACTTTAAAGCCCTCTAAGAGCAAATATGTTCATTGTAAGGATTTACCATGGGGATAGAAATAGGAGTTTGTTTCATTTAAACACATTAATATTTTTCCCACTTGTAAAGTCAGCTTTTGGCTTCTGCAGCAGTGCAAATATCACAGACCTTTAACTCACAAGGGCCCTAAACAATTTTCCCCTCACAGCTCAGTCACATCTGTAAGTTCAGGGGTTTCTAGTTACTAGCTGCTTACATTTATTTAGATCTATTTGTTAAACCTGTTATCACTGGGGATATTTAAATTATAACTGCCTTCTGACAGCAAGTGGGATAATGTCTGTATTACAGCAGGATATTACTTGCAATCATGCACAGATATGGATATTTATGGAAGTTTTTCAGAAACACCTCACGGGTTTAGGTACCTGACAACTGGGTGCTGTCCACTTTGTCCTTTCACCTGCCAGGTCAGTATCCAACCTGTGACCACTTCTGTGAGGAAGGGCCCTGAGCCAGAAATAACCCCTCAAAGGGAGGCTATCAAGGTGAGCCAGCCAGGAGGGGAGTGATGGCACAGGGCCAGGCCAGCTCCTCCAGGGCAGGCTGAGCAGCACGGCTGGAACCTGGTGAGTGCCCACTGCTCCAGGAAGCTTGGGGAGGCTGCTCAGGTGCAATGCAGCATTAACAGACAAGAGAACAGCAAAGGTGGGACTGTCTGCCTTTGAAGAGGTGATTCTGAAAGGGCTTCTCCTCACATGAGCAGAGGATGGAGGTCAGCCTCAGAGCGGGAGTCCAGCAGCCAGCACAAGAGCAAAGGTTGTGGAGCCAGCAAAGCCTGGTCCAGGAGCCATGGCTGACACCCAGAGCACCAAGGAGCTGCTCACAGATGTGCAGTGGCCAAACCAGCTGGGCATGAACACTGGTGTGGTGCCACCCAGCACAGGGGTCAGAGAGGGCTCCACACAGGCCAGAACAGGAGAGCACAGCTCCCTCTGAGCTGTGAGGCATTCCCTGTCCACCCCAGCCTGAGAGTAAAAAGCTGCTGAGAGTGACTCTGAACATCAGATACAGCCTCTGGCCAGCCAAAGGAGGAGCTAACACCGACAAAACCTTCCAGCATGAGAGCCGTGAGCTGCGGTCCCACGGGACAGGCAGCAGCTCCCACCCCTCTGACGCAGGTCCCCGTGGCAGCCCGTGCTCAGATGGACAAACACGGGGCACACTGGCTCATGCTCCCCACCCCCTCGCTCTGCAGCCACTATGACTAATATCCAAGCTGATTTTAATTTGAAAAATATCACCTTAAAAAGATGCCGGTTCCCTGCTGTGAAAATTAAAACCATCTGGATGGAGTGATTTCAAATAATTAATCTAGGACTCCTTTGGCACCACTACTAATTAAAATATGATACCTTCCTCCCCTTTTTTAAATAAAAAATTTAACTAAAGTTTAAAGATCTAATAAAATAATGTCATAATTTAGAACTAGATGGAAGTCACCTTTCCTGCAGGCTGCAGAGGTTACAGCAGCCTGAGATCCCTCCCAGGCAAGTGCCACAGCACAGCCTGAGCACCAGAGGATAAGCAGGCATCCAGGGAGACATTTGTGCTGGCAAACACAGCAGCATCCATCCCAGGGCCCTGAGAGACAGCCCAAACCCCCAGGGACCAACCTGCACCCCATGCCGAGGAGTGGGAACAGAGGCCAGGAGGTTCAGATGTCTGATCCCTGCTGTGACCTGAGCTGCCCTAGGACAGGCCAAGGCCTCACAGAGGTTTCCCACTTCTGCAAAATCTGAGTCTTAAGATGTAGGAAACATCTTATTTCTAGGGATCCCTGACCCCCCCTTTCTACAAGAGAGATCAGTGTAGCTCTAGGGTGGGTTATAACCTATAACCCAGGGGTCTGCAGCACCCCTGACAGCTGATGCTTCTTTGTGCAACAGGCATCTCCCTAAGTTCTCTCAGGAGCAAGGACAGGCACCTTAAATAGCAAATCTGAAATCCTCTGGGATGGATCCCAGCCCTGAAGGATGCAACCAGAGGTCCTAGGGGGTGGAGGCTGAGCCAGCACCCAGGGGCTGCTCATGTCTCCCCCTCCACTCACACACAGCAGGAGAAAAGCTCAGCCAACATATTTTACATTAATTCAAACTGGACTTGAATGCTGTCCTGTCCTGTGATAGGTATGCCATGGCACAATGGAAGTGCCAGGGAAAATCCAAGAGAATGTACAGGAGAGTTCAGGTGAAATGAGAGCCACCATGCCAGAGCAGCAGCCCCACAGCACTCTGGTGCTCAGCACCCCTGACTTCCAGCCCCATCTGTCCCTGGACACACCACACAGAGATTACAATCTTTATTTTCAAAGGCCCTGTGCTCCAATCTTCAGATCAGGTGTTATTGTTTAAATTCTTTGACAGCTAGATATTCTGATATGTTTTCCAGGGGAATAAAATAAAGAGCAAAAGAGAAAAGATGTCTTTAGAGGGTGAGATCTCCTGCTACATGTTTTGCCTTATTGGCCCATTTAACCTAAACCTTCCTGAAAACTCCCACTGGAAGAGACTGGAATTCCTCACAAGTCTAGGTGAAAAGAATTACATATGTATGTATGTATATATATATATATATGTTGAAAAGCTATCTACCAGCTAAGAAAACATGAAGTCAGGGAGATATGTGAGATATGTGAAGGTGGCAGAAAATATGCCAAATTATCTTTCAGATATTTCCTGGGAGTGGGAGGACAGGAGCCAGAAAAGCACAGGGAAAGAGAGGAGAAAGAGGGCACCCGAGAAGTGTAAGGTTTACAATCACAAAATCCTCAGGTCCAGATAAAGAAAGAGACAAAGGGGAAAACACAAGAAGGGTGCAGAAGGACTAGATACTTCAAGTCTATCCACTGGTTTGTGGTTTTTTCAGGTGAAACCCCTGCAAAGGGAGCCACAGGGAGAAAGAACAAAGCTGCTTACACTGTCCACAGGCACCTTGCAGCTGGCAAGACACTGGGGAAAAGGATCTCAGAGGGGACAAAGATTTTGTTGCTTTGGTTGCACTTCTTTTTCTGAGAAGTCAGGAGAACCTTCTCAGACTCGAAACCATTTCCAGCTAATGAAGAGGATGCACTGACACACTGAGGCTGGGAGCACAGCACCTGGGATGGAGGGCAGCTTTCCCAGTTTGTAACCCTGGAGCTGTGAACAAGGACATTCCCATCTTTCACAGTGCATAGATCACATCTGATGGGAGAGCAAAATCCACTCTGCTGAGACTGAATCTTCTCCTGAGACTCCCAGCATGGGCAACAGTGCTTAAAATAGTTGAAATCTGTTCAAACGCTGCCTACCCCTACCAAAACCACATGAATCCCTTCCACGACCACAACATAGGAGAGAATGACCCTGTCTCCACAGTCATGATGTAATGATGAGGGAGTAACACCAAAATTAGGTAAAGTCTGGAGGGTCTAATGAAGCCTGCAGGCTGTGGCCCAGTGAGGGAATCAAGGCTGCATCCCCAAGTTTTGTCTGCACGCTTGCATCGTCCTGCAAACTAAATGGTATTTAATATTTATAATCCACAGAACCCAGCTCCCTTCTCAAATATTCAGGTGCAAATTAGGAGTAACCACCCCAGTCAGTGAGGCTGGTGCTCTGACCCACATACCACTGCCCTGAGCTCATCCTGTCTCTCCTGAGCACAGCATATGCACATCAAATTATTAAACGGTATGTTCATGGGGAGGAAGACTAAGAGCAGCTCTGAGACCCAGGCTCCAGATATTGTCTGTTTTAAGCCACCATGTTTCAGGAGCCAGGAAAGTGCTCGGTGTCAGCACAGAGGCTGCCCACGGAGCAGCTCCCAGTCCTGCCCAGGGTTTGAAAGATGCTGTTACTCTAAATGAAGATTTCTTTTAAACGCTATAACTTTCACTCGGTGAAAGCACCCTAACTGTTGCTGACGTGGGGACAAAGACTTTTTGGGGTGTAAGGTCCTCAGGGCACCAACACATCCACCGAGTGCCAAGTCCTGGCAGGTTTTCCTGCCCCATTGCGGGATGGGAAGAGAAGCGGGAGCGAGGGCTCTGTGTGGACAAAGGACAGGCTGCAGGCACAACCTGCCACCGCACAACTGCCTCAGTAGCTCTCAGGAACCAGACAAGTTAAATATTTGCATGGGAGACATCTGAAGAAAATCTATAATGCAGCAAAGACCTCAAAGACATTTCCACTGCAGCAACCTGATCTTGTAAATACTTCCACACAAAGGACTTCACACACATCGGAAGTCCCTCGAGTGCTGATAAAGACCCTACAGGCCGCAGGGTCCCGCCTCTGCCAGCGGCGGCAGGGTGGGAGCACAGCCTGGGGACAGGCTTTGGGGACAGAGGGCTGTGTGCTGCCCACTGCCCACCCCGAGGGGAAAGGTGCAGGATCCCGGCACGGAGACCCCTTCCCCTCCTCGCACCTCCCTCGGGCCTCCCCTCCGCAGCAGCCACGGCAGCTTCGGCCTCCGGGCTCTGCTTTCGGGCGCTGCCGCTCCCACAGCCCCGCCTCACGCCCGGGCGGCTCCCGTCCCACATCCAGCACTCTGAGCTATCCCTCGGCGCTCCCTGGGCTCGGCTGCAGCACTCGGGGCCAAGACACGCAGGAATCTCCATGCTGGTGCCAAGCACACCAGCCCGAGTGCCCAGCTGTGCAGCTGGGCAGGCAGGACACGCTGTGCTGCAGCCAGCCCAGCCTGCACGGCCCGGGATGGTCAGCACAGAAAGCAGCACTCTCAGGCTCTTTAGTATCATTCTCCACTATTAAATATCACTCCCTATTTAAGCCTGACACACCATTCCTAGAAACATGAAATCACATAGTGGTTGGGTTTGAAGAGATTTTCAGGCTCAGCCAGTCCCAACCCCCTGGGCAGGGGCACCTTCTACTGGACCAGGTTGCCCTAAGCCCTGTACAACCTGGCCTGGACCATTACAGAGCTCTTACCTGTAGTGATGCCCACCCAAAAAATTTCCCTACCACTTCAGCAGTAGCTAACAAAACACAGCCAGGAGATGATGCTGAGCTGGTGTTCCCCAGGTATCTCCGGGACCATCTCAGGCTGATTCTGCCTCCCCACCCTGTAGAGATGTGTTGTTTATGCCAGAATGGCACTATCAAGGTAAAAAGGAGGTTCTAAAACTTACAAGTCCTCTTCCCCAGACTGCCAGGCTCCTATAGGATGACAAAGCTTCCAAACATAGTCCCTACAAACTCACTCTAGTCACCACATCTTGAGAGAAGCTTAAATGAAAATGTGCTAATTTGAGATCTTTTATTAGCCTACACATATGAAAATTGTTTGAGAGTTCAACAGATATAAGACCAGAATCAGACCAGAATAAATACCAAGGTAGGTAGGTAGGTCTAAGAGATTTTTGTCCAACTTAAATAAAACTTTAGTAAATCCCTGAATCTGTAATTCTGTGAAAAAACAAAACAAATAAACACACACAGAAACAACCCCCCCTATCGGAGCTGTAAGTACCATATTACTGGCCCAGGCTGGTACTACCCAGAGGCTGGTCATCCCTTAGCCATGTGAGAAATGAATGCAAAATACTGTCATTCTAACAGGGAGCCATTTGCACCCTTTTGTATATCTAAGAAAACAGGACTAAGCAGTGGGAATCAGACTTGACCTCTTGCAGATGTTTTATACATAATTCACCATAAGAGACACTAAAAATATTTTGGTAATTGCTTCAACGATGGTGAATAAGTTTATCTAGACAAGATTCAGTAAAAGGGAGGTGGGTAGGTTGTGTGCTTTAAAAATGCCTGGGCGGGGACAGCTGTGAACAAATTCTGCCCTGAACTTTGCCACCTGCAAACTTGCCATGACTAAGAAATAAGCCTGGAAGGAGAAACGTTCAGAATGTTAGCACAGAAATTCCTCTATCTCACCAGGGTGTCCTGCTGCCTCCAAGCACAGCTCAAGTGGACAGTATTTCTACAGAGGCAGGAAAACTGCCTGACAAGCTGCCAGGCTCTGAGTCTGGAATTACTGAAGGATGAGCCTCAAAAAAGTTCAGAAGATCTGTTATGCTTGAAAAAGCACCTAAAATGAAAAATAAAGGGCCAAACCCTGATGTCTTTGATCATTCTCATTTGAATAAACTCCTACTGACACAGTCAAGCCCAACAGACAACGACCTCAGAACCTGGCCCTGAGCTCCTTGCTGAAACGCATCCAAAGCGCTGGAGTCTCTCGGGTCTGGAAAGAGTGTCAACCTTTCCCGTCCCCGCAGAGGGTTAGAATTACTGCAAGAACAAACCCCAAGGAAGGTATTTTGACTCTCTTGTTCCCAGTCTCAGCTGGACCCAATAAAAACACTGATGTACACAAAAATAACAATAAGGAGAGAATGACCAGCCCAGGAAACCATGTGCTCTCGTGTCTCTGCAGAGCTGCTCCGTGTGTGCCCAGGAGCTCAGGAGAGAGCACAGGGACCCTGCAGCACTGCCCACCTCCCTCAGGCAGCTGCTGGAGGGCTGTTCATCCTTAGGGATGAAGTAGGAGTGATGTCAGCACCACCATCTCCTCTTTCCGAGGAGTCCCAAACACATAAATCTCTCCCACATCCCAACACCCAGATGGTTTCACCCACTCCAGCAGTCAGCCTGTACAGGCTCCACTGCTGTGTTTTTCAGTGCTCCAAAAGGGGGCTGATTGGGACAAATGTGTCAAGCATCTGCAGTACAGCTTGAATTATCAGACGTGCCCAATACACAAAGATTAAGTTCTACCAAGCAGGGTTCTTATTCTGCACCAGTAAAAGCTGAAATTAATATAATTAATTTTATGGATCAGAGTAGAAGTGTGTCTATGCATTCTCTCAAAAGGGACTCATTGTAACATTCACTTCTTTCAGCAAGTGAAAAATATGCTGAAAATAAAGTTGCAGGATGCTCTGGTGTTTTAAGTGGGATTCTTGTGGCTCTGAAACCCAAAGGAGCAAAGGCAGCAGCGCAACCTACCAGAAGTAAATGTTCTGGCACACAGGGAAAATTCCTTTCTGTTTTAAGATTTTAAGCAGGATTTGCTCTTAGACATGGTCACAAATACAGTTTCAAAGATACCTGACTTCTTAATGCCTGTGTTGCTGAAGCTCCCTTTTGCCAGATAAAAGATAACTTATTATTAAATGAAGTACAGAAAATCGTCACTCTTGGGTCAGAGGATATAAGAGAGTATGACTATTTTGGA
Organism: Agelaius tricolor; assembly: GCF_023055355.1. Taxonomy (NCBI): domain Eukaryota; kingdom Metazoa; phylum Chordata; class Aves; order Passeriformes; family Icteridae; genus Agelaius; species Agelaius tricolor. The sequence goes on along the minus strand of NW_027269278.1, from coordinate 972,550 downwards.
GTAAGGGTTAAAAGACGTGGGCAAGGACTGATCTTCTTACAGTGCCTGGGGACACCTGGAACCAGCTGTACCCTGAAGAGTGCCTCAGGGGAAGGACCATGGAGAAAAGTCCTCTGCACCACCCCCTTTGGAGAGGTTTCTCCTTATAGACACAGCACAATTCTTACAACTGTTCTCAGGGCATGAGCAACAGAAATAGCGCAACGACCACCAAAAATCAGGTATCACATTAACTCTCCCTTTAACACCTTTGGTTTCACATATTTATTTTTGGCAACATTTATCACGGGACTTCTCTTAAACTGTTACCCCTAGTCCTCAGCATATGTAAGACTATATACTTCCCTTTTACTGCATTTTAATTGCATGAGAAGTTTTAAAAGTCTTTTTTTTTTCTTTCCTGAAGTCATTTGGGACAAAAGGCATCTGGCACTGGGTATTTAAATAAGACCTGTCAGAACTGTAAAATTAGTTTTACGTTTTAATAAAGGTACTTTAAAAATCTCAAATATAATTCTGCATTCAAATCATAAGTGTTTGGATTAAGAAAAGCAGATCCCATGTTAAATCTTAATATAAAAAATAAGTCAAGTACAGAATTAAGCCAGTCCTCATCTGTGGCATTATAAAGAGCAGCAAAGAGGTAATATCTCCCAATAGCTTTTTTGGGGGGACATTCTAAGTTTAGAGAAGCAGCATTGACAGCAGAAAATCTCTATTATATTATATTATTTGCTATTTATTTCAGTTTATCTAGAGACGCAGGCTACCTTTAAGCTCAGACTCAGGCCCCTGTTTCCATCCAAAATTCTCTCCTCTTTCTTATTCTCCCTGGGATGGACCATCCTGCCCTCCTCTCCCCACCCTGAAGGGCTTGGCCCCAAGGACCTGCATGGCAAAAGATCCCTGGAGGTGCAGGTGCCACATTGGCAGGGGACATTTCTGCTGTAGGTGTGCAGCCCACACCCATCCAAACTGGGATTGAAAAAGCTCACTTAGCTTGGAGAGCTCTGTGATCAGCTCTGCAATGGGCACAGAATTCACTCCAAGGACCTGCAGACATATAGACAGAGGACAAACCCAAACCTCCTTCCAACACTCACTACCCTACACCAGTGAGCACATCCCTCCTCCCCACCAGGACACCTTCTGACTCCCCTTCTGTTATCTCCTTCCAGCCTTTGAAGTGCACAGAGAATTGCCCACTCCTACACCTACACAGACCTGAATATTTTTAGGCAGCCCTTGGCCACATCTGTGTGCCAAGCCCAAGCATCGGGCTGCCCCCACCTTTGGCAAGGGAGGACAAAGCCACCTTCAAATGCCACCAAAGTGACCAAGTCTCCCCATGTTTGCCACCACCTGAATTCAGCAACCACTGCTAGGACACTCATGGCCAGCACCACCAGAACAGAGGAACCCAAGGACACACCACAGTGGTGGGACAAGAGACAGCCCCTGGCCAACAACACCTTCTCCAAGGGCTTTATAGCCCAGCACAAAGCTGCAGCCTGACCTGTGCCAGAAGGGAGCCACTTCTCCATCCAGGACCCCAAAGGAGCAAAGGAACCAGCTAACACGGACTAAGGAGCTTCAGTGCAAGCTCCTGGTGAGGAACTGCCTGACCTTTACGATCCCTTCCAAGCCATTCTTCCCTTCCTTCACTGTTCTGTGACTCTGTGGAGTGGTTTTGCAGATGCTCAGCAGGCCTGGCCCTCCTCCGAGGTCACAGTGTGGATGAAGGGAGCAAGCAGGGAAGTGTCACAGGTGCAGACAGGCTCGGGACAGCCCCCATCCCCCAGCCATGCTGTCACCTCCCTGCCGCCAGCTGCCCAACCTGGCACTTCACCACAGGTCACCTCTGGTGTGAGGAGTTAACGCTCATCCCCCAGCAGGCGCGATGAAAAGGAGACAAAAAAGCAGGATGCTGGTGAATGACAGCAGTGGGTGGCCCAGCCCTGCACACAACAGGCACAGCCAAGTGTGTCTGGCACCAGACAATGCTTGGGCTGGAGGTGTGTGGGGCGGCAGCACCAGCGCCGTTCTCACGGCGGGGCACCCGGCCATGTCGCCTCACAAATCCACTCCTCTCCTCGCTCCCAGCTCTTTCCCGAGGTTGGATTTGTTTTTTTCTGTGCTGTCCTTCCTGTTGGGACATTTGCAGCTCTGAAAAGAAAGCAGGTCAAACACCCTCAAATGGTGTATTTAGAGCTTCCCCTTGGGTTCCTGTGGCTTCCTTGCCATTTCCCCACTGCACTGGGAAGTGCAGCTGGATTTTGGGGTAGCAGCCTGACCCCTGGCTGCTTGGGGCCTGATGTCAAGTGCTGCTAATGTGTTTTGCATTTGTGCCTGGGGGCAGGAAATCTCAACTTCCAGTGCCAAGGGGTTAATTATAATTTATACAGCAAGATCTCAGGCTGCGGGAATTTTTTTCTCCAGCTAATTAAGAGGTGCAATTACCTTTGAGAATCAAAGGGATATTCTGGTACCCAGCTCTGAGAACCAGATTACAGGCACTTAGGACACAAGGACATCTTTGCTTTTCTACATGTTCTTAGTTTTTGATGTTGATCATTAACAAGAATTTGTCATATTTCTGATCCATCATCACAATGTCCTGCTGACCACACGCTGAAAACCACTGCAACAGGGTAACACAGAGCATTGCTGCTTTCCCTGTGATTACCTATCCTTCCAGCAACATGCTCAGCTGGCCTATCACCTGCTGCTCAGGACTCCAAGCAAAACTTCCTGCTTATTAATTAACAAAGCTTTATGATGACCTTCAGGTGGGCAATACCTAACAGCCCAGTCTGTGCTCAGACCACAAGCTCGGGACTACTTACTCCCAAAGCAAGCAGTGCATTGACGAATGTTGTATTAATTTAATAAAAATATTTGTCTTTATTTGTAAATATTATTATAAGTAATAATTATAACTTGATACAATAATTATAATAAGTATTGTATTAATTTAGTAATAAATATGACTAAACTGTCCCATGGCAGCCGCTCTGCATTGCCCTGTCCTACCCAGTGGTCCAGTGCAAACAGGAGGACACCATTTGCAAATCTACCCCCTCCCACAAGCTCTTCCCATCCGCTCCTTGTCCCTTGCCTTCGTGTTTGTGCAGAGGCTTAACAGTTCCAGCTCTCTCTTCTTACCACTCCCGGAGATGACTGCTGAGCCATTTGCAAGGGGCTAATGTAATTGAATATTCAGATGTGGGGAGTGGGGCTTTTGGCTGAAGACAGCAGTGAAAGGTTCTGGGGAGCTCTCAAAGTCCTGCTCTGGGGTCTCAGCAGAGTTACACATGCAACACAGGCTGCAGCCTCAGCCTGGCCGAGAGTGCACAAATAAATCCTCAGCCATTCATTGTTTTTTAGGGATGCACTGGGCCATTGCTCTCAGTGAAATGGAGTGCTTAAGTTAGAAACTGGTGCCATGCAGTTGTCAGCAGCCCACACACACTGCAGGTCTCACACACCCGCAGCAGCAGCCTCCACCCTGACCCAGAGCACAGCCAGAAGCAGAGGTGAGGCTGGCAGTGGCAGGAAGACCAACCCTTCCTCTGAAGAGGGGATTCCAAGAAGAAGCTCTGTCTGTGTTAGTTAGGAATGAAGTTCCTGCTGGCAAAGGCGACAGGGGAGCTCAGCAGCTGGTACCCAACATCAGTAACTCTCTACCATGACTCGATTACACTGTAGCAGCTTTATCAGGCTGCCCTTTGATGTGCTGACAGCAGCAAACTGCCTGTGTTGAACTTGTGGCCACTCAGGCTGAAGCACACACCCCAAACCCACACCACGTGAGGCGAGGCGTTTTGTTAAATGAGGAGGCGATAACACAGATAACACAGCTGACATCTTGGCATGGAGAGATGCCTACTGGCACTGCTCATCTCAAGGGAGCTCCAAGAAGCTCCTTTAGACCTGACAACAGACTTATCCCACAGGTATTGCCATCCTTGGAAGCCATCCTTTGGTAGGTGGCTACCAGAGAAAGGGCACATCAGTTGTCATAAGCCATTTTACAAGAACATCTACAAAACTACACAGACCTGTATCAAGCAGAGCATTTCCAATACAACCAAGTCCCCAGACAGAATAATCTATTTCTCTTTAGGAGACTAAGCAAAAATCAGGAAGGCTTTCCTCTGCAAAGGTTGAGAATAATCAGGGTAGAAGAGAGGATGGCAGTTTTTAGAACATTTATTACTCTACACAGGCAGGTATTTTGTTCCTTGTTGGTGCAGGCAAGAGGTTGGGAAAGGACCTGGCTCAGCCCTGGAAAAAGCAAGAGAGGGATTACAAAACTATGCTTGTAGTCTCAGCTTAACCCACGAACCTGCACAGCATTCAATGAAAAAGGTTGTAAATGCTTCATCAGCAACATGACCAAGCTAAAGAAAGGAAGGGCAGATCCAGAGGGAAATAAATTTACTCCAGCGTTACCTTTCCCTACAGCTTGCTATTTATTGAAGAAGCAGAAAAGCTTCAGCGTGCTTCAGGATACAAACGCTGACACGGAAATTCAGAGCCCTGAACCACCTCCAGCAGGGAAAATATACTGACCGCAGTCTCTTTGGAGGTCAAACAAAATCAATAGCCTTTCTCTCCAGTCTGTCTCTAAACTAAGCTTCTTTCAAAGACATCCAGAGAAAATGGATCATCTTTTGTTGTTGTGTGTGGTTTTGGGTTGGGCTTTTTTTTGTTTTGCTTTTTTTTAAGTGGTCAAACATTCATAGAAGCATAAGAACTCCTTCCTCCCTAAGCATACTGAAAGGATTGTATAGAAGTCAACACTGCCCATCAGTTTTACTACACAATAGATGAGTTATCCACTTCTTGGGGAGGAAACCAAGCTGGAAGCTGCTTAGTGCTTGGCGAGAGAGGAAAAAATAAATCAATGCGTTTTGCTTGATTGGGGTATGTTTAAAGCTGGTTGTCAATTAGTTCAACACAGTTTGCTGTTAGAGAGCACAACAGTTTAGCCCCAGGAGCTGAAGTTTGCTGCATTTCCTCAGATTCCTCCTGCTGAGAGACAGATATTGGATGCAGCACAGAGGAGGAGAAGGGGTGAGGCTGAAGTCACAGCCACAGAGTGGGAGCCTGACATCAGATACAGCCAGCAGGGACTGTTTTCTTCTGTTCCGAGCACACAGCACACCAGGCTTGTGTCCAGAGAGGAGCCGAGATGAGAGCTGCTTCTCACCCTGGTACACAGCACGCCTCTCCCCTCCCAGCACACATCTTCTGAGATAAACTACAGCTTACACATCCTTGTGTACCAGATGGTATCATCCGTTCCACACAAGGGGGTCACCCCAAGCTGAGCAAAAGGGCAGAAGGACCAAAGCGGGAGGATGAAAAACTTTGCCTATCTCCAGTTTTTGAAGTCATTCTTAAAAATCTCAATACAAAAATCCCAAATGGGGACAAACCACAAAAGTCACTGCCCTAGGGTCCCTCTGAATGCATCCAAAGGAAAATCAGAGAAAGGGATCACCAATGCCTTTACCTGCCAGTTCTGTTCTGACAATCAGTGTTGAAAGACACTCATTCAGGCTGAGAAGGCTCTCAAGAGGTGACCCAGCTCAACCTTCTGCTTCGAGCAGGACCACTAGAGCTGGGGACCATCACTTCTCAGCTGTGCTCCAGCTACTCTGCAACAGGTCACTCTCTGAGCAAGTGACATCCTGATCTAAGCACACCTAAGGGTGGCATTACTGTGTCGCAGGCATGGCTGGAGAGGGACAGACACATCTGCAGCTGACAAGGGTCCCAGCACCACCAGCAGGGCTGAGCACTAACCCAGCAGAGTGAGCTGCCCCCGGCCATGACCATGAGACCCTGGTGCCCTCGCAGGCACAGGGAGTCACGTTTACCAGCAGGCACCCATCCCACACTGCTGGGCTGTGCTGGCAGAGCCTCCACGGGCTGTGCTCAAGCTACGCTGTGTCTGCAGCCGCCCTCCAGGCACAGCACACCTGACTCACGGCCGGCCTGCACTCACACCACGGGAAGGAGGGTTTGTTCCCTCAGCCGATGTAAGGGGCACCTCATTTCCGAGCGAACATATTTAGCATCCTATCATTAGGATCTTAGTCCCGTGCCCACACGGGTCTAATGGTGCTGGAAAATCCCGGGGAAGCTCAGAATAGGCTCCAGCAATGGTGACCATCAAACGTCCACCCCAGCTCCAGTAGCAGCAGGAACAGCCAAGGCTAGGAGCTAGAAACAAAAGCGCTGCTTCTTTGTAATGCTTTTTTATCTCCCCTCCTCCAGCCCCCCCAGGTGGGACAATTTACCCGGTGACTATAAAGCTCTTACATGTGCTTGTTAGCACCCCCAAATTAGTAGGTGTAAAGTCAATATCCTTTTGCCTATTTACTCCTAATGAGTCACCAGTCAGAAACTTCACTTGAAAAAAACGGTTACAAATGCAGATGCCGAAGCAAATGAAATAAAGGCAAGAATCACAAACGTTGCACAAAGGCAAGGGGCTGGGCACACCACACAGCACCAGGCCATTGTCACTGGCTCAAACCTAACAGCTTTGATTTGCCTCCCACGGGCTAAAATGGTTTGAAATGCAAGGTCTGAACAAAGGTGCAAGACACAGGAGGAATGGGAGGCACTGCTGGGCACTTAATCTCCTTTCAGTCTCACACAGGAGCTCCAGGAATGGCTCTGTTTAAGTCGGTGGAGTTTCGGGAGTGTAGGAAAAAGGATAATCAAGCCTTGGCTGTAACAGAGATCGAGCCCTGTGATCCCTCCATGCAACCAGCAGAAACCTTATTAGGGATTTATGCTGGTTACCTTTAGGCAAGTTCCTTTGGCACTGGAACCTGGGCCTACATCACTGATGCCAAGAGGACAAGACCAGCTTTTGGGAGCTGTGGTGTTCACCCTCTAACTAACCAAGTATGTGATTTGAAATCAGGAGCCTGAAGCATCCCCCAGTCTGCTTCAGCACTCACCCCTGCAGACTGTGAGACTTGCAGCTGTCCCTGGCCAAGCACTGGGGACACCTGGACAATATTTTTTAGTGGCATTTCTGGTGCTTACATGCCATCCTATTCCTAGCCCTTCCCTGCTGCTTCTCTACTCTAAGGTCCTCACAGCCTCCAGAGGCTGGGGGTGACATCCCTCTCACAAAGTACCTCAGAGCTCCCCTCTCACATTCCAACAGCCATTTCCTCTCCTGCTTGTCCTTCCAAAAGCACTTGAGTACATCAGATATAAACCAAAGCACACCAGCTCGAAGCCAGGATCCCAAGCATGTCACCCACCATGTGGGTCAAACACCAAAGGTTCATATCACCATCGAGCTGCTCAGGAGCAATGTCTGCTCCTTCTCTGCCCCACCAGCCCAGCTGTGGGACGAGGCCAGAGCAGCTGAGCAGCGCAGGAGAACAAGGACTCCTCTCCACAGTAATACCTGGGGCCAGACCCCTCCAGCCAGCACAGCTGCTGTCACTGCTGGAGAACACCCAAAACTCATCACAGCTGAAAGAGGCAGGGCCACAGTGGATGGTGGGGTTTTGTTCATATTGCTCTGGGAAGAAAGGCACCTTTTTTGGCAGCTGCAAATGCAGAAAAGGAGAAGGCCTCCAGGCACATGTTTCAGCTCACAGAGACAAGGGCAAAAATATCTGAGCACTACCCAATCACACTTCAAGCTCCACCATTCCAGGCAGCATCAGCAAAGGACAGACACATCCCAAGGCAGCTACAGCACAACTCAGGGACCCAAAGCTCAGGATATATTGAGAAGGTCTCAGCCCCTGTGTTCACCATGAAAGCATGAACTGTCTATTATGGGCATTCAAAAATACTGAAAGCTCTTCAGGGACCAAAGTGGGCACTATTTATTGCTGACACAGCTTATTAAAAGGGATGCTTGCTGAGTGCAGCTCCCTTGAACCCCAATAGCCCCACACTTCCTCACTGGATGAAAAGTAGGTGTTTCTTATTTTTTACTGGGACTTCTCACTGCCTTTACATCCAGCTCACCTTCCACTTCTTGCGAGCACTGCGACCGCAGACGCTCCACACGTGTTCTCCTCTGCATCCGACTGGCAAGCAGTCTGGAAAATGCCAGTATTGGAACGGCCTGGATTCAGCGGTTTCTGAATGCTGATCGGACACTATTTCATTCAAGCCACAGATAGTAATTTTTGGGGGGTATTTTCAGCTCCCTTTCTGGACTCTTCCAGCTTTCCAAGCACCATGCATCAGCAGATTCTCCTCTTCACAGCTTCATTATTTTTCACCTTTCTGCCAAACACCAGTGCAGTTCTGCAGGACCTGGGCTCTTCCCTGTTCCTGCAGACAGCCAGGCAGTGCTACTGGCCTTGTTAATGTTTGCTGTGCTCCACCTTGCAGCTGCGGAAATTCCTGACTATCTGTTTTTTCAAAGAGCTGAGGTGAAATCCGAGTGACTGAAGTGCCTTATTTTTTATAAATTTAGCACCTTTCTTGAGGAAACCCCAACCTGAAAATAGGAACAGTCTCACAGCATCTCAAAGCACCAAATAATTACTTCTACCCAGGCTACCAGTGTGGTCTCCGTTAGCACTGTCTCCTTAGCATCTCTCCATCTGCAAAGCTTTCATCCTGCTGCCACACCATGGGCTGAGGGGGTTCTGGGCTGAGGAGGGACACATGAGGACACTGAGATGATGAAATTCATGCTGCTTCATTATACATGAGGAACAAAGTTCCTTCTGTGTCCAGTGTCTGGAGGGTCCAGCCCCAGCGTCCCACCACCCCAGATCACCCTTCCTGGAGTAGGAGATGCTCCAGGTGAGGTGTGGCCAATGCCAACACCACCATGAGTCTCCAGGAATCTGACTTTAGGAATCTCAAACAACAGGCAAGTGAGGTTCCATGATAACTTCAAGGAGAAGTGTAATCTTCACATCAAGTTTTGTATTCCCCATCCTGTCTTTAGTTAGGCAGTTTTTAACAGGGTTATTGACATTTCTTATTCTTTCCAAATGTTTCTTGTGAAGAAAAAAATTCTTTGGCCACTTGACATCATGTATGGGAATGTACACAAAGCAAAATGTACAAGAGCATTTGTTGATGATGTTTTCCTTCCTTCTTCTTCAAAGTACAAGCAATTAAAAACCCTTTTGGAAATGCAGACTAGCCTATTTGTAGGGTACTTTTACTTGCGCCCCAAGAACTGACTTGAATTAATCAATGACTGGCCAAATGCTTAGATATGGGAAAACCTCAGAGAGCACAAAACAAGGTTTGGTAATAGGCACCAACACAAAACAACTGCACTAAACCCAAAGGAGCTCTCAGCATTTGTGCACAGAATCACTCCTGGCCTAGAAATATACTTAAAATTATGCAAACTTCTTCCAGAACTTCATCACAGAATGATTTGGGTTGGAAAGACCCTGAAGATCACCTCCCAGTGTCCCCCCAGCAGTCCCCAGTACAGATTTCAGACAGAAGTAATCACTATACTGACAAGCATAGAGCATTTCTGGAGCCATGGAGGAGAAAGGAAAGCCCTAAGTTTGTTTCTGTGTTATTTCATCAGAGCCAGGGAAGAACATTTAACAAAGCAGATGCTTGACCTTCGTGGGAAAGCACCATAAACACAGCAAGGCAGGAGCAGATAACATCATATTGACTTGTCTTCAGGGGCTGGCATTCACATTTTCATAAAGTGTCTAAGAAGATAAATCACTATACTAATAATATTTGTATTGATTATCTAAACTGAAGCAGCAATCGACTCCATTGTCTCACTTCCTCTTAAATTGCTCACAGATGGGATCCTATTTCCTATTCTGCATTTCTAATGGGAACACTTAAATCACAGTGCGGAATTATACACACACACACAAACTGTTAACAAAAACCCTTTTATGACTCACATGAAAATAAAGATTTTTCACTTTGTAGCTCACTTTCCACTCTACACAAGAATTAAAAATGACAAATTATCAGCAGATCCCTAAATTACCTCTCCTCATTATTTCTGAGTCTCTAATATTTGCTGACAGACAGGCTTATGCTTTCAAAACCCTGACCAGTGCTTGTGGAGACTTGTGAAGTATAGATACCCAGTTAAAAGGAGATTCTTTGTTTCCCCATGAAAGTCAAGGTTCTTTAAGCTATCGCAAGATCCAGCAGTAGGGAAATCTAAAATCAGTGCGGTGTCAGAGGGAAAATAAACGTAAGGCTTTGCTGTTATGCAGGTACAAAACAAGGAATGGTGCAGAGAGACTCAGCTTCAGGTGTGATGCTGGTTGCAGCAGGAGCTCAGGAGAGCAGCTATCAAAATCAAAAGTAAAGGAAATTGGCAACAAATTAATTGTTCAAAAGAGGTTTGTCATGAATCAAAAAGGCTAGGATTTTTCTCAAACTTCTCATCCTGCCTAAGCAAGGCTTTTCCCCACACTGCCGCGAGCACAGAATATGGCAGAATAAAAACAGAAAATGTCTTCAATATACAGATGGTTTGTATAAGATGCTAACAGTGTGTTTCAAATAGAACTTTTCAGAGCCACCAGGAAGGTGAGGGCAACCAAGAGCCCTCGCTGCCCAGAGCAAGCTGGAAGCCCCAGCTCCATCCCCAGCCCCAGCTCAGGTTTCTGCCTCACACAGAAGCTCCTCCTGGCTCAGCAAAACCCTGAGCTGCCTGAAACTTCAGCTCATCCCCTCATCTGCTTTCAAGGAACAGCTTCACCGCTGCCCCACTGCAGATGAAAAGGGGAGACGTTTTAAGGAACAAAATATAATACAGCTCTCAGGGATTGCTAGGCAAGCAGGGAAAAGCCCAGAGCCACAGCACAGCAGCTGGAGGGCAAAGGCTGCTTGGCTCAGGCCTGTCCCCAGGACCCATCTGACTGTACAGCTGCCATGGTGAATGATCATCCCCTACGCTGAGGTCAGCTCTGCCCCCGGGCTAAGTAAGTGAAAATAAATGGTTTAGAAGATAAAAGGTCTTTTAAAAAATTTATTTGTCTTGTTGTGATGTCAAAACTGTAATGGGAAGAGACTGGAGGCAGCGATATGTGGGTTAAATGGGAAACAGCCATTCTGATGGGTCAGCACAATAAATTACAAGGCAGATCCCAGCTCATGCGGGATTTGGGGCTGAGCTGCACTGACAGACAAAACCTTGCACGCACCTGTTCCTGGAAAGAAAAGCAGCTTGGAAATACACGTGGAAAAACTGCGGAAATACAGTGATATTTCACAAATCAAAATTGATGTTCGGACTACATCTCTTATCTTTCTTGCACAGAAATTCTGAGTCTTCCAGCCACAATGAGTTTAGTTTTTTACTCCTGCTCTTTCCAGGAGATGGATCAAAATTGATTCAAACTATTCCAGGAAGGGAAAGGGTTAATCAGATTTCCCAAGGCAGCTTGCTGTTAAGGTGCCAGAAATACTGAGGGAAAGAATGACTTGCTAAAGATGGGACAATGGCACTGGTATTTTGCATTTGTTTCCAGGCTTTCAGATAGAACAAATGGGAGTCATTAGTGAAATGAGTTTAGGGAGTTCTAAATTAGCTGTCAGGCTGCCAAGCCCGAAGAAGTGCTATGTCAGCCATTAATTCTGGAGAGCACCAGATTACCCAAACCTAGGAAGGAATCCTGCAAAATTTAGAGTCAATTAAAGGAGGCTATTTTGCTATAATATTTTCCACACATATTACACCTCCTCATGGAACAGAGCCCACTTCTACCACAAATGAAATCTCTGGCAGGATGGAGTGTGGCTGATGTCTAGACAGCAGTAATGTGCTCTCCGTGGGCAGGTCCGCTGGCATCTCAGGGCAGCTCCAGCTCGAGCAGGAGGTGGAGGCTGCAGGGCTCAGCAGCCCGGCTGGAGCGGCCCCAGGAAGTGACACCCGTTTGCCTCAGCGCCTTGCTGTCTCTGTACCACCCAAAGCAGCACATCTGTGTGGGGCGTGATGTCTGTGCCCACAACGCCCTTGCCCTTCCCTCCTGACCCCACTGACAAACCCAAAGACCCCAAACCCGTCCCTCGGGAGTTCTGAGCCGAACCCGCTGAGCCGGGGGAGCCTCCAGGGGCTGGCACCGCCTCAGTGCCCAGTGCTGATGCCCCACCTGTGCCCTGCCCCTGCACAGGGTGTCCCCAAATAAAGCCTCCACGTGTAGACGAGAGAGCTTATCGGTAGGACGGTTTATAAAACACAGGGTTTGTAACCTCCTGAGGGACTTGAGAGTGTTTTTGAAGCTGTGATGGAATGGATGCATGGAGCACACACCACCTGGAAGGTGCCGTTCAGGGATGTATCTCTGTCCCGAGCCCAGCCCCCGGGACACCCCCACACTCCGCAAATTAAAGTTCTCTCCACCGAGGGGAGCAGAGGGCTCTCACACCTCTGCACTGACGGCTATCGCTGCTCCATGCCCCGTAGGACAGCAGGACTGGGAACAAATTAAACCAAAAACCTCTGAAATACAAATGAGGCAAAAAATGCCTTCACCCAACCAAGAGAGCTCTGCCTGCCCAACTGCGCCGGATACACAGATCATGAACAAACAGGATAGAATGTCTTCTGCCTTTTGTGAAATGAAAATAAATGAAAGGATCTAAGGTTTCAGGTCACTGATCCCTCTCTTCCCTATCTGTACCATTTATCGGAGGTAGATTATAAAGGTTCCAGGTCTTTTTTTTTTTTTTTTTTTTGTCAGCAATTTAATGGTTGTTTTTTCTCCTTCATCCTTTCATTTTCTGAATGAAAGGACCACTTAGGAACCTGTAAAGCAATAATAAGCTTATAATAGAAATATTGTTTTTCTGGGCCAGTGCAAATTCTTTCTGAATAGGTTCAAGGGATTAAAGTAAAAATGCAATTTGTATATACATCAGTCGTTTAATTAGTTTATAGTCTGTTAAGAGATAATATTTTGCTCACACAGATCATCTATTATCTAAAGATCTCAGAGCACTTTAGGAACATCAATTAAGCCTTTAAAAAAAACAACCTTAGGAGATAGGTAAGTGTATTTAGATTAATTAGTGTTGCTGTGAGCAGTAGGCATTATTATTAGATTTAATTTAGTCCAATAATTGACTTATCTGTTAATGGATTCTAAATCATCCGAGAAGGGATCAAATCCATCTGATTAAATGGATTACATCGACTCAATTAATTATATTAACTGACTTAATTTGACATTTAATAATCCAACACACAGGACCAGATCTTGGCCCCAAAGAATGCATAAACCAAAAATTACACACTGGAATTGTTACGGCAGCAGAATTATGCATTGCAGAGCATGCATTTTGCCTTGCACATGGCATTTACACACCTGGATAAAACAATCAATGGGGATTCCTCTGCCCTGGGATCCCCCAGCCCTGCAGCAGCATACCTCCCTGACCAGGGCTGGCTGCTCATTTTTCTGTACTTGGGGTGGCTTCTTGGAAAGCAGAAGTTCCCTGCCTGAGATCTGCCACCTCCCCTCTGTTCTGGGCATTCTCTGCAACCAAGAGGTGACAAGTTTTACAGAAGTCAATAAGCCTTGCAATAAAAGTAACCTCCCTTCAAAGGCAGGACAACCCTCCCATTTGGAAGCTGGATATGTGGAAAAAAAAAAAAAAGGAAAAAAGAAACATTTGGACACTGTTGTGAATATAAGGGAAGACGGGAAAGAGGTGTTAAAACATTATTTATTCCGCTATCCTTAAAACGGGCTGGTGCTAAAGGGCTGGTGATGAGCACCAGGGACCTTCGCCCTGACAGAGCTTCCCACGTGAACCCTGAGCTGGCGTGGCCCTTGCCCGATGTCACCTTCTCCTAATGGGACCGGGCTGTTGAGAGGATGCACGGCTGGAGCCAGCTCACGGGCACCTTTTTGCTCACGTCTCTTGCCTTTTCTCAGACATTTCTCAGACGTGTTTCTCCTCCTAAAACCTTCCCCAAGCTGCAATCCTTAGGCCACCAGCCCACATCATCCTCGCCGTGTGCTCCCCCAGCAGGGCCGGGGCAGGAGCCGGTGCCATCTGCGAGGGTGGCACAGCCCGGCTCTGTCACGGACAGGGAAAGGGCAGGGGGACACTCAGCCATCTGCTGCGTGGGAGGAGAGGTGTCCTCCTCCAGATGCAGACCTGATCGGTAAGACGGAGATGTGGATCAAAAGTTTACAACTGTTGAGATTCCCAGACCCGGTTTAAGCCTCTCTGGTCTTGATCAAAGGTTACTCCATAATAATGCCTCAGGGGGCGGGGTTCCTGGCACATAATGAACCCTGTGTCATTGCTTTTGTGTCCAGGTTGGGCTGTAACACAGATGGTTCTCACTCCAGTAACTCCGACATCTCTCCCCCCTCCATTATCCCAGACAGGAGCTTTGCGTGGATCCATCCCGGCCCGCCGTGTCCCACCTCACTGTCTTCCCGATTATCATGCTCTGAGTGTTCCATGCCAAGCAGCACCAAGAGCAGATTTCCATAACCTTTCACAGCGCTGGGGGCGAGAAGGCTCCACAGCCTCGGCGCGTTTGCTGAGAGGCTCTGGGGACGGAGCCGGACGGGGTCTGGGGGAGCAGGCAGGGATGGGGAGCGGGGTTTGGAGACAGGCGAGGATGGGGAGCGGGGGTTCGGAGGCAGGCAAGGATGTAGGAGTGGGGGTTTGGAGGCAGGCAAGGATGCAGGAGCGGGGGTTTGGTTCCAGGCAAGGATGCAGGAGCGGGGGTTTGGAGGCAGGCAAGGATGCAGGAGCGGGGGTTTGGAGGCAGGCAGGGATGCAGGAGCTCCCGGCCGAGAATCTCGGGCTCTCACGGCAGCAGCGCCCTCGGCCACGAGCACGCTCCCGCACGCGGGGTTTGTTGTTCAGACACGATTGCATATGTATGAAGGGGACAAGATGGGCTTTGACACATAAATTAGCACTTGTCAGCTGCTCCCGGGAACACTTCCCTGCTGCACCCACTGTAAATGCCGCCTTCTTTCACCGAGAGGAAAACTCCATCACGGCACCTGACAGCCACCGCGGGCAGCAGCCGCACCCGGGCGGCGGCGGCAGCGCCCAGCGCCTCGTTTACACATCAGAGCTCAGGAGGATGAATGCCATAAAATGACACAATAATTAGCAGCCAAGTGGCACTTTTCATTCCTGTAATATCTGGGAAAAAATTTGGGAATGACAAAGGGCAAGGTTGATGAGACGTGAGGGCAGGGCTTTCTCTGAGAGAGGGGCTGACCCCACACAAGTGCTTTGGGGGGGTCACTCCCTACCTGCCCGGTGCTCTCTGACTGTCGCTTCCCGTGGCACAGCTCACGCTGCTGCTACACCTGCAGTGGCAGCAGCTGTCCTCAGTGCTCAGCGTGTGCCTCATCCGTCCTGAAGCTTCCCGAGGGAACAACCGCTCCCAGATTTTGACCTGCCCTCCTCGTAGCTCAGCTCCATCTCACCAGTGCTGCACCAGACAATCCCATACGAATGGTTGAGCCAGCAAACTCTCACACACACCTCTGCAGCAGCACAGGAACTCACAGGGCTGCACATCCCAAACACAGACAGGACCAGTGTTCTCAACAGCCCTAAACTCCTCCCAACAGCCAACTAGAGTAAAAGCATCTCAGCAGAAACCATCTCAAAATGAACCAGAATTACAGCATTTTTCATAGCCCAGGCTCTAGCAGTGTTTCCAGCATGTTGCTTGTGTGCAAATCACAAGAAGAATAGTTGAATGTGCTGTCAGCACAGGGATCCTGCAAGATCCACACACTCGAGAGATTCAGCTTGAACTCTGGGGTACCTCAAAGCTCTCAAAGTCTACTTTCAGTTTAAACCAAATATCCCACCACCCGAAAAGAAGAAAGGGCTTCATTCAAACACTGGATTCACCCAAACACGAGCTCAAGAGTTCATGGGGAAAGGACTTCCCCAATCACCAATTTAGGTATCATTCATGAATTGCAGTAAACACACTGTGAGCTCATGGCCTGGGGAGAAAGACATTTTGTTCAACCATATACTAATAAATTGGGGCATGGCAGTATTGTTGGAACTGCCTGCAGCTGGGAGGCAGCACCAGCAAAACAAATCTCATGTTCTTAACCTGGAAATGTTATTTTTCCTTTTATTTTGGTTTTTATTGCTCTTATTACTTTTCTCCCAAGAGGTTCTTAGCACAACACCCTGGATTAAAGCCTTTGACCTGAAGTCTGGGGGATCCCAGTAAATATTCTTACCATATTTATCTCCATCTTCTCCTTTGGCACTGATCCTCCTGCCGAGCACTTGGATGTGCTTCCCACTTGTCCTGCTGTAGAGCTGATAGAGCCGGAGCTGCTTCCTGCTCACATCGTCCCTCGCTCGCGTCTGGTTCTCCACGTGTATCCGAAAATCCACATTCTCCTCAGCAGCAAACATCTGAGATGGGTGGGGAGTGGGGAGAGAGAGCAGAACAGAGCATGAACACAACAAGGCTCTGGGGCAGAGGGACTGCAGACTGGCCTGCCAAGGGCACTGGCACTGGGGGCCTCAGATTTGGCTGCCTTTCATTTGGCAGCAGTGTTAGCAGCCATCCAGAGCTGATTCTCCACTGTAAACCAAATCTGGGCCATTGCAATCAAACTGGGAGTTTTTGAATAAAAACTTCTGATCATCCCTGCTTTGATTAAATCCTAGTCAGCCATGCTGACCATAAATTAGGCTCCCCACTGCATATGTGCAGCCTCTACCAGGTTACACAGGCCCAGACTGGAGAGTGGAGACAGCCGAACCCTTCTCAGAGATTTGGTGCATCTCCTTCAGCAGCTGCACTGATTCTCTGAGTTAACTGCAGGAAAACATCAAGGGGAAAAACTCTTTGTGTTGCCCTTAGCAGTATGGACTTCAACTTCACACTGGCATAAAGTCCACTACAATAGAAGTGACACTTGTACACTCTGCAGCTTAACTGTTTGACCAACTCTGCTCTGCAGTGAAGCCATCTCATGATCCCCAGCCATGGATGTGTTTCTGTCCACCTCAAAAGGGGTCACAGGAGGACTGGTGAGAGTCAAACCAGCTTTTTCACCAGTGGCTGTGATCAGTAGGGGTCTGACAACCTCAGCCACCTCATCTGTTTCTTCTGGCCAAGGGAATAAATTAACCTTAGTTCACTACAGCTTAAATTATTACCATAAACTTTTCATTTTGTTTCCTATTTTAAGTATCCCCAAGAAATATCAAAACAGGAGTCCCACTTTTCCTTCCAAATAGTCATCCTGACTTGCCCAAGGTCAGAGGACCCAATAACACCACTGTTCTCAAGATGCCTTCCCAAAGGAGAGACTGGGCAGCATGCACCCAAAAAGCTCTTCACACCCAAACAATAGGAAGCCCCAAAAATTGCCCCATGAACTGTCCATCTATGATCTGTGGAGCATTTGCACCACAACATCCACATCATCCACTCCAAACTCACAGATGGGCAACATTTTGGTGGCAGAGTTTACAGGACAACAAATGACATGAAACATGGCCTGCAAGCAAAAGTGTTCTGATGTATCAGTGTGAGGAGGGAACTGGCAATGAAAATGGAAAAGGTCAATAAATCCTTGTTCAGATCTGCTCCAGACTAAAACACATAAAGAAAGTGGCCACAACACACCAAAGATCCCCACTTCAGCCTCCTGCACATCACCTCATACCAGCAAATACAGTGAAGCCTGAAAGTCAAAACCTCAATAGAACTTTGCAGCATTTCCAGTTATCCTGGGGACACCCAGGCCTGCAGCAGGAAGAAAAGCAGTGTGCTGAGCACCAGACCTTCAGAAAGCACCCTGAGCCAAAGCCCAAGCTCAGCACAGCAGCAGCAATGAGGTTCCCAGTGATGCTGTGGGATTGCCTTCGGTGCTCTTAGTAAAATCTGGGATTCTGGTATTGATGTTTTGAGGAGAAAGTGATTTATCTCTGATTTGGCTGTCAGAAGCCCATAGGGAGCTGAAGGCACAGGCAGAGGCTGGACAAGGGAGGCAGGGCAATGCTGGGACATTCACAGCGCTGTCAGAGGTGACAGACAGGGGTCACAATATTTCACACTCTCAGAAAACAGGGTGGCCAGAAGCTGTGACCCAGAGCTGGGGAGTGGGAGGAGGAGCAGCCCCTAGCCAGAGGGCATGGCAGGGTGCCACATCAGGATGCTGACAGAGCTCTGGCCAGCAGAGAGCAGGGGCTGCTTGCCCTGCCCTCTCCAGGCACCACAGCTACACCTGAGCGAAGCACATAGCACTTGACTTTTGACAGAAATCATATTAATTTATTTTTCTCCTTGCTATGTCTTTTCTTCCTTTCTTTTCAAATCCCATTGCTGCAAAGGATGCTAAACTACCAAACCCAGAAAGGTTCCAGTCATGCTGACAGTCTGCCTTGTGCCCACAAAGCAAGGCTATTTGCAGCTAAAATTCTGGCTCCATTATTTTAAGATTTAAAACAGATTTTAAATCAAGATGACGTCGTTACATTGCTTTCACCACATGTTAATGAATTTCACATTTTTCTAGGAAAAAACCAAAACAGGTGGGATTTGAAATGGGGGGAAGGGCAAGTTGCTTTGCTTTTTTGGAAACTCCCAACAGAAAATGCAATCTGTTTTCCAAAACATGTTTTAATTATCTTCTAATTGTCTCTGGAGCACTCAGAGTGCAGAGGCTCCAGCCTGTAGCTGCAGTGCCTCGGTGGGCCCAGGAACACTCATGGAGCATCCCGCACAGTGCTCAGCTCCAACATGTCACCAACACACCTTTGTCACCACTGTCCTGCCTAAGATCAGCTAATTAAGCGCCCCTTCCCTTTGCAAGAAGGGCACCAGCAGCACAGGGGGTGACATCTCCTCTTCCCCTGTCCAAGGAGCTGGATGGCCCCACCCTTAGCCAAGACCTGAAGTAGCTGATGCAGGAATCAGCAGGTGATGCTGACCCTGAAATACAGCCAGCCTAGCCTGTATCACTCCACCACTTCCCTAGAAGTGCCCAGTTCTGCTCAGGGCAAAAATCCTGGAAGAGGAACAGGCTGCAGGTTCCCTTGCAGCTGAGCTGTCCCCTGGCCAGAAGCCGTGGTAAGAGCAGCAGTGAAACCACCCGGATTTAGCCACCTGCTTAAAGATAAGCTCACACTTAACCACCCTGTGGAAACAGGATGCTCTGCTGGAGGGTGGCCAAAGGGAATTACCCATGCCAGCCTGGGCTGCATCTGGCCTGCAGCAGAGAATATCAATACCCAAGAAAAAATTTCACGCAGTGTTGATTTTATGAGATAAAACTTGTTTGATCATTGATAAAATCCACTCTCCCAGGACCCCTTCCCTACAGGGTACACTCCCTCAAGCAGCAAACCTCTCTGAGATAAGGAAGTCCATATATATATACCAAAAGAGAGACTCTTCTATAAATCTCATAAAAATTAGTAACATATGTCTCCTTTGGCAACTGATCACCAACACTCAGTCACCTGAAACCAAGTACACTCACCCTCAAATACACTTGAATGCAGAAGTGTCTTTAAGTCCCTTAAACTGAAGGGCTTTCACTCCTGTTCACCAAAGCAAGTTTTCCTTTTTTGTTTTGACTATTGAAATGCTATTACTGCACATAACACATCATACACGAAATGAGGCCCTTTTTTGCCTTTCAGTCTGATCATCTACATCTCCACGTAGGCAGCAAAACAGACCCTGGGTCCAGAGCTCCACACAACAGGTCCCTGAAGGGAAGGGCTGTTTGCACCTTCTAGCTCCTGAGCAGCACTGTGGGACACAGGAGACAGGACTCTGTCCTGTCTGGCATCTGTCCAGCTGGTATGGGCTGTTGTCTGTGCATGTCGATTTCAGCATCTCAAGACAGTGGTTTTGTGTAACTCCACCTCATTCCTTGGCAACAATTTATAACCTGCAAAATTCCAGCTGTTAAATCAGAGCATTGAATTTCATTTCATTTTCATTCTTCCTCTCTTTTCCTTTTCCATCAGTTTCTTATCCATTTTTTATTTATTTGTCACTACACCTTTCAGTGATAATATCCAGCTACAAGTACAGTTGGCTATCCAAAGTTTATGCAAAGGAATAAACAGCATTTACTTTAAAAATAACCATCACCTCCAGCCCCAGAAGCAACAAAAATGCCTCACTCATGAAAGGAAGCTGCTCTCCCTTGTCTGCTGTCCTTGCCCGGTCATTCAAGGTGGAGCATTCAGTTCTACCTCCTTTCCCAACAAGCCAAAGGAACCAGAAATTACATCTGTCTTCCAGCGAGTCCACAATGGGAGATTTTCATGTGCTTTTTTGCCAAATGAGTCTCAAATAAGAGTGGATTTCATTTTAAATGGCTTTACAATGATCCTTCAGCTTAAAGAACGACTGCCCTCTTTGTTAAATCCCAGACAGAGGGTGAGGGAAGGACCATTTTGCTGATGCAGCCTAAGGTTTCACTGTGCATTAACCCAAGAAAAGCTCAGGAGCAGCAGCAAAAGCCTCCAACAGCAGCTCTGTGATGTCAGCCCTGCACAGGCTCGTGCCCCATCTCTGCACTCACGGATGCCTCCTGTGAACGGAGCAATCCCAGCCCAGCCAAGGTCAATGAAAGCCTGGCCGTGCCAAGCCACGTTTGCAGGATTTGGCTTTCCACCCAACCAACCTCCAGCACTTTGGATTTTTCTATTTCAAGCTTTCCAGTAACGGGGGATGTTAATCTGTTATTGTTCATGTCATAAAGCGTTACAGCATGAGATGTCCAAGGCCCACAGCATACCCAAGTTAGCTGGGAGCTGGACTTGAGAATTTCCTGGTGTTTTGCTATTTATGCTACAAGAGCACTCAATAGAGAGCTCCGTATGTCACTCAATCATATGTCATTCCCCCAGCTGAACCAGGAATACAAAATCCCTCTAGCTAAGGGCCATACCAATTGCAAAAGATAAACAAATCAGGCTATTCAAAGTCCTCTCAAACCCCATCTGATAAGCAGGAAATACTTATTACCTTTCAGCCATCAAATCAAGCTAATATTAATGATTTTCTCCATGACCTTCTAAACACATGAAAGTTAACTCAATAAGGTCAACAAGAGGATATCCAAGACAGATCTCTCTCAAGCCCTCAAAGGCAAGTAACAAACCACTTTGCTTCCATGACTTTGGCAGAATTCCTGTATACAAATCACAGCAGGATTTGCTAGCTCCCCATGACAGCCACCCTCAGCACACAGTGAAACACAATGCACTCCTTTTTCCTCCATTTAACTGCAAAGTCAATCCACCACCATGATGTTGTTATCATCATGTCACAGAGCCTCCCACAGCTAGACAGGAGTGCTTGGGTGTGGTCCCTTCTGTGGCTTTAGGAGCATGTTTGGAAAAGCAGCTCCATGCTCAGATATGCAAAGAAGGTACCTTACAGTGAAGCTCTGCACATCCAATGGGAGAGAGGCCATGGTGCAACAGTGCCAGAATTCCACCAATAGAGCTAAGCCTTTCCAAAAAACAGAACTTAGAGCTTTGCTTTGGTGTTTGTTTCTTCCCGATACCCATGGAAAAATATTTTTGTCTTGAAAAATAAATATCCAAAAATTTAAGCTGCACTCTTAAACTGTGGGAGATGTCACCATGGATGGTGACTGTGCACCTTTTGGGATGGTCTGTGAGAAAGGGCATGCAGCACTGTGGAAGTGGTTGTTCAAAGTGATCAGATATGAGATTCCACAAAAAACTTTACCAATGGCATTTACATTGAAATGCTTTTTGGTATTTCTTTTTGGTGAGAAAGCTGGAAAAGGAGAAGGAAATGGGGTGATGTGGGGGTCAAGCCTGCCCATCCCTTTGGATTTCAGAAATGTTAAATAAGACCCAAGGAGAACACATTTCCAGGGCTTAGAAAAAGGGACACAGCTCCATGAGGTGACACATACTTGGATCCAAAAGCTGTTCTGCAAGCGAAGCCTCCTTTCCTCTGGAGAGCTGCCTTGTACATTCAGAAAGGCAGATTGAATCTCCTCGGGCACTGCCAGACCTCTGTTCTCTCTGAAACACACAACCTCTGAGAAATGCAGCCATCACTCAGCCACACCTCCAGCAGCTCCAAGACCCCGCTGGCTGTCCAAGCCATGCACCACTGCAAAAGCAACGCATCTGTCGGCCTTGGAATGGCAGGCACAGTGTTACTGAGCCTGGTATGAAACCAGGAGGGAGGCTGGAGGGAGCGCCAAACAACTGGAATCTGAGAGTTTGAGGAAATGAATGTTTTATGGCCCATCAATCAATATTTGACCATTTTCTAGAGAAAGATGATGCCACCTTCAAGAAAACTAAGTTTCTCCTTTTGATGGTGGAATGAGCCATAGCCAGAACTGTGAAAATGCCCCATGTGTGATACGCTGAGATTCTAAACTTGTTGCACCCTGGGAAATGGTTAATCCTGGGGAAGAGCAGGGTTTCAGCCTTGATGAATGGCTTTTAGGAGCCCAGCTGGAGGCAGGATGTCACTCATGGCCTCTCATCACCCCCAGCCTCCCATCTCCCCCTGCACCTGTCTGTTCTCACTGGCTCAGAACAGGTTACTGCCAGCAGCTCCCAGGTCATGTTACTGACAATGTCACCATGAGCAGCAGCAGCTCAGCTGCCTGCACTGGGCAGCCCCAGTGCCCCCTGTGCCCCTGAGCTGTGCCCTGGTGCTGCAGCACCAAAGGGGCCAAGACTGAGCCCCCTCCCAGCACCCAAAGGCAGCTCTTTCCCAGTGGGACCAGTTCCTGCTACCTGTGTTGACCAAAGCAAACCAACCTCATGTACCTCAGCTGAGGGAGATCTGCGGGACGCCACAGCTTGCCATGGGCTCTTGACAGTTCAAGTCTCCAGAAATACAGTTTAGACCTTAACTCTTTTTCTTATTTTTCTCCAATTCTGATATATCCTGATGATAATGATGGTGACGATTATTAGTTAACAGCTGGTATTATTTTACCATGCTATCCATCAGGCAAGGAGCAAGCAGGGCTTTTTCTTTCTTCCTTTCTTTCTTTGTCTTTTTTAATGCTTGTTATATCTCTGCTATATACTTCCTCTCCACACAGAAATATCCCTTCAAAGCTTGATATTATTGAGCAGCTTTCAACCATGCCCAGCAGAGCCATGTATTCTCTGCATTTGTCTGGCCTTTGTTTCTAGGAATGAAATACCAATGGCTGAACAGTGTGACTTCGTTTCACTCCTTCATTCCAATACTTGTTCTATTTCTATCCCACTGGGTCAAACTCACCTATTGTGAGACCTCACCGATTTCAATTACATCAGGGATTAATTTGTTCCATTGCGTTGAAGCTGTTAATACAATCCTGGCTGGCTCTAGATTAGAAAAGGCACGGTGAGACCTCCCTCACAGGCAGTGTGTTTAACAGCAGTCTTGATCTTCAGTTTTGTTCGGCGGTGGGGTGGGTTTTTTCTTCCCTTTGTGCCCCTTTGCCCCTCTTTTCACAATCTTCCCCTTCCTTTCTAAATTGCCCTTATCAGAACTGGGTGGTCCTTCTGACTTCCCCTGCGCCTGGCCAAGTGTTGCCTCCCCGAGCCGCTGCCCAGGGCTTGCGAGGGAGGTCGGAGCTGCAAGGTCTGAGCTGACACCACACAGGTGTGACCACTCCAGCTTTGGCACCTCATCTCTGCATGGGGCTCCAGAGGAAGTTTCTGTGTTCATCCATGTCCCCTGCACTCTGCTAACCAGTGGCAATGTCCTTCACCCTTCACATGGGCCACGCTGGACCCCGCATCCCTGAGAGGCTCTGTGCTGCTGTCCTCACTGCTCACTCCAGGACACGCAGATTTCTCAGAAGTCATTTCATGTCCCTGTCCCTCCTCACAGCATTGGTGTTGCTGCAAAGAAATCTGCAACAGGCTTTGCAGAACAACCCCAACCAACCCCTGTGAAACTGTGGGACCGGGGAGCTTGGCATGCTACAAATGCCTCCACTACCTTAACAAAAACCCTTATTTTCTTGATGGAGAAAGCACTCCTGCTGAAATAACCTGCCCTGGTATGCAGGAATTAAGCCCTTGCCCAGCACAGGTGGCTCTGCACAGGTGAGCACAGGGCCGAGGGGCTGCCTGCCCCACCCAAGCGTGCTGCTATCCCCAGGGCCCTCTGCTGCTCACCCAGGGCTGGAGGAGCCTGGGTGGCCACAGCAGTGGGGCTGCAGTGGGCAGAGCTCCCAGTGGGGTGTTCCTGGGACAAAAGCTGCAGCACCCCACTAAAAATACTTACCAGCAATTTGTTCACCCCTTCAATTGGACCCGAGTCCAATTACTGAGAAACCTGCCAGGTTCAAAGCACCCCTGACCTTTTCTCCCCTTTCCCCAGGGGAGATGCTCCTGCTGCAAACCCGTTTGGCCACAGCAGCAGGGCAGAGCAGAAACCCCAAGCCCACTACCCTGAAACTGGTCAGGCATTTCCTAAACCCTGGAAAAAGGCAGAGTTCTTCACCACAAGGACTTAAAAATGTCAATTTGAAGCATGGGCCTGCCAGGTTCAAGGTGACATCTCTGCTCTTCTGCTTGATGCCAGCCCAGTTGAGACTGCCACAAAAACAGGAGCAAAGGCACAAGATACAGAAAACCTGAGAGATACTCAGGAAAACCCGAGGGATACTCAGGAAAACCCTGCCATCAGAAGGAGATGGAAGATCATCCAAGACCAACCTCCCTATAAGAGAATAAACATTTGCTGGGGCAGCACCTCAGCAGTGATACTGTGCTTATCCTAGGAGCTCCTTTCATCTGGTCCCCTGACACCCTCCAAGGAACACAGATCCCTGCTCCCACTGCAGAAAAGCAACTCCCTCTAGGGTAAAACACGGCAACTACCGAGCAGTGCACACCAGGGCAGAACTCACAAAATACCTTTCTGCATTGCATTTGCAAAGAAAACAGAGACTTGGTCAGCAACTGTCCCCACAGCAGCTCCCAAGTCCTGACCTCAGGTGAGAGGTGGCTTCTCTGCTGATTCAGCAGAGACACTTGGGGACCTAACTGAATTATCGCAGCATCACCTTCCTCTGTCAAATGTCCTCTCTGGAAATCTTTTACTAAGCTCCAGTCAGTTCCACTCCTGCTCATTCTGACAAGGTAACACCCAGTGACCTTCTGTGGGAATGGTGCCAAGGGGAAGGAAGGGACCTCCTCAGGAGTCCCTGCCATTCACACCAGCCTCGTACCTGCTAACAAAAGGATCCAGCAGCAGTCTGGCATCCTGATTTCCCTCTGTGACAGAGTCCCCTTCCTGAGGAACCACAGGATGAGTCATAGAATGACCTGGGTTGGAAGGGACCTTAAGGATCACCTGGTTCCAATGCTGCCATGGGTAGGGACACCTCCCACTGTCCCAGGCTGCTCCAAGCCCCAGTGTCCAACCTGGCCTTGGGCACTGCCAGGGATCCAGGGGCAGCCCCAGCTGCTCTGGGCACCCTGTGCCAGGGCCTGCCCACCCTCACAGGGAAGCACTTTTCCTAATATCCCATCCATCCCTGCCCTCTGGCACTGGGAAGCCATTTCCTTTTGTCCTGGCACTGTATCACCTTGTAAATTGTCTCTCCATTTTTTTGTCAGCTCCCTCACTGCTTCACCACTGCCTGCTCCTGCCTGAGGACTGATCAATTCTGCTTGCGCAAGTCACCCTCAATGTTAGCTCCAGTCTGTTGTCCCAGGCCATGCTTGGAGCATTTTTGCTCCAAGTTATGAACTCTGCTCCAGGCTGTCCATGGAGTGCCCACAAAACCCATCAGCATTAACAGGGAGAAATAAAAAATATGCTGGCTGGGTTGGTCTGTAAAGGCTCTTCCTCCAGCACAGCCAGGATCACCCCATACCTTCCCTTCCCTTCCCCAAAAGCCCTTTGAAATACATTCTCAAGCCCTGTTATCTCTCCCATTTAAACCACACTCCCTCTATAATTGAGAAATCTCAAAATAATTTATAAGCCCACAAGCTCCTGCACTAACAGGGCCATAAATCACATTTATAAAACCCATCACCTGCTGTTCCAGGGCTGTGGCCCCGGGAGCAGCTCCCCAGCTCTCCACAGCCACACGTTCCGAGGACAAGGCAGCTCTGGTTGCACCAGCCACAGGTTTGTTCCCAAGCATCCAGAGAGGATCCCAGCCAGTGTCCTGCCTCTCTGTGCTCTCCCCATCTGACCCCAACACAAGCACACAAAAGAGGGTTTTCTTTGCACAAAATCAAACCAAGGGAGGAGGATGTTTCTGGCTACTTTCCTCAAGGAAAAAGGTTGCCCATCTAATAATCCCTAAATGAGCAGTGGGTTGTTGGGCTTTCATGTTTGCCTTCGAGCCTCCCCTTGCCGTGCCAGGTCGCTGGTTTTCTTTTCCACGGAATTGCAAAACCCCTGAATAACAAGATTTGTGCATGGAAGTGCTGACACAACCCTTAACTACAGCATCCTGAACATGATACCAGAATAAGGACGCTCCCTGTGTGGCCCAGCCTATGGATAAATAAAGCATTTCAGCAGCCAGCACTGACAGATCATAAACCTCCACGAGCATAAATACCAACAACAACCCAAAAAGATTAGAGGGCTTACGGGCGAGGCATGCTGGGATGATTTAGAGTTGGGGTGGAAGGGTCATTATTGCTGAATAGGTGGGGGTGAGTGGGCCACAGAAATCAATAAACCATTCTGCTCCCAGGGAAGGAAGGGGCCACGCTAATTGTGCAAACACACATTTCCATGGCAGGCCAGAGCTCTCCGGCTCACCCGGCACAGGGGCATGCAGGGAACCCACTCCACGGGCTGAGGGACAAGGACCTCAGCCCAGGCCATGTCCCAGCAGCTGTCACTCAGGGCACAGCTCACCTGAGCCCCTTGCTGGGCACAACCTGCTGCTGGAGGCACCTTCAAATGAATGCAGATGCAGGCAACATTCAGCTCCACTAATTCCACTTTCAAGGGAGTTAATGTACAGCTGGCACAGGTATCTCACTTGCTTTCAGCATCACCATCAAGTCAGAGCTTTCCCAGTGTCCAGTTCTAGCACTGAACAATCACCCAATGAGTCCTGCCAGCACCAGTTACCCTCAAGCACCAAAGACAACTCTGGGACCCATTTAATCCTGATCAAATAATCCCATTTGGAAGTTTCCACACTGGCATCAGAGATGGAGGTGGCCACAGAATGAGCCACAACAGCTGTCTGGATCCTCCAGTGAGCACAGACCCAGAACTTTGCAGATGGGTTTCCAGGCACAGAGTTCAAAGGCAGTGAGCAATTCCCAGTTCCTCCTTGGGTCCTCCCCATTCCCAATTTTTCTACTGTTTTCCCTCACCTTCTTTCTAGGAAACACAGTAATGACAAAGAGACACTCACTTTGGAGAGTGAAGCTTATTTATAAACAGGATAAATCTATACCGTACAAATACACAGCTGTTTGTACCCAAGGGGCCAAGGGTAACCAAAGCCCATTCTGGGGACTCACCAAGGAGGGAACCAGCAGCATGTGGCAATGCCTGTCATTCCCAGGAAGAAGCCTGAGCTCACAAGCACATACAGGTGCAAATGGTGGCAGTTTTTACTCCTGCTGGTCGGAACTAGGTGCTGGTGGTAAAGCACAGGGACCTGCTCTGCTCCCCCTGCATGAACCAGTCTCCTCCTCTCTGTCCTTCCAAAGGTATTTAAAGAAAACACTGTCTAGATCAGTTAATAAAATAGCTTGAAGTTTGCCCAGCTCACATCAAGCTTACAGCTTGCAGTTAATGGATTTCAACTTGACTTGGGATTTTAAGAGTTTTTAAAACAAGAAATTTCATCTTCCCTCCAGAAATAAATTCTTCAATAGCTTCACTGCAAAAATATTCCCAGGAATGGACAAGTCTACTACTTATGTACTAAAGACAGCCTGGAAAAAAAATCAGATTACTACTGAGCCTTATCAAAAATATGGCATAAACCATGTGTTGATTTTAATCCAAACCAAATTGTCAATCTGCCTTCAGGATCCCATATAACAAACATGAGCCTAGGGTCAGAAAAGAAAAGCAGAGTTTGTTTTCTAATAGAAGATTTGTTCTGATCTCTATTAGCCACACTTCTGCCTGGAAATATTTACACTGCAAACACCAGGCAAATAGGATTTCTTATCTTTCAGCTTTGTTGAGTTAGGGAAAAGTCACATTTGGTATTAATTAATTTAGATTGCAAGGTTCCCATTTTCAGGGAACAATTCTCAACAGTTTAGGAAAATAAATCTGTTTTTTAAAATATTTTAAATAAGGGAAAAAATAAAGTGGTGTTAAAATCACTGAGGTTTGGGCTGCTGCATCCCTGCACAACTTGGGGGTACCAGGGAGAACCCCACACGTTTTGATCTGTCCATCACCAGTCACCAGCAGTGGGAAAATGCTGCTGGGGGAAAATTCAGGCCAGACATGGTCAGACACAGACATGAGACCTTGTGGCATGAAGCTGGGGATCCCCCAGGAGCCCTTTCTTTGAGCACTGGGGGGATGTAAGGCCCCGTGCCTTGTCCAGACACCCCCGGTCCCTGTCTGGTCTGGGGACACCTTCAGGTGCCACCCCCCAGAGCCACTACCCAGCACAGGGCAGCTCTGCCAGCTGAGCCTTGCTCACCTCAGATCAGACTTTGCACAAATTTCCTTTGGAAGTGAAACCCCACAACTGAACCTGATGGTGCTCGGTGTCTTGGCTCACACAGTGATGGTGCACACTGGGGAAATCAGGCTCCCACAAATGAAAGCTGAGCAAATCAATTCAATTTTCTTGTTTGCTACATTTAAAGAGCAATTAAATTCCTATTACCTACTCCTTCAACATAAACAGCACAAAGCAAGCTGTCTGCCTTGCTGGCAGACTTCTCCCATTTATTACAGGACAAGGGGGAAGGGGTTTAAAGTAAAAGAAGAGATATATAGATAAGATGTTAGAAAGGTGGTCAGGCACTGGCACAGATTGCCCAGAGAATCACAGAATATTCTGAATTGGAAGATACTCATTAGGATCATCCAGTCCAACCCCTGGCCCTGCACAGACACCCCAACAGTCCCACCCCTGTGCTGTCCAAACACTCCTGGAGCTCTGGCAGCCTCGGGGCTGCTTCATTCCTGGCAGTGTCCCAGGCCAGGTTGGACACTGGGGCTTGGAGCAGCCTGGGACAGTGGGAGGTGTCCCTGCCATGGCAGGGGGTGGAACGAGGTGGGCTTTAAGGTCCCTCCCAGCTCAAACCATTCTGGTTCTGTGATGAGCAGGGCAGACTCTCCATGCTGGCCAGAGCTGCCCTCACTCCTCCCTTCCAGCCTGAGATGTTCCAGCTTTGAGAATCCCAATGGAAACACACAAAGAGTCCTTCCCATGCCCACAGCCTGGGGTCAGGCTGGCACAGCCCAGCTCCCAGCACGGAGCTCCAGGTGGAATTGCAGGGGAAGCTTGAAGCACTGCCTGCTCCCTGGGACAAAGATGCCTGTGCCTGCAGCAGTGCTGTCTTTGCAGCAGCAGCGCTGTCCCTGCAGCAGCAGCAGCAGCAAGCAGTGCTGTCCCTGCATTAGCAGCAGCAGTGCTGTCCCTGCAGCAGCAGCAGCAGTGCTGTCCCTGCAGCAGCAGCAGCAGTGCTGTCCCTGCATTAGCAGCAGCAGTGCTGTCCCTGCATTAGCAGCAGCAGTGCTGTCCCTGCAGCAGCAGCAGCAGCAGCAAGCAGTGCTGTCCCTGCAGCAGCAGCAGCAGCGCTGTCCCTGCAGCAGCAGCAGCAGCAGCAAGCAGTGCTGTCCCTGCAGCAGCAGTGCTGTCCCTGCAGCAGCAGCAGCAGCGCTGTCCCTGCAGCAGCAGCAGCAGCGCTGTCCCTGCAGCAGCAGCAGCAGCGCTGTCCCTGCAGCAGCAGCAGCAGCAGCGCTGTCCCTGCAGCAGCAGCAGCAGCAAGCAGTGCTGTCCCTGCATTAGCAGCAGCAGTGCTGTCCCTGCAGCAGCAGCAGCAGCAGCAGTGCTGTCCCTGCAGCAGCAGCAAGCAGCGCTGTCCCTGCAGCAGCAGCAAGCAGCGCTGTCCCTGCAGCAGCAGCAGCAGCAGCAGTGCTGTCCCTGCATTAGCAGCAGCAGTGCTGTCCCTGCAGCAGCAGCAGCAGCAAGCAGTGCTGTCCCTGCAGCAGCAGCAGCAGCGCTGTCCCTGCAGCAGCAGCAGTGCTGTCCCTGCAGCAGCAGCAGCAGTGCTGTCCCTGCAGCAGCAGCAAGCAGTGCTGTCCCTGCAGCAGCAGCAAGCAGCGCTGTCCCTGCAGCAGCAGCAGCAGCAGCAGTGCTGTCCCTGCATTAGCAGCAGCAGTGCTGTCCCTGCAGCAGCAGCAGCAGCAGCAGTGCTGTCCCTGCATTAGCAGCAGCAGTGCTGTCCCTGCAGCAGCAGCAGCAGCAAGCAGTGCTGTCCCTGCAGCAGCAGCAGCAGCGCTGTCCCTGCAGCAGCAGCAGTGCTGTCCCTGCATTAGCAGCAGCAGTGCTGTCCCTGCAGCAGCAGCAGCAGCAGCAGTGCTGCCCCATCAATTGCTGGTGCTGCTCTGATCTCAGCTGGCCAGGACGCTCCCAATCACCGCAAGGTCGCGACCACAGGGTCAGAAACCTGCACCTACATACATCATAATTTATTGTACAGCTAATCAATACTGCACTGCCCTGTGCAGTCCTACAGTGCAGCCTCACACCCAGGGACTGAGGCTGCTCATGTAGGGTCGTAACCTTCCGGCCTGGGAGGGTAAGGGGGCCAAAAGCAGCTTCGTGTTAGAGCTGGAGAACACGGCTGGAAACAGAGCACAGACTCCACTCCCTGTTTGTTCCTACAATGCAGTCCAATTCCACCTGTGGTTTGAATTCAGCTTGGGAAGGCAAATCCAATTATCTGACCAGGATTGTACCCCATACTCCAACGGGAGAAGCGATGCAGCCACACTGTGAGGAGATCACCCAGGGTGTGACAGGAAGGAAGTGACCCCAGTCCTGGTGGTCACAGCACTGCCAGCTTTCAGACCACCCCTCTCCTCAAATGGATAAAAACCATCAGAGAAGCAGCAAAATGCCCTTCTATCAAAAATGTCCTTCACCCACTTTCTAATTTATCCTCCCAGGGCTTCCCATCCCAGCAGCCATGCCTACAGACACCCAGCACACACAGTACCCACAGTCATTGACCAGGCTAATCGCTGCTCCCTGCATTTTTCTGTTAATTCTGGATTTCTGTGCAAGAGCAGCTCAGGGTATTCCAAAAGATACAAAAGCTTTTTAACAAGCTTAAAGTTCTTAATTTCTCCTTCAAAATTATATCAAAGATAGTATTCTAGCAGGAAAAAAGGGATTTGAAATACAGGAGAAAAAGGAACTGGGAGGACTAAGGAGTGCTGGGAATACCTTGTAGGAAAAGCAATCCGTTATTTATTGCTGCATCCTAACATTTCTATCCACACAATATGCACTTCTCTGGGACCTTCACCAAGATTTAGCATCCATCCATTTGGATTTTAAAAGACAAGCAGAGGAATCACAGGGCACACCGGGCCCCTCTCCACCTTGCTTTCCCTCAGTGCCAGCTCCTCCTTGCTTCCAGATCCAGCCCCTTAGCCTGGCCACCATGGAGGTGCTGGGTCTGCCTGGGGCAAGTGCCAGCATCCCCAGCCTGCCCCCACTTCCATCTCCACATGGGTGAGCCCATGGGCTGGACTCTGCCCCACCTCCTGTCCATCTCCAGCCACACAACAGTGAGCAGGATGTGCTGGGCCATTCCTGTGCTGCCCACTTCTTATCACAGAATCATTTAGGTTGGAAAAATCCTCTAAGATCACCAATCCACCTGTTGACCCAGCACTGCCAGGCCCATGGCTAACCCAGGTGCTCAAGTGCCACACCCACACATCTTTTGAACACTTCCAGGGATGGTGGCTCCACTCTTCCAGTTCTTCACAACACTTTTGTTGAAGAAATTTTTTCCTAATATCCCATCTAAACCTTCCCTGGCACAACTTGAGGCCTTTTACCCCAGTGACCTCAGATCTTCCCCTCTTCTCCCACAGCCTCCAAAGCAACGTTGACCTCCAGCAGCAGCAGCAGCAGCAGCAGCAAACTCAGCAGCACCAGCCCAGCTCCAGCCCTGCAGCCAGAGCAGCACCAGCCCAGGCAAAGAGCCATGTGCAGGACATCATCAGAGCTGTTCTGCACCCTGAGCTCCAGAGGTTAAAATTGTTCTGGCTCTCCTGGCTGCAGCAGAACCAAGGCAGTAACTCCATGAAAAGGCACAGTGAGCAGGGTGTGAGAGAGCCTGGCAAAGGGGAGGATGTGCTGTCACTGCCGTGTGGTTCAGCCTGAAATGCAGCTGTTTATGTGGGCAGAGCAGGCAGGGGCTGAGGCAGCACTGCCCAGGGAACCAGCGCCACATGGAAGCACCGGGGGCACAACCAGAACCCAGCCCCTGGAGGGGGAAGATTGGAAGATTGGCAGCCGGCTCCCACCCGCCGCAGCCCCTGGGGCTGTGAGGAGGTAGCACAAAGGGAAACACACAGACCATGACAGGCTAAGCCTCCTCCTTCCTCTCTGTTCCCCTTTCTTTCTCTTCATGCTATGGCGAGGCTGCTGAATGGCAACAGCAAAATACTTTTGCAGAGCCAGACGGTCTTTTATATTTTGGGGTTTTTTTCTTACTTTCCTTCCAGCTGCTTTGCAGGATGCCTAATCCTCCATGGACATCTGGAGAGGCATCAGGACAGAGGCGACATGCTAGGTAGGCAGCACATTGCACAGCTCTGCATAATTTCTGCTTGTACCTGCTGTTATGGCACAGCAGGTGACCAAAACACAAAAACCCAGGGAAGGAAAGAAAAACAATATGTCTGGACCTTCCAGGCCACAAGTACCCAGGTGGAAGCCCCCTGGTTTCAGCATCAGAGCATAGGAAGGCCATGCCCTGCAGCAGAGCATCTCACAGGCAGGAGGGCATTTAGGTGCCTCCCTGGGCCCAGGGCTCCCAGCTCCCCCAGCACAACCCACCCCAGGCTTCCCAGAGCAGCTCACAGACCCCAGGCAGGGACCCTGGCAGGAGGTATCCCCATCCCTGGGCAGTCACCAACAGCAGCCATTCCTCTTTTCCCTTTTTAAATCATGTTCCATTAACACATTTTTTTCACCTGCACTTATCATAATAAACTATCTAAATCTGTGGAAAAACAAAGCAAAAGAAGCTCTGCAAGGGAGAAGAGGAAAGAGCAAAACAGAGTCCTAAGGAAAGGAAGAGATACATAAAAATACTCCCAAGGATCTAGGAAGTAGCTTATATATCCAAAATAATGATTTTCAGTCCCAGATGAGTCTCTCTCTTGAGCTCAGTCTCACACAGCAGAGAGGCCTGGCTGACCAGCTCAGTGCTATCAGCTTACAGCAAAATCAAGTATTCAGTGTGGCTGCCCAAGCCCCCAGTGCTGCTCATCCTCCCTGAGCCTCCTGCAACCCTCAGCAGTCACTCACAGCACCAGCTGCATCCCACATGCCAGCCACAGCCACAGAGCTCAGGCAGTGCCACCCTTTGCCCATTCTGCTCTTTTCTCTCCCACCTTGGTATGCTACAGCCAAGCTACTCTATAAGAAAAACTAATTCTGAGTTTGAGCAGGAATTCCTCCCGTGAATCCCACTCCACTCCAAACCCAGCACCTCTCAGAATCCCACACTGCACTGAACCTCACACCACTTCAAATCCTGCACTACTCCAAACCCCGCGCCCCGAGCCCCCATCCAGTCTTGTACTTGTCAGGTGCAATAAGGAAAGCAAAAGCAAAATACAACACAACCATCACACTGCATCCAATTAAAAGCTGAACTTCATGATGTCCTTCTAGGCACTCTCCTCAACAACACCCATGTCCATCCCCGTTCCTCTGAAGCACCTCACACATCTCTGGAGCTTTGGAAAAGCAAACTGCATTCACGCAGGGGTGCAGAACAAAGCCCCCAAGGAGCTCTGTTCTGCTGCCCATTGCCACAGCAAAGCCAAGCCCCCAAATGCTGAAGCAGCTCACATTTGTGTCAGCCTGGCTGGGGTGAGAACCTGGAAACAGCTTTGCAAATCTCCCTGCTAAATGTCTTTGAGGGGTCTTTGTGGCAGAGAACCCATCCCAGCACTTTGAAGGGCTGGGGACCTTCAGTGAAAAACAAAGGCATGGTGTGCCCAGGGCAGGCAGCCAAGAGCTGCTGGTGGGGCACAGGCTGCACATCCCCATGTGTGAGGAGCAAGACCCACAGCTATGCTCACCCAAGCTAAGCTGAGTCTCACCCCTCCCACAGGAGAACCCCAGCACACATCAGCACAAGCCCCAGCCCACTGCCATTCAGCTTCCCTGCTCCAGCCCAGACAACTGCTCCAATGTGTCTCCTCTTCCTCCACAAGCCCAAGCTCTCCAAAGTACAGGAGGCAGAAGCAGGATACACAGGGCAGCTTCAGGACACAACACTTTGTATTCTGGTGCAATGAGTCAGCAGCAGGGAATAAAAATCCCTTGTGGCAAGCCACATGGTTATTTCCTGGAGAGCAAGGGCATTTGCAACTGGATCAAACGCTTTCATGTACAACAGGACCCTGCCTCTGCAGGCCAGCAGAGCCATACTGTGAGGAAGTGCATCCATCACTGGGAGTCCAGCACAGCACGGAGCCAAAGCCATCCCAGGGACCATCCCATCAGCTCCAGCCCATGATGGGGCCAAGCACTTTCACATGGCTGAGCTCCTCTGCTCATTAACTCAGGCTTTGCTTACACAGTTTCTCTGGTCTTCTCACTGCCTAGTAATCAAGGCAGGTGCAATCCGAAAAATCAACAGAGAGCTGCCCAGCCTTGCACAGACCACATTTGCCATATTCTGTCCTTTTCAGGATGACTTCTCCACCCTCATGGAGCAGGAGGCAGGTACTGGCACAGGGATGCTGTGCTGAGGACGTGGTGTTCCCAATCCAGGCTGAGCAGAGAGGGCAGGCACGGGATCACCCAGCCTGGGGGGCTCTCACCCAGCCTAGGCCCCAAGGAGTCTTGGCACGCAGGGCTTGACAACAAGGAAGGAGCAGCCCACGGAGGCACCACCTACCCCATCCCACAGCACTTCAGGAGCAATGTGGGATGCCCAAAGCTCCATCCCTGGCAGCACACTCAGCCTTGGCACCGCCTCAAGACAGACACTGTGCCACCCAGAGAGGACAAAGGCAGGTGGGTGCCCATCTGCAGGGAGGGGAGACATGAGAATAACCTTGTTGGTGATGTGCAGTCCAGCTACCTGCCTTTGGTGCTGTCACCAGGAGGGCAAGGACAGGGCAGGCAGGGAGCTGTGGCTCTAGCACTGCTGCACACCTGCAGAAGGAGTGGCCAGCCAAGGCAAGCTGGCCAGGTTGTGACCAGGACCTCCTTTGGCTTCTCCACAGTGAGTCCCCAGAGCTATTTGGTGGCACTCACCACCCGTCCTGCTTGTCCCCGGGAGGACAGCCATGGATCAGCAGGCAGGGAGAGGGGACGGAGCTGCTCAGCAGGCTCACGCTTCTGACATGTGCTGTGTGTGGCTTCGCCAGACCGCAGGATCTGGCTCACTGAACGTGTGGAAGCAACGCTTCTCTGTGTCTCACTTTACAATGTCCCAAACAATAACTGTCTGTCGCTGCACAGGAGCTTAGGAGAAACATAAGTTGCTATTGGCATGGCACACAGCAGCCTTCCTCTTACACAACACCAGCAGATGTGAAAATAGCCTAGTGCTGCCTTGTGCATTCCTCTGACCTCCTGTTTGCTTCTAGATCAGATTCCAAAGCTGGATCTTAACCTACAAGAGCCATAAAAGCAAAGGATTTGGCCCTATCAGGGACCTCTTCATAATCTAAGACAGATGCACTCCGTGTAGGAGAACACGGCAAGGTTTATCAGGCAGGGAAGAGGCTGGGGCAGGACCACCCTCTGCTCTGCAGCACAGCCAGGGCAGCCCACGCTGGCATTGCCCCGTGCTCTGCCTGGCCATGCACTTGAGGTGGCTCAGGGACAGAAGAGCTGGAAGCTCTTGCAAACCAGGACAGCACTCAGAACCTCGGATCCTACTGCTCAACTTACACTGAAGCTGCCTCCAGCCCCCACCTGCCCTGGCAAAGGGGGCCCTCTGAGATCTCATGTCCCCAAATTTGTTATCCTCAGGGTCACTGGTGCTGCTAGAGCCAGCACAGCATGGGGCAATCCCCTCCAACCCTGCAAGGTGCTTCTGGGGTTTCTCACCTGCTTGTAGAGCAGAGATTGACTCCAAAGCCAAAGCGAAACCCAAAACCACTCTGGGGCATAAAGAACAAAAGCACATGGAAGAGAAATTGCTCCTGGAAGTGTGAAAAGGTAGGAGAATAAACTGAAAAATGTTAAAGACATGATATAGGGAGAGCTCAGTAACCATCAGTGAAAGAGCATTCCTAAGAACAACCTGCATAAATAAATTATTGTCTCCAGGTCTGCAAGGGTATCCAGTATCCCTGCTTTGGAACTGTAGCAACTCCAAGCATCAGAGTGACTTCCTAAGAGGCAAGAGAAGAAAACAAGATAGGGTCATTGCTGTCGCAGGGGAAGGTGAATGACCTATCCTCCAGGCAGCCCTGTGAGGTCCAGGGCTGCTCCCAGGGCTGTGCTGCACCCATGCTCCAGCAGTGCTCCCCTCTGTCCCACCATGTGTTAATCCCTGCGCTTCTTGGTGGAAATGTCACACGATGGCAAAGGCCTGGAGGAATCCAACTCCTCCAGGGGTCTAAATCCTGCTTCTGGAAACTCCCAACCCTCCAACCTCCCTGTGGCCAGGGCTGGGGAACACTTCCCAGTGCTGCCATAACCTGCCCACAGGAGATACTACAGCTGCCCCATCATCCACTGGCGGCTTCAGGGTGGCCTTGGGGTCTATGAGAAAGCTTTTGGCCAGAGCTGAGCCCCCACCACAGAACTGCAGCAGCTCACACGTCAATGCACCACAGCCCTTGCACACAAGGATCCACTCGAACACACAGAGCGTACCCAAACCATGGTGTTTTGTCTCAGAATCCCTCCAGCCCCACACACGCTGAGGTGATTTCTACACAGAGCCACAGGTACCAGGCAGCAGCAGAGCAGAGTAATTCTAAGACCAGCACACAGGATGAGCCACAGATCATGGCTTGAACGCAGGGCGAGAGGCAGCCTTAGAATATAATCCCCTTCAGGAACTCTTAAATCTCCCCAATACAACACAGAGCCCTTTAAGCAAAACTAAACAACTTCCTTTAGACTAAATAAATATTAAACCTAAGTGATGCATTAATTTACTCCAGTTCACCAAAGGCTAACTCCTACCCAAACTGATCATTATTAAAGAAATCCTATAATCCCTTGGTCCCATTCAGGCTCAAAACATGTAATCCCATGAATAAATCCAGAAAGAAAGTGTAACAAAATGGGCAATAAAAACTTACAGCATTCACATCTTTTCATCTACCATTAATACTGTAAACACTCACTCGAAGGCCCTCGAGTATGACTAATCTAATGTTTTGGCTCCCCACACCAATCGCCGAAGGAGCTCGGCTCTGTGTGTGTCACCCAGTGAGCTCCGCCGCCTCTCCAGCCGCAGCCAGGACACCTCCGCAGAGCCCAGCGCAGCCATCCCACCTCACAGCCCCCAAAACGCTGCAAAATCAGCACAAAAGGTAGCAAGTATGGTTCTAATAGCACCAGAGCACAGAGCTTTCTCCTTTTTTTCCTGTTTTTTTTGGGGGGGGGTTTTTGTTGTTTTTTTTTTTTATTATTTTATTGCTTTGGAAGCCTGCAAGCTCCAACTGTATAAATGCCAATAACTTTGTTTTAAG
Source organism: Agelaius tricolor (assembly GCF_023055355.1). Classification (NCBI taxonomy): domain Eukaryota; kingdom Metazoa; phylum Chordata; class Aves; order Passeriformes; family Icteridae; genus Agelaius; species Agelaius tricolor. Next base: position 934,689 of record NW_027269278.1, on the reverse strand, counting down.
GCTGCTGAAGTAAGAGATCAGATTTTAGCAAGTGCTTTCCAGGCAGCCAGCCAAACTTTTTCTGATTCACTAAAAGCACCAAAGGGAGGGGGAGAGGAAGGGGGCTGGAGGGCTGATTAACTTCAGTTACCGCACAAGCGCAAAAAAACCTCTCCCCGCTGCAAAGGGTTCCGGCGCTGCGAGCCCTGCGCAGCCTGTGATTCCTCGGGCTGAAAAAAATCCGCACCAGAGAAACAGAGCAAACACCTTCCAACGGCAGGGTAATTTACAGCTGCGGATCCTCTCCTGCTGGGGAGGCTGCTCCACCAGGGGAGGCTCTGCTGGTGTCGGGTTCGAGCTGCACTTTTTGGAGAGGATGAGGAAAAAAATGTGATCGGGCATTTTTCGGATGGGTGGGAGAGCAGGGGATGGGGCTGGTTCGGGTTTTAGCTTGGCCAGAGGGATGGAGCCCCCTCCAAGGCTGTGCTCATCCAGGACCATCCCCTGCTGCCGTTGGGGATCTGGAGAGGCTGAGCAGGTGCAATCCCGGCCAAAGCACAACTCAGGGCCAAGGGTGTCACAAGTGTCCCCCAGCTCCGGCGGGAAGGTGGCCAGAGCCACCGAAGTGGCACCTGCTCTGCGCGGCCCCGCAGGTGGGTGCGCTCCAGGATGTCCAGCTAAAATCCCTGAGGCAGTGGGGCAGCTGCCATCCCCACCCCGCGGGCACCTGGGCTGCAGAGCCTCGCTCAGGGTGTTCCTCCAACGGCCTCATTCCTGCCGAGACAGGATCAAAGGCTGGAGCTGACTTGGACGGCGTTCTACTGAATAATGGGGAGGGAGCACGCAGCCTCCTTCTCTTGGCTAGGAAAACTTGTGTTTTTCAAAGCATCGGTTTTTGGGAGTGAGTTACCGAAGAGGGGGAGAAAAAAAAAAGAAAAGAAAATTTAAAAGAAGAGAGGGGCGAAAAAAAAAAAGAAATGGGAAAAAAGGGCGAGCAGGAGAGCGCCTGCTCTTCCAAGGCAAGTGCATCAATCAACACTGTGCAAGGAGAGTCCAGCTCTCCCTCTCACATCATTAGCCAGGCTAATGCACTCCAGAGGATGCTGCTACGGCAGGCTACCGGCGCACCCGGCTGCACCCCTGCCCGTACCGGCGGCAGAGCACGGCGGAGCACGGGACGGGAGCTGAGCACAGGGGAAGCCCCGGTCCAGGGCAAGTGACACTCCAGCATCTGGTGCGGGGCTCGGTTTAATACAGCTATAAAAACTAGAGGGAAACAAGTGAAAGCCCCAGCCAAACCTGCCTCGCACTCGAGGTCAGCACGCCGCCTTTGTTTCTATTTTACAACCAAAAGCGAGAGAGGACAGAAAGGACACGTACCTGTACCTGAAAGCACAGCAGCAGGAAATGTAAACATCTGGAGAGGAGAAAAAAAACAACAAAAGATCAAATGATGCGGTAGAATGATTAAAGTTGATTTTTGTTTTGTTTGGTTTTTTCTTTGTTTTTGTTTGCAATTTTTAAAGGGTTCAGAGCGATGCTCTGCTTATAAAAAGGCTCAGGTCCCCATTACCACCTGGCTGCAAGGAAAATGCAACCGGAGCCTCCAGAATGAAAGTTTAAAAAAAAATTTAAATCTTTTTAAACATTTTAAAAAATATTTAGAAATATGCCATAATCCTTACAGGCAAGTGCAGGCTGAGAGCAGTGAATACATCGCTGGGCGAGGACGGGGTTGGCCGGCGGCTGGTCGCTAGCGGAGCGCAGTCCCCCGCCGCCGCGCTGACATGGGAGCGATCCGGCCGGCGAGCTCCGATCCCCGCCGCGCTGCTCCGCGCCGCTCCGCGCCGCCGGGAAGTTGTGGTACCGCCCGCTCTGCCTCCGCCGAGTGACTCGTCAGGCATCAGCTCTCCTCTCCCCCTGTCTCTCCTCCTCCTCCTCTCCCTCTCTCCGCCTTTGGGGGGATGAAGGTGCTTATTGTCAGTAACTTCCGATCATCAGCAAGTGCCCCCCCGCGTCCCCCCGGGCCGGGCCAGCCCCGCCGGGCGGATGGAGCCTCTCGGCCGCGGCCGCGCCCCGCTCCGGGCTCCGCTCCGCGCCCCGCGCCGCGCTCCGGGCGGGCGGCATAGCGATGCGCGGGGCGCGGAGCGGGAGGCGGGACCCGCCCGGGCGGAGCGGGGCTGGCACCGCCTGCGCGGAGGGGGCACCGCCCGGCCGCGGGCAGCGCCGGCCGGGGAAGCGTTTTTTACAGAGTAAGCGAGGGAGGGGGTCGGGCTCCCCCGAGCCCTGCCCGGCCCGACAGAACGGGCGGCGCCGCCGCTCGCCCGGGACGCCAGGTGCTCGGAACCCCCGGCACAGCGGCCGCTGCCCCGTTCACCGGCACGTGTGGCCGCAGCTGCCCGGAGTCCGCTGCGCCCTCACCTCCGACGGGGCAGGAGCGCGTCCCGTGCCCGTCGAGCCCCGGGCGGGCGGCAGCGGGGCCCGGCAGCCCCGGAGCGGCCCCTCGCGGGCCGGGACAGCCGCGGCCGCCCGGTCCATGGGCCCGGCACCGCTCCCCGGCGGGACGCGGACGGCGGGGTCAGAGCGCCGCGCTGCCGGCGCCGCTCCGCACGGCTCGCCTGCCCTCCAGCGGCCGCTCCGCCGCCCCGCACCTCCCGCAGCCCCGGGGAAAGCCCAGAGGCTTCCTCCGCCTCAGCTTTGGGGAGGTTTTTTTGTTTGTTTGGGGGTTTGCTTTTTTAGGAAAAAAAAAAAATCACACGCTGATAGCGTGTGGTAACTCTTTCCTCTTGTCTGAAAGCTCGTTTATAGCAGACAAGATGCCAGGAACCGTTAACCTCCACACATAGCCGAACTCTCCAAAGAGCACCCAACGTCAGTTAACACCTTATTAAGTGAGAACATAACCCTAGCTCAGAGCTCTGAGCTTTCCAAATTCTCCACTCAAATAACAGCGTGCATCAGCGCAGCGTGTCGGGCCCAGCTGCTCCCACCTCTGCAGGGACTGAGGTGCTCGCTCCCCTGGCACTCTCAGCCACAAATCAAACAACATCTTTAATCCCTGGAGTTCATCACTGGGGAGCCTTCAGGTATCAATTCACAGGTTTTTTTGGCCCATAGTTTCAGGCTCAAGAGGCACAGAAAACATTAAGTTTTAAAACAGTGATCAAAGCAAATCCTTATAAAATTTCCAGCACTAACACATGTCTGTGATGTATCTAACAGACTTCACACTTCTGTTCTTATGGATCTGCAAGTTAAAAAGAAAAAAAAAAAAAAAACCAAAAACCCAAACTTCTGTCAATTGCTGATGTCACCAACATCAGAGGCCCCATGCATCCCTGTCCTGGCAGTCCCATGGCACCTTGCCACAGCTGAAAGCATGGCCAAGAACATCAGAGTCACCATCCTGAGCCCTACAAGTTGAGCTCACTGAGATGCCTACACTGAAACGATTCAGAATTTGGGGACTCACAAGATCATAGTATTTAACTTAGATGTGAAAATATTCCATATATCCCTAATCATCACCAGTACCTCATTTCTTGGAAGAGGTTTGGGTGGCAGAAGCCCAGCCTGTGCCATCTTATGCTAGTAGGTGCTGCTCAGCCCCACAGGAAAGGTACAGGGTCATGCCCACCACCAGCCACTCACCTGGCTAAGTCCAGTATCTGCTGCCCAATGCACACAGGAGTTCTGCAAAGCCAGGGGCAGTAACTCCTCCAAAAGCCTCACAGTCACCTGTCAGCATGAGCTTTGACTGCTCCTCAGGCTTTTCCATCACTTGCCTCCAAGAAAAAGCTCCACAGACAGTCACTGATGGCTCTGCCCAATACCCAAGGTGGCCCAGGGCTGCTGCACCTGGCTGGAAGCAGAACAGCTCAAAAAGGAATTTGTAAAGCTGCTGCTAACATTTATCATTTTAATTGCCCCAACAGCACGTAAAATTACAGCAGCTACAACAGAGCTGTGAGCTACACATGGAAAAACTCATCCCAGGTGATGCTGGCCCAGACCACGCTGAGGAGCCATGTGCTGGTAGCACAGCTGCCCCCGCAGCCATGACCTGAAGGACTTGGATTCACACAGGCCAGAAGGACCTGGACATGTCAAACAGCAAAAACTGCCAGGGCAACACGAGGGGTTGTTTTAAAGAGGGCACATGAGGGTTTTCTTATTTCAATTATTGTATTTGTAATCGCAAAAGTTCTTTTTTAAAATAGAGCCATCCTTTGTGCCTCAGTAGTCTGACAAAATCCCTAAATCTTCAATGTCCAAATAGTTACCTGGAGAATAATACCAATATTGGGTGAATTTCAGACTACCAATCTTGAACAACACAGATGGGGCACAGAATAGAGGCAGCTCATACATGTCTCTGAAAAAATAGAAATATCATTTAGCAGCATGCTGTTATGAATATATACAAGCGTGTGTGTATATGTGTATATATATTAAAAGCTCCACACCCAAACCTGTTGCTCCACTGCTGAAGGCTCCTGTGTGATCAGATTCCCAGCACAAATCTAGCCAGAGAAGCTGATGCCCACTGGAAAACCTTTAAGGGTGTTTATTTTTCTTACAGCACGCTCAGGGTGTGAAGGCTGGCACAGCAGTTCCTGAGAGCCTGACGTTCTCAACACATTATAAACCAAGACAGGGCCAGGTAGGAGCATGCACTGCAGGACACCCTGGGAGCTCCTGGGGTTACTGCCTTCCAATCACCCTTGCAAATGCCTGAATTAAGGCTGTGTCCTACAGTCCCTCGCTGGCTTATTGGATTAGTGACCGCCCTTCAGCAGCTCAAATCAAAGTCTGAGCAGCCTGACCTTTCACTTGCAGGGCAGTGAAGGTGCCCCCAGTGAAATGAGCTTCCCTCGCCCTGCTCCACTGGTCCAAATCCCATGAGGAGCAGGCATTTCACAGAGCATGGAGCCCATTCAATGGAGCCAAGGACTTAAGAGCATGCTTGAATGGGAAGCCTTCCTACCCCAGATACCCCTTTGGTATGTGAAAGAGAAGCCAGCAGGAATGGCCGGGATCTGGCCCTGCTACATCTGGTACACCAAGATTTAAATTAAAATGAAAAACCTGGGCTGATATTGTATAAAGACCAAGTTCAGCTCTACATCCCAGCCCTGCTGCCAGTGAGCAAATCCATGTGTGGTTGCTCCTGTTATCTGCATTTCCAGCCTTGTGTTCTATAAGCAAACTTTTCCTAACAGAAAATCCAGCTGAGGAGGTTTTCTGAATCTGAAAGCCTTGGTAAAAGGAAAGACAACTTTCAGACTGACTGGGGTGCATGTTCTTTATCCAGTTTACACACAGAAAGACAACTTCATCCCAAGGTAAGGAACACTTCTGCCACATAGTGTGGACACTCAGGGAAGGAGGGGGATGCTTTGCAGTTACTGCCATTTGACAGAAAAGCCACCTCAAAATGACGCTGAACTGTCCAGGAGGACAGGACTTCAGCCTCAGCTCCACCACATTCAGGCACAGTCTTGCAGAAGGAAGATGGTGAAGAACAGTCAGGACTTGGATTCAGCCGTCACAGCTTGGACTTCTTGGGAACAGAGGCAACTGCAGCATCCCTTCCAGCTCTCGACCACAGGGATGTCTCATGGCCCCTTGCAGAGGGAGAACCTAGCATGCTACAGCCCTTATTCTGATGTGTATCATTACTTCATAAGAGAAAAGAAACCCTGGAGAGGCAGGCATTATTCAGCAGGCAGGGTTTCAGAGTTTATAAAGTTTTTACTCCACTGGAACACCCCTTGGATTTTCAATGGGATTTGGGGACTGAAACCTCAGATTCCTCTAAAAGTTCCAGCATACTCATAAACAAATCCCAGTGTTTTATCAGCAGAGCAATGAGGGTAGTCCCTAACAATGATGGACAACTCAAGCTAAAGGGCAGACCAGTGGGTTGCTTCAACACCCTGCTCTCCTGGGTATCCAGCCCCTCTCCAGTGCCCAGAGCCCCTGAGCTAGAGCCTGCCCCCACCCTGTGTCCCCCAGCCCGGCCACCCTGCTCCAGTGTCTGGCACAGGGTGGACACGGACATGGGCCTTCCTTGATCCCAGTGCCCAGGAGCACGGCAGCTCCCCTCTGAAAGCATCAGACAGCTGCTAGAATGCTTTTGAAGGGAGGCAAGAACAGGCCAACCTCTGCAGACAACCCTACACAAACCAGTGGGAAATTCCACTTTTCAGCCTTTGCACTGCATTAAATCCGAGGGCTTGGCTCCTTGGATTTATATTCCTCTATGGTTTCACTTTTCCCTAAAAAAAAAAAAAAAAAAAAAAAAAAAAAAAAAAAAAAAAAAAAAATCACAAGCTGTTAAGCTTCAAAACTTAATATTTCCTTAACTTAGAGCTTTTCAGCTCAACAGCTCTTAAACATAAACCTCTTTGACTGAAGTCTTCTGAATCAAGCTGTCTCCAGCAAGTCCCCATCTCAAGCCCTGTCTCTGGGATGACCCATCCCTCCCCACACCACCACCCTGGGCTCCTGCCCTCTGCCCCAGCTGCTGGCTCAGGGCAGGACCTCACACAACGTGCATGACCACCCATGTCCCCACAGCTGGCAGGGACACTGCAGGGGCAGCTCAGTGCTGATGCAGGCACTGACTGGTGACATCACAGACCTCTCAATGCCCTGTGTCACTGTCCCCACATGTGAATGAGTGACCCCGGAGGAACTCAGGGTGGGCTGTGAGACAGCTCAGTTTCTGAAAACATCACTGGAAAAACCTGTGTTTCTACTAATCTTTCTGAAGAGGAACTGTAGCCACACTTTGCATCAGAGCATGGATTTAGAAAATGTCATATGGGTGGATTTACACTAAAAAATATTGGAAAATGCCATTTTTCTGCAATGTCACAGATCAGTAAAGAGACATCTCCGGAAGTCCCATTCTCCTGGGGCATGCACAAACGTCTCCTGCAAGCAGAGCTCCACCCACTTGGAGGTACAACAGCAGGGCTTTTATCAGTGTTCTCCACCATGGCCACAGTGAGGGCACCAGCCACAGCTGGGCTCTCAGGGACACTGCCAAGCAACCCAGACAGGGCACAGATTCATGCAGGAGCACGTTTGCAATGGTGTCCAAGCTTTTCCCAGAGATCAGGGAAAGGCCATGCTGCTCCAACAGCAGTGGCTAGGGAAGACTGGAGGAGGAACTGAAAAGGATCAGAAGACTGAAAAGTCTGAAGAGCAGTGAAGGACTAAGCAAGAAGGTTGAGGCAAGATGTAGAACTAGGAAGGAATTGGAAAGGACTATTTAGAACCATGAAGCCAGAGGGAACAAGTAGAAGCATCTCTCCTAATTCAAGACCCTAAAAATGAAGCCAAGATCCCCCTATCTCCCTGTCCTGTGCTCTCTGGAGATCACAAGGACTGGCTGAAGGCCCTGCACTCAGTGGTCCAATTACATGTTATTGCTCTTAGCTACAATTATTGAATTAAAATCTATTTTCCATGTAGAAAATTGGAAGGAAAGGCTTCAAAGTATGGGAAAAATAGTTAAGAAACAGGGAAGAATGTCCTAAACACCAGACGTGGCCTTATTATTAAATTGGAAGCTTTACTTATTAGCTGTAGCTGTGCACTGTTGTTGGTGTCCTCACACACATTTACACCCAGGGAACAGCTTTACGCCACTTACAGCAGTGCCCAGATAACATTCACTGCCTCAAAATAGCACGATAAGGGCTGCTAGGAGCCTTTTATCAAGGACATTCCTGGGAAAATAGCACAATTACAAGCTTTGGGACAAATGTAAGGAGCAGTGGGAAAAGTTTCATGAACAGGCACGGATAAAGGTGGCTGCAGTGGTGAAATGCCAAATACCTCAACAGCTACAATACGTCTTTCACTCTCCCTGCCATTACTACTCATTAAGAAAAACCATAACCAATGTAAAACCTAAGGCTTAATTTGAAAACAGGGAAGAAAAACTTTTCTCTTAAATACAGTAAGTCAACAGAATTGGATGGGGCTCAGCAGGCTTCAGGCCCCAGCAATTGGTTGAGTAAGACTCCAGGACCCTTCTAACAAAATTGCCTTCAATTGTCTTCAAAGACTGTTTCTAGTACCAGTGTAATCACTTGAGGTGAATCAGGCACATCAACTCTGAGAGGCCCAGCTCTGTTCCTTCTCTTTGCCATTTGCAGTACAAGCAGGGTGGTGGCCATGCCCTGGTCCTGGACGAAGCTCTAGGCAGCAGCACAAGAGGTGCCCTGTTGAGCATCCCTCCCAGGGTCTTCACTTTTCCCATTCTCACTTTTGACCCTTGGCTACCTTTTCCCCCCTTGTTTTATTCATTGCCCTTTCTTGCTTGTTTTCTCCCAGGATCCTTTTTCCATAGAGGCTCTTATGGCTTGGTCAGGGAGAGGTGACAGAAGTGGTGGAAGAAAAGTTTTTGAAGAAAGGAGAAGAGCAAGAGTCATCTTTATAGAACTGGATGCAGGCCATAGATGTGGTCCCCATAGCAGACATCTTAATTAACATTTGATATATTTGATTGATTTACTTGGTCCCAATTAGGCACTGCTTAAAATTCATTTATGTAAGACAATCCAAAGGCCAGTCACTGAAGAGCTGATCCAACAGAATTGTTCCCAAAAGTGTCCATGCAGTAAACCAGTGAGCAGCCAAGAGGGTATTCCCTGTGCTACCTGCAAATGGGAGGACAAGTCAGGCCCCTTGAGGCACACCTGTAAATCCAGCATCACTTTTTCTGCACCCCATCATACACACTCAGCTCTCCGTGTTCACATTGAGAACCAGGCTCAGACAAAGCAATCCTTAATAAATACCAGATCACAAAACCTCCAAACCTCACTCAACACAATTGCACTTGCTGTTGCTTGCCAGAAACTACTGCCCACTAGCCAAGGGCAGGAATAAAGGCACTGTGCTCCATCCAACACTGAGCTCCAAACCACCCCATTCTTTTGTAGCTTTATCTGACATTTTTAAGTAGGAACCAGTCTGTAACGCCCTTTTGGGAAAACAGTGAGGAGAATAAGGATCTAGGTGCTGGTTCCACAGAGAAGGAAGGAAAAGTTGAGTTTGGCTGCTAGTCAGTAATGCACATGCAAAAGAGACAGGACATGGCTTGGGGTATCTGGGTAGGAGCATGAACTTAGCCCCTGAGGGACCGTCTGGGTGGCAAGGAGCCCAGAACCGCCACCCATCGTGGCCCTGTTTTCCATTACCTCAGCCCACACACACTCCCACCCCTCCTGCCAGCCATGCCTGAGTTGCTTCTCTCCAAAGGCTTCAACAATTGCTGAGCACAGGGCAAAGAGCCTTGCACTCATCACAGCCCCTGGACTCTAAAAAACCATTCTGGCAGGTTTGCTGGATCACAGGAGCAAAGAGAACCCCAGGACAGACCTAAGGCGGCTACAAACATTTCTCTTGAACACCCTTAGGAATTAGGCACAGACTGAGAGCTCCTAACAGGATGGTGCCCTTCTGTTATCACCTCTTCTGGAGTGAGATGCCAAGAGAGATCTGTATGGAGCAGCTCTATCTGCAGCACAGTCACACACCCCCACTCAGCTGGGTGGCCTCCCCTTTGTCCTGCACAGGGGGACACCAGCTACCTGTTCACTGTAGGGAATGAAACACTTGCAGAAGGAAATGAAATATGAAAAAAGCTGGAACAGACAGGATCTGCAACAGGAACGGCAGCAGTAGGGGCAATTCATGTACAAAGGAAAGGTGAAGGCACCACTACCTGGAGAGGCATTTCATCATCCTGTAAAGTTTTTCCCCATCACAGTGTTAGGAAATAGCAATGCATCTGGCTGCAGAGCTCCACGCTCTCAAGTAAGCCATCCTCAAGGACCAGGATCACACAGAGGCTCAGAACCCTCAACACAGCTATCAAAACACTACAGCTTTGTTGCCATCATTACCATGGCAAGAACATATTTCAACTGCAGAAAGTCAAAAGCAGTACTTCAAAAACCCACATCTGTTACTTGTCTTTTCTCTTCAACAGGTATTTTCACATCTGAGCTTATTTTAAGATCAAACTTTGAGGCTCTGTTCAAAGTGAAAGAACTGGCAGCTGCATGCGAACATCCAAGAGGATACAGCTGCATCCAGAGTCACCAGATAGCCAGTCCCAAAAGGAGCCAGGGTTTGGAGATGTGACCAGCACAACAGCAGAGGCAGGGAAAGGCCCCACAGCCAGAAGTGGGGCAGTGACCACCCCTCACTACTCCATGAACTGGCAGAGAACAGTGTGGGATCTAACCAGGGCCATGTGAAATTATTGTTATGCCACGAGGGTGCCTCAAAGATGCCTCATGAGGTTCAACAGCAGCTGACAACGACTTGACCTACACTATACCCCAGCATCAGCAGGCTCTGCCTTTCCCCTGCAATGCTTCTGCAGAACATGGCTGCACCCCAGACCTGCTCTGGTCAGTCACCTACTGACAGACAACACCCTGGCTTTTCTTAAAACTAGCAATAATCAGAGTATTTTACTGGCTAGTAATTTCTTGCTGAAATTACTGCACAATTTTCACTTCTTTCAGCCAAAATTGAGGGCAATTTTGCTTAAATAAGCCTGTCTGTGCCATTAGCCCTGTTTCACCAGGGAAATCTGCTCTCACTTGTGAATATGACATCATCTATTGACATAACCCCACCAAAACAGGCATTTCAAACCGTTATACTCTGCCATTTCACATGCTGCAATTATACTCAAGCTTAAATGAAACTTTGACACAAGACTTGCACAGTTTTGCTCGTCTACCATGCACTTCCCTTGGCTCTATTTTCCCCAAGAGCTATTTGCTTCTGGAGACTTGTACTGCTTTCCATTTCACCCAGCATCTCAACTTTAGGAACTAAGGGTTTTGTAACAGCAAACATAAAAAAATAAATTCAGTGGCAAACCAAATTGTCTATCCTAACTTAACAACTTGTAAAGAATGCTCAGTAAGACAGACCCCATGCCCAATCAGCACAACCTAGCGTGTGTTCACCACATGTCTTGCAAAGCCACTTGCTGCAGGACCTAAGTGTCCCAAGTCCTTCAAGTGGGGAAAACTCAACCTGCTTTACTCAAGTTAGGGGGTGTTCTGCTATGAGAACACAAGTCAGTTAATTCCCAAACACAGCAAGGATTAAAGCAGAGTTTGATAGTTACCATTCAAGTGTTTGAATGTTTTCTGAGTATTCTTCCAGTCTCCATGTCTGCAGTTACTGGACACAAGGTGGAACAGTCATGCATTGGAAGTGACAGCAGACAGGAGCCTTGACGAGTCTCATCCTCATGGCACAGACATCCATGCTTCCCTTCACCTGAAAGCCCTTACATTGATGTTTTTACTTCATGTAACAAGAATGCCCCAAAATTTTAACTCTGGCTCTGAGCATCATGTGTAGGCCAGAGGACCAGAGAGGACTTCCTGCTCATCTAAGCTTTTGGATTTCTTGGAGATCAGTCTCAGCATTCCCAGGAATTTATCCACAGGCTCTGAACTCACTCAGTGAGCTCTCTAGGCACACCCTACAGCATTCAAGCTAATTCTTCTCTCCACAAAATCCTCACAGGAGTCATTATGGGAGGCAGCCTCAGACTCTGCAGCTCCTCAGAGGAACAGCACAGCCAGCAAATCCCAGATAAAAGTATTGCATTTTACAAGCAGAGTTCCAGGCCCTATAAACCCAGTAATTAGAGAGAAACCATAAACCCAAGTGCAGTGAAGCAGGTCAGAAACTGAGATGCAGGAAGGGCTGTTTTAGGCAATTATACAATTAGCAGTCACTTTCAGACAAGAATAAAGCCCCACTTGCCACTTCAGTCTTCTTCCCAATCATCTGCTCCATAGCTCCAAAGCTCATGGAACTGGAGTTGTTTCTGAAGCTGACAACACTCAATAGTTTGTGTACTTGCTAAAGAGAAGCAGCTAAAATACTCAAAGGTAGTTCCTCAGAGAACTTTCAAGCCCAATTATCTCTGGGTTCAGTATGCAGATTCCCCTCATCCATAAAAAAAGAAACAATAGTACTGTATCAAAATACTAAATTTTATTTTTTCACATACATTTAGTCTCCCCACCGTTTCCATTTGTCTGACCACCACCATGCCTTATCAAAACATTCCATACATACTTAAAATGAAGCTGAGGGTGGAGTCCTGTCTTTAAAAACTAAACAGGCATTTTGGACAACACATTCTTGGCAAGGTAATCTGGATGACATTTATCAGACACAGGAGGAAAAGCTCTTTCAGTATTTGTAAAAAGAACAGCCAAATAATGGTTACAGAAGTAAGATTGCAGATTTTAACGAACTGTTTAAACTGTTTTCTTTTCTTACAGAGTCTGTCTCCACTGCCAGAGAGCTTGAATGACCTGGAAGTGTACACAGAAAGTTAGAAATTGAAATCCATTTTTAAAAATTATTTTTAGCTTACTATCACCACTGAATTTCAGAAAATACTGACAAGAAATTGTAACAAAAGTACATTCCTTTCAGAGAAAATCAAGTTGAAAGCATGACATTGGATCCTTCTGCTAGAAGATTATTATTCACACTAGGTCACAATAGTAAGAATTCAGTGAAGGTTGAGTGAGAGGATGGGTGTGGATCAGTGAGGCAAATACTGGCTGAACTCTGCCTACCCTGGCTAATGCCACAGCAGGTCCAGTGGCTGAGGCTGACTGCCTTTTAACATTCCTTCAGGAACATATCAATTTGTCCATCAGACAAGTTTACACCAAACCATTAAGGGAAGCAGGAAAGCATAAGTAATTCTGTCACTGCAAAACTGACTTGGTAGAATTTTGATAGGGAAATCTAAGATTTTCAGCTTAGTCTGTGCTAAGTAGTAACCAATTCAGAAACTTGCTTCCTGGTATCATCTTTTGGCTTGTGCTCTTTCAAGAGCTCTGTTGATTCTTGGAGAGAATGTGGCGAGAATGCCATAATCTCCATCACAAAACAGCTCTGCTGTCCCAGACACCCTCCCCAACAAAGGGCTGAACACCAGACTGGGTGAGGTAGCCAAATTCAGCAGCAAGGGAAACCACAGCTCATTTCCTTAGCCAATATGGTGCCAAAAGGAAAATTCTGTGGGTTTAGTAAGCAAGAGATAATTTACCAACCATATAAAAGCTGGAAAAATGTAATAAAATAGTAGCTTTCTCATCTTAGCCAACTAAAACCCTTAAAACCATTCCCATATATTTAACCTGAAGTATTGTTTGTGGTTTGCAACCCTTTAAAACAGTCCAAAGCTTGTAAAGATTAAGAAGTGGAAAAGAATCCCCAAGGTTATAAAAGTTTTTGGACTATATCAAGCTCTGATGAATTGTTACCTTCTGGTCCTCTGTCCTGAAGCAATTCTTAACGTAGTTGGCAAATTTGGGCTCCAGCTTAGGAAGGGTAGTACCCTATTTGGAAAAAAAAAAAACCAAGCTTTAGGGTCTGCAGATCACTTAATGCTTTTAACATATGATGCTGAAAACCCTTTGCAATACATGGAGTTTGAACTCACCTGGCAACTTCCCACACTAGTCTGCTTTAAACCATTTTAGGAAGTTTGTTTTTCTACCATGCCCAGCTATTTCTGACAGACGTGGCTACAAACTGAATCGATATCCAAGATTCTTTGCTGATGCTGAAGAGCATAACAGTGTTCACCACTTCAAATCATTGTTTGCAGTAAACAGTCCCATGCGACTCAGATAAATTACAATTAATTCTTTATTTATGGACTCTTACTGCAACACACAACCTGAGGCCACCCTTCACAGGCAGATTTTTAACTTCAGCTCTCTAAAGCAAAACATGAACTTGACCTCCCATCTATCTTTTAAAACTCACTAATACACTACTCATTAATATGTGACTTTTATTAATTTAAAGAACTGTTCTAGAAACACTTCCTTGTAATCCCTGGAATTGTGTTTGCACATGCTCAAAGGTACAACATAGATTCAGTTATAAATCATACATACAGGGTTATCATCTTGTCTCCTAGTATCTCCAGGGAAAATAATACAGCATGCTATTTTAGGAGACACTGGTTTCCTTTCCTATGTCCCAAAAGAAATACTTTCCAATTTCCCAGGTGAATCAGTTGAAATATTGCATGTCAAGTAGGACAGCACACTTAGCTGCTCCCTGCTAGACAGCACTTACCAGCAGCAGCACTATTCAGCACCAGGTAATGTATTTTAAAGCTCTTTTTGCCAGTTATCTGCTCTGCATGCTTCCCTCTGCACGAGTCTACTGTCTGCTCCCATGTCTACTGTGAGCAGCTCATGCACTTGTGCTCACACTGCAGAAGTACCACTGATCTCCTGAGTCATTCCCAACACCACAGAAGCTTCCTGGGTTACTGTGACCCACCAGGATGGGCCCATCCATCACGCCAGGCTCACAGGCCAGGGCTCTGCATTTCCATCCTCATCACAGCCTGTCATTGCTCATTCTGCATCCACCCTGTATTTAAACACTTCTGGTCTGATTTTGCATTCCTGGAAAAAAGCAGCTCCAAAACACTAATGGATCTAAGCAGAAGATGATCCTAATTCTTTAGGTGACCTTTGTTTGCCATTTTATGGGTTTAAGAAATGTATTATCTTGAATTAAAAAACCCCATCAGCAAACCAACAATGCTTCCTAGCACTCACATCAGCACTTGTGAGCCAGCCAAGTGCAGCCACAGGCAGGCCCTCACTTCTATCTGCTCCAAGCACAGGGATATTCAGAACACAGCCCTTGCTGGCACATGCACTTCAACCCTGGCTCAGGAGGTAAAGAATCACCTGCTATGCCCAACCAGCCTGCAACCCGATTTTCTATTTTATACTTAAATAGCTGCTAAGAACACTACTGACATGTGTGACCACCAAGTGCTGGTCAAGCCTGGCAACAACCGGAGCAAGTGACTGGCCTGACACCTTAAAAGGGTGAAGCATCCACTGAAGGGAGACTCAAGCCCGGATCCCTCCAAAAAGCAAAAGCTTTCAGGTCTGCAGCAGTGCTTAAACTCATACCACAAGCACCTATCTCCCTCTTCTGGAAGTTACTGAGCCTTACAAGCATCAGGATATACTGTTTCAAGACCAAGGCATTCCAATCACGTGAAGAACTCCACTTGACTTAAATAGTGCATATACAGTTTGGGTTACTAAAGTAATCCTAACAGTAAGTATAGCCTAAATGGGTTTTTTAATTTGAACAGAGACAGTTCACCAAGAAATACCAAACTGCTAATCAGCACTACTGGAAAAATACAAACAAAGTGGTTTTGTTTCTCATGAGTAGAGGCTTTTCCCTGCAAATGTGTTTTCATTTCTCTGAGCTTCAACATCAACACCCACTCATAGTAACAGCACAGGAATCAGCAACATCATAACCATTTATTGACACATCCAATTCTTCTTATCTGTGGAAGTGTAAAAGAAAGGCTGAGAAACTTCATTCCCAAACACTCACCTTATCTACAGATGCTTGCATTTTTGCTTTTATCTCCTCTAATGACAGAGGGACTTTTGGTGTTTTTGGAGTTAGAGTTTTATCCTTCTTGGAATCTGGAGTCTGAAAATTATTTCATTAGTAACTTGCACATAAAGTTACAGAGAATATAAGATACATTTTACAAAACTAGCTATCACACTGATAGTCCATACAGTTTTCAGACAGTCACAAAACCTAAATTTATGCTTCCCTCACATTCCTTAGAAGCATGAAAAATAACCATTTTCAAATCTGAGTTATTAGAGATAGCATAGCTGGTGTCTCATGCTTCTGGGCAGGTGCCTCCACAGCTCTTTGAATAGAAATTAAACCAAAAATAGCCAAAATTTTTAGTGATTCAGAGTTTACTCCACATCTGTAGCCAGATTAGGTCATGCTTTAAAAGGCACACCTGCAGTGCTTCTCAAATGCTGTCCTGGCAAGCATCCCATGCTCATATCTGTATGAACCTTCCTGGCATTATGTCTGAGTACATGCAGCAAGGAGAAGCTGTACAAGGAATCAGGACACAATCACACAGCATTAACAAGGAAGGAAACTGCCAGTCCTGCAGTGGGTCATTGTCAGGAGAGTCCCTTTTCCTGTTTCCACTGGAAAACAGCCTCCAGCGTTCCCCAGTGGAAACACACTTGGCAGTCACCCTCTTGTACCAGGTGCTGCACAAAACCAATACATTTAGTGTTTCCAACTAAAGAATTACCAGTATTCCCAAAAGACAGTATGTCTGATTTCAGATCCTGACTGTTGTAGGTACATACTGATCACTGAAGAGTTTCACAGAAAACATGAAGCAGTGAACAGTACCTTCAACATGCTTCATATCAAGATCTGAAAACCTAATTTGAATGTTAGTATGTTGTTTGAAGTTACCATTAGGCAAGAAACTAGCTTTCCCAATAGAATAAACCTTAGTTTTACTCAGTTGTTTTCACTCACTTTTGATTTAGATGCTGGTGTGGATGGCTTAGAATCTTTTCCATTCTGCTTTGCTTTCTGCATATTTTTTCCTGCAACCTCACGAACAGGCTGAAAAGCAAGCACACAAGTTCATTTGTCAAATGAACTGCAAGTAAACTCAAGATAGCATGTTACAGGAACCCAAAGGAAAACCTCTTCGTGCAGAACAGTAACACACCCAAGAACAAGTTCTGTTACATCATTCAGTGCTGTCTTTTTTCTGAAACACAACCGTTATCTTATTTGGCATTTCATCCAGAAATATTGTCTGGGATGTGCATGGGACATGATACCACATGCCTATCTAAGACACAGAGTCTAAAATTCCTGTATCAATCAGGTGACCATTTTGTTTAGTCACCCCAGATCACATCAGATGGCTGGAATCTGTGTTTCAGACTCATTACCAGGCCACTGTGCACTATCACTTATGGCAATTCAGTAGGGACAGAACAGCACATTGGTAAGTAAAACTATAAATCTCTGTTTTTAAACAGTAGGCATGAACATAAAAATTCAAGCTGAAGTACACAAGTGTGAGAAAAAGAAAAAAAAAGAAAAAAAGCTGTCCTGCCGGCGCAGCTGCCCTGCAGCACGTTCACAGCACCACCAGATGGCCCTCGAGGGCCGAAGGAACAGCACCTCCCGGCACGTCCCTCCCTCAGTGAACCCTGCCAGAGGCTCACATTTAAAGCCTTTTGCATCAGAAGTCGCTGAAAACTCCTTTCCACAGCATGCAGGACTAGAACTGCGAAGCACAACCCCCTTTGAGCAGGATTTCATTTGCTGTTTAACAGCTATCCAGGCCCACACCGTCTGACAGCTGCATTCCTGTGTTGGTAAGACCCAGTCACCCCTTTGCAGCCAAGGAAATAGAACATGGACTGGATGGGTGCACATTCACACTGAAGTGCTTTTACACCCTATTATAATTTCTTCACACAGGCTGAACTAAACCTAGTGCATCCCCCATTCACACAATCCAGAGAGCTGTGATAAAACTCATTGATTTAAGGGACTACCTGCTGGATTACTATCATATCACAGGATTAGCCACTTACTTTCTTTATTGGTGCTTTAATTTCTTCCTCATCATCCTCTAAGTCATCCTCATCACTACAATTAAAAAGGAAGTCACTCACCATAACTCAAGATCCACGTTAGGAATTGATCTTCCCCCTCCCTCCCTCCCAATAAAATGTTTTATTCATGAAAGAAGCAAGCAATCTTTTCAAATTTACTTTATACCTTAACACATGGCTAAATGCTAGGGCAAGCATTACCTCTGAAGCAGTTAAATGCACTCCCTTCCCTCAATACTGAAGGGACATTTCCTAGGGACTTCCACTACTACTTCTAGAAGTTAGTGAGTAACAGGAAGCCCAGTATAACATATCTGAAGAACATTAATTTACATAGCATTGTAGAGATAAGTAAGACAAGGATGCCTTTTCCCCAGTCAAGATACAGGAGCTTTTTCACTTAGCATCCAGTTGTGTCACACAATTCATGTTCTGAAAGTTAGCCCTTTATTTTAAAACACATTATCAAAACAGGAATACGTACTCATCATCGTCATCCTCATCTTCATCGTCATCCTCATCATCTTCTGCTAATTTTGGTTTTTTCTTTAAGAAAGAAAGTCTGTTAAGTGTTGATACCATTTTTTGGTAATAAAGAGCAACTGCCATACAAAACAACTACGGCACAAGTACAAGGCTACTTTCAATCAATTTAGCTAAACCCAGGAACTTACAGCTGCCAAGCCCAAAGCTATTGACTAGTTAACTGCATATGCTCTGAGCCTAGGAACCTTAACCTTTCCTCGTTAGGAAAGTCCAGTGCTTTAATCAGCATCAACTCTTACAGTACACTGATGTTTATACCAGAACCTGCTGTCACTACAGGAGACAGAATTTTCACAATAGTAGCCAGTCTTAACTATCCCTTCAGCAAAGTTTTGGGACCTTCTGCAATTTAGTACAAAATAATCATGTCCCACTTATAATAGCAAGGCATCTAACTATCCTAGAGGCAGCACTAATACCAAACTAGAAGAAAATGCTTCGAACAAAGTAACTGCAAGTCCATATACCTGTGGTGTTTTAGCTCCTCCTCCACTTGCTGGTCTCTTTGTTGAAGCATTAACAATTTTTGCATCATCTTCCTCCTCATCTGATTCTGGTTCTTCTTCTAATGCTGATAAAGCAAAGGCAAAGTGTAAAAACCTCATTTCACTTAACAATATAAAGCAAGACTGCTAGTAAGAAACAAAGAGCATTACCCACAACTGAGTAGGTTTGGTCTGGCTGAGGTGCTGAATTGATATCAGGAAGCTTCCCACTAGTGACTTAACCACTGACTAGGAGGTTTTCCACCTGACTTAAGCAGGTACTACTACAAGGAAATCCCAATCAGGTGAACTACCACCCCTCACACTGGTCAGAATGCTTTTCACACACAACACAAAGTCAAAAATAATGTTTTCTCCAATCCTAAGGAGACACTTTTGTAAACTAGTAGAGAAAGATCAAAGACAATTTCTTAAAGGAGAAGACTAGTCCTGGGTTAGTTTAGTTAAAGACCAGAACTATTTCATGGGCAGTCTTCTCATACTCAGCTGATAAGCAGAAAGCCAACAGTGGGACAAGGTCCACTTCTAAGGGAGAAATTAGAACTGAAATTCCAGGGATGACAAATGCCCCTTATCCATACAAAAACCAAGTAGCAAGCAAAGGCATGCAAGCACTTCTCCCAGCTTCTGCCCTACAGCCCCTTTCTGCTGAGGATGTGCCTTTAAGATTCAGAGGGTCATTACCAGCAAAAGCACTGCTTGCAGCACCAGCTGCACATCCTTTAGTTCTGCAGGTGCTGCCAGGTGCCAGGACACAGCAGTGAGCAGCCATACATACCTACGAGGTGCTGACCACTGACGTAAACAGGCCCTGAACCACATTTCAACCTCAACACCACTGGTGGTGTGATCTCGAAGCCACCCAAGGAAACCTGTGAGACAAAGCATTGGTAGTCAGTTGCATATTCCAGGCAAAGTGTATTTAACAGACATTCCACCCCAGTGGAAACGAGCATTAACAGCTGGAGACTCCATGGCTAACAGCTACTCCAAGTTCCCTTTCAAAGGAGTGTTCTGCAAGTGTTAAAAGGTCAACTCAGTGTCAATAAGCCACACACAGGGGTTTACTACACTCGTTGCTTATCCCAGTTAAAGCACCCCAAGGCCAGAAAAATACACATTTGTTTCTACTCCACTTGGCAGCAATGTCGATTTGAACATCATCCATCCCACCTGCCCCAGCATTTTGTCGTTGTACACTATCAGCAGCTGAGTCAAACTACATTCCAGATAGCAGAAATGACAACAAGGCGCCCTTCAATCAGAGAGGAGCAATCATCTTCAGAGTGGCATTAGAGCTTGGGACCTGCAGAAAAAATGACTTGTTCCCATCCCAGGTTTAAAGAAAGCAACACAACCTAAAGATGCATCTGCTTGCATATGCCTGGACCTGTCTGTCTATAGATGGCATGAATAATTACGGTCGCTTAAAAATGTGTAATTTGAACATGTCTGTTATCTCCACATGACTCAAGTACTCTTCTAGGCACAAAAAAAGATGTATTTACTTCATGCAGTAAAACAGACACTTCTCTGAACACACTGTTCAGTTTCACTAAAATTCAGTTGACTCAAGCCTTTCTTAACTTTTTTCTTACTAGACACCAAATTTACAGTAGATTCTCTAAGTTTTTGCACTTACTGTAGGCTGCACTGACATTTTCAGAGATGCCAATACTACTTTAGTAGGGTTGCCTTCATAGTCCAGTGCTTCTGCTTCTACAATGTGTAATTCATCTTTGGCTCCAGCTCCTAAAGTAACCTGTGAAGTCAAGAACAGGACACTGTCTGAGCATCCTAAATATTTTTAAATCTTCTGAACTCCATTCACTGTTCTGCATCATTAAATACTGAAATTTGCATTTCTGACTACAAATTATTCCATCAGACTCCATCCTAAGCTGACACCCTTTCTCCACAACACTGAAACTTCCAAGGGGTACCTCCAGGCATGTTCTGATGACAATGAAATCAGGTCACTTGCTGCTGGATCACTGCACCAAAAAGAGGCAGTGGCAAGTTTAGTCAGCTCTACAGCTGGTCCAAGGAGAGAAGTATGAACACATTATCTCCTCTACAGAATCACACCTATAGCTTTCCCCCTCCTGCCACATTTTATCTGCCAACTGCTCCTCTTTACCACACTGTGCACCTTTTGCTTATTTGACATTCACTTAGGACTCTAACAGCAGCTTAGTTGAATACTGTGATTTATGCACATGCCTTTTGCTGTAATTCACCACAGACTAGGAACTGCTGTCCCAAGGCATTTCTAAATTGAAGTACCTGGACCCCTTACTGAATCTGGCACTTTCTGAAGAGTCAAAACTCTGTAGGGAGATGAGTGACAGACAGTGGTCAGGCCTGAAACTCCAGTTCACTGAACCTTGGGCCCCTCAAACAGGAGTACATGCAGAAGATGTGAAAACCACAAATCTTTCAGACTACAACTCTTCCCAACAGCAGTGCACAAGGTTTTGTGCTTCCTTCCCTAATCCCCAAACAAAGAAAGCTTTCCAACCCCCCCCCCCCCCCCCCCCCCCCCCCCCGCGAGATGTGCTGTGTTTCTATTCTTCAAGAGATGAAGAGCTTTAATGAGGCTGTAATAGTCCACACTTAAGATGTATCAGACTGAAGGCTGGAAAATAGAACACTGGATTCACTACTTCTGGCAAATTTTGTTATTAGCAATTCAGAGAGGTGAAATTGCAGCTCTGATCTCACCTCTCTAATGTGTTGTCAACAACACTGAATTGCTCAGCTAGTGGAACTAAAATTTTAGACCATGTCCTGTCATTTGCCCCAGTTCAATACTATAGCACTATTTATTTAATTCTCATATGTTTGTCAAGCATCCATGCATGTGCTTTAATTTCTACATTGAAAGAATGCACACCAAATAGGTCATGAAGCAGTAACCATCCCTGTTCTTAGCTGCCATTAGTAAGACATTTACAGAAATTCATGGCACTTTTACCTCCTGCATCTATCCTCTTTTTTCCTTTTTACTCCCTTTCTCCCCATCTTGCTGTACCTCATGCCCAAGTCCACCACCACACTTGGTGGTGTAAAGATAGACATCTGGGAGCATAGACCAGCCCCCAGGTATTTGCTGCCTTTACACCTTTTCTTTAAATCCTTCCTCTTCTCAATAAGGTCTTTTTTGTTTCAACCATGTCCCACACCTTTCAAGTCTTAAAGTCTCTTATGTATTTCCTAGTTTGTCCTTTGGTACGTTAATCCTATTTCTCCTGTGCATCACCCCTTTTAATTCTATGAGAACAGGTTACTGACATTAAGACTTCATTCCCCCCACAAGCCTAACAACAAAGTAGTGGGGTGGATTTTTACTTCATCCCTCAGAGTACATCAGAAGACAAGCTACAGTTAATTTAGAAAATATAATTAGAAAAAGAACTTTGAGTAAAACAATACAATTAAAGTATCACTAATTTTAACTGCATAACAAACATTCAGACAAAAGAAATCTGCATGTGGACTTGCCCTAAACATTGCTATTCTCCTCTATCAAAAGGAATTGCATTAAAGAACGAATTACTTGTTGTCAAGTCCAGGTGGTAGTTTTCATAATATACAAGGATGAAAAACACATGATTCACAGAGCTAACACAGAAGTGTTTCAAGTAACAGCATGAAATGTTTGGAGATACTTGTTATGCAAGGTACCTCCAGGAAGCAATTCTCCTGTAGGAATTAGTCCACAGTTTAAAGACTCTCTTGCTTCCAGGTATCAAAACATTTCCTTGCATATAAATAAACACAGCAATATGCCATAAAGATGCTACAACTCTTTAATTTCTTGTCTGTTAGGATGGGGCACATTATTGTTTTGCTATTCAAAAAAACCATGCTCAGTCGAGAACAAAAACCTTGAAATATTACGTTTAACTTGTGTGGCACCAGAAAGCCCTAAGGACCCATCCAAGAACTCCCTGGGAGTCTGTCAGATGAATTATCTGAATGAAAGATAGGGTTTCCCAGTTACATCCTTGGAGAGGGCAAACCAAGGACAATAAATCAAAATATAAACTCTCTGTTCTCTTATTTGGATTTACTTATTATCTGCTTCTAGGAAAGAAAAAGAACCCTACCTATGTTTGTGAACACACAAATGATTCTTAAAAATCAACTTTCTAGTAATCTACAAGAGAGTGCCTATGTATGACTCTTACAAGTCTATCCTTCCCCTTCTGCTCCTGTAGTACCCGCACTCGTTTGCCTTAGGGATGCCTCAGTGTCTAGTCTTTAATTCCATTTAGCATATATTTATTAACCCACTCCAAGTTGATATTTAACCTTTTCCAGCCTTGCATTTGCTTGCTGTCTACAATGCAATATCAGTGGAGAAACGTTTTCAATACAGAAAATATCTGAAATTACAGAATATTCTCCACTGCCAGTAAGAGGTGGTTATTTTAAACAGATTTATGTAACAATTATCGTCTGTATTATAACTGGAGAAATAAACGACACGTAAAAAACCAACATCACAGCACACCACTACATTTAAAATGGAAAACGTAAAAGCTAAATACTACTTGCCGTTCTCAGAGACAACTGATGTTCATTTTCTTCATCATCTACTTTAAACTGAAACTCTTTATCCGCTTTAAGCTCGCAGCCTGAAAGAAAACAGTTTAATTATAAGCTTACTGTTTTATTCAAGACACAAGTATTTGCTAACTAGTTACTTGGCAGCTTGCTGCTTCCAGGCCTCATACTTGCAGGGAACTAGCGGCACACTCCAAGCACGCACGGAGCGGAACACGTGGGGAGAGGAAAACCCCAGGCGAGCGCGGCCTGCTGCCGACCACGCAGCTCCCCGCGCGGCCCGTTCGAGCCCAGCAGTTTTAAGACCATCCCCGCCCAGCGTCCGCCGCAGTACCCGGGGCGATGGCAGCTCCGCACCTACCCGCCGTGGACGGCCGGGCCTCCCCCGGGGCGATGGGCAGCACGGCGCGCGCGGCCGCGGCGCTCCACGTGCTCCGCCTCCGGCCGCGCTGCCACGTGCTCCGCGGGCGCTGCCGGGGCGCCGCGTCCTTAGGAACGGCGGGAGGCACCGGGAACAAAGCGCGGAACAAAGCGGGACGGGCCCCGCCACGTGCGGGCCGCGCGCCACGTGGGGAGCGCGCGGGAACGGCCGCTGCGCGCCCCCGGTCCCGAGAGAGCCCCCCCGCCCCTTCCCCGCGCGCGGAGGGGCGGCGCTCGGCCGGCACAGGCCGCGGCCCTGCACGGCACCCGCACGGCGCTCGGCCCCGGGGCCTGCGGGGGCGACGGGGCCAGCGGGCCCCGGGAGAGCGTGGCGCGGGGGGCGTTACCGAAGAGGAAAGTCTGCGGGCGCAGTGGGCCCATGCTCTCCATGTCCATGGCGCTGTCCTCCATCGCGGGGCTGGGGCACGACTGAGTGAAGCTCCTGCGCTGCGGGCGGACGCGCACTAAAGGAAGCCCCGTGCCCGCCCACTCGCTGATATAGCCTCGTGCTCTCGCGAGAGCTGCGCGCCCGTCCCTCGGTCCCCCGCGCCGCCCCTGCGCACGCGCGCACGCTGATGGTGGTAGCGCGCGGAGCCGGGCGGGCCGCCAGGGGGCGTCGCGGGGCCGGGGCCGTGTGAGGGGGCCGGGGCCGTGGAGAGGGGGCCGGGGCCGTGGAGAGGGGCCGTGAGAGGGGGCCGGGCCCCGCGCCCCGCGCGGGCCCGGAACTGCCGCGATGGAGCCGGGGCCGCGGAAATCGCAGCGTTCCGCTCCTGGGCCGCATCACACGTGGGGCAGAGCCATGGGTGGGGATCGCAGCGTTCCGTTCCGCGGCCGCGCTGCACGTGGGGACAGCGATGCGGGGCGCGGCCACAGCCCCGGGCCTGGCACAGGGCTTGCAGCCCTAGCAGCCCGAGGGGCTCCGCTGGCCGGAGAGCCGTGCTGCAATGGAACGTGCCCTCCTCGCTCTGTGACGGAAGCTGGTTGTTGATGTCATCTTTCGCTAAAATAATAAATGAACGAAAGCAGCTCCCTTTCTCTGCATTACCCGTTAGGATGAGCACCCACCCCGAGCTACTGCTCCCTGTGCCACTGGCTCTGTTGCCAGGGACAACAGCATTGTGGGAACCTCCTTTTCAGCTGGCGTGCGATGGGAGCAAATCACTTTTTAATGTGAATTGGCACACGGGGAAATCTGTCACAACAAAGCTTAAAGTCACAGGGTTATGTGATACTGTAGAGCTACCAGTCCTGGAAAGACTTGTTTGCCTAAGCGGTGGGAGCCCATCAGTGGCCCTGGGCTGGGCTCACCATCCACACATTCCAGGTCATGGTGTCCCGGGGCTGATCTGCACCAGTCAGGTCCCTTGTGTGCTAATCTCACACTTACCTGAACACTTACTCTGCAAAAATAAAAGCGTATAGGCTCTTGGTACACTTATCTCTCCATTGATTTGAAATGTGTAACTTGTAGTCATGTTACCTTCATTCACATTCACAAAGGAACAACATTAAATGGTGTTGCTGAAAATGAGACAAACTGAAGAATAACAATGGGAAAATGAAACTTACCCTGTCAAAGATTCCTCTTCCTCACTCTTCCATGAAGCTGGCCCCTTTGCAAACAGCAAATGCAGTTCCATAGGATACGCATGGTTTCATCAGGATATGATCCCCTACCGTCCTCTTAACTTTAGAGCAGGTTGTCCAGTGAGGTGTTTCAGGTGGGGTGCCACAGGCTGACTAAAATTCAGTAAGAGTTAAATTGTGTGTGAAAACAAGGTACAGAAATAAATTAAATCGCAGCTTAGCATATGAGTGAGGATGGATATTCTGTGATTCTGTGATTTACTCCCCTTAAAGTCTCACAAGGAACCAATGAACAAACAGTGTTTATTTCATTTTCTAACATTTGGTTTGGTTAATTTCTTATTATCTTTACAAAGTAATTACTGCTGAGGGTGGCCCTTAGGGTAGGAAGAGTGGCAACTATGTGAAGATACACCCAGGGATCTGTGGAGCAGCAGAGGCAGAAATCCCACCAAGTGCAGTTGCTGGTGTCCCTGGCAGAGAGAGGCATCATTAACTGATCAGACACCTCAGCCTCAAAAGCTGCAAAAATGCAAATGAGGCATTTGTTTGGGTTGGATTGAAAATGGGAACTAGTATCAAAATTTCAAATGAAGTTATGGCATGACCCAGATGTCAGACAGGAGCTGGAAGGCAAATCCTACACAATAATAGTGGAAGGGAGTGAATTACATTTACCTGTAATGCCAACAGGAGGACATGGCTGCTGATCAAACCTGCCCAAAGCCCTGCCCCCAGGGCACTGAGCAGCTCACAAACTGCAGCTCCAGAATACACCCCGGTGGATTGGATCCTGCTGAAGGGAACAGTGCAACCACAGCATGTCCTGTGTGCAGAGTCACTTTTAATACAATTACAGTCTTCCATTATGGAGGAAATAAATGTGGGAGGAAACAAAGGACAGACACAGAGAAGCAAAACAGGGGTAGGAAGTAGGAGATATATGCTTACTGCGTCTCATTTGGCTCCATAGGGCTTTAGAAGGGCTGTCATATATCATGACATTTATTATTTCTGCCATGGTACTAGGATGTGAAGTCCATTATAATATCGATCATTTTACTTTGCTCGGCTCTGTGCTGTGTAATACTCAGCATGGCAGAAAAGGCTTACAAGTGATTTAGAAACAGCCATACAGGGACAACTAGGGGAAAATCAGAGCTTCCCTTAATGGAATTCTCTTTTTAGTGAGCTTTTACAAAACTTAGGAAATTGTATTTTAAGCATGGTTAAAACCACAGCGCAGTTGTAGCCAAATAATCAGAAGCTATAGAGACAGTAGAGATTTCCTATGCAACCTTAATTTACATTCTGGCATAATGAAATAATCTTCAGCTGCCCTGTCCCATGGCCGTCACATAACCTCTCCACCAGGCTCCTCCTCCCTTCACTAGCCAACAGTTTCTGTCCCAGTGAACTAAGGGCCAAAATCTTAGCTGGCATCAAAACACCCTTCTTGATGTCAAAAAAAGATCACTTGCACACCAGAAAATCCGAATATTTCACTTTAGCCTGAAATAACTGCATATTGCCATCCCCAGATAGGGCAGCAAGAGGCAGGTGTTAGCTGTCCTCACCCCCATGAGCTGGGGGTACCTGCAGGAGCAATGTGCTGGCTGGGCACTGTGCTGACAGCACAGACAGAGCACCCTACTAGGTGCCAGGTGAACACCCTGAACACAGGTGAGAGCTGCATCTCCTGGGGCTGCTTTGAGAGGATTTGGCCTTGTGTTTGTAATTGCCCCTCACCTCCAGGCTGGTTTGCAGCCAGCTCAGGACAGGGAGCTGTGATGGAGGGACCATCCTTACCTGGTTGTCTTCTTTCTTACCCACAGTCTGCTTTTTGCTGCTGACCCTGCTGTAAGTGGCACTAGAAGTTTTCTTCATCTTCCCTCTTTCTGTAGTGCCTGTTCTATCCCCAGCTTCTCCTGTAGCATATTATTCATGCAGAGCAGCATAAAGAGCTGCATCAGAAGGTCCTTCAGCACCAAAGAATGCTGCATAAGGGGAGCAGAGGGAGGCTGGTGACCCAGCTTCTGCTTATAGCAGCACAAGCTGGTGCTGCTCCATCTCTTCTATAGTTTTGCATAGACCTTTCAGGGGATCCTTCTCCTATTAGGGCCCAATGTCAGAAATACAGCTGGGGAATGGGAGGAAAAGGGAGGAATGACAGGTGAGCCAGGATGTCCACAGGGGAGGCACTCAGGTATTGCAGTGATGAAAAGAAGTAAGGTTACACAGATAGATTACAGGTGTCAGTGTCCCAGTGTCCACAGCAGTAAAAATTGAGATAGCCTGAAATTTATCTCTCTCTGGGGTTTTTTTGGTTTTGTTTTTGTTGTTTGGGGTTTTTTTTTGTTTTGTTTGTTTGTTTGTTTGTTTGTTTTTTCTTTAAATATTCAGTACAGAATAGCCTCTGGGTCCTGGCCAGTTGGCCATGACCCTTCCTGGCTACTGCAAAAATTACCCTGTCCTGACTGAAACTGGGTGAAAAGCCAGGATACTTTAAAACTTTCTGTGTCCTGCAGGTCCCAAAGGTGAGGCCACCTCCCAGTAGGAGCAGTAGAAGTTTGGAGTAGGTGGTGCTGACACGGGTCAGGAAGGGGGTGGCAGCAAAGAGCTCCATCAGCCCTGTGTGTGTAAGGCTGGTGAGGCAGAGTGCACCTAGCGTCCTCCCCCAGCCATGCCAGATGCCCTTGTCCCATGAGCCACGACTGCCCCTGCAATATCATTTGCTGCTGTGTACTGATATATACCTGCTGCCAGCCCATGGCACTGCTCTGCTTGTTACACCCCATGAGCTCAATCCCAAAATTATGTTCTGCATCACTGCCAGGGTACATGAGTTCTGCTGACCACCCACAGGCAGCCAGGACTGTGGAGATGGGAGACAACACCTGGTACTCCACATCAAAGTAGCCTGTTCTGGTGGTCCCTTTTCACATCTACTCCTACAGCAGCACAAGCTTTGAAATATTGTCCCTGTGCCCCATGGTTCCTGCAGGGTCTAGAAAAGCAGACATAAGGCCACGGAGTGGGGCACAGCACACTCGTGTCCAGTTCCTGATTTTCCTGTGTTTGTTATGCTCCATTTCCACAGCTTCACTGCCAGGGCCTGAGGGGCAGGTCCATTTGGTGTTTGAGTAACACGCAGGATGCTGTTAGTCAACCATAACTTTGTGAGGATGCTCTGGCTCTAAGTTCAGGAAAGACGTTCCCTCATCTCAGCACTGTCAGTTCCCATTTCAAGGTCGACAGCACCATCTAGTGATCCCTAATCAGCTTCCTACATGGCTGCCTGCCTTCTCTCAAGTTTTATCCATGCCCCAGGTGTGCCAGGTGGGCTTTGCCTGTCTATGCCTGCCTACTACACCCTTCCTGCTAGAGGGTTGTTTACTGGGAGGTCTTGCATGGGGAGGCTGATTGCCCTTGGCCACAGTCACGGACCTGAGAGATGGGATGGCAGGATCCAAACTAAATCCCCGGCCAGAAAACATGGCAGAGCTGTGTTCCAGACCCCATCTGGCTCAGTGAGAATCTTTCCTGCCCTCCTGGGCAGATTCCACATTTAAAATAAATCTGCCCAGGGAAAGAAAATAATCCCTCTCATTCTTCCCTTGGGTCTCTGCTACATTTGACCTCAGCCAACATGTTGTGTAAGGACCTCAAGCACACCAGTCAAAGGTGGCATTTTGTCTCCAGGGTCCCACTGGTATGGACAGTTCATAGCACAGATGTCAGGAGAGTCAAAAGCTTGGCCAACGTTATTTCTGATCTCTCAACTTAGAGCACAGGCAGACAGGCAGCTCCACACCTCCAAAGTGCAGCGGGCCCTTCTGTTCTTTTCCCATTACACCCCCTGCAAAATACCCTACCAAAAAAAAAATTCTGCTGGAACCATAGACAAACCTGGAGAGGTTGATGTGTTGTTATCATCCTGCTCCTGCACTGCTGCATTTCACCCTCTCCACAAGAGTCTCTGGGGCCCCTGTGGTGGATAAAAAGGCAGAAGGGTATCATGTTGATGGCAGTATCAGATTGTGCCTCTACTCTTCCTAGCTGGGACAATGTGCAAATTTCACTATTGCCTTCTCTCAATCCCTTGGAGCTTCATCAGGGCATCTTGGAGGCTCCAGGTGCTACAGGGAAGGAAACAGAAGGACACCAAGTTTCTGACTGCTCTTTCTAGGGAATTTTGATGCATATTTTGATGCACAACATAGTGCCAGGAAAACCATACTATGTGGGATTCATGTGGGATTCATGTGGCAAGCTCTTGTGTTTCTACTTGACTGTTAGGCTACAACGGTTCCATGTTCCCAGTTTGGGCTAGAAAACACTCTTGGAAACCAGGAATCTGAAGCCAGTGGTTATACATGTGGATGTGGATCACAGCTCTCAAATTTGAAGAGACAAACCTGGCAAAGTTCTTTCAAAACCATTCCAAAGCCATGCAGAACATGATGTATATTTAAAGCCATACATGTGAATCAATTTATTTCCTGGACTTTCCTGAGCTTATCTAATGTGAGCAACAGTATGAAACCGCTCTGCAGGCTAGGTTGAGTGTGTCCAGCTGGGGCAGCAGGATGGGGTTTTATCATCACAGCAGCATTCCAGGGTGGGTTACTGGCTCCTGCACAAAAAACACCTGCAGATCATTTGATATGATTTTATGTATATCAATATGTATATATATGTGCTTATAAGCTTCAGCAGGCTTTTGGACAAAGATATTTACTGAACAAATGAACATTTACCACATTTTCAAACTACAGTTTTGAAAATCTTACAGATGAAATAATGAGCTCTGGTTGGATCTCTGATCACAAGTGAGTTTAGAGATGTAATATATGTAATATGTAGCTGTATGATCTGTGTGAAGCACTGCAAATATCAAAAATCAAATTGAATTGTAGGAATCTCTGGGAGATAAACAGCAAATATCATTAGGTCAGTGTATGAGTGTGGGGTACAACCACATCTTGACTACTGTAGGTAGCAATAGGCATGTTAGGAAAAAAAAAAAAGACAAAATAAAGGGCTATTCAATAACAAGAAGCATGGAGAACAAGAAACAAGTGCCTGATGTCTCCCCTAATACAAGAAATAGAGGACATAAAATGAAACTTGTAGGTGGCAGATTAAATATAAAAAAAATAAAGAGGCAGATCCTCAGCCAACACGTAGCAGAGCTGTGCAAGCCACTGCCACAGGATGCTGGGGACGTCAGAATTTCATGAGCATCAGACATGCTCATGGGAAAAGAAAAAGCAGCAAGGGAGAATAGGCAAAAGGCACTGTTCTGTGGCTCAATAAATCCTTGAACAGCTTGGAAGATATTCTGGGGGAAAGATCACTGTAATCTTAGTCTGCTCTCACACATTTCTTCCAGGCACTGTTGGAGACACTGGGCTGGCTGAGCACTCAGTGTGACCCGGTGGCACAGAGACAGATGTTCCCAGCACCTGCAGCTCAAGAGCCCTTGGACCCAGGCTGGGCTCCAGCCCAGTGGGCCCCACAGTGCTGGGTGCAAGACCCACATCCAGAACAGAGTCCGGTTTTGAGGCTGGTCACACAGAGCAGAGGTTTAGGATATTCTGGCCAGCTGTTTCCATCCAGGTGCAGCCAGCATTGGCAATCCCACAGTGGAAGGCTGTTCAGTGATAGCAGAAGCTCCTACATGCTTGTACTGTCACCTGCATTGGAAACCTACTTCAGATGAAGTCTCTGTTGTACTGCTGGTGGTAATCTGCAGCAGGTAAAGACAGAAAGGTGACAAAATATTCACACAATTATCTCAATGTTCATCTCACAACTCTATCCTATAGTGGGGAAAACCAATTCCTGGAGGAAGGTTACCTAGGGCCCTGGTTCCTGGATGACACAAATGAAAAACACAGACCCCATATTTAATTCTCTGCATTTCCCAAACCAGTTGGGAACCTGGTCATGAATGGCACGTGTTTGGGAGATGTAGGCTTTCAAAAAGTGGGTGGTGGGTTTACCAGTGGTTGGGGCCCTGTGGTACGTTAGCTCACAGAATAACCTATAACTTCCTTTCAGAAAGGCTTTCCAGCTTCCTCAAGAAGAAATTCTTCAATTTCATCTAAAATTTGGAAGTCTGAGTGCTGACAGCAACATTAAAATAAGAGTTCCCATCTGTCTTGTACTGCATCTACATGCTGCCACTGTGTCACACCCACATGCTGTCACTGTGTCACACTCACCTGCATCATCTTGTATGTTCTGGTCTTGGCATGTGGCTGGAACACCTCCCATGTACCCAGGCATTCCTCAGAGCAAGTGGCGCATGGCAATGCTGGAGCTGAGCAGGACACCAGATGGATCAGCTCCTGAGGGTCCACGAGGTCCACAATGCCATCCCTCCATGTGCTGTCATGGTCACCGTGGTGTCCACAACAGGTTGTATCAGACACAATCTAAACAGATGCAGTTGCAAACCCACAATTTATATGTTGGCCATAGAGGAGCAGAAGTCAACTGAGGGGGTCTCTGACACTCATTTGTTAGACCTGGCACACTTTTTTATTGCCACCTGCTGCCAGCATCCAAGGTCCCTGCAGGACCATCGCGTTCCTAGAACCATCCCATAACACACCTGCTCCTCTCTGTAGTGCTGAGGCCTCTGGCCCACAGAGGTTCCTCTGGTTTTACTTTACAGCACATAGCATTGTTGAAGACTTATGTTTCCAAAACTAATAGACCTTTAAAAAAGTCATTCCATGTAATGAAGAACAGATCAGAGTCTCAGCTAATATAAATGTCATTAGTCTCTGTAAGAATATCATCCTCCAGATCAACCCACTGGATGTAGAGCAAGGATGATTTTGGCTTATTGGTTTCTTATTAATATATTGGAATACTTGGATCGGTTCTGCAGCCCCATTCTGCCCCGGGATCTCCACTGAGTGAGAACAGTGTCACCACTGAGACAGCCCCCTGCTCTCCAAGGTCCCGTGCTCCAGGTCTTCTTCTCATCAGTAGCAACATGAAACCATTTTCATCACAGCTCTGGGCTCTGATATCATCATCATATCAGCAGAATTCTTCCCTAACTAATGTAAAGTCTGGGAGCTCCCGGGGACTCATGCCGAGTTCAGGCTGAGGAGTCGCACCTGCGGCCCGTCGTGGGTCCGTGGGCCGCCCGTGAGTCCGTGGGCCGCCCGTGGGTCGGGCATGAATGGGTTAAAACCGAGCTCTGGGGCAGGGCCGGGCCGGCGGGGCCTTGGCGGGGTCCGGGCGCCAGAGGGCGCTCTGGAACCGCAGATCCGGCACGGAGCCGCGTCCAGAGCCGGGAGGGACGGGCGGGAGAGGGACAGAGCGCCCGGGGGGACAAAAACTGGGGACAGCACTGGGGACAGAAACTGGGGACAGAGAGCCCGCGGGGACAGAACCTGGGGACAGCACTGGGGACAGAAACTGGGGATAGCACCTGGGACAGAAACTGGGGACAGCACCTGGGGACAGAAACTAGGAACAGAACCTGGGGACAGAACCTGGGGACAGCACCTGGGGCAGCCCCTGGGGACAGAAAATGGGGACAACACCTGGGGTCAGAAACTGGGGACAGCCACTGGGAACAGCACCTGGGACAGCACCGGGGACACAGCACCCGAATTGTATCCCCACGGGACCGTGGCCTGCAAACACTGAACCCTGTGCTAGAGAAACACAACATTGTGCTAACAAAACATTGCCAAAGTCTTGAACTCAACCTCAGTCCTTGCAGTGTTCAGGTTCTGGCTGGATTTACCTTGCTTTTATGAAGGTGTAACTTATCAGCAGCTGTGCTGCATTCAGGCCGATTTAATCAACATTAAATTTGGCCCTTTGGGTATCTTAAGCTGTTACAGATGACTCTTATTTTCTGCAAAACCAAACTTCCCAGTACCATCATCTATCCTGAGACTCTATGGAAATACAGTCACCTGAACCAGGCAGGGAGCACCAGGAAATTCCTTGGTAAAATCCCTGTGCTCTCCAAGCAGGCCTGAATAAATAAATGGCCACGATTGCAGGGACTGCAGCAGCCAGACCTTCTCTGGGTGGTCTTACTGCTAGAGAGCAACAACAAATACACACAGGAGCAGATGACTTATCCAAAGCATCTGCTTCGAGCCCTGGAAACCCTTCCTGGAGCACACGGCATTGCCACCCTCAGCTCTGCCAGAAGACTTCTCCTCTCATGATGAGCACAGTGTCACACACTGTCACCAGCGTTAGCTCTTCAGATGATTTTTTGCTTGTATGCAAGAACTGAACCGTGGAGCAGCAAACACAGAATGGAGGAGGTTTGAGTAACAAACCCAGAAAGGATTAAATCTGCAGCAAAGTGCAGGGCTGCCCAGTGGGTTCGGGTGAGCTCTGGAGCAGGTCAAATCCTGCAGGTTTCCTAGGGAAGGGAATCCTGGAGCTGGAGGGATCTCTCTATGTCATTTCAAGGATCCCAGCTCAATAACAGAGAGACAGATAATAGCATTTGAACACTATCTGCTTCAATTCAATTGTATTGATTTATTGCCTGTCCAATGAAGCCATCAAGTGTACAAAATGGTTAATCTTATTTTTTTTCCCTGCTGTCTGTTCAGAGGAGTGAAGTTGTAAACACTGATCCATGCAAGGAGGGTGGCAGGGGAGATACATTGAACTTTTTTCAAGGCAAATGCTGATTTGTGTCTGTGCAAAGCGAATCCAATTTTAGCACAGGGCAAAAGAAGGACACAAGCCCTTCCCACTCCAGACTCCCAATGAAAAGCTGGTCCACCTGAGTGGTTTGGACCCACCTTGCTGGCCCACCTCCCTGGCATCACCACACTCACTCAGCCTCTGGGAGGTGGCAAGAGTCCCAACGTCACCAGCCTGGGTCAAGTGACCCCAAACCCACCTGGGGGCTGTGGGGCTGCCTCCCTCCTTTTCATACACAATGACCTCCATGATTTACCTAACTCCCAGCCTTCCCCAGCTCAGGGAGGGAAGCAATGGTCCAGCCCATCCCAAGCAGACCCAAGTCGGGTGGGACATGGCTGTTGTTTGAAACGCACCACTGCAAAACAGAGAGTGACGTGTACAGTGTGGCCAGCGGGTCCCTGCTCCAGTGCCTGACGCCCGGGAGAGAAGGAAAATGAGGGGTTTTTTAAAATATTTTCTTTCAAAATGTACATTTGCAATTAA
The DNA here is from genome assembly GCF_023055355.1 of Agelaius tricolor. NCBI lineage: Eukaryota > Metazoa > Chordata > Aves > Passeriformes > Icteridae > Agelaius > Agelaius tricolor. Next base: position 900,323 of record NW_027269278.1, on the reverse strand, counting down.
AGGCTGAGTATACTCTATATTTTATTAATGATGTGGGATGGCAAGGCATTTTAAAGCTTTCTATTTTGATGATTTTTATAGGAGGAGGAAGGGAAGGAATTGAAATGGAAAACTTAACACTTATGATTTCAAAAATTTGGCTTATATTTTAGGTTCTGGTAACATGCAATTACAGGCACTTAGAAAGAATTCCCTTTTTTATACTATGCCCTAGAGCATAAAATTAAGAGGCCAATTCAGGCTTTGTACTGCTTTCAGAGGCAGTTTGCTGCAGCATAGATCAACACGGAGACTGACTGTCGCCTTTCTATTGAATTAGGTCTATATTTTTGACAAGTATGGCAGCAGTATCATCACTTTAATCACCAACAATCTGTTGTGTCTCTTTATGCTAATAAATAAAACATTCTGTGTTAAATATTTCCCAGTAAGCACTTGAAGACCTGAAATCACCATTCCTCCTATATACTTTCCCAAGTAAAATAATATAATGGTAATAAAATCAAATGATGTCTAGGAGTTTTATAGACAACTAATAGCAGTTATTGCAAAGTGCACATCAGATACCAATTGAAGGTTACATTTCTCTTTAATATAATATAGCATGCATATTTCACTAACTGTCTCTGTATATCAAATGAATTAAGCAGTAGGATGATATCAGTCAAAAATGGAGTTCTTAAAGAGAGGTCTTTAGGCAGAAGAGTTTTACTGGAGATGTGTTAAGAGTGGGAACACTGGCTGCAAAATATGGGAAAATCATCCCAGGTTACTGAGGAGTTGCCCAAGAAAACCTCCTGACAGTTCCAGCCAGCCCTGTCTATGCACTGGGGCTTTGCTCCAGGGATTGATGTGTGCTAGGGTCTCACAAATCATCATGGAAATGGCTGGGAGGAACCCCCAGTCCACCACCCATCCTCTACTCTGGAAGAGCACACTGGGCTCAGCCCAAGTCCTGGAGCCATAATGGCAAAGCAGAGGTGGAGGTCTTAGAATATACACACACGGGTGTGTGAGCCCACAAAGACACCCAAGCTCCTGCCATGTGTTCTCCAGGGCTCTGGCAGCCGCTCAGCCAAGCTCAGGGATGGGCTCCTGCAGCCCAGGGTGTACCATGGGGCCACTGTCTGCCCTCTCCCGTGGCAGCATTTCCCTTTCTCCCACCATCCATGGGGCCCTGGACTGTCCAGATCCTCCTCTCCCTTGCTGCTTGGCCATCCCAGGGCTCCTCAAGCCCTGTAGCCCCTTTGCTGCTGGAGCAACTCCGCAGCAGCACTGGGAGCATGGCACAGTCCGGGAGACCCAGCACAGCTCCAAAAGCACACCTTGTCCTCAATCTCCTTGATTTCCCTGGCTTCATTCCCATACTTCACTCTGGAGTCTGAGAGCCTTGGAGTCACCCTAAAGAAACCCTTTCCTAAACTTCAGATCTGCTTGTTGAGAGATTTTTCCCATACCCGTTACTAAGATAGCTAATACATTCAGGCGGCCCCGCCTCAGTCAACATGAATTGTAAACCATTTCTCTAATCCCCTCAACAATACCCTTCCCCAAACCTTTTTTCTATCTTAATTAGATATTCTTTCCCTTCGGTTTAAAATAGTATTTAATTTCACTTAATGATTTCAACAAAAAATATTAGGATTCCCCAAACAGACATGTTCCCTCTGAATTCTCTCATTCTTTTTTCCAAGGGCTTCAGTTTCATCTTTTTGTTGCTTTGTCAAAACACAGCTAATTGACTGTCCTGAAAGTACAATTTTAGTAATTTCTCTCAATGAAGCATTGCTGCCTCCTCTATTAACACTGTCTAATTGGACTTTGAATCCCCAGCCAGCGACTTCACCCATGCTACAGGCCCGGATCACTGCAACAGTAAATATCAGCATCCCAGTTAAATGTAGGTTGGCTCACATTCCCCCAAAATTGGCTTTCTTCTCCTTAGAGTCCAATCTGATGTAATATTACATTAACCATTTTTTTCTCTGGGAACTGGAGGGAGGGAGGAGAAGCTGCAGCGCAGATCTGTGTTTCCTCTGCTCGCAGAGCGCGTTTACTCCCGGCGCCGGCGGGGAGGGAGCGCTGCGGGCTGGCAGGAGCTCTGCAGCCTCCCAGCGCTCATTTCCACCTTCTCTGTTAGCAGCTTCAGCTGCAGACAGCACAGCAGGCAAGGACACAGCACCGCTGATCCCTAAGGGCCCCCAGCTCCAGAGGGGTACCTGCCACCCAACCCCATCACCCAGCAATGGACCCCAGCACAACTCTGCTGTGGGCAGCAGAAGTAATTTCTCTTTTTTTGCCCTCCTTCTCCATAATACAGGCTGTATGACACGTGGCTTTCAACCATCGAGGGCTTGGCACATACTGGGGGGCTGGGAAGGTTCAGTGGCCGTGCCACACTGCAGCAGCAGCAAACCACCCCCGGGGTTCATCTGCAGCCGCTCTAATTATCTCAGAGCATCTGCCATTAAATGCAAGATCAGGCCAGCTACAAGTAGGAAACAGAAACAGAACTCTTCACTGATGCCTGTAACAGGCACCAAAGGCGTATAACTCTGCATAATTGCTAATTGTTATTACTATTGCAGTTGATGCCAGAATTGCCCAAAGATGCCTCTTGCTCCTAGTGCCCCTGTGGGATTTGGGGGGAGGCTGAATCCCACCACAGTGGCAGTGGCAGTGTCCCCAGCAGGGACCTCCCATGGCGAGGCGTCGAAGCCACCCCTGGAGCCTGCAAAGCCCTGTCAGAAACCCTCAGCAGGCGCCGCACCAGCAGCCAAAATCGCAAGGGACAGAGTTAAGCGCGAGTTCAAGCGCGATGAGGGCGAGCGAGCTCTGCCGGCCCGGCCCCGTGAGGGCCCGGCCCCGTGAGGGCCAGAGCCGCACAAAGCGCCTCCGCTGCGCCGCCCTCCGCGTTCAGCTCCCGCCGACGGAGCTCCGGGGCCTAATGAAGCCACTTGACCTCTTGCTACCCCCATTCTCCGATCTCCAAAGAGGGTATTAATGCTCCTGACACACAGGCAGTCAGGGGGTGGGGGTGGGTTTGACACGGTCTGTTCCAGCCCTGCTCACAGCTCTGCAACAGCGCAGCCTAAAAACACCCTAAGATTCCCCATTCTGTTGTCTTGAAGAGCTCCTTACAGTACACAGCACTATCAGATGTTTTTTCCCCTTTGCTACTGCATTCCTGCGCCCCTAGCAGGGTTCAGCTAGGATCTAATTTTGTATTTCTGAACTGGATTTCCATTGCTCACACTCAGACCACTTCACCACCCACACTGCTCCAGGTGTGAAACCCTCATAAACCTGACCAAGCAGTGCTGTTTCTACTCTGTGCGTGCACACCCCACTTGCAAACATATAGCTGAATGATTCCTTTGCTCCCTGCAGTGACTCACCAACTGCTTCTCCTTGCCCAGTGCCCAGCCTAGAGGCCCAAAGCTCCAGGGTATGGTTCGGAGTCTGGTCCAGGTTTGATCCCAGGACCAGGCTGTGGAGCAAAGCAGGACCCCACTTTCAAAGATGTTGGGATCAGCTCTTTCTGTGCTGCAAGAAAACACTCCAGCAATTAATGTTTCTTGTAAACATACCATAGGTGGAGGTAAAAGCCCACAAATTGAGAAGCCAGAAGCTTTTTTTGTGATTTAGTTTCTTATTGGAATATGCTACTGAGGAAGAAAAGACATCTTTGATAAGACTGACATTAGAAGCAGCCAGTAAAATTAAAACTCCAGGGAATGGCCTGCCTTTTTCTTGTCAGGCAGGTATACAGATTCCCTGCTGAACACTTCAAGATACTCATAAAGATACACTTTAAGATACTCATAAATATTAGGGACAAAACTTTCAAATAAAGAAGGGAAGGGCTTCTGCTGTCTTCAGTTTTGGCAGACCAGTTTCAGATGCTTTAACGGGCCTGACTTCAATCTGAGTACTCCTTCTCCTGCCCCAGAAGGGGATCCAGCCCCAAGAAGGCACCAACACACCTGGTTTTGGGGCTGGAGCATCTCATGTTTCTGCTGCCTTCCACAAGCTCTGCTCTAAATGATGCTAAAGAAAACCAGTCTCAGAACCCCACAGTGAGCTTGGAGCTGCAACCAGAACTCAACAGCACATGTACACAGAGGATTGATAGATAAAAACAGTTCAAACCCATCCCCCCTTATATCTGCAGGCTTGTGGGGCTGGAGCAGGAGGACTCATGAGCTCTAAGCTCAGAGATGCTGGGAGTTTTGTTCCTGGACAAATCTCCAGTAACTTCTTGGAGCTCAGATAAATGCTTTGTTTTATTCTCATTGGCCTCATTCTCTTCTTTCATTTTCACAGATTATACCTTACCCTGAAAGCCCATTTTTTCACAATGGTGAACAGCCCATTCTGTGTCTGGGTTCTTTATCTCAGGGCAGCGGGGATCAAGCTTTTCAATTCAGTTGTCTTATCTCCAGTCCTGCTCCCAGCAGCATCTTCCAGCTTCCACCAGCCCGGCACAGAGAGCCCTGCTCCCATGAGCACCTTGCCGGCATGCACTGCGCACTCATGGATCTAAATGAGCACCATTCCTTGTGCTTCCACATTTTAGGAATATGTTTATCTTGTTTATAAGAAGATAATGATCTTACAGCAATCTTGCAGTAAGCACTTAAATAATGTTACAAATAAGCAGTTGTGTATGTGTTCAACCATAAGCACAAGGGAGGTGAGGTGAAATAAACCTACCCCAGATTTTGCAGTAACAGCCTGTGGCCCACATACTGGGCCATGAAGCCATAGCAGCAGCTAGCCAGGCTCACAGGAGGGCTTTCCTAATAAATTCAGATTAATAGAGAACAAGTTCCTCTTCCCCACCCCTTTCACAGCCTCTAAAACCAGACACCCAGGCCCTCTCTGACACGTGTGTACCACCTGAGCCTCACACCAACATTACATGTCATTAACAAAACATAAACCAGTGGTCACATCTTAACGGGAAAAGTGAAATCTCTTTATGCGGTTAAATAAAGATACCTTGTCCAGTCATTAAGAAGTGATTAACTTATCTAAGAAATAACAGCACTAGGGCTGTCAGACTGGCACACAAACACTAAAAAGAGCAGGGATCAGATATCATATTAGGCTAATTATAAAGAGAAGAAAAGACAGGCAGAAGCATAAAATAGCCATGTGGACAGTATTTTGCTGGAGTTTTTCTTTACACAGAAAAGGCTGTGAACATGTTCTGCAAAAAAGATATATGGGTATTAAAACAATTTCGCTCCTGGTTTCCCTAATTTAGTGCTGTATGTGAGGAGGCAGTGCATGTTCAGACAACCTTCCAGGTTGTGTGAAGCAGTGGCCAAATCTTCATACAGACCAAGCTTCTTCAAACAAAAAGAAATCCTTAAATCTCTGCACAATCAACCTGGAGCACAATTCCAGGTCCTGGAAGCTTTGCAGAGCAAAAGTGAGGCAGCACAGCCCATCCCACCCACCTCCTGCTCACCCCCCTGCCATGGCCATGTTCCTCCTCTGGAGCAGCCACAGAAGCCCCTGAGATTCCTGGAGCCTTGGTGCACTCAGTTCCTTATCAGCCTGGTGTGTTCATCAGAGTCACACAGCCCTGATGTCCAAAGATGCTTGATTTCTCTCCAAGAGAAACTGAGTGCCTTTCCTGCAATTTCTGCCCTATTAATACTTTCAGAATTGAGGTTTACCTCTCTGACCTGGTTTTGGTCAGGCTATTCCATACCACCTCATGTCATTGTTGGGGCCAGGGAAAAGGGACACTCTGGCTTCTGAGAAGAAGCACATAGCTACCAGTGGGAAAACGTGGCAGCATTGTCCATGCTTCTTCCTTGCTTGGGGTCCATGTGGATGCAGCCTGCTGCACACAACCAGAGTGAGGTTATCTGTGACAGCCTTTGGCACCTGCCAAAATCCTGGCACCTGAGAGACTTGGGAGGCAAAAAGCAGGGAGCACAGCACTGGGAGGAATCTCTAGAATTAAATGGAGGTTGTGAGCATCTCAATTATAAATTTAGGTTAACATCAGTTAAGCATCAGTTTAGTGGGAGCAGATGAGTTGCAAACCCATCTTTGGGCAGGAGGCTGCCCACTGTGCTCTGACAGCCAGCCAAGCACAGACCTGCCCTCCCCTTCCAACCATGGACAGCTACAGCCCCTAGCTCTGCAGGGATGTGCTGATACTGAGGGATATCCAACCCCTTGTCCCATTGTGCAGGACATCATACACAGCAAAGTTTTCCAACACAACCAAAGTACTGACCTGACAGTTCAGGACCTGGGAACAAATGACTGGGACAGCCAGAAGTATCTGGTCACTGTTCAGGGAAAAGGGAGGTGGGTTTCCATTTTTAACACTTGCATCCTCTTTAAAGCTTTTTTCCCCCCACCTAAAACCTAATTTTAATAATGATGGCTGATCCTACTTTCCTTGAAGTAATGCCAATTTTAATGCATTTTTTTTAACATAACTATAGTGCTATTGAGGAACAAGTAGTAAGTGATAGATACTTTAATGCGAGTCAATATGTACTTGTATGTGCTTTATGACTTAATCAATATTGCTACATTAGCAAGAATAAATATAGTGTTTCCTTTTCTGGCCTTGGAAAGAACAAATTAGGAAAGTCACATGCTGAAGTTTAGGAATGAATAAAATCTCTACATTGCCCAGACAATTCAGTAAATTTCTTGACATTCATTTGTTCTCCAGAGCAGAGGAAATACATCCTAGGCTGCACAGGCAACACTGAGGACTCAGCCTGGGACTCCAGTTCACGTTTTTCACAGGGAACTTCCTAAGAGGAATTTTAAAAAGGGAAACAGGCCCCAGTAGACAGTGCAGATCCACTCCAGCATGCTGAGTGTCAAGGGGAAGGGCTTGGCACCCTGTGCAATGAAGGCTTTTACTGCTGAGGAGTGAGAGGCGTTCACCAACCCTTCCCAAGCTGTGCCTGGCCCAGCACACTGGCAAAAGGAAATGACAGAGTGATCCTGGTTTACTACTGCTCAGCCATTTACTGCTCCAAAAGCAAAGGTTGTGACATGGATAAGACATCCAATTTTGTAATTGACACAAACTTTTCCATCAATTATTTGTTCTGGAGTACTGGCCTCATCCGATGCAGCAAGGAAGCCCAGCCCCAGCAGCAAGACATTCATCTTGGACTCAATGATCTCAAAGGTCTTTTCCAGACCAGTTAATTCTGTGATTCTGCGATCTTACACATTCTACACATTCATCCTCCAGTGGCAGGCCTTCAACTGGAGCAAATCTGCTGGGAATGCTCATTCCCAGCTCCCATCTGCCCTTGCTGCCCCTCAGGTCAGAGTCACACTGCTGGCATGTGCTGGTACTTGCCCCAGGTAAGGCATTCACTGTGCACCATGCAGAGGCTCCGCTCCTGCTGGACCCACACAGGGAGGGAGATCCAGCTCGTGTCGTCTGAGCTTGAGCACCCTGATGGGATGCAGCACAAGACTGGCTTCTGATACTGGCTTTGAGTATCCCCAAACTGTGCCAGAGAAGTCCCACTCCTGTCAGTGCTGCTGGGACACAAATCCAGGTGACATTCAAGAAAACAACAAAGATCACAGCACTTGTTTCTACTCCAAAATCCCCCAATCCAAGCAAGCAATATCCATTTCTGCTCAGAATCTTCATATTTCCAATATCACATTTTGGGGCTTCATCTTGAAGACACCGGTGAGATGTACCCCCCAGGCACATTCCAGGGGGTTTAAGGCAGGATCTTAATTTATCTAATCTGACTGAATACCCTCAGAGCAAATCTCAGCAGTGACCAGTGTCCCTTGATGTCCCCCCCCACAGTTCCTTTCCCAGCCATGCCATCCATGCAGTTCCAGAGGGTCTCTCACTTGAGATCCTCATTCCAATGTTCAGTGTTGGATGGATGCTGTGGTGCCTTCCCTCCCCAGCCCAGCTCTGCGAGGGCTCCTCCGTCTGCGCGTCTGGCCGGCCGCAGGCTCAGCCTTTGCCAGGGGCTGTCCATGCTCCCCACGAGCAGAGCTGCAAGGTGCATCTGAGATACTTGGCACTTGAGAGGCTTTTCGGTGTGCTCCTCTTGAGGAAATAATCTCTGAAAATTCAGCCACTGCTTATTCCATCTGCCTTTGGCTGGACCCAAGTGGGTTCTGTCTGCATCCTCCGCCGCTGGCTTTCTGAGCTACTTAGAAGACGGACTACTTTCCTAGAACTGGGCTAAAAGGTTGTGCCAGTGATGCTGGAGCTCTACTAAACCCACCTGAGGCTGGCTGCTTCAAGCCCAGTGGCACAAGCTGAGTTAAATGCAGTCTTTCCCCCTGCACTTGGTGTCTCCTGCCCTGCTGTCACACAGGATAACCCCCACGGCTATCGTCCTGCCATTCTGGATTTACTCTGCTTTCCAGGGGGTCAGAGCCTGACCTTACATATCATTGAGCCAGGACTCACATAAGGGCAGGAGAAGAGAAAAAAATCTCCTCTATTGTCAATTTGGAGAGTTTGGCAGCATTTGTTTATTTTTAACAGATCACCGCCACCACATTTCAGCCCTTTTCCTGTTGTGATCATTAGAACTTTTAACTGGATCATAAATCTTTTATTAACATTTGGTATTATACTAATTAAAACTGTTCCATGTATGTATTATTAATTTCTCCAGCACTTCTTGTGAGGGTGATGGTTTTAGCTGGCTTAGCAAAATTCACCATAGTAAATAAGGAGAAACTAATTTCCAGGCAATTAGGCTTGCAGAAAAATATGTTTCTTAATGAAGGGGATGATCATTACAAATTTTACCTAAATAAACAGGGTTTCTTAATGGTAACTCTTCAAGCTAAGTAAACAGATTGGTGTGGTAATGTCCTAAGCAATACTTAAATGTAACTGTTTAATAAATTGGTAAATTACTCATTTCATCTTAGAACAAAATGGTAATACTGCAGTAATAACCTAGTATATATTCTGTAAATATGAAGCATTATCACTTTAGCTCTGAAGAAATCACCACAGTGATATGTCAGCATTGATCTAAAACTGCAGCATTTTATCTCAAGTTTATTACCCATTTTTGAGAATTGCTGAGATTTTCAGAGCATAATGGCAATAAAAGAAGATTTTAAAAAGCGCTTAAATGTGCATAAGTTAATCAGAGGTATCCTCAGGGGGAAAAGGAAATTTGGTAAAACATGAATTATAAGCATCATTTAAACTTACTTTGGACACTAGAGATAATAAATGGCACCATAATTTAGAAATAGCTTTTAACATCAATGACTGTAAGAGGCACTTTACTGTTCATAAGAATTGCAAAGCAACGGTGCTGAGGCCAATTTTATTAGCCATTTTTTCCTTGATAAAAGCAATACAACCATTTCCAAAATGAGCAGACAGGAACAAGAGTTACGTGTTAATATGCAAAATGCATTTGAGTTGGTTTTTTCTTTTTTTTTTTTAAATAGCCAGCAATAAATTTACCAAAAGATACAGTCTGGAGACAATTGAATGATCATTGAAGAAGAATAAAGCCTGCTCAGAGTTTACATGTTTGGGAAGAGCGGATAAGAGGAGGGAAAGAGAATCGTTCATACATCCCTATTTACTGGGGAATGTCGCAGCACTTCCGAGCTCAGGGGAGCCGCCGTAAATCAGCGGAGGCAGCGCGGGTGGAACAAGGCTTCTCCTTGCTAACTTTTCCCAGCCGACGGCGCATGCCAGGCTCGGGGGCCCGCACAATGCCCTATTAACGCGCCCCTCTCCCTCGGCAGAGCCCCACAATGCAGCTTTCAGAGCCATCCCTTATCAGCCCTCGCACCAATAAATTTTGGCGAGGCAGGACAAGAGCGCCTTTGAGGAGCTGCAGCCCGCGCGTTACCGGGGTCCGGCTGTCCCGCCGCCGCTCCCGGGGAGCGGGACCGGCCCGGGTGAGCTCAGACCCCACTGCCCGGGGAGCGGGAGCGGCCCGGGTGAGCTCAGACCCCACTGCCCGGGGAGCGGGAGCGGCCCGGGTGAGCTCAGACCCCACTGCCCGGGGAGCGGGAGCGGCCCGGGTGAGCTCAGACCCCCCTGCCCGAGGAGCGGGACTGGCCCGGGTGAGCTCAGACCCCACTGCCCGGGGAGCGGGACTGGCCCGGGTGAGCTCTGAGCCGCTCCCGGGGAGCGGGACCGGCCTGGGTGAGCTCTGAGCCGCTCCCGGGGAGCGGGACCGGCCTGGGTGAGCTCTGAGCCGCTCCCGGGGAGCGGGAGCGGCCCGGGTGAGCTCAGACCCCCCTGCCCGGGGAGCGGGAGCGGCCCGGGTGAGCTCAGACCCCCCTGCCCGAGGAGCGGGAGCGGCCCGGGTGAGCTCAGACCCCCCTGCCCGGGGAGCGGGACCGGCCCGGGTGAGCTCTGAGCCGCCCCCGGGGAGCACGGGCCGGTATCGCCCCGAGCTCTGACCCCGCTCCCTGCCCGGCCCAGCAGCACAAAACATCCGGACTCGGCTTTACCCTGAGGCGCCACGCGTATGCTCATGGAACTGGCAAACAAACCCAGCTCAAGAATTAAAATTTAATTTAATTGGTTTCAGACTACCCCCGAGTCTCGAGAATAAGAGAGATTAATATTCTTGAGACTTTCCATGTCTGAAACATCCAGGATCCTTGACACGTGAAGTAGCCCTGCTTGGCAGATTGGGCTGTTAACGCTGAAACTCAGGAGAAAGCAAATATCTATATTTTAATTATTTTACTCCTGGCCACTTAGCATAATCAAGATCTAACTACAGTTCTTATCCCACACTGCCAAAACGACTCCTTCATGGTCTCAGAGCTGCTGGGAGCAGTCTCAGATCTCCAGTTTGTCCCCCACTAATTTCTGGGTTGTGATGTGGTTTCACACCATCCCAAGATAAAAAAAGGTCACTTGTATAATTTCCTAGGGAACCAAATTTAAGCCATTCTGGTAACAGACTAGTTGGCTAATTTTCGATGTTGGCAAGATTAATTCAGCCACTGGAAGAGCCACAGGACAAAACCTGAAGCTGTTCAAGAGAATATGGGAGGAGCAGGGAAGCATCACACTTATTCCTGAAAACATCCTCTGCTCCAGGACTTTGCCTTGGCTTCCAGCAAAGCACATTTCCAGCGGGAGAGATCCCTCTGGAAGTAAAGACAGAGGATGGAAGCAGTTTGTTAAGTTGAACAAAGAGAAACGAGGAGGTGATGTAAACCTGAGTCTCCTGTACTTTACTGCTCCTTTACTCAGCAGCATTGAGTAAACAAGTGTGCCATTGGTTCCAAGGGCTAGAAGCTAGAATTATACAAATCTAGGGGAAAAAAACCAAACCAAAACAAAACAAAAACAACAACCAAACAAACAAAACAAACAAAACAAACAAAAAAACCAGGAGCAATATATTAATTTTTATTGTGGCTGTGATTAAGTACTTAAATTTTGAATCGATTCTTCATCATTAGGGATATTTCATTCAAGACTGGATTACTATTTAAATGAATTATCTTAGCTCAAATAAGGCTTTATTTGGGAGAAATTTAATACCTGTATAATTAGACATTGAATTAAGATGACCTTGCCATGGAACAACTACATTTTAATTTACTCTTCATAATTAAAAGCAAATCTCTAAATACCTAAGGCTGATTTTTTTTTTAACACCCATTTAAATCTTCCTATTGTTCTAGGCGAACATCTTAAAACGCCGGAGGTTGGTACCAAAAAACTTGTAACCCTGAGATCCCTTGAAATCTGGAAATACATTTTTAATTAGAGAGCTCAGGTGCTATACTCCGTGAGCTGGGCAAGCACGGCTGAAGAGGCGAGCCTTGCAATCCTTTTTAGAAGCAGTTTAACACCGGAGGCATGGGGAGACAGGAGGATGGACAGACAGGCTGTGCCCCCCTGAAAGGTGCTGCACCCCCTCGAGCTCCCAGCAGGAGGAACAGCTCCTGTTTCACAGCTGGTTCCTGTGAAACCAGCTCTGCCATACCGTATCTGGCATCAAAAACAGCAACGTGGAGCTTGGCTTTTGCGCGAAGACAGCAACATTTCCAGCCTCTCTTTCCCCTCCCCATTAGCGGGGGGTTTGGCTGTCGCACTAGAAGCAAGCCTGCTATTTTAATGCCACCATAGAAGAAGGATCTGCGCGCTCGGGTCTGTGTTTGCTCCCTGCAGCTGTGTGCAGCTCAGCCCGAGGACATCCTCGGCAGCACCGCCCTCGAGGGCGCACGGAGCCCCGGGGAGAGCCGGAGCCGCTCCCGCCGGAGCCGCTCCCGCACGGCGCTCGCTCCAGACCAGCCTTTGGACCCGCCACCAGTGAAACCGAACGCATGCATTTATGAAGATGAAAACTCAAACTGAAACGTGCACTGAAAATTTGGCAACCAACGGGATTGTGAAATGGGGCCCCTGAGCCAGATTTTCAGTAAATCAGAACAGCTCTATGAACGCTCTATCCCAGCATACGAGGCATCGTCGAAGAGCTCCGAAAAGACCTGGGCAGCAAACATCACGACACAGCGAGTTCCTCATCTGCCCCGAATTTGACAGACCCTGATGTTCCTGGCACTTAAACAGAGAGAAGGGGGGAAATTCCCTCCTGGCTCTGCCTGGGCTACGGCAGGACTGATCGGGGGTACACAGCCCGAGTTTATTGGTGTTACTCAGAATTCACTTTGGCCTCTACACCAGAGCTGACTGTTGCTCGAGTACTTACTGAGCTCGGTGCAGAGGGCTGCATCCTCGGCTGCTTCAGTCGCTTTCAGCCCATTCACTCCCTGGCAAGAGCGATGCCAATTTCGATCAAACCCTATTGTACACTAATGACATTCAGGCGGCACCAGCCAAGCGCTGGGAGCAGCTGAGCTCTCCCACTGCCTGGTGGGTTCAGGAAGAGTTACAGGTGTAGGATTTGGCTTGGCTGCTTTGTTTTTGCCTCATCTATTTTCATACATGTTTGAGCCTTCCATGACACGTCACTGAATTCCAGTCACAAAAATTATCTTAAAGGAGATTTATTATTTTGGGATGAAGAAAAAAAAAATGCTGTTCTCTACCCAAGTGAAACCTATAAAAGGTACGAGCTTGACCCTTCCGCAGCTACTTTAAGAGCCCTCCTCCAGCACAGCCCGCATCAGTGGGTGTCAGTCTCCCTCCCTACCTGGGGGCAGCACTGGCCACCCCCCAGGGCTGGGCCACCCCTCCGGGGCTCGGATGCGGCGGAGCTCCCGCGGCAGCCGCGGGGGACGGGCACGCAGGCGGCCGAGCAGGTGGCTGCACATGCTGCCTCTCCCACCTGCTGCCCCGTGCCGAGACACAATGAACTTGTCAGGCCGTGCTATTGTCACCGAGAGCAGATGTCGGCTGGGCAGCGCGGCCCCGCTTCGCCCGGCCGTGCTCCAGCCGCTCGCTGCGAGGCGCTGCTGGAGCCGCTTCTCGGAGCTTCCTGTGGTTCGGGGGGGCTCGCCTGCGTTTCCTCGGGCCTCATTCCTCTCTCTTGCTTCCAGCCACTTTCTTCAGCTGTTCTGTAACCCCTGCTTACTTCACTCTGCGGGATTTTTGGGTCCTTCTTGCCGAGTTTTACCCTGTTTGCTGTTTTCTGTCTTGCCCAGTGGCATGGTGATTTCTCCACGGAGCTGTCCCAGTGCTCGCTATCCAGTGGGACCCCAAAACACTGCACAGTGCCCTGTGCACTCTCTCCCTGCCCCTCAGCAGGAACTCATGCCGAGCGATTTCCATTTCTAAGGCAGTACCTGGTTGCTTGCTCACATACAGCCCCACTGCACTGAGGTTTTAAACAAAAAAAAAATTCCTTTTCCACCTGAAAGTCCAGCAGAGCCCCACGGCGCAGCTTCCCATTGCTCCAGGCATCCTCATGTCTCTTCCTCACCACTGCAGCTCTGCACAGTGCTTCCCCTGCTCTCTCCCAGGTGTTCCCATCACTCCCACTTCCAGCTTTGCTCTTGTTCATTCCTGGCTTTCTCCCTGCTTCTCAGTTTTCTGTGCACGCTCAGAGGTCTGGGATGTCTCCTTTCTCTGATCTCCCCCTGCAGCTTTCCCAGTTGCTACATTTCCATCCCTTCCTGCCCTCCAGTCCCACCAGCTCGTGCTCCATTCCCCTTCAACCCATCAGTTTTCTCACCTCAGTGCCACAACCGATGTGGTCAAAGTGTGGATCACACCTCGTGCATTTCTGCCTCTGCCCCATTGTTAATTTGAATTGATAAGAAGGAAAAGTCTTGGCCAGAGAAGAAGACGAGCAAAGCAACAAACTCCTCTGAGAAAATGAGCCAGCACTGTGGGAGGTGTTCCAGCTGCAGCTGGGAAACTGTGGCCTGGCATCCAAAGCAAGTGAGGAAGCAGAAGTAAACAGAGATGGATCAGACTGAGGGAGGGTCTCTTTTTTCCATCTGAACTAGTGAACAGTGATTTACGTTGTGCACATCAACCCAGTTTCCTCTGGTTTCGCTCCCAGCCATGGAAGTCTCATCTGTAGGACCACAAGTCTGGATGGACAAAGGACTGACAGACTCTGCTGTGTGTGGTGTGACAAAGGCCTTTGCAGACCTATCTGGGACTCTGCAGAGCAAACAGGGAAAACCAGTTGTTCATGTGAACCTTGAGCAGCACAGGGAGGTAAAAGCTTTAACAGGAAAGAGAGATTTGTGCCAGAAGGATCTCCCTCAGAGCAGTTTGACAGAGTCAGTCACACAGGGGTTGGAAGCTCCATCTAAGAATGTTTTTGGAAAACTGCCTGCAGTTTGAAGGAAAATCCTGATGTGAGGAAGGGTCACAGGCTGCTTTATTTTCCTGCCTTATTCCTTATGGCAGGGAGAAGGGGCAGTGGTTTCACCCAGCCCCTCCATGCAGCAAAAGTACATCTTTTCCCCTCTGAGCACTTGGCTGCAGACAGAGAAGGTCAGCTTCACAGAGATCAATGTAGGAAAGCCACGAGCATGACAAGGCAGAAAAAAAAAACCCTAAACCCCTATAATTTCTACCCTTGATTTAGAGAAGGATCACATTTCAGATTTCCAAAAAAGGTCCTCCAAGCATTTATATCCTGAACACTTCACTTATTTCAGGTACTCCAAAATATTTCATCCCAGAAAGGGTGGAAAAAGCTTTTTCCCTGCTCAGGCTTTCAGAGACAGTCTCCTTTTTCACACCCACCATTGACCTCCTGCTGAATAAAGGGGACAAATTCGAGTTGAAAGCATTCCTGATGAACAGTCTGAGGATAGGGGAACCTCCACAGCCCATGACAGTCTGGAAGCAACGCTGGGTACAACAGCTGCTTCGCTGGAGCACCGAAAGGCAAAGCTCCCCAGTGCAACACGACAGCTTCAGCGAGCGAGTCCCCAACTGTGCAAACTGCTTTCAGAATCAATTACCCATCTCAGCTTCTCTGGGCAAGAAGCAACATCCCACTTTTTTTCCCCTTCCAACCCTACAAAAGAAAACAGAGCAACATTAGGGTGCCGTTTGAGCCCTGAAATGCCGAGGGGGTCTCTTGGCTCCAGGCAGAGAGCAACTATGCACCTGTGCAGAGAGGAAAGCTGGGAACAGAGGAAAGCTGGGAGCAGGGGACTCAGAAGCTGCCAAAGCTGATGGAAAATAAAGGCTGGGGAGCTGCACAACACCAGAAGTAGGCAGGCTGTGACCTGAGAGACAACAACATGTGCCTCAGCCAGGAGCAGAAAGGCAACATGGAGACAGGATGCCCACAGAAGACATGTCACAAGGACGAAAAAGAGTATTTTTAGAAATTCCAGGAAAAGCATGACTAAGTACTGCTTTGAAGTTCTACTCAGGAGCACAGATTAGGGTAATCCATGATGCAGGGTGCAGGACTGCAGCTCCCCATGTGCCAGAACCAAAACAAGATTAATTACCACAATTTCTCTGTTGCCTACAAAGGAACCATCTCCTACACATCACCCTGCAGATGCATCCACCTGCCTGCCCATGTGTCAACCTCAACAGTATAAAAGACATAAGAAAAGGGATTTGATGAAAGATCTAGAAGGATCACTGTTTCCTCTTCCCAGTCTACAGTATAAAAGACATAAGAAAAGGGATTTGATGAAAGATCTAGAAGGATCACTGTTTCCTCTTCCCAGTCTACAGCTCTGTGACAGCTAAAGCATCCCCATCTTCTCTGTGCTGCTAGAGCCAGAATTGGGCACATCTCGGGGGGCAGGAGAAGAGCTGGCATGGAGGAACAGCACAACCTGGAGCCTCTGCCTGTGGGCTGCAGTCAGGAGGCTTCATCCCAGGTTGCCCTTGGAATACCTTTTGTCCAGATCTAGAAACATTTTAGCTGTGCTAAAATTCCCTATTTTCCAGATGTCCAAGGGAAACACAGCTCAGGCCATGGTTCATGACATACCTACCTGCAGCAATGGCATGAGAGAAGCTACTGTCCCAGCCACTCCAGCCTCATGCCCTCCTGGCAGGGTGCCCACCTGGTGAGGCCCACAGCACATGCCCAGCCCTCACAGGTGCCCTCGGAGCTCTTGCTCCATTCCACCAGTCCAAGGGAGCTGAAGGCTTCTTTAATTATTAACTGTTTTGCTTTGGTTTCCCACTTTACTTGAGAGCATGGGCTCTCTGGAGGCCAGGAGCAGCCTAAGAGGGCAGCAGCCCTGGTGGGAGTAGCCCAGGACTGGCACCAGCCGTGCCCACCTGTGGCTGGCATTGCCCACAGGCTGCTCCCATCACCAGTAATGGGAACAGCATGTGCAGGTGAACAAGAGGCTGGAATGTCTTTACATTATTCCACCAATTGAGCTCTCAGGGTCGTGTCCTCAGCTGATGTAAAGCAGGGCAGATGCACAGAAGTTAATGGATCTTTGCTGATTTACACCCTCTGAAGGGCTGGCCCTCTGCCTTGTATAAAAGCTGCTGAACCGTTCCAGCAGCCCTGGTGTTTAACAGCTCCATACTGAGCCAGCCTTCTCTATCACTCCAGTCCATAAACCACAAGCTTTATTAACTAATAATTAGTCCTTCAGTTAAGTTTCAGGGTCATGTTTTAAGAACTGCTGCCCTTAGAGCTAGTGTGGAGTTTTGAAGAGACCTGAAGCAGTGGAGAGAAGCAGAGCAGAGGTGCTGCCAGGCTGCCCTGAAGATGCAGAGGGTCTTTCACAACCACGTTGGCACCCACTGCCCTGTGGAAGTACCTGGCAGTTCAGCACCTCGAATTCAAGCTGAGGGATCACTCTCGCAGACACAGAGGTGATTTTAGCCCCTTAATTTCAACAAGGCTCCTGAGCTGTGCAAAGATTAGTTTGGGTGCAAGTCTCTGCCTGACCAGGGCACAGTGTAAATGCTGGGGGACATCAAGCTATAAAGCAGGGCCCAAGTGCATGGAGCAGCTCTGGCACAGGTCAAGCAGGATGATTTGGGAGGACAGACTAACAGCTACCCTCATTTTTTTTTAGTTGTACATAATGACTAGTCAGAAAAATGCTGTGAAGCTGAGTCACATCCTTCCCTTGTGTGCTGCTCTCTGGACACCCTGGTGTCACAAGTGTCCTGAGATGAGTAACACACTAGTCCAGTTAGGAGGCTAAGCTTGGGAAGAATGGTGGATAAAGCTATGAATAAAATAAGACTTTTCTAATCATAGATTAAAACACAATTTCCCAAACATTAGCTTTAGCTAATGCTCCTCTTCTTCCTTCTCGATGTGAAGAACATCGAGTGCCTTTCTGCCACCAGAAGGAATAAAAGTTCTGTACAGAGCTGGGGAATCACAACAGCCTAGCACACAAATGTTCTCAACAAGGAATGTAATACGGGCAGCTCTCACTGAGACGGTTCTTGTGCAATAACTTAAACAGTACAGATTACTACTTGGGGAAATAAAAGAAAACATAACTTTGAAACTTGAAAAGCTCTTTCTTTGTTGTAATCAATTGCAATAATCCATGTCAGTGATTTAGATGAAGATCAACTTTACCTTTCTTTGCTGATGACACAAAACTAAGAGCAATAAAAAACTTAAGTGCATTTGTGCACAACTAATGGATTGGATGTGGCATGTGCCAATGGAAGTCGGTATGTATAATGCAGCATATACTGGATGCCAAATTAATGGTATCATTTGGGCATTCTGGAACACTTGTGGCATTGAGTTTAAGTCATTTAAGGAGTCTGGCAGGAGTTGATGGCCTTCTGTTTTCAAAAGATTGAGGAAGCCTAGTACTTCTGTAGGCAAGCCATGGTATGAAAGATGAGAGACAATAAAACCAAGGCAGTGAGATCATGCCTGGGATCCCTATTAAGAAATACAAGAATGCAGATTCACCTGAACAGAGAGCTGGGGGTTCAGGCACACAGATGATGGGCCAGATGGTCCAACCTCCTGCTAAATGTGAGGACCTTCACCAGGCCACAGGGCTCACACCAATTCACCATGGCACTGCTTCCTACTTGGATTAGTTCATTTAGGAGAAAACTGGTCATAGCACGGAGTGAAATGCATCTCACTGCCAATGCGCACCATCCAGAATTACCTGATGAGCTGCAGAGATTCATTCAGGGAGCTCAGATGTGCAGCAGAGTTGGAGACAGGGCAGTTTTCTCCCACCTGCCCATTCCAGCAAACTGGCCCAAGCTAGGGTGAGGCACAGGGACAGAGGAAGCTGGGTCTGATCCCTTGGTCCTGCCATTGGGCAGAGCAGCAGAAAAGGACCCAGCAAATTTCACATGCTGGTAATAACAAAGGTCCTGCTCTCTCTGCTTCTTCACATGGAAGTGGGAGATGCTCCACAGAGGTGCAAAATCACTCCCTTGAACTCCCAGGAGGAAAATATTTGCAGGCTCAGCTCAGAACATCCATCAAGGACCAGCTCAGCACCCTTGATATCTGTGTAGATACTGCAGATGTTACAGGGAGATCTCTGGAATCCACTATCCACAGGCAGATTTCACTATTTGCTTTATTTTTATCTTTTGAAGAATGACCTAAGGTCTGAGCTTGTGAGGCTGTTTAGAGTCTGCCCAACTCAGCACAGCAGCAAGCTCAGGCTCCACTCAGTGAAGCACAGTCTGTGGATACCCAACACCACCTACACCAAAATGTCCAAGGCCAGGCTGGATGGGGCTTGGAGCAGTCTGGGCTATGGAAGGTGTCCCTGCCCATGGCAGGGGGTGGAACAGGACGAGCTTTAAGGCCCCTTCCAACCCAAACCATTCCATGATTCTGTGATCACACAGTTTGTGGGGCTGAGGTGGAGCACAGCTCACACCCCTCCTGCAGAAGTGTGGAAACTTCCATCTGTGCTGCCTGAAGAGCACAGATCCCTCTCAAATGTCTCTGCTTGGCACTCCCAGCATTTCCAGCTCTGGGCACAGCCTGCAAAGGACATGTGGACAGTTCTGAATGCAGAGATGCCTTTAGGCAGCTGGCTTATTTTGTAACAATGATCTGGGAAGACTATTTTATTTCTCATACTAAAATTAAATTAATGGGAGTATTTATCTAAATACCATTACTGCTCTGATCTTAACAACAGATTTTTAAGATATCTGAAATGTTTAGAAATGCTGAGACCCTCTCAAAAAGGGGAGAAAAGCACATAGGTGCCAAACTGCCACAAAGTGCACTATAGCTCTGCCCATCAAAGCCACCTGGGTGCCAATCAGGAGGCAAATCCAGATACCCAAAAACAAGTGGGCACCAAGTAGAAATATTTATTTTGCTGCTGAGTCACAAAAAAGATAGGAGCTTAAAAGACTCAAAAGACTGGGCAACGCACAGCATTGAAGGGAAATGCTCCAAATAGCCTAAACCAAGGGTGTAAATACCTCTTCCTCAAAAAATGCCCACCTGCACAGAAGCAAATACTTCACCCACCTGGTCCAACTCAGGCAGCACATAATCTACTGACTGAGGAGGAAGAGCTACATGAGCAAGTGCTCACCTGAGTGAGTCACAGCCCTTAAATTATTACTCCTCAGCAGAGGGGATGATTTTGGTGCAGAAATAAATGCTTCGGGGAAAGTTCAGAGGTGTGATGTAAATCTCAGTATTATTTATGTCATCTATAAATGAGCTAAATTATGACCTAGCTGAGCAAAACACTTTTGTAAACCAAGACATTGAATATTGTGTAGTTTGCATGTTTAACAGGACCAGGCTTTCATCACGGAGTGGAGGAGAGCTAATAACCCATTGATTTTAGGGCCCATTTAGGAAAAGAATTGCCTATACAGATTTGATCACCACGCATTACTTTGTAACATCTAATACCCTGGGCACAAAATAATGCTGAGAGAGGCAAATTGTGGAGCCATTTTTATCCAGAGTGTTTTTGCATGAGGGCATGGCACAGGGGCTGCTTTGCGCTGGGGCTCACAGCAAAGGCAGGAGGAGCTCTGAGGAGATGGTTGATGTTCCTCCAGTTTGCCAAGCTCTGCCTTCTGCATCCACCCACGGAGCTGCTCAGCCCTACCCGGGAGATCATTCACACAAACAATTAAGCAAAGCTTGGAAAACCACCTGTCCAAAATTAAGTCCCACTGACAGTTCTATAATCCTTAATTCTCATTGTATTTTTCCATCCTTGTTCAAGAAAGTGTTTCTGGGCTTAAAACTTCCAAACAGAGGAATTTGGGTACATAGAATGGGCTTTTCAAAACATAAATTCACAGAGGTATTTCACTTGCAGATTTAAGACTGCTTGGGAAAGATCCAAATGCTACGAATTATCAATTTCATAGCAGCATCAAGCATCAACAGATTAAAACTCAGCTTGATGGGAAGTGCAGCATCTTCAGCACTCTCAGACCACATCTCCATCATGACTTTCACTGCCTACCCTGAAACAGCCATGCTGCAGTACAGCTGCAGGAGCTTCTGCTGCCCTCACCTTGCCTGCACACCACTGATCTTTTCCAAGGCTGACTGGAGCACTTTAAGGAGTCTCCCACAGACGTAAAGGAGCATTTAGCGATGAGTGGGGGGGGGGGGGGGGGGGGGGGGTGAGAGATAAACCATGCTCCCCACATGCTCCCCCACAGCTAGCCAGTGCCTGTGCTGCCAGAAGGGTGTTTCAGAAATTGGGAAGTCAAATGGCTGCCCATACACAACAGCTCGACTTAAGTTGTCGAGCACAGCCCAAGTGCAAAATGTGGACAGGACAATCAACAGGATCAGGACAACAGCCAGCCCACTCCCAAAATGTGTCCTCTCCTCCACCTGGCACTCAAATGCTTCACAATTACAATTCCTGGGATGAAAAGGCTCAAGCTGGTAGGGTCTAAAGTCTGTGCAAGTCCGTTCAGGCATCTCTCTCTCTCTCTCTATTGACAGACCTTCAGAGAGACACAGCAGGGATCGTCAGACAATCCTGTCACACCTGAACCAGGCCGGCAGGGAACACTGCTCTCATCCACATGGACAAATACCCTGTGTTTGTTCCAACTGGTGTTTCCCTGAGGCTCCTGTAAACACTGGATTAACTGGGCAGAGTAATTGGAGGTAACCCCCACTTGTGTCCCCCTCAGCACGGCCGCACACGTCGAACCCCTGTACCGCCCACGCACTCGTCGTAGGAGACACGGATGCACGCGGCAGCCTGCGTCCCTCGTCCTCAGCACAGCTCAAAATTCACCTCGAGACAGCTCCTCGGGAACAAAGACACCAGGCACAAACACCAGCAAGCCCAAGGCAGCTCCCGGGACATAAATCCTGCTATTTGATGACTACTCAGATGGTTGAAATGGAAGTTTGGTTGTGATTTATGAAATCCTTTGACAAATTGGGGTGCCCTGAGGCTCAATCTCTCTGCCTGTGGCACAGCCCATGGGCAGCAGTGGCGAGGGGACCTCCTGGGCTGTCCCTGCCGAGCTCAGACCCACTTGGCACTGCCGTTCATTACAGGGCTGTAAGCATCCCGTGGCTTTGCGCAGGATCCTCGCCCGTCACAAAGCCGGTTCCTGAAGAGCGCAGCAGCGTTTTGTTCTCCGCAAATACACTGCTCCTGGGCTTACAGCAGTTTGGGAAAAACAGCAGGGAAATCGGGAACGTAGAGGCTTGTAGTTGTGGGATGTTCGAGCAGTAAAAGAAAAACGATGTATTGAACTAAACGCACTTTACAGATGTTCGACGGTGCAGATAGAACGCAACACCAATACACACGTGAATATGTGTGCCCGTGTATTCCATCCCCATTCAGAGCCGGATTCTTCTCCGCTTTCACTGACACTGGGGGTTCTCGGGCTGTTCTGTGTACCGTACCCGTGGGCTCTCTCCCTCTGTGCCCGCATTGGGTGCTGATGTGGAGGGGAAGGCCGAGGGCCGGCAGCCCCGGCATGGCCGCGCAGCGAAGGGCGGTGGGATAACGAATGCACCGAACAGGGCCGGGCTGGGGCTGGGGCGCAGCAGTGGCGGGGAGCTGCTGGGGACAGAGGACCGGAGTGCGGCGGTCCCTCGCACTCCGTCGCCCGGTATAGATTTCCCCGTTGTTTTTAATTTTTTCCCCACCAGAGACCTCCCCTCGATCGGTGTTTCAGCTTAGGCGGCACATTCTGGCTGGCGGATGGCACCGGTCAGGCCCAGCACCATCATCCTGGTGTGACTGGATTTGGCCCTGCCGTGGGCCCTCCACAGCCTGCCCCCGACAAACCAAATCGACCGGAGCCCGTGCCCTGGTACCGCTGAGGAAAGAACCAGTTAGGGAAATTATTTTATCCATCCCTGGTCCTGCATGGCTGCCTGGTCCTTGACTGCCCTGCTCCCCAGCCGGGGCCGGGGCCGGGACGGGCGAGCCCGGGAATGGCGTTACACTCCTGCAGCCTCCCGGTGACCGGGGCCGGGCTGCGGCCGAGGCAGCGGCAGAGCCCCTCTCCCGGGAACGCGGCCACGGGAGCGCCGACTCCTGTCCGTGGCCGGTGGAAACCCGCCTGGTCGTGGCTGCTTTCTAAAAATGTCAGTTTTGCAGCTTCCTCCGTTGTTGGAGGCCGAGGTACCCGGGCCCGAGAACTATGGGAGGTCGTTCTTAAAAATCCCCCTGCACAACGGGGCTGGGGGCGAGGACCGGAGCCTCGGCCGCAGCCACCGCCGTCCCGCTGCCGGCGCAGAAAAGGCAGCAAAACGAAAACCACCGGGCTCCGCCGGCGGGCGAGTCGGGACCGCGTAGCTGATGGGGAGAAATTACCGGGGACCGGCGGGGCCTGCACCGGCGCCCGCTCCGGGGGGCGACGGCCCCGCACTCCCCCCTCCCGGCCACCCCTCGCTTCCACGCGGCGCTGCCCACGGTGTCCCAAAGCCGGGATCGCTCCCGGTCGCTTCCCCCCGCACCGACGGAGAGCGGTAGCACCGCGCACAACCGCGCCGGCCCCGCCGCCACAGCCCCGCTCCGAGTCCGCCCGCCGTCCCGGCTCCACTCCCTGGTCCTCTGCCGCCCCCATTTCGGCTTCCCTCCTCCGTGGCAGCCGAGGCTCTGCGGCGGCCGCCGGCCACTGCCCGGCCCGCAGCGCCCGGCCCGGCGGGCTCGGCTCGGCTCTCCCCGGCGCAGCGGCAGGCAGAGAGCGGAGAGACATTTGTAAAGAAAACGTTTATTTACACGTCTCGGCAAGTACAAAGTATTATACATGGTCTGTGTCAACCCCAAATCTTCTTTATTATGAAACATAAGGCGCTTTCTCGAGAGCCGGTGGCGCAGGGAAGCGAGCGCTGTTTCGGGGCGCTAAAGCTCATCGGCTGGGAAGGTGAGGACAGAACGGCGTGTGGTGCCTGGAAGGAGCCCTTTTTACTACGGTGAATAAATTACAGCTGACATTAACTTCACCTGGGACAGATGGGAGCTACCGCTTTTCAGTTTAATAGGGTTTCCGAAGCTAATGAGTCATCACCGGCTCCACCGAGTCCCCTCCGCTAAGTGATAGGGAGGTATTTTTTCTTTACACTATCCTCAGAACAGGAAAAAAATAGCCTTTTGTTCCAAAGCCAACACAAAATACCTATGTTCAGATTTCGATATAAATAATCGAGGTTTTATATAATTCCATATTAATAGTGCCCAAAATCTCGATGCATAAATAAATTAAAGTATTAACACTTCTTACAAAAAGTGACATATTTCCCTTCCTAGTGGAACATCGACACAAATATACAAGCGGCTCCTCTCCGCGCCGGCCTCGGGGAAGCGGCTCCGGTCGAACCCGATCCCGGTGACAGCCCCGCTGGCGCCACTCGCCGCCCCGCCACCCGCCCCGTCGGGGGAGCCGCGGCCCCGGGGCAGGGGGAGCCGCCGACCGCGCTCCGCGGGCCAGTCCGCTGCGTGCCCCGTCTGCTGGGCTCAGACGAGGGAGGTGACCGGGGGGATCTTGGCGCTCTCCTCCTCCCAGGGCTGCAGGTTCTGCAGCGCGAACAGCGACGAGTTGTGCAGGCACAGCGGGTCGGGCTGGATCGACTCGTTCAGCGACTTCTGGAAGGCGTCGTGCTGCAGCTGCAGCATCAGCCGGCTCGCCTGCTGCCGCTCGGCCTCCCGCTCCTCCGCCGTCTGCCGCCTGCCGGGGGACACGCTCAGCCCGCGCCCGGACACGAGGCACGCTCCGCCCGGGACTCCGCGGGGAGCGGCCGGCCCGGGATCGGGACCGGGGCCGGGGCCGGCCCGGTGGTCGCGGGAACCAGGCAGGGCGGCCGGCGCGTCCTTCCGGGGCCAGGCACCGCCGGGCGGCCACCGCTTGACCGACAACGGAGGGACTGTGGGCGGCGGGAAGAGCCTGGAAACCCGCCGTTACCCAGTAATCCCGTTTCCAAATATTCCCCCTTTTTCTCCCAACACTCCCTCGATTTTTTTTTTCAAATTGTTTCCCCGTTTCTTCAAAAAATTCCCCGTTATTTCGAAGAATCCCTCGTTTTTACTAACAATCCCCCGTTTTCCGAATGGGGGACTATCGAAAAAGAAATATATAACGATAATAACAATAATAATTATGATAGTATTATAATAAAAATTCACCCCAAACGGTTTGCCTGCTAGCAGCTGGCAAGGGGGGCGACCCCGGCCGGAGCGGGACTCGCAGGGCGGCGGGCGGGGGACACCGCCGGGGGCAGCGGCAGGACGGGGCGGCTCCGGGGGCACGGGACTCACCGCCACTTGGTGCGCCGGTTCTGGAACCAGGTCTTCACCTGGGCGTCCGTCATCTTGAGGGACTTGGCGAGGGCAGCGCGCTCGGCCGAGGCCAGGTACTTCTGCCGATGGAAGCGCTTCTCCAGCTCGCAGATCTGCACCCGGGAAAAGGATGTCCGCGGTTTCTTGCGCTTCGGCGGAGTCCGGTTCTGGTAAGGATGCCCGATCCGCCGTGTCACGGTGAAGGGCGTCAGTGCCGCCGCCGCTGCCCGGGGGGGAAGCACAGGGGTCAGCCCCGCGCCCGCACGGTGCCGGCCGCCCCCCCCGGGCCGCCGCTCTGCCCGCCGGCCGCCCGCGCCCCGCCGGCCCCCGGAGGGACCGTGGCTCCCCGGGGTCCCGCTTCCACCTCTCATCGAAGAGCTACGGAGACGACCGGGGCCCGGCCGCCCCCCGGGTCGCCCCGCGCTATCCACGCCGTGAGGAGAGCGATTTTTCGCCTCGCTGTGAGCGCGGGGAAGGGAAGCATCCAGCGGCCGCCTTTGCTTTTATTCTTACTCGCATTACTGTTATTATTTCGTTTTATATTTTTTATTGGCCCTTTCGTTCGTTGTCGGGAGCCGGCTCGCGCGCTCCGCCCCGGCGCCTTACCTGTGAACCTGTCCTTGACGAAGCGCCTGCTGCTCTCCATCCAGGGGAAGTTGAGGCTGCCCAGACTGGGCACGGCAGGCATGGCCGGGATGGCGCTGGAGATGGGCGGCGGCACGGCCCCGGGGATGGGCCTGTGCGCCGGCACCCGGATCACGCCGGCCGGGGCCAGGCTGAGGTTCACACTGTACGATCCCGAGTCCTCGAAGGGCGCGGCGATGGCCGGGAAGGGGGCCGGCAGGGCCGGGTAGGGCGCACCGCCGCGGCCGCCAGGGCCGCCCAGGAAGGTCGCACCGTCGGGGCCCCGGGGGGGCGGCGGGGGAGCACTGTCCTGCTCGGGGCTGTTGAGGATCTGGTCGATGCCGAAGCTGATGGGCTCGTGCTGGTGTTGGCCCTGCGCCGGCCCCGGCGGGTCCATCCTCGGCGGGTCCATCCTCCGCCACCGCCGCCCTCGCGCCGCTGTGGAGGCGCCGCCACTCGCGCTGCGCTCGCGGCCCGGCCGGACCCGCCGCCGACACCAAACTTTGCGGAGCGCGCGCGCGCCGCCCCGTCACCGCCCGGGGGCCGCCGCGCGCCCCGCGCCGCGTGCGCCCCCGCCGCCGCCATTGGCCGCCGCCGCCCGCCCTCCGCGCGCCCATTGGCTGCCGCCGCCCCGCACCGGCCTCGCGCCCGGGCGCGGGGGCCGCCGCCGCCGCGGTGACATCACAGGGGCGCGCGAACAATGGCCCCGCGCGGGGCGGGGGCGGGGCCGAGGGCCGCACGTCGGGGGCCCCGGCCCCGGCCCCGGCCCCGGCCCGGGCCCCGCTCCACCACGGGCCCCGACGGCCCGAGGAAACCCTGCGAGGCGGGACTCCGTCCCTGCAGCCCGCGGCTGCCCAGGCCCCTGCCCCGACGGCAGCGCGGAGCGGCGGGCCGAGGCCGTTCCCGGGGCCGGCCTGGGGGGCGGCCGGAGCCCTGCAGGGCGAGATTCCGTTTGGGTTTTATTTATAGAGCCCGGCGCGGCTGCCGAGCGCGCTGGCAGCCGGTCCCTGACGGCCGAACGGGACTCAAGGCGTTAACAATTAAATAACGCTCGGTGCATTTACTTAGTTCTCTCTTATAAAGGGAAATGAAAACAGGGAATAGAATTTCCCTCTTAATAGAATGTAATGGCATTTGATCAGCACCTGGCAGGGCGAGCCCGGGATGCCGGAGCGGTGACAGGAAGGACTTGATTAGTTTTTAAACCTTTGTATTCAATTACCGCAACGTTCCCAATCGTTTCGCCGGCAGCGGCAGCGAGCGGGACGGACCTGCCAGGCACAGGCGCCGCGCTCGGAGCCCCCCGGCGGCACCTGCGGGCCCCGCTCCGCGCGGCTCTGCTCCGCGGCGGCCCCACGGTAAAAGAGGGTCCCGGTGTGCCTTTTTTGAGACCCCCGTGCTCTGCACGGCTCGCGGGGTTGGAGTAGGCTCCGGCCCCGACGAGGTCCGACGGCCGCGGCGAAGCTGCCGCCCGGAGCTCTCCGGCGCGGGCGCTGACGGAGGCGCGTCCCGGCCCCGGCCGTCGAGAGCGCCGAGGGACACCGGCCCCGCCTTGCCCGGCGGTCATTAACGCGACCAGTAAACGCCCAATCCCCCGGCGGGACCGCCGGATGCCACCCGCGGCCCCGGGCGGCCCTAATCGGATTGTCCCCGCTCGGTGCGACGGGCAGCGGAGCCGCCATCAGCCGCCGCTCCCCGGAGCGGAGCTAATCCGATTGAGGCGATCCCGCAAGCTGCAGAGGCCGCGGGCGCAGCGCCCTCGGGGCCCCGCTCTGGGCGGCCCGGCGGGGCGGGCGGGAGGCGACGGGGAGGGGGCAGAAGGGAAACGGAGAGGGGGGAAAAAAGGAAATTAAAAAAAAAAAAGAGAGAAAAGGCAACCGGTGGAGGATAAATAAATAAATAAATAAATAAAGTGCCACCCAGTCCTGGATCAGGGCAGGCTTTGTTAGAGAAAATTGCAGCTCGATCTGCATAATGGGAGCTCAGGCTGCCCAAGGCGATCTTTTTATTGCGTGTGTGTCTGCTGTTATCAATTTTGTGAACGATTTCACAGGGAGCCTGGCAGACTTGAGCTGGAATAATATGCAAAGATGAGCTTTGAATAATGAATGATGTGCTTTTAAACCAATTCCAAAGTGTCTGTGATAGTACAATATGAAAAGGGGTGGTAAGTAATAGTATATTTAAAAGGCACTAGTATGTTTTTATTACTATATTTAAAAAGATATCTATATTATTTTTGTGAAATGGATAATATATCACAGAGTCTTTGATAATCAGCTAAACAATACATTTTTCTTTGAGAAAACTCTCCTGGTTTTACACAGTTAAATATAGAGTATCAGCGTACAGCTCTGTAACGCTCAGCTACCTTATTAAATATTAACGCTATTTTAATATTAGCTTTTAAATTTAATATGTTGACGTTGTGTAGTTTTACTTTAATTATGTTTTATAATTAATAACCCCGGACGTATGGTATCCTTAAATGCAGCTCTCCCGCAGCCGCGCCGTCTCCCTCGCCCCTCTGCGGGCGGGGGGCGCGCAGAGCCCGCGCAGAGCCCGCGCAGAGCCCGCGCAGGGCCTGCATAAGCCCTCACAACCGCGAAGAGCCCGCGCAGAGCCTCCATAAACCCTCACAACCGCGCAGAGCCCGCGCAGAGCCCGCATAAACCCCCTCACAACCGCGCAGAGCCCGCACAGCCACGCATAGCCCCGCGGCTCCTCCCGACCCAAAGTCCGCTTGCGCTATGGCAGGTGAGCGCTCCTTGGCTCCGTGCCGGGCTTCCCTCCCGGCCCCGCTCCGGATCCGCGGCCCCGCCGGCGCGGCCCTGCTGCGAGCCCCGGCAGTGCCAGGGCCGGCCTGCGGGGCGGTGCTGCTGCGCCGCTGGGAGTGCCCACCGCAACCCGGGCTACGCTGCAGCCCATCGGGGGGACTGAGCCCGCTCAGGGCTGGCTCCAGCGGCACAGAGAGGCAGCGGGACCCCCGGGCAGGCGCACGGCACCAGCAATCAGGCAGCTTCCCATCACAAGGAGGTGAGAGACCCAGCTGGGCTCTGGCCAGGCCCCAGCCATGGCACAGTAAAGCATGGCATGGCCTGGCCTTGGCCCTTGCATGGAGTGGCACAGAATAGCAGAGCCCATGGCTGTCATGGCACAGTGAGGCAGAGCATGCTCGGTGCCCAGCCTGGGAGTGCCAGCCACGAGCAGGCAGCTGCAGGTGCCTCTAACCCAGCGCACGGGCAGCAAGGGCTGGACAGCACCAGGGGACAGAGCCGGGCAGCACCCGGGGACAGAGCTGGACAGCACCAGGGGATAGTGACAGACAGCACCAGGGGACAGAGCTGGACAGCACCAGGGGACAGTGCTGGACAGCATCAGGGGGACAGAGCTGGACAGCACCAGGGGATAGTGACAGACAGCACCAGGTGACAGAGCTGGACAGCACCAGGGGACAGAGCTGGACAGCACCAGGGGACAGTGCTGGACAGCATCAGGGGGACAGAGCTGGACAGCACCAGGGGATAGTGACAGCACCAGGGGACAGAGCTGGACAGCACTAGGGGATAGTTACAGACAGCACTAGGGGATAGTGACAGACAGCACCAGGTGACAGAGCTGGACAGCACCAGGGGACAGTGCTGGACATCACCAGGGGACAGTGCTGGACAGCATCAGGGGGACAGAGCTGGACAGCACCAGGGGATAGTGACAGACAGCACCAGGTGACAGAGCTGGACAGCACCAGGGGACAGTGCTGGACAGCACCAGGGGATAGTGACAGACAGCACCAGGGGACAGAGCTGGACATCATCCGGGGAGAGTGCTGGACAGCATCAGGGGGACAGAGCTGGACAGCACCAGGGGACAGAGCTGGGCAGCACCAAGGGACAGTGCTGGACAGCACCAGGGGGACAGAGCTGGACAGCACCAGCGGGTGACCACTGGAGCCATGCAGGCTCCAGGAAGGGAGAGTTCTGGAGGTGTGTGGGAAGGCTGCTGTGGCATTGTCATTCCCTGTGAAATTCTGCTTTCAGAATTTCAGGTAATATCGTACAGGTATTAACAGATGTGGAGCCAAGTGTGTGATGCTGGCAGAGAGGAACACGGTGCAGCCCTGTCATGCTGGGGCACAGCTCCCTGGGCCTGTCAGGGACCGTGGCTGAGCCAGCTCTGCCAGGACGCCTGGGCACAGGGACTGACCAGGTCTGGAGAGTGCTGCTCCCAGGCACCTGCAGAGGTATGGGAGGTATGATGGGCCCCCCTGGGTGGGGACAGAGTTAAGCAGGGAGAAAAGCAGCTAAAGCTGTGGAAGAGGAGTGACCACTCCCTGTCCCACTGGGCAGAAGAATCCCCTGTCCAGTCTGTCACTGGGAGTCACTGGGGACAGAGATGTGGCAGCTCTCTCACTCATGCCTGAAACCCAGAGCTGCTCCCAGGCCTGGCTGCCAGGAGGTGACAAGAAGGGAATGTGCTGCAGCCTGTCATGGTCACCAGGTTTGGTAATGGTGTGCACAGGCATTCCTCAGCCCTAGGAATGTCCTCAGGATCAAAACAATGAGGGGCCTGGAGGGAGGGTGTCCTTGCAGCACCATGTCCTCGCAGGACCCTTATCCTTGCAGGACCCCCACCATGTGCCTGACAGTGGCCAACACCACCGTTCAGCTTTTAAAAAGTGCTTCCTGTAGCAGGAGATAATCAAACCACGTGATGAGCACTGCAAATAACCCCCTGCACCAGGAAGCAGTAGCAGATGCTGAGATGTTCCTGCTGTATCTCCAGAGTTCCTGCTGTGTCTCCTGTCTTTGGCAGCAGCTCTCAGGCTGGGCAAGGCCAGTCCTGTTCTCCACAGCCTTTTCTGGATGGATATTGCTGCATAAACCCCATATGGTTTGGAGTGATTACACAACTCATGTGGAATTCAGCACGACAGAGGACACACGTTGCTTTTCAGCCATAGCCCTAGAAGCTTCCTGTGCAGCTGGTGGGTGATGCTGGTGTTCATGCAGAAGAGGGACATGTGTGATCTCTGTCCTGGCATGAGCAGGGGAAGGGGAACAGGACAGCCAGGAGCAGCTTATGTGCTGCCTGAACTCTGCCTGTAGCCAGATGTGCCCAGCTGTGGAGGGCAGTGGCAGGCAAGGGCTGAGGTTTGTGCACCAAAGGGGGATGTGGTCCTGACCCTTGTACCTTCTGCAGGGCTCAGTGAGACCCTGGGGGTCCTCCTGGTCAGTGATGAGCCGCCCTGAGTGGGGCTCACCATGGCCAACAGGCCAGCAGGCCCCAGGACAGAGCAGAGGCCTGGCTGCCCCATGCCAGTGATGGAGCAGGACCCTGGGTGCCAGCTGTGGCTGTGCTCTCATGGGGCAGCACCTGGCTCAGGCACTCAGCTCCTGGCTCTCAGCAGAGCTGACAAAAAGCCCCTTTTATTTTTTAACAAGGGTTAAATCAGCTGCTCTTTTTCTGAGGGAAGGGCTCCAATGCTGCAGAGCCAAAGGTCATTCCCCTCTGCCCCTTCCTTTGGGTTTGGAGGGCTGTGCCCCTCCTGCCTCCCCTCATCCCATGAAGGCAGAGGGGAGGGCAGGGTCATGGAGCTCTGCCCTCAGCAGCCTTTTCCCCATCAGAACAAGGGATATTCCTTATACCCCAAGATGGAGGAGACACCTGCCCCATAAGCCAAGGTCCAGACACACAGGCTCCAGCAAAACTCCCTGTCCTCCATGTCCCAGTGGGTGGAAGCAGTTAAACCCCACTCAGAGAGCCAATGCTAACAGGTTCTAAAGCCTCTGACAAATGAACATTCCTTAGTGGTTTCAATCCCCGTTCCAAAACACATCTCTGTGGGGTTGGTAACCTTAACTGTGATATTTAAAAAGCCAAAACTTTATTTCAGTTCAGAATCCATGCATTGTTCCACAAATGGCTGAGACTAGATGAGAAGGGGAGGCTTCAAGGGAGGTGCTGGGGAAGGAGCTACCCCTGAAAGGGCAGAGGGTGATGGGCAGATGGGGCTCCATTTCTTTCTGCCATCTTTAATAAAATCAGCCTGTAGTGAAGCTGACGGGGAACATCCTATTATCGTGGACAAGCCCTGAAAGACGCAGAGACATCTGGTTTCTGGGAGCAGCAGTGCCAGCTCCAGGTGAGGGGGAAGGCAGGGAGGTACCACAGGTCAGGGATAAGCCTGGGGAAGCAGCTGCTTTCTTCCTTCCTTCATTCCTATATTAAATACCAACATGCAGCTGCTGCCAGGTTTTTATACTAAATATGACTTTTGCTGGGCAAATTACATTAGGATGGATGCCACAGGTATCCATTAAGGTTTATTTATTGTGATACCATTTGTATCTCATGCTTATAAATAACTTATGTTATAGCTTTTGTTTGTAGAAATGTAACTTACATATTTTATTATGCTTTCTGTAAACCTCAAAAAGAATTTTGTCAAAGCAGTGCCTCTTAACAGCAGTCTACACCCTGGTACATAAACCTATAGCAGCATTATTTTTTAATCTGGTGAGGAAGCGTGTTATCCCGCTGCAGTTTGAGAGGTTCGCTGTCATCGTAAACTCCTTGTGCAATAAAACATTAATGAAGCCAAGGAATTACCCTGGAAGGTGTGCATATACTGGGGCTGAGCTCTTCACAGCCTCCTGTGCAAGCAGGGCCCATATTCAGTGTGCTCAGCCCAGTGCCTGCCCCAGGCAGCAGAGCCCAGCCAGGGCAGGCTCTGGCTTTGTTCTGACTCACACAGGGATGGGCACTCACCTGAACCTCAGCAGGCCCTGCCTTGCTCTGCGAGGATATAAAACACAGCTGGGGGACAACCAGCCCAGTTTTACAGTCCCCAACTCTCTGCATTGCTAGACAGGCTCACTTTGCTTCTTTGTGAGGAAATTGCTTGGGCTCTGAGCGGCATCTCCCTTTGACATTCCCCATGCCATGGTTTCCACTGTTTTTAAAGGAGAAAAAAATTCCAGGGCCTTAAGGCAATTATGTCTTTTCAAAAAATGCATAAGGCATTACACATGCTCCATGGATTTCTGTAGCCTCCATGGATTACTGCAATCTCTGTGGATTACTGTAACTTCCATGGATTTCAACCTCCATGGATTTCTGTAGCCTCCATGTGTCACTTTACCTCCACGGATTACTCCTCAGATGCTCAGCATTCCTGGAGCTCAGAGCCTTTGGCTGAAATCCTTTCTTGAACTGAGCTCAAATGTGAACAGCAAACTGATGAAACACCTTCCTTCCAGCTGTACTTCCTGCCGTTTGAAAATGTGCAGAAAAGTAACAATTGCAAAGAAGAAAACTGGAAAAGCCCTGTAAGAAATACAGGTGTGAACTTTTTCTCCCTGTTGGCCACAATTAATAATTCCCATTCTTATCTAAGAAGTGGTGAAATGTTATTGAATTCACAAATGTCAGCAAACATGACAAATATGTGAATTTTTTTTTTCCTTAGGTAAATTATGGAAAACTCAACTCAATCCCAAAGCAAGTTTGTAATTGCACATAGTAGCTTTTCCACATAATACACTGAGTTATGGTTTAAGAGGTTCTGATTTTTATTAGGTCTTCCTTCAATTCATTTTGCATCTCCCCAGCCAGCAGAGCCCCTCCTGCCCAGCACAGGACACCCACTGCTCCCCAGTGTAAGTCTCTTTTTTTTTTTTTTCTGCAGTTTTGGATAAACTTTATGCTTTGTAAAGGGTTTTAACACCATTTTTTTCTGTGGTTCTTTTTTTCCTGATTCTAAAGACCTGGAAAATGTGTTCTTGTGAAATAACACATCAGTACTTCACTAAGTCATGCTCCATCCTCTCTTATTCCACTCTGTGCAACATTCAATTTTCTTGCTATACTTATAGCCTAAAAATGCTTGTTTTCAGTCTTCTTTGTGGTCCTCATTGTCATTAACCACCTGTGCTACAAAGAAATATAGAACATATTGCAGAAAAATAGTTTGAAAAGGTGTCATATAAAGTTTGTACTGGCTTTCATCTCATTTTCAAACAAATGTGTCTTCTAGAGTGAGCTTAGAGGTTTGAACTGATGAGATATTATTTACTATTATGTACAGAACTGAGAATCGTGAACTGACACAAATTCAGAAGGAACACATATTCTTTTTTCTCTAGTTATACACTATTTTTACACTGTTTCATAAAGCGAAAACAACAGGATTATAAATTTTGATAAGAAATGCTGAAAACATTCTTCAAAGTAAGGCTGGTTTTCCATTGTTTTCACTATTATAAATCCTTACATTTAGGCTAGAGA
Source organism: Agelaius tricolor (assembly GCF_023055355.1). Lineage (NCBI taxonomy): Eukaryota > Metazoa > Chordata > Aves > Passeriformes > Icteridae > Agelaius > Agelaius tricolor. The sequence goes on along the minus strand of NW_027269278.1, from coordinate 866,288 downwards.
TAGAAAAATGAAGAAAATATCTTAAAAATAGTTTTCACAAGAGTAAAAAATCTCTCTAACAATATAACAGGGTCCTGGCACTTTCCAAGAGGGTTTATCAGTCAGTTCTCCGTTTCCAAAGTCCTTGTCAAATCATATCCACACCCTTGGGATTGGAGGCCCCTTTGCACTGCAGAGCTTTGGCCACATCTCTCCAGCATGCTCTGAGTGACCTGGAAAAGCAGACACCAAACATTTGGTTAAAGGAGACCTTACTGTGGGAGATACATTGTGAGAGATGGTAAAAATAGAAACTATAATGTGTATTAAATTGAGGGAAAACCAGAGGAAGACTCACCAACAGAATCACCAGGTGTCCTCAAAAGCCAGTTCTATGACATGAAAGTCTGGGCATAGCAACGTGTGAAACATTTGAGAGCCAGCAGAGAAATGACTGCAGCCAGAAGCTTTCCCACCTCACATGGCTGAGAAATGTCCTTCCTCCCCAGCCTGCAGCAAAGGGCTCCTTGGGATGTGCCATGGAGGCCAGCCCCACCTTCCCCCCTCTGGAAGATGCCAGAGTCCAGCCTGGCTGCTGAAAGGTGGGACCAGACCCCTCTGGCACAGCACAAACACACAAACCCCCCAGCAGCTCACCACCTGGGGGGTGGGGTGTGAAATCTGTCTGCTAACATCACCTGAGACTGAAGGACACCTCAGAGCCCAGACATGAACTCCTCCCCTGGAATGAGCACCTTGACTGCTGTTTGTCCCAACCCAAATCTGTGTGTTTGGTCAGATGTTCCTGCCCACGGCAATGGGGCTGGAACTGGCTGATCTTTAAGGTCCCTTCCAACCCAAACCATTCTATGATTCTATTTTTTCAAAACCGAAACACCAAAACAATCCAAAACCCACACAGAAACGATTTAAAGTACCAGATGTGTCTGCACTCCACATTTAGAGTTTTTCAAATGTTCTTTGTCTGTTGCCTCTATGCTCTTTGCTGTGATTGTGTCAGGCTTTGCTGGCTCACAACAGCCAAGCTAATAAAGTCTCCCCAAAACAGCTCCTGAGGGCTCCTTCCTGCACAGGACTGTGGGGACAGGTGCCTGCAAACTGATGGGATCTCAGCAAAGGTCTCTTTGCCAGATCAGAGGCAATAATCCTGCCTGCCTCCACTGCATGGGGATGTCTGGAGCAGTGGGGTGAGCTGGGGCTTGTGTGGAGGTACAGGATGCAATTAGAAAGTTATTCTTTATCCTAGTCCTATTTTTTAATGATTGTGCTTATATTCTTACTAATGGAAATTGATTTCTGCTCAATTTTAAGCATTTGCAGTTAAAATGAGCCTCCTGCTTCACAGAAAAACTAACAGCCACCAGGGCTGAGGTGAAGTGGGACCAGCAGTGGGTGTTGGCCCCTAACCAGCTCCAACTCACCCTGGAGAGGTGGCAGCAGCATCCTCGAGTACTTCTCAAGCCTTTTTAGGGTGGTGCCAGTTTGGGCCATCTGCTCTGGGCTCTTGGGAAGCTCAGGCATCTGCATCACTTCCTGTATTTCTCTTCCCATCATATTCTGGCACAGTTATAGGCTACTTAAAGCAGAACTTTTTAGCACCTCACAAGAATGTTGATTTAGCTTAGAAATATGAAACAGGAGGGGACTGTACAGCTGCCCACCATCCTGCTACCACAGCCAAGCAAGTCAAATAACCCTGTTCAGCCTTTATTACATTGGCTGTGTCAGTCACAGCCTCAGTCATGGCCCTGGGCATCAGCACATCCCTGGGATACGCACTTATACAGACAATTATTCAGAGGTTCATTCTGATGAACCTGTGTGCACGTACCTGGCAAGGTTCCTGAGCAGTCTGATATTGCACTCCAGAGGAATATTACCTGTATTCCACAAATTTCAGGTGTGTAACAAGAGAACTTGTTAAAGGCAGGCTGAGAATCAGCTTTTAGGATGCAAAATGTAGTAGACTTTTGAAGTTAATGTAACTTGTAGGGTGTCACACAGAGCATCAGAAAGCACAGAAGTTTGGGATTTGTTTGCCAGATTTTTAAAAAAACCTTTAAAATATTCAAACTGGTTTAAATCTTAAACAAATCCCAAATTAAACACACATCATTATCATCAAAATTACAGTTGTCTGTACATAGGCAAAAATATGGGATGGTGAAAGAAAATGTAATAAAACTGTAACACTAAGGCTAAGCCCTGACAACTCCACAGTTGTGGAGGGAGTTTTTGGCTTAATGTCTCCTTGGCAAATTTCATGGCCCCAGGACAGTTCCTCTCACAGTAATACCCTGTGTCACCATCTTTGCTGCCCCTGCAGCAGCACTGGGAGCAGAGGCAGCAGCTGATCACAGCTGGGTCCTGGAACACCCAAACCACTCTGAACATCCCCTGGGAGCAGGCATGAAGGATGCAAGACCTGCCTGCACCAAACCCCAAACCCACACCAAACTCCAAACCCCAAACATCAACAACAGTGACCACCAGCGCAGAGTCCAGACTAGAGGAGGTCACAATCCTGAGACCTTGGCCAGTGTCCACAAGTGATTTTTAGAAAAGAGGCATTCCAAGAACTTCATTCAACCCCACAATTGAAAGCATTAACAGCATCCCCAGGCAACAGCAAAGAATAACATCTCTGTGTCCCCTTCCTGATCACAGCATCCCATGGCATCCATGTGCCAACACCATGGAGCTGTGCTGAGCCCTGGGCTTTCTAAACATGCCAGTCCATACTGAGCTCCTGCTGCCTCAAGAGAGTAGTGCTGTTGTAGGGTGGACTGTGAGTATGATTCCATTTTGGATAATTAACCCTATTGGTGCAGGCATGTGTCAATCCCAATTTTTCTGAGCCCCCAGTAAACATGATGCCTTCCCTTTGAAATCAATTATGGGCAAAGAAGATCTCATTAAAACAAAAGAGCAGTACTGGAACGAGCAGTAAGACCTGGTAACTTGCATGCTTGCTATTTCTCAAGAACTGTAGAGACAGTAAAGGAAGTAAAGGAACCCATTCCCAATAAATAAATCAGCAGTGCACTGGAATGAGCCAAGAAAAGATGACTTTTACAGTTATATGTAAGAACATCTCCTACATTTTCTCAACATGAAATAAATAACCTTGATGCAAAAAGGGCAATACAAATATTGCAAATCCTATTTCCTGTTCGTCACTCTTCCAAAAGAAATATAAGACTTGTTCCTAAGTAAAGGTGCTTATACATATCCATGTCTGCTAAGCAAAACACATAATCATTAGAACTAGTCTAATTTCAGTAAAAAGAATATTCTGACAGTCACAAATTTATTCTTTATGATTTACAGCTCCATGGTTTTATCTTCAAGTGAAATATTTAATTTCTTCTTATATTGAAGCATCAAAACCATATAATTAATATGTAGTCAGGCTAATCCTTAAGCACTATAAATCAGAAGCATTATATAAACAAAAGTGTCGTCTTGAACAAGATTGGGAGTGCAGAAAACTACTTATATCCCACTTTTATAATGAGGCAGTGACTCAGAGCAGATAGAAAATGATTAGTTTTCCTTCCAAAGTAGAAAATATTGCTTCCATCTGTAAAGTATAATATTGTGATGTCATAAAGTTTTCCTAAACACTGAATTTACCCTTATTCCCTCTCAATCATTTTAAAAGAACTGCTCTCTCTTATAGAGCTTGGATTTAAATCACAGTAACACACCAAGAAGATGAATGACATTGCTGTTAGATATGGCTAAAATTGGATCCTTCAGCACAGGTGAATGATGAGACAGCGCTTCTCTTCTTGATATATTTTCTTCTTCTATTAGTTTCCTTCCATGGCTGGGATTTCAGTTTGAATTTTAATGTATGCAGTTGCTGCTAATCTTAGTGTCTGATTTTTTTTCCAGCGCCCTCTTATTGTATAGACAATTCATTCTCCAAAGCAGTAATACACTGAGGCTTGTGACTGCCCAGGAGATAAAGCAATTCAGAATAAAGTTAGAGCCAGCTCTGCAGAAAGGCACAGACAACAGGTCAATATTCTCAGAAACAACCCCTCACCACACAAAAAATGCACACCTTTGGAACAAGGCACAGGCTTTCCCTCAGAGGGCTCCCATCCCACATATTGCATTGCTAGGAAGTCACCAGGGGAACATGATGGGCATATCCAAATTCACAGCTTCAGATTTTATTGAAAGGGCGAATTGCAGCCTATTTCCTGGTTTACAGAGTCTGCCACAGATGCACACAACCCAAACTGCAATCAATGCCAGTAGTTAAGTGTGAGCACTCAGATAATCCCCCCCAAAGCCAGTTGCTCCTGGAAAACCATTCAGAGAAAGAAACTGGTTAACTATTTTTCTAGGAAGCAATTTTTCTGATGTGATTTGCATGGTGTTGTTGTTTTATCTTTCTATCTAAAAGACTGATGAGCTTGCATATCTTCTGCCTAATTCTGGAAATATGAAAACAAAGTTTATTAGGAAAAGGTTAATTATATCCTTGCATGATCGGAGGTTGGGTGTAAAGGTTGGGGTAAAAGTTTGAGAGGATTTTTCATCAAAATGAACCCACTCAACTCTGGGAATGATCTGTAAGAGGCTTACAGATCTGTAAGAGGCTTACAGAGTGCATGGGCTGAAATCCACTCTTCATTCCTAACATGAGCATAATGGAGCAAGGACCAGGGACAGAGATGGCAACTGAAAGTGCAACAGGCAGCTCTGTTCTATGTGTAGTAATTATTTTTACTATTTTGGCATGTGATCGGGTGGAATTTCCTAAACATTCGCTTTCTCATTAAGAAGTGTGAGTCTAAGCAACAGTCTTGACACAGGCCATTGGTTTCTTCAGTGTCCAAAGATGATGGTGTTCATTAGGACTGACATCACCTGAAAGAAAATTCAGACAGTTTACATGAACATGGATGCTGTTGTTAAGCTGTGTGATGTGCTGAGAAGGAAAAATGCATGAAACCTTTACTAATCCTGATTAAATCACTGATGTTTCCTGTATGAACTTGGAATTACAAAAGTCCTTCTTCCAAACAAATATTTCTATAACCAAAACTACCAGCTGAAGACAGATAGAAAAAAATATTGCCAAAGCTCATCTCTAAAGCCAAAGTTGAATAAAACCTGAAGTGTGAACTGACATTTAGAGCAGAGTTAGTTGAGGTACAGACTTTGAAGCTCCCTCCAGGATTTTCCCCATTGTCACACTATTTTTAGAGAGCAACACGTGTGCTCAGCAATCTGTCCAAGTTTGAGACAAAACCCAGGCTGCTCTTCAAAATTCTGGTTTTCTCACATTCAACTTTCTCTGTGTAGGACACTGCCAGGACTGGAGAGGAACACTCCCTATTTCAACCAAGGCAATTGTGATTACAGCAAAAGGTCTTTAAACCTGTACCCTTTCCACCATAGTTACACACCCAGCCTCAGAGTTTAGACATTTGATTTTATTCTCTGACTTGCTTTACAGAGCTCTATAGCAGGGATACAGCCACTTCTCAGCTCTATAAAGCACTGAGATCTAGCAGCTCACACACTTAGGTTCTGTTGGCACCTAAGCAGAAGCTGCACAATTCACTTTGCCCTAGAGCCCCACAAAGCTCCGACTCTGAGTCCTCTGCTTGTTCAGCTCTACTCCTGTACCTCTGGTGTGTCTAGCTGGGAAGGATAAGACTTATCTTAGTGATTGGCACCATTCTTGTACAAAGAAATTACAAAATAACGATGGAATCCATTTGAAGATAAAATGCTCTGAGATAGTCCCAAACGCCAAAGGCCACAACATATACAAACCTAAAAACATTACTTAGAGATTAAACAGAGAGAAAATTTGTAAAATGTCACCAGTAAATAGTTTGACTCACATTTATAAAATATCCACACCCTAAAACCAAACACAGAGGAAGTAGAAAATCATTAAATCCTTTCTTGTAGGCCAATGAGCAGCTGTGAGCGGGGTCTCCAGAGAGCTGCCACACAGCAAACTAGCCTGTAATAACTGGCCAAGGCAAAGTCAAACAGCATGTTTCACTAAATGAAAAAGATGAATCCTAGCACTACAAATCACCTGGAACACAGAGATCCACAAATCATTTCAGCATCCAGGTTAGGAACACATGGTCTGGCATGGGAAGGGCCAGTTCTTCACTTGATTTCACAGTTATGCATCACACCAACTGTGCTCCATTACTCAGAGGACAAAAACTGTTCCATTCTGCTTTGGAACCAGAGCAAACTATTCCAAACCTCTGCACAAGCACCAATAGGGGCTTGTTTTCCAAACATGAAGAATAATTATGACTCCTTATAATTCATTCCTTGCTAGGTTTTCATCTTCCTAGCTTGTAACAAAGCCAGTTGTTGGGACAGAAGCATTTTTAAAGTTATAAAGCAAGGAAGCTGGAAGAGAAGCTGCCCTTCCATTGCAAAGGCTGGTTTGCTGTGCCAGGTTATCAACAGAACATTTGCATCACTGCAAGTCCTGTAACTCACTTCTCTTTGCCATATGTTTGGATGGATCCTTTACTATGCTGCAAAAAATCACATTTTGGCAAAAAAACCCATTACAGTAACACCAGAGAAGGCACTACGAGTACTTCTTTACAAAGGATTTAGAAGGGAACATGCACAGATTTTAACAAAATACTTGTCTGCTAATAGCATTCATTGTTTCCATTCAGATCTGAAAAATCACCTTTTTTTTTTTCATTGTTTAGCATATAAAATTTGGTTGGTTTTTAAAGCTCCAGCTTTGGAGAGTCTGCTCTTAATTTAAGATCTGACTAATTTAAATGTCCTTTGGAATTCTTAGTTCTTTCATCATCAATTTTTCCCCTATCGGTAAACAGATCATAATTTACTAATAACACTAGGAAGATTTCAATACTCCAGGATTATTAATTACCTTAAATTTTAATCTGTTTTTAAAAATATTTATTTACTAGAAAGTTTGGCTTTCATATTGATATTTTTCATGTTCAAAGCTAAAATTTCCAGATGAAATGCAGAAAATAAAGCCTTTATTTACCTTGAAAGCAAGAATAAACCCATTATTCCTGAACTAAAAATATTTAACTGTCAGAAACAGCACATCAGCTGAGCTTTGTAATATATAAGAGTTTAAGAACCACGTGCCTTTCCCCCCGCATGATGAAACCACATTAGTCCAAGACAGAATATTATCAAGCTGTCCAGAGCAGCACGGAAGGTTGGTGACACTGCAGCTCCCCTCCCTTGTGACTTTCATATTTCCTTCCTTTTCCCTCCCCAATCCCTCCCATCCTGTTGCCAATTTCCAGGACATGTACAGGAAGAAGGGAGGAGTTGTGGCAGGAGGGAGGGAGGGAGGGAGAGGCAGAAGAGGCATCAGGCAGGAAACACGGGCAGTCCGTGAGCCCAGGCAAGGGATCCAGAGCCCTTTCCAAAGCCTTCCACCTGCCCTCGGGCCAAGCCTGGCATTCCTCCCCGCACAGACCAGATTCCTCCAGATTCTCTTCAGAGTATGTAGCATTTCACCCTCTTTATGCACACTTCCAGTATATATATATTTAAATAAACATTAGTAACTAAAATTTTAGGATTCAACAGTTGAAGCTAAAAAGTGTGAGGGACCCAGTTCTGTACCTCTGTTGCAACAGTTCAACAGGCACTGCCCTTTTTGCCTACTTTTATGAGAATTACGTGCAAATGGCTGAGAAAAAACCCAATCCTGGTGCCAGGACAAGGCATCTGGGAGACACACTGCACACCATAAACTAGAATGTGCCAGCAGCTGATGGACTGAAATATTCTCCAAGCATGTCTCTCACAGGGTATTCCCATCAGTTTTACATCCTGCTGGGAGACTCCCATTCTCCCAGTGTCCAAAAGGGTGATGTGAAAAAGGAGCAGCTACAGGGAATGTGGAGCTCTGCATTTCCCAACAGATCTTCAGAACTGGCCAAAGGGCTGAGTGTGGGAATTCACTTAAAGCAGACCCAAGTCTGCAGCAGAAATAGTCCTAAAATGAGCCAGCAGAAATAGTCCTAAAATAAGAGTGTGTGAACTTAGGTCAGAGCTGACTTTGTATATAAACATGAGCATAAGCACACTCTCAGGACACCCTCAGGACAGGTTTAGCCCCTGCCATGTGCACCAGAGCCATTGTGGTCTGGTTCTTATGTTAATAGCACAATAACCCAGAGCAGGAGTGCAAAGAGCTCCTTCCAAAGCTTCCCCTCCTAATTCCCTACCTTTAGCCAGCAGCCCTTAGCCTTCAAGGGCGTTGATGCGATTACAAAGCAGAGGTTTGTGCTATGCCACGGAGTCACCACAGCACTGCTGGGCAGGGGCAGCAGCTACAGCCTGCACCTGAGCTGTTCACAACACAGCTCTGCCCTGCCCCAGCAGGTTTTCCAACAGTCATTGTCTGAGACCCCATTCCTACATGACAGAGTAAGTTATTTTCAAATTGCAGTTGCATCTGAATTTTTCCCAAGAAGGACTATCACACATCCAGTCTCACTCATCAGAACTCGGTCCACCTCTGTCAGGGGACACCGTGCTCCGGGGGAGGCTGACACCCACCAGAGCTGCAGAAGTGATGCCAGCTGGCCAGTGTAGACTGCCCCAATAGGAAAGCACTGAGTCTCACAGGGTGGAGCAATTTTGCTTGGTCTAAGGGCTGGCTACATCATATTCTGGGAGCAGAACAGTTAACAGCAGCAGTACTGAAAATGTCTGATGAATGAAATCCCTCCTCCTTCTGAAGGATATATTTCATTAATTATTACCTTCCAGAGTGTGTTGACTTGCTCCTGTCTGTGCTGAATTTCATGTAAACCCTCTGTTGAATGTCACATGCTCATGCGCTGCCTGAAGTGCAAGATTTTGTATTTGGGTACCTGCTGTAGCTGACAGATGTTTACAAACTCATGTATCTGCACAGCTTCTTCCTGCCTATCCATCTGTGCTCCCTGTTAGACAGCAAGTTATTCCACCTTAGGCTGGAATAATTGAAGATTGTGACATCAATCCTTAATCTGCATTTTTTAGCTGGTAGCATGCAGAGATTTTAAGTTACAGCTACTAGACTGTCATTTTATATTAATCTAAGCTGCTTATTTAAGATTCAGCTATTTCTAAACAAGTGGCTGTAACTATATGATGCTACAGCTGTTTTTAATGATGACAGGACTGTGATAACTGAGACCTGTGGAATGCACAACCTGCCATAATTTGTAACAGAAATTTCAGGATGGTCTGATGTACCAGAGGGCTGAGCCCTTTCAAAACCTCACAAAAAAAAAAAAAAAAATTAATACCCATTCCTCTCTGCTTTAACAGCACATGAAAAAGCAGACAGGTTCAGGGCTTTCTAGCACAGGCTAATCTTTGAGGGTCCTTAAGCATCTTTTACAGTCCCCATAGTGAGAGCCTCTCTCTGTCCTGTACAGCCAGCCCTCTTGTCTGAGAGGTGACACAGGATGGAGCTGGGGTCTCCTGCAAGCATCTCTACCCCAGTGATGAGTTACACATTATTTAATCCTCTTGGGAGGACAGAACATCAATTTCACCCACACCAACACCTTCCAGTAAGGGCTCAGGGTGGGGCTCAGGGTGGGCTTAGGGTGGGCTCAGGCTGGGCTCAGAGCAGGCTCAGGCTGGGCTCAGAGCAGGCTCAGAGTGGGCTCAGCTCCATGGACACATGCCAGGAGCAGAGCCAGAGGCTGCCCCCACACAGCAACAATAACCAGAGACAATTAGAACAGGGGTAATTATTTTACCCATATCAATTGATATGGAGATGATTAGCAGGGACAAGAGGCAGGGTGGGCTTTAAACCACCCCTTGAAGGAAATGAGAGTGGTAGAAAGGCAGCAGCTGGGCTGTGACCACTGTGCCAGGATGGTCTGGAGGGCACAGTGACCCCTCTGCTGGCTCCAGCAGAGCACTGGACCAGTACACAACTTAAAAAGCCTAAAATGAGTATTAATTACCCATTGACTAACAGATTGCAAGCCTCTTCTGTTTTCAAACTGTTCATAAATAGATTCTAATTTCTTCTGTGGAACAATTAAAAGTGTTTTTGTTATCCTGATGAACTGAACTGTAACCAAAGCTTTTGCAAATAAACACAAAGACAGATGATAAAGCTGGTAATAAGCAGATTGCTCCTGTGTCCTGAGCAGCCACCAACACTTGGCAGTGAATATCATCTTTCACAACAACAACAACAAAGGCTAAGAGCACACGGCTATTTCATGCAGTCATCAAAACAAAATGCACTGAATATTATATTTCATACTAAATACATTACCCTGGCAGTTTGACACTCAGCATTTCAATAGATATTGCATCTCTCTAACATTCTGCCTGAATTTCTGCAGATGGACTTTTAAGTATCAATGGAAGATTACTTTACTTGTCATGCTAAAAAGATTTTAAAGAATGGTTGCACACACTTCATTTTTAATTTTTTATATTTCTTTTTTTTTAAAGGAAAACGACTTATGAATTCAGAAACATGGTTCTACTGAGAGGTCAAAGCCCATGTTGCTGCAGCCCTTTGTGTGTGGTGCTCTTCCAGACACTCAAATCTCTCATTTGATGTGCCCAGCAAAGCACAGGGAGGATTTCTTCAAGTTAAACTCAGCTTACCTAGACAATGCTGGGCTAAGCTGAGAGAAGATAACAGCATTCTCAGGTCTCATCAAACCATTGTGACGTTGTTTTTTTTTTAAACTGTATTTTATTTTAAAGCTGTGAAGCTTCCTGGAGACATGCAAATACTCAAGAATCTCAATTCTCAGTAAAAACTCCAAATGAGTATGCACCAAAGGAATAAAACCCAGCTGGAGGTCATGACTTCAGAAGACATCTTGAGCACACAAATATCTCTCAGGATCACAAACAGACAAAACCAACAGCATTAGCCCATGAAAAATGTGTACTTTGAGGTTCAGTTCCAGAGTCCTGAAAATCAGACATCTGCCAAGGTTAAGTGGGACACATATTTAGTGTCTGCCAGTCACTTACAGAGTTTTGGGCACAAACCAGCCCCCTCACCTGCACGTCTCTGCTCTGACTCCCAGTCAGAATGCCCAGGAACTGCCTCATCCAACCCTGGACCTCCACACTAGCACCATCTCGGCTGCTGCCTTCAGATCCAACAGCAATTAACATCCTTGTAAGCTGCAGCTATTCTAGAATTTCAAATTTACTTTTTTTTTTCCAGATGGAGGAGGGAGTTCATTCGCAGAGAGCGAGTTTCATCACTCACGTGGCAAATCTGCCAGTAGCAGATCACAGAATGGATTGTTACCTTTCCCTATCCATTTTGCAAAGATATTGCTTTCTTTCCAGACTGCAAACATCACTTCTAACTGGATTTTGAATTATAATGTGAACTTTACAAAATTATTGGTGCTATTCATATCACTAGTTAGATTCTATGGAACAGTGATATTTTTTGACCTTCCCCAAACCAGCACCTCTTAGTGTTTATTATCATAACAGAACCACAGCCAGCAAAAATTGAACATTTCCAAGTAAAGTATTACATTGCAGGGAGTAAACAAGGAATAAAACATTTTTATACTTCTCCCTAAACTTATTTGCTTTTTGAAAATACTTATGCAGCACAAAGACACGAGTTTAGTGAGAAACACAGCCAATTTCTCTCGTTTAATTGAAACATTTATGCTTTTTGTTCTGCTAGCAATGAATAGTAATATTGCAAGATAAATACACAAGAAACTTATAGATATGATTGTAAAACAACATCATCCTAATGTTTCCACTTAATTACCCTGAAATGTATTCTATTTAATATTCATTACTCAAAAGCCAATTTAAAAGAGAATGAGGTGAAGGGACTTATTCAGAAAGACGGACTGTCATTCACTGCAATAGTTATCTAATATACAGAAGTTAATAAAGCAGATTAATCTACAAGTCCCTTTAAGCCATCACTGAGTTTAGAACAACTGCCTCTTTGACCCCTAACCCTCCCGCTGCGCACCAGTAGCAGGTGCCAGCTGCGCTGAAATGATGGCTGAGGCGTTTTAAGGCAAAGCCTTTTCTTGCTTTGCTTCTGACCAGCAGCTGACCCTGTAGAAGCGATTGTTTCATGTGCTGGCCTAAAGGCTACACAAACCAGCAAGGGATAAACAAAAGCAGACACGGAGCAGCTGCCTCGCCCGGGGCCCTGCGGCGCCGACACCTCGCGCGGCCGTGCGGAGCTTTGTGCTCCTCCCCGGGCTGGTACAAAGCGCGCTCGGAACTTCTCCCCAGCCCAAAACTGCTGCTGCCAACTGCAGCACAGCTTGGATGATTAAGAGGGGATTCCCAATTTGATTTAGCGCCACTATTAAGACCGTGAAATCTTCCGATAGATCACTAATGATGATGTATTTTAACATTAAAAGTCTTAAAATTAAATTACTCAGTTCACATGATAACGAATCACAATGAGGCTTTAAACAAAGTGGAATTAGAAAAGACACTAAGCTCATTAATTTTTTCGTTTGTTAATTGACAGCACACATAGTGATAACTATACATTTAGCAATATACTTGGGACTGGGATTGCTGCCATTTTTATACATGAACAGTAAGAAGCATGTATAAAAGAGAAGCAACTGTAGCTTTCATTAATATAACACAGCTTTGACATAGTTATTTTGCTGATGCAAATGACACAACCACAAAAACAATCAGAGTAATGATTAAATGCAGTTATGTACATGGGAGACTACTAGTGCAAATGTTAACATATTTAAATGGGTTCCTTCATTAAAAAGATTATATATGATATTAAACCATCAATCAAATTGAAACACTAGAGTCTAAATGTATTGTCACTGGTTAAAGTAAATGACTTTGAGACTGAATTTTGGCTCACTCAATATGATGTCTTTTCTGTTGCTTAGCCACCCAAATCTCTGCTGGCTTGGCTACAGCTGGTATATCCCCATCCCTTTCAATTAATAAAGAAAGTTATGGTAGTATTGGATAACATTTTTAAATTGGGCTAAGAGGCTGAAACAGATGTCCCAGGGAAAATCCTTCTCACTATTTTATCAAAACTTTCAAGCCTTGAGCCAGCAAACGCTGAGCACCCTCATCCTGATTCAGCTGAGCCTTTAAACACATTTGATTTTAAGCATAGGAACAATCACACCTGTGGGTTTGATCTGCTCTTAAGATGAAGTATATGCTCACAAATATGAGTGAGGGTCTTAGGCACTCAACATCTTGCACACCAGTACCCTCTGCCAATGCCAATTAGATTTCTTTGTGATGTGCTTATGTGTAAGTGCTGCTGCCTGGGCCATGAAGTACGTGTTATAAACACAGCTCCACTGCAGGTTTTTATCTCTATTACTGTGCATAACTCCACACTAGCTGTATACAGCACTGAGCTTTATCTGAAAAACAAAAACATCACTTATTTCACTATATAAAAGGGAAAGAAGGAAAGTTCCAATTTATAATACTTTCTCGTTGTAGTAATGCCACTTGATTTTTCATTGCTACTGGCACCTCTGCTTTCTGGTTTCCACTTTCCAGGCAGTGCCTGTTGTGCCGCTTCACTTGGTGCCTCCCATCACTGGGTCCTTGGTCACTGGGCAGCCCAGGCAAGTTCCTCAAGACCTCACCCCCTCTTCCTCCCCAGGACCTCCCATCCCGTTCTGGCTCCTGGCTCCAGGCTCTGGTCTTTGTTCACCTGCATACCTTCCCTCTTACCTACTGCGACACTCCTGTCCAGAGGTCCCTCTCCAGCCCTTGTATTCCACCAGATTCTCCTCTGGCAGGGAATGCTGGCTCTTCCCATGTCCCTGCCAACCATCCCCTCCTCCAGCACTGCTCACCTGTTGTCCCCTGAAATGCTGAACCCTGGAGCACAGCCTCAACCCACAGACCCAGCCCCAAAGCACCTCTCTGCCAGCGCTGGGGCTGAGACATGGAGCAACCCTGCCCATGGCCAGGGGGAACCCAAACACTGCTGCAGTGCTCAGTCTCATCAAAAACCCAGTTCACTGTCCACATGATCTTCCTGAAAATGATGCACAGCAAGTAACCACTGGCACTGCTGACCCTCACTTGGCCTAGCTGTACTTTACATCCCTGCCCAGGAAACACCCAGGAAAGAAAGTGAATACTGGAATGCCACTGAAATCCTGTTTCTATTCAACCAACCATCCATTTATCCCCTCTGCAGCCAGCACAGAATCATTTCAGAGATGCAATCAAGAATTCTTTACCTATTGTGCCTTGTTCATAAACATTTGTTAGAACTGCAGGTGAAAGATGCTACAAAACTCATCAATTTTTGGAAAGAACTAAAAGGAATAGTATTTTAAGACACAAAAATTGAGCTAACAGCCTAATGTGTAGAGTTCAGCAAGATCAGCATTAAGAGAGGGTAAAGGTAGCTTCTTAAGACCAAAAATTACACTTTCATTTATAAAGTGAAGTACCAAAAGTCTCAATTTGAGAAAAATTACAAAGTAGGAGCTTTTTTTTAAAAAACTATTTATCAAAGTGCTTAGAACAGAACATAACATCAATAGGTGAGTGCAGTAAACTTAATACCGTGTTCTACCCATACATCTGAAATTACTTCCCACATTAATTCGGAGTGGCTGTAAGATCCCCTCACCAAGTGGATATATGCAGATGGAGCTCAGGCTGCTCGCCCGGGGCTACGAGCCCGGGCACGGCAAAAGCCGGCCAGAGCCAACAGCCACTGCTGAGTTTCCCAGGGATGCCGAAATTTGCTCCTGAGCATTACGGAGCTGTTTCACTTCCATGTTCTCTATTGCTCCCTCTTCATACAGTCACGTCAACCCATTAAAGCCCCGAGCTGCTGCGGGTCACACGTGAGGGATCAAGGTAGGATCGAGGGGGGCGATCCCACAGCTCCGCTGCTCGGGGCCGCGTCACACCGCGCTGTCCGCAGCGGCCGCACCGCGACCGCCCCGCTGGGCAGCGTGGGCGTGATGGGGATGATGATGATGATGATGATGATGATGATGATGATCATGATGATGATGATAGTGATGCCACAGGACAGCGGGACACCCGCACTCGCGGCCGGGCGGGCGGCGGTTCCTGTTGCGAGAGGGCCCCGGGCCCGCAGAACCGCCCCTGCCCAGCCCCAGCCCCTCCCGCCGCCCGCGGGCCCGGCCCGCACCTACCGCCCGCCGCCTTCTCCTCCGGCGAGGCGGCCGCTCGGCCCCGGCCCCCACCCCGGGCAGTTCCGGGCAGTTCCGGGCTGTGCCGGGCTGTGCCGGTCCGTGCCGGGCAGCTCCGGGCTGTGCCGGGCAGTTCCGGGCTGTGCCGGGCCGGCGGAGGCGCTGCCCTGCCCCGGGCACGATGGGCGGGGGCGCGGGGCCGGCGCTACCCGAGTTCCCGGCGCAGCCCGGCACGGCCCGGGGCACACCGGCGCCGCTGCGGGGCCTGAGCGGGGCCGGGTCGTTGTCCGGCTGCCGCCGGAGCCTCACGGCAGCCCCGAGCCCCGGCTGGGAACTGTGCAGGGGGCGCGCCAGCGGCGCAGGTACCGAGCCGCCAAACCCCCAAAGTGCAGCACAGTTTGGCAGCAGGCCGCAGGTTTTCAGCGCCGTTAAGCGTCTGTGACCCGCTCCTTAACAGGGTTATGCATTACTGAGACCAAACAGATGTCCTGAAAACTGAAACCGCTGGTTAGGAAGCAGCAATCTTGTTCATTAGCTTCTATGATAGTCAAATCGTCCATAAACCCAGTGTTTAATGGCCAGCCAATGAATAATCAATGTCTCACTTTTCATCCGAGTGTGAAAGAGAGAATAATCTAATACGCCGTGCCCCCGGTAGTGCACCAGGCCCTGGGTTCCGCTTCTATTCAGGGCTGATTTATAACCCAATGGAAACCTGATGTAAACATATGATCAATGAGTCCCATCATTGCTAATAATAACCCCCAACCGACACACTCCCTCATCTCCAAAGCCATCCCTTTAGGCTATTAGTTTTGTCCAGCTAATCCTCTCCACTATTCCTGCCTGCTGCTTTTACCTTGGCCATCCGTTCAGTCCGGCAGACTCAGAAGTAATTTTATACGCAGCAGAGAGCGGGTGGAATTGATTTTTCGCTCAGTACTCAGTTCCCATCTGAATAATTATCAATTTTACTGCCTCATAAAGGGAAGAGTCAAAATTTCAAATCAATTCAAAAGAGCTTCTGAGACCATAGAAACTGTGCATGAGAATAAAGGTCAAAGTTGTCAGTGACCTCGGGAGATGATGTCAGATATTAGTACCCTGAATAGTTGACATCAAAGGCACTCAATATGATATGACTAGTGCTAATGCAAATCATATTTATGCTGACTGCTGGAGACCAGCCATTAATATTTAAAAGAGTATGTGAAAGCCTGCATTCAAAATAAATATAACGTATTCCGCAGAATCTGAAGTTAATAAAGACAGATCGCTGCCTAGTCATATGCTGTAAAGTGAAAGATTACTGCATATTAACAGACAAAGTATTACATCAGGACTGCCATAAATGGACCAGCCTGCTGCTCTGCCCCTTCAATCACTGCACGTGAGGTGCAGTGTGGAGTAATCCAACAGCCCCAAACGCTGACTGCTGCTTCCAGGAAACCCCTGTCAGGCGTGTAAAACATAAGAACCTGTAATATGACAAGGGAATCATCCTATTCTGGTAATGATGTCAATAATAAACACCATTAATATTCTTGGAATTTAGTGCCAGGATTATATTAGCTACCATTAGTTCCTTTTCACCTTCAATTAGAACAGCAAGCAAATGCCAACAACAACTGGTGACTGCATGCCAGGCTTTTTACAAATGACGCCCAGCTAGCAGGGAAACACAAATGATCACACTCGTCATTTGCATTTAGTTAGATTAAAAGCCTCCTGACCTGTGAAACACACCTCCTTAAATGCCACTGCATTAGATTCCTGTAAATAAGCATTTCCAAATAGTTTAGTGAGAATTTAAGGGCATGTGGCATGGGGAGATCTGTAGCTATGAACATCTTGGTCTCTCTGTAATGCACTTGGGCTGTGAAAACCTGAGGGAGTTGAGAAGGGGCAATCTCTCCTAAGCACTACAGAGGCCACTTCCTTTTCAGAAGCATGAGATTTAATTTCTATTGTATTTACCTTTAATAGAAAAAAATTCCAGTGAGTCATCTACTGTAAAATAAAATATTCAAACTTGGCAGCATATAGACATTCAGTTTGCACATTTCATTACCAAAATGTGTAGTTCAATGCCAGAATTTTTTCTTCTTCCTCCTAAAATACTTTAGAGACTTTTCTTCCCATTTGTCTATAGAAATGTATTGATGATCTCACATACATTTTTTTTATCAGCAAAAATGAAACACTCAGTTGTAAGATGCTGTACAGACAAGTACAGGGCCTACACTGTTCAGTGTGACAAAAAATACCTTCAGTCCTTGGTTGTCATGAGAACACAGCTGAAGCTACTCAGGGGTTGCATCCCAGAGTGGGGACATTTGTTCTGTCACTAAATAGCCACTGCTACGTGATGTTAAGTACCGCAAAACCCAGGAGAATTCAGAAATATAGTAATACCCCATAGAAAAGGCTGTGAATTCACCTGGTGTAGAACTTCTGGGTTCTGCTGCATGAAGTGGAGCAATCTCTCTCCATCCTGTGAAATATCTCTACCTCTGTGAGAGTCTTCTTGTCTTTAGTGCCTGAAGAAGCAGATGACAATGTAGTCTAAAGTAGCTCAGCAGCTGGAGGAGACAATTGTATCTGTGTAAAAAATGAAACAGTTTTGTAATTGTTTCCATAAAAACAAAAACTAATAATGACATTTCACAGTACTTCGAGAGCTCAAGTTTAATCTATTTGACATTAGGCTAGATGATAAATCACCCAGTCTCGTTTTGGCAGAGGGGCTGGGCAGCTTTGAAGACTGCTTTTACTAAGGCCCCTTTGCTGTTGGGGAACTGGTTATTCATGTTATACCATGTTGTGGGATATCTACATGAAGGATCCTGTAACTGCAGCAAGCCTCATTCAGCACTGTATGAACACTGGCTGCTCATCCTCTGGCAGGATGAGGGCTGACATTTTACTGGTATTCAGTTTCACATTCAAAAGACTGCGGATTCCTGGAAACTAAAATTCTAGTTTCATCTGCCTACTGAGAAGAAAAGGTTAAACCCAATAGAGCTGTTATCCAGGCTTTCCTCAAGAAGGGTTTCCCAGTGTTTCTGTGCCCCAAGGAGCTTATAGTCCATGTCAGGTGCCAAACACTGAACAAGGGTCATTAAAGGCAGTAAAAAGGTCATCACGAACAGCCAGTTAGTCAGTTCACTCACTAATGAGTAATTGAAGTGGCTAAAGTGTATTAAATCCATTAAAAGCAGTGTCCTGGCCTGTGGTTCTCATGCACTCTTCCCTTGCCTTGCTCTGGCAGTGTCAGTGTCATCCCCTGCCCACTGCCACCTCCTTGAGATGGCACCCAAGGGACTCCCTAGCCACCCGGACACAGCCCCCTGTGCTGCCTCCAGTTCCCACCCTGTAACCCTTGTTCCACAGCTGCCAACTCCATCCCAACACAGCCCCTGAAGCTCCTTGTGCAGGCAGCAGCTGAACCTGCTGGGTGCCAAGCTTAGCCCTGATACCCTCTGCAATTCCAAGCATCCCATCCGAATGAGTGGAGTGTTGAGGGCTACATCCTGTTGCCACTAGCTTCAGCAAGAACTTCTCTAGGCCTTTTATAGTTCACAGTATTTATTTTAGATGGGCCACTGGAGTAAGGGATGTGGGGGTTGCAAAAGGAATTAAACTGTTAAAATGCTCATTCTAAGGGAAAAGGGATTAGAAGGATCCAATTAAATGTACCTTGAATTCTTTAAGCTATGCTAATTTGGAGGCCTGCCAACCTTGCAGTGTTCATTTAAACACATCCCTCTAGACACTGGAGTATTTTGATCTGTGTCTATTTAACTCCTTGAGCTCTGTGCTGACACTATTAACCCTTCAGAATCTAAATCTAAACAGCATCTTGCTAAGGGTGTTTTGGAGGAAACACTAAATGGACATTTAGCCAGAGAAGTGGTCTCCTAAGGCTTGATCTTCCAAAGCAACCAGCTGGCTCAGCAGCAGGAGCTGGGAGTCACCTAACAGCTCACAAAAATGACCTGGAGCCTCTCAGCTCTGTCTCCACAGGACCCATGAGCTTCTGAGGGCTGAACTCAATGGTACAAGAGGGCAGGACATTGCTGGAACAGAGCTGAGTCCAAAGCTGTGAGTGTTAACAAAGCCAAGGCCGCAGAACCTGGTACTGTTGTATTCCCAACCAAAACAGTCCTGCATATAAACTAGAAATGCAATGCAATTGCATGGTGGAATTGAATCACCATCAATAACAACAAGTGAGAGATTTGAAAATACATATTTCATAGGAGGGCTCTGCTGTATTTCCTAACCAGTGCTTAACTCTATTTCTTTTTAAATTGAATAATACAAAGTAAATCACTATCATCACTTTACAAAACAGCAGTAGTTCTAAACATGCTGATACTGTGCAAGTAGGTATTTTACACTCGACAGTAAGTGATTTTAGCAGGACAGCAGACAGTCTACGCTATCATTTGCTCATGAGAATCTGATAGGAGTGTTAAGAGCTACTTAAATTTGCCCATAACTATATATCAAATATGCTTCCCTATGCTCATTTTTCCTTTTGATTGCAGACAGGGAGTGTCAAGCAAACTCCCTTGAATGACTCTTTTGGGCATGTGGAACCCTGTGCTTTGCAGAACAATGTTCTCACTAAATCTTAGTGAGACAAGCCAACCAAATAAATAGAACAAACAGGAGCAATGAGGAGCTACCAGCTCTAGGCTATGGACAGATAAATGGGTGAGAAGACAGAATAAAGATGTAATTACAAAGGAAACAGAGAAAAATCTTGGTATAATCAGGAAAAATGCAGTCAAACCATGCTTCTCACTTCTGGTCCACTCAGCTCCATGCCCTGTGTACAAATCATTTGGATCACCAAGCGAGCAGGTCATGGTTACACAGGCACCACCTCCAGCTCTGGGTGTGTCATCAGGGAGCAGCAGCACTTCAGCAGCTTTGTCAGGCAAACGGAGCCCTCTGCACCTCCCTGATGACCAGCTGGGGACAGGGACCGGCCGAGGACATGGATGGCAACTGTGGCACCAGTCACCAGTCCCTTGGGTTTCTGCTTTGCTAGCCGGTGTTCATTTCAGATTTGGGGCCTTACCTGCACTTCTCTGTTATCTGTGTGG
The DNA here is from genome assembly GCF_023055355.1 of Agelaius tricolor. NCBI lineage: Eukaryota > Metazoa > Chordata > Aves > Passeriformes > Icteridae > Agelaius > Agelaius tricolor. The sequence continues at coordinate 845,983 of NW_027269278.1, read as the reverse complement.
TTTTGCCTCCTGTATGCAATTCCAATCAGCCATCAGCTCATTCAATTGCAGGTTGAGCATGTATCTTAGAATGGGTTATATTGTTTTTTAGAAGAGACATCAAGACCTCAGAGGACTTGATGATGCCTTTTGGTCTCAGCAATATGACAACAACCTGCTGGAAGGAAATTGTTTTTCAGTAGTTTAATGACATTGCTGAATCTCTGCAAATTAAAAGATTTTGGTTTGGCAAGGAGAGGGAGTTAAGTGGTATTTTCTTTGTCCGTCAACTGCTTGTAGTTCAATACTGGCATTATTTGCCTTTGAGACTAAAGCTGGAAAGTAAATGGATTTAGCAATTTAACATCTAAATTAGGCAGCAAGACAGAAAAAAATGTTTTACTTTTTCCTCAATGAATAGCATCCTATACTATTAATCATATGAGAATTAGAAAAGCTTTTCAGAGATTAGTGACAAAATGCCAGGCAGACTGCCTTAAAAGGCTCTGATCCACTGAGTCAGCTGTGAGAAAGCCAGGTAAACACTTTGGAAGGGAACTGCTGCAGTGTTTATCCTCCCAATAAAAGCGGGGATGAGGGCTTCCGTTACAGCTGATTTGCAGTGAGGTGCCTCAGAAGGGATACATATTCCTTATAAAGTGGGGAATCAAGAAAGGTATTTACTCAGGATCAGAATGAGCACTCCTCAGGAAAAAGAATTTGGGGAATGGTTGTCCTACACCTGACTGCAATGATAGTCTCAAAGGTTTCACATACATAAAGAGAATGGAGAAAAATGTCACATACTTTTTTTCTGTGAAAGAGAAGTGATCTCCTTGTATATAATTTTTAAAATAAAAAAGACAGCTATTTAATTTATATAAACATTTCTGAAAATGACTTGTGTGTTCTAATCAGTTTAAAACACAATTCCCCCTCACATGGCTTATAGCCTTGAGCCCTACTATTCTGAGATGTTCTTGTGGCACTGATACAATTCAGTGAAAAAGGCAATGCTTGAATCTACTCACAAGGTTGTAGGTGGCCAAATAACACAGAGGACGTAAATTTATATTTCACTGTCTGATAATTAATAATGTCCCAAATACCAACATTTTAAAAGGGATAAAACATTTAGAAAATTAGGAAATACAGTGACAGGTGAGACTATTGCGATGATTAAAATCAAATCAACATTAAGAGCCATAAACTGTCCAATAGTTCTTCTGGACATGTCATTACAGCAGTATGGAAAATAACATTTCTTTAACACAAATGAAGAATTTAATGGCTGACTTGAATATTAATTCTTGATACATGATATTAAGGAAAAATAATCAGTTTGTCACTGCAACATGGAAATTTAAAACAAATGAAGCCTTTTTCAGCTGACTAATCATGGGAAGTAAGCACAGGCATTTGGACACAACCAAAACATGTCTTGGGGAGCTAACATGAAAACAAGTGAAAAAGACCAGCGGGATCCTAAAGATGGAGGCAGAAACCAAATGAGACCATTGTCCATCCAACCTCCTCTTAAAACCAGGGTCAGCACCAGACAGGTCCCTCAGGACTTTTTCCAGTATTTGGGAATATCTCCAAGGATGGAGACTGCACAGTGTTTTGGCCTTGTATGTTTGTACTTCTTTTTTTGTGCTGTAAGGACATTGATAGGAACTGAAGGAGAGCATTGGATAAGCAAATCTAGGGCTTATGATAAAAAAAGTGAGCTGTTAACATTAGGCATTATAGAGTATATAAGTGAGCAGAATATTAGGCATTATAGAGTATATAAGTTTTCTAAAATGTTCCTAAAAAAAAAAAAAAATCAATGATTTTTGATAATTAAACTCCCATATGCCTAAACCACAAAAGTTTGAAGCTAAAACTGGAAAGACACAATTTTCTTACTCCTCCTACCTGCCTTGAGTGAGAGATCAACACTTTTTGAGAGGGAAAAATAAACAGAACACCTGAAAGCTGAAGCTTATTTAGCTTTTACATTTTCTTCTCCCCCTTTTAGTTAGTTCCATTTGCTTTTCAAAGAGATGTTAAAAGTAAACATGGTATGCCAGTGAATTATGGAAATGAACATAACCAGTGTGTCCCATGGAAGAGGTGTGGAGGATAGCAGAGCCCAGGTCATGGCTTGCTGAGCTGGCCAAGGTCAGGTTCAGGCAGAATACCCACCTGCAGGGCCAGCCACGGGCAGGAGCCGTCGTGCCATCACCACTGCGACAAAGCACTCGGGATAACGGGGACATGGGTTTTGTTCTAGAGCAGAATGACCTGAACACTCCTCGTGCTGCGGCTCAGCCCTTCCCTGCCCGCTCCCCCTCGCAGTGCTCCCTCCCAAGTGCTGCCCGGGTGTATTTAGCAGAGGATCCCCTCCCGAAGTGCTGCCTGGGTGTATTTTACAGAGGATCCCAGGATCCCCTCCCGAAGTGCTGCCCGGGTGTATTTAGCAGAGGATCTCAGGATCCCCTCCCGAAGTGCTGCCCGGGTGTATTTTACAGAGGATCCCAGGATCCCCTCCCGAAGTGCTGCCCGGGTGTATTTTACAGAGGATCCCAGGATCCCCTCCCGAAGTGCTGCCCGGGTGTATTTAGCAGAGGATCTCAGGATCCCCTCCCGAAGTGCTGCCTGGGTGTATTTTACAGAGGATCCCAGGATCCCCTCCCGAAGTGCTGCCCGGGTGTATTTAGCAGAGGATCTCAGGATCCCCTCCCGAAGTGCTGCCTGGGTGTATTTTACAGAGGATCCCAGGATCCCCTCCCGAAGTGCTGCCCGGGTGTATTTAGCAGAGCGAGAACCCCTCAGTGCCTCTGCCCTCCTGCGGGCCCGGGGCAGCAGCAGCAGCTCCTGCAGCCACACCTCCACACGCTCATGGTGTGGGCTCCTGGTCCTTCCCGCAAGAACTCCCCTAATCAAGAAACCTGACTGAAGGGTTTGAACAGCTTCCCTGGCAGAAACTGCAGGGTATTCCAAGGTGACCAGAACGTAACTGCATGATTTATTTTTTCTTCCTTCAAATGCTGTCTCCTTCTCCATATTCCAAATTACTTTAGACTAGGACTCCCCAGCCCAAACCCCAAATATTGGACAGGCATCTGGTTCAAAATCATTAATTAAACAGTGCAAACGAATTCAGTGAACTGCAATTGGATGCTGTGCTTTATCATACCAGGTGTGCTTCTGTGGCTCTGATCCTCCCCTGAAGTGTTTTCAGGAAGTACTGAGTAACTGGTTTCTTTTTTCCATGGGCAGATACTTTTACATTCCTCAAATCACATCACAGCTGTGCAGAACAAGCATTATTTACACAATAGCAATGCTGATCAAATAAAACATAACCCCACAGATACTTGTACACACATTAATATTTTTCTTCTGTATAACAAATGCATGAGTTTTCAGTACGATTCCAGGAGAGGCACATTAATAAGTTTAAAAATTCAGGCTTCTATAAAAACACTCTCTGTAAAAATCTACAGGTTTAAAAGAATTTATCCAGTAACCAAAGAGTCACATTCTTTGGCTATTCAAAATCCAAGTGTCTTCCAAATTCCAAACATCAAAATTCAACATCTTCCATTGTTTGAAATATTATTATTTTTTTTGAAGATACACATGAATGTGCTGCCTTGAAAACCTGAGCTATCTAAATACTTAAATTCTTTCTGTAGCCAAGTAAAAGCAATTCCTATCTACTGCAGCGAGTCCTTCAGATACTGAGGTCAGAATACAGACTAAGATGTTACTTCTAAACAGGCAAACAGGCAATGGAACTCATATGATCCTGGGTGAGACACTTCAAAAAATGAGTTATAAGAGTGGCTTTGTTTTGGATATTACTGAAAAAAGGAGTACACATTCATAGAAAATACTGATACTACCATTGACTAATATTAACAGTATTAATAGATGACACAAGAATGATCTTACAGATTTGATGAGATGATAAATTCTAAACTAGCCAATAAATCAGAATATTTTGAAAGACAAAATATTCTCTTGTCTTCAGTAGATTTCAACTTTTCAAATTTACCATTGGATATAACTTGCTATTAGTTTAAAATAATAAGCTCAGGATATTCCAAACCCACTCGAGTGCTTTGCTATCTGCCACAGCTCCCAGTCCAGGAAGAGTGGGATGGCTCTGTTCAGGACTCCAGCTGTGTCTTGCCTTCTGCAGGAAACCTCACCTCACCAAGATTTATCACAACCCAAGCCACCTCAGAGAGACGCTTGTTTTTGTGCCTAAATGAGCTCCTTTAACAGGCTGTGTGCTGGCACAGGTCCCAGCTTGAGCCCACCAGCCCAATCCAACCATCATCTTCCTCTTAAGGATTCTTGTTTAGGGAATTAAGCATTGGATATATGGGAATGTTCCCATTAGGCATGTTTGACTATACAGACCATACACTGACTTAACTGAGAGCAACTTACCACTTCCATGGACTTTCTTTATGTCTTTCTTTATGAGCAAAAATAAACGTGAGTGTTACCATCTTTAACTACCCTGGATTTGTCCCCTCCTACAAGACAAGGACAGCTCTGAATGAAAGTATCACAAAGAAAAAGTCACAGTTTGAATTCAGGCAGATATTATGTAAGATCTGCTGTTTTCCTGTGGAGAAGTGGGAACATGGTGTACTTTAATTTTAAAGTTTCCCAGTTTATGGGGAATACACAGTGCAGTGACAATTCACAGATTGAAACTAATTGCAGAGTAGCTGGATATATGAGGATGCTTTACAGTGCATGCAGGAAACAAAATGGGTTTGCAAGTATAGAAATGGAAAAAAAAAATTGCATTTCTCTCTTTTACAAGCCTAGCGGGAGTTCTCAAAAAGCTCTTGTTTCACATGGCACTTCAGTCATACCTGTATTTCAGATGTCACTATATAAATAAATTCATATAAGAGAACTGAAAACTGCATTTGAGCTGTTCTAGATCCCTCTCATTATACCAATACAAAGCCTGTGGTGGTATTATTTCATATTTCACATAAAAACTCCCAAGATGAGTAATTGCTTACTAGCAGGTCACTGTGGGATACTGAAAACAGCATTTTGACACAGGCCTGAAGTACATTGTCAAAGTGGTCGTCCCTGTTCAACTTGAAGACACCAAAGCTGACATAATTTCCACATAAGGCAGATTTGAGTGGAGAGAAACAGATGGAAATGCCCTTGACTTTCAGCAGATGAACTTGATCCCATGAGAGAGGATCTGATTACATGTTAAGAAAGAAAGGAAGAAAGAGAGAGGAAGGAAGGAAGGAAGGAAGGAAGGAAGGAAGGAAGGAAGGAAGGAAGGAAGGAAGGAAGGAAGGAAGGAAGGAAGGAAGGAAGGAAGGAAGGAAGGAAGGAAGGAAGGAAGGAAGGAAGGAAGGAAGGAAGGAAGGAAGGAAGGAAGGAAGGAAGGGACTTTTATTTAAGCAGCTGCAAATCTAAAATATTTTGATGGCACTATCTAAACTTATTTTTTGCCTCTATTTTCATTACTATTTGGAAGAAATATGTAAAAGATGTAAAGATGCAAAAGATGTAAAAGATCTGTTAAGTAAGCATGACTAGAGTTTAAAAGCCACCAAGCAATTAGTATGCAAAATTAAAATTAAAAGCTCCTAATCCCTGCCACTGATGTACAGCCAGACCATGACTGGGTCTATCAGCATGAATTCCTCAATCTGAACAGAGTTGCAACACATGGTTTTGTAGTTTCTCATGCCTCAGCCACAGCAAAACCTGGTTTTGATCCACTACCAGAATGGTCTCTCGGGTCCCTTGCTGACAGATACACACCCTAAATGTATTCCTCAGAAAGCTAACATGTCCTTTTCAAAAGCCTCTGTTTTACCAGTCACCGATGGGAATGACTTTTTAATTCAACTCCATGTTTATAATATAAAAATAACAGCAACTGGTAAATATTTTTGTTGCTATTAACAAGCAGTAATGACTTTTGGATCCATCGTGCAGCAGATCCCAGTGCAATCCTCTGTACAGATTCCTGTGCTCACAAGGTCTCATTACCATGTTTTCTTAGTACCTTGTAACAATTTAATGCTCATCTTCACAGCACCCCAGAGGGAGTTTGTCTTCATGACAGTCTTTCTCAAACCTAAGGCAATTAATGAAAGTGAGCTAAAATAGTGCAAGAGCACAGCAAAGCCAAAGCTCTTGCCCACCATGGAGCAGCCTGACTCAACTGAGCCCTCGGATGTGACCTGGACAAACCTGGTCTGCACAGAACCCAAGTGCCAGACTTGCCTTTGTTACTACTCATCATTCTTGGCAATTTTAACCAGAGGAAAATACCACAAAGCTGTAGGTTTTTGAAAGGATTCTCATTAAGAACAGCCCACAATGAGATGCTCGGCTCCTCTGCTCTCCGTGCTGTCCTGGCTGTGATGACAGCTTGGATCAAGGAGCACTGAGCTAAGTGGGCAGTACCTGTACTGGTTCACAACCCAAACATTGCCTGCTGGGAGCGGGAGTTATGACAATGCAGTTGTGATTTTATAGTAGGCAATTAAAAAATGCCCTAAAACCTTGCCTGAGATTGCACAGATGGAGCATCATTTAACACGTATTGAGGCCTAACCTTAAAGTGGGTCAGCCTCTGCACAGCTCTCCTTCCCATCCAAGCAAATTCCCACCTGCAAATCATCTCCCTGCCTCATTTCAGTTCTTTCTCTTAATGCTACTGGTTACCAGCAATGACAAATTTACATCATGCAATTAAAAAAATGAAAGGAAAACATTGTTTCCAAACACCTAATGCACTGAAGTACCACCCATTTGGTGTCACCTGATGTAGGGTAGAAAGGCATAAGCTACTGTTTAAAACACTAGTGTTGGTCACCACTTCTAGCAAGTGGTGAATTTATGCAAGGGAATTTATGCATTAGGGTGTCAAAGAAAAGTAGATGAAAAAAAAAAAAAAAACCGACTGGGAATACAGTCAGGTAATATGCTTTAAAAAAGTAACTGGGGTCTGTAAGAAGCTGGAATGGTAAATTAGAATTACAGAAGAGAAGAGGAAAGCAAATATTTAGCTAGGAAAGATGATCACAAAATAAAATCAAGCCTTCCTAATTAAACAAAAACTAATTTATGAATGAGAATCCAGAATGGTTTTCACATTTGGAAATGGCGCTGCAGCACCTCTCTTATCTCAAATGCTACAGTCAGGAACACAGGGTAACTGGGGAAGACATACCATTCCAGACATTGTTGCTGCACAGAAACTAGTTCCAAAGGGTGTTAAATCTCTGTTACTAAACAGGAGCAGAATCTAAAAGGTCTTTGAAAAGTAAAACATAGCAAAAAAAGAAAAAAGTCTTATAGTGTACCTGAATATTAATTTATTTTAATACTTTACATAAATAAGAGATTTCACTTACAAAAACTTAAACTCCATTTAGCTTCCTACAGTGTACTATTTAATACATCCCAGACAAATAATCTTAATTACAATTAATGTCTTTGACAAGTCCTGGTGTAGTTACTGAGAAGATCAATGAACTTCAAATTCTGTGGGGAAAAAAATAAAACTAAATACAAAACTGTCTGTGAGACCAAGTGGGAAGACAGACACTGGTTTTGGAAACCATTGTTGAAGAGTAAAATTCTCAGGGCACAAACAAGACAGAAAAGCAAGAGTGCTGTAAATTAACCTGAGCTGCTCTTCCACTATTAAATTCTCTGTTGAAAATGTCAACTTCACTAACACAAATATATACCTGGCTTCAGAAACAAGCAAAGTTCTGGATCTCGGAAAGGAAGAGCCTTGAGTTTGTAGCCGTCGAAGCATTACATCCTGCAGCCACAGGTCCTTCAACTACTTGGTGTAAAAAGCAATGAAAGAGCTCAGGAGTTGTCAAGAAGGCAATTATGTACTTAATATGGAAATTAACTGCAAGCTGAGATAAAATATGGATGATGAGGAAAGAAGCTGGAAAAACCCTAGGAACCCCTTAGACTGGGAACATGAATTCTAGGAAGTATCCTCAACTGCTGATGTTCCATCACTTTCATTACTTCAAAAAAAAACCACCCTGTAATTAAAACCCCTTGATGAGCAGAAGGGATTGGGTGCAGGAAGGGAGCAGGGGAACACGGGGCTGTCCCTCCCCAGAGGCACTGAGGAGCCTGAGTCTTGTGTGAGAGTAAAAGCTGCAGGAGAACAGGAGAAGTGTCCTGTGCTCATGGATCCATCTCCAAAGGGCCCAAGGGTGGGAGCAGCCAATTCCGAGAGCACCTGTGCTGAGGGACTGGTGGTGCCACTCCCCACCCCGCCGCCATCAGGGCACCAGTGCAGAGCAGTGTTTCAGCATTTATTGAACAAAATATGAACTACAGTGCCAGGCCTGAGTAGGTAAAAAAAGAGAATGATCTCCTTGTAACATTTAGCAGGAGCTTCAGGGGAATATTTTTATACACGATGGATACTACTGAACATAAACTAATTTATGGAGGTACTTGGAATCAGGTCAAGAACAACTCCTCAGCTACTGAGGATATGCTTACATTTATAATCCCTGTAGTGGAAGACCAAAATACAATTTTATAAACTCCTATTGTTAAAAGAAACCATTTAAAGAAATTAATTCAACATAAAAGTGACTTTTGACATATTTAATTCAAAAATTGTTTTTGAAATTCATAGCTCCTATCAAAACAACAACTCTGTAGAGATAATCACTGAAGTCCCTGTGCTACTACTGAGTTAAAAATCAAATGAAAAAATCCAACTTGCACCAATTTCTTCTTGCTGTGGGAGAAATTGCATCTCACTACCTTAAAATACATTGGCTTTCAAAATTCTCAGTAATTTCATTTAACCCAAAGTTTTGCCCTGCACTTCATGGCAATGTCACACAAATTAAGAACTCTCTGTGACTCAGGGGTGATACAAAATTCTGATAGGAATATGAAAGGGGTTTTAAAAGATATTGGTGAAACTGCTGGAGAGGAAATACAGGCTTGAATTTGGCTGCCAATTTAATGAGCTACTTACTGAAAGACTCCTCAGTACAACCAAAGGTGCTGGAAGAAAAAGGTGTCTGTGCAGAGGGAAGTTCCAAGGCAGCCAACAGCAGTCTGGGCTGCTGGGGCTCCAGGGAACGTCCCCAGGCTCAGGACCCACAGCCACCCCTTCCCTCCCTCCCCTGGATGCAGGAGATGTCAGCACACACAGATTTCCCCTCAGCTCTTCTCTTTCATTGCTTTTACAGGATGCTATACATACATATTGGCTTTTTGCAAATATTAAAATGGATTTTATATGTGTGATGTAAAAGTAATTTTTCTTTAAAGATATCATTTTTATTTCTGTTGTTAATTAAACTTAGACATAGTAGTGAAATAGCTATGCTTGTGTTAAAATGCCTGCTTGGATGGGATAACATCCAATGAACACAGGATGAGGACACCTGCTACAGATACGCCAACTATCAGCACTCACCATCTGAAGAAAGTGTGGACCAAGGCCCAAACTGGAAGTGATAAAGGAGCCAAAACCACAGCCAAGAAACATGCATGCTCTAAAAAGGCGGACCCAAAGAGGGACCATGTAAAATAGTTCCTGGAATATGTAAACTATTTATGGATAGGCATAAGGGTCTATGAATATGCAACAGGCTGATGTAGGGGAAAAGGTATTTAAGGGGTATCCCCAAAGGTAACAGTGTGGTCTTGGCTGAGTGCCAAGATGCACCTGCCATAATAACCTTTGCTCCATGTCCTTGTCTCCTATTGTCCTTTATTAAACTTTTAAATTTTCACAGGAGACTGAACGTGTTTTTCACGTAGGAGAAGCTGTAACAAAGAATGATTTCCTTATCGCTGAGTTCATTGCAGCAGGGCTTCTTCTAACCAATTTCAAACCAATAAACACTTTGGATGGTAATAATGTACCTGAATCATATTTTAACATGTGTGAATTAGATGAAGACTTTGGTGAGATTAAACAAAGGTTGTGAGAACTTATCATATTTATAGAGAAAAGCAGGTTTTGCCTCTCCTCCTTTCCTATTTTTATTATTCACCACTGCCCATAAAGATGGCTTGAGCTACACTTCAGGCATTTAGAATGCTGGGCAGTGCAAAGAAGTGCCCAGACAAAAAAGGAAAATGTGAATCATAAAGATGAGAGAGAGCTTCAAAAAGTGTTTTAAGGCTTCCATAACTACAAAATGTGCAGAAAAGCTCTCAAATCAGCACAATGAGTGTGTCCAGCACCAAGATAAATTTGCTGAAAGAAAGCGATTCTGAAACACAAGTTAGAAATGCAGCACAATATATTGTGGAACCACCACTCCAGGAATGAGGAGGGCAGAGCAGTGCTGCTCAGAGCACTGAGCACGCCACTGCCAAGCTCAGCTGTTGCTGAGAAATACCTGTTAGACTGCAAGAATCCGTTTAACCAAAATTTTGAAGAAGACCTGTTATCTTATGAAGTTGACACTGAATGGATTACCACACTAAGTTTTGAAATACATGTTCTGGAAGCAATTTAAAGCTCATTAGAAATAATTGTGTCTGGCCACTGGAAAATGTGGTAAAATTTAATCCACATCCAAATGCTACCTGAGCTGTGAGCACAGGAAATTGTTTTGTGCTACTGTGGCTAACCTCCTTGCTGACCCTTAGCAGTAACTGCTACAGCAGCTGAAAGCTGAAGCAAAATTAAAAACTTACATCAAAGTATATCATGACAGAATGTAGATAAATAAAAACAGCATATTGAAAATATTATTTTTATGTCAGCTTCCTCTAATGAAAGGGAAGAGGTTTACTAAAATGTAAAGAAACCACAAAACAAAAAATGGATGGTCGCAAGATGCATCGAAACATTCCTGTGCCACTGGGAGTTCAAAAACACACGGTAAGGAGACCTGTACATACAGAATTAAAAGTGAAATATATTGGGGATGAAGAATGGTGAACTACACTATTCCAACTCCTCTCAATTCTCTCTGCTGTCTATTTTAAATCACTATCGCTCCCTCAGACCGGCTCCAGCCGTAATGGACAAGACACAACAGCCCTTGCCAAGAAGCTGTGGAGCCCCAACAAGGATAATTGCCTGACTAAGTGCATCCTACGCCAGGCTTCCCATCTTCTGAGCAGATCACATTAGCAATGGCATCTCAGAGCTGTCTGCAGCACAGGATCAGTGATAAATGAACAGCAGGAGAGGACACACCAGCATTCCCCCAAGCGCACAGCTGGATCTGTGCAGCACAACTCAGCACTCACCAAGGTGCTCCTCTTCAAAGCTACAGAAAAATTCATCTTTTGAATTTTATTCCCTGACAACTGAACATACGTGCATATCTTAAAAACAGGCATTTGGGGATGATTTCTGCTTTGCACTCAAACACATGGAATCACTATATGCCAGTCTAGGGAAAAAAGAGTCTCTACTCCAGTCTAATACTAAAGATTTCAGCATCCAGACTCACAAGCTTTTGTGTACATTCACCCTCCCAAACAGTTTTACCCTTTTTTCCCCCTTCTCTCTTCAGTCCAAGCACAGACCTTACAGCTCTTAGAGAAATGAAATGGAGGGATCATTCAGAATAGACATCACAAACTTAGGTTAAACTGAAGACAGATAGAAAGAAAGCAACACACTGGATGACTAATGTTTGTTTCAGAGTCATTTCCACTGTTATTTCCTGCACACAACAGTACAGGACCCACATAGAACAAAGCCACATATAAATTTTAGCTGATTTGCATCACCTGAAGAAGGCCATATGTGTGAAGTATCTCTGTGTTAGTCAAAATTGCCTTGATTGGTGTAGTCCAGGCTCAGGAAGAATGCACATGATGCCAGCAATCACCACCATGGGTGAGAAGAATCACCTGATGCACCTCACTTCTGTCACTAATTCCTTGTCAAAGTGTTGACTGGACAGAGGTGTATCTCAGATCCCATTTTTATATACCTGTAGGTTTACATAGCAAGAAAACTCCCAGTTGACCTAGGACATAACTAGAAATTTTTGTGTTTCATTTGGTGCAAATGAAATTCCTGAAAACAATACCTTTACATGCATTTTCTATATATCATTGCATATGAAAGAGGAGGAAAAATCCTGTTCTAAAACAAATTTAAATTTCACTTACCAATGAAAGCACAATACCATGAAGCCATATTTTTTTTTATTGCTTTATGTTCTGTTCTTCTCAGAAAAAGGAACAGCCAGGCTGAGCTATACTGTCTGTGGAGAGGGACCAAGTCTTTCCCTACAGAGCCAGAGACAGAAACTCAGTGTCAAGGGCATGGCAGGGAGGAGAGGGGAGAGCCTCACAGCTGGAAGCCAGGTGCTCAGACAAGGGTTTGCCAGGGCTCCAGGTGGTGGAAAATAGAACTTCCTAGGGATGAGAGGAGCCTGGGCAGAGTTTATGGCAATCCTCTCAGTCAGTGGATTAATTGACAAAGAGATTGAACGGAAGCGCCTTCCTGCAAAGGACAGTGTGAGGAAAGAAACTTCTATTTCCCCCCTCTGCTTCATGCCATCACCTTGTGTTTCTCCCAGTTTAAAAAGGAAATTATTATAATATAAATTTCAGTCAAATCTATCTTGAGTTAAAATGTGTCTTTGATCAGCTCTGAGGAGCTCACCATAAGCTGCAGGCACATACAAGAGGTCTGGCTGACTTGGTAAGATAAATGAGCACATTCTGTCTGGTGTCATCTCCTGACATTTGCTGTGCATTTCCTATTTTTTTCTAATACTTCAATCATAAAACCATGCTGAGTGAGAAAATCTCAACTATTTTTGTGATTTTAAGTTATTTGGAAGAATGGTACAGAAGAAAACTTGAAAACTGAGTCCCAGGATTAGAAGGCATGTATGAGTTTATTCTTTTATCCAAATCACACAATTTTTCAGAATTGGAAAATTCAGGGTCTGGAAACACTGTTCAAGAACCCAAAGTGAATTTTATGATCATTACTTGCTTTACTTGTTTGTTTTACCCCAGATGTCTGCCAAGATTACACAGGCTTAAAAGACAAATACACTTTAAAAGATCATAGACTTTTATGGATTACAGTTTTCCTTAAAAATAAAATTATTAAGATTTTCAGGAGGGCATTGGAGAATAATGCAGAATTCCTTTACATCAGTACTTTTATAGGAATTTGTAAGTTCAAAAGATCATACTTCATTAATGAAGCACATTTCCAGAAGTTACATTTTTCTGTACACTGGAACAGAAATCTCAGAAACTACCACTTCGTGACAAAAGCTAAAAATCCTAACAGCCATGATTCAGTGCTGATCAGTTGTAGTATCTTGAAATATTTACAGTGGGCAGGGAAACCTTCCCAGAGCAGTGTGAAATGGGGCTGAGTGGGGCTCACTCCATGCCCAGAGCCCAGCAGGGTGATGGCCAGGCTGTGCTATCCAGCTGTGCCAGCTGTGCCAGCTGGATCCTGTGAAATCCCTGTTCCCACATGGACAGGGTTCGTGTGGGAATAAATCCTGGGGTGGATTCCCAAGAGTGGGCTCTGCCCAGAATAAATCCTGGCAGTCACTCACCCAACAGAAAAGCTGCACAGTTCCTCTTAAGTCACACCTGAGTACTGGAGGGATCACTGATGGGACCCTGATGTTCACATGCATGTGCTTTAAAGCAAAATAAACCCCACAGACGCTGGGGGAGGCTCTCTCCCACACCTCAATTTTTTCTCTGCTTTTAGCTGATGGGTGATTTTAAATGTTTCTTCTGGAGGAGATTAAGCACAGTACTCCTCTTAAACCTGTGCTGGGTGAAATGTCATCCTTCCCTAGGAAAGCAGTTATAATATACATGGAAGAGGACATAGGAGAAAGCTCTTGGGGGCAGAAGATACCCCTGCCCATTGCAGGGGATGTACTCAGTAACCTTTAGCAGGTCCCTCCAACCCAGCCCAGTCTTTGATTCTCTGCTCACCTCCCCTTTTCTGTGGTGCACACCTCTGAGGAGATGCCACACAGTCCTAAGGATCTCTCCCATAATTTAGCAAAGAGGGTGATCAGACTTTGGACACAGCTCCCACAGGCTCCACGCCTCTACTGCTCAGTTTTTACTCCCAGATCTGCACTGGGCTCAGAGTCCCTTTCCCACCACACAATTAAATCCCAGCATGAGTCAGAAAATGCTGTCTGGTCCTTATGTGTAAGAGCTACCAATACCTTAGGGCTGGGAATTTTATCAACTGCATACACACCATAAAAGCTGCAATTGAAAACAGAAGGTTTCTTTACAAAGGTTTTTGGGGATTTTTTGGGCATGAATTAGGAATGAAACAGGTTGAAAACAACTCGTGTGGTTTACTCAGCAAGGTTTAGAAACTTGATGCCAACAACTGAGCTGAATGGATGCCCAATAATATGGTTATGTTTTTCCTAAGTGCAGAAAGGATGGTAAAGGCTGATGGAAATAAATTAAAATAAAAAATTAAAAAGGAAAATATGATTGCATTGGGATCAGATACCATAAGACAAATAGGGCTGAATCATCATCATGACTACACTTTATATTTTTTTAGGTCAGCTAAAGGTTTGCCTTTTATCTTTCACACATTTTCAAAGCTTGTTTTTATTTTGCTTAATCATTTTAACAAATTTACTTAAGAACACAGCTGAAAAATTTTGGTCACTTACAACACAGTACATTTGCAAAAGAAACAAAAATTATTTTGCAAAAACTGAAAGTTACTTGTGTGTAATTTTTTTTCTGTTACAAATAAATGCTTTAGGCATTGCACAGATACTGTTTCCATGTCTGACAGATCAAATGCAACATCACATTTGAAGTTTTTTATAAAGGCAGCCATGTAACAAACAATTTCCAGACCGAAAAATCAGTCTGAATGAATGCAGTAAAAGCAACTTTGATGGGCCAATTTTCTTTCTTTAAATGAAACAAGCCATTAATGGCTTTTCCAGTTTACACAAACTACAAATGAGGTTTCTCTACAAAAACTTGGTAATGTTCCTTTCTAAATATTGAGAAAGCAAAATCATCTGCAATGTCAGTTGGGGTGTAATACCAACTGCTAGTGTCAGAGACCTGTTGCAGTTGCAGGCATGAGTGGGAGTAGTAAAATGGAGCAACTTATTATAAACACTTTTAACAGTGCTCTAGGGTAGAGCTGTTATGGTCCTATTATGTTTTGGAAGAGCTGGAATATAATTTGAATCCATAAAATCATCCCACACCTATCAATCAGCCTGGACCAAACACCTCATGAGTAGGTGCATCTTTGCTGGAACACATCTGGAACACATCTGCAGCTGCCAGAGTGCCTGGGGTTAAAGGGGACATGAGCAGCCCTGGGGTAAAGGGGACATGAGCAGCCCTGGGGTAAAGGGGACATCAGCAGCCCTGGAGTAAAGGGACATGAGCAGCCCTGGGGTAAAGGGGACATGAGCAGCCCTGGGGTAAAGGGGACATGAGCAGCCCTGGGGTAGAGGGGACATGAGCAGCCCTGGAGTAAAGGGACATGAGCAGCCCTGGGGTAAAGGGGACATGAGCAGCCTTGGGTAAAAGGGACATGAGCAGCCCTGGGGTAAAGGGGACATGAGCAGCCCTGGGGTAAAGGGACATGAGCAGCCCTGGGGTAAAGGGGACATGAGCAGCCCTGGCACAGGAGCAAACCCCAGGCCAGGGACCAAGAGCTCCCGAGGCCTGAGCCCTGCACTGCCAAGATGGCTCTGGCTGCAGCAACTCCCTGGGGATTCCCCAGTCCTGGTGGGGATTCCCCAAATCCAGCCCTGCTCAAGAGTAACAACTCATAGAACTTTTACATCACATGCCAGGCAAAGGATTACCCTGCAGAGGAACCATTAATGAATACCTACCAATGGACACATCACTTTACTGGCTTCTCTGAAGGGAAGAATTCTGTTTGGAGATATCCATCAACACTTAAATGCTGTGATTTAAAAAATAACAGAAAAATATTCAGATCTTCATCAGAGCTGAACACAGCAATGGATTCACTTCTAAAAGAAAGAAAGAAAGAAGCAAACAAACACATTTGCTGATTACAGAGTACAATTAAATGGATTTACATATACATATATATATAGGAAGGGTTTCACACCTCCAGGCCATGCAGCGCCCGCTCTGCTCTGGGGTGGAGATGAAGTCCAGCCACAGCCCTGCCAATCAACGGCAGCACTGCATGGACAGATGGACAGACAGACAGATGAACAGACAGATGGATGGATGGATGGACTGCTGCTGCCTGAGGCAGCTCCACACTGCTGCATCCTGCAGCCACCTGCCCCAGGCTCTGCAGCTGAGCTATAGAGGGGAAGAGGCTGACATGACAAATGTACTTTAGACCTTGCTTCTCTCTCCTTTATGGAGTTCCTCACATTTGGAATCCAACAAACGAGTTAAGCACACCATGGAGAGCTGTCCAGTAATAAACTGGGATTTAAATTCAAATCTCACTTACCCAAGATATTCTCAAAGGGCACAGATGACCCACGTCATCTCATACCTCTGAAAGCTCACTAATGGCAGCTGCATTTTTACCGAGGTAGACTTCCAATACAGCTCACTCTCAAGAGAGGGTGGTCAATTATCCAAATGCAGCAGATGCCAGGTAAGCTACAGAACTGAGCTGTGTTACTAATTCTCCTAAGTCATCCCCATTCCTCGGCCTTCTGAGCACCCCCCTGGCACGGCAGGGAGAGGTGCACAGACTCACTATGGAACTTCATGGCATAGAAAGCAATCACCTTTTCAGATTTCATGGCAAGGAGAGTAAATTGACAGCCAAACCCTCCAAGCAAAATGTAAGCCAGCAGCAAAGGCTGCTGATACATCCAGGATACATCTTAATTCAGAAACTTGAAGCATTGAGTCCATATTCATTGACCAGGAAAGACTGGAAACTACAGTCAAATTTTATAAAAGCCAGGGTCAACAGAAAGGCTTTGGCAATTTATTGCTTCTTTTATAAATCAAATAAGATGGAATAAATTGGTTTTAAGCAGAGTATTATTTTTAAGTGTTTCTAACCATAAGCTTCAAGGAATCTGGCTAAGGCATGAACTTAACCTGAGCAGTCAGCTCAAGCTCAAAGGAATTCAAGCTGCAAAAAACAATACTGAGGTTTAAGTCCCTGTAAGTGGGCAATAACTGATCTTACAAAATTACTGCCTCATGAGAAATGCATTCTCTTCTTGTGATTAGGAAACTTCAGTCTCTGCAGCAGATTGGATCTTTCAAGTTTGTACCTAAACCTTAATAGTTAAAACACACAATCAAAAATTTAGTTCTTCATAATCAGAATAATATTGAAGAAGCCATCTTACTGCTGTTCATGGTTTTATTTGCTTAAGAAATATGATTTGAATTTGGACAAATATGTAACACTGTCAGTTTGGTGAAAAGATTGTCCTGCTTGTCCCAGTAATCCACAATTGGAGCAGCACAGGATCAGCCAGCCCAGTGGCCAGCTCAACTGCAAGTTTTAAATGAGCATGAGATGAACCCATCCATGGCAGGTAATTTTTCTGTGAGCTCAGTGTCTGTGTCTGTACACTCAGGTATTTTCTATAGGCAGCTTCATGCACTCACCCACAGACATCAGGTGTGATTGAGCTGACTGCAGCTCTGACTAAACCTAATGATTTCATTTTTCCGACCCATTTTCTTATTGCAACCTCTTTCTTTTAGAGAGAACAGAAATCCTTAAACCCAAGCTTCAGCTGGGAGGAGCACAGGAAAAGATTGCTCTGGGTTCCCACCTAGCAAAGAAACACTAAGTGAAAAAACAAAAAGGTGGATATTTCCCTGAACTCATAACTGAATTTTCATGGATGTATCTGACTCCAGGCTAAGAATCTTAGACTGCATTCTGGTATTAGTATGGAAAAAACAGATTAAACACTCAACATCTTACCCAGGCAGCCTGGAAGTAGACTAAAATACCTAAGGAGAATCACCACTGTTGGGGGAAACCAGGCTTTGCCTGTCTACCTGTGGGTACTCAGGCTTTGCCAAGGCCACACCTGCTCATTCAGACCTGACCCACAAACTACAGAGCCCACATGTTCTGAATACAAAAGACAAATAAACTTTCCCAAGCTGTGGTACTGCAATTGTCATTGACAGCTTGACATATCAATATTTCAGGAAGAATAAATGACTTTCATATCCAGGGGGTTGGTTTTCTTGGTTTGGTTATTTGTGTGTTGTTTTTTATTTTGTTTTGTTTTTATTGTTCATTACTGGATACTTGGGAAGATGCTACACTTAACACCTGAAGCTGCTTAAAATATTTGGAAATATTTTAATGAAGTCTTTTGAGAGATCACCTAACACAACTTAAAAACAAATTTTACTATTATTATAAATATTTTCTCTTCATCCCTTGCCAGAGGAAAACTATAAATCTTGTCTCAGCTGAATGAACACCATTTATCATATTCATTTTCTTGTCAATACAATTATGAAAAGCCTTTGGCCTTTTTCCAAGGAGCCTGATTTGCTGGAGAAACTCAATTAGTATAAGCAAAGCTGCTCCAGAGCAGCCCTGTTTGGCAGCCCAGCACAGCCCTGGTGTACCTGCAATGTTCCTCTGAGCCAGGAGCCCGACAACTCCATCCTGGTGCTAAAATACAACTGTGCCCTGCCTTCCCTCTCTCTTCCCTGGACCAAAAGGACTTCCAAGAAATTATTTCTGCTCATTTTTGCCATCTACTGGACAAAGCTTAAATCCTAAACACTGTGATCAGGTGAGAGATTACCCAGTGTCATTTGTTTTCTTACAGACAGGCCTTAGACCCAAAGTATTTCCTACAATCACTTGAAAAGTTTATCAAGACATTCTTCTAACAATGATTTATAAGCGACTTTTTCTGGTAGTACTCAATACAGAATAAACATCACCTTAAGATATATTAAAAGCTTAGTCTTTTATCTCTTGCCTCTTTGTATGGTTTATTAATTGAACAAATGTAAGTAAACAGACATTATTTTTTATAATATTCTGTGTTTTCCATTTTCAATATTGAAATACTGGGGCTTCAAACATAACAGAATTTAAAACAATTTTTCTTTGCTATTAAGCCCATTTTCTGATGATGTATTTGAAACTAAAAAAGAAACATGCTAATATCAAAGGATATTTAAACTTGATACAATAAAATTGGTACCTGACCCTCCCTTCTTTTTCCATTTACCTTTTTGTTTTAACTACAGCAAATAAGAGTTGTGATCATAGCAGCTCATTGTGCTGTAATGCTTGGGATCAATACCTGGGTGCAGCTGGACTTGTCTGAATGAGGAGAAATCCACTGAACAGAAGCATGCACTTCTCCTTGGCAGCTGAAGGGGATGAAGAAAAACATTTTGAACCTGTGCAAGGGAAAAGAAACTGGGAAGGCCTGAGCCTTGAATTCCACACAAAGGTACATGTCCACATATTTTTACTGAGAATATGGAATACTGAAATCCAAAAGTTGGATTCTGTTTTTATTTATTTGAAATGAAATTAATCCATGAAGTGGAAGGACCAAATTATTTTTTAAATATCAAGAAAGGGTCCTGAGGACTGTATGTCCTGAAGCCTTCCATAGAAAGCCATCTGCATGGATGCATCTCTTTCTTTCCAGAGGAGCAGAGGTAAGATGCTGTTACTCCTACCACAGCTGGAGGTTTGCAGTTCTGCACAGGAGCATGACACTTGTGGTACACAAGGCAAAACAAAGTCAAACCAATCTGGAATGGAAGCAGCACTGATCAACTTTTACACATGTTCCTGATTTTATGAAGTTTTAGGGTAACACAAGCACAAATAGCACTAACAAAGTTAAATGTACCCAGTGGTGCCCACTAGAAAATGAGATGCTAATTCACAGTTGGCCTCAGGAGTTGGGTGGCTTGTTGTTGTTTTTGTTGTTGTGGGTATTTTTCCCCCTCCAGTCTTCTAAAACTGAAAATAAGGGATGCCTTCCACTGGTTTTAGGAGAAATAAAGCTTACACTGCTTCTGTTTTGAATTTACTTTCTTACTACTGAGCCTCCACAGACAAAATCCCTGCAGGCTTGTAAGGGTCTTAAACAGGGATTTTCTGAGTGGTCATCAGGATCCTACTCCCCAGCATCCGGGCATGGCAGGGGCTCAGATCATCAGGGGCTCCTGTACAGCCTGGCAGTCCTGAAAGGATAATTCCCTACTTGTGATTTAATATTGATGCATTTTTCTTTCTTAACCAAGAAGATTATGAGAGAAAAGTAAAGCTTCACAATTGACTTAAAATAAAAATATTTTTTAAAGCTTCGTTTCCTGTAGATAATGTAATTGTTCTTAAATGTTATTTTTTTCCATAAAACAAATACATAATTAACTTTCATAGTTTTGTAAGATCTAAATTATAAATCAAGTATTTTCATAATCCCTCACTACCTATTTCAGCAGTTTATTTCCAACATGACCGTGTGCCTGAGAAAGAGCTACAGCTACTGTATTTATAACAATACAAAGCATTTCTCTGTAGGGTTAAGAAAATACCCTGGGGCAATATTGTATGTGCTAGTTTTAAAAATGCACACAATATTTAAAGTAATCAGAGTTCATTATCATTACTTATTGAAGAAAACTACAATGTAAAGGTTTTGATTTTGTTTGCAAAAGTCCATTTTCTTTTGGATCAAGACAACTGCAGGTGTTGGGATATTAATAGACTTGACATAAATAGAAAGTAACTGACTAAATTAAAGACATGATTCATACCAGAGAAAGAAATCTCCCCAGATAGCACTTGTATGGTATTTTTAAGCACTTTCAATGTTAAACCAAACGTAGGTACATTGTGTTTGGAATGAAAGACACAGGTTTGGAGTTTTTTTTTTCCTATGACAACATTAGGGATGTACAAAGGGAAGTGTTGGTGAAGATGAAACAGGAAAGCCTTATAAATATGATTGCTTGGCAAAAGATTTTGAGAATATAGAAATTATAAGTGAGATTGACATGAAAGCAAGCTTCGAGATACCTTAGCTACTGAACAACTGGAAAACAATGGTGTGGCCAGACTGAAGGTAATGCCCTTTTGATGGAACAACACCCTCTGCTTGCAGACAGCTCCAAGGGGCAGAGCAGACCCTGCTAGCTCAGCAGAAGGGGTCCAAAGAGGAGTTTTTAGGGTTTAAAGTATAACACAGTATGGTAATGTAATGATTCTTATAGATTGTATGTAAATGCTATAGGACTTGTACTAGATTGGTTAGTGAGAAATAGAATATTCAACACAGAAGAAGATTTATTGTATTGCAACGGGAACATTGCCCTCTTATCCTCCTTTACTCTCTCTCTCTCTCTCTCATCCTCATTACCACTCTCTTCACTTCTCTGGGGCCTGCTCCGAGCTGTGCCTGGCAGCTCCCAGCAGGGCCCTGCCCCCAGGCCCTTTGCAATAAACCCCCAGTTCCAGGACCTGGTTCAGAGATCTCCTGTCTTCATCCGTCCTGACCGTTCTACCCCCCATCGTTCCTACAGGGAAGGAAGCGCCTTGGATGTGTTCTAGGCTGGCGGTGTGAGGGCGAGGAAACCGCCCTGCTGCGCTGAGCTGCGCCGTGCTCTGTTCCGCCCTGCCCGGCCCGGCCCGGTCCGGCCCGGCCCTGCCCAGCCCGGCCCGGCCCTGCCCAGCCCTGCCCTGCCCGGCCCGCTCTGTGTGGGGCTCCAGCGCCGATCCCGCCCCGCGGGGCCGCTCCGGGCGGGGCCGCTCCGTGCCCAGCGCCGCTGCCAGCGGGAGCAGACTCCCTAATTGATTTTCACGTTAGCGCTGAGCAGATGGAGCAATAATCAGCCAATAATGGGCACATATCTGATTTTGATTCATTAGCTTAAATGTCTTGCTCCAATCTGCTTTTTTTTTTTTTTTTTTTCTTCAGAAAACACACAAAGGTCCTCGGATAAAAAAAGATTTCCACAAGTTTTCTAGTGCTGACATTAGGAAAATGCTTAGGAAATGCCTTGGATTATTCAATATGCTCTCACAATGAATAATGCAAATAAAAACATTATATATGAATACTATGTATTAACGTTTAAAAGTGCTTCCTGTATTAATATATTTAAAGGGATAATAACAATAAAATGTTAATTTAAGTTTGTAATATTTTGAATGGTGTAAGACTAACTGATACTCATAACAAGCTCCAATTAAGGCTGCATTGAGACTCCCATTGTACTGTTATTTTAACATATCTTTTGTTGTTTTCTTGGGGTTTTTTAAGTAATTTTCCAAGAAAGTTTTCTTCAAAAATGATTTCTCACTTTAGAGGAAACGATGCAAATCTGCCTGTGTTAACATTAGTTCTGAGATGCACTTTTTGCCCTTTGATGACTGAAGTGTGGCTGCAGAATCCTACCTGCTCCCCTGCAGACCATGCTGTATGAAGACAATTAGCCCCTACCAAGGGGATGTTTTCAGGATAATTAATAGACATCAATAAGAAACACCAATGAATGAAAAATATTTTAACAACATAAATAAACTTTTTGATTTACTCACACATAAGTATTCTTCTCTAAATTGCAGGTGGGATTGTACTTTTTACAAAAAAAAGTCACCATTCTACAGAGTCTGGGGAAAAAAAACAATCACAGAACCATGACAAAAAGTAAGGAGTTCCCTTTTTAAACCCAGAGTTTTCAGTAATGTACTGCTTGGTACTACCACTGCAATATTTATAGTGTTGACAAATACAAGAGCTACATATTCATTTTACTTGATCACATAAAGAACAAATTATGTCTGATGCCTTGTAAACTGCTCCCTGTGAGCTCAGACCAGGCCTAATTTCTACTTTTCATATACAGACTCATCAGCCTGGCTGACCTGGGCGGCATAGACATAGATTTATCCCAGGACAAATGGAGTTCTTTACCAAAGACTACTGAGGTTGCTGGGAGTATTTTAATATTTGCATTTCCTTTCTGTTGTGCATTGAAATGGCCTGAACTCACAAAGATGCTCAGAGGTCTCCACTCTCATTAACTTTAATGGGACTCTGAAATCACTAGAGAGGAAGTGTTCAATACTGAGAAGATGCAATATAAAATTGTAACTTTATAGTCATCTATATTTTCATACTTGGTGTGCTGCTTTGTCTGCACAGAAAATCACTGTTCAGCAGACAAGGTGGCCAAAACATCAAGAATTAAAAGAACTTGGCAGCAATTATTTATACATCTCTCTGAAGGCAGCCAGGGATGCAGCAACAGATACAAGGAGTGGAAATAGTTCACTCTGATTTTGGTTCCCTTGCCCATGCCAGCCACAAAAGAAGGAGATAACAAGGCTGCACAAAGCAAGTCTGGGGCAAGGGAGAAGGGGAGCCATCACAGCCCCTGGAAAGACAAGAACTCATCTTTGTTCAGGCACTGCTGGGGACAAAGAGCTCCCTTCGTGTGGCTTTGTGGGATGGGGCTAGAAAAGGACAGCCCAACCCACAGGCCACCACCAGGTTTATTCTGTCTCCACAAAAAATAGTTTAAGAAAATGCTCTTTTGCAAATCTATTTAAGAAACAGTTTGGCTGTGAGACTTTAAAAACTATTAATTAAAGTAGATGCCCAACTTTCTTTGAACTGCAGCCCCAGGTTTCTGGGAACCTACACGAACACTTGGCAGCTTCAGACACCTCAAATTCCAGTGAAAGAACAATGACTACTACATAAACAACATTTTTTTGTTTTCTGTTATTAAAATTGAGATATTGTTATCAAAAAGCCCATAACCACACTTCTTAATAAATGATCTCAATCTGCAAGATCTAAGATTTAGATTTAATATCCTTGTTCTGTAAAATCCCAGCAAAGCAGTGATTCAGATAGGATCCATGAGAACACAGCTGTGTAAGATCACACTGCCACAGCCAGCACCAGATGAACAGCCCACAGAACAGCCTCCAGAATCCCAAGATGAATCCTGATCCATTTAAGTCATTGGTACAAAATACCCTTAAACTCTAATAGGAGCAAAAATCACCCTAGATTCCATGTTTGCTTACCTCACATTCAGTAAGAACCTATCCCCCAATCTCCTAAAATCCCAAGAGGATCTAGTTTTAGTTCACTGTAAGTAATCAAATAGCACTTATGTGCATAAAATGTATTAATGACAAACAAGATTACATACTTTTACATCTGCTTTTTGTGTGCCATCCCGTGGGATCCCGAGTGCCCTGCAAACTTCACAGTGATGGCAGGAATTGCTGAGGCTGCTGCTCCTTTCCCAGCTATATCCCAGCCCTTCCCGGGGCAATGGGACAGCAAATGGCATCACCAGCAGTGGCCAAAGAGTGAGAGGAGGAGTAAAGAACAGCAAATACAGGAAGCCCAGCAAAAAGAGCTTGTCAGCATTCTGGGGGTTTACACAGTCCTCTTCTCGATAATGTGGCAATTTTGTGCAGATTTCAGTTTCAGAATATCCTTCCCTGAATGTCACTGACAGGTTTCCTTAAGATTTAATTATAACAAAGCTATTTTTAAAATAAATTCAGGTACTTGGTTTCAGAATCCTGAAGCCCATTTTTCAATGATTTTTTTTCAAGGGAAAGGAGCTGGAGATGTAAATATTCCCAGAAAAGCCCCTCTGACTTGCCAACATGTGCCAAGTGTCTGACTGAGGCCATCTAAAACACATGAGTATGCTCACACCCACCACCCCCAAAACAGGGCTGGTAATGGAAAGTCTGACAGACCCTTAACTATAGTGGCACTACTGGGTGCAGCTATAATATTACCCTCATAATTCTACTATATAATAACAACAAAGGAAAAAAAAGGTGAAGGGTCATTGTGCTTTGTCTTTAGAATTAAGATGGCTGTCTTCATCCTTACAGCATACTCTTAATTCTGGAGACACATCTTAATAACCTCTAAATAGTTCCAACAAAAGAGCCGTGTCAGAGGAATGAGCAGGCCCCAAGGTGTTTCAACTGGAGTGTTTTCATCTGCCTTTATTGCTCTATCCCTCTCCAGAATTAAGGCAATAACCTGTGATAAATTATTCAGGAACTGCTACAGGGATCAAAGCAAAATCATTCTGTTAAAGTGCTGTTTGCAACATTTGGCACTTAGTGTGAAAACTTTTAATGTGTGCAAGCTGAAAATCAACGATTTTAAATAATTTAACAGCATGGAGTTTCTACAAACCAGCTAAAGATAGCATGTTGCTATTTAACTGCCTTTTCTTCAGATCCCTTTTCCATGCATTTGTAGCAAATCTGAGGATGTCACAACTATAAACAAAGTACTACTGAGATTCTAACTGCCCAAGCAATAGATTCCTTACCCACATTGTCAGAAGAAATCTTGACATTCTTAGGAGAAAATTAGGCACTGTTTTAATACTGGAAATTTTTCCTATTAGTATAAAAACATGAAGAAGAAAGAAACAAAACAAAACAACAAAAAAAAAAAGGCAAAAAGAAAAAAGGAAAGCAACATGTATAATGACTTCTTCAATTACATTTGATATCCCTGAAAAAGAAACCTAACCATATGCTTAGTATGCAGATATAATGATTACAAATGTATTTTAAAAAGAAAGATCTCTCTTGTTACAACTGTTTTTCAGTGGTGTATTTCAGAAATATTAAAAACCTAAAAAAAAACCCTAGCCAGTTAGAAAGTCCTAGTAAAACCCACAAATTAAATGAATTTGGCAGTCCTGGACCATTTTCATAGTGATATTTTAACAGTGTCATCTCCCTGTGGATTGCAATACTAAGCATTTTATTGAAGAACTGAACTGTTTTTGTTTTCAGTACTTGCAAAATGAAGTACCTGAAAGCACTTTTGCATGTATTATTTATTTATTATGATAGAAAAAATAGCTTTAACCTAATAAATTGCATTTAAGATAATTTAGAGCAAAAGTTTTGTTTATGATAAAGCATTTAGTTCTTTATCAGTAGCTTAAAGCACCAAGTTTTCTTTATACAAATTAGACAGATGGTGCTTACAGTAGAATTTACTAAAGGTCTGTCACAACAAATGCAGCCAAGCTGCATATTTAATCACTGCAGAACCTTGTCTACCTGCAGCTGCCAACTGCTAATCCAATTTCCCTGATAAATGTGGCAAGAGACACGATCAGCAATAAAGAGCATCTAACTCCATTTTCCTGCAGGGCGTCTTTTGATGAACATTTAGGACGGAAGCAGGAGTGCACTGTGTGGCCCTGGCTGGTGGCAGCTGCATGCATTGTGGAGACACAGTTCTCAGGTTACTCACTTAATTCTGCCACTATCATTATGTTGCTATTGATCTCAGTAGCTCTTGTCTACACAGCATTACTCTAGATGAAGCTGAATCAGGCAGTTATCATGCATCAAACTTGCTCAAAAGCCTGGAGATTTCCCCTTAATTACTTGTGATTTTATTTGCAAATACCGTTAAAGTGTAATCAAGCAGTCACTTTCCAGGGTCGTTAAGAACTTGCTAGTTTAGGAATATATCACTGGCACTCCATTAAAATTTCTCTACTAAGACAGTTTCAAGCAATCCAGACAGGACAATGGCAAAATTATTTTAATAAATTGAATCCTCACACAAGAGGAATCCAGTTTCTTACAGAAATGGTTATGTCATCAAATGACCTCCTTGTTCTAATTTTTAGGGTTTATAACTTGAACACAGGAGAGGTGAATCCAGGACAGGTGAACTGAGTCTATTTTATACATGGAAAGGGATTACAATTAAATACATAAAGCAACAACAAAGAGGAAACCAGAATTAAGTAACTGTTGAAATAACCTTTAGTATGATTAAAAAAAATATTGTCCTAATTCAAGCAATGACTATGAACTGCACATCTTCTGGTACTGTCAGCCACATACTGCAGCCAATTATTTACCAAATACATCCAGCACAACTGTTTATTTCCTTGTGAAAAAAGCAGATAAATATTATGAAGCAGTATTTCAGTTGCCACCATATTTTAAAATAGCAAATTAAAAATTACTGTTAGGATTTCTTCAAAATGACCCTGTTTAGCTGAAGTGAGCACTCCAGTGTGCAGTTAACTATTGATTCAGTGATGGCAGAAGAAGATCTCTTTAATGCAAGAGTGCTCCAATATATTATCATTCCTGATGATGTACCTTGTATCCAGTAAGTCTTTTTCTTCCCTAAAATATACTGTTGTTTTGACACAAACAGCTTGCTACACTTAAGGATTTTACTAATAAAACATAATGTTGTGTTAGATATTATGACTGTTGCCACAGCTGAACTGCCTTGTCAAATCAATCCTAATATGGCTCCCACAGGCACATAAAAACCTTATTTAGCTATCAGTTATCCTAATCACTTTGTTCAGTTTAAGGGTGCAATACTTCAAGACCCGTTCCAATTTATACATATATGCCCAGCCATTTAATAAAGTCTTGATTTATATAATAAATTCTTGTTTGGGAAAAAAATACTTTAAACCAGCAGTGTTTTATCAAGTGTGTTATATGTCTCCTCATACCCCCAAATAAATATGTTAATATACACAAAGAGGATAC
Organism: Agelaius tricolor; assembly: GCF_023055355.1. NCBI lineage: Eukaryota > Metazoa > Chordata > Aves > Passeriformes > Icteridae > Agelaius > Agelaius tricolor. The sequence goes on along the minus strand of NW_027269278.1, from coordinate 818,442 downwards.
TTGCATGGAAAAGGGGAATATGGAACAGATAAGCTATCGCTGAAGAAAAATCTGTCTCTTTGATTATAAATGAGCCTTAAATGGGGTCCCCTGATTTGCAAAACACGGGAGAAATCCCAATGCCTTTGAAAATCTTTGTACAAAGTTTATCTAGGATAGTATTCACAGCCTTTGTACCTCTGATGTCTGAATTCCTAATAAAACAGATGTATTCAGGAATAGACAGCCACACGCAGATGCTCAGCTGTGCAGAGGTGCCAAGCTGCTGCTGAATGCTTGCCCCACTCTCAGCTCTTCCCACACATTGTTTCTTCCCCTGTAATAGAAATAAACCTGCCTTTGTTTCTTCTTGTTCAAAACTACTGTTGAGTATCTGAGTGATATTCAAACCTTAAATCAAACTGTGAGGGGGAGCAGGAAATTCTCAAACTCATCCTCATCTTCACCTACAGGAAAAGAAACCAGAACAAACCAGCAAAGGCCTCATCTTTGCACGTGTTCAGAAGGGTCAGGCTCTGAGGCTTTCACAGAGAAATCTCACATTGTGGGAACTTCACGGGGCCTACAGGAACAAAAACCTGAGCTAGGACACATTTTTACTGAGCTACAGGGACCACAAATCATTGATTTCAAACAACTTGTATCTAAGACTGGTTCATGTCCACATTTCACACCTTCCTCCTTTTGATATTTCCTCTGTTAACCTGCAGCATTTGTTCACTGACCTACAAGAATATTCACATAAGAAAATCCAGATTCAACAGTTAGAAAATGGTAAATTTAAAACTACAATATTAAAATAGATGCTTTCACATGTGTAGTTTATGATATTTAAATGGTAATCTTTTCCCTTCATATACTGTTTTTCCTGCCTCTACCTATTTGGGATAAAGAATGAAGCTGCCCTGGAAATGAACCTGGGCTGTATTGGGATTATGTGTAACATTGCCTCACTTGTTCCAGAATATGTGAGTTTAGTAGACACAAGATGCTCTGAGAAGGGAAAGAGATCAACAGCTGAAAGGTATCCTGGAAGATTTTGTTTTGTTGTAATCCCAAACAAATTAACTGGGGACAACTCTTTAGAAATGGCAATCTGCACAAGGATCAGCCCTCACCTACTCATCTTTAGGCTCTAATGAGGCTAGCAGGCTTCTCCCACGTTCATTCCCCTTGAGACTAATTCAGAGTAGGAATTTAATTTATGTTCTTTAAAGGGCTCTTGGCTATAGGGCTTCTCTCTCTTCTCTCTTCATGGGCAAACTCTGGGAAGCCAAGTGACAAATGGAATTAGGAGGAGTCTTTTGTGTGTTAAACTGGTTGTGCAGAGTTAGTGTGAGCTTCACAGCTCAGTTTCCACACTTCACACAGCCATCTGTAACACAGGCCTAATTCCAGCCCCTTACCTTTGGGGATGCTGCCCAGACCAGATCACTCACCCCAGTGCAACAGTAAAAATGACAGAAAATGCCAGAAGAGCAGTCACAGGGACTGACAAATTCAGACAACATCCTGGAAAGAAAAAATCATAGTAAGTAGTAGGTTTTCTTGAAGCTAGGATGACACATCTTCTGAACTGAAAAAATCAAATATCCTCTGAGAGAAGTAATTGTGATCCTGCAATTAAAACTGCTCTGTAACAATGCCAATATTTACAGTTGCACTGGCAATCCAAGCCCTGCCATTTCCTCAGTCCCAAATATCCAGCTTTGTAACCTGAACTGCTCTGCTCTAATACAGGCCTTTCCCGATTTTTCTTAAAGCAAAGGAAATACATTCAATAACTTACTGTTGCTCACTGGTCAGCTCAGTTACAGAGCCTTCAAAGCACAATCTGTGCTCAAGGACTTTCTTAACCTACTGAAGGGTCTGCCCAAATCTGTGAGCTGCATCCTCACCTGCATCAAACCCCAGAGCGAGAGGGGCTTTCTGCTGGATCCCAAAGCTGCTGCTGGTAGCAAAGGGTCTGATGGACTTTGGGTAAACCCAATCTGAATTTCATCTAGAAATACATACAATAGAGATATTCCTTAGGACATTAAAGACTGTAATCTGTTATTAATTAAAGCAATTATGTTTCATGGTATATATTCTAGTCACAAAAGAGACACATGAACCCAATTACTTTTATCTCACTTGTTTCAGTTACAAGAGATAAAAATACATCCCATCCATACTAAGCCATGTCAAACACTTCACCAAAGCTGAAACAGGGCCGTGGAGGTTCATCACTTTTGACTTCAGCAAGGTCTTTGGCACTGTGTCCCAGAACATCCTGAACTCACAGACATTCCACAAATGCCCAGCACACTCACTGCTGCCACTGGGCTTTTCTCAGTGCTTTCACTGCGCCATCCCTGCACATCACTGACAAAAGACTTTGCTAACTTTTATAAGAATAAACAATTTTCCTTTTAATTTTAATTAGATTAAACTCATTTTGAAACAAGTAACATTGTAAGAATAGTTTTTATAGCTGCCAGGTATTGGAAAATCTCCTAATTTAGTTTTAAGGGTTGTTTCTCTGTCAATCTATAACATCCAACAGGGTTTTATTTTGCAAAGCTTCATAATTGGTTCCCCCCCAATTATAGGGCAGAGTCTTTAATAACATGAGGCTAACAAACACAGGGACTGAGAACACTTGAGAGACTAAAACTATGTCATCCCAAGTTACCATACACAATAATAATAAAACTGCAGCTATTTTGCTACAAAAACATAGAGTGGAAAAGTTAATTATCAGAGAGGACTAAACATGTATGAGAGAGCACTCGGCTTCACAAACATAAAGGAATGACTAACATATTCCATTATGTAAATGAATTCAAAGATATTTCACAACTGATCAGCTAGGAGGGACATAATGATTTATAATTCAAATAACTGAGCTTTGGAATCAAATTGGACTAATATATTTCGAAATATGCAAACCTGGGATAATTGTGAAAGTAATGGAAACCCTGATATCAACCCCAATCATTTGTTGCCTTTGCTGATACCTTCTTATGGTTTTTCTTCTTTTTTTCTGTAGTGAAGTTGCTGAAATTATGGTTTGCTTTTAATTCTACTTTATCCTTTAGAAAAAGATTATAATACACATAAAAAAAGAAAAATACCAACTTCTGAGACCATGTAAGAGCTGATTGGTGTACAGGAAAGTATTGAAATGAAATAAATTATTACTTTAACCTTTCAGAAGAGCCACAATTTAATCTATTTCAAATACTGAAAATTGATCCACTGGATCTAGCATCTTAACAATACACTATTTCTTTCAAAGTAATGTATACTTAAAGCCTTTAAAAAAACCCCAAATATAATGTGAAAAGGCCAAAGTTTGCAATGCCAGGAAGTAGTTATAAACTACTTCATATGTTTGAAATAAAAAGTACTTCAGTATTATTATTAAAAAAACCCCTATTGGTAGAGTTTTTAATAGGAAAAAATACATATCTTTAAAAGCCAAAATGACCAGTGAAATTAGGTTGTACATCATTTTCTGGGAAAAAGGAAAAACAGCCTCGACAGGTGTAATTTATCATTTTTCTGATTTAATACCAAAGAAATATATTAAAATAATAAAAAGAATCCTGAAATCCTCAAAATTTGTAGTGATAAATAGCCCTCCCTGTCTTTATTGCATTATGCCTACTAACAGAAATATTGCATGGTGGATTTCGCCAGACAAGGACGATTATTTTCCAATAAAAAGTTGCATATTAAATTCCAGCACAAAAGTGGGTGTCTAATACTTCTGAAATCTTTTATGGTTTGCCAGGGAACACAATTTTAAACTTAACTAATACAAGCTGAGGGTGAAGTGAAGCAGCATTGAAGATGCCTGGGCACAACCCCACCCCTCCAAGCAGCAGAGCAACCATTCTCAGAGTTCCTCCTGGAATCATTCTAATGGAACTCATTTGGGGTATTTGTTTCTTCAGCTGATCTCTCTTTTTGCTGGTCTTTCAACACTTTACACTGCTGATAAAGAAGTTTATTCATTTAAAAGAAGAGGACAGTGCTGCTGGACAGCCTGAGCACACAGCGGGGTCTGAAACCACTCTCACGACAGTTTTCCAGTTTTTGCAAAGAAAAACCCTAGAGGTTCATGACAATGCCAATCTTCAAGAGAACTTAGACTATTAAATATCTCCTTTCTCATCCTTTCTAGGTCCTGATATTATTACATATATTTCATGAGCAGAAACTCATTTATTGCTAATATAATGTGAGCAATCTGAAAGCTATCCTGACTTTTCAGCCTTGGAAAGGATTATTCACACCAACAGTGTATCTTGACCCTACTTCTGTGAGAATACATTCCTTTTCAAGCCTCCAGCAGACAACAGGAAATGCTGAATGCTTGCTGGCTTTAGCAGCAATGTGAGGTGATTCGGTCAGGAAACACAGGAATAACAAGGCAAGCACTCGCAGTTAGGGGCCCTGTGCTACATTTCATGGGGATTCTGAAAGAGTTCTGAATCCTACAGAAGCAATAAGTATACAGTAGAAAGGAGGAGAGAGTTCATTAGTTCCTTCATAAATCTTGTTAATGAAATATATGTCTCTCATTCTGGTTATGTTGAATTCCTTAGCAATGTTTCAAGTCCTTTCCAGTCTAATTTCTGTGATGCCATAAGAAAACAAACACATGCATATTTAAAATATCAAGTTAGCTGCTTAATGGTATTTCAAGTCAGCATATAGAACTACACCTTGTTTGGTTTTCATTAAACAAAATTCACTTATGGAATGTGAAAACCCGCACTCATCTTTCAACTCAAGGAAATATATTAAAATTATTCCTACAGTATTAGAGTTCTATGGAGAAATAAAATGATACCAATTATCATATTCCAGGTGCCTTCCCCTCTGTTTGTGTAACAACCCCCTCTAGAAAATTACTGAACAGTTGCTTTTGTGAGCCCTGGTAGTTTATTATCTGTCATACACCTTTAAATATTGTGTCATATCAAACACTGCTACCAGGGTTTGTTTTTTTTTTTTTTTTTTTATCTTCTTGCTCGACTGACTGAACACTCCAGGAACAAACATTCTTCTGCAACTTATGGTAAGTGAATATTAATTAGAATAAGCTACAAAAGGTTCCAACAGAGAGCAAGTTAGCATCCATGACTGGATAAGAATTTCACAAAAATACCTGAACGGAGATGAAAATGCACATGAAAAGTCACAGCTGTTTCATCGGTGACACACTGAGGAACCCCAAACCAGGAATGACAAGACATGTCAAGAGCCTTTTGGTGAAACCCTGCAGCCCCGCTGCCTTCTGCAGGTTCAGGGTGAGAGGTGGGGCAGCGGCAGGACCCTGCACAGCTGCAGACCCCCCTGGAGCTGGGAGGGAACCTCCTGTGCTTACCTGCTCCACCCAGCAGGAGGGAAAGAGGTGGCCTTGGCCTTCGGATGGAAGTGGGAAACTGCTGCCAGTGAAGTGTAGGAATGTAGTTTTTCTAGTGAGGGTACAGAATCCAGAGTGGGTCAGGCTGAGGGACCCCAGGGCTCACCTGGTGTCACCTCCCTGCTCCAGCAGGGCCATCCCAGAGCTCAGGGCACAGCAGGGTGTGCTCACAGCTCTGCCATGGCCCCAGGCAGGGACACTGCACAGCCTCTGCACCATCTGCTCAGGGCTGGGCACTGCACATCAAAGTTCCGCCTCCTGGGCAGGTGGAACTTCTGGGAATCCGTTTGTGCCTATTGCCTCTTGTCCTGTTTTTGGCACCAGTGAGCAGAGCTTGGTCCATTCTCTAACACCCTGCATTTGGATACCAGCCTGCTCAAACAAAAGGGCCCCATGATTGCCTGGCTTGGGAGCCCTAGCACCTATTCCTGACCATGACATCAAACCCACAGAATCACAGAATCAGCTGAGTTGGAAGGGACCACGGGGATCACTGAGTCCAACTCCCAGCCCTGGACAGAACAGCCCCAAAAGTCACATCACGTGACTGAGAGCATTGTCCAAACACCCCTTGACTCTGCCAGGGTGGTGCTGCGCCCGCTGCCCCAGGAGCCAGGTGTGCCCCAAGGTGTCAGGGAAATGAGTCAGCCCAGGTTTGTCTGCTCAGTTTCCATGGCTGTGGAATGTGCACAATGATTTTTACTTTCAGCTGTGACATCCATTGATGACAGACTGTGAAGTAAGAGATATCATCAGCACCAGCTATTTGTACTGTGATGCAGTAGGATTTCAGTTTTGAGAGAAGAGAACCTGTAGAAGAGATGGAAAATGCCTTAAAATCAGCACTGATTATTGATTTTACATAGTCACAGGCTAGGGAATGTATACAACACATAAACTATTTTTTTCAGGAAGTTTTACGCTCAACAGAGTTTAAAGCATCTAAATGTTTAGTATTATTTGCTCAGGAAAAGACACATAACAATGCAATTACCAAAGCAATTCCTCAATTTAAATTTACAGACAGACATTGATTTACTTTATAAAATCTCTATGAAGAGCTATATGGGTTCAGATTGCCTTAAAGAAATAGCCCCTTCAAACAAGTCCATAATTCACAGTTTATCCCTACTATGGAGAGTTCTGGAGATGTTTATAGTTGCACTAAATCCTTAACAAGTATATACCATACAAAGCAATAGAAAGGATTTTGAACTACCCAGATTTGACACCAATATCAAAACCATAAAAAGGCTATTTTGCAAAAGAGCAGAGTCTTTATCCTTCAGTTACAAGACATTTAAAGGAAAACAAGAAGCCATGGTGACAGCTTGAAGAGAAAATTAAAGGAAGGAAGTCTCTTCATCCAACATTCAGAGTACTTTTGTCTGCATCTGTTCTTTTGGTTCAGGGTTGTATTTGGATGCTGAAAGATGGAGCAATACTATAAAAGCTGGAGAGTACTCTTGAGTGAACAGAGGCAATCATAGAAATTCCCATTTCTGTTTTGGCCTTGCCAGTATCAGGTAAGGTGAAACACACATAAAATATAGTTTTTTAAGAAACATTCGCAAAACTTTATATAAGTATCTGAGAAAACTTCTAAAGATCTAGAGCTCAATCTCATAATACAAAAAGCAGTTTCCAGTATGCAAGGAAGAGAAGCAAGGAATAAAAGAGCAGAAAAATTTACAGATCTCAGAGAAATCATGGCAAGATAGCTCTTAAATCCAGGGGCCACGGTCCCTCTATCTTTGTAACTCAAGTGATTCAGTGATTTAAAAGATGAACTAAAAGTTACAGAGTCAAAGGAGATAACCATGAAGTTTCAGATGAACCATCCTTTTTCCAGGAGGCCCTGAACCTCTTTTCTGAAAGGTAATGGCAGGTTCACCATCACAGTGCAGAGGAATTCCAGGAACACAAGAATTTCTGCTCACACATGGGTTGCCTAACCTCCCATGCACAGGGAAGCTGGGAATATGCCAAACAAGCAGTTGCAAGAGTTAAGCTGCTACCAGCCAGAAGAGGTGATGACTGCCGTAAAGCACCAAATTTGGCTGAGGTGGCTGTTTTGGGGTTTTGTTTGCCTGTTAAATAATTAAAGGAAAGAGTGAAAACCTTTTAAGCTTATCTAAGAATTACATGAATTGGGAATGTAAATTCATGAACAGTCTTGGTCACAAGTTAAGGATATTACAAATTGTAATATCCTTAACTGTAGTTGCATTACAGAAGTGTAATGCATTACAGAAAAGATGGAAAAAAACTACATTTTAGACAAAAACTTTCAAAGTTTTTTTGCTTAAGGATGTGCTATCCAATTCCCATTACAGAGCAAAGAAAAACGGGCTTCCAAAACCCTTGAAAAGACACTGAAAATCTGTTCTTTATGTGGTGCTGAAATTTCAGTAAAAACACAGAGGCAAGAAAGCTCTGTACAGTCAGGTTTTAATTATTTCTGACAGATTATCATCACTTACCCTGAAAGCTCTCGGTGGCTCAGACAGCAATGGGATATATACTTTTCATTAGAGCTGGACAAAGGTGAATAGTTAAAAACTGCACGTTCTATCATGAGTAAAAGTACTGAATTTTTGTTTGCTGTGATTCAAGGAGCCATTTCAGTGTAAGTGTTCCAAAAAATACTCAGAGATCCACGCTGAAAAGTTGTAACATGGAAAATCCCTCTATTGACACATATTTGCATTCACCACAGTGACATCCCACATCAATGTTTGGACATGCACCTCTTATTCATGTTTCACTTATTTTATCATGACCAGAAATACGAAATACTTGGGAAAACATTTTGTAAATCCACCTAATGAAAAATCATTTCCATGTGATTTTGATAATAACCAAAAAAACCCCAGAAGAGGTTCACAAAGGGTAAGGGAAGAAAAGGAAAGGTGATTGCAGCCAAAATAATGACAAGACACTTCCAGCCCAGGCTCAAGCAGCAGGTGGAACTAAAACTCCTCCAGTCCCAGCATTTTCTTACCTCTGCAGGGAAGAACCAAGGCAGGTGGGCACCTACTGAAAGAAAAACTGGATCTGTGGGGTAAGACAGAAGAGTAGACGAGCGGCTTTCTAAAATACCTGTGGTTAAAACACTCACTCCATCCACTGGAGGAACAAGTGAATGGGCTCCCAGTCAGGGATTCTGCCTGCTGCTGCTACAAATGTGCTAAGAATACTCCCAGTAACAGAGCACCAGGAATGCTGCCAGACTGGATTGCCCCATCAGACCGTTGGGTTTGGATTATATAGATCAATATGCTGATTTCACACCCAGAATTTTCACCTGGCATGCTACCACTGGGAAGAAGACCCTCATTGCCACAAACACAGCAATGTTTATCTAGGATTCACAGCTCCTTCTTACAGCCACTCAGTGAAGTGTCCATGTCAGGTGGTAGCATCTATTCTGTTAAATACGATCTTCAATCTAATCAATTAACAACTCAGAGCTTTATGAAAACACAGTAGGCCACAAGGAAAGAGAAATAAAACTACAATGTGTAATCTAAAAAGCACTGCTGATTTTTGCTTTTTATGTACCTTGTTTTCTTTTAAAATCTTCCATGTAACACTAAAACCCATTAACACTAAACTACTCAACATGAAGAAACTAAATTTTTAAAACTTAATTTACAGTAATTGTGCAAACACAACCCTATCCTATCAAAACACATGTAGGGCTGCTCATACAACTTGTAAAAGGATGCCATTCCTTCAAGTGGCAAACATAACAGAGAATTCCCCTCAATGGTAGCAATGAGTAGCAAGAGAGGCAAACTGATGGTATCCAGAAAAGAGCCCTCTGCCTCCTTTTTCCTCAGCTGTTCAAGGTTCACTGCAGTTTGAAACAACCAAACACAGCCCAGCCATCAGGCTCCATGGCATGGGCTGCCTCCCAAAACTCCACAGTAACATCATCAGCCTTTTTCCATCCATCACCCTCCACTGACCTGTCTTCAAAGACTGCTCCAGATAAATATCAGGGCTGGATGGGTACTGTTGTTATCCTAAGGCAAGATACAACACTCGGCTTCCGGTTTGAGGAAGTGTTTATGCCTTGTGTTCCACAGATATTTAAGTTGTATCAGAAAATGACCTTGTTTTAATTACTACAAGTCCTGATCAGTACTGTCCCAGCAGGTCACAGCCAGCCTGGTGACACCAGCAGAGAGCTGTGTCCAGCAGGCCAAGGTTTCCTGGGAGTGTTCAAAGGTCCTGTAAGTCAGATTGAGAGGACAGGAAGCAAATGACCAGATGCAGCATCTCCCTCACTGCAAAATGAAGAGGTCAGACACTTGTTTCTCTTTCTCCAGGCACACATGGGCCATGTTGTCTCCTGGGGGACTCCCAGATTTTTTTGTGTATATTCACAGTTTTTCAGAGGGATCATTTTGTTTCGCTTCAAGAGAAAAAATTATTTTAGATGAAACTCTTTTTGTGTCAGGAGAAACTAGTAAATATCATGAAGGCCATACGTAATAAAAACCAAAATCCTGGTAATTTTGCTGGCAGCCAAGGAAAGCTGCTGTAGCAGAGGCATGAGAAATAGTATGTTCTCCAGAGTAATTGTCCAGGAATATTCTTAAGAGAGAGTACTGCAGCACTTCTCTGCCAAAATAACACACTATGTTATTCTGCAAATGCCAGAGATGTGAAGACAGGTGATGATAATGCCTCTTTTCTCCTTCAGTGTGAGGCCTGAGGATCCTCCTCTGTGAACCTGCATTTTTAAGATAGCAAAATTTGCCAGATCTTGAACAAAAATCAATCCAAGAAAACTTTCCCAAACAACGGAAGATTAGTTTGCTTCGGTCAGTTCCCCACTTTGAAATGCCACAAAACTTTACAGGCAATTCCACACAGGGTGCAGGAAAGAGAAGGGAGGGATGGGGGCTGTTTGTGCCAGTTTGTCATTGAACAAGAGGCTGGGACATCTCAGCTCTACCCCACATAAGCCATTTTGAGAGGGGACACAGGCACTATGGTGGAAATACTGAGCTGCAACTGTTCACTTAGAGGCTTGCAGTACCTTCAGAAAATAAGATATGGGTCCTTCAAAAAATGGTTGTCCCTTATTTCAAATAGTTCAAATTCACAGAAAACATTTTTCTAGCAAAGAGCAAACTTGACAGCATGTTAAAGACAAAACAAACAACATACACAATAGAACCCAAGCACAAACTTACATTTTTGGTCATAAATGCTTCCAGAACATGGTTGTCACCTTTTATTCCCAAGACTTCAGACATCCTGGCATACACCTGGAAATTAACATTTCAACAGTAACATACTATAGATACTAACTACCTTCAACATTTTCAGTTACTCTAAAACCTTCCCCAATTTGACTCTGCAGGAGGAAAGCACAGGCATAAGTGCCTATACATCCAACCTACGACCTTGCAGGCTGCAGCACTCGTAGGAGATGGCTTATCTACTCTCTTATGTTGTCCTGTGATGTGGGGACTGAGGCTTTTACTTGCTCTTACGAACATTTCTTCCCACAAAGGAGTGCAAATTTTCACATTAACCTCACTTTGTTGTTCTTAGAACAATATAGTCTCCATTCAAAACCCTGGTTTATTACAGAAAATTAGAAAGGGGTGGAGAAAACATTTTTTGTCAATCTGTCCTCAGTGGGATGTCATTCAATGCGGTCTTTAAGCTTACAAATTCTTGCACTGCTGGTGATAATATCTGGTAAATCTGGTACTCTTCAGACATTGTTTTGTGTCCTTGAAAGGAGAACAAAGGCTTAGGCAGCCCAATAGCTTGCAGCAGTGTATGTGTCCCTTTATTTGCAGTCCGGGACACCCATTTCAGGGTCGGTGTCCCAGCACCCTGCCTGCCAGACCCAGCTGTGGGTAACATGCAGCTGCAAATGCACAGGACACAGCAATTCTATTTCTTCCTTACTGTGTAATCTTCATGAAGTTCTCCGGGGGTTTTAGTATCCTAACATTTAGTTCAGATAAAAACATTTTGTAGGGTTAAATCAACTTCAGAGACAGAAAGGTGACGATAGTGCAAAGCCTGTGCCAGCCCTTCCCCACACTCGCCAGCTGCGCTTCGTGGGTAGAACGCAGGGCCAGCACTCAGGGGTGTCACTGCAGCCACTCAAGCCCTTGGGGACACTGTCCCCTTGGGGACACCCCGGGCTGCCTGGCATCTGCCTGCTGATGGATCCCGGAATGCAGCAGAGGTGCGGGGAGAGCCCCAGCGCAGCTCCCAGCGGTGAGCGCCTGGTGCCATCTACTGCCGGCTCCCTTCCCCATCTACTGCCGGCTCCCTTCCCCATCTACTGCCGGCTCCCTTCCCCATCTACTGCCGGCTCCCTTCCCCACCTACTGCCGGCTCCCTTCCCTTCCCCACCTACTGCCGGCTCCCTTCCCTTCCCCACCTACTGCCGGTTCCCTTCCCTTCCCCGTCTACTGCCCGCTCCCTTCCCTTCCCCGTCTACTGCCCGCTCCCTTGCCCACCTACTGCCGGCTCCCTTCCCCACCTACTGCCGGCTCCCTTCCCCACCTACTGCCGGCTCCCTTCCCCGTCTACTGCCGGCTCCCTTCCCTTCCCCGTCTACTGCCGGCTCCCTTCCCTTCCCCGTCTACTGCCCGCTTCCTTCCCTTCCCCGTCTACTGCCCGCTCCCTTCCCCGTCTACTGCCGGCTCCCTTCCCTATCTACTGCCCGCTCCCTTCCCCACCTACTGCCCGCTCCCTTCCCCACCTACTGCCCGCTCCCTTCCCTTCCCCACCTACTGCCCGCTCCCTTCCCCACCTACTGCCGGCTCCCTTCCCCGTCTACTGCCCGCTCCCTTCCCCGTCTACTGCCGGCTCCCTTCCCCACCTACTGCCCGCTCCCTTCCCCATCTACTGCCGCCGGCTCCCTTCCCACAGCCCAGCCCAGCCCAGCCCAGCCCAGCCTCGGCACCTGTGCCACCGCACCCACACCAGCCTCCCTTTGCCCTGATGGAATCCTGGGACTTGCTTTAAAAACCAAATTACCAATGCTCCACCTCTGACACAGTTAATAAGAACAATGAAAACAATAATATCAACAATTGGATTTTCACATCCCAAAGACTTTAAATTCTAGCTTACTAAAGTCAGGAGTATGTAAACTTGCAGCTCTAACCAGTAATCGCACCAAAATCAAGGGTAACTTAACTTGTAAGCCAATTTATCCTTTTATAATTGTATGAATGTAGTTTTTGGTGGCAAAACCAAAGGACAATCAAAAAGATGAAAAAAATAATACTATATAATACAATCTTTAAATGTTGCAAAATACTATGTTCACACTGTAAGTGTAAAGTTACTGCTTACAGTAATTAGGCATAGCAAAAATAATATATTGAAATATAAAAATAATATCTTCCAAGTAAAAAAAAAATCCACTCCCTAAACAACGCACTGCTGAAATGCTACAACAGCTGCAATTTTTGCAGTGTTTCAGAATTATTGCGTTTGGTGTCATGACAAGAAAAAAAACAGTAGCAAGGAATGCAGAGGCATCAGCAGCTACCCCTGTGTGTTCCGAGCCTTTCTTCGTGCTCCGGGAGCCAGCCCAGCTCATTGTGCTCTGCTGTCAAACTAGGCTCTCCCCACATCAGAGTTTAACAAATAAAATACTAAACCAGCAGTCAGTGTTGACAAAGAGCAGTGCTTTAATCCACAATTATCCTTGTAACTCTTACTACTCCTTTTATCATCCATTAGCTTTGATTCCCATTATCCCATCAAGAACTGTGTCAACGCTTTTGTCCCTGGGGATTTCCCACACTACTAGGATCTGACAGACAAGCCTGAGTGCTAAGCAGGATCATTACCTCTTAAATCCACTTATCTGATCCACTGAATAGTAAATTGAAAAGCTCATTAACAGCAACAATCTGATTTGTTTTCACGTGTGACAGGGTCATTCCAAGTCAGCATGAATATAGCCCTCACAATAAAAACTACCCAATCTATAGCAAATTGTAAGCTAAAATAAATATGATATTTAAAAAACATTCTTCATAATAATTTTCAAAACCCGCACATGCTATTAGCATACAAAAATAGAAAAGTAATCGCCTCTCACCACAGCAATGCAATGCCCCTGGACTTCTAAACACTATGAAAAATTAATGATAAAGCATTTTGGTCGTACAATAATAAAACACACTTCAACAACAAAGGCTGTGCTACATATTCAAAAGGTGGAGAGAAATCCTGCTGAAAAGGGTCGTAAAAAGCTGTGGAGGTGATCTCATCTTCTGCTTAGGTCCTACAGGGCGCCCCGGGGGTAAGGGCAGCAGAGCCACACTCCCCGGGGCTCCTCCCTTCACCCCTCCCTGCCCTGCTTCAGCAAGGAGCCCAAGGCTGACGCTCCTACTGCCCTCAGGTGCTGCCAGCAAGGAGCAGGGAATCAAGTTCCAGTAGGAAAACCTTGGTTCTAGACTCCTGGAAAACAGTGACACAATGAGTCCCAGATCCTTATAACTGCAAGATTTACAACTCCAGAAGAGAATTCCATGTCAGTCCAAAGCTGTGTGACTAAAACATGTATGGCCAACAACGTCAGCTGACAGGAGAATACCATCCCCAGCTCACCTTACACACCTGTGACCGTGAGGGAAACATCCTCACAAGTGGCAGTGTTAGGCTGCGATGTTTCAGGGGCTCCACAGGTCCAGGAACCCAGCCAGGGCCTTTGATTCAAGCTGGAGCTGGTGGCACCACTGCCCTCAACCCCCAGTGGCACTGCTGTGCTCAGAGGTGACAGCACTGGCCATGGCAGCCAAGAGAAAGAACAGACCAGTGAAACACCTTCAATACTGATCAGCCACAATTTCAAACATACTGAACCAAGTGTGAAAGCAAAGGATCAAGGGATCCTTCTTTTTTCTGTTTGTACCCTTATAACCACCTTGGTGGCATCAGGACCCTAAAGGAAGACAGAAGATTCACAAGTTCTGGTGCCAGGGAATTTTTTCATGATCCAGGAAATTTTATAGAATCACAGAAAGATTAGGTTTGGAAGGGACTTTAAAGCCCATCCAGTCCTACGCATGCCATGGGCAGGGACACATTGCCAGGCTGCTCCACGCCCTATCCAACCTGGCCTGGGACACTTCCAGGGATCCAGGGGCAGACACAGCTTCTCTGGGCTATCAGTTGTCCAAGTTACATAAACATACACTTCCCAGGTCCTTGAACTGTCCCAAAAGGACAAGAAATAAAACTGTGGAAGCAATGTTTTATAAAGCAAAATACTTGCATGTAAATACAGACCAAGAAAACAGAAATAATTCAGTAATGACACCAAAATTTTATTTCCTTCTCTTCCCTACTCTTTGGCCTTGGATATGTTTAACTTTGCTTTGCCTTTGGAAGTCTTCTCTTTCTGGCTCTAACATTATAACTCTGAAGAAGCTAATTATATCAATTCTTAAATGTGAAGCAGATTACAGAACTGGGAAGCTCAGAATATGAGTTCCTAAAGGTTGTATGGCTCAGTAATGACAGTCACAGAAATTCAATAAAAGCACTGTATGGAATGTACTCAAACACACCCCATGAAACAAATTAAAACAGAGCAATGAATCTCTCACACTGTGCAAATAAGAAAGCACAAGAAAATGTTAGTTTCTACAGTTTTCATAAGGGCTATTATAATGAATTAAGATTTTGGATAATGAATCTTCAGAAAATTACAGTAAAGTTATTACCCGTAGGCACAGCGTAAATGCTGCAGATATTATCACTTCCTTGATGCCCTCCAGGCCTTGCTGCAGAGAACTATCACAGCAACATTAAAGCATTTTGTCATGAGCAGTGAGGGCAGAAGCAGACCTGCACCACATTTACCCCAGCCTGGCAGAGCTGAAGCACATGGGGCACATGGAGGGGAGCCTGTCTGTCCCCGTGGTGTTTTTGGGAATACAAACAAAGCAGGGGCAACTACTATGGGGTTCTACCCCCCACCTCCCTGACCAACATGCCTCCAGCACCCACCAAACCTCCACACTAACTGCAAGTGGCATTCTTGGTATTGAGTGCCAAAACACACTTTGTAATTTCCCCTATTTTTAAAATCACACTCAGGTATTTGAATTTGCAGCACTTAAAATCTCCAGTATAACACAGCAGAAATCCAGCTCTACATTCTGCAACCAGCTTCAGGAAATGGGAACTGAATCCCCTAATTGGACTATCAGGGTGCCAGATCATTCATCTTTATCTCCTGATCAAACTGAGGGCTTCAAAAGCCCTGGCTTTTATCTCCTCTTCTTAGCAGAGGAAAACCTTGGTCACTTCCACTCCTGACCAGCTGTCTTAAAAAGCTAACATCTCAAAATACTCTTAGCTCAGAGCCTAAACAAGAGAATGAGTTTTTACTGGATTAGAGTAAACTCTCTAAATGAAGAAACTCTCCAAACAGGCCATAAGGAAATGCCTCAGTTAATTCAGACAGGATCTCTGAAGACTCAAGTGGACTTTCAGCTGCTTTCTATGTAGGCTTCTCTCCCACCCACTGCTGCCTGTGTTCGTAATAACCAGAGCACCCACACCAATGACATAAATGATATAGATGATTTACTGTCTTACCTCCAAACCTAGCCTAAAATACTGCATTAAGTTATCCTCAACTGAAAGAGACCTACTACAACCTAACATTTAAAAATGAGGAGATTGTTATTATAACCAAGTGTTCTGTTTTAGGTGAAAGGGTAAACACACTGTGTGGCTCATTGCTATGGATGTTATTTCCCTCCTAGTCTGTTGAAATACTCTGCCACCACAAGCTCTGACAGCAAGAGGTATTAACATTTCCCACAAAGGCTGTTTTCCAGGCCCTGTTCCCCAGTTCTTCCCCATAAGTTGGAGGATTCAGAGGAGTCTAGGGTGCCAGAGTGATTAACTCCCTGTTTCCTGATCTATAAAATGCCTATACGGTGCCAGCAATAAACTCTCTCTTACATGGAAATTGATCTCTATTTCAATTACTATCTCTCAGCGTTTATTTACTTATTTATTTATTTCTCCTTTTCTTAATCCATGTTTTCTGAAAATCTTGAAAGAGGTACAATTCTGCTGAACTTATACAGGAGACCTACCATGAATGGACTGCTCTTATTACTGATGCAGCCTGAGAAGCATTCTCCATAAAAAACAAAGAAGAAGAAAAAAGAAATGGGTTTATCTGCTAGGTTTTCAGTTAGCCATTAGTTAAAAGGATGCTTAGCTTAAATAGTCTTGTTTAGACTTTCATTTTTGTTAAGCACTGTTAGAGAGTTTTAATTCCACTGTCTCTTGTGTTCCCCTTCAGGGCTTAAAGAACAGATATTATAGTGAAAACGGAAATACTATTAACAGCTGTTACTTTTTGAACACCTTCCAGAAGATTTTTAGCTTTTGAAGCACAGTGTTGGGCTGCACTTTCCATCAGAGCTATACAGTGAACTGCAGAAATTCAAGCCATGTATGCAGTCAAGGAATTGCTTAACAATAAGCCAAAATGCTGTTTTAGAATCCTTCGTGATTGAAATGAAGCACTACTGTGCAGTTACAAGATTATATTTGTGTCAGTCAGAACACTCCAAAAGATCCAGAAATACAGGTAATCAAATAGCAGTAATCCACACTCTGACTTGTCCCTACATAACTATTACAAGTGTGCAGCTAAATTTTATTCAGATGCTGAATTGTATCTAAATGAGTGGCCCACTCAGCACACTTATGTGCAATAAACACCAACACTCAAAAATCTACATCACTCTGGCACTTAAAAGTACGGAATAAAAATCAGAGCTACTTACTATAGCTCTAAAATCCCTATATCCAAACCTATTGCATTGTACTGAATAACAGCACTGCAGGTGTTCTGCATCTCCAAATCAAGCCTTAAGCACATGAAATTTAGCAGGATCACTTCTTCTGAAGAGGTTTTGCACCAGGGTTGTACATGACAGTGCTTTTGCACATTTATCCCAGGGCATAAGGAGAGGTGTTACAGCCACCACAGCTAATACCAGCAATTTGAACAACCCTCTTTGGCAAGCCAGAAATAAGATAATGGTTCAACATAGGCCGGCTCCTCTGAAATACTGGCAGCATTGCCTCTAATTATAGACATCTGTCATTGCTAGCCACTCAGTAGTAACCCTAACATCAATATACAACTATAACACCACACTGCCTGCAGGCACAGCAATGGGAGCCAGATCCAAGAGGCGGGCAATCATCTGCCTCAGCCAAACTATCTGTCAAGGGCTCCTAGCCACAAATAGCTCTTACGTTTTGTATCCTTAGGATAATATGTTGATTTATTTTAGATCCTCTAATATTTACAGTCTAGGCCATCTACTAAAATACAGGAACAAACCTGATGGCTGATGGAGGCAGTTGCTGCTCAGAACCACCACGGAAGGCCATAGCTCTCAGCACCCGCACCAACACCGGGGCAGCTGGAACAGGCACCTGTGCCCAAACTCCCCTTCCCAAAATCACACCTGTGCATTTCCAGCTGCAGGGCATGGGTATGGCTATGCCCTCATCAGCCCACATTTTACTTACCAACCTGAAGGAGTATTTTCAGTCTGAACCCGGAGAATATCCGTGCCAAAGCGAGCACAGGGAGTTCCAGTATCCCAGAGTTCCCCGTGTCCCTACAGAAGAGAGAAGCTCTGCAGAATTATCTGCAACTGCAACGTGCAATTTTGAAACAGAAATTGCATTAATGCAATAAAGTATGTTTACTGATTAAATACTTAAAGGCAAGCAGACGTGCTGCTAACCAAGAAATACAGTTTCTTGAAATGTACAGGTAAACATAGAGATTTTTTTTTTAATGCTAGGGTGAAAATCATGCTGAAAACCTCAATATTTTCTTTCTTTTTTTTTTTTTGTCTTCATTTGAAAATCCATCTCAGAAAGGGGCAAAAAAGATTTTAAGTTTAAACTAATTAGGAAATAACTTCCTTACAATTATCTTAATTTGTTATTAACAAAACCAAGATTTCTTAGTATGATTCACAACAGCCTGTGCTGAAAAGAAACTATTAATTACTCGATAGACAGTTAGCTTTCAAGTGAGCTGCATTTTAAAAACCTCCTTTAAAATACAATTGCTAAATGCCTTACAGTGCTGTAATGTGAGACAGGTTCAAATCTTATTACTTCACTGAAATTAAAACCTAAGTTTTAATACTGTTCAAGTCGAACAATGATTCCACACTTTATTGCTTTTGAAATCCCTTGATGATCATAGGAAAAAATGCCCTCGAGAAAAAGAGACTCTGTTTTCGATAAACAGAAAATACAGTTTGCACTCTTAGCCTCTTTGTCATCACAAAAAAGGATTTAATGCCAATTCTTTAAAAAAAGACTTTTTTCACAAAATGTGCACCTTGTGTGCCATTTGTAAAATCAGCTCACTTTCTTTTATTTATTACTGCAGCGCGGCAAGGCAATAAAGCAGCTACTGATAGCTAATAAATTACATGCCTTTTAAAACAATTCTCCAGCTACAAAAAAACTTGTAACTACAAAGGCTTACATTTACATGGTACATCGTGTGAAGTGTCTACATTTATGTTCTACTTAACCACATAAATAAAATCTGACCCTTTATTAAACAGACAAGCATGAACCAGGGGCTCCACATAAGATTAAACAAAAGGTAACTTTTTAAGGCTTTCCTATGGATTTACATAACTAAACATAAAATTTGCATCAGTAGTTCATGTGAAAGTATTTTTAAAATAAATTGCCTTTTTAATTGATGCCCTTCAAGATACCTTCAGGAAAAAAAGGTGAGCACAATTTTTCAATTACAGCATGATAACACTGATTTACACCTGAATCTAAAAATTAAATAAGGTTTTAAATAATAATTGCAACATATTACTGTAACATAAAACAGTAATTCTCCAGCACATATTATGCAAACCACGATTTGTATTTTTAATTTAAAAAAGTATCAGAGCTTTGGGAAAGCATTTCTTTGTTAAAGTAGATTTTAACAAAAAAACCCCCGCAGTTTTATTTCATCATGCATCTCTCCAAGAAATGCTTTAAATTAGACATATCTGTTAAGCTTGTTGAACTGCTCTTTAATAGTTTTGCTCCATGGCCAGTCCAGCCCTCACTGCTGACAGCACAGAGCACTGAAGTGCACTGTCTTTGCCTTTCCATCTGCATTATTTTTAGGCTGATGTGCTCAACTATTTCCATAGATTTCTTCCTTACAGTTTGATTGTTTCATAAATCATTATCCTAAACATTACATTCCTTTTCATTGTCTCTATATCATCATGCAGCTAAAATTCAGCTGTGTGGTTGAAATATTATTTCCTCCACTCACAATGGTTTTTACAGTTCCCGAAGCTTTGGTTTTGCTTTGATCATACAACTTTCCCTCTGTAGTTCCAAAATGGCAGTTCTTCAATTGAGCATGGAAGCAGATCTTACCTCCCTACTCGTAAAACCATTTAAAGACATTGCTGTTGCATGTTAAGGTAACACCCCTGACATGTCAGCAGGACCAGGAATTCCTCCCACAGCCATCCATCACTCTGAACTGAGATGCTGTGGGGCACATCTCTCACTCTGGACAAGCACTGCTTGATGAGATGGGAATCAAAATGAGATGGGAAATAGTTTTGAGACACTTTTCCACTCCTTTAATCCTAGGTTTACCTTGATAGTTTGTTTTCTTGTATTTTGCATCAGTGGTAAAACAGCAAGACAAAGACATTCCTTATCCAAAGCAGACAAAAACAAGGTTTAATAAACCATGTGGCCAGGGCAACAAACAAAGCAGAGCCTGTGGTTTCCTAATTCAGGTTAGTTTGTCTACTTGTGGAGATGAAATATTGGTGCAATTCTAAGATGGTAAAGAATAACAAGTGAATGAAGCCTGGTGTGTCTGTATCAGGAGGGTCCTTTGAGGAATAGAAGTCCTCAAAGTGCTGCAGAGTGGAAAGAGAATTTAATAGGACAGACCTTTAAAAACTACAGTTTGGTTCAAGAGGAGTTACAGATGTTTTTAAATATAAAAACACAGTGATACTCAAATATCAAAAATTCATCAACTCTCAATTTCACCCAAGAGTTCAAGCTAAAACACAGGACACTGAAATCAAGAAGAGCTCAGGAAAAAGGAATGAGCTGGTCTGACCTATGAGCACACAAAGTATTTGAGAGGCATAATTTAAAGAGAAGTTGCAAATCTTTAACTTTTGCTGAAATTAGGCAACTAAATAATATAGCTAAAATTTGAGAGAGCATAGTATTAGTCAAGAAATTCCAAACACAAATATGCTGTAGAGATAACACAGCAATAGATCCAACTCTGGATCACCAGCAGGGAGCAGAATTACAGTTACATGAGTATTTATCGAAAAGCTTATAAAAGTAATAAAAACTAATGAAACCAATCAATCAAAATTGGTCAAGAACCTTGATCAGTGATTATTCTCAGTAAAACGTGGTGAGCTTCGGACTGCAGCCTTTGAAGTTGAAACAAAGGGGTGACTCCCTGAAGTTGTGCACAGAAAAACACAGCCTGCCTTGGCTCTGGCCGGAGAAAGACTGTCACCAGGCTAAGGGAGAAAAATGCAGGGCAGAGTAAATAAAGGCCCTCTCGCTCCACAGCTGAATGAGGCACACGGCAGTGAACACCCTGAAGGATGGGGTGGCTGATGCTGAGCAGCCAAACAGGAGCTGCAGGTACCCAGCCAGCGGCACCCACGGCAGCCCAGTGCCCTCCACACCCTGGGCTCCCGCAGGACCCACGTGGCAGCGAGGCCACAGCCTCTGCAGGGGCACCCAGGCCTCCTGTACTGCCTCTTCTCAGTCTGACTGACAGCAACAGTCTTAAAATGCATAAACTAGAATGTACTTGTGCTGTTCAGAGCTCATTCAAAGATAGCCTATTCTATTAATGTTACTTAAATAATCAGATTCTGTGCACATTCTTATAAAATCTAAAATAATATGATTTTATATTGACTTACATACTAAAGTTTTTACGTATCTTGTGATCAGCCACTTTATTGTGTAGATGATATCTATACAAATAATTTAATACTTAAATTGATATAAACCCCTGCTTCAGAAATAAAACTTTTATTCCCAGAAGACATCTTTCTCAATAGAGCTACATGCCTCAAGAAACAACTCGTCAGTAGTGAGAATGCTCTGGAGAAATAATATGGAACCTTCCTCATGGCCTTCCTAACTGCAGTTCTTTTGATCCAAATTGATGCCAACTACCAACTCTTCCAACAAAGATGATACAGATGAAGCCTGTGTGAAACACAACACTGAAACACTTGGAGTATTATTCCCCTCCTTGCTTCAGAAGAAGGGCAAGTAGAAGAAAGAAAACCGTTTGCCTTCCTGTGATGTTTAACAAAAGTGCATTTAAGTCTGAAAAGCATACTTCAAAAATATATTCCTGTATGTGAAACAGACCCATATCTGGACATTACTAGCATTTTTGATTACTCTAAAAGCACACAAAAGTAAATGTCAGAAAGATGTCTGCATGGTCTAATGAAAATAATTTTGTGAGGATGCGCCTATCTAATGAAATATGAAGCCAAGCCCAACTGCTGTTTGTTCTGCAAATTTGATTTCAGGATATGGAAAATGGTTATAGACAAGAGAACAGTCTCCACTGCCCCAGCCTGCACACTGCCTGGGTGAAACAGCCTATCCCTGCTCCTTCCTGTGCACATGCACAGAGATGCACCAGTTGTTCTACCTTATACTAATCCAATTAGGTATGAAAATCACACCCTGCTACACCACACACTGACAAAGTCTAACACAAACCTGAACCAGATGCTCTGGAGAAAATGTTTATTTTCATTTTTGTTTTAACTAAAATACACTTTTTTCCTAAGTGGAAAAAGCCCCGAGCCTTCCTAAGTTCAAGTGATCCACAGATGAACCCAAGTTGTACTGCTCCAAACATTAAGGTTGTGACTCCATTTTTTTAACACATAAGAATCTAAGGAAGCCACGTGGCTCCTAGGGCATCTCTGGATACCATAAAAAGGAGCATTCAACAATTAACAATGAATTAGATCGTGAATTTGTTGTGTGAGAGGAACAGGGGTGTGACAGCTTTAGAACACCTGTGAACAAAAGCGACAGTTGGCCGCAAGGTGTTCCACTAAATCATCATAAAGTATGTCAGTCATAGTCAGAGAATGTTTCTCCTTTCTCTCACCCAACTTCATATTCAGTGCTTTTGGCAAAACATGTTCAAACAAGAAGACTTTCCATACTATTATTTATTACCTATCTTCACTCATCTGTTATCAACTTGAAGACAGCTACAGATATTTTTCTGGGGTGAAAGAGCTCTTATGAGGAGTTGTATTCCTAAAGACTGCTGAAGGAAATTTATGAAATGTCTTAATTTAGCTACAGAATTTTAGATTTAAATTGCGAGGGGGATATTTTTCTTTCTTTGGCCCAAAGTAGATAAACACAGACTCTTCTCACCTTGTTCTCCAAATCTATTCCCAGAGCCATCACTGTGATAAGAATGAGCCGCCCTGTGTGGATGCCCAGCTCTCCGAGGGCATCCTGTGCCCTGCCAGCCACACTTCCAGCACTCGGAATGCCACTAGAGGGCTCACATATTGGTATGAAATCACAGACGCTGCTAGCCAGGACTGAAGATAATGGAATCTACATTATTCCTTTACTAAAATTCTCTTACACATAGAAAACATTGCTGCCAAATATGTAATTGGGCCATGGTTTAACTGAAATAAGGACTGAAAATGCTCAACAGTCAACTGTGCAGCTGGAGAGCTAAGTTAGCACAGGCTTTTCCTTGAAAAACAAACATCTGCAGCCCTCGCTCTGTGGGCCCCAGGATTCACAATAAATGCAGGTCAGTCAGTGCCATGCTATGCCATGTCATACCACAATGGATTTTTTTTTAAACTGTAGATTTTATTGGGATGATTCTATTCAGTAATTGCATAAGTGACAGAGCTGCAGTCTCTGAATGGCTTCATTAGGTGAGAAACAGGAGAACTGATTCCCTCCTGCTCCACGCTGATCCCTCTGTGCTGTGCCACCAGCGGGTGGGAGGAGGCGGCAGCAAGTCCCACACGGGTCAAACCTCAGCTGCCCAGAGCAACTGCAGCACCAGGGCAACTCTAGGACCAACATCAGCCTTCTCCTGCAGAGAGAATAGCAGAGCAGATCTGGCTAAACAAGAATCAACTGCAGAGAAAAGAAATATATTATGCATGCACTAGATACGTACAGCATATTTTTATTCCTGTCCACATTAAGCTGTGCTCCAAGACAGCAAACCCAATGGGATAGAGATGTATCCATAAATTATTAAAGGAATTAAATGGGAAATATTTTGATGGAAAGTGAGAGACTCTAAGCATGTTTGATTTTAGAGCTAAAAAGCAATACTATATATTTTAGGTAAAAATATTAGTTGACAATGCATCCCATTTGACTGAAAAATCAACTAAATAAAAATTAACACATCAGCACAAGAACAAAATTAACAGTCTATGGCAGATGAATCCTCTATTGCACCTGTCCTCCACTGTGCAAAAGAACATCAGCCTGCCACTGATTATTTCTTTTTGACATGATTTATCACCTACTATTCTTTAAACTTGATAAAGCAAATTAATCTTTGATTGCAGGAGCCACTGGAGGTTGTCATTAGTCATGTAGTTTGGCGAGGCTGCATGTGTTTCATTTACCAGTCACAAAGAAATGAAAGCCCAGCAGCCATTACTGCCTGCTTCAACTGCCTTCCTGACCCACCCAAGAGAAAAGACAACTGAATTCCAGACACGGGATATTAAGCAGCTACTCCAGGACTGACCCACATAAACAGAACAGAGTATTTGCTTTTCCAGAAAGAAAGCTGATGCCTTAAAATGGATGTTCTCAGGAAACAAATAAATTCTAATGATCAACAATTTGATCTGATTAACATATATTTCAAGCTAGAAGTCTACCAAGTTGTATCAATAATGTGATTTTAGGTATTAAAAAATGAAAATTGAACCTTAAATAATTGCGTACTCATCCAGAAGACATATCGGAAAAGTCTCAGCCGGCCTAGCAAATGTGCACAAACTGAAAATCCCTTAAATTTGTGGGCTATGGCTGGGCCATGCAATCAGCCCCGAGCTCTCCTGCCCAGCACGTTTCAGCTGTCTTCGCCACACCAGGATTCACTGCAGCTTTCTGTGTCCATCTGCCCTGGGCCCACTGCTCCCCTTAGCTCAAACCCACTGTCCCCCTCCTCAGCTGGTGAGGGTGGGAGCACCTGAAATAGGGACAAATGGCAAATCTCATTGATTTTATTGACCATGCTTCACAGCATGGCAGATAGTTTCTCTGGACCAAGTCCAGCTCCAGGATTCACCTCCTCAGCAGCAGAGGTGGCTGGGACTGGGAGGGCTGGCCACAGGCTGAGACCCCGCAGCAAACCAGCCAGCCCGGGGCTTTCAGGGAGCTCTGAGCCCAGGGAACAACAATGAAACTCTGCTCAGCACCTTCCAGGAACACACTCCCCAGAGAGGGCCAGGAGCTGTTCAGGGAAACACATCCAGCAAGAAACAGTGGTCCAAAGCAGAGGAACCTCCAAAGGGAGGTGTGTTTGGAACCTCGCTGCAGCCCATGCCCAATGAGCAGAGCGGCTGTGGGACACCAGGGACACACAGTACAGCATTGGCCCTGACACCACAGGGACACACAGCACAGGACACACACACTGACACCACAGGGACACACAGCACAGGACACACACACTGACACACAGGGACACACAGTACAGGACACACAGACTGACACCACAGGGACACACAGCACAGGACACACACACTGACACACAGGGACACACAGCACAGGACACACACACTGACACCACAGGGACACACAGCACAGGACACACACACTGACACCACAGGGACACACAGCACAGGACACACACACTGACACACAGGGACACACAGCACAGGACACACACACTGACACCACAGGGACACACAGCACAGGACACACACACTGACACACAGGGACACACAGCACAGGACACACACACTGACACCACAGGGACACACAGCACAGGACACACACACTGACACACAGGGACACACAGCACAGGACACACACACTGACACCACAGGGACACACAGCACAGGACACACACACTGACACCACAGGGACACACAGCACAGGACACACACACTGACACCACAGGGACACACAGTACAGGACACACAGACTGACACACAGGGACACACAGCACAGGACACACACACTGACACCACAGGGACACACAGCACAGGACACACAGACTGACACCACAGGGACACACAGCACAGGACACACACACTGACACACAGGGACACACAGCACAGGACACACACACTGACACCACAGGGACACACAGCACAGGACACACAGACTGACACCACAGGGACACACAGCACAGGACACACACACTGACACCACAGGGACACACAGCACAGGACACACACGGACACACAGTACAGGACACACACACTGACACCACAGGGACACACAGCACAGGACACACACACTGACACACAGGGACACACAGCACAGGACACACAGACTGACACACAGGGACACACAGCACAGGACACACACACTGACACCACAGGGACACACAGCACAGGACACACAGACTGACACACAGGGACACACAGTACAGGACACACACACTGACACACAGGGACACACAGGACAGGACACACACACTGACACACAGGGACACACAGTACAGGACACACAGACTGACACACAGGGACACACAGCACAGGACACACACACTGACATACAGGGACACACAGTACAGCAGCATTGGCCCTGACACCACAGGGACACACAGCACAGGACACACACACTGACACCACAGGGAAACACAGCACAGGACACACACACTGACACCAGGGACACACAGCACAGGACACACAGACTGACACCACAGGGACACACAGTACAGGACACACAGACTGACACCACAGGGACACACAGTACAGGACACACAGACTGACACACAGGGACACCACAGCACCACAGAGAGAGGTTCCCATTCTGGCCAGGAATGCCAGGCAGGAGGTACGCCTGAAACACTGTCCAGCTTTTATTTATATACATTTAACAGAAACCCCACACTAGCCCAGGGTCTGTCCCCAACAGCTCTTCCAATGCCATGTTGAAGCAGTTTATTAACCGGGGACACACAAAAGCTGCTACTTTTGAAGCCAATCAGAATTTTGATGTATAAACCCCACACAATTATGGGGCTATGATGTCTGACTTTCTCAAGGTATATATATTGAAAGAGTAAATTATACATTTAGAAATAGTAAATTTAGAAATAGCACATCACAGTATGATGTGCTGGAAGGTCATAGAGCCAGGAAAACAAAGGAACATCATCAAACAACTCAGGGTATTCCTAGTGTTGCCATTACTATTTGCATCAAAATTAATTATTGCTACTTTGTGTTGAAGAAATAACTCAAGCTATTTTTCAATGTTGATCTACAGCATGAAAGTTAAATTAAAGATTTACAAATTACTGTGAGGTACTTAATTTGATGTGTTAGTGGTTTTTTGGGGTTTTTTTTGTTTCTAAACTGAGTCATTTGGAAGTATCTATATGAAAATTACATTTCAGTACTAGAGATGCAATTTGTATTCTAGAATTAATAATAACAAATACAGATAATAACTGCAGGAAAAAATCCTCGGAAATATCACCACAGGAATCTCTGTAGATATTTGAGAAAGCAGAATAAAGACAGTCACTGAACTGTGAATTATGAGTAGTTGTTTTCCATACACAAATGCATTTTTAAAAGTGAGAATCTCTACATTCAGTAGATTTTCCACTTTTTTTTCTTAGTTGCACAGATAATTGTATGTTTAAATATAAGTACAATAATTTAGGATTCATATAAAAATACACACATTGTTTGGCTCCATTGAGAAGCTATAAATTTCATCTATTGAACATTAGCTAAAAAATTACACGTGTTTATCATCTGGATTATTCTCAGATTAATAGAGATAAATGGCAAAACATAATCAGCACCAACTCTGCAACTTAATCATTGCATCTGAGCTATAGGAAACACTTAATTACTCTCATTTACTAGGTGCAATCTAATGAGGAGACATTAGCCAAATGAAAAGAATGCAGTACAAACAAACAAAATAGTTATACCATCATTAAAAACAAACTCTGACAGTGCAGGTGACAGCGTATGCAGGATAAATTACCATAATGTCCTAAATGCTGAGCTGTCAGCATGCTAATGCCGGATCGGATACCCAGGGAATGTCGGCACCGGAGCTGTCAGAACCGGGGATCATCAATCACCTCCCAGCCCCGCTCCGCTCATTAGCGCGCCTGTGCTGGGCTCTGCTTCGGCACAGCGAGAGGGAAACCTCGGCTGGCACACAGAGAGAGCGGCCCGCAGCCGTCCCGGAGGGGGGCAGAGCCTGCAGCCCGAGAGCACGGGCAGGCTGGACCCCAAAGCAGCACCCCCGCACCCCCAGCACCCCCGCACCCCCTGTCCTCAGCACCCCCGCACCCCAAGCACCCTCTCTCCCCAGCACCCCCTGTCCTCAGCACCCCCGCACCCCAAGCACCCTCTCTCCCCAGCACCCCCTGTCCTCAGCACCCCCGCACCCCCTGTCCCCAGCACCCCCGCACTCCAAGCACCCTCTCTCCCCAGCACCCCCTGTCCCCAGCACCCCCGCACCCCAAGCACCCTCTCTCCCCAGCACCCCCTGTCCCCAGCACCCCCGTGCCCCAAGCACACCCCGCGCCCCCACCCCTGTCCCCAGCACCCCCGCACCCCAAGCACCCCCTGTCCCCAGCACCCCCTGTCCCCAGCACCCCCGCACCCTAAGCACCCCCTGTCCCCAGCACCCCCGCACCCCAAGCACCCTCTGTCCCCAGCACCCCCGCACCCCAAGCACCCTCTCTCCCCAGCACCCCCTGTCCCCAGCACCCCCGCACCCCAAGCACCCTCTCTCCCCAGCACCCCCTGTCCCCAGCACCCCCGCACCCCAAGCACCCCCTGTCCCCAGCACCCCCTGTCCCCAGCACCCCCGCACCCTAAGCACCCCCTGTCCCCAGCACCCCCGCACCCCAAGCACCCTCTGTCCCCAGCACCCCCGCACCCCAAGCACCCTCTCTCCCCAGCACCCCCTGTCCCCAGCACCCCCGCACCCCAAGCACCCTCTCTCCCCAGCACCCCCTGTCCCCAGCACCCCCGCACCCCAAGCACCCTCTCTCCCCAGCACCCCCTGTCCCCAGCACCCCCGCACCCCAGCACACCCCGCGCCCCCACCCCTGTCCCCAGCACCCCCGCACCCCAAGCACCCCCTGTCCCCAGCACACCCCGCGCCCCCAACCCTGTCACCAGCACTCCCCGTGCCCCCAGCACCCCCTGTCCCCAGCACCCCCGTGCCCCCAGCACCCCCCGTGCCCCCACCCCTGTCCCCAGCACTCCCGTGCCCCGGAGCTGCTCCCACAGACCAGGCTGAGAGGGCTCCTGGCACATCCCTGCCTGTCCTGCACCAAACGGAACCCAGGACACTGCCTGCTGCTTACACAGCCACCTACTACAGTGACACTCCGTTTATCTGAACATGTTTTTGTCTTGACTCTTTAAAGGAACACACAGACTCAAAAAAGCCATGCAAGAATAGCCCAGCCAGGCAGGCAGGTGTGTCAGGGCTGCCTGTGTCCATCCCCACGTGTGCCAACGACCCGAGGAGAGCAAAGCACTCTCTGCTTACCAGCAGTGTCACAGTGATGAAGCTCGGTGGAATAATACCTTTGGTTTTCATTTGACCTTTCAAATTGCTCTGTTGAGCACAGTAAACATTCATTAAACTTTGAGAACTGCAAAGTTTCAGATACTTGGGGCTGGGTCCAGCTGAGAGTTCTTCCATACACACATTCATCTTCTCTCACCTTTATTTTGAGGTCTTAAGTGATAGAAATGCTAGAGAAAATGCAGTGAGGTTGAAAGATGAAACTACTTCATCCATAACAGAGCAACCATAAATCACCCTCAGATTGAGGGAAGAAATGAACTTTAAGAATGTGAAATGATAAACCTGAGAATTAAAGAACTTTTTAGATTCCAATGCAAGCGAAGAGATCCTATTATTAAGGAATCCAATTTTCAGGTTCTGCTGATTTTCCACGGCATTAATAATACTCATTGTTTCCAAGGCTTAGGCCAATGTGCTGTTCCATTCTTGTATCTTAAATATTGTTTCAGAAGCACAATCCAGAAAATACTGTTCAGATACGGAAATCTGGTTTGTATTTTATACAATTATACTTTCCCTTTCCTAATTAAGATGTGAGGAGGAAAAAAAACCCAACCCACATTAAAGAATCATGTTATCCAAGATTCTGCTTGTGTCTGCAGAAGCTGAAAAAGAGACTGGAAGGGTTTTTGTTTGTATAATTCAGGTATCACCTACATGCAAATGCATTTGAGAGGGATAATTAACACTGCACCTTATACTCTTATTCAAGCAGGTCTCCAGAATCCTTTAGCAAATATATTACAAAGTCATTTATTAAGCAGAAGTACAGAAGAAGACAGACAGGAATGGCAGAGAAAGAAATTCAACAGGTAATAAAATATTTTTGAATTGATTTCAAAGACTCAGAATTTAATTTGGGTGCCTTTTGTTGCCCTTGTAATTGGGGATGGCAATCCTCTGTCAGTGCTTCCATACAGCCCTCCAGAATTCCAGCCAGACACATAAAATCCAAAACAACGAACACCGATTCCCTCAGACCTCAGCACATCCCTTTGCTTGCACACAAAATCTTGTCACACCTTTGCAAACCCTGCCCTTCTGAACAACAGAGCCAGAGTCAGGACAAACCTCTCGGAGTGGGCAGGGAGCCCCTGCCCATAGATGGAAACAGACAATATTAAACTCTGATTGAAAGCACAATTAAATAATTATCTGGTTTGGAAGATTTTTTTGATGCAAAAATTTATGTTTCCTGAATGTTATACTTCAGGTGGTTCTCCTATGTTCTACATAGGAATCAGCACTTTCTTTAAAGAGAATTAAATACAATTTCTTTTCCCAAATCTAACAAGTAAGGATACAGAAAGAAATGTAACATTTTGAATTCATGAACCATGGATGGACTACCCTTACACAAGGTTCATGCTGTTTTTGTTTTTTTTTAAATAAGACTGTGTTTAAATTGTGGGCTGGTAAAACAAAAAACAACCCAATTTTATCAGGCTCCTTCCTTGTGAGGACAAATGGTCTCTTAAAGGCCCTTTCCTTGGTTTCTGATGGACAGAATAAAAATATGACTGAAATATCTTGCAAGCAGTTAACAAATCCATACTTACAGAAAACGAAGTAAGGAAAAGGATTAAGGGAAGTTTGAGAAAAGATTGCTCATGCATGGACTGTGAGTACTGTTAGCAGGTAAAGACAGGTGAAAGCCCAAAAGTATGTTACAAGTCTTCTTAAGAAAGTAACATTTATTGCCTTTCAAGGATGACATATTCCAGTAATTCTGTGTTTACTTGTTTAAGTAGGCTTGAAAATAAAGTTTTCAATACTAACAAGAGAAAAGAATGAATAAGAATCGTTGAAGTGCATACTAAAGATCTTCTATATATTATGGATATGTAATAGGATTTTTTCCTCCATCATAAGATATTGCAGGGGTGTTACTGTCTGTATTTAAAGAGTAATAATGACAAACTATTCTTAAAGGGGAATCCTTCCAGATTTGTAAAACACTGGTGACAGGAGCAATCAAAAGAAGAAAAAGCAGTCAGTCCTTGACTGATAACCTCATTCATTTTTATGACAAATGAAGTACATTATAGGAAAAACAAGTGTAAGAAGTTTGTTTAACAATATTCTGTATATTCATACAGTATGATGTAAGATAAAAAAAAATTCAAATCTAACTAGATTATCATTTGCTTTGCATATAACATTGAGTACCTAAAAAACACTGAGCTATTAACATTGAGTAACATTGATGCTATAAAGCATCATCATTCACTAGTATTAAAAAGATATAAATTCAGTTGAGAACAGTTGATACACTCAACAGATCATAATCTCAAATACTGCTTTTAATTCATGATTATTTTTAAAAGTTACAACAAATATATGGACTCTGAAGTCCCTGAATTATGTAAAACTAGTTTTCCACAGACTGAAGGGCTAAGCATTTACAACATAGATTAAAACGATAACATTAAAAACTCAAAACACTGATAAAATTCCCTTATTTTAAAGACTAGTAATTTCTCTTTATAAAACATTTCCTAATTCAGTTTTATAACACAATTACTTGTGAGCTTTGCTAATGACAGACATGATACTGGCCCATGACCTGTGAGTAATGCACCAAAATAAGGTGATTTTAAATCTGTGGATTAGCTATTATTTAGATTTATGATTTAATGAATGGTAACATATTTTGCTACTTTATGAAGCAATGAGCAAATCATAATGTCTTTTTCTTCCTAAGAAGCTCTCCTTGGCAACCATCAATGGAGTGTGACTGTAATTGATAACCTGAGCTGATTTTACATTCTGTTTGAAATCCGGGTTCACAAGGTTAATTATGGCCCGGCCACAGCTCATGGGAATACAAGGCTGTTGTGCCTGCCTGGCTGATGAAGATGTACAGCATGATCCCAGCAGTTCCCTGACACAGGAGGGACCTCCAGCACCACACTTGGCACTGACACCCACCCCTGACAGCCACCCTGTCACTGCAGGTGGCAGTGTCAGAGCTATGGCCCTGCTTGCTCAGAGAACACACTGCTCTGCATGTTCTTTCTGCTGCCTTTTGCTTCATGTCTTCTATTCTATTAAATGCAGGGATCAATAATTGTGTGTCAATCCAAAATAAGTTACCAATTAATATCCAACAAAATTACCATTGAGGAAGGATCAACACTTGGTTCCATTTTCAGTCCCCTCTTCTGCAACACTGAATTGAAACATGCAGCAAAGGAGTCTCGTTAATGAAACTCAAGCACAAGAGATGGGAATTTTAAAGACATCTCAGAATTACTATAACAAACCACTTACAAGGCAAGGGAAGATAAGCATTACATCATGAATGAGCAGTTCAGTGATTTCATCCTGAAAATCAGCATCAACCAATGACCTTGTGAACCACCAGACCAAGCTTCCCACTCAGCACTACAGCACCAAGCACACCCTGGCAGCGTGACACGCACTTTCAGTATCCCAGAGAAGCACGAGCAGGGCAGGGCTGCGAGCACAGAGAGCTTTGTCTGTCTGTCTGCCTCCCTTCAGCTGCAGCCGAGGCAGCGCGGGGGTGGCACAGGGAGCCTCAGCACCCAGGGTGCTGCAGAGCAGCAGAGCCTGGGCAAACTCAGCTTCACTTATAGTACAGAGCACAGATCAGTAAAATCCTCTTTTGAGTTCTGCACTGCAATCACTGTGAGCTCAGAAGTGAAACCAGGCAGTGGAAGGAGCAGCAGCAGCCACCAGCTGCTCTCCTCAGCTACCTCAGCAAAGCTGCGCCATCAGCAGGGACACCACTGCTTTCTGCATGAGTCCTACCTTCCTTTGCTCTCCAGATGGACGGTGTGTCATCTAGAGGTTATTTTCTAACAGAAAAACGAAGCAGAAATCTCATTAGTTATCCTCTATGTTCATAGATTCACAAGTATTAATACAAGATTTTAAACAGGAAATGCAAAATTAACTTCTACATGATTCAATCATGTTAAAGAACAGATAAAGTTTCTAAAGAGACCTAAAATACCTAGAAGGAATCTTGTGGATGCTGAATACTGTTCATACCAGTACAGGCAACCATGTCCCTTAATCCTTTTATAAAATCACTCAAATTTCATTTAAAAATCTGTTAATAATTTTCCCTCCATAATACCCCCTCTGGGAGGCTCCTCTGGATGAACCTGGATGTTTTGAATTTCTAACCAAAGCTGTTTGATAGCCATATCCATTTGATCCTGGGCCAGCAACATCCTTAATTTAAAAAGCTCTTTTACCTGCCCTGAATTTTTAGCTGTCCCCTCCCTCCCCCACACACAGTGATGGATCCTGTCCCATCCCAGCCCACATTCCCAGGGCTCCCCAGGCAGCCAGGAAAGGCTCCACTAGATGTCTACAGCCCTGCTGCACATCCCTCCTGCTTTGAAGGACTCTCTCTAGGAGCTGCCAAGTAAAGCAGAGAGGGCTAACACCCACACAATTGTTACTTCACATTTGTAACGGGACAGGCCAAAGGAGGTGACATTTTTTAAGGCAACACAAGCTTCATAAATGGGTTTAAAAAGGAAAGCGACAAATTGAAAAAAATCAAGTGTACAGCTTGCTATTGTGGCATTCACTGGCTAATCAATCTACAGAATGCTTACTCATCTTTAGTAAAGCTACATGAACTCATCAAAAAAAGGCTGTTAAAGAAAATCCATATTCAGAATTAGTATATGGCAAATATTAAAATGCTAAAAATTATACGATTCTTAAAGGTTGAAAAATGAAGAAAAGTGCTTGCTATCCCAGGAGAACTCCCAAAGATATCCAAACTTCTGGACCTGAAAGAAATGTCTCTGACCCAGCATCTGGTGTCTGTGTCTGTCCTCTTAAAACAATGAAAGAGAAATAAAGGCAAAAATTCAGCCTCCCATCACAGAGAAGAATTCTATGAATATATAAAAATCGACTACAAAGTAAGCAAAATTATCTGCTTAACAGTGGAAAATTTAGGCCCAGATCAACTAAACAATAAGAACTAGTGAGAGGGCATTATGTGTTTCTTTCCCTTTTCTGTGCTTCTTTGCTGTGTCTTGTAACTTATTTAAAACGAGTATTTGTATGTGAGGACATCAAAGTCATCCAAAAATAAGGTTCCAGTCCTGAAATATCCCTGCCATTTCTGATAGTTTAGTTTTATGTTAAGTGAAAGCAAGATTACCTACTGCCCTTATAATCCACACAGTGGATGAAAGGTAGGAAAATATCTATAGGGCTGTGCTATTTGGAAGATTTTCCTTCTCTTCCAGGTGCTGCTCTCAAAGCTGGGTACCCTGCAATGCGTTAGCTGGCTAAGGAGACAGCCAAACGCTGCCTGGATGTACACAGCCCCTTTTCCTGCAGGTGAACAACCCTGGAGACTCCAGGAGGGCTCCAGCCTCCAACCCAGGCATCCCAGCCTGGGGGTCCCTGCCCCATTCCCTGTGTCCATCCCGGCTCTATCCCAGCTCCACCCCAATTCCATCCCGGCTCCATCCCCATTCCACCCCAGTTCTATCCCCATTCCATCCCCGTTCCATCCCAGCTCCATCCCCATTCCATCCTGGCTCCATCCCCATTCCATCCCCGTTCCGTCCCAGCTCTATCCCGGCTCAACCCCTGCAGTCCCGGGGGAGCTCCAAGCCCAGCCCAGGGCAGGGCCTGGCTGCTGCACCAGGAACACGAGGAACGGCTTTAAATGTTTGCCACTCTGTACTCAATATGGGTAATCAATTGAGATAAACTACAGAAAAAATTCCATCAGCTGCTATGTAATAACTCCAGTTTAATAATCATTGAACACAGTTGTAGCCAAAGTACTGCAGTCTTAAATCAAAGATCACTTCATATTACAAGGTCTTAAGGGACAATTTTGCCTAAGAGTATATGTGGCATGCTTAGATATTAGCATAAAACTACAGTCACTACAGTTATTTTCAATACAAAAGGTTGTCTACAAATCAAAATTAAATCCCCTTCACTTTATTCTGAGTAAATGGCTGCATAAGGATGCAAACAAATTAACTGAAAGCTTGAAAGTCAAGTTCTCAATTACTATTTAACTGCAACTTTACTATATTTGAATATAATTTACTGTATACTTAGCTGTTTTAAAATGGAATCCAATACTGTATAATAAAACCCCAAATAGCACAACAAATGATTTATGATGATGCAAATATACAAATACTTGGGTCTGAATAGTGCTCTTTCTGCATATATTGCTAACTACTGTATCAGCCTAACGTCTAATAAATCATTCATGAAAAGCCAAAGTACATAATTTGCTATGCTGCTGCTCAAAATCTGCCTGGCTCTGAAAGGCCTGCTGACACAAAGACTTCAGAGGAGCTCTTACTCCCAGGTAGTAAAAGCTGAGAACTCTCACTTAAAGGACGGTATTTCTATAGATCCAGGGAAGGAGATAAAACTGGAAAAGTTCTAAATAGCAGGCTTCAATTATGGAATGAAACCAGGAGTTCATCAGTTTATATACTATCAAAAACACATCATTACTTTGTTGACCATCCATTAATAAGCAATATTATGAAGTAGCACCACACCTCTATGTGTAAAAATATAAACATCTGCAGTATCAGAGAGAGACAGATCTATAACATCATCTGTGTAACAATGATGAAGTGCTCTATGCAGAGTGTTCTATTTGCAGCAGTGATTCATGGTGCTGGGCAAAAAAACGCTGACACTCTGAGAAGATATTTTCCCGTAAAAGGTTGAAGTCCTTAAGCAGCAAAAAACACCAACGTCCATCATCTTTAAGCTCTATTGATTTCTGGTGAAGATTTAAAAGGCTGTTTACTTATTTCCCATCATTTCTGTCGGAGCTGTAACAATTCTCTTCCCACTGAATAAACCTCTCATGATCCTCTTGGTGATTAAGGTCAGACAAAATGTCAAACTCCTAATGCTAAGTGCTTTCACATTAAAAATTAATACCAAATCACCAAGTAAAATCCAAACAAGAAGTCAGACATGTAAATAGAACACAATAAGGGCAATACTGACCATTACAAAATAGAGCTGTAATGCATACATGAAAAAATACTTGGCAACAGGTAAGAGTGCACTCTTTCACTTTTGCATCTTTAACCCCCTTCCTTATCTCAAGAGTTATTGTACTATGTTTGAGACAATCCTTTTAAAAATCCTTTTTCCATTAAAGCTTGCAGTCACCTCCTCTATTTATCCCCAAATGCCATTTACTATATGACTGAAGTATTACAAGGATTGTTTTTATTCCATTCTGAACTTCATCCAGGAAGAGAGGATTATTTTTACAGCTGCTGCTGAATACAAAGCCAGTATACAGGTAACAAAAAGACATCATAATGACCCTCTAAATCAAACTCAAACTTATTGCTAATCATCTATGTAACATTTTAAACCATTGAATATATACAGACATGAACAGAGGAATGCAGAGCACAGCCCTGACAGAGGCTTCCCAGGGCTTTTATCCAGACTGCTGCTGCTCCAGGCAACCAGACCATATTAATTCATTCATAAACTTAACAAGTACAATCCTAAAACTAACTACTTTCTTCAGCCTTTTAAACAGTTACTGACATCCTGAGCATGAAAGCATGAAACCATCAAGTGTAGAACCAAACCTGTAGAGTTTGGAAGCCTGCAAGTAACTATAGAATAAACCACAAAGATAGATTTCAAATAAAGTACCAAGACAGCCAAGTATAAACACCGGTTTGGTGTAACCAAAGGAATTTATTCCAGCAGGTTACCTTTAAAGTTTTTGCCCACCTTGCCAATTGACCTCCAAAAGATTGGTCTCATTTAGAATGCATGAACACAAATGAGAGATTCACAGGTGTTATAGTGAGGAAAGGAGCCCTTTATAGTGCCTGGGTTCTGAATGGCCAGTTCAAGGCCATCTTCTGTCAGAGCTGTGCCATGTGTACAGAAAGGTCAAAGTTACTGCACTGAGAGGTGCCAGGAGGCATGGCAGGAATGAGGATGGTGATTCTGTGATAGGCTTTAATATCAAGCTAGAAATATTAACAAAATGCAGTCAGTTTCCACCACAGATTATAAAAAAAACCACAAAATGCAGCAAAACCAAAGTTGTTACTCTTCTAATTAATAGCTATCTGGTTAGTTTTCAAATCAAAATTACTACAAAGAAATTAGGAGCTGTTTGCTATACGCAAACGTAGTTTCTTTGGGATTTTTTTTGAGTTTTATCTTGCTCCCACAAGACTTTGATGGGAGTCCTAAAAAGGGTCAAGGAAGGACCTTGACTAAAATACAAGAACAAGTTGTTTGGTTTGTCAAGCAGATAGGATATCAAGGACAAACTGTTAGCCAAGCCCATAACCCAGCAGTGCTGTAACAGAGAAAATGGAGGATGCAGAGAACCCTTCTGCATTTGTTCCATTGAAATATTGAATGAGAAATCTACTGTTCCCATAACATACTCCTTGGGAAGCACAATGAGCAACACACAGCTCCTCCTAGGTGTGTGTTGAAACTCTGTAGCTGAAACAATCAGAATAAAAATATTAAATAATCATCACTACTTTTGCTATACATTGTAGTGGAATGGTAATGCAACACCAACATGAGATTTGGTGCGTGGTTATCTAACAATGCACAGTGTGTTTGGACACCAACAGAGATTACAAAGATTCAGCATGAATCACACCATAGGAACGTGTCAGTCAGTGAAGTGAAACATGCCAGTTCAGAATAACACAACCTCAGTGAAGCACATTACACACATCTCTGCAGTGTTACAACTTCAAAACTTGATCTGAAAGTTGTGCTGTGTTTTAAAATTAAACATTATAAATGTTTAATATAATTTCAACATATATTATTTTTATGCTTTATCTTAAGAATTTCGAATATTTCAAGATCACTTCCTATGTTAATTTGTATACTGTTTAATATTTCTTAAATACTCCAATTCATATACCAACATGTAAATGCTTTAGGATAAACCTTGCATTTCTGATCCAACTAAAATTTTTTCTGTGCCCTATACTTGTTTTTTTCTATATTAAAAATCACTAGCTACCTTGAATCATACAGGTTTGCAAAAAGTCAAAGAATACTTATTTCCTGCCTGTAAGGTAAGAATTTGTAAACAAAGGTTTGTTTTGGCTTTTTTGTTTATTTCAGAATGAGTAAAACTGCCTAATGAAATAATGACTTGTAAAGGAATACATTATAGTTTACCAAAGAAAATAAATCATTGCTAAGAATCTTCAAAATAACACATTTAGTTGGAACTGCCACAAAATCTTGCTACACCCTTCTCTGTGATGTGTTTGCCACAATTAGCCAGGAGAGTGATTATGATCCCTACCTCAGCATCACTGGATTTTATCTGTAAATCCATGAGTGTTTAATAATGACATTCACCATGCCCTCCCTGCACCCCAGGCAGGAGCACCTGTCTGCACAGAGCTGCCCCCGTGCTGTCAGTGTTTTCAGCAGAATCTGACAGCTGGATTTGGTATGGTGGCCACATTGCCTCTCTGCTGCACTGCTGAGTCACAGTAGGACGGACCTCAAGGTAGTTGTGAGACTCTCAGGGACTTTAATGAGATTTAACTGATAAAGTTTGATATCTAAATAGTGTCCAGGAACTTGCTCAACTTTACTGTTGAATTTTATTTTCATCAACTTACTATATTGCAAAGATTACTGTATGTTCTTGCTGTCTTGCTCCCCAAATGCTGGTGAAAGTCCCAGAGAGCCATTCCAGTGAGGAATGCAGGACACCCATGAGCCTCCCAGAGCCAGTGAGGAGTGCAGGACACCCATGAGCCTCCCAGAGCCAGTGAGGAGTGCAGGACACCCATGAGCTTCCCAGAGCCAGTGAGGAGTGCAGGACACCCATGAGCCTCCCAGAGCCAGTGAGGAGTGCAGGACACCCGTGCAGCCCCGGGGCTCTGCTATTTCCCCCAAGGGCAGATAACGAAACCAAGGCATCTGAGAGACCTCCTCTCAGAGACAACTCCCGAGAACACATTAACTGAGAGTACCAGAGGTTCTGCTCAGTGCTGTTTCTGCCCCAAAGATGTTCCCAGTGTGCCAGTCTGCAGCAGGCTCCTGTCACTCTCACAGATGTGCCAGCTCAGGCTCATGGCACCAGTTCATGCTCAGAAGGCTCCATGTCCCCAAGTCTGAGCACACCCACATTCAGTGACTGTACAGACAAAACTAAAAGATGTTCCTTATTTCCTGCCTGCATTTTCAGTTATCTGTAGTTTCCTACACTAAGGAAAACTAAAGTAACAAATTGTCAAAATGAAAACTTCATTTGCGAGAAGAAACAATAATCCAGATTAATTTCTGGGTTTATAAACCCAAGATTAATCATGAATGAATATAATTAAGAACAACCAAATTATTCTTCATTAATGTCTTGCTTTCCACAGTTACTCAGCTTCAAACAACAGCCCTCTGATGTACATTTTATATTAAAATCTTGTAAATCTTCTACAGATATTTTGAAAATTCTTTATTTCAAAGAAAAGAAAAAATTATTTACCTTAAATTCACTGGAAGTCTTTAAGAGCAACTCTTCATAGTCTGAACATGCAGTCTCACCTACTAACACAATTAAGTATGTGCTTAACCTTTGAAAGGGTGAAATGCAACTATACTTGTGGTTTGTGTTATCCATGGACAACCAACCACAAAGTTATTTTACTCTATGATTTATGTTTAGTTTGACTCCATCTCTGAGGAAAAGAAAAATTTTTTCCTTCATATATTTTCTTCAAATATTCCAGTCTCGAACTATATGAACTTTTCTGAAACTGTATTTTTGAGAAAAAGATATTTTTCCTCACATATAAAATCTTTCTATGGCAAAAATTTCTTTATAATTTGAATATTTCTATAATAGAAATGTATTTTTAAGAGAAGAGTGCATTATGAGCATTACAAAACTGTTAAAACTGTTTAAGCTGTATATTCTAATTAGTTTGGCAGAGCTAATACAAATTATGTTTACAGACTAACAATAATAAAATTGAAGTACTAGTTAAATATGTAAAATAATTAAAGGAATCATTTTTAGCCTGGCATAATTAGCTAATCCACTTTACATGCACTTATTAAAATGAATTTACATGTTATATTCCATAGGTAGTTACACAATAGTGTTTATACAGGAAAAATATAATGAACTAAACTCTTTGTATCCAGCTCTCCACAATTAAAACGAAGACTCCCCAAGTAATATCAATCTAGGAGAGACTAATTAAGTTTGGTTTGATAACCATTCATTTCTTCTATTGCCTCTGAGCAAATTGTTTATTAGAGAAAGTTATTTTACACAAATCAAATCAAACTGGGTAAACCATTATATTTGAGAGAAACCTTAGCCATCAGTCAATTAATCCATCATTTTCTCCAGACACTTTTGCTTAACAAGCAGATCATATTATCAACAATTTAGATATCCTTTGATTCAATTATGACAGAAAATTTATTGACAGCTTCTCTAATACTTTTGTTATGAATAAATATTAAATGTTCTCCACTTTGATGAGCAAACCAAATGCATGTTAGATCTAATATTCAAAACCTGAGTGATACTTCCAAATGAAATGTTTTTAAAAATATTTTAAACCAAAATAATTTATATTCTGAAAAAGAGTGATCAAACACACCTCACAATTTCTGAGAAATTAGCAAATTATCTGATTTCTACTGATAAAATGAAAACACATCTATATAAGTCTTACCAAATATGCATGAAGAGATTTAACATGAATAAAAGTGAGTGGCTTCATGTAGCACTCTAAAATATTTATGTAAAAATGACAAAATTATTATCTAAAAATGGCAAAATTATTATCTAAAATGGCATTATTATGTAAAAATAGTATCATAGAGACACTTTCTACAACTACATGCAAGATCTGCCTAAAGCTAATAGAAATATATTCTTCAAACTTAACAGCTAAACATATTTGCTGTGGTAATCATGTCTATTAAAACCCAAATGGTGAGATGTTTAGAATTACAGCTGTCTTAAACTCAAGAAGAGAACACTGCCTAACAATGATTACTCCAGAACACTCAGACTCCCTGACAGACACTCTTTGAAGGAATCAGAACTGACTCATTGGGCACTGAAGAAACCAATTCCTAATGAAAGGACAAAGGGGAAGCTCTCTCCAAACCAACGTCCATCATGGAGATAATGGAACCACACAATCTTCTATCGGTACATAACAGCATCATTGTCACTTCAAAGAGTTTTTCCTTGAGCCAAGGAAGTTCCCTGTGGAATGAGGGGAGGTGCAGGAGGTTCCCAGCTGCAGCAGGACTCAGCCCATGAGACAGGCGCTCACTGCAAACTCAGACAGAAGCTCAGCGGTTTTCCAGGTCTGACACCTTCTACTCATAAGAAGCAGTATTTTGTGTCTAGATTGCATATCAGCAATATGTTTTGACTATTTCTCAACCTAGAATGCTCTTATTGTATATATCTTAGTTAAAAACATTATAATAGATATGTATTGTCAAACATCTATAAAATACAACCCAACAATCATTTGGACTAGCGCATAATGATGCGTTGTGGTCTACAGACATTGCCTCTACTTTCAGAACTGAAATGAAATGTGAATTCATGCCAAATGGAAGCCAAAGAAAGGTCAAATGTACTTTATTAATAAGCATGTGTTTCCAAAACCCCTGGCAAAAGTGAATGCACATCAAGTTACTTATTGCCTCTCAGTAATTGAGTACTCTACCCTGATGGTTTCTCTAGTCCCCATTAAGAACTGCAGAAGCTTTCATGCAAAAAAATATGGAATATCATTATTATTAAAACTGAAATTGTCAGGTAAATAGTAGTACATCAACTTACAGAATTTTTTAAACAACTTACAGAAGTCTTAACACTGTCTGTTACCTTTTTCAGCAATCTCTGCCTGTAGGTAGCCAAGCACTAAGGTGTCTGCTCTCCCAACACCTCAGCACCCAAAGGTTTGCAACCCTTGCTCATGCAAAAATTCAGCTAAACATAACTGGCAGAAACATGTTCCTACCTTACCAAAATACGGAGCTTACCACATTTTGCTGTAATATTCTAAAAACTCTAGTAGAGAAGAATCAAGTATTGATGAAAGATGGCACATACAGCACAAATTCAGAAGGCTGTGAAGGTTTGAATCCTTTTGAGGAGGCAAGTAAAAAGGATGAAGGATATTGAAATCTCTTTGTCACCATAACAGACTGTTATGTCTTTTTCTCTTTCAGAACCCATCTCTGAAATCTCACAAGAGTATGAAGAGATGCTTCCCTCTTTACATGTCTCATGGTCAGAAGGCCTAAGTTCAATTTTCTAAAATACATTTTTTTCTGTAGCTGGAGAAAGTAACACCTTGAACATATTCTGTGCATACTGGTGTTGTACTGTAAAGTCCCTGGCTCTCTCACAAGAGATTGCTAAATTCCCCAAGTTGAAATTCAGTGTGTCCTCTCATCTTTTATAACTAAGGTATCATAAATCCTTTCACTGTAGCTCCCAAAATTCCTAATGGACACTTTGCCTCTGTGTGTTTGAAGAACTTATATTACATTTAACAGCTGATGTCTGTTGATGCAGTTCTCCTTCCCTGCCTCTGTCCTGCACAAAACCAATGTGTGCAGAGGTCTGGCTGTGCTCTCTCCCATCCCAGCACCTTGACAACCACTCCACTCCCCCAGAGCTGTAGATCCACCTCTGGAGCTGAAAGGTGCAGTGCAGTCCCTGTGTTTTAAATGCTTAAATATAAAACAAGGCCTATGTGGAACGCAAAAAGTGCATGATTCATGAAATAAGGAAACACTAACTCGATCATAACAAATATATTTGACCTTTAAAGCAGTAACAACAAACATTAAAAACACTCAAGCTTTCCTTTGCTGCCAAGTTTATTTTCCTCATAAGTTGTGCCCCATTATGCTACAATAATCCTTCATTACTCCAGCCCAATAATGCACAGTCTATCGTCTACCTATAGTTGTCTGGTGTCTATTTAGTTTTATAGCAAGCAAGCAATTTGAGAATATGGTAATAAAGCCTCAATCACAGTAATGATGTATGATGGGCTATAATTTCTGTGTGCTAATGGTTTACAAACAGTATCCCAATGATGACGGGAATCTCATTGATTCATTATATGAGTGCAATAATACCAAAATAACTTACTATAGATCACTGTTTACTCATGCACATACTGATAACAACCTCTATATATTTCTATATACAGATATATAGAAATAAAATTAGTATTAGTCTTTCCACATAAAAGTTCACACAGCACAAAACATTTTGTGTTGAGTTCCCTAAATCAATGTTTAAAGTTGAAATTACTGCATTCAACGGGTTCTTTGAAAAGCAACCCATTGATTTTAATCTGCTTGAAGCAATCAATTACTCCCTGTCCTCTTTATTCCAAACTGTAATGAAAACTAAACTGCGTTGTCTTGAAAACTAAATGTGAAGATGATCATAAACAGAATTTAAA
This sequence comes from Agelaius tricolor, assembly GCF_023055355.1. Lineage (NCBI taxonomy): Eukaryota > Metazoa > Chordata > Aves > Passeriformes > Icteridae > Agelaius > Agelaius tricolor. The sequence continues at coordinate 774,624 of NW_027269278.1, read as the reverse complement.
CTCCATGGATTATTCATATCTACCCATTTAGATTTGCCATTTCCATTATGAGTACATTTGCCATGAGCATTTAATGGACATCTAAAAGGGAATTCATTAAAGCAGGAGCTGTTGGCAGCACTTATGGGCTTCAGACTGCTTTATGTTTGCCTTTAATAGCTCACTATTATAAAAGTGATATATTGTGTTCATCCCATTAGTAGTTTGCAGAGAGGTCTCTAAGACATAACAAATCCTTTTGAGTATTGTCAGAATCAAAACTAAATCACAGGGTATTTTTTTTCAAGCGGCATATTATGACCCCAACAAGGTACCATTTTAGGTCATCTAAATTTTGATGATCCTAGCCAAGTAAGAATTTAATGGCCCTATAGACAGTTTGTTCTTTCTCTTAATGAAACATACATTAATTATTAATGCTGTGTCAAATGCACATATTTTAAAAATTTGTCATAACTATTAAGGTCAAGCATGCTTAAAATAAAACATGTATTTCTAAAAAATATCTTCTCCCTTGTTTTGGGCCAAAGGAGTGTCAAGGTAAACAGGAAGCTTAATGCCTCCAACATGTGTGTGGAAACTGCAGTGCAAGCAGCCTCCACCCACCTGCTTCCCCTCCTCCTGGCCCTCCAGGGGTGAGCAGGAGGGATGTATCTGCACAAGTATTCACTTATTGGCACAGCAGGAAAGCAAAAGGCAAACTAAAATAAAGTTGAACTGCAAAAAGTAATCCAGGATTGGCGACAGAAACACCTCCCCACATCACAGATCAGTCTCACTCGACAGGTTTATGCACCTCTAGAATTAACTTCCTATCATTCACCATCTAAAGATTCATGGTGGCAGCCTGGAAGTGTTCCTGTGATGAAATCTTTATACTATACCAAACAAAGAGGTATTTGATGATTCAGTGCATGCTCAGCAGAAGCACTCCCAGCCCTGTCCATGGCACACAGCGCAGTCCTGCTCGTTTCCTTGTGCTCCCTCTGCCGACCCTCTGCCTCTCACAGCCCGTGCTTCCCAACAGGTGGGACTGATGGATTTATTTCCAAAGGAAACAAATACAAGAATTCACAGCATGTACAATTAAAATTATTTTTTAAAAGATCACTACTAATCATTAGATTTACTTTGCAAAGTATGATTTTCCTTAAAATCCCAGTAGTTCAGGAGATCACCTGAACTTCCAAGGGTACTGGCAGCTTTACAAAGCAGTCTTGGTACTGCACTAAATTCAGCCACGGTGCCCTGACACTCTGAAAAAACTTCTGCAGGAGGCTGTATAAACTGAAGGCAGCTGCAAAGCCTGTGCAGTTAGAACCAGTCTCCAACACCTTGAAGACCTTCTAGCCTGTGCAGTTTGGTCTTGAAAAAATAAACTAATGTCAATAGCTTTAAAGCTTCTGAAGAATCAGGCTTCCTCAAAATTTCTGTACCAGCCCTACTGTAGATTCCTAAAGGGAAGCTGCTCATCTCTCATGGCTCACCTTACCTGGATGGAAAGCTCCTAACAGCACTGACCTCTCACCTGGGTCTTTATGAGCGCTCCTAGAACTGCAGATGACAAGCCAAATATTCCCTGAGGAGAAGAATGGCCCAAGGTAGGTTGGTTTGCCGCATGATCTCGCAGAAAGATGCTAATTTCTCGCGCAACACAAAAAAAAAAAAAAAGGGAAACAATAGAGAGGCAATGGGTTCATTTTCCTTTTCCTGGAGAAGAAACACCATCTGGTACCCTCTAACACCATACGTGTATGCACTTTGGCTTTTCAACACCAGAGTCAATCACATAAGCAAAAGTAGCCTTTGTATTTTTTAAAAGTATTTTCCCAGTTAAACTTGGCATTTGAAAACACTTTACAGCTTTTCCTAATGGTACTATAAAATGGGATGAAAAGTACAAATGGTTCAAATATTTAGTAGAAAAGAAAAAAAAAAATTACCAGAGTGCAAATGTTCGGATGAGCCATGAACTGCCACCCAAATAGAAACAGAAGTGCTTGCTGGAAGCTCTGTCCTTGACTGAGCAAATGAAGTTTCTGCAGAGGTTTCTGTACAGACCTCTCCTGGTACAGTTATTGTCACACAGGTGGAAAAGGAAGGAAGTAGGTGTGACATCTCACCTGCCTTAGAGGAGTCTTTTCTCTTTATTCACCAGGAAGCATTTTACAATGATGTGGATGTTTTCTCCATCTGGCACTCCCAGACAGTGTGTACATGAAGCCAAGGGTAGCACAAAAAAAAAAAATTGATTGAGAAATCTGATGACTTCATGCATCTGGAAGGTTTCCAGATCAAAGGAAACAGAGGAAATAGCTGAAGCCTTATTTCTATCTCAAACCTCAAAAGTTTTCTCATTCTATATATTGGACATGACTGCTGCTCTGAAGAAAAGACTCCTTAGGAGCTCAGCTCCACCGTGATGCATTGCTGGTCAGGTGACAACACCTTAACAAAAGACACAAAGGTTTCTGCACATGCAGCTCCATGAACACTTGATCAGGCCAGCACAGTTACTTGTAAATAACTCTAAAAAGCATGAAAAAAGCAATTAATAGACCATAATAGGAATACAAACTGTCCAATCTTATTTAATTAAAAAGAGCAGGAGTAGTGATATGAGAGTAAAAGCTAAAAGGAAGAACAGCATGTCCTTTGCAATTCTGGATTAACCCAGTACTTAGAACTATAACAAAAAGCCCCAAGTGATGGACAGTTCCCATGCTGCGTTTAACACTCAGTTTTTTTTAAGGTCAAAACCAACTGACCTTGAGGTCACAAAGGGTGGAAGTCTGCACTTTATCTACTCAATTTCACTTCTGTTTCACATGTAAGAATAGAAATCATCAGTGCATGAAGCTACCTGGGAAGATTGCTACTTGAGTAGCAATTATTTTCTCAGGGAAAAAAAAATTAAATGAACCAAAGTTAGTGCTGTGGAACAATTCCTGTTTAGGAATGCTGCCAGACAAATACATATTCCCCTTTATAAATCTAAACTGACAACATTGTTCTAAAGGAAAATCTAGAAGATCATCCAGAGGACTGTTTTTGTACTACACTAATTGCTGGTAACTAAATTAAATTCATGAGTAATTTTGAAGGAGAGGTTAACAACTGATCAGGTAAAATCATACAACCCCTCTTTCAGCAGTGCTGGACAGTGCACACCACAAACCCAGGACCCAAACAGAATGGTGAATAACTCACCCAGTATCAACAAGAATTTTCTAACCTCCTGGGATCTTACTGGATTGTCCTTTGCATAATTTTTCTCTTTGAATTACACAAATATGCAATAAGCAATTTAATAATTAACTTGAATCATAAAAATTGCTGTAGTCTAATATTAAAAAATTATTCACTCTGCTCTGAACTCTGATGGTTAATTTACTTACTGCAAGGTCTGTTAAATTAATTTATTAAGCTACTTAAATAATGAAGATACAAGGCCAATGTACAGCAATGAAACCAATATATTTTAGATGAGTAAGTCAAGTTAGCCTGGGTTGCTGGGGTTGTTTTTTTCCCCAAGATGCTCTGTTTGCTACTTATTCCTTCTTGCTAAGTTGGTTTTGGGAAATGCAGCCCAAGTGAAAAGGTCCAGCAGTTAGAGGTTACTCAGAGAAGAGAATCTGCTTGAGGTGAAATATGTGAATTTTGAAACAAAGAGCATAATCAACATAAAAATTACCAACAATCTAATAAATACAAAGTCATATTTAGTGATGTGGGCAGCAAACAGTGTCAGAACAACCAAGTCTGGCCATCAAAAACAAAGCAGAGGCTGGAAAGCCACAAAACAGACACACATGAGAGCTGAATCCAAAACAACTGTTATAAAGCAGAAAGAGGAATTCTATTAGGGACCTATTAGGTATATCTGTACCAGAAAAAAAATCATTTAGCAATGCAAAAGTTCCTCTCTCCTAGAAAAATCTGAAACATACTTGCATTCAGAATAAGATGTAAAATGCTGAAAGACTGATTCTCTTAACATTTACTGCCAAACAGCATTCCCTAACTATCCATTACTGAGACAGGTAACCAAATTAACCAAAGGAGTGGCTATCACTCACATGCCAAGGAAATACAACAGAATATTAATTTACACAAGCACTTAAAAGTCAATTACTACTATGCATATTTTGCATACAAAACCAAAATGTATCAAAAGGTTGCTTCATTACAGATGCAAACATCTCCATGTATGGAATTACTGGCAGGCGACTTAGACTAGTTTTGCAAATGAACTATCCACCTAATTTCACAGGCAGTTTCATGCTCTGTCAGCAGAAACACTAGAATTTTTCCTAAAGCAAATAAATGCACAAACTCAACCTCATTCCTCTTCAAAACACACTTGTGATATTATTAGGAAAGTCTTTTCCTTCTTGTCCTTTAAGCATGCAGCAGGTTTTTATGTTAAATTGCTGTACTAAATTGTCTGAAATGTAACTCTGAGAAAAATTCATCCTGTTTGCAGCATTTTGTGACACACTGTACCACTACTTTATCAGCATTTTGTTGTCACCATAGCTTCTCTCTCCTCCTGCCACCAGCTCAGTTCGTTCTGGGCACTTGCTATTAGAAAAACAGTATTCTCTCTCACATCATAAATTATACTCACATCCAAATAACTCAATTATTTATTTGCCAAACACTTAAACCATCAATAATTTGGAGTGGAAGTAGGATTAGATTTTAAATTGGCAAGTGATGGAATCAATTCTGAAATGTTTAAATATTAGTTTTACAAATATTGCTTATAGCTTAATAGCATCATAGATGTAACTTCACACAGATATTGGCTCTAGACAGTAATTATACCCTCAGCCTAATGTTGCAGTTAATGGACATACACATTTCAGTGATAATTGCAATCCCTGAACATGATAATGTGCCTTTATTAGGAGCTACAAAATAAAGCTCAGCAACAGTCAAGTGAAGAACTGAACTGTGCTTATTATTTATTGTCAGTATTGCCTTATTCATGTTATAAAATTCTAAAATAAAATAGTGTGGCACTTAAACCAGTGCTTTAATTACAAACATGTGAGTAAAGAATATCTCTATAATGATTCATGCAGGTTTGGTTGTCATGAGCAAGGAATCCAAAGGTAACGAGTGAGAGAGACAAAGGTGTAAGTGACAGAACAGCAAATACACTGCAATTCAGGGAAAAAAAAAGAAAAGGAGGTTTTAAGGACTTAAATGTTTTAAATGTCATTGTAATAGAAGGAGGAAGGCAGGACTATGTAAAATCAGAGAAAAGAGAAAGGAGAATAAAAATTTCCCAAGCAAAGGCAGAAAGGAATGAGCTGTACAGTGCGTGAAGAAAAGCATCAGTTCACACATAAAACAACCACATAAAAATGATGGAATTGAGGACATGTAAAGAGAAGGACACTGTACAACTCAACCTAATGAGGAACTCGGTGTTTATGATTCCACAAAGTTTTGAGTTTTTGTCTCTATGTCCTGATAGTGTGTTTGCTGTTTGTACAGAATTTCCAGGTAATGGAGAAATTCAATAAAGAAATTTCCAAAAGCAGTTAAAGGGCAGACATTGTGATTTAAAGTTTGCCAAGGTTTTGTTACTAAGAACTACTTATTTTGACTTCTGTACTAACACTTACATTCTATTTAATTCAGTATGGGCTGTTAAGTGAATTTGGATTTTACATGGTGGGCACTACTCAGTGCTTCCCTGCCATCCTGTAGCTGGAAAAGCACAAACCTGCTGTGTCTGATAAACCACAGGGAACTGTGCTGGGCTGTTCTCTCCTGCTCACACCCATGGGGGAAAGCTCTGGGTGCCTCACGGGGAGAGGAATTGTGCAACAGCTGCTGGAGCTTTCCATCAGCACCAGAGGATCCCAGACCCACCAAAGCCAATCCCAACTTTCTTTTCCTATGTAAACTGCAGAGAGATTGGATGAGAGCAGTGTGGGAGCTATGAAACAGAGCAAAAATGAGATTTGGCCCAGTGAAGGGAAAAATACCAGTGACAATATTTTTCTTCTGAAACAACCGTTTTTTATTCTTCCTAGAATATTCCACAGAAATAAGTTGCATCCAATTCTCACTGTAATATTTCCGTAACAAACTCTAAATGTTAAACTTAAATGAGAGGCATTTCATGCAATCTGAAATATATTCAGTTCAATTAAAAATAATTGATGCATAGTGAAATAATTCTTCCCAAAGCTGCTGTAAGATCTTCAAAAAATAGAGCTACTTAATAATTTTCATCTCCTACAGGCTAGAGAGAAGCATTATTGCATATTAAAATTGGAGTGTGGTTTTCCCAGAGGTAAAAGAAAGTTATTAAAACAACCTATTTATTGTTGATATAACTATCCATTTGTGCTACACAAAAAGTAACAATTTCAGTACATTAAAAGAAAAGCTAATTAAGGCATAATTAGTATTTTCTATGTTTTGATAATTAAGGGTTAGTTGGCTATTTCTTATCAAATTTCTATTTGAGGTAACCCCAACCATGTCTTTAATGAGCAGCTAACACTATTGAATCCCTGATGGCTGAGGAGTTTAGTGACCACTACTACATTACTTTCATTTATCACTGCCTCTTTACGTATAAATTAAAGTAGCCCTGTAGCTATGTTGATCTACTTTATATCAATTTCTTCATCCATATCAGCTGAATATGTATGGCATTAACCTCATTTACTAGTTTGGAAAAGCTGAATTAAAATGAGATCTAATTTCTACTGCACAGAACAATTTCAAAACTGCCTGCTAATTCCCAGCACCTGTCAGTGTTGGATCTTCACCTCGTGGTAATGAAATAAAACAGTGTATGTATTTTACAGCCAGGAAAGGATAATCATTCATAAGGGTTAAGATATCATTAATCATGGAGATGCCAGGGCCCAGAGCTTTTGCTCAGCCATTCACAGCTCAACTCCTCCACTCGCAAGGATCCCACTGAAGGCAATGGGACTGCTGCAGATCTCTGCTCTCGTACTGCACAGGGGAAAAGTGGTTGCATGCTGCACAATAAGTGTATTTATCTTTTTTGCTAAGTCATGCTTTGTGTCTGCAGGCAATGTAATCAAAGAGATATAAACATATTGAAGAAATCTCAAAATAACAAGAGAATGCCCCTTCCAGGTGAGAGGACAAGCCTGTGTTCAGTGCTTAGGTGACACCTGACTATACATGTCTGGCTTTCAGGTGTTGCTAACACAATCCAGCAAGAAAGCTATTTTATCACTCCCCCCTAAACGCACTGTAGTCTAAATTCTAAACCCTTGAGATACTTTTTATGATAGTGCAGATCTGCCAAGTCTAAAAGCCCAGGTTCCCAGATTGTGGAACCGACACCCCTCCAGTGCCAGGTGGTGACTTTATCTCTCCACGGGTACATGAGGCTGCTCCCCAGAAACCCTGCAGCCAGGATTTTCACTCTGCTCTCCCACCTTGGGTCCCCATCACTGCTATTTAAAGATGGGGCAAAAAAAAACCCACGGCTTGCTGGAACACCCCATTGCCAGGGATCTTCACTTCCAGAGGGCTCCCTCAAGCTGCAGTACCCGGCACGGATTAACCACCCCAGGACTTCTCTGAGCTCATTCAGGGCTACCGCTAGCTGCGAAGGATCCGAGCAGGGAACCGGTAATCGCTCACAGTAAAGAGCTTGCCTAAGTGCACTTTAATAAAAAATTAACAGGCAAAACAAGCACCGCCCTGGCACACGCAGCTACCGGATGAGAGGACGGTGACATTTCCCGGCGGCCGCGCTCGTCCCGCTGAACTCCGGTCCAACAGCGCCGCGCGCTGGGCTCGGCCCCGCGACGGGCACCGGAACAGCGGCGGCACCGAGCCCACCCCGCCTGCTCCCGCCTGCACCGGGCACCGGAACCGAGCCCGCCCCGCCTGCACCGGGCACCGGCACCGAGCCCGCCCCGCCTGCACCGGGCACCGGAACAGCGGCGGCACAGAGCCCGCCCCGCCTGCACTGGGAACAGGCACCGAGCCCACCCCGCCTGCACCGGGCACCGGCACCGAGCCCGCCCCGCCTGCACCGGGCACCGGAACAGCGGCGGCACCGAGCCCGCCCCGCCTGCACCGGGCACAGGCACCGAGCCCGCCCCGCCTGCACCGGGCACCGGAACAGCGGCGGCACCGAGCCCGCCCCGCCTGCACCGGGCACACAGCCACCTCCTATGTGCGCCTTCCTCCTGCACTGGCCACTAAATTATTCTGGTTTCAATCACAAAATGTTAAACGACTACAAGCATTCCCCAGAAAAGTACAATGCAATTGAACTAACAATAAAAAGAACTTCCTGCCTCTATGCCTATAATGTCCAAGAATTAGAACTATTTTTCACTTCCAGAATAACTCCTAATGCAATCTCATGAGAAAAATCTTCAACCAAAGCAATCTATTTTTTACAATCACTGTGACAGTGTGTATGTGGAAACGGAACTGTTACAAGAGTCAGAACTCCCGAGTATGAAGGTGCCTTAAACTTGTTTCAAGCTCATGATTCTAAGTGAACTGAAGAAATTTCAGTAACTACTACCTTCGCTCAGTTGCATTTCCTTTGATACATTAATCGGCAAGACTTACCAGTTTTATTGACCCCTGGCAATATTTTATGGCCATTTAGGGGCAGTCACAGCCAACCCCTGCCCATCCTACAGGCTGCTGATCCAGCCTGTCCCAGGAGAACCGGGAATAGCTGCACATTGAACTGCTCCAGGGAAGGTTACAAACCCCTCCTTTTGCTTTTTCCCCCTCTGAGGGCAAATGTCTGCTTAGCAGCACTGCTTTTCCAGACAACTTTCTTCCTCCTACCCTGCCAGCAATACACCACAAAACAGTGACACTATGAAAACTAAGTCATGCAAGCATTAAAACAAAATATGTACTGATAGGCAATTGATAGAGCAGTCCTGCACAGTTACCAGAGAGTCCAGTCCAGTATTCAACAGAAATTTATTATGTATATGTTCATTCAAAAGTCTGTCTGTTCCAAAGCCAGTCAATCTTGATGCATCATTTTTGTACTGGAATGGTTATGGCACTAAAAGTGTATTACAGCATCATGGAAGAAATCTCTGAGGTTTTGCTCTCCTTCCTCAGACAGTAAGCCCCAGTGGGCTGGTTAATAAGAATGCATTCATTTACCTAGCCACTTCTCTTTTCCTATAATGAGTTTGCTTTTATTACATGCACATGCTTAAGATTATGAGTTAATTATTGAACAAAATTTATATATTTATATAGAAGACTTGTTCTACATTTACATCAGACTCTTCACTGTTGTCTAACAATTTTCTGTTTGTCAGTATGAAAGCATATGAGCAAAAAAAAATCATTACAACATGACTGAAGCATGCAAAATTTCCATTATCCATTCTGTAAATAGAACAATCCAAGCAATCCTGAACATTTATATAAATCTGTATTAACTTAGTCATTTGATGTATGTCTATGACTTTTCTGCTTCCAAATTTCTTGCCAGTTTGCAGAGAGCTGCCAGCAGGACCCGTATGTGAGGATTTACAGCGTGGGGGCAGTGTGCCATCTGCTGCTCTCTGAGCTGCTACAGCAGCACCCAGTGCTGCCTTCTGCTGCCTCTGAGCTGCAGACTGCACACACAGCTCAGCCTGCCTGATTGAAAATGTTTACAAAAGTACCAAAACAGGGAGCTCAGATGCCTTCACACACAGCGTTTGTTAGATGAGCTGGCAAATACTGCGCTCCAGACCATGGGAATCTACCCATGCAGATGAGGGGCTCCTGTACATGTTCTAGGCCTGCTAGAACACAACGAAAATTTGACTGCAAACTAAAGGATACTGGTAAATAATGTAATCAAACTATTGAAAAAAAAATCACTTTGAAAGTGCATTTGCAATGAACTCTAGGGGTCAAGAGTGAGGCTGGAATTCGGGAACATCCTTTGAATAGTTACATACCAGGAGAGCCTTGAAGAACTCCTCTTATCCCAGCCTGGTTCCATAGGAGCACATGCCAGGGGCAAAAGCAGTGTATGAAATAGGTTTATCACCAGTTTGACTCATGTCCACTGATGGGGTGGAGGAAAAACAGAGACAATGAATCAACACAAAACCGTTTTCTTAAACACCCTACAGTGTTTCACCACATCCTTATAGTACAGGTTATTTCTTTCTGTTCCAAGTGCTCTCCAATAAATCAGCAGGAAACATTAGCCAGCATTTCCTCAGTAATTAACTATTTCACCCTCCCAATACAGTGCAGTGGCAGAGCCAGGCTTGTGGTCACCCACAGCACACTGCTGAGCTGGCAAAGGGTCAGCCTGGACATTTTTCCTACTGATAACAAAGCTCCAGGTGCTTAAATATAAATAATGCACTGCCCATTTCTGCCTGCTGCTGCATGCACACACAAATGCTTCCTCCAGCTCTCACTAAGGATGGATATAAAAAGCTTGGGATACAATCTCCTACCCAACCCCTCAGAGCACATTTTACAGTGATGGGGCCTCTCCAAGCAGTTACACCCCCATCAGGCAGGATAAGAGGGAAACAGAAATCCTCAACATCGGATAAAGTGAAAAGAGTAATTATAATGGTATAATAAAATAATTTAGGAATAAATGGATAAAAATAAAAAGATTATAATAAAGAGAAATTACAGATGAGAATGACAACTACTGTAGAGCCACACTGCCTTTGAAGTCTCATTAGTAGGAATTTTGCTCATGAAAATACCTGGAGCACCAGTACACTTTTACGGGGTACTTTCTGTTCCTTAGCATTAGAGAAGTCCACTAGATTTTAAAAGAACATGTCAGCTTTGACAACTGAAAGGAACACATTGCTTTAATGGAAAAATAATCCAGTACAGTGCATAACTTTCCTTTTAATAGTAAGTGAGAAAGTTGAAGTACATTTCAAACCTGAAGAGGTAAAAATATTCTGGAGATTAGTACTGTCGTCCAGAAAGCAAGGAAGGCATGCTACACGAGTGAAGCCAAACCTCAGTCACTGTGACAATTCTTGCTAAAGATTTGCTTGAGGCTCCAACAGAATTCTTTCTCAAGATCAATTCATCTCATCTTACTGACATTCTCTTTATAACATCTACATTATGACTGTCCCCTACAGTTAAGGTGAATTAACTGCTGCTTCTTCAAAAATGCATCTTACTTTTCCTTTTCTGTATTTAAAATGCAGAAAAGCCAAGTAATGTGAGAAATACAGTGGAAACCACATAAATGAATAATTGTCAAAAGAACAGAACTATTAAAAGAATAAATCTTGTGTACCCAGCTGTGAAATATAACACAATATAGCAGAACCCAGCTAAATGTTTGAAATAAAAAATTGAAATGCAACATAATCTGAAATTGTTTAATGAACATTTCTGCTAAAATATTAACCCCCTGCATGCCAAAACTCCAAAGCATACATGGTAGGAAGCCTGATTAGATGAACATCTCAATAAGTGGTTCCCTCTCTCTCCATCCAGTCATTTTCCCTCGGTTGAGCTCAAGAGCTTTTATGGGTGAGATATATTGGCAGGTTCATTTCTGCGCAGACTGTTTGAGTTCAAATGTTGTGGTTTACAAGTATTTACCTTTGAGCTGTGCTGAAGCTGGACTCTCACGCTGATCAAGAACCACAGAATTGCCAGCTCTACTTCTTCATTTTAATACTGGGGTAACTGAGCATCTGTCAAAGAAATCATCTGGAAAACTCTTAATGACACAAATAAACATTTTCAGGAAGAATTCTGAAATGAAAGCATATTGCCACAGCCAATCTCTTTAGGAACCCATCAGCTATTTTTGTTTACTCAGCTTTAAGGTTCTTCTAAGCTTTAGTGAGAGCAGCAGCTGGTCCGTGAGCCGCACAGACAGCTTGGCCTCAATGGACACCGAGTGGCCCAGCCCAGCTCGTTAGGGAACAGAGTGAACGTGTGCCTGGCTAAGACAACGATAGGCTGGATTCGAAGTCAAACAGGGAATCCCGGCCAATCCCTTTGAACCATGAATGCAAACATTCCATTGGCCACTGAGCTGGGCGGAGCTAAGATCCCAACCAATCACGTGCATATGTGTGGGAAATTCAAAGCCCCTCTGAGAGGGGGTGCCCAACACTGAACCGCGGCCGCATGTGCACGGTGTGCTCTTGTCGCGTGCCTGGCTTCAACATCCACGACAAGATTTCTCCTTGTTTAGATGCTAATTATGCTAATCGGCCATGATTAAACATAAACATCAACATAATGTTTTTCTAATTACCTTGTAATTTGAAATTTCCTCAGATGTGTGTGTTATACTGTGGTGAATTTGTAAAAGAGCTTTGTTTTTTGTTTTTTTTGTTTGTTTGTTTGTTTGGTTTTTTTTTTGTTGTTTTGTTTTTTTCCTGGAGCATCCCTTCCAGACTGAAAGAAACAGAAGTCTGAGAAACTTCAGGGTTCTCAAACTGCAAGTGCAGAAGAGCAGTTTGGGTTCCCTGGGCACTGAAGCTCTTGTACATAGAAACAAATTTACATATGTACCATATAATGCAGGGTCAGTCCCTCCCACTTCTGTCTATCCTAAAATATCTGAACCAACGATTTTTCTGCCCTAAATCCTGCCCTGGCAGATATTTCCATATTAACAAGATTCAGTTCAAAGAATCAATTTCAGTCTTTGTCAGCCAAGAAAATTTAACTAATCTTTAAAAGGAATATTTCCTTTATTTAACCTCACTAATTCTTCTGCTATCTAATCCTTGCAATCTGAATTCCCTAGCAATTCTTAAAATTAATTCTCATTTTTTGTCAGGTCTGGTACAGCCACTGGATTAGAAGTCAGTAGCTACTTCATCTGTAAACCTGTATATTAAAACCTTTCACTTTTAATAAAAAAATAGTGGAAGATTTCCAACACCACAGAGCCCCAGGGTAGATTAGAAAGGCAAGAAACAAAGGAGAAAATGTAAAGCTTTTTCTACACTTCTAAGTTGCATGTTGTTTTTCATGTGTTAGCTAGTGGATGGAAAAGAACATGATCAAACATGCACAAGGATAAAGAAAGTTTTTGCTACAAGAAATTGGTCATTCACAATAATCCCCAGCTCACTGCAGAAGGAAGACTCTAGTATGCACAATTTTAAATCTAGAGCCTTCTTTTTTATTCCAATCTCTAGTCTAAAAATAAGGCTAAATTTCCATTTGTTGACCAGCAGCTTCTCTGCACTTCTTCACCCACAATAATTAAAGTAAACGAAGTACTGCAGAAAACAGCAAGCAGAACTCACAAGTAATAAAATTTACACTTGTGGAACACACAAATGAAAGCCCTTCACCCCCTCCTGCCAAGGCTCTGGAGAGATTACAGACTTAATTACCCCAAAATGTTACAGAGAGGATGAGGGAACTGCTCAAGGAGAAAAACACCTTGGTCTGATTTGACAGTGCTGCCTTACCACAAGAATTTGTCTTTCTTCTTGGTTTCTCCTAGTTCAATAAAATAATTCTGAGATGGTAGGGCCCAGAAAAACTGAGATACAATTAAATTAAGAAAAACATAAAAAAAGAAGACAATCTCAGAATTTACACAGTTCCAAACTTTATGGCAAGACATAGAGAGATGGCAGAGAGATGGAGAGACAGCAAGAGAGACGTGGAAGAAAGAAGACTGGAATTTTTGTCTTTGAACCTTTTTTGGCCACTGGAGCTTAACTGGTGTGGGATCTCAGCACATCGTTCCCGATGTCCAGAGATGCCAGGAGAACCCTTGGGGGTCTTGAAAATCCTGGAATGTTGCCAAGAGTGTTTGGTGGCTTGATTTTGATCCATCCACAGAAGTAACAAGAGTCTGAGGACAAGAGAATCACTTTAGAGTAAAAGGTGTAAAAGAGACACATTTAGAAGGTGAGATATAGACTTTAAGGTTTTTGGTACAGGGGGGTTATGGAGACAAGATGGAGGGATCAGGGCGTGTCTCGTCCTTCTTCTTTCTTCTTCTTGTCCTCCATCTCCTGTGGTGATGTTGGCACTTGGGGATTGGTTTCTGGTGAAGGTGCACTTGCTAACATGGGTGAAAAGCATTGGGAAATAAAGGTAAATATTGTGTACATAGATTTTAGTATAAAAAGACATGACCGCCCCGTGGGTGGTCAGAGAGTGCCTGTGACTGCTTGCAGATCAGACCTCTGTTGGGCAGACAGAAAATTTTGTAGATAAGAAATAATAAACAACCTGAAGATCGAAAAGCTGAAGAGTCCAGACTCGTCCTTTGAATCGCGTCCACCCAAGAACCACTCTACCCGTGTCGGGGCAGAGACAGACAGCCAAACCCGACAAACTGGGTGCCACGTAATCCATTTAAGCACAGAATTCATCAAGTCAGAAAAAAATAGGGGCAATTATGTGAGCAATTTAGGTTCAATAATGAAAAGCCTCACCTCCTTCAAAAGAGCACACAAACACCAGTGTGTTCTTCAGAGAGGTGTCACAAAATGACACAGCTCTTTTACAAGGCTTTGCTGAAGGTCTTGAATAATCATCCCAAGAAAAGTAAGGAGTGAACAAACAATGTTTCTTCGTTGCTAAAACTAGATGGATATTTGGCAGATTAATTATTTGACACCAGAAATGAAAAGTATGGCCCAGCACTAAATGCGGGCCTCAACAGGTTCCTGGCTTGCCTCATTTTTTTCCTTCAAGGTTGTTCCTCTTTCTGGATGGACAGGCTTGAGAACTTCTTCAAGTTAAGATGTAGGCAAAAGAAACTCATGAGCAGAAATACAACTGGTTGTTCATTTTGCTTTACAGGTTCTGGTGCCTGTGATGAGAGAACTGATCCATGCAGTACTGGACAAGTCCTTGCACTAAGAGTTTCCTGTGTCTATATGTATTTTTGTCAGAGAAGAAAGGTGTTTTAATCCTTTCATGGCTAAGAAATATTTCTCATGAATGGCTTTACCAGCATCCATTGCAGAAGGAGAAAGGACGCTCACCAGACCCATTTCCTGAGTCAGTTCTGAGAGAACAATTCCTGGTCCACAATGCCCTATGGGGGAAAAAGACAGGATTGCTCAAACATCAGGCTTTGTAGTTACCATTTTCCAGAATTACTAGAAGCAGATTGTATTTAATATTTCCCAGCATTTCTAGAATGAAGAGGAATTGTTAGGCTGAGACTTCATAAGATGTTTAGAAGGCTTTCATGCCAAATTCTATCAACATTAATGGAACTAGACCTTCACATTTCCTAATTATCTCTGAAAAAACCCTCTCATCATAAATTTTAAGAATTGTCTGATAACAAAAATCCATCTGAAAACAGACTCCAAGGAATTGGAGTCTAGAAATTCACTCCTACACTTTTCTCAGAGATCTCAGAGGTTTAGTATTCTAGTACTTGAAAGGCAAGCTGCATGAAATTCAAACCATTAGAAAAAATTAAGCTGTGCACAGATGAAAAAGATCAGAGGGCACGCTCAAAAATACACGCTACCTATCAAAAAATTCATTCTCTTCCTTCCACAGTAGTTTAAAAAGCATTGGTTTGAACTGAATGATACATTCCATCATTGAGAACTTCTATCTAAAAAGCAATGCAGGGAGTGTTCAATATTCCATGTAAGCATACAATTTCATCATCAGGGCTTAAGATCCTTGGAATGTTTTAAAATCAGATACAATTCTTTGTGCAATTAATTAACAACATTTAACTGTCTTCATTCAGCTATGCCAAAGCTTTTATAGAACAATTAAATCTGCTCCTTGTTGAAACAACTAAAACCAGCTGCCTCAAAATCAATTAGGCCTTGCCATTTAATCTGGGGAAGATCTCTGTGTACTTTCACAGCTGCAGTTTGCAGCCTCAGCTCCCCGGTGTCCAAAATACCAAGTCATACATGTCAATATTTTCCTGCTATTTGCTGCAATCACACTCCTTTTTACAACTCTGAAGATCACCCAGAGTTCAGCTAATGAAAAATCTGGCAATTTACCAAGGGGGCTGACTTTCCCTGTCCTCTGTTTTGTACTGTCACTTGCACCAAAGCACGTAAGGAGAGATAATTTGGGGAGCTCTCAGGCAAAAGTTACATTGCTGCCCTATCTGCCTCTTACATTTCACATTCTATGAACATTGGAATATTCCTTAGATCACACAAACATGCAAAAAAAGAAAATGCACTCTTCCCT
This sequence comes from Agelaius tricolor, assembly GCF_023055355.1. Taxonomy (NCBI): domain Eukaryota; kingdom Metazoa; phylum Chordata; class Aves; order Passeriformes; family Icteridae; genus Agelaius; species Agelaius tricolor. Next base: position 758,448 of record NW_027269278.1, on the reverse strand, counting down.
TCACTAGGTGTGAAACACTGTGTGCTGAATTATGAAGGGAGCTGGGAAAAGAACTGCAGACCTGGCTGCTAATCCCTTTCCCAATATTAAATCACACTCAAATTCACACTGGATGAACCTCAATCCAAATGTTAATGTATATGTATTCGAAACTACCATATGCTAATTATTACATATATTAGTATTGTTTAGGGATTATTTATTCAGTTTTTATATAAAATTTAATTCACTAGATCTATGGTTTAATTTTCTTTTCTGCAGAAATTCTTAATTTAACTAAAGATATATCTTACGAAACTATATTTTGTATTTAAATCACTGTTTTTAATGAGCTGCACACTGAAGAGTCACACTGCAATCATTCTAATAATAAATGCAAACTCCAATTACAGTACATTCATAAAAATAACTGCAAAATCATGGAGAAGTGTACTTGAGTTCATTTTTAATAAACAGATTATTGCAACTTAGCTTTTATTGGACATTCCCAAAGTAATTCCAAAAGTACATTAACTTGAACAGTATTACAAACAAAGTAAGACTGAAAAGCAAATGAGAACCTCACTGGCAAGGAAAAAAACCTGTTAACTTTGCACTTCCTTGCTTAGTTACCAGGATCGCTAACACATATGCACATAATGGATCATGCTGCAGGTAAATTGCCAAATAGCTTGAATTTTCCCATTGTTTTTCTTATCAGAAGTGGAGAAAAGCTTAACCTTCACACAGACACGTATCAGAAATGCGTTTCTACTGGAGCTGAAGAAAAATAGAGGCATTAAGCACAAAGACTTGACAACAATGGCTTCTATTTTACAGCCACACTATAAAGACTGCTCTGAAAAAGAAAACCAAGAAAAAGCCATGACAGCACTATGAACTCTGTGAGGTGTCAAACCCCACAACCTCACACAGGCAGCAAAACCACCCTGGTCCTTCCCCATGGGACAATCTGTTTCAAGCAATGCACTTCACACTTTTCCCACCCCAGTATGAAACCAAGGAACATAACATGCCAATAACTATAAATGAAGAGGTCCAAACAAAAAAAACTTAAAAAATGGAAGAAATGAACAAGGTTTCTTACCACCAAACCTTTTTTTTTTTTAAACGTCAGCAATAATGTCTTTGAAGATGAGCTGATTTTTCAGCACATCAAGCCATCCTAATTTTGTAATTTTAGAAATGACATGAATAAGAGCTTGATGACAAAAAGAATCAGTTTGGGTCAAGAAGCGACATAGTTCAGAATGTAACTTTCTGTAATGAAGCATTTTAAGATTAGCAACACAAGTTTTCTATAAAGAATATGAGCTTAACAGTTCTAATGGAAACTTAAGCCATGAATTTTTTTAAAAAGAATTCATATGGTTAGCACAATAATTAACATTAAATCATTAAATAGAGGTAAATATTTAGCAACACAAAGTACATTACATACACAGTCATTATTCTAGGACACATGACACCAGTTTTTGAATTCACAGAACACCAGCAGGTAAAACAGTAATAATTCATTCTGGCCCCATACAGTGGGCATTGATTATTTCACTCTGGAACAGCAGCTCTCACAGCCAGCTGTATTCAAGTTTTTATAACCAAATCTCTATGAATTTTCTCAATTCAATCTTCATCTTCCCACCATGTAATGGACTTTGCAGTGGTAGAAATTCTGCTCTAACTACCTTCAGACACCTCCTTTGTTCAAACCCTTATCAACACCTGAAAGGTGATTCCTAAGAAAACAATTGTGTCAACAGAGATGGTCTAGCAAACAGATGCTGGCTGCTTTAATTGATTTGGGAGTAGAAATAGACTTGAACAAGAAGTGGCATTTTTGATCACAAAGAACAGGAACTTTTTCCAAGAAACAGATTTACATCCTAATGGAAAACAGATAATATTTCCCTCCACCACACACTTGTCATATTCTCATAACACTCAAGAATAAGCTGAACAAAATTCTGTGGGTATTCTAGTCCCACCTCTCTAGCTCCCTGAAGTCCCAGACATCTCTCCTAGCAGCCTGTCAAAGTTCCAAGAGCCAGAAAGGCTGGAGGCCCAGCTCTGCAGCAGCCTCCAGGCAGGCAGCCATGGAGCCAAGCACACTGGCAGGAAACCAGGGAGGTTCCTAACCGAAACTTTGCTGACACAGAAAAATTCCCACAAACGTTTTGATTTTAAACAACACTTGCTGACTGAAAACACTCTATTAATAAAGTTCAACCAGCTCTGCCCAAGAGCAACTTGACAGGCATAACTCCTGAATTGTCACAGTTGAGGAAAAAAAAAATAAATTTAGTGGTCCTTTTACGTGCCATGCCTTGTGCTCAAGTATTCAAATAAATACCAAAAATGACCTCTCTCACGCTGCCAGAGCCTTGCTGCCAGCAGTGGAGCAAAGCCACAAGGGATGCCACATGCCTGACACCTCAGCGGGTGTCTCCCGAAGCCCTTTCCCACCCCCGCTTCCTTTCCCCATCGTTCGAGGCCGTTTCAGTGGCTGATGCTCATCTCGGATACGTTCTGCAGCGTCTGGTTTTCGGGGAAGAAGAGGCGCAGGAGCCCAGCACTGCCTTCAGGGAGCAGCGGCTCGGAGGAGCAAGTGCGGCTGCTTCCCCCCGGCAGCCGCCGTGGTCCCAGCCGGGAGCGGGGCGCTGGGAGCGGGGAGATGGGAGCGGGGCGCTGGGAGCGGGGCGCTGGGAGCGGGGCGCTGGGAGCGGGGCGGTGGGAGCGGGGCGCTGGGAGCGGGGAGATGGGAGCGGGGCGCTGGGAGCGGGGCGCTGGGAGCGGGGCGGTGGGAGCGGGGCGGTGGGAGCGGGGCGCTGGGAGCGGGGCGGTGGGAGCGGGGCGCTGGGAGCGGGGCGGTGGGAGCGGGGCGCTGGGAGCGGGGAGATGGGAGCGGGGCGCTGGGAGCGGGGCGCTGGGAGCGGGGAGATGGGAGCGGGGCGCTGGGAGCGGGGCGATGGGAGCGGGGCGCTGGGAGCGGGGCGCTGGGAGCGGGGAGATGGGAGCGGGGCGCTGGGAGAACGGGAGCGCCGTCGGTCCCGGCCCCGCGCGAGCCCCGCTCCCGCAGCACAGCCGGGGCCGCCGGCTCGGCTCCGCTGGCCCCAGCCCCGCCGCAGCTGCTCGGGCAGGGCGGCTCCCGGGCCCCTCCGGCCCCTCTGCCTGGCCGGCCCTGCGCATCCCGCAGCACCGCGGACCTCAGCACCGCCCTCCCTCCTCCCCCCGAGCTCCGGCCCGTCCCCACGGACGGCCCCGCACCGCCCCAGCCCAGGTCCCGCCGGGCGCACCCACCTGGACGCGCAGCGCGTCCTTCCGAGCCGCGCATCCTTCCGAGCGGGCCCTGCCGGGGCAGCGGCAGAGCCGGGGCCGGCCGGGGGTGCGGGTGTGCGGCCGGGCGGGGCGGACCGGGGGCGGACCGGGGGCGGACACGGTGCAGGGGCGGTGGGGACACGGGCGGACACGGGCGGTGCCAGATCCCCCCGGACCGGCACGGCTGGAGCCTCGCGATGATAAAGGGCCTGAGCAGGTGATGTTTCCCTGATACTTTATCGACCACATTGCAAAGATTCCCATGTGAAGCCCGGTAGCCCCAAAGAAGGGGCCCACACCGGTAGAATGATGCTGGAAATGGAAATTGCTTTAGACCTGGAAGGAAAACATGAACTGGGTGTATTTGCTGGATTCATCTTCAGCAGTGAGGTCGAGAAACAATTATTATGACAATTTAATCAGGATAGGAAGAGCGGTTTCTTTGTACATGAACTATCACAGTTGAATCACTGAACCATATGCTTTTATACAAAAAACCTTCATTAATTGTGTGAAGCAAAATTATGGAAATGGAGTTAATAAATAAATAAATAAATAAATAGTTCAAGAGCAGAGTCTGTGGATAGCACATGTATCTAAGTATGAGTGAGAGCTGGGCTTCCTGCAGGATAGCCAATTTCCAGCTTGTCTGGAGTGTGTTTGCTCCTGGCCAAACACAGGTGTGGGTTTGTCCCCCTGCTGTGGGTCTCCTGCCTGAGGTGACGGCTGGGCAAGGACAGAAGGGAGAGCACAAAGCTATTCCACAGGGCAGGCAGGGAGCCCATGCTGTGTTCAGCTGCACAGGGCAGCCCTGGCACACGCTTTAACCATCGCTTGAATCATTTGAGTCTCTAGAACACAGACAATTGCCTTTCTATATCCAATTTCTGTCAGCTATATCCTGATTATTTTAAGGGGAAAAAATTGCTCCAGCTAAAGAATTAATGGATTCCTAGACTAATAGTTGACACAGCAAGTACTAATATTAGATTGTGCAAGTACCCCAGCCTATGTCAGGGTCTTGCCCAAAGGACCTTCTGCACCAAGCAGTGGAATTTCTTTAGCAACTTCTGTACAACTCCTTTACCTTCACAAGGGATGGGGGAAATGACATAGTGAAGATGCTTGTGTGACAGGAGGAAGCTGTGCTATGAACTTCAGATGTGCATGTCACAAAATATAACAGTTTTCTGTGGAAGCTCAATTAAAGAAAGCTTCAAGTCTGCCTTGCAAAATACAGGACCAGGACTAATACATCATTTTCAGCTCAAGCCTGGCTCATTTCCCACTGGGTGGAATAAACCTCCCTTCTTGAACTTGCTGTTCCTTTGGGTTACATGAACAGATCTGTTGCTACAGGCAATGCATTCACAATGAGATTCCAGTCTACTGCTTAGAGAGGACTGAACCTTCTCCATGCTTTTTTAAATTTAATAATAAATTGCTCGATTAAAGCATAGACACAAAACCAGCCATTTGTGTCCCCTCCTATAAAAAAAGAAACTAGAAATTGTTCAAGGTACCAGTGTTCCTTTGGTTTTTTTTTTGCATCACACTGATATTTTTCCTAAAATGCAGTTTTCTTACTGAAAGGAATGGCTGATAATTTACAAGAACTTATAAATTATATTAAAAAATACATAGAGAGAGAAATGCAAGGTATTTAATTTATAATTCTTTGTTCTGGGACTCTTAGCTTTTCTTAAATAGACATACTCCATCTGGACAAACACTTGCAGGTATTTGCTGGAGTTCTGCTGCACATTTTCTCATTCAAACATTTTTTTCTTTCTGTTTTTCATTTTCCATTAGCAACAGCAAAAGGCACTCAAGAATTCTAATTTCTTTCGATGGCTAATGATTTCAAGATTATTTTCTGTGCCATGTACTATATTATACCAATCTATATTGCCACCATTTAGTGATTACTTTAGTAATCTAATTCATCAATTTGCAATGCAGATCACAACTGATCTTGAGGATATGTTTGCATATTAAATAGTTCCATAAAAAGTAATCAGTAATTTCTATCAGATAATTTTATGTTAATATATAGTGGATAAGCAAAAAAAGTTATTAACATATCACAAGACCAGGAAGAGTCCATAAAACCAAAATCAATAGTTAAATATGAAGCCAGCCACTTCCTATTCCTAATTAAAACTAATTAATCTTTTTCAATAACACAATGACACACTTTCTTCTCATAAGCTGACAATACCCCATGAAGCCTGAAATGAGATAAATTATTCTTTGCTTGTTTGCTGGACAGAGGTCAATAACACCTCAGGGCAAACACTGTCTATAGCAAATTTCTTAAAGAATTTCAAATTGAAAAGAAAAATCTTTCTGATAGCAAATAAAGGCACAAATAGCACATTAAAAGAAGAATTTGTGAGGCATTGTATATGCATTAAAAATTCTACACAGTGTTCGTGTCCAGTACCCGTAAAGGCTCCCTGTCTCGGTGAATCCAGCTGGGGGCAGCTCTGTGTGTGCAGGGATCACTGCACAGGCTGTGCCTCGGCCAAGGAGTCTGCTCATGCCAAGGCTTTCCCTGCAAGGAAAGCTTCTGCTGCCTTAGTCCTGAATGTGGTCAGTAATTTACTGCTGGTCATCTGCCCTCAGCCAGTGGGAACCAGAGGTGTGAGAGCAGGGTTGGTGTTTTGCATTACCCATTAACTCAGAGCCAGCCTTCATTAATTAGTTAATAAAAGCAATCAGAGAAATTTCTCAGGGTGCTCACTCAGCCCTTGGAAGTGCTGTGCTTTTGATTCCTACTCCTTTGCTGTCTGGTTCATGGGTCAGTTGGAACAATGTTCATGTTCATGTGTTCTGGTGGTTTGCTGCTCTTTCAGCAGCCTGGCAATGCTGATGGCTCAGGGATAGGGGTAACTTGTTCACAGCCGCAGACAAAGCACAGATCCTGGCTCCAGAGTGCAATCCCTGTGTGTTTGGAGGGCATGCATTGAGCTACAGAGCAGCTGCTGCCTTTTAACTGCAGGAATTCCCACCAACCAGCATCCTGTTCAGGGGGAAGATCATGATCCCAAACCCTGAACTGCCCCAAGGGTGCTGGGAGGGAGCCATTGCTGTGGGGAGCAATGCAGGAGCTGTTACAAGAAGGAGCCCAAAAGTGTGCTCAGAAGTTTGGATGCACAAGGAATCTTTTCTGGCTGTGTTTGAGTATTGACTGTAAAACAGTACCTACTGCCTTTAGACCCTGATTTCTTCACGTATCTATTAACAGTAAACAAAAACATCCCCCAAAAGACAGATAATTCACCTTTGACGAGACACAGAAAATTTCATATGAGAAGGAAAATCCTGGTGAAACTTATGAGAAAACATGAACTAAGGAAATTAAAGACTGTTTTGCAACCTCCATACTTAGGCTTGTTGCCATGTGAACAATCTCTTGATATTTTTTAGTACTTTACAGAAAAAAAGAAAATTGATAGAAAATAAATAAAAATTTTGTTAAACTATTGGCATTTTTGCTGAACAAATTAGAATGTGTGAAAGAAATTAAAAGATAATTTAAAAATTAATATAAAATTTCATCCCTTTGGCATATTTCATTGGAAGGTGCATGCTGAAGCATTTTATTTAATAGTCTAAATATATGGTGTTACAACTGTTCTTACTTCTGGTGAGTAGCACAATACATGTCATCCAAAGCTGCATTTCAGGAAGGTGGATAGACAAGTAAGTATGTGTGTTATCAGAAGAGCCATTTACAGAACAGAGACTACTGGTAAATATAACAGTGTGAAAGGATTTGGACAAGAGATGTATAAAAATTATTATTCAGAATTGTTTTCATTATCGTAGTTCCCAGATTCGTATTCTTCATCATCTTCCTCATCAGAGGTGTCATAATACTCCTCGTATTCAACGCTGTAGCTTGCACTTCTACTGCCAGCAGTAAATGCAAATGCAGGAGACGGGCCTGCAAGATGTAATTGAATCCAGATTAAATTAGCTGAAGATAGGAACACAGAGGAAGGCTTGGGTTTGGATTTTTACGGCAAACCCAGATTTTCTGAATCCTTGTTATCTATGAAAAGGACAGGGGTTTTAGCCAATACCTCATCCCACTGAAGGTCATGAGCAAATTTCTATATAGAATCATGGAATCCCAGAATGGATTGGTTTGAAATGGATCTTAGACCTCATCTTGTTCCACTCCCTGCCATGGGCAGGGACACTTCCTCTATCCCAGGTTGCTCCAAGTCCCGTCCAACCTGGCCTTGGACACTTCAGGGATGGGGCAACCACAGCTCCTTTGAAAAACCTGTGTCAGTACTTCACCATGCTCTGAGTAAAGAATTTCTTCCTAACATCTAATCTAAATCTCTCCTATTTTAGTTTAAAACTATTCTCCCTTGTCTAGCCACTATCTGCCTGTATAAAAAGTCCCTCTCCCTTCTTCTAGTACTCCCTCTTTAGGGATTGGAAAGACACAGGGACCTCCCCAGAGCCTTCTCTTCCCCAGGCTTAACACCAGCAGCTTGCTCAGCCTGTCTCAACAGCAGAGGTGCTCCAGCACTTGGAGCATCTCCTTGGCCTCCTCTGGACCCACTCTAACAGGTCCATGTCTTTGCTCTGCTGAGGATATGTTGAAAATGCATTTAATTCCTAATACTAGTAAACTATGGTATCAGTCTTCCACAGCTTCTGTGCATCTGCAAATATTCCCAGAGAAAATAAAGCTTTGAAGGCCACTTATAGAAACTGGATGAGTGACAAACTCCCCTAGTCCAGGAGGTAAATATGACAACACATTTTTATCCTGAATTTGCCAGGAAAAACATTTCTCTATGGAGGAGGGCTGGGCACAAAGCAAATCAATAGCAAAGCTATTTCTTACATCTTTTGAACCACTCTCATTAAGGAACAACAACTGTTTCCTTCCTAATTTTATGAAAAATAAACAGCTAAGCAAACTTGCCATGATTCAAAGACTCCCTCAGTTACCCCAGCTGTTGTTCTGGGTCCTGCTAACATCAAAGGACTTTTCTGGGATAAGGACAGTGGAATGATGTGTCTCAGCTGTATGGCTCCAATCCACAGCTTTCTGTTTTCTGGAAGCCAGGATAATTTGCAGCAAAATATTACTATATAAACCATTAGGGGATAAAGTAAAATAAAAGCACACAGAATAGTGAAAACATGGTTAGTTTTGGGTAATTTCTCCTATGCTTCATTTTCATTCCAACAACCCCATCCTTTGCATCCTGCTTGTATGCATTTTTATAATTTTACATCCAAATTTAAAAAAAATTACCATCCATGACTTTCAATCTTGCAGAGGCATATGTTGCACCATGCTTATTTTTGGTGTGGCAGATATAAATGCCTTCATCTGATTTTTTGAGGCCTTGAATCTGCAGCCAGCCTGTCACACCATACTTCTGAGGCCCACCTCTTGCCTTTGAGAAAAAAAGAAATGGTTGAAATTAAGTAGCTAGGAGATACCATGATGTTTCTCAAAATAATTGTGGATGGATTAAATATCATTACAACTTTTGCTTTTTTTTTTTTTTTTATTGCCATCATCCTTTGATTCTGTTTATTCTTGCTGGATTGTGCTTTACCTTCTTGCTACTCTGCACCTGTGAGTTCATGCTTTCCTGTCTCTGCTCTTGCACCTTCACTACCCTGCACAGTGCTCACATTCTTGCTGCCCTTCATGCCACTCTTCCCAGTGCTCCTCCTATCCCTTGTCCCAGCACCACTTACTGCTTTCTCAGAGCATTCCACCTATGCTCAAGCTCAGGATGAGATGGGGAGTGAGTCTGGGGGAATTGTTAGGGCCAAGGGGGCTTGACCAAGCTGACACTCAGCAGCCAGGTTTTAAGGGTTGTCATGACATTCCATGGGCACTTTCACACTTCATGACAGTTTCAGCTGGCTTGGAGTAAAGCCTCCTAAAGAGGCATAAGTGGTACCCTGGCTGTTCCTTCTGCTGGGACTGCCGAAGCACTGACAGAAATCATCATTCTTTGCATAGTCAAAGGGCCCCTACTGGGAATCTATTTATTGCAACAGTGTTGTGTTTTGTAGGAGGAATTCACAGATTAACCACCCTGTTCCTGTTCCCAAACTGTATGCAAAGGTAAATTCAAGTTTTACCTGAACGGAGACGTGGGTATCATCTCCTGGCAGAAACATTTTATTCCCCTTTTTTTTCCATTCAAGCTGTGGCATAGGATAGGCTGACACCTCACAGCCAAAAACGACATCATTGCCAGTGTAGTTCTGGGCATCCTGAGGTGGCATAGAAATAACAGGAGCTGCAAAGAGCCAACAAGGTGCTTTAGGAGGCAGTACACAAAGAACACAAACAAAAGGTTTGTTAACACTAATCTCTCCTTCACAGCCTACCATCAGATTGTCTTTACCTTTTGGGTCTCAAACACTGCAAAGAGCCACATGATTCCAAGCACCTTTTAAAGCTCAGAAAACCTTGTGTCTGTGCTTTCTAAAAATGCTTATGCAGGTCTGTTTTCCCCCTTGCAGATGATAGTGGAACCCGAGCTGAAACTGAGGGTTTATTTTGCCCCATGAGCTATCATTGTGGCCAGGCTCAGCCCCCTCAGCAGAGCCACCAGTGCCTGACCTGGGCCTCAGAGGAAACCACAGGAAATTCGCAGCACATGAGGCACAGAGTGATTTGATTGTGTGACAGCTCTGAATGTGTCACATTTTGGTTAGCTGAAAGGCAAAACACTGCTATTGCTGGCATTTTCTGAGTACATCATTGCCTTGAAGCTGCTAAACATTGTCAAGCACTGGTACCCATGGAAGTCACAAGTTACAACAGCATTAATGAATTTTACATTTATCCTCAATTGCTATTGATGTCATCCAATATTGGTGTTAGGAATGAAAAGGACTGAAATTCAATTATTTCTGTAAGATTTCATGTTATGCTTATTGTACTTGTTACATTTCCACTTGTTTCCTCATGTTCTCGCACTGTCACCCCCTCCAGCGTTTATTGATTGCCTCGGAATTCTCCTTTTTCCCTTTTCCCGAAGCAAAAGCTGCCGGCAGCCACGAGAGGGAGCCAGCCCGGGGCTCGGAGGCACCGGAACCCATCCCCAGCGCTTGCCCAGCTGATCGCGGGCGCATCCATCCCCCTGCAGCGTGCGAGCGTCTGCTCCTCTCCCGTCTCAGCAGGGCATGAGGGCGTCCGGCGCCACAGACAAAACAGTGGATTTGCTGTTAGCACAGATTTCCTGTCTTGGAGATCTCTGCTTTTTTCCCCTGACCTATTTGTCGACAACAAGAAATATTTTGCCTTCTAAAACCTATTTTCTATTTCCAGACCAGTGCTCAAAAAGGAATGCATTTTCTGGGTGATTTGACTTGTATTAAATTTTTTTTTCCACACATCCCAGATGCTTGGAAATAGAAACTTCAAGTAAATAATTAATATATTTTTACTTGCATATTTGAATCAATACCTATGTGCAGCATTTATTCTTCGGCATTTGAAACTTTAACAGCCTGTTCCATGTTTTCAACAATTTATAACAACAATTTCAACAATTTATAACACATTTGTCAGTTTTTAAGGATTAATGCATGTGCAGAAAAATATTAAAATTAATATTTTAATATTTATAATATGCTTCCTGATTAAAATTAATGGCAAAAAAATACAGGAAACGGTCAATTTTCCCATTTATAAATGCCTCATTAAACAATCTTCCTACTCTTTAAAAGTAAGGTTTTCCAAACTAGGAAACTTAAATCCTTAAATGCTTGTTCTTTCACTAGAACTGCAGATTCAGAATCTATTATTTGAAAAATCTTTATTCAAATCAGTATTAACTGAATATCTTGGATGAGAATGTTTTTGGTTTTTTTTTTTTGCCTATGAACTGATCACAGAGGGTCTGATATTAAAATATATTTTTAAATCTTAAAATTAATTGAAAATTAATTTTCAATTTCATTTTTAAAAATTAAATTTTTAAAGATACATCCACTTTCCTTTTAAAGATACATCCACTGTAGTTAAGCCTAAAATGTACAAAAGAAACCAAGAGTTAAGCCTAGAATGTACAAAAGTCTACATTGACTCACAGGAGTTTTTTAAATTGTTCCCACACAGAGACAGTGTAAAAAACTTTTCAAACAGGCAGATGTTGCCTAGTGAGTATTTTTGTTGTGCTGCTAACTCAGGTGTCTTGTGGATCCCCTGCTGGCACTGAGGTGTGGCCAGGGACTGGGTCCTGTCCCTGTCATCGTCCCCAGCCCTGGCTCAGCCACCCACGGCAACACATCTGGAGTCTGGAGTACACAAAGGTCTGAATTAGAAATCCACATTGCAGCTGTCCAGCACTGCTTACCATGCACTAGGATAATTCCACACTAGGAATACTCCCCTTTCCATTACCTGTGAGGAGAATACAGCAGACAGCTGGGAAATGTCTGGGCTTGGTCCCAGTTCTGCAGCTGAGTCCCGGGCTGACCAGGACTGGCATCACCTGAGACCAAGCTCACAACAAGCAGCAGTTCTGATGTAACCAAGCTGCCCTTTCTGAATGTCAACACACCATCAGTACTTTCGCTGTCCACCCAAACTTCAGAAATAAAATACTACAACCTCGCAATATCATTTTGCTGTGTTTTATGGAAGAAAATTAAAGTAATTCTACATTATTATTCATTATATTTCTACATTATTATTCATTATAATTCTACAAATTAATTTAAATTCTACAATTTAAACAGAAGTTTATAAACTTTATTTTTGAGTGTTTCAGGTTTTGTGTTCAGACAAATTCTCCCATGATATCTATGTGTATTTTGTTTGCATAACTGATTAGAAACAGAGCTGTACTGTTTTGATAATGTGTTGTTTTGATTCCTGGAGTAGATAATTTTTTTTGATAGCTAAGGTAAGTGTTCTGGTGTCCTGGTGTCCAGAGCTGAATGGGCAGGAGCTGATTCTTTCCTTTTACAGTCCCAGTCAGTCATGAATTATCCCTCTGTGTTATAGAAAATGTAAACCAGAAGCCAGGAAAGGTCAAAATACTGTTTTACCTTTCACAATCAACCTGACATCATTCCAGACCAATTAATTACATATTTAATATGATATTTTTTCTCCTATTGTACGTTATTAATTTTTGCTAATCTATATCTGATTAGATGGAAATGGCAGGAATTTTTGTGTCTTGTTTATTTGTTTTTACTCCAAAATTTACATTTAAAATAAATCATGTGACACAGCTAAATATAAAGAGAATCACTGCTATATTGTTCTGTTAGTTCATTAAATTGTCAGTGAGAAATGTTTGAATGTGAATGGGGATGGCTTAAGTGTGGAGAATCTGTACATAATCAATGTACTTAGAAACCTTGGTAAATTATTAGATAAACTGATCAAAACTAGTTTTCAGAAAAAGAAAGAATTTTTCCATGTTTCTTTAGCGAGCTAGGCCTTTTTCTTCTTTTTCTGGCAAGAGAAGAAAGATGAAAGGCTGTACTCCTCTGATGAAAGGAGTTTATTGTTATTTATTTATGCATTGGTTGCTGTATACAATTAGTCCATTTGGCATCAAGAGGAAACAGCAGATGCTTTAAAGGGGAGAAAAACAAAACAAAGTACTTTGAGCTGAGTGAAGGTTATATTTATAGCTTGGTACCAAAACCCCACAGCGCTCAGTGTTTGTTCCGCATGCAAATCGCCGTCAGGACAGCCCGTGCTGCAGCGTTTGCGGCTCTCCGAGCCAGGCTCCTGCTGCCTCTTGTCACCAGCTGCCCCGGAGCGGCCGGGGCGGAGCGCGGCGCCCTCCGGGCCGGGCTGGGCTGGGTCGAGCTGGGCTGGGGCCTCCGAGCCCCGCTGTGCCCGCTGCAGCCCCTCCGAGCGCCTCCGAGCCCCGCCGTGCCCGCTGCAGCCCCTCCGAGCGCCTCCGAGCCCCGCCGTGCCCGCTGCAGCCCCTCCGAGCGCCTCCGAGCCCCGCCGTGCCCGCTGCAGCCCCTCCGAGCGCCTCCGGCGGGTTCTAAAGCTTCCGAGCCAGCGTGGGGAGCGGCATCTCGGGGACAGGAGAAGGGCATTTGTGACCCCGGGCGCTGCCAGCCCAGCACCCTGCCCAGCGCGGGCACGCTCCAGCTGGGCGCTTTCCTCCGCCACAGCCTCTTTAACTAAACCGCGCAGCAGTGACACAGCTGTGAACTTTGCGCAGGCTTCTGTGCAATTCAAAAAGCTGAGGGGTGAGGATAATTCTCTGCATTCCTGGAGAGAGGCTCCAGATTTTCTGGGGAGCCAGGGAAGCAGTGGGAAAGCGCTGGGGGTGATGCCTGCATGCAGAACAGAGCAGCCAAGATCCTTCTGCTGGAGGAGCAGCAGCGCGATGCGCCTCGGGGGCGACTGGGGGCTACCGCCGCTGCTGCAAAGTTACCGGCATTTGCTAAGGAAGGGACACTTCTGGCCGAAATCTTGCTGGAGGGGTTATGCCACGAGAACTACCGCTACCGAGTCCCAAACAAAGACTCCTTCCCAACCGAACAGACTTTCAGTTGTATTGCAGGCTGGCATGCATGTCCCTTTCCTGACAAGCCTTGTTTCCCACCTTAATACCCTGACAGGAAATAAAGGATTCTCTAATGGATCCTTCTCTCTCAGCTAGAGAAAGATGAAAGAAGCCTGATATTAATTGTTCATCAATTTTTCTAAGTGGTCAATATCCCTTGTTGATTCAATATAAAACCACAGGATACAGTCTAAGACGGCTAGAGAAGAGCAGGTGAAATATACCCAAGTTACTCCCAGTCCTTTGCCAGAGCTGCAATTTCAGATTCCTGGAGCTGTGGCCCATTTGTGACCCACAGACCTCTTCTACCTCATTTGAGAAAATATTTGATTAACTTAAAAACCCACAGTAGTTTCTCATTTAGAAACAAAAAAACCTCTTCACATTTTCGTTTTATAGTCATGTCTTAAGTGATGCCCAGGAGTAATGACTTGTAGTAATGCAAAGAAAGGGAACAGCATATGAGCAGGGAGCAGGAGTCCCCTGTATGCCCACCTAAGAATCCTTCCACTAACAATGGACAGAGACAACTGAGCACTTTAAGAGTCCTTTAGGGAAATTGTTTCAGCTTGATTCTGTTCTACTGTTTGGATTTCTCTTTCATGGGTTAGCTAGATTTTATGATGATTCTGAATTGGACTTTTTGGTAAAAAGAACAGAGCTGTTAATTAAACCCTATCTTCTTCTATTGCTCCTGCTTCACTGCTTACCATGTATCCTCACAGGTGGATACACACATGCACACATGTACCTGTGTGTGTATATGTATACACAGGAGATATATATATATAAAATGAGATCTGCTTTGCTATCACCACTTTAAGTCAGTCCTATTACAATAATAATCATTTGCCCATTCCTCCCAGACTATCCTATCTGTTTACCAATTCCCAACTCCACATACAACTTTTGTAGAAAAAAAAATCATACTCTGATTACAGTAATCATACTTTGATTATTCAGAACAGACCCACGTTGTAGATTGATGCCTTTTTAGGAGATTTAATCCACTAGTCTAATATAGAGGCTTATAAAAGAAAAGATTTAGTACCAGATGCTGAAACACATTTTTAACACAAAGTTAAAAATGTGTCTCTGCATTATAACAGAATAATGATAATTGTAACAAAACACAGTATTAGTTTAATGAAGTTAGGCTACAGTAGCTAGTAACACGTCTGAAGATAAGAATCAGCTCTTTTTTTCAGTTTGGAAGTGCCTCTGTACACATTACCTGATTCACATGGCCCTTTATGTTTCATGCTGATGTTTCTTTTCGCAGCATAAGCCTTGTTGAACTGACAGATGTTTTCATAGGTTTTCCCATCAGATCCACAGATGCTTTCTTGAGATTTGCACACACACTGGGGTTCAGGGACTTCCCCAAACATTGCTTCATCAGCATCCAACCTGCACTCGAGGTGATCCCCGCATTGCCCATAAAAATGATTGCCCTGGTCCAAGTCGCAGATCTGACCTTCCACGTTCCCACATTCCAGGCAGCAGCCACAGCGATCCAGCACAGCCCCAGCTGGACAGTCTTTGGGCTCAGAGCAGAGTGCCAAATCACATTTTCCACAACTATCTCCTTCCCGTAGCAGCCTCCACCAGCCTCGGTGGTACAAGGCAGGGAAACTCTGTGAAACCTGTACCAGTGCTACCAGCACTGCTGTAACCATCCGGTGCCTCATCTTGAGAGTGTAGCAAAAAGCAGAAGAGGTCCTTGGAGTAAAGCCAGGGAGAGGAAAAAAAAAGCAAACCAAAAAAGAGCAAGCTAGTGAGAGAAAAACATCACAATCCTGGTTTTGTTTTAGAATATAAGCTGTACTCTGAACACTGGCTTTAAGAAAAAATTAGTATCAGATTCCTAATCTGGAACTGATAATAAAAATGCATAAAAACCCAGCAGCTTTTCCCTAATGCAGTTTGGAATGTGAGTACTGCTTGCACAAAGACCAAACTGCCCCTTCTGACAGCTGAGTTGAAGCTCTCTGAAAAGCTGTTTGCTCCATGTCTCATTGAGCCAAATTTGCAAAGCCTTGCTCTACTGAAACATTACATTGCAGCTATTGTGGAAAGGGGGACAGGGACAAGGAGTGTAAAATAAAAAAAGTCACTGCTATGAGTGGCCCTCCCCTACATCAGGCAAAATAGATGTCCACAAAAAGATAAATATGTGTACAAAGTAGCACCCCTGTGCCCTGGGGCTTGGGCAGTACTCTAGAGACTAGAGCTTGATGCAACACCAAATGTGATGCATTCCTGATCACAGCTAAGGGCTCTGAATTAACACTTTATTTACAGGCTCTATACAAGCAAGAGGCAATCCAAGTTAGCTGCAACTGACTTTAAACTCTCAGGTTTAAGATGAAAGATGCCTGTAATCATTAAAGGGCCCATTGTTTGTCTCTCCATATATTTTCTGCTCGGTGTTTATGGGTGTCCGTGCTTTGCAACACAAAATAACGTGGTCCATGTTTGGCTCTAAGAACAATGTGCAAAGGTTTAGAGCACAGGCAAACTGAGCAAACTGCTGCAGCTTCAGAAGGAGATTCTGCTCAAGTATTAGATCCTGTGCTCATCTTTTCAAAGCACTTCTTTGCCTTAGTTTCTTAAGATGTGCTTACACTGCAGGTTATGAAGGAAGATGAAAGAGGTAGCTTGGATTTCTTTCCATGCTTTTCCTGTGTGTATATGGCTGCCAGTTCAGGGAGATGGCTTTGCAGGGTCATTTCTCACCAGGTGTTGTACTGTTCTTTCTCCATCTCAGGATTTAGATGTGCTCCCTATCTCCTGGCAGAAACCTCCCTTCCTTTGCCCTGCTGCTGAGATTTTGTAGCCCACGGACTGCTGTTACTATTGTTCAAACCATATGCAGCTCACCAGCAATTCATCTTCCTGGTTGTGGGGGTGGAAGTGAAGCATCATGGACCTGCAGCCCTGCAAGCATGGCTCAATGCCATGGATCAAAGATCACCACTAGCTACAAAGCAAATGTCTCTGGGTGCTAGCTTAAAATAATCCTACATGCATCACAGTTTGAAGATAAACACATAAAACTAGGACACTGTTAACAAGCTGAAGTAAAAGAGAAGTCATGCTTGTGGCCTACTTAAAATCTTTCACAAGAAGCTTTTCCTCCTCTTTTTTTTGTTCTTGGTGTGTAAGTCCTTGCATAAGCTCAGTGAAGGATGCATTTTGTTGTACCAGCCTTGCATCCTCTGGCTGCATTCACAAAAGCAAATCTTTTGAGGTCATATATTTACTTTTCATCCCATTTCCACAGCTTTTCCTAAATTCAGCTCCCATACCTTCTGCACCATTTGAGATTACCTCTTCCTTTGAGTTAAGTAGCAGGCTGCTTCAAAATCACTTCCTTCTCCTGAACAGCACAAAATGCAATTTCCCCCAGCCTACACTGATCACACTTTTCAAAGCCAGCCTGGAGATACCTGCAGGGCATTGAGTTTTTTCCTCTGATCACTGGGATAATTCATATTCTGGATGTGCAAGTTTTTGCTTTGAACTCTGAATCAGACTGTAAAGAAGTAAATTGTGTGTGTAATTGATGCTTTTTACATTGAGAGTCAGAAAAAAAAGTAACCTCAATTTAATGGGAAATTGATTATTTTGTCCAGTTTGATGTGTTTTATTTCACATTTCTTTATCAAGTCCTAATTGGACATTTAGTTTTGCATTATAGGGTCTAGTCATCACAGTCTATTTCATTATCTGTCGGTACAGCTTGTGTTACAGCTGTAGGGGAGGAGTACCTATAGGACAAGGATTTGCTAAGGCTCATATGAAGTAAAGGAATGTTTATAGGGGTGAAGCCATATGTGCAAAGTGGAGCTAAAGCAGGAAGGAGCTGCAGGCCAGCAACACCCCTGGCAGGGTGAGGTTTGTTTGGCATCTCTCAGGAAACCTGGGATCTTAGTGCTGAAAAACAGTGAGTGTATTGCAAGGAAGTACCTCCTGTGAGCTGGCACAGAGAAAACCCATCATAGATGTCCTAGAAAGCATTTTTGGCATTTACCTGACTCATGTAATCTGAATTCTTGGTGGGTTCAGCCTCTAAATTAAGAACTGGAAGCGCCTGCAGTATTGTTTAAACAGCTGCCACCTGGCAGATGATCTGCATCTGAGGGTTACTTGGTCACAGATTCCTGAGATCACCTGGAACAAATTGAGGTTAAAGCACTGTGGTATGACATGGAGAAATGGCCTGGTAAGTCTCTGAATGTCTTTCATTATCAAGCCAGCTGTGACAAGCTGAGGAGAACTCCCCACAGTTCTCCTCAGCTCAGGATGGGTGTGTGGCAGTCAGAGCAGAGGGGGGGAGGGAGAGAGAGCAGGATGCACAGCTGGGTTTTCAGAGGCACATTAAAGGCATAGTTCCATCTGCTTCAGGAATATATTATGCATGATTTTAGGCTGTCTCTAATCCCTGAAGCTTGCTTTGGTAAGGAAAAGTGCTGATTTTCAGCACAAACCTTGAATAAACCCTAAGTATATTCCAGAAGCAAACACAAGCAGCCGTGGATGAATGTCACCACTGGAGCTGCAGGACAACCAGCACAGTGCCCTGTGCTTTCAGCCAGCAGCCCCCAGGTGCTGCCTGCAGGGCAAGGGCACTGGAGGCTCACAGTCCTAGCAAGGGCAGGAGGCTGCAGGGATGGGGAGCTGGCTGCCATCAGCTGGGAAATGACACCTTGGAGGATCATGTCCTGAACAGGGAGGTGGAGCAGTATTCACATGCCCTGGTCTCAGCAGGAAGGGCTGTACTGGCTGTGCAGCAATTTCCCTGGCTTTTCCCCAGTATTTCCATATGGCACGATCAGTGCAAGGAGTTCTGCCACCTTCCTGTGGAAACACAGGCTGGATGATGGGCAGGGAAGGGACACGGCAAAGCAGCCCAGGGCTGTATTATGCTCAGCTTCTGATTTGTATCACATTGTTCTGCTTTGTATCATAATAAGTAAGGTATGTGGCTGATGCAATTTGAAATTCTGTTGCTGGTGATTTTTGAGGTACTGCTCTTTCAGTCAAAATATGGTTTGGTTCTTTATTCTATTTTTATTTGTGTCTACTTGAGTTTTAAGTCAGTGAAGGTTTCTCAATTCAGCTCCTGCCAGACTTGCAGACCTGGTTCCTACATAGGCACAGGAGTCCTGTAAGAAGTAACAGCAAAATACAAAAACCTTCCACATGTTCCTTCTACCTTCTCTGTCCTGCAATGGTTCCTCTCCTTAAACATTTGGAGTCAAGTTTAGAAACTAGAGTGCTCTGTCCCTTAGGTTGTACTAATTACCTATACTTGAAGTTCCTTAGAAATAGGAAATCTTGGCTGATTCCATGTGTTTCTATCCAAGGAATTTTATACTTGTATTATGTGCCCAAAAGAAGCATTAAAGAATGTTCAGCCTGTTATACTGGGTCAGAGCAGGCCTCAGGTGGCTGTGCCCAGTAGGTAAGTGCATTACCTGCTACTGTACCCATCTCCTAGGAAAACTTTTCCACCCATAGTACCAGAACTGAGCTTCAGTCAAGGTGCTTAGCTCACCTGAGAGCAGTATTTAATTTTGTTGAAATAAGTGGCAAATGGGCATGACTGATGCCATGTGCTGGCTCCTCCCAGAAATGCTGACTGGGGCAGTCCTGGGATCTCCAGACAGGGCCTTTTCTGGGGCCAGTCCAATGTGCTGACACTGCTTTCATTTTATCATTAGTACTGTAAGCACATGAACTATAAGTTAATCCTACTGTAACATGATTATTAAATCCATTAATCAAAGGCAGGAGATCCATAATTAACTTATTCTCCAGCATCAAGTAAATGATTCTGCTAGGAGCTTTAAGAAAGCAATTGTTCCCTAATATGCAAAATACAGTGGAGCTATTAGACTATAATTGTATAATTAAATTATAATTTTTGCATATTTTAATAAGATGTTAATTATTCTCTTTGTAGCTTAAAATGTAGGTTCATTTTTTTAGGGTTTAACATATAATTAAAAAAAAAAAATCAAAATTAATGTTTGTCCCCTACCTGTAAGCTGACCTTTCCATGAAAGGCTTTGACCAGACTTTTGGTGACTCACCTTGCGCCTGTCTCCAACAGTGGCTCTCTGTAGATTTCTCCTGTTATGTATTTCAGCATATTCATTATTGGTCACTGCAGACAAATTTTAACTTAAAAAGATGAAAGAAGTGCCTGATAGTACTGTGCTGGTACTAGCTGCTGGGTTTGTTTCAATACAGGCTTACTGACTCCTCTTCCTACAAGTTATTTCTTTCCAAGGGGCCAGATATATCAAAGGTTTTTTTTCAAGCCTGTTCAGTGTCTCTTCTGTCCTTTAAGTAGACTAAATTTCTGAAAACTCTGCAGCCTTATCCAGAAACACCTGAGCCTCCCATCCCAGAACGGAAAGGTGGTGCTGGAAACATCAGCAGCTGTTAATCAAGCATTTCCCTGAAGTCATTCTCTTGAGAGATGAGAGTTGCAGCAAGGAGACTTTCACAGAAAATACCAGGAGGACATTTCATCCATATGCCCTGCCCACATTTCTAGCCTGGCAAATTTAGCCTGCTCCTCTTCACCCTTTTTCTGTACCCTTCCATCACGTATTGCTGTATAGAAGCAAAAGCCATCATCGTTCCTCTTCCTGTTGAGAGGAAACCATGAACTTTTGTTCACCTTCTGCCTTTGTTTTGGGAATGCTTTTCTGTTACATGGGGTGTTGGACTGGAGACAGACACAGGGCACTACACACTGATCAAGATCAGCAAACAGCAGTGAGTTTATTATGGCTGCCCTTTTTATGGGGCTTTGCATCTTCCAGGCCCAGATGGCTGATTGGATGAGACCTCTCTCCGCCCAGCTCTCTGGCCAGTGGGGTATCTGCATTTAAGTTTGAACAGGGTTGGGTCTGCTACCTCTTTTCTAGAATGAGCTAGGTCAGCCAAATTGGATTTGTTATGGCCAGATTTATCTTGTTCAGGTACAGACTAGCTGTACTGCGACATTTTTCCATTAGCCGTCTATTTTGCACAGACCACAGTACTTTCAGGTGACATGTTTTACTGCAGTTTCATGCAGAGTGAAGCAATTTTTGTGTCAAAGGCAGTTGCTGTGTACATCACCAGTGACATGAGAGTGCTACCAGGTACAGCAGGGCTTCAAAGACACCAGGGCTTGGGGAAAACACATCAGACCTTGGCCCACAAACCCAGAGAATAAAAGAGCAACACAAGAAAGAGTCTTGCACATGCTGCCAGCTACAAGCAGCAGGACAGAAATGGGATAGTGGACTGGGGGGCCTGCAGGCAGTGGGCAGCAAAGGGTGGGAAATACAGGTAGGGCTCTGGGTGGCACCCACTTACCTCTGCCACCAGGGTGCGGCTGGCATGAAAGTGTCCAGCAACATCCATGTGTGCCCCTCGCTATTCTCCTGCAGACCTGCAACAAATGTGCTCCAAGCATTTGAAGAGGGGCTGGAAGAAAACAAAATAGAAAACCCTGACACAGTTCTGACTTCAACAATGTTTCAAGGTGCTTTTAGCAGACAGTCTGAGCAGCAGTGTCATCTCTGGCTGCTGTGGGTGCCCATCCATCCCTCCCCTACAGAGGCAGAGATAGGAGGAACATGAGGAGGCTGAAACTCACAGTTGACACTGGTGCTGCTACCAGCAAAGTTCTTCAGAGTGGTAACCACAGTGTTTCCTGGGAAAGTCTAATGGAAAGGGAGATCTCCAAAATTTGCTATGAATACAGAGTAATTTTTATTGCCAACCTTAATGCTGATGGATAGGACAGTTTGCCTTTTCCAGTTTATATAAGAGCAGCTGATATAAAATTACTTCACAGCTGGATATTTATGAGAAGTTTCATTTCAAATAATGTAGTTTTTGCCTCTAGTGGTGCTGTAGTTTAGCCTATTATTACTGGGAACTAAAGCTTTAGGATATTCCAGCTATAACTGAAGGGCCTGTCTGTCAACAGAGCAAAGTTAATATTTTCCAAAGCAAAGGAAACTTTATAATGCAAAGTCACATTAGCAAAAACTACCTGTCCCTAAAACCAGCCAGGAAATCAGGCACAGAGAGGAAATTTGGGGGATGTTCCTTCAGATGCTCCTGCTTTCTCTCACAGCAGTACTGAGTCTTCTCCATGACAGTGAATGCAGAGATATTCCATCTTGGTCTTCCTCTGGGAAAGCGACCAGAATCCAAGCTATGATATAAGCAACATTCTCTCACCTTGTCTCTGCTGCACAGGGATTTTGCATAAACTACTCCTGTCTCTTGAGGGAAATAGGATTCACCCCTGGTGCCAGCAAAGTCATAACAAAAGCTGTGGCAAATGAAAGCAAGCCCTGAGAGCAGCCACCTGCTGAAATCAGGTATTGTTCAGGTTGCAGAAGGCCTTTCTGGAAAAGGGTCTGTAGCATAAGTCATGTGAGGAGCAGCTGAGGGAGCTGGGCAGGGGCTCAGCCTGGAGCAAAGGAGACTCAGCAGGGACCTTGTGGCTCTGCACAGCTCCTGCCAGGAGGGGACAGCCGGGGGGGTTGGGCTGTGCTCCAGGGAACAGGGACAGGAGCAGAGGGAACGGCCTCAGGCTGGGCCAGGGCAGGCTCTAGTTGGATATTATGGAAAATTTCTTCACGGAAAGGTGGTGGCATTGGAACAGACTGCCCAGGGCAGTGGTGGAGTACCCATCCCCGGAGGGATTTAAAAGCCATGTGGATGTGGCTTTTAAATTTGGAACAGGGGCTAGTGGTGGCCTTGGCAGGGCTGGGGGAACAGCTGGACTCGATCATCTTGGAGGGCTTTGTACAATGAAATTCCTTTTGTTAACATTAATATTTGGTGACTAGTGTAAAACACATAAGGGCATTTTAGTTGGGTTTTAAAGAAAGAAACCAATAGAGAGAGGAGATGATTTTTTTTTTTTGGTAGAGAATCTCTCTGAGGGGTTCATATCACAAACATTCACTTTATTACATTTTATGGAATGGACTTCAAATGCCAGTATATACAAGCCAACACTTCATTATTGGAGTTTGTGTTTATCCACTTGCCATTGTCAGCCTGTTCCCCTCTGTCTTCTTGTGCTGCTCTTTGTTAAAGTGATGATTTATGAATATCTGGGTTAGATCTCTCAAAGTACAGTGTGGTGAAGTGGTTCAATAAAAAGTTATTAAAGTAAAAAATCTATAGTTTCATGTGCTCTGTTCACCTTCTCTAGGAACCCCCAAGAAGAGATACTTAAGCTAAGCAAACACTGCATGCTGAGACTCTTAACATAAGCTACAAACTGAGAGGCCTCACCCAGCCAGAACTCTGCTGAATGGAGCCACTGCAGGCAATTCCGATTCTGCCCACATAACTGCAGGATTGCCCCCTCTCAGTGATGAAAGCAGCACAGACCAAAAAAGGGTGCCAGGTGGGGGAGTCTGCCATAAAATGTTCATTTTACAAACAGCAAATAAAGACTTCCAGTATTTTTAAGCTACACAGTACCAAATCGTATTTGGTTCTTTAATGTAACTGTGTGGCTGCATTTCATTTATCTTTAAAAGAAAACTTTGGCTTCTGCTGATTGCAGGATAAACAAAGCTGACTTCAGGTAGTTTCCAGATCCCACTTAGTATATGATTTTTCTCAAAAAAGTAACAGTGTGTCAGCCTAAAAGTGAAAGTGTGAGACTGAAAGGGTGATTTAGACTAGCCTACCCCAAACCCATGCACGTTTTACACCCAGCAGCACTGTTGACTTGCCGCAGCTGCACAGCCATGTAAAGGAGGGGATGACAAATGGCTACTTGTGCCTATGGCTGGCAAGGACTGAGAGCTGCTTGTAGCAGTGAAGGCCAAAGGAAGCATTCTCCAGGACAGAAAATAATTTGTGAGGAAGACATGGAAAGTGGTAGAATCTGTTCACGTGCAGTACAAGAGGAAGAGTATAAGAGATGGGTTACAAAATTATTTTGTTGCCTCTATTTCATGTTCCCAAATCTCTGAAAAAATGCAACTCAACAAACAACAACCCTTCATCTGTCTCAGGGATGTAGAACTTCAGCAAGTGAGGGTTACTTCAGTGAGTTACAGGTTAAAAGCAGTGAGGCACCACTGTGCAGTACCGAATCACTGTCCTGGCTCTGCACCATCCAGGACAAAGCAGCACCATGCACAGAAGCATCCCACTGTGCTGCACTGCACTGAGCTCCTGCTGCTGCCTCGGGGCTCTCACTGCAACAGAGCAGCTATTGAGGAGGCAATCACAGTCCCTCTGTTCTCTCTGGCAAACAAAGAATAACAGTCATGATCCTATTCATCCTCTGGGACATCTCATCTTGAAGGTTCCAACCTGCTCCAAGCTACCAAAATAATTCTGCCACCTGTAGTGCTCTGCAGCTGCCAGTGCAGTCCTGCACACCCATCTCCAGACAAGTGAAGTGTGGTATGAAATGCAGCTATGAGCAGAAGAGCCCAGCATAGCCACTCAGCTGAAGAGCTGCTGTCAGAGTCAGTGCTGCTGATGCATGCACACCTCACACACTTCTGCTGGGTACCTCAGGAAACACAAGGAAGCTTTTTGTCCACATTGAATTCACTGAGGTTAGGTACATGGATGCCCACTGGCACAATTCCACTCCTGCTGAAGTAGGAGAATGAAGCAACTAATTTCTACTAAAAATATAGATAATAAGCCCAGTAAAACACATTGACTACCATGAAAAACAAAGGGAAAAGCAATTTGGAGTAGTGATCCACATTGCCAGGGTTCTGAATTGTGAAATAACCAATGATCCTGTGCATTTTGTTCCTCAAGACACATTTGATTTTCTCATGATTTTTCATGGTCAAGTCACTGCAGTTAACATTATCGCTGGAAATCTCAATGCTTGTGAAGCTGATTTTTTGTTTATAGCTGGTGATGGAATTTTTGAGGATGTTAGTGATGTTAACTTCTTCCATTTCTTCAGTCAGTTCATTTGCAGGCCCCTAGGAAACAAGGGTGGACAGTTTTAAGGTCTGTCTTCTCCTGCAGAGGAGGAAGACCATAAGGATAAAGACGTAAGAGTACAGCTTCATATGTGGTCATCCCAATACTCAAACACACCTTTCAGCTGCTGCCTAATCCTAGGAGGGCCTGAGGTCCAAGAGATGCCTGTTTCCACCACTGTATTTCTAGAGATATTTTCAGATCCTTGAGCAAGTTTTACTCTGGATAATCCAACATCCATCTCTTCCTGGCTACCCAGTAGCTTAATGGCTGGGAACTCAGTATTGCAGTGGGAAACCTCCTTTTTCCCAACAGGATCTGGGCCCTTGATGACAACTGGACTACAGTCATACCTGATTATTTAATTTCTCACACTAAAGCTGAGCCCTTGAACAACTCACTCTCACAATCCCCACAGAACACTGTGGGACAGATGTTTGGAAGCGCCTTCTGGGAAAGGAGGAAGAAGGGTTCAGTTTTCCTCTGGCAGAGGGAAGTACCTCCCTTATTGGAGTTATTTGACAGAAGAGTGAAGAGTTGTGTTATACTGGCTCTTCTCTGAGTGCATTTGAAAGAAGCAGTGGTGCTTCCTGCTCACATGAGCTCAACTCAGGGCTGTGGACCCAATCCAGTGCCTGGCCCAAGTGCCTTTCTGGATGTGATCCTGTGAACCCAACAGGACTGCCAGCTAAGGCTGCGGCTCACAAGTCTGCCAGAAACACAGCAGTCCTGTGCTATTCATGTATTTGTTACACACAAAAGTTTAGATTTAGTGCCAGTTAGGAGAAACATTGTTGATGTATCTATAGCAAGAAGACCATTTGTCTTGTTCAGTTAATGGAGAACTAATTATTGCCAGTCCAAGACCACTGGCCTTATTAAGGTACATCGGGCCTTACCTCTTCTGGTACTTTAGCTGCACATTTCTGTGAGGAGCTGTAGTGAGCCACTGCATATTCCACAAGGGCACCAAAGATGAAGCTGAAGCAGATGCCAAGATAAACATCAATGGCCTTAATGAAACAGTTGGTTTTTGAAAGTGAACTTCGTGAGCCGATCATCAGAGTTGTCATAGAAAGCACTGTTGTAACTCCTTGGAAACAGAGAGACATTTTTCTTGTGGACACTTTGGAGAAGTCTTGGCCTACCCTTCTGTTCATGTCATTGCTCTCCATTGCTGGCTGGTTAAAGCACATCACTTCTTACCAAAGCCAAATCATCCATCATAGCAACTGAAATATTTTGTAGCATTCACTAGCTTCACACAGGCTCTCCCTGCCTTTGGGAGCTTGGCTCCAACAGGCAGTTGGCTCTATTGTTTTTCATGCTTTCAGTAAAGAAATCCCTCCATCCTGCTTTCTCCAAAGCACACCACCTGTGCCCTGTCCTCTACTCTGCAATGGATCTCCTGAGAGCTTCAGCCACACAGAGCCCTGCAGGTGGGCACATGTCCCTGCTGCAGCATCTCCCCCACACCAACCCAGCTCTGCCCCAAAGAACAGCAGAGGCGAGCAGACCATTTATCCCTGAGCAGGTAGCTCAAGAAAAGTACCATCTACCCAGCCTTCAAAGGCTCCTCTGTCTGCTTAAATCTTCTCCATTCTTCAGGCAAGAACTCACCAATGCAGGTTCTTGCAGGCACTGAGTCCAGTGTGATCCAAAAAGATACCCAGGACAACATGACAAGCAGAGTGGAGGGCACATAGGTCTCCAATATGAAGTAAAGGACATTTCTTCTCAGTTCAAACTGTAATATCAGTCGTGGGTAACTGCCTGTTTATGAAAGAAGAGACTTGGTGAATGTGAGGTTCCCAAGGACCCCCGAAGTAAAACTGGGACAGCCCAGCACCAGCACCAGCTGATGGAGCTCAGCAGAGTTTATGCAGGTAACACACCTGACACGGGAGGACACACACAGCACTGACAGACAAAGTGGCATCTGAACAACCCCATCTGAACAGCAGATGCCTTGCAAAGGGTTCCTGCCCCTGAGCATGACAGGAATGTTACAGCAGGGCCTCAGCTCTGAGCAGAGCAGGGCTGATAATCTCACCTGCTCTCTCACACTCAGCACAGCACCTTTCCCAACACCTGCTCTGAAGGGCACTGCTAGGTTCAGCCTTACCTGATGGCTGAAAAACAGACAAAACATTGTCTCTTGATGTCAGCAGGCTCTGGGCTCACATCCCAAAGCACCCCTGTGCCTTATCATCACAGAGAATCAGACTCCCATTTTCATTAGTGATTTGTGATATTTGATAATGGTATATTTTTGAGCTCTCCATCTTTTAAAAACCAATTTGTTGTAAATACTGACATAAGGGTTCTGAGGCTGGATCAGTAGTGTTTTCAGGATGTATTTCTGTTCTATAAACAACAATTCCCTTTGAAGTGTAGAAACAAAGTCCATGTTGTTCATGGCTATGTATGCAACAAAACAACAAAACACTGTTATTTTTAAAACCTTGTCATTCTAAGGAAGTCTTGCCCCCTTTCATACTATCTGTAATTGGAGAAAAGAGTATTTTACACTGATAATGAAAAAGACATTGAATTCTGATCTACAAAAATATGTTATTCCATCGTGATAGAATTGTAATTTACAAACAAATGTATATTTTAAAAATTAATTTTACTCCTAGTTACTGTAAACATTGCTTTCCACAGTACCTATACACTGCATACGTGGATAGAAGGGATAGAGTTTCTTCAGGTATGTGTGGAGGAAAATAGGAAGAAGGAAAAAAACCCTTAAAATATATCAAATGAATACAGTATATTTTAAACTTCCATCTTTCTGTGGATTTCCATCTTACAGAATATCCTGACTGCAACTAATAGGATGACACCACCTTTCTGTTCATCTCTTTTTCTGAGATTAAGATCTGCTAAAGGCTTTACTGGTTCAGGACTGAATCAAACGATCCTGGCCCACAGAAGGAGAGGAGATGGAAAGGGGAATACCCAAGAGCCTTCCCTACTTTTTGCTCTCCCAGATTTACCTGTCTCCTGCTGTGACTTGGAGACCAGGGTGTGGTAGCGCTCCACTGTGTACTGGGAGAGCCGCAGCTTCTCCATGCCGTGCACGGAGTTGTTTCCCCTCAGCCAGGTGAAGGTGACATCGTTCTCATCGTAGCCCCCTGAGGAGAACACAGACACTGTGTGACTGCTGTGGCCAGGGAGAGCCCAGCTGTGCCCTGCTTTGCCTCCTGTGGGGAGCAGAACCCTGATCCTGGCACTGCACACTGGACAGAGGCCCCTGAGCTGTGTCTGACCATGCGGGGACATTGGCTGTGCTTCCTTCACTGCCCTTGGTCTGCTGCTCCAGATGTGGACAGGAACACACACCTCTGGGAATGACATACAACGTGCAAGGCTGCTGAGAGCCTGCTGCAGTTGTTTACATGGGGTATTCATGTTTTCAAAGATAATCCATTGCTGTCATACACAGCTTGATTACATACAATGGGATATTAGTACTGCCGTGGTTAACCCTCAAATACAGACTCTCTCTCCGGTGTCTGAGAGGAGAGCAGGAGGAACACAGTGGTTAAGAGAATTCAGATCTCACTGAGCCCCTTACCACAGAGCAGAAGCACATTTCACTGAGTCAAGTGCTTCAAAACATCAGAAAATGCATTTTCAGTTTGTCAGGAGCTTACAGCTGAGACTGCTATGTGGTTATGAACTAGGCTCCTCTGACTGGGTACACATTGTCCAGGAAACCTGCTCATAAAAACAACCTTTTCTACACATAATTCCTCATATCCTCAAAGGCATTAAGTTATGGAGGACAAATAAATGCACACAATATTTAGGTAACACCAAATTCCTGCCTCAAAGCAGTGGGACTCCATATATGCCATCTGAGTGTGTACCTCCAGGGGTGACATAACCTCACATTAGACTGAGGGATACCTCAGTCTGAGGAGTAAATCTTGTACTGAGTTGCCAGTCTGCCATTCCCTTCAAAAATTTGACTTAATTTAGGAAACAAGTCCATCAGTTTCACTGATTTAATTTTTTTATTAAGAGCCCTTCTTTGAGACCATGAGTAGGGATGCTGTGATTCTGATAATAAACCATTTGTCCTGGTAGAAGGAATCAGATGAAGTTGCAGCTCTATTTACATCTAATTGTGTTTTCTTATTAGACACAAATTACCAGAGCTTGGGTGTGATGAACTCCTAAATTAGGTGTCCAGAGCATGAATCCCTGAGTAGAATCCTAAGCATGTGACTTTTCAAAGTTCCTAAGTGGTTTTATAAATCGTGGTTAATCAGGAAAATTTTATAAGTGATAGATTGTTGTTAATTCATCTGGCGTATATTTAAATAGCATTATTTCTGGGCACTTATCCTAATGAAATCTCCAGTGGGCAATATGTATGTAATTTCATTGGAATTATACAGCAACTGAGCATGATGTAGGATCCAATCAGTTTTAAACCAGGCCTAAACATGCTCCACTTTAGCAGAAGAGGCCAATCATTATTATTTCAGGAGCTATTCTTTGTAATAAAGTTAACCATGGTGAACTAATATGATTTTAATGTGAAAATAATATGTTCTTCCCTAGGTGCTTCATGCTGCAACCCCAGAAATTAAAAATCTGGTCTTTTCCATGCTGAGATGGTGGAAGTCTGGTTTTGTGTCATGCAGCAGGAGCTGCATACTCATCACAGGTCTGGAGCAGCAGCACTGCACTGGCCGAGCTTTGGGACAGCAACCCTGCAGTGGCCCACATTGCCTTGGAGTCTTTCTCAGCCAGCATTGCCTTAGGTGAGCTTTTAATCTAACTGAGAACAGAACTCGCTGATAATTCCTCTTCTTGAGACTTCTCAGTCTGACACTCTTCTGTTGACAGGGGCCTCATTCTCTGTATCCCCTCCCTAGTGGGGGGGCAGGTAGCACAACCTGGGTTTGGCCCTAATTTCAGCTCATGAGTTTGAGAGCCACATTCAACTCTAATTCTAGTGAGAACCACCCTTCCCCATGTCCTTTTGCAGTGGGGATTTGGGGGCTGCAACAGGTATTAGCTACCTAAAGATGTGAGAATTGTTCCTTCTTGTACTGTATCACAGGCACTTACCTCGCAAGTTAGTTTTGAAGAAGCTGTGTGTTCAAAAGAATCTGAATTTTGAAAACCAGCCAACATTACCTCATCCTTTCTGTGCAAGATTTAATTATCTACATTTTAATAAATATTCTTTATTACCACTTTTTTGCATAAATTGCGCAGTGACAGGAATTTTCTGGGCTGTGGATTACAACACAAACCTTTGAAGAATGATGACACAGAAGTTGTTTTCTTGTGGGCATAATAATTTGCAGGAATAAAAATCTACTCCAGAAAGCCACTGTGCTTAATCCAAATATTCAAGATGTGTAGTTACTTATGAATAAAAAATTTAGAGTTTTCTAGAACATTATACTTACAGCTTTCTAGCTGCAGTCGGCATGTTTGGGTGTCCATAGGGTATTTTGACAGGTCCATGTTACAGGCAACAGTAGTAGTGATTCTGTAGGGAGAGAAAGAACTCTGAAAATTGCAATAAAAGCATATTTTACACAGCAAACTGGATCACAAAGCTCGGCTCTGTCAGTTAGATTATTTGGACCTTTGATATGAATTAACTGAGAACCTTCAAGAACAAGCACTCTCTGCAGCCACCCCAATGAAAATGTACCCCAAGGAGGAATTTTGCTTTGATCTGGTGGGATATAGAGTGCAGAGTCACATTTTTTTCCCCATTGCTACAATTTGCTCATCTTAAGGAATCAGCACTTGCGACTTGAGGTGCAGTGACTAATTGCACACATACTCTGACTTTCTCTGATGTGGAGGTAGGTGAGTTTTGCTCTGCAGCTGAGGTAACTGGGACTCACTTAATGCAAGCTAAGGAGAGCACTGTAGGAATTGCTAACTCAAGCGCTGGGTGCCTTCCTGCAGCTCATGGACAAATACAATTCTTGGTAAAAAAACAGAAGTCATCACTGGATAAGCAAATGGTTTCTCACTATCAGTTGAATTTTACTTTGTGATGTCCTCCTTCCATTCCTCCCATGCCCCCATCTGGCTGGATTTTTTCTCGGTGACACCTAAACTCATGAGCTTTCTGAGCAGGCCTCAGGATACAGCATATACCTTTATGGGAGATCCTGATCCTTGACTGGCATTTCTGGAAGCCAGAACAGAGGGAAATGGGTCAGCAGAGAACGCTCACAGCTGATTTGTTGACCCCAAACTCATGACCTGTGACAGGTGGTACCTGCTCCTGTCCAGGGTAATTCTGGAAATCTATTCTGAGCCAGCAGCAGCAAAGCTAGAGGTCTCTGTACCTTAAGGCATACAAGACAGTGCCATTAGAGAACAGCCTGACGAGGCGGTTGCCCACAGTGACATCGTGCAGGAAAGACCTTTTTGACTCCACAATGTAGGTGTCTGGCATCCAGAGCAACTCCACCAGGCGAGCATCCAGCGTGAAGCTCTTGTTGCCATGGAAGACCAGCCGAGGGTCTGTCCAGCGCTGCCGCAGGGAGATGGTGGCTGTGTAATCCTGTGGAACAAAGCAGAGCCTGGGGATGTGTGTCCAGGCACCTGCACGGCACAGCTGGGGCACACCACATGTGTGACAAGGGACAGAACACATCCTTATTCAACCTATTGCAGCCAGGCTTCAAGCTTCAAGCTTCAAGCTTTACTTTTGTCACAGTTTTATTCACTCTGTAATATTTCTAGTACATTTCCACTCTAAGGTGTGGAGTTTGAGGACTAAAGATTATAATTGTAATATATGGTAGAGATAATTCATGCTATATAGATAGATATATGTGTGTATAAAATATTGTGAAGGTCCAAAGTTATGCCTTTGACCACTCTGGCTGAGAACAGAGTTCTATTCTCATTGTAACCAGTTCCCAGACAGCATTAAGATAATATCAGGTCTGTTACTGTATGAATGGGACAGTCCCGGAGGACCATCATAGATGATTTCCCCTGACATCTGCACCTGGGAGATAGCATCTAGACCTTCCTGGACCATGATTGATGGAATGTCTCAAGAAACTCACAAGACCTGCACCTGGGCATGATTACATCTGCGGTACTCAGGAACTGGTATCACTCTACTACATGTGAATGCACCTTCTGCCTGGATGCTCAGACATTCGTCTGAGTCTCCGGATTAGTCTTTGTCTGTTCCTGCACACGTATGGATCCCGCTCTACATGTGAAGAGACACAAAGAAACGTGTGGTCATCTCTGCCTCAGGCAGAATAAACTGTATATAAGCTAGCTGCTGGAACCACTTGGGGTGAACTCCTGGGGAAACGCTGTCACTTTGTCAGTGGACCCTAGTTTACCCAGTGCCTGCACCCAGGGCTGACACTGTCTTGGCTGTGGTGGTTCTTTTTCGAAATTCTATTTTTTTGTTATCGATCCAATAAATCTTTGTTAAATTTTTCATAAATTTGGCTACCAATCTGATCATTTATAACAATTTGGTGACTAGCCCGCTGTGATCTGTAATTGGGGTCTGGGAACCCCTTCTCCACTCGGGGGATGCCCCCGCTGAGTTCAGCGGCCTGAGTGGAATTGGATTCCGAAAACCAATGAGATCCAAAACAAAAGAGCTGCAACCGGAGCCGCGGACCGTAATCGGATCCGCATGCTGCAAAACAAAACCACAGCCAAGGAAGACAGGAGGGCCCATTCTTGGAGAAACTTGGAAAACTCTAGAGAGATTTCTAAGACCCGAGGTTTTTTTTCCTGTAAAATTCAATGTGCTCAAAGAAATCCATGCAAGAAAGAGAACCGTAAGTATTGTGGGGTTGGGAAGGAGCGTGATCGGATGCGTGTGTGAGATGTGACTTTGTCATGGGGTGAGAGCGGACCCCACGACTGCAGTTCCACGTGTCCACAAGGGCTATGGTCAGTCAAGGGGGAAGTGCAAGGTTTTTGTTCGAAACACACGAGACCTGGGACTCGGGGGAGTCTAGGGGGAAAAAGCGGTCACGTTTTTGGGATCAGGAGGGGAGAGGCGAGCCTGGAAAATTCCAGGAATTTGTCTACCATCTGAAACCAGAGAAAACAGGCAAGAAAACAGCCCAAAGTCGTCAGGACGGTTCACTGCTCAACTTGGTCAAGCTGGCGGCTTTTCGCAAGTCAGAAAACCCAACATCGGAGAGAGAAACGGGACTCCTGGCGGATATCCCGATGAAACAAGAAAAGGTAAGAAAAATCGCAACATTCTTTGGGAAAATGGGTTTGGGAAAGAGCAGACACCAGAAGAAAGCCCAGGAAAAACCCTCCCTGGGAGAAGTTTAGTCTCTGGTAAGATTGTCCCAAGTCCCTGGGAGAATCTTACCAGAAATACCCAGAGATAGCTCTTTGGGGTGGATGCTGGAACACTGGGACGAAAACCCGCGGCGGGTGGGGAAGTCCAAGGAAAGAATGATCCATTTTTGCATGGAGAAATGGGGAGGGAGGGAGATCAGAAGGTACGTGGTCTGGCCAATATTCAGGACATTTGAAACATGGACGTGTGAGTCTTTGTTTGACCATGTGTCCGGGTGCAGTCCGTGGGACCCAGAGGAAATCGAATACGCCGACATGTGGAGGCATGCGTGCTCGGGTCTGGACCTGGTACAAGCTCTCCGATGTGCGGCAAAAGCAGGGAAAGAATAGGAACCGTTGGAAAATCTTCCACCCCCTTACCTGGTAGCTCCGCAGCAGCCAGACCAAGTGCAGGCTCAAGTGGTGCCTGGAATGGCTCCCGAGGCAGGGGCTCCCCAGGCACAGGCAACCGCTCCGCTGCCACAACTGGAGCAAGTGGTGGCATCCGCTTTCCCACATGGCCAGGTGGCGGCAGCGCAGCTGCGTCCACAAGCATCTCCGAAAATCAAGGAAAGAAAGGAAGACGTCTCTAGGGATGTCTTTCCCCCAACACGTCGAACAAGGCGGAGAATGAGGCGGGCGACAGTGGGGGACAGTGGGGACAAGGAGGAAAAACCCGTTATCTATCCTTTACGGGAGGTACCGACAGCTCCAAGGGTGCTTGGATACATGCATACCCCGATTGACACCAGTGATGTGAGGGCATTCAAAAAGGAAATGGGAAAAGTAATGGATGATCCTTTGGGGGTGGCGGAGAGGTTGGATGAGATCTTGGGAACTAGCATATACACCTATATGGATGGAGGATCTCCAAGTGATATTGAAATCGCTGTTTAACAATGAGGAGAGGGATATGATCCAGTTAGCTGCGATCAAGGACTGGGAAAAGCAGAATCCGAATGGGGGGACTGAGGAGGAGCGCTGGCCGAATCAGAAGCTGTCTTGGGAAGCCCAGACGGAAGAAGGGAGACAAAAGACGATAAATTTAAGAAATATGGTTATTTCAGGTATCCAGGAGGCGGTACCAAAAGGGCAGAACATGAGCAAAGTGCTTCGGGAATGTCAGGGGAAGGATGAAACCCCCATGGAGTGGTTAGAATGACTCCGAAAGGGCCTGAGGATGTACTCAGGGACGGACCCTGACTCCCCAGTGGGAATGGTATTGTTAAAAACACAATTCGTGGCAATGTCCTGGGAGGATATTTGGGAAAAACTGGAGAAAATGGGCGGGTGGCAGGAGTTGGGATTGCAGGAATTATTGCAGGAAGCCCAGAACATATACATGCACCGGGATGAGGAAAAGCAAAAGATTCAAGCCAAAGTTCTCGTGGCAGCAGTAAGGGAAGCTCAAAAACAGGAACAGGGTAAGGACACGGCGAAAAAGGCACCGGCAAAGAAACCAAGTCTGGCTCCGGGGAGGGGCTTGGGCAAACAGAAGCAGGATTTTGAGTGTTTTTACTGCAAACAGAAGGGGCACATCAAACGGAATTGTCCAAACAGAGCCAAGGATCATGCGATTTTCCAGGAGGACTAGGGGTGTCAGGGGCTTTTCAGCTTGGGGTCTGGAACATCTAGGGAGCCCTTGATAAAACTAAAGGTGGGACCCTATAAGGAAGAAATGTGGTTTATGGTGGAATGGATAACGGTATTGCAGTTACCAAAAGGGTGTGCTCTAAGCAACAATTCCATGATGGTAACGGGAGTGCAGGGGGATCCCTTTGAGGTTCCCATCATAAAAAATGTAGAAATAAACACGGGAAACAGAAAATACAGTGGTAATATCTTATTGGCAAAAGGAGCTGACTTCAACCTACTGGGGCGGGATATGATGGCTGCTCTGGGAGTAGGCTTAGCTGTGGAAAAGGCACAACTCAAAGTAAGGCTTTATAGCCTCACTGCTCCAGATGAAGAAAAAATAAACCCGAGGGTGTGGTATGTTCCAGGGGAAGCTGGGAAATTGGACATAGAACCAATTCAGGTCAAAATTGAGAGACCAGAAGACCCCATAAGGGTCAGACAATACCCCCTCTCCATGGAAGGGAGGAGGGGTTTGAAACCAGTAAATGATGAATTAATAAAAAAGGGAACACTGGAGCCTTGTATGTCAAGGGATAACACCCCAATTCTGCCGGTGAGAAAAACCGATGGCAGCTTTAGGCTGGTGCAGGATTTACAGGCTGTGAACCAGAGGACTAAGACCCTTTTCCCCACCATTTCAAATCCTTACACATTGTTAAGCAATCTCTCTCCTGAGGACACTTGGTACAGTGTTATTGACTTAAAGGACCCTTTCTGGACCAGCCCTCTCGCCGAGGACAGTCGTGATTATTTTGTGTTTCAGTGGGAAGACCCGGAGACTAACAGAAAGCAGCAACTCAGGTGGACATCGTTACCTCAGGGTTTTGTGGACTCTCCAAATTTATTTGGACAGGTGTTGGAACAGGTTTTAAGTCATTTTGTACCAAGCGGGGGGACAAAGCTGCTACAGTATGTAGATGATTTGTTGGTCGCAGGACAGGGGGAGGGGGAGGTAAGGGCAAGCACAATTGAGCTTTTGAATTTTCTGGGGTAAAGGGGGCTGAAGGTTTCAAAATCAAAGTTACAGTTCACAGAGCCTGAGGCCAGGTACTTGGGACATTGGCTCACCAAAGGCAAAAAGATATTAGACCCAGAAAGGGTGGCAGGGATTATTGCCCTGCCACCACCACAGACAAAAAGGGAGGTCCAGCAGCTGTTGGGGTTGTTGGGATACTGCCAGCAGTGGATCGAAAGTTACAGTGAAAAGTTGAAATTTCTCTATGAGAAACTCACCACAGATCGGATCAAATGGACACAAAAAGATGATTAAGAATTCAGAGAAATCAAGGGAGCTCTCATGGAGGTACCAGTGCTGAGTCTTCCTGATGTGAGGAAACCCTTTCAGTTGTTTGTAGATGCTAGCAATCACACAGCACACAGGGTGTTAACACAGGATTGGGCAGGGGTCAGGAAACCTGTGGGTTACTTGTCCAGGCTTTTGGACCCAGTCAGCAGGGGTTGGCCCACGTGTTTGCAAGCGATTGTGGCTGTGGCTTTGCTGGTGGAGGAAGCGAAAAAGGTGAGCTTCGGGGCACCTCTGGTAGTGTTTGCACCACACAATGTGTGGGGCATACTACAGCAGAAAGCGGACAAATGGCTCACTGATGCAAGGTTGCTAAAATATGAAGCCATTTTGATTCACTCACAGGACTTGGAGTTGCAGACCACGACTGCGCAGAATCCTACGCAGTTCCTGTTTGGGGAGGCTGCAGAAAAGATGGTTCATGACTGTGTGGAGGTGGTCAAATTGCAGACCAAAATTAGAGAGGATTTGGAGGAAGAAGAATTGGATGAGGGGGAGAAATGGTTTGTGGATGGTTCAAGCAGAGTGATAGAAGGGAAGAGAATATCAGGATACGCAGTTGTGGATGGAAAAACGGGAAAAGTGATAGAAGCAGGTCCCCTGAATGCAAGCTGGTCTGCACAGGCATGTGAACTTTATGCTCTTCTGAGGGTGTTGAAGGGACTGAAAGGGAAAAAGGGGATGATTTTCACAGATTCAAGGTATGCCTTTGGGGTGGTTCACACATTTGGAAAAATTTGGGAAGAGAGGGGGCTGATCAACACCAGAGGAAAGGGACTGATGCACAGGGAATTAATCCAGCAAATCTTAGAAGCTGTAAGGGGGCTGGAGGGAATTGCAGTGGTTCATGTAAAGGGACTTCATACACGGATTCAGTTCCAGACCAGGGGGAACAACTTGGCAGACCAGGAGGCCAAAACCATGGTGTTGATGGTGGTAAGTACCCCTGAAATCGTAGGGGTAGAGACCTCTGACGACCCCCCTCAGCTCTCCCAAAAGGAGATCAAGTGTTATGAGAAGATCGGAGCACATTTGAAGGAAGGTAAGTGGAAGCTACCTGATGGGAGGGAACTAGTCAAAAGGTAAACAAATCAAGGGCCAGAAAGGCGGCTCTGGGGAGTCGCCCCTTTGCGTACTGACCATTTAAAAGAATTCAGGTTGATTTCACGGAGTTGCCAAAGGTGGGAAGGTTCAAATTTGTTCTGGTAATTGTAGATAAATTGACCCATTGGGTAGAAGCCTTCCCCAGCTCCCAGGCAATGGCCCAGACTGTGGCCAGAAAATTATTATAGGAAATTGTACCCCGATACGGGGTAGTGAATTGCATCAATTCAGATCAAGGAACACATTTCACATCAAGAGTTATTAAGCAGATGGCTGATGCACTGGGCATCCAATGGGAGTACCACACTCCGTGGCATCCCCAGAGTTCAGGACAAGTGGAAAGAATGAATCAAACTTTAAAGGCACAGTTATCTAAATTAATTTTGGAAACAATAATGTCCTGGCTGAAGTGTCAGCCCTCGGCACTGCTTAATATCCAAACCATGCCTCACTCAGAGACATGGGCTTTCACCGTTTGAAATGTTATATGGCATGCCATATAAACATGGAATGCCGGTGGGACACCCTGGGTTTGAGGATGGTCAGATTCAACCATAGCTGGTTGCAATCAATAGGAATTTAGAGGAACTCCTAAAACAGGGAATAGTGACACAGGGCGCTCCTCTGGGGTTCGCTATTCACAAAATCCAACCAGGGGACAAAGTGTTTGTCAAAATGTGAAAAGAGGTGCCACTCTATCCTCACTGGGAAGGTCCCTTCCTTGTACTCCTGACAATAGACATGGCCATTCGGATGGCAGAGAAGGGCTGGACGCACACGTCTAGAGTGAAAAAGGTCGGACAGCAGGAGGAAGAGCCCAAGTGGAAGATCACCTCTTCCCCTGGCGACCTGAAGATCAAACTCCAGCATCCTTGTAAATGACCTACAGCGAGTGGATAGGTTGTATACTGTCAGATTGTGTATGCTATCCGTTTGTACACTTTAAGTGTGAATATTATCAAAGGGTGTTTGTCATTCATTGCAGAAGGGGACAGAGGCCGAAAGGACTGTGTACTCAGTGTTTGGAGGAGGAGCTTGAATTGACTGACCGTATCCTGACCTTAAGCCACCAATTTGGGAATCATTGAATTAGACTCTGAGGAGTGGTTTCGGATTTTTCAAAACAGGGTGGATGCGTGGGAAGCTTAGATCTCAGGCAGAAATCTTGGATGTGGAGTGCCAGAAATCCATCAGGGTCCTGTGCAGTTCCAATGCAATCAGAGTGTCATGGTGGGGCGCCTTTAAGAGGAGGTATGCGGCTAGGTCCGAGGGCGTCTTCCCCGAAGAATTCTCCTGCTGCCATGAAGATGGTCTTCCTCACCACTGGTGGCACCCCAGGGGGCAGAGGCAAAGGCAGAGGAGCATGCCTGGTGGGAATCCTGATTGGCCTGAGCCTAGCCGTGTGCAGGGCACAGAGTCTGTGCACTGAGGTCCTGAGGAAAGGCGGAAGTTACAGCTCCGCGGGCGAGTGCGAAAAGTGCACTCAGGTGGTCCCAGTCGCAAAGGACGAGGGATACTCAGTATACCAAGCCCCAAATGAATGTCTCAGGAGAACTGGCAGGTACTGTTGGAGAAATGGCACTCGAGTTAAATTATGCGAATTGGAGATCGGGACTTGGTGTATCAATCCCTAGGCAGGGATAGGACACAGGCAGTCAAGTGTTCGCAAGCACCAATTGAGAAAAAGAAGTGTGGAGCCAATGTCAATCCCCATTTGTAATCAGTGTAACCGAACCATGTGGGTCGGGGGGGAAGACAGAATCTATCTTTATTGCACACCACCAGGTGGATCCGTTGTGGTATGACAACGTAAGGCTGGGAATATGCACGATGAATGGGAAAATGTACTGGATGGCGAAGAATACGAAATTTGATAGTAAAATTACCCTAGGCAAAGACCCGCTCATACTGGACCTGGCACCGGCTAATGATGGCAGGGTGTGCCTCCAATATGATAGGGTTGTTTGCTTTGCAAGAAATAAAAATAATGAAGATCCTGAGGGAAGAATGAAGGAGATAACTCAGGAACTGAAACAGAGGGAGTCAGAAATGAGGAAACAGAGAGTCAAACAAGAATGATTGAAAACATTGGGCGAGCAGTATGAAATACTGGAGAGACAATACTCTGACAGGGAATTGCCTTCCCCAGATAGGAATTTGTTCATTTATTTAATGCAAGAAATCGCAATAGAATTGGGTTTGTCGAGTTGTTGGATTTGTGGGGGGTTGAAATCTGCAGAGAAATGGCCTTGGAAAGGGGAAGGCTTGACTCCGGAACAGCTCTTAAAATGGGATAGCCCGAGGGTCTCAAAGTTGGCGCAGAGGCCCAAGGGGTGGATTTGGGATCAAAGGGTAATTGGCACAATCTGCGTCAGTCAGGAGGGAAAGGAATACACCGAAATGGTGGGTTACACTCCGTGTGCAACCACCTTGATGGTGAACTTGGATACAAAAAGTAGGACTTAGCACCCAGCCCCTCCCTTGGGGTATTGGAGCCGGAAAAATGAAACAAATTGTGAATGGGATCAAAGAATAGGATTGTGCTGGATCAAGAATCTGGGAGCCAACCCTTTCCAATCCTTGGAAGGTATGAGGGAATACTGGGGCGACCCAAGGAAAATAAATATCAAATGGAAAGCCCCCGATGGAATTTATTGGATATGTGAGAAAAAGGCATACAGTGAGTTGCCCTTCAGGTGGAAGGGATCATGCATTTTAGGTATGATGTGATCAGTTTTCGTTACTCTCCTGAGGACAAAAAGTAATCTGCTGGGGGCCCCGTTACATGAAACCCTGAGGAGAGAGAGGAGTCTGAAAAAGATAATACTGGTGATAAGCGGTAAACAAACCTGGGGGGAGGAAGAGTGGCCAGCGGCACGAATAATTGATTATTATGGGCCAGCCACAGGGGCTCAGGATGGAAGCTACGGGTATAGGACTCAGATTTACCTACTGAACAGATTGGTTAGGCTGCAAGCAGTGATGGAAATTGTTTCAAATCACACCTCTGAAGCCCTGGATTTACTGAGTCGGCAGCACACTCAAGTACGGGCCTTTGTGTACCAGAATCGGATAGCTCTAGATTATCTGTTGGCTGAGGAAAGGGGAGTGTGTGGAAAATTCAATGAGTCAGAGTGATGTATCGAGATCGATGATTATGGGGAAACCATAAGAGGTTTGGTGGCCGAGATCAAAAAGGTGGCCCATGTCCCTGTCCAAAAATGGAATTCAATTTTACAATCTTCATGGTGGGACAAATTTTTTGATGGGGCATGGTGGAACAAAGTAATGTTTCTTGTGCTCTGTTCAGTAGCCGGAATCCTATTCCTCCCTTGTCTTATCCCATGCTTTATCAGACTAACCCATTCCATGGTCCAGGGAATGCAAATTGCTATAGTTCCTGTGGACTCGGAAGGAGCTTCTGGAAGCAACACATCTAAAATCATGCAGCTGGGAGAAAGAAATTATGCCAGCAGTGCTGCTGAGGCACTGGCAAAATTTGAGAAACAAACAACTGTCAAAATGAATAATGTGATGTATCAGGGCATCCCACCAGGGGAGTACCGAATAGTGTAAAAAGTACTCTGCTTGTGGGAGTCCCTTAATGGTGAAGGGTAGAAGTAGAAAATTAAAAATTTTGGTAGCATGAATTAAATTGGTGAAATAAATGGGGAGAGATTGTAATATATGGTAGAGATAATTCATGCTATATAGATAGATATATGTGTGTATAAAATATTGTGAAGGTCCAAAGTTATGCCTTTGACCACTCTGGCTGAGAACAGAGTTCTATTCTCATTGTAACCAGTTCCCAGACAGCATTAAGATAATATCAGGTCTGTTACTGTATGAATGGGACAGTCCCGGAGGACCATCATAGATGATTTCCCCTGACATCTGCACCTGGGAGATAGCATCTAGACCTTCCTGGACCATGATTGATGGAATGTCTCAAGAAACTCACAAGACCTGCACCTGGGCATGATTACATCTGCGGTACTCAGGAACTGGTATCACTCTACTACATGTGAATGCAGCTTCTGCCTGGATGCTCAGACATTCGTCTGAGTCTCCGGATTAGTCTTTGTCTGTTCCTGCACACGTATGGATCCCGCTCTACATGTGAAGAGACACAAAGAAACGTGTGGTCATCTCTGCCTCAGGCAGAATAAACTGTATATAAGCTAGCTGCTGGAACCACTTGGGGTGAACTCCTGGGGAAACGCTGTCACTTTGTCAGTGGACCCTAGTTTACCCAGTGCCTGCACCCAGGGCTGACACTGTCTTGGCTGTGATGGTTCTTTTTCGAAATTCTATTTTTTTGTTATCGCTCCAATAAATCTTTGTTAAATTTTTCATAAATTTGGCTACCGAGTTGATAATTTATAACAATAATTACAGTACTTTATGTTTTTAATGGGCAGTTTTTATAACTGATGCTTTTGTGCCCATTTTGCAGAGAACAGATAGGAAGCACACACTTGAGGCCACCCCACAAGCCATTGACATTACAGATCAGTCATTGCCTAGAGCTAGGAAACTCCACATGTACTATAAATCAGGTCATCAAGGAGGCATTGGCACTTTGGGGAAAAAAGGTAAGTGAATCCAACCTGTTATGTCAGGGACATCTTAAAAAAAAAACCCAAACAAGTCAAAAAAGAAAACTTGTGCCTTCTATTTTTATAGAAATTTTCAATCTAAGAACACTGGGATTAACTTGAGTTTGGCCTGCCCCCAAGCAGCACCACTTGGCTCTGAAGCTGATGCTTTGCTGAGCCTTCTGGACACCACAGGTACTGCTGGACTATTCAACTTCCTTCTCACAAGGGATGCCATGCAGGATTGATTTTTTCTATTTCCATGGGGTCTGATTTCCAGAAGGTGCTGAGTTTTTGACCAGTAGAACTTTTGGAACCACTTCTTTTTTCTTGTAAGCCCACATTACTATGGCATCTACACAGTTGTCTTAGGGTGACGTTATGATGTTTGTATTCCTAATCGTCTGCTCTGTTTATGCTGGATATTAAGTTCTGCACCTTTAAGACTGCTTCCAAAAGTGAAGTGGGGGAAAAGAAGTGTGCGGCTCATTTTCAGAAACTGCACTTGCTCCCCCACATTCCTTCTCACAGACTGTGTTGTCTGCAGCACAGACAGACAGTGGGACAGAGCTCTCCTTTGCTTTTAGTTAGTTTTTAGCTAGCAGAGGCAGAGAAGTTCCCAGAACTGTGTTTTTTTTTCTTTTTCTTGGAACTGTTTGAACCTGCTCTAGACTGAAAACCCAGAAAAACACCAGGAGCTCATGCCTGTGGCTCACCTGGGTCCAGGACATGGCATTCCAGCACGGGAGAGACTGATAACAGACTGAGTGAGCCAAGCTACAGCCCATGAAAAGAACTTTCTGAATTTGCCATCTCTTCAGAACAGCAAGAGGTTTTATCGTTTAATATTATTAATTTTTTATGCTTGTGTGTACTTTGCTTGTTAAATAACCAGGTTTTTCCCCTTATCTCCAAGGAAATATTTTCATGAACCATTTGGGGGAGGGGCCACTTGAATCTGCTTTCTAGAGGAACCCTTTTGGCAGTTTCCTCCCAAATTTGCCCTAAACCAGGACAATAGTCTGCAGTCATAAATGAGCTCTGTTTTCATCCCACTGCTGAAAGTGGTCAACAGTCCCCAACAGCAAAGCAGTTTCAAAATCACCATTTCTGTGCTGGACACACAGGAATACATGTGAAGTCTCTCAGGCATATCTCAATCTTATCTTGTAAAATAAAAGGTTTTTTTCACTTACCATGTCACTCTCAGATATACTAGAAATACTTGCAATGTCCAGACTCATTGCAATTTGTACAGGTTCTCCTGCAGAGGGAATGAAATGCTTCAGCAGAGAGAAGGGAAGTAAAGCCACTCAGGATGCTGTGCAGGGTGGGCACTGTCCTCAGCCTCACTCACTGTCACTAAAACTGCAGAGGCCCAGAGGGTCAGACACAGTTTCAGAGCATTAGGCTCACAAATTCTGTGATCTGAAATGCAGTTGTCGCTGTTAGGGAGGTGGAGTTCTGTGTTTGGTGGTGGCAGCAGAGGGCAAATACCCATTAACACTGGCTGCAGAGCTCAACAGTTTAGGTCAGCAACATTTCAGTGGCATTTGCCATTGGACAGGCAGCCAGGGCCATTTTGTCCCTTGATCCCAGCCCACACCAGGCACAGAGCAGCTAGGCCAGGAACCTCTGCACAGAGCACTTCCCACAGCTCAGGGAGTGCTGAGCAGCCCCGGCTCGTGGCGAGGAGCCACCGAGAGGAAAGAAGGTCCCTGGTTCCCGAGAACAGGCGTTCCTGAAATGCGGAGGAGCAGCGGCCTCTGCCCGGTTCAGCTCCCGCCCGAGACAGACCCGCGAAGCGAGAGCCGCGAGCGCCGGGAGCCACCGCGAGAGGGCAGCACTGCCCGGGACAGGGGGACAGGGGGACAGGGGGACACAGGAACACGGGGACAGGGGGACACGGGGATACGGGGACAGGGGGACACGGGGACACGGGGACACGAGACAAGGGGACACAGGGGACGGGGAACACAGGGACACGGGGACAAAGGGGACAGGGGGACACAGGGACAAAGGGGACTGGGGGACAGGGGGACACAGGGACAGGGGGACATGGGGACACAGGGGACAGGGGGACACGGGGACAAAGGGGACTGGGGGACAGGGGGACACAGGGACAGGGGGACATGGGGACACAGGGGACAGGGGGACACGGGGACAAAGGAGACAGGGGGACAAAGGGACACAGGGACACGGGGACAGGGGGACAGGGGGACACAGAGACAGGGGGGCAGGGGGACATGGGGACACGGGGACATGGGGACACAGGGACAGGGGGACACGGGGACAGCGGGACACGGGGACAAAGGGACACAGGGAAAAAGGGACACGGGGACAAAGGGACA
Organism: Agelaius tricolor; assembly: GCF_023055355.1. NCBI lineage: Eukaryota > Metazoa > Chordata > Aves > Passeriformes > Icteridae > Agelaius > Agelaius tricolor. Next base: position 714,236 of record NW_027269278.1, on the reverse strand, counting down.
CGGGGACACAGGGACACACGGGGACACAGGGACAGGGGGGCACAGGTACAAAGGGAGAAGGGGGACATGGGGATATGGGGACAGGGGGACACAGGGACAGGGGGACATGGGGACACAGGGACACGGGCACAAAAGGACCCAGGGACATGGGGACACAGGGAGAGGGGGACATGAGGACACGGAGACATGGGTACAAAGGGACATGGGAACATGGGCACAAAGGGACACTGGGACACGGGGAACAAAGGGACACAGGGAGAAAGGGAGACATGAGGACAAGGGGACAAAGGGACACACGAGGACAAGGGGACACAGGAACACAGAGACATGGGAACCCCATTGCAGGCCGGGCTCCACCGATGCTGGGGGAGCACCGAGCTCTGAGCGCAGCTCAATGCTTTCCAGCACAGCCCTCTCTGCCTGCATGACAACAGAGCGGGGCCTTTCCTGCTGGAACTGCTGAAATTGCTGCTCATCACATGAATCACAGTGAGGAACAACCAATGTACACAATTTCTGAAACTCTTTCCAGGTGGTTTTGGCTTTGATTGTTTGTTTTAACGGGTTCATAAATTTATTTCATTTGCAGAAGATGTGTATTTTTGAAAGCAGCTGTTGTTCATGTCTCTGTCTATTCAGACTCAAACCCACTGCATTTACTGATCACAGGACACAACTGTGAGCACTTGGCCTCCAGGGGAGGTCACACAAGAGTCCTGGCTGGTTTTGTTTAACATTTGCTGCAGATGCAGTGGATCTCTGTTCTCTTGTAGAGAAGCATCTGCTCACTGGTGTCACAGGATTTAGAGGAGCTTTTCTAATCCTGCATCAGGTCAGCCATTCTTGGCAGAGCAAGATGGTAAATTCTGTATTGTCTCAGACATTTATTACCATGGCCAGAAAAAGGAAGCATCTCAGGGCTGCCAGTAGCAGCAGGTCAGTCAACAATGGGAAATATCCATGGCCTTGTGAAAGCTGATGGGAAATTTTTCTGTCAAGCAGAGTTTCATTAATAGTTCAGGCACAAAATCAAAATTAATAGAAATAAAAATGGTCATTGCTGTTTCTAAAACTTTCAATGATACTTTTTAGGTTCTGAATGTCATTCGGAGAAACCTGTTCCTCTATGTGATGACAGCACTAACCTGGAAGGTGGGAGACCTGACACCCAAATTGCTCAATAGCCTCAGATAAGTTCCTAAATTCCTGCCTGCTCCCAACTCCCCAGGGTCTCACTAGGGTTTGAAACAGATTTTTGTCACAGTGTGAGGTGAAAGCATGTGTCAAAAGTCAATAATCAAGGCAAGAAGAATGGCTTTTTTCCTCTAAAGCTGCATAAATAGCTATAATAGCTGTACGTGACCAATAGTAAAGCAGAAAATCACAAGGGTCAGGCTCTAAACAAAAGCCTGTACAGTTAGAGCAGAATTTAGTTATTTAGTCAAGTCTTTCATAGAGATGTTAAAGTTTATAAATTCCCTGCTCTTCACCTCACATCTGGACCTGATCCCAAGCCCCACACATATGTGCACCAGCTATTCAAGACAGTAGTGGATGCAGAGAAAGAAGGGCAGCCTGGGACACCAACTAATTTAAAAGAAACATAACCTTTGAAACTGCAGCAAGGTTAAAGCCTGCTCTCCCCTCCACATGAGCATTACAGACCGATTTTAAATGCTCCCTTGTGTGGAGCCAACATACCACCAAAGTAGGGCCGGAGGTATTTGTTGTACCCCATGGTGAGGTTCTCAAATCCAGGGAGGGACGTTGTACCCCTGCCATGCAAACTGGATCCATGACCCAGAGAGCTCCTGGGGACACAAACACCAACTGTTACATGCTGGGCTGGGCACATCTGGTGTACAGCTGCAGCTGCTTCCAGCTTGTGCTCAAACAAACAAACAGTATAAAATAGTTATTAAAACCAAGTAGATAATTGAAATCACAAGCATTTGCTCACATTGCTGTCTTGGCTGAATAATTAACACCTTCAAGAGGTGGGAAAATGGCAAATTGCCTCAGCTGATAGCTACAGGTTGCGCACACAGTATCTTAAGAAAGTTCTGTTCAAACAGAAAAATCAAGAAAGTTCTGTTGAAACAAAAATCAAGATCTGTAGATCACAAGCCTGAGAAATAAATCCCAATCTCCCCTTCCCACTCTTTCTTGGTACAGTCTATTTAAGGAATATTATTTTCTTTTTTCCTCCCATTTATGACAACCTGAGACAAATCTTGAAGCCCAACATCCTCCTTTCTAATCTCTAGTCCCTTAAATAAGCTTCATCTTCATAACATGTGAGTGTCAGCTTCTACAGCTGCTGTCAGGAATAATACTGGAGGGGAAAGGTGGAGGACTGTGCACTTCACAGACACCCCCTCAGCTCTGTGGGCAGTGCTGCTCCAGCTGCTGGGTATACTGAGGGTCCAACTCTAGATTACAATGTCAACATTTACATTTTGTGGCTGGTCATTGAAGGCAGAAGCTGTGTTATGAGGCTGACAGATCAGTACCCTCACACGGACAGTGAGAGGGATAGGGTTTGGACTGTAAAAGGTGAGTATTAAGGTGCAAGGTGGCACTGCCTCACCTGAGAAAAGTGTAACTGAGTGAAAGGTTAGGAGTTTGTTCTTGCTTTGGGCAAGAGGAGCCTTTGCTGCTCCCAGTGCCAGGACCCTGTTCTGGGCAGGAAGCAGCCATAGAGTTACTCACAGCTCTGACCAAGGTTTTTCTTCTGTTTCCTTCACAGCTGGGTTAATAGGGCCTTGGAGCTGCAGGATTTAGACTAAGCAGGACCTTACAGCAGAATAAGGTTTTACACAGTATGTATGTAAATACTTCAACAAATCTGGGACTTGTACTACCAAGGATGGTAATAACAGAGCTGGGAACCTTGTGGGAGGCATTTCTGGTAAAGAACTACGACCTGTGTGATTCTGAACAGGAAATCAGTGTTGCACTGTTAATGGACATCATATGGTTTAGGGACCTATGAAGATTGCTCTCTCCTATACCACATCCCTGACTGCACCCTGCCACCTTTGGGTGGGCTGGATAACTAGAAGCATAGTTTCCTTTTGACCCACATTATTTATGTGAAACATCATTCAAATGTTCCCTTTAAAACAAAACAAACTCTACACTTACCTTTGGGTTGGAAGGAAAAGACACAGACCAAAGAAGGAAAAATATCTGCAGAACATGTCTGGAGATTGTTTCTGTATTTGCTCTGCTTGTCTGTAAAGAAGAAAAGAAAGATGAAGTCTTGTGGTTTAAGAAAAATTATTTTAATTTTTTAAGGGAAGGAGACAGGGAGAAGAAATGCTGCACAGTCAGAACCATCACAGATTGATGTTTAACATATCTGATATGCAGTGGCTCCTGTCCTTTTTCCTGACTAGTATAATTTTTCAGCATGTTCTATCACTTACCACATAAAAAGCCCTGGTGACAACTCAGGTCTTGAAGTTCTCGACGAATTTTAGGTCCTCTCCTCTCAGTATGAGATGGCAATAGCTGATGTTGAGAATGGCACCACAGGAATGGATTGATTAAATAGGAAAATGTGTGGGTAGCTCCCAGAGCAGTCAGACTCTGAAGCCAAGAGAGATCCTGCCCACAGATGGCAGTTCCAGCCTCTTTTAGTCGCAGGCTCCCCTGCCCAGCCTCACAGAAGTGCTGTAACTCTGTGCTCCATTGATTGTATGTGGGATAAATCCCTGCTATTAACAGCAAAGCTGGCAAGCCACTTAGCATGCAGCAGAGCATGAGGTCACTGCACTTCAAAGGGGTTTCGTTGACTTTTCTGGGAGTGGAACCAAGTTTGGCTGCTGGCCCAAGACTCCTGGGGCTTGTGCTGGCCTTGGAGCAGGTGCCACAGTGGCAGCTCTGAGCTGTACTCTGCTCCACTCTGATCTCCAGCTTCCTGCTGGAAGTGCTGCTCCAGTCACACACCTTTTTTTCAGACCTAGCACCTCTCTCATCACACATGGCATTTAGAGCCTCAGCTTCCAATGTAGCTGCACCACAATAACCCAAACATCATGAGTTTTCTGCTTGGGTTAGATCCTTCCCGTAGAGCCCAGAGGACACTGCCTCCTCAGCCAGATGCACAGCTCTGGTGCTGTGCCATGGGACAAGCAGAGCACCAGGAAATAACAACTTTGCCCACACTGTGCCAGTAAAATACCTGAACATTCAAGTACTATGAATGCAAGGCATCCCCCTGGAGAAAGGATGGAGTTTTTTCAAAACACAATATGCTCTAATACCAGTCCCACATCTGAATTTCCAACAAGGCTTTGCTCTTCTAGCCCATTCTCTGAAATTGTACTCAGATGTTTCTAGATGCTCTCAAGGGCTCCTCAGTATAATGTGAGGATGCAGAACCAGAGAGAGAATAATTTACCCACTCACAGCAATATTAGACCACAATTTTGATTGAAAAGAAGGAAGATTGGTACAGGTTGTTGAAAAAACTTGTAGAAATAAGTTGATTTTACAAATCAGACTTCAGTTAAAGTATGAGACTTCATAAACTTCAGTTGAGGAACCTCTCATGAGCATCCCTAATGAATATCCCATGTTTTGCACAGGATGACCATAAAGACAATAAATATAAAAGATTGGGAGGCAGTGAAACGGAAATCTATAAGTACTCCTGGGCAAGAGAAAGTGACACCAGTGCCCAGAGCTGAATATAACCACAGTATTTCTTCACTGCTCAGTTAATACAACAGAAATTCTGCTGTTATAGGGCAGGAGCTTTCATCAGAGATTACCAGTAGTGGGAAGAAATTGTAATAAGGTTGTGTATTTATGTTTCTCTGTCCAGCAAAGGGTTTCATTTTCACAGAAAAATGTAACCTTAAACACTGTTTGGTGACCAAGGGCATAGTCAATACACCAAGAGGCTACAGCAAACACATGGCCACAAAATCCTCATTGAACACGTGGGAATTTTTCTTCCAAGCTCCCAGGTAACAGGTAAATGTCAAATAAACTGTGCAGTTCCCCTGGTAATTCAGGATTAGTCTCCTTGGTCCTTTGCGATGTCCATGGCAAAGGGAACTGGTTTCCCCTGCAGCCCGTGCTGGCAGGCACAGCCGGGGGAGCTCAGCGCTCAATCCCTGCCCGGGCCGGGCCGTCCCAGCCGGGAGCAGCAGCAGGGACGCGCTGAGCTCTCCCAGCGGGAAAGGAGGGATGGACAGGATCGCTTTATTGTGTCTGTGCTCTGGCTGAGCACCTGCCTCTGCAGCACCTGCCCAGGACGGGAAAGGAGCCGGCAGGGCTGAAAGCAGGGAGCGAGGTGAAAGGAGCTGCAAGTGACGCATTAATTGAAGGCTTGACAATCTGCTGACAGAGAAGCATGCAAAGAAAAAATAGGAGATGGGGGCCTCGAGGAGCACAGTTCAGACACAATCATTCATCTTACACATCTATTAGTCTGCGTTTCTGCAGGGCAGTGAAACATTCCTCACTGCAGGAAGTTTTGTGGGAAAACCAGCCACATACCCTCCTGAGCACCTCCACGGCCCACATTTACCCAACACATTTATTTTGTTCTTGCAGGCAGCACAGTAAAAGCTGCATTGCAGCTGCACGACCTTCCATGCCAACGTTCAGTTTTCCTCAATAAATACTCAATATCTACAATAAGCACAAAGGTATTTCATCTGGATTGGTTTCCACATTACCTTGTTTTTAAAGGCCATTCAGCACCATGTTTCTTAGTGCAATATGGAATTTAATACAGAAGTAAAACAATCAAGAATTTTTTAAAATTCAGAACAGTTCTCATTTTTAATCACTCAAGAAATAGCATAAATGTTCCCCACTTCTAAGAACAGATAAATTAAGGTACACAGAGGTCAAGTTATTTTTCTTGAGTGTCATCAGTAAGACTATCTGACAAGATGAACGAGCCTCCTGCAGAACACGTACCAACAGCTCCTCGCTCAGATCACACGAGGCTCACTCACAGCTCTCCAAGAAATGCTGACAGCAGCAGCACTGGCAGCCACACGAAGGCACTGCAGCGTTCCCCCTGCTGCTGCCTGAGCCCGGCACTGCGGAGCAGCCGCAGCAGCACCCTCCAGACGGGCACTGCCTTATTTCCCTCCGCATTCTTCACATTCCATTCGGACCCACTGCCCCAGACACTGGGCCCCTCCCTGCCGGGACGTGGGATTTGACTGGGGGGCAGGCATTGGTCTGCCAAGTACCAGCTTTTTTTTAGCTAATCCTTCACACAAGTGACCATCAATAACTGCTAACCTACTTCCTAAAAGACACAGATCAATTGACATAATATTATAACTCCTTTAAATATTAATGCCCTAACAGGGAGACAATTGCACTGGGCCTAGGGACTCCTCCACTATTAGAAATTATGCCCCAGCATTAAATAAATTAACTCAATAAGTGTCTTACCATGAATACAAAATCCTGCTTAGGGCTTGCAGATAAAATTATTTAGAGCTGTTCTTTGAGGAAAGATGAGGTGTTTAAAATTGCAAAAGAGCAAGAGCGGCTATATTCATTAGTCTTTTGTTTCAAATGAACTGCTTTGTTTTAAACTCAAGGCATCCCTTTTAGAAGGGAGGAGGAAGAATCTGGAAAATTGTTACATTTCTTCCTCTGGAAGTTTCAGTCCTGCAAAGATGCAGATGTCTGCTCCAAACTCCAAAGGCAGCTTAGGGCCAGGCCAGCTCTGCCCCAGTGGTGCCCAATGCCATCAGCATCGCATCCCTGCAGCACAGAGCACCTGCAGGACACAAGGAGGAGTCCTGGCTGGTGGCACTGGCCAGCAATCTGTGCTGCTGCCTTGCTCCCGTGGGTTCTGGCAGGAGGTGGGCACGGTCATCAACTCTGAGAAACTTCATCTGGATCCCCGAGGCTGGAGGGAGCTATTCGCCTTGCCCCGAGGGAGGTTGAATTTTATCTCAAAAGTGGATGCAATGTTTCCAGTTTTCACTTTTCAGTTTGTACATACAAACAGTTCAGAACTGCAAGGTACACATGAAGGACACAATTCAGGATTAAAAAAAGAGCTACACTGATTCCACTTGACTGAAACAGAAAGGTTTGTAGACGAGACCATAGATTCAGCTTATTTCTTTTGCTATAGATAGAGGAAAATTCCCATGAAAGCAGCACACAGGGACCTTTAAACACAGAGAATTTTACAAGTGGCTCAAGGAGGTTTCCTCAGCAGCAGCCTCCTCCTTCTCCATGCCTTCTCTTTGCTGCACTGGCTTTGCACAGGTACTTGTTGCCTGCCCAAGGGATGTATCAGAGCTGCTGAGCTGTTGTGACACAAACCCTCCCAGCAGGAATGCTGCTTATATGCTGCAGCTTTTACCTACAGCATCTGAATTCCCTTCTGAGCTCCCTGAGGGCTGGGAGAAATTTAATACAGGTCTCAAAAGTGAGAAATTGATACAAAAAGAGAGCGTGGACAGGGAGAGGGGGTGCAGTCTGCTTGAGAAGGGGGAGAGACACAAGCAGTGGCAAGAGTAATTCTCTCTCTCCCCTCCTTACTGGCCCCCACATCCCCAGGACTGAGAACCCACTGTGGTGCCTGAGGTACCATGGCAACTTCAGGCACCTCTAGCACCTGTGGGGACCATTTCCCAAATCCTGGGTCAGCACTCCCAGCTGCCTCAGGTTCCCCACAGGCCTCACATTTACAGACACCACCAGTCCCAAGCTGGCCCCACTGCCCAGCGGCCAATGCTCACCCCTGGACAGCCCACACAGACACCATCAGCCACCAGCACAGGGCCATCACATTTAGGGCCACCCAGCTCTTCAGCTCGAGCTGTGGGAAGATGTATCTGTGCTAAGATGTACTAAGAATGAGTGTCAAAGCAATCTGCAAAATGTGACGTGAGAGCATTGACCTGCCAGCCCTGAGCTGCAGGTTGCAGCCCCGTGGGAGGGCAGCAGCAGTGCTCACCCCCATGCCAGCCCTGCTGCCACCCGCCTTCCCAGCACCTTGCAGTCCCCGCTCTGTTGCCGAGCGCTGCAGCTGGGGCTGATCCTTGCTGGGGCCGGGGATCCTGGGGAGATGATTCCTTAATAGGCTGCTTGGTGTGCTAGCACAGGGCCACCGAGGGAGGAATTCCTTATCAGCCCTGATCTGGCTTTACAGCCTGCTTGCTGCTTTGGTTCTGCCTCCCAAGAGCAGAATTAATTGCTGGGCTAGAAAATGCCAATAAATCAATCAGTTCATAGCACATTTATTTTCTGTAGCTCTGCATTGGGCTCCTGGCAGCTTCAAGCAGAAGCAAAACCCACTCATGCTACAGGGAGAGGTGAGGGTGGGGCTCTTGCCAAAGACTACCTGCAGAAAGGAGCACAGGCAGGGCAAGGTGGGGGCTCAGCACCAGCAGTGACCTGGAGCCAAATGCCATCCCAGCAGCAGTACTGCCCCACTTCAGCCTTTAAGGTGACTGCCAAGCCAGACCATTGCATAACTTATCTTTCTAGATTTTCCAAAATAAATGCTTGAAAGACAGACTAGAAAGAGGAGGGAGAAAACTGACATTCTGTGAAAAGAAATGCTGTTTTATACTCTAGACTTATTTACATTAAACTCTGTAACTTGACAATGGTGTCTTCAGCAACAGAGAAAATCAACCACTCAGTCATTACCAGTATGCTTTTTTTGGGTGAAATGATACAGCAAACACAGACCTCAAAGCAGGCTCAGACTGCACAGGAACCACTTTTAGTCAGTGCTTTCCCACCCATGGCCCTGGTCCCAGGCTGCAGTACTGCTCAGCCATCCCCATTGGCTGAGGCCTTTGCCAAGGAACACATAAATCCAGGTAGTGACCCTTCCCTTCCCTTCCCTTCCCTTCCCTTCCCTTCCCTTCCCTTCCCTTCCCTTCCCTTCCCTTCCCTTCCCTTCCCTTCCCTTCCCTTCCCTTCCCTTCCCTTCCCTTCCCTTCCCTTCCCTTCCCTTCCCTTCCCTTCCCTTCCCTTCCCTTCCCTTCCCTTCCCTTCCCTCACACCAATGCCCTCAATGCCCAGCCCCATCCCACATCATCTCTGCTCTTTCCTCCTGCTCTGTAAAAGAGACTTTGATGCAGCAGGTTCCTACCACAATTCAAGCCCCACAGCTATGGGAGATGCCATTAGTGGGGCTGTATTTTGTCCTGTTATTTATATTATAGATCCAGCACCTCAATTTTTTCTCCCCACAATTTAAAACCACAAACACAGCCCTGTCCCTGTGCCTCAAGTGCCAGCCTCACTGCTCATGGAAGGGCAGAGCGGGGCCAGGCTGCCCCAGCACAGGGAGCAGGGCTGGGGGTGCCCTCAGCTGCCGTGTCTTGGGAGCAGCCCTGGGTGCCCAGCGCTCTGCAGCACCCCCAGCACCGGGCACTACCCAGGGTGAGGCAGCTCCCGTTGTGAAATGCCCTGCAGGTTCCGGCTGCTCTTTGAGAAACACATGGTGCTCAGTGCTCGCAGCAAATGCTCTGTCACCAAACCTGCTGTGTTCTGAACAGGGGCCATGGGCCAGTGATGCTCATACCAGAACTACATTTCAAGTAAGAGCAAAAGTTCTGGACTGATACCAGGCTTGGTTTTTTTCCAATCTATAACCCCATTTAATTATTTCCATTATGATGTTGCCTATGACAACCTGAAAACATTTTATCTGTGTGCACATCAGCACCCAATGTTCATGATTTTAACTCCACTTTAAAGACAAAGAATATAGATTAAATGTAAAAGAAGGTTGGTGTAACCTCTTGTCAGATACAGGAAAGAGTTTGGGAACTGACAGTTAATTGTATACACATTTTTAAGTGCTCAACGTTCTGTTATTATGTCAGATAAATGCACAATTATGGTTTTATCTTTGGCCAAAGCTCTTACCTGATATGACCTAATTCCTTTTTGCTCCCTGACTTGTTAAATAAATATTTCATCCATACAAATGACTTTGGCTGTCAAAAGCTGGGCAGATATTATAACTACACAAGATTAGGATTTATTGGAAACAGTTGCATACCTTTATATTAATAGGATGAAATACACTCAGAGACAACAAAACAGATCAAGATGTACTCATTAAATGAGCTGCAATAAGTACTAGCTTTTAGTTTTCATGTTCAAGAGAGAGAAAGTTATCTCTACTGATAGTGCCTCGTATTTGGAACTGTTCTGAACACCATAAACATCAAAAAATCTTAATTAAAAGGCTTTCTTTTAGTTTAACTTTCCCCCCAAAAGACCTAGGCCTATATTGTTCTGTCAAGAGAGGGGTGAGGAATATTTTTAAGGAAAAAAATCCCAAAACACTTTAAATGAATCCATGATTGCTTTATGCTGCTCTGCAAATGAGATGGCACTGACCAGTGGGATGCATCCCAGGGGCACAGCAGCATCTCCACTGAACAGCCACAGTGCCTCAGGAGGTGAGGGTGCAGCAGGGACCCCCACAGCTCTCAGCATCTCTCCAAGCACTGCAGCAATATACCCAATTCAAAATCTTTTGGGTCCTCATTTTGTCCTGAACAGTCACAGAGAGCAGACACAGACATATCCTAGTATTTTGCTGTTGAGGTAACTGGATGTTGATTATAGGACAACACTTCCTATTATTATTTTCACTCTTTGAGAATAATAATTCTTGCTGAGAAGCTCTGGCCAGTGGAAGACTGTGGCTTCATGTTATTCATGTGGCATATGTATGCTCCCAGCAGAGTAGTGAAAGAGCAGATAAATGTCTCACCTGAAGCTCTTGTCCTCTGCTGTTACAGGTGAGCAGGGGTCCCATGGCACTTCCCCAGGAGCTCCAGCATGGCAGGTGTGGGAGCAGCTCCTTGGCAGAGCACAGGCACAGGTTTGTCAGCTGCCAGGTGTGTGTGCTATCTCCACTGGTAAGGACCTCTTCGAAAAGCTTACCCAAAGAGCACTTCAGAATTTCCAAAATTAATGTCCAAAGAGAAAACCTTGCCTGCTTTTGGGTGAAACAAAATGAGGTGGAAAAATCACCGAGGTTCACATGGGTTTATCTTTCTAAGCTTATCAAACAGTGCTGGTAGGTTTGCCAGAAGGAAGACAGCTCTCATTACTTAGAATGGGTTGAGGTTTGGTAGTCTTAAAAATGTCTCAGCAAAAGACAATGCAGTACAGAAACATATTTTGTGTTTAAAAATAGTCTCAACGGTTGTTAAAAGGGATTTAGCAATGGTTTTTTCCTGTATCAGCAAACGGAGCTGTATCAGCTGACAAAGTAAAAGGGTAACTCTGGGAATGAGGAAATACTTTTTATCTAATTTACTACAGCCTGAGGTGAAACATTAACTCAGCTCTGAGCTCTGATGGGGTGTAAAGAGCCTAAACAAAAACCCTGCTGCTCTTGCTTTTGAGGGGATGAACTCAGAGGTCTTCAAAGCTGTGAATGGTATCACAAAACACACCTTTCATTTTACTGAAGCATTCACTGAAACGTTTACCTTTGGAGTAGATTGTTTTGAACACTGTGGAAATAAGGAAAAGGGGACAAATTTATGATGGAAGTTTCCCAAAAAACTGAAAATATTTTAAAGGGATAAAACCAAATTACTGCAGACTTACCTTAAAGTTTGCATCTAAAGGACAGAAAAAGTCCTTACATCATTTCCCCACAGTTCAGCAGGTGCTACCTGCAGGGATCTCTGCCCCTGTGTGTGAGGGGCTGGAGTCAGCCCCCCACAGGCTCTGGGCTGGAGACAGACTGATGCTCCTTGGGCATCTGGGATAGAGCAGCTTTCAGGCCTCTCCTTCTCAGGGTAATCCTTGATCTTGATCTTGACCTGTCTGCCTGGAAATGCACACACCAAACCAAAAAGTAATCCATAAAAATGGAGGAAAAGATCTGACATTTTCCCTCATGATTATTTACTTTATGTTTGTTACAGTATAAAGCACCACCAGACCTGGCACAAATAAAATAACCAAAAATCATGGGAACACTTGTGAGCTGATGGAGAATGTGCCCTTGGGTATGAGACTGATAATTATCTGACAGGGAGAAAACGTCTGGTGTCCTTAAAGGCCCTGTAGCCTAACTATTGCTACATCTGTGGTCAAGCCACATCATCACACACCCCTGAGGAAGCTTTGTGGCATCTGGAAAAGTACTGACCAGTATGTTCCCACCGTGGGGACCAGCAGTGCCCTGGCAGAGCCTTGGTATGATTATCACAGGGAATTTTTGTATGCCAGGGCCATATCTCTGCCTGCCAGTGAACTGGGAGATTGGTACAAGAAGATAAAAGCTTATGTGCAGTTCTGGCCTTGTTATCAGAGGGAAGGAATAGCTCATGCAGTTATTTATAGTTTGCCTCTGTGCCACATGCTGGCAGTCAGCACTCATTTAACAATGGCTGAGGGAGAAGCTGCAGCCCTCCAAGACCACCCTGCGGGTTTGGTTCCAGCCCAGCAGCCCTGGTTATCTGTGCTCCAGAGCTGCTGGGCTGTGTCACACGGTGGAATGACAAATGACAGAGTGTCCTCAGCTGTCCCCGTGGCTCAGATGCCACCCTGGCTGGGGACAACAGGGTCTCTGCAAAGCTCATCCACTGAACATGCTTTGGGAAAATTGAGGGCCACTTTGGGAACATTGCACTCCCCCCTGCGATGTCCTGAAAAGCACAATCTTGAGACACACACCTGATGCCATGTCACGTTTGCCAGGGAAAATGTAAGTCTAATAAATATTAATTCAATGGGACTTACCACCACATTTTTTCTACTTGCATTTGATTCAATTTTGAGGAGTTCTGAGCAAATCCACAGCCTTTTGTTTTCCATTTGCCAGGCAGAGACTGTCCAGAGCATGACAAGCATCTGCTCTACAGCAGCAAACTACTTTCACTGGAGACTCCTGTCCTAATACTCCAAACCCTTTGATCCCCAAATGCCCTGTAACAGCTTGTATAGCCTGTGACAACAGACCCTGCAGAATGTGTGACATTATTCTTATGCTACAAACATCCATACACATCCATACACCCATACATCCATACGTCTGTACACATCCACACACATCCATAGGTTCCACGCACACTGACAACACTGGCTGTTTTGCCCAGCTCCATGCAGGGAGTAGGGAGCACTGGGAGGTGTCTCAAGCCATGGGGTGGGTACAGCCTATTACCCATGGAAGCCTCAGACCATTTGCTTGTTCCCATGTCAGTATCCCAATACCTGAGTGCCAGCTGTGCCCTGGGTTAATTCCCAACTCTGCCTGTGTGGTGAGTGGAAGCTGAGGGCTTGAGAGCTGCAGTGCTGCCCTTCTTTGGGAACAAGGAAGAAACTTGCAGAGCCAGGGACTAGGTGCCCACAGAGCAAAACACAATACCTGGAAAGCACAACCACAGAAGACCAGCCAAACACTACTATTGCCCCTTCTTTGCCAAGTGAAAAAAAATCTCCAAAAGTCCCAGCACAGGGAGCAAGTTTGACCAGCTTTGTCACATTTTTGTGTTCTCTCTACTAACACAGACCCAGGCAGGGTTTTGTCCATCCCTTCCAGACTGTGTCAGTGCCATGAGACACCTCTGGCTCTTCCCCCAGGGCAGCTCCAGCCTGCTGCTGTTGACTTCCTCCAAAGAAGGAGATGCCTAAAACAAGGCATCTCCTCACTCCATGGACTTGTCCTTGGAGGAAAGGCACAGCTAATGCAAAGGGACTCATCCAGTCTGTGAAACACTACCTTAGTTCCCAGCTGTCAAAATTTCCTCCCCAGTTTTCTGGTTCCATTCAGCTCCACCAAGAACTGGCAGCTACTCCAGGCCTTGCTGGGGCTCTGGGGACACAGGAGTTGGCCAGGTGCTCCCACAGTGTCAACATAGACCTCGCCCAGGTACTGCAAATTCATACCAAACCCAGAGTAAAGCTGCAGTAAAGGAACAGGCTGCCTTTGAATGTGACTTTTATTGTATCTAAAATTACTTACAGGTCTTTGCAATGTCACGCCCATTTCTGCACTGATGTCTCTGGGTCGTGCTGAGCAGGGCAGCTCAAGCCCTGAAATATCCTCTTCACAGGCTGGAATGTGATTTCTGGTCCAAATGGGGATTAATGTGCCCTCAGAAAAGGAAACTTTTAGGTTCTGAAATTCTGCTTCTGGACACTTTGAAGCTGCTGAAATCTACAACATATATTCCCATTTTTTATTTAAGACATGCACGAAATATTCACTGCTAGAATAGGACAGAAACTAAAACCTTCAATATTCTGTTAATTTTATTTCATTGGTTAAATCACTACAAAGTATTGCTGATAGAAATCTCTTTGATTTCTAGGAGATAGAAATCTCTTACCTTCCTTGCCTTTCAAAGTATCTCATTTGTTTGTACATAGCTTCATCATTTGAATACCAAAGGAACCAAAAGCAATTCAGTAACTTGTTTGTAGCAGATATTCTTCAAGATCTAAACATTATGATATCACAGCTTAGTGCAAAATAAAATAAGGCAAATAAAGTGAGGTAAATTTTAAAAAGTCTGAAACAAAAATTGAGAAAAATTGAGAAGCATTTTTGCAACTCAGTTTGTCATACACATAGATGGGTTTTTCCAAAAAGTTTTCCTCATTATCAGTTACAGAACAGACAGTGTGCCTCCCTCCTGCCAATGCTCACCCACCACAATGGGTGTTATTCTTCTTACTTGTAACTGGTTGGTGACAAATGCTCTTCTGTAACAGCTTAAGCTGTATGAAGAAAACAAGGCTTTGGTAATTCTTTGTGTTCTGAGTTCTCTAGAAGATTTGTTCAGACAGAAAACATTGTGTTGACATTTATCTTTGTGTATATTTATGCTGTTATATATTTTCAATTTATATTGATTTATAAGTAAATCAATAAGATAATTAGAACAGAAAGGTTGGATCAGTTTCTGTGAAAATGTCAACAAATTCAATTTAACCCTGGGATTGTAAAATCAATCTTGGACTTTTTTTTTAAATCAACAGTTTTCAATAATTTATTATTCTTCTAGAAAATCCTGGATCAGCACTGAATAACACTTCACAGACATTTTAACAACAAGATGACTGGACATTACTAGCAGTGGGCCCTTCCCCTGCACCCCTCACAACATCAATGTATTTACTACTTGGCTCTCTGCAATGTAAAGAGCAGAGACACTAAAATGCTGGGGTAGTGTATCCCTGGTGTGCTCCATCAGTCGAGGCAGAGGGAACTGGGGCTGGGTTTGGGCATGTCCCCATATGCTGCAGGGAAGGGAGCTCACAACTGCCAGAAGCGTTCAGGCTCATTCTCGTGCTTTGTTATCTGAGTGAGGGCAGTGACTATCCAGGCCCATCTCCTGCAGCCAGACTTCAGAACAGAGCAGATTCCTGCCAGGGGAACTCTGCACTGGTGCTGTTCCCCTTCTCCATTTCATGGCTGCTGGCTGTGGGTGCAAATCCCAACAAGAAACTTTGGAAGTGTCCCAGGTTGTAAAGGAAACATCCCCCTCTCCCCACCACCAGGAGCCCTGTCCACTCCTTGCAGAAGCCCTTGTCCTGAACAAGGAGTGTGGATCACCCCACACCCCGCAAGCTCCTCACAGGCTGCTGTGCACATGGACAGGACAGCATGTGAATCCCCAGGAGAATGTCTCAGGCAATGTGACAACTCACCCTGTGCTCAGAAGGCACCTTTCTGCCCTGGGGGCTTCCAGCCAGAGCCCTACAGCAATTCCCCGTCTCTACAAGAACAGATGGAGAAAGAGAGACTTTTCCTTAGCAAGACAACAAGGGAAATTTTAACAGAATAGTCTGGAAATAACCACATCCACTGAAGCTCTGGAGATGGTCAGTTCATTATTTCCCACCTCCTGGAGGGTGATGGGGACAAGGGTCCTATTCATAGAGAACCAGTCTCTCCTGGCCAAGCAGCAGGGGTGGGTCCATCACCCAGAATTTCTTCACTCTCCATCACACAGAATTTCTGCTCCTGCAGCTCCCATGCCTGATCCCACACAGTGCAGATCTGATGTGATGAAAGGACTTCATGCACCAACGTTTTTCCAGCAAACTCCTCCCTTTCCAGTTTGCTGGACCTGCATGGTTAAGCAAAGGTTACAGACTTAATGTCTCAGTTAAAAAAAAGGGCTATTATTGGATTCAAAAGTAATCTTGCATATGCTGAGTTGTGGCGCACACCTGAGGCTCCCCCACTGTGCTCCAGAGTGAGAGACAGCCCCTGGGCCAGTGCAGAGCTGCTCCCTCCCCACCACCCCTCCATCCATCAGGTGCAATGCCCTGGACCCCTGTAGCAGCAGGACAAGATGCTTAGACTGCAATAGTAATGGGCTCAGAATAAAACCAGAGCTGTCCAATATCTCACAGCATTAACTTTGGCTTCACCAGCCACTGGAACAAACCTCAGCCAAAAAGCGAAAAAAAAGCCTACGCACATGCATGGAGCCCGAGCCTGCTTTGCCTGGCAGCAGCTGGGACACATCCCAGGGAGGGAGAGGTGTTGAACAGGCAGTTAGCACACCTTCTTCTTGCAGTGGGAGCAAGAATTCCAGTCTGGCATTGTCCAGAGGGCCCTGCTGTCTCTGGGAGCAGGAGGTGCCTGCGGGAGTGAGTGCTGGGCAGGCACTGCAGTGACACCAAGACCATGTTTCACACAGACACCTTTATTTCCGTATTTCTGCATGGATGAATGTTCTTTTTCCTGGGATGTACTGGTAGACAGATAATACCCTATAAAATGGAGTTTAGCAAACACATATATATATCTATATATATATCTATCTATCTATATATATATATATATATATACACACACACACATATATATGTAGTCTGGCAAAATCACTTCTGCATTCCTCAATGTGTCAGAATGGATGCTTACAATAAGCCAAAGCTGAAGGGACACTGACATTTTGGGTTATTTTTCTTATCTATAACATAAAATAGTGTTTGCATTTTTTTTTCAACACAATTGTCTGTTTTCCTGCTTATACTTAAGCAGAACTGCAGAAGAGAAAAGCCATGCTTGCAGTTTTCACTACCCTAAGTTACTATCAGCGGTGCAGGTAGAAGAACATTTCTGAACTTTACACAAGGGCCAAACTATCAGTTCAGCATATGCCACCACATCAGATGTAAGAGCATCCCTGTATCAGTGATGCAAATAAATCATTGGCATGTAAGTGTTGGCTCACGGCACAGTTCAGTTTTACAGCCCCCACCCACACAGTTTGAGTCCCAGTTTTACAGCCCCCACCCACACAGTTTGAGTCCCAGTTTTAAAAGCTTCATTGCAAATTTTTAACCTAACAGTGTCCCTTGAGAAAAAATACATACTGGATTTAGGAAAGGACACCCTCCTACAGGTATTTATTTTTATTATTAAAACCAACATTTTTAAAACCATTCAACAAAATTGAATACAAATTGCCATTGGAGAATAGCATTTGTAACAGTGAAGCTGTACATGGCTGATCCATTAACATGGCTTTAGATATCAGAATTTACATTATTTGCACATTTACTTAGGTCTTTCATGGCACTTCCATAAAGAAGAAGAAAAGTTTGACACACTGCTGCTACTATATCTCATCAGAGGTGACCCACGGATACAAGGGTGTTTGTTCTCAACACATATTGCAGTCAGGAAATGCCACTGCCCACGATGCCTGAACCTCAGGGTATTTGTGTCTCAAGCCTTTAGCTTGGCTCATGGTTACTCACAATATTGCATTGCATTCAGAGGAATAGGAAAACAAACAGCCACAGAAGAGGCATGGTACTATTTTTTTTACTTTTTTTTTTCTTTTTTTGCATTATCATTTATCACATTCCTATTTGTCAACAGATTGTTACCTAAAATGCATGTTAGAAAGGCTTTCTTTATAAAATGCTGGCATGAAGATGCAGACTAATGTTTGTGACTAGTGAAACAGTCAAGAGTCCTGATTCAGATGTTATTTAAACATTCATAACTTGCAGGAAATGTGCACAGTTAATAGCACTGACAGAGAATCTGACTGCCTTCTGTCTACTGGCAGGAGGATTGATGAAGGTGGGAGACTGGAGTAGCATAGTGTGTTTTATTTAGAAATCTGTAGTAGTGTTTGTCATAAATATTGCAAGCCTGGTTTATGAGAGTGGAGGCTTGGTAAGTTTGCAGTAGAGTAACATTCACGGAAAACATGAAAAACAAACTCAAAGCCATTTCCATGCAGAGAACACCTCTCTCACAGTCACTGATGTCTCACCTGCCAACTGGAGCACACCTGCCATGGACAGATGCTGCTGATGGAAAGCCCAGAGGCCTTCTATGCACTGGTGCATCTCAGCCTCTGGCTGTAACAGTGGGATCAGGGACAAACACAGGGAAATAATTGGGTTTGCATTGGCAAGGACTCTGCCACAGATAGATTCTGCAATCTGAGATTTGGGAAAATGCAGCTGTGGGTGACACTTTGCAAGTCCTCCTGTCTCAGCTACTGTGGGCTTCAGGTGAAGCGCAGAGCTCAACACAGGGCAGAACATCAGGGGTGTGTGGGAGGAGACTGACTCCAGTGGGTTCCAAATCAAAGCTCCTTATCCTCTAAGGGCAGATCAGTGTGGCTGTCAGCATGTTCCTCTCTACCTGATGCACCCTCATTGTTGCTGGCAGTGAAAAGCAGGCACAGTGGAGCAGCAAAGGAGATGGCAGAAGTGCAGGGTCAGTACTGGCACTCTGATCAGCAATGCACGTCAGCACACACTGACAGTGACAGCAGCTGTTTGCTGCTGAGCTGGAGCAACACTCCAGAGAAAACAGTGACAGCCCTGGTGACAAAGGCAGCCCCCACAGAACTGCTGCCAGCAGGCCAGGTAACACAGATGAGGCCAAATTCATCACAGTAACTCCAGAAATTAATTTAGCTTCAGGGACTATGGCATCATGCAACTAATAACATTTTCTTTTGAAAAGGGCACATTCCAAACACTTCTGTCTGTATGTGCCATCTCATTAAGCACCCTTGAAGCAAGACTATTAGAGGAAAAAGGCACTGTGCTAGCCTGATTAAAATCCTTAATTTCCACTGGCCTGATCACTTCCCCCTCTGCTGAAGTGAACTGCTTAGAATAACAGATTAAGCAGTTTTGGTGGGAGGGAAAACCTGGTAATTATATTAAATTCTGTCATTTGCTGAAATGATTGCAAGAAGAATCAAGAAGGAATGGTGTAAACTGTGTATTATTTCAGCTACAACTGATGTCTTTACAAAGTGCCTGTTAAATAAAGCCTAAATGACCCAACAACTGGAGGAAAGGTACTCCCACAGCAGGGCATCACTCCTGCAAATCCCAGCCCCTCACCGGAGCTGCTGGATCACTGCTGGGAGGAATTCATTAATGGTATTTGTATGAAAGGCAGTATTTGTATGAAACGAGATGGACTAAGGTGTCATTCCTGCAGACATGTAACTTTACTTGAAAACCACTTTTGATGGCAAGGGAACAACTTAGAGAAATAAAGTTAAGACTACACAGAAGTGTATGGGGGGCGGGGGGGGCATAGTAAAAGGGGAAGATGCCCCATCTTGGGGAATTGGCATTATCATTGTACTAGGACTGATCATACCTACTTCTGTATTCAGGAATGATTCAATAGATGATATTTTTATAAAATTAGGGCTACAGAACTGAGGCATTCTGTATATTCTGTATTATAAAAATGTTCCACTTATATAATTTTTAAAATATATCTTCAGTGCTAACACTTTGTCTGTAGTATAGTATGTGATACAATAACAATAGATGCTCACTGGATGGGAATGATGCAGCACTACTGCAGGGACTGTCCCATCTGCGTGGTTTGAGCAGCTGGAAGAGCTGGCCGTTCCCTTCTTCCCTTTGCTTCTCAGCCATTGTCTGCCTGGAGATGACAATGGCACTCTGGTGGGTCAGCTTTCCTAAAAGGCTTCTTCACAGAAGACTCTGACGTTCCCCAGCTGACAAATCATCCAATCTTGGTGTAAATTCACTACAGAACTTTTCTGTTTTATTAATTAAACATTCACTACAGAACTTTTCTGTTTTATTAATTAAAAAACCAAACCCCTAAACCAATACTCTACTTGGCATTAGCAAAGAAATGGGGTTTATACAAGGCATACTACTGCCTTGTAGGAAAAAAATATGGGCTCTGGGAGCTGATTCTGAGGCTAATAACAATTCAGGAATCAAATGTGCTGGGCATTTTGTAGGTACCAAGGTCTGCATGCTGAAACCCAGCTGCATCTTAGTTCTTCACTAAGTCAAACAAGAAAGCTTAAATAAATCCATAAGGGGGGGTAAGACCTGACTGTAATGTCCAGTGATGAACCTAGGAAGTGTGTGCCAAACTACAGCAAAAGGACCAGAGCACATGGCCGTGGTGCTGCTGAGATGCACTGTGGAGCATCACCTGGTGTCCCTGGGACTCAGCAGGCAGCTGGGACCAGACCATGTGTTCATCTTTCTGTACCAGCCCTTACACACCTGCCTGGTCTCTTGGAAACTTACCACTCCTGAACAGGATTTGTTCTGTACTTTTATATTAATATGTGCAATGTGTTCTGCTCCTTTCTGACTCACCCTGGCATGAAGATCACCTGATTAATATGTTCAGGAAGAACTCCACTAAACTCAGCATAGTGGCACCAGTGCATGTGAGAGGATAAGCAGGATCTCTGTAGACATGGGGATACTGGCTACATGGGCTGTCTGTTTAATGTCCCAGGTACATTGACTGTTCACTTTTTCACAGACTGCCCTGGCAGATTGGGGTTTTGTCAAAGCAGATTAACAGCAAAGGCATCCACAGAACATTATGCCAAACAGAGGTATGGACTGAGCTGTCACTTGCAATTGATGGCTGAATAGCTATCAACATGTGCTATTATAGGGAATTAAGCTTGCTAGATTAAAAGCAGGATTTGTGCCTAGCAAACAATGCTCTGTATTACTCATTGAACTTTGAGCAGCAGTTTTCTCTTGTCGGGATTTATTAAAATATTCACATGCTTCCAAAATGAAAGAAAAGTCCACCAGCATCTTCCAGGGAGAAGTGGTGGGATCGGCTGCGTTCAGTTGCCATTTGGTTGGACATATCATACAAAATCCTCACACATTGGACATGGCTCAATTGTAAAATCTTTCACCCAGAAAGAAGATCTTTGTTACACAGAAGTCTCAGACTCCTCCAGTGCTCTTCTGGTTACATGACATTCTCAAAGAGCTGTAAAGATCGCATGATATTGTCGTCCTGAAAGCAAGGAGAAGATACTCCCATGAAACCAGCATGGACAAGCACAATTCATAACCCTGCCTGGCACCAGGGAGCTCTGCTGCTTTTCCAGCAGGCAGCAGCCTTGCTCTGGGAATGCTTTCCCCTTCTGTGACCTGGGGCTCAGCGCCCAGGCCTGGTTCAGCACAGCAGCTGGCTTGTGCTTTGGCCCTGGGTTGGTGTGAGGCACACCAAGCACAGAGTCTTCTCCTAAGCCTGATGTCCAGTACAGCTGTGCTGGGCAGGGCACTGGGTGGGTGCCTGTGCTCAACCCTCAGAATCCCTCCCTGACCCTGGGTGTGCAAATGTGCTCTTGGCTAATGTGCTCCACAAGTCCAAATGGAATGGCAGGTTTTGAACCAACAAGAAAACTGCCTTGAGGGAGCACTTCCTGCCAGAAATTGCAATTTAAACCCAAAACACATGCAATCTGTGCAACCTCAGCCTCTCCAAAGTTCCTAGAGCCAAATGAGAAAGTTACAGACACAAGGGAAATCCTGGATTATTTCTCCTAAAGTATTGGAATTTTACTTCAAGATAAGAACCAGATTAGTATTCAAAAATATAATGATGGTTTTTTTCCTCTCAGGAATTCAGTTCAGAACAGCTGTTTGCCTGTAACATGAAAACAATTTTCCACATTGAGCAGCTTAAGAGATCTATCACAGTACTCCTCAGTCCTTTTGTGAGGCTGCATCATCCCTGTCACTGCTCACCCAGCAGCAGTTGGAAGCCAATCAACCTCTCCAGGGTCGTGCCAGGGCTTCGCTGTCCTCAAGCCAGAGCTGCTGCAAAGGCACAGGTGAGCACTGCTGTGCACTTTGGTTTGTTTTTCATAAAGATAAAAAGAATAAATCTTGGTGTGGCAGAGCTTGCTCCTGCCTGCCAGGAAACAGCAGCTGACAGTGCATCAGCCTGCCCAGCTCCCAGTGCCAGGATGGCAGAAGGAACCAAACCCAAACAGGGACAGAGAATTAAAACTCTAACAGTTATAGGTAAAGTAAAGCTGCTTCAATACTGAGACCACCTGATCATACACACACCTACAGGCAAGTTACAAACGTGCAGAATAATACACAACACAAATGATTAAATAAAGATGGTGCCAAAAAAAGCCAAACAATCAGGAGGGACCAAGAATAAAGTAACTGAAAAACATTAGCTTTCTATTATGCATCTGCTAAACAAGGATTTGGCTGCCTGAAGTCCGTGACTAAGACTTGGATGTGGCCAGAGCCAGGTTTGACACCAAAGCAGCAGAAGCCAGCCCAGCCCTTCACAGTGAGCACCTTCCCCTTGCTCAGGGACAGAAGAGCTGTCTGGCTGCAGAACTTGGAAGGAATTTTCCAGGCAACATAAAATGCACAGAAGGGCCAATATGCAATTCGGTGCACCAAAATAAACATTCCAAAAGGCAGAGGTTACCTTTTACACTATTATTGTAGTGGTCAAATATTAGAGATATCTCAGAGTGAATATTCACACAGTCCAGGTCTAAGACAACTGACATTAGACCAATTGCATGTTAACACAGATGCTTCTTTGTGCCAGTGCTAAAAGTACCAACAAATCTTAACAGAGCCAACCTCATAAATGGAATTTGTAAGAGGGGGCTTACTTCCAAAACAGAGGAAAAATGAAAATCATTGCTACAATGACAGCATTTGCTTTTAATGTTTGACCATGAAAACATCAACTTGTTTTATAATTCAATGCTGTAATTGCAAGAATTTGAGACACCGTTGACTCTGGGCAGTTCCAGCAATGTGGTACCTGATAATGACATCTGGGGCAGCACACAGGGACAGCAGCAGACTCTCAAAGTGAAGAAAAAAACCCCAAAAACAAACCAACAAAACCCCAAAACAACCTAAGACAGTTAAGAGCTTTCTCTACAGTTGTCTGCTTGTCTGTATAATCAGGGACTGCAGTCCTCTCAGGAAAATAAAAGCACTGCACATGAAGACATCATCTCCCATATTCTGCCTCACCCTACCTCGCTATTGAGTCACAGGCTTCACAGGGCATCACAAACTCAGTCTTGAAGCTGTTTTGGTTTGGGTTGTTTTTTTTTTCCACAGAGCAAAGAAAACCCAGGATCCTGAGCAGCATCTTGTTTCAAATAGAGTTCATCCAAAGGAAAGCAAATGATGTGACATGAGATAGAGCTTTCCTTGCAGTTATAACTTAGTTCTTACCTCCTGACACGATTCAATAAACTCATCTAGAGTTACAACTCCATCTTTGTTTTTATCCATTTTCTGCAAAATAAAATAATGTAAAAATTAGTTTACATTGGTAACACTATTGTTACAGTACAGTATCTTAGTTGATGCAACCTGAATAAAGCTGGGCACTTAAGCTTAGCCCACAGACTAAGTGGCCAGTGGCCAGTGCTGGATTGGCCAACTGCTAAAGACTTGTTTACTCTGGGATTTGGAGCACTTTTGAGGTCATCTCTAACTGCTTTCTTGACACACACCAGAACTTCTGTCCTTATTCCATCGTTTATTTATTCACTGCTTGACCGACCCACACCCACATTCCTGTCAGTCCTTAGGGCAACTGGGAGAAGCAGCACAGAAGGCCTGCAACACATGCAGAGGCTTCAGACTTACTGGACGTGGCACATCCCAAGGCAAAGGGTCAGGCTAAGAGACATGGGAGATACCTTTGGAGGCAGGAAATCAGCAGGCATTGCAGTGCTAGGCTGAGTGGATGCTAGGGTTTATTTTGAAATATATAACGAGGTATAAGACTCAGCTTTACAGGAAAGTCTATCAGTGCCTAGTCTGAGTGTTAAGAAAAACCAATAAAAACCCAGGTACCTGGAAAAACACTTCTACATGCTGCCTTGGTGCATCTTCCTTGAGCACTGGATAAGTGTATTTTCCCATCATATCATAAATCGCCTTTACGATATCCATCATTTCCTGCCATGGCAGCATGCCAGCACAAACACAAAAAGGAAATTAAGAGAAATGAGGGCCCATTTCTGTCTTGCACTGCCCTATTCTTCACCCTCCGTCTCCTATGACAAACCAGCACCTGGAATGCCCGTGCATGTACATGGAGACAGATGTACCAGACACACAAACATCCTATAGAAAGAATTGCTTCCTTCTGCCCCCACAGTGCCACATGTTCCCAGTGCTCCCTCCCCTCCCTTCCTCTCCCCTGGCCTGGCTCTGACACAGCAGGTGCTGGCAGCAAGGGCAGCCAACTGTGGCACCAACCCTGTCCCAAGGGCATCCTCCAGGGCTGGGGACCCTCACAGCTGGAACTGGTAATCTGGTCCCTCCCCATACCTTTCACAAATTGCCCCTCAGCTCCATGACTGGTGGCAGTAACTGCAAACCCTCCAGGAATGCACAATGGGTTTGAGTAGACCAGTTTGTATTTGACACATATTCAAGGTCACCATGCTCAAAACTAAGGCTTCCCATAACAGGAACAAGCAATACCAGCTAAGAAGCATAAACCAGATGACAATGCAGGATTTGGTAGTGGTGCTGCTTCGGATGACCCCCACAGTATCTCCTTGTGCAGAAAGCAAGCCCTTGAGCCTTAGTCACAAAGTTCTGCCACCATCACCCTCCCCTTCACAAAGCTTATGTGGCTCAGAGGCGGAACCAACATTTTGCTCCTGGATAACACAATTCATTAAAGGTACCATAATATAGGAAAATATGTCTAGAAAATCATGCAATAGACCCCTATGCATTTTGCTTCCACACAGACAAATGCATGAGTCCACTCTGATTTGCATTTACTTAGCTGCATGTATAATTAATTGTGTTCTGCAACAAAACCAAATCAACTCTCCCTTCCAAAATCAACCATATTTTTCAGGAACAGCCTTACCTCCTTGTTTATATAGCCATCTTTATTTATGTCATACAGATTAAATGTCCATCTCAGCTTTTCATGAACAGTTCCCCGTAGCAGAATGGACAGTGCCATCACAAAATCCTGGTTTGGAGCAGTGAGAGAAGTGAGAATTCTCATAACATCATTTTCTAAGTCACCCTCTTTATACAATGCCAGTCAAAAGATCTATCTTTTTAGGATGGAGCATATGCTTATCAAACTCTTTTGGCTCCCTTTTCCAAAAATGTGTCCTCTCTGACTGAACTCAGTGGTTGAAGCATTCACTGAGATGTCTGGTCTTTAAGAGCACTGCCAGATGCTCCAGTAGCCTTTCTCCTCCCTGCTGCAAGGACCTGTCACTCAGATTGCCACCACCTGATTAAACACAGCTGGACTGTGCCTGTGGAAGTAGAAGCTGATGCTTTCTTACCTCCTGACTGAGGTGCTGGCAAAGAAGGGAGAAAATCCCATCTGAGAGAGAAAATCCTCTAACACAGGGAGCCCTAGATTTTGCTCTCCGGCAAAATCTGCCAGACTTGACCAGATGTGATTCCCACCACTAATTACTCAGTGTGGGACACATTATTTTAATTGGTTTTCTTTGCTTACAGTAAAGATACTGCTTCTGATAACTGTGATTTATTAATTATACTGCACAGTGGCTCAGGCACTGAGAGTAGCATAGCCACAGGGGATTTTTAGCACAGGCAGAGCTTGAGGCTAACAGAGCTATACAGCTCCTGATAACTCATTTAATAGCTTTAGTCACCTCCGTGAGCTCTGTATGGGGCAGTGCAGCACTGCTTAGAAACCTCTGCTCCTTCTTGACAAGCCTCTGAAGAATTTGAGTTTTTTGATAAAAAAGGGGACAAAATACTCATGTTTGACAACCAGTTAAGAGACAGATCCGTCAGAAATGAAAGGTCACTTTCTAGGTTTGGAGGCTTTTTTGTTTGTTTGCTATTTTAACAGGATTTTCCTGTTCTCAGATTGTTTAGGTTTCTGAACACCTTCAACTACTGAGGAGCTGCCCCATGCAAACCTTCCACTGCAGCCCTTGCCACAGAGACACACAGATACATATAGAAACATCCCCATTTTGCATTCAATGAACGGATACATTTCCCAGTCTTACCTGGAAATCAATAGAGGTTTTGGACATTTGACAGCAAAGGCAAGACTGCCTATGATTTGTAGTTTTATAGGAGTTTTATAGTCTTCAAGACTATGGCGTTCATCCTCCAGAAGTCTATGATTTAATACATCCCTTTGCACTCCTACAGCTATGGGCTGAGCATGAAGAGAGGTTGTTTGTAGCCACTGCAATAGGCCTTTTAGTTAAAATGTGCATTTAGTTTCCAAGTACCTGAGATGCTTGTTCAAAACATTATGCAATGTGTGATGACTGCAGAAGGTACAAGATGCAAGTTTTCTGTGTCCCTCATCTCATTTCACATGGGACCCTCCTCAGCCACTCCTCTCTGTTGCATAAACCTTTGCACTTTCTCCCTCTATCCCAACTAGCACAATCCAGATATTTCTTTGCTGACATGGAACTGCATCTGCATAAACTAAAGTGAACCAGATTTGAAAACACTGACTGGCTTTAGACTGAAACCTCTAATCTTTAATCCAACATGTCCTACTACTTTGCAATAAAGACTGGACAGAAAAGGTTAAAAACACAAAATTGAGAAAGTGGCATGGATGGAAGACGCAAAGAATCACCTCAAACTTCACGGAGCCATTCTGCGCAGTGTCGAAGGCATTGAAGAGGTAATGTGCATACATGCTGGCATCTGAAAGGCACAAAGGACAGGCACTCATCATACACTGATGGTTCTAAACAAGTCATGAATTTGTTTTCCTTCTGTATGCAACTCAACCCTGACACATTGCCAGGTATTCTATGAACCAGTAAATGTTACCATGGACTTGCAAAATCCTGTCACCCTCCCTTAAAACAGCCTTGAAATGCAAAAGCTTTTATTACAGTAGAAACTATTTGGATTTTGGAGCATTACCTGAAAGAACAAGCAGGAAATTCCCACCAACCATGAGTGTCTCTGGTTCAAATGGTGGGAAACACAGCAAAAACATCAAAGAGTGACTACAATCTGCAACATCCTTTCTGTACCTTTTTGTTTTGTGGGAGACACAACAGAGACCCCCCCCAGGAAATGCCCAGCTTCAGAAGGGTCTTGCTCCAGTTACTTGAGTTTGACCCATGGCTGCTGGAGAGCAATCTCACTTAGAGGTATTTTTTTGTCCTTTTGAATCTTAAACTGCTGGGTTTAGAAAATCATGACAGGAAATCATCAAGTTCATAATGAAATTTAATGCAAACCTTTTATAGATGTACCTCTTTGAGGTGCCACGGGTGGTAAAACATAAGCATAATGTGTTTTATTTTGACATTTAGTTGAAAAAATATTTGTTAATGACCTTCTTTAAGTAAATGTAGATGCACACATACACCCTTGCAGAAAGGTTTTTGTTCCCCAAAGACTGTGTTCTGCAGCTACTACAGAATGGGATATTTTGGAAAGCCTCAAATACCTAATCTTTTGCTAAAAAGCCACTTAAATGACTAATTTCTTTCAATTTGTCAACAGCATATAAACATATCCAATTAGAATATATAGATTCTTGATGTTTTTAAAAGGCAAGAACATGTATTATTTGAGAGATTTAATACAATACCTTAATATGCCCATTCATGACATGGTCCTGTCTTAGTCACATAAACACCAAAAATAATCATTTCAGGTATCCAGGAGTTTACTTATCAACAAAAAACTGCTTTAAGAATTTTAAGGAGGTTTTGATTAATTTTCAGGCCAAAAAGAAGTCTGAGACCCTCCTGTGCTAGACACTACATGCCCAGCAGTTCAACAGCAGGGAAGCAGAGACACACGGAGGGGAAGCAATTCCACTTTCTGCCAACAGAAAGTCAGAACAGAACAAAATATCAACCCCCAGTTTCTATTTTGGACCTGGGGAATGCAGAGCTGACACTGAGAGGCAATCTTTATGGGGGGTTTTCTATGTGAAATAACTGTTCAAAGGCCTAAAATCTTATTACCTTGATGTTTGTGTTTCTGTCTAAAACCCCTCAAAACTTCAGCTTGATTCCCATTTCTCGCACAGATGATCTGCAGCAGTTTTGCAGCCAGCTGGCAGTAGGCAATGTTAGGGCTTCAAGAATTCTGACAGGCACAAAGCACTCCACTTACCTCCATGAGGAAAAAACTGTGCATAGATCTGTTTAAATGTTTCTTCATTAACAACCCCACTAGGACATTCCTGTTGGAAAACAAAAGGAAAAAAAGAGAGAAAGAGAATCAAGAAAAACACACGTTTGTAAAGGTTCATTTGCAAAACTCTACAAGCCCAAAGAGAGCAATGAAACAAATCACCTTCCTGTTCTCACAGTGTTTTGCATGCACAGGCTGTGCAGCTGGAGAAATTAAAGTAATTCAGATTGCAGTTTCATCCTAAGCATCTCCAAAGCTGGCTTACCATTATTAACATTTCTAACTGTGTTTTCAGCAGTTTCATTCCTGTTTTTTAATCCTCAGCAGCAGACTGTAGCCAGGTGAACAATCCATAGCACACTAGTAAGTCCTTACAAACAAACCTCAATAATAAATACACCCCCACCAGCTCAGTGCTGCTCTAACATACATTACAGAGCCTTGGGCACTGCTACCTAACCATGTGATGTTTTCAGTTAGAGAAAATACTTCTCAGTTGATGGCATTATTCCTCAAATTTGCCTATCAACCAATTTTGAAAATCAAACCAGAGCAAACCAATAAAATAACCACATCATTCCACCTTTTTCAAAAAGCACTGAATTACACAGAAAAGTCAGATTTCTCCCACACTCTGAGCCACTGATCAATAGAGACCCTGGGGTCTGTGTCCTGCTGCAGCACTGATCCCACTCAGCCATTTAATTCCCCAAGCTCTCATCAGGGAGGGAGGAGGGAGCAAGAGTACTGTCCCTGCTGGTAGGAGGTGCTGGAGATGGATTCTTTGAGCAGGCTAAATCTCTCATAAAACTCACTCATAGAACTGGCACGTATGGCCAGGCTTGATGCTTATACTGAGCTGGAGGGCACACTTGGGATCAAAAACGTTCCTCTGTTCCTGGCACTATACTCACTCCATGCATCCCTCTCTGTGTCCGGCTATGATCCCTGCCTCACTTCAACACAGGTGCTTCAGCCAGGAACTTCACAAAATATAAATAACTGTTTGCTCAAGGAACCACCAGCTTTCCATTCTTGGAACTTGACTCCTACTATCTTGCCTGAGAGTCCTGAACTGCTGTTTAGACAGAGACAGCAAACAGTCAATCAGACAACTTTTCTATGTGCCACTTGTGATTTTGTAGGCTGCAAGATTTCTGGTTAGATGACTATTCTCAAACTGTTCCAAAGCTCCTCATAAAACATCTGTTGCCTGGTTTCCTTATCACAAGAAAAGTGGTTACTTTTTCATGTGTAAAGCAGAAATCATCAAAGGAAGATAATTAAATAGAAGCTAACAGCTACCATAAGAGATTCTCCCAAATATTTCCTAAACATATGTTTTCTGAAGCTTGTAAGCTAACACACATTAAATAAATCATCTGATATTTATTTATGATATCTTTTAATAATTGATCAGGCTCAGAACCATATCCACAGCCATTCTTCGGTAGCAGTGTTCTCCTTGGTCACTGAACTGCTGTTACTACAAGAGTGCACAGGGCCCTTGCAGAGTACTTCACTAAACTGCCATTCTTTTTAAAATCAAGCCTGGCACAATTGGCCCATCCTTTCCAGCACAGTGCTACACCAAGATTTATTTCCTTCTCTCCTCATGATAAGACAACTGTTGCATTCTCTAAGAACCACAACTTCACTTGCTGAAAGACGGTTTGTAGTTGAGGGACTGATCATTCTTTTCTCTATGTTTCCCACAAGTGCAGAGTCCCTGAGGTCCCTTCCTTCTGTTTATTACTAGAGATGCACACGTGGCTGCTGCTGCTGCCTGTGCTCTCTCACAGGGGCAAGGGCTACCCTGGCAGTTGGGCCATTGGGCCTGCTTAATTTTCTGAATTTCTACGTGATCCTTATTGCTTCTGATGCTCCATCTGGAAGCCAAATGAAAGTTTGCATCACAGCTCTAGGAGTGCTGGGGAGAGGCAGTGCTGACATTGATCAGACCATTTAGCTCTCTATAACTGGATTGCTTTCAGACACATATGCTACTACCAATTTATTTGCAGTTAATTGATCACAATTTTTGTTTTATAAGAGCCAAATAATGCTCCAGAGGCTTCATTAGTGCTACAGTACTACTTAATTCTGCTGACTCGAAAGAAATCTCTCTTGTGACACAGAGCAGGTGAGCTTAGTGTCAATTAAAATTCCACTGAAGTTAATAAAGATTCACTCATTCAAGAAAAAATCCTTGTCAGTAAGAAGAACACAGTCCTTCACTGTAGTATTCATAAGGCTTTTCTTTGATAGCAGGGCTTTAGGTTAACCCTTCTCATTTCCTTAAACTAATAATTTTTTAAAAATGCCAAACAGTGAACTTTTTTTTTTTTTTTTTGTATTGTCATCAAGCACAGAACAAATCCCTCATTTTCCTTATTTTCCCAGGGCTGACTATCAAGCTCTGGCAGCACAAGCTGTGCATCTGAACTTACCCTCTTCTTTTAAATCACTATACCACAAAGGAGCTGAATCCATGTATAAACCAAACACACCAACCCACAAAACCAAAAGGAAAATAAAACATAAATAAAACAGTTGCATTTTTCCTCTGCTGGAATCAGAAATAAACTTCACGGATTGCTTTCAGAGATGTGCAAAGTAGAGATGTAGGGACCACAGGGGAGCAAAGCATGCCCTGCCTTTCAGACCCTCCTGAGTTCAGCTGGCCAGAACATGAGGATGAGTACCCAGGGCCACATTTTGCTAAATTAGAGGCAGTAAGTTAGCTGACCACAGACAAAGGCACAATCCAGATTTGCATCTCTAAGCACTCACACATTCCATGTAGTTTGTTGCTCTATGTTCTCCCACTTTGAAGATGTTTTGGGGATTATTAAAGTATGAGTACATTTCTCCCTTGCTTGTACTGCTCACTTTAACCTCCGTAATCCTGCTTTTTTTACAGTTACATCTCATACTACCCTACGTTACAGATTTGCTAAAATACACACAGTAAAGCAAGGTAAGGATGTCTCCAGCAGCTCCTCAGTCATTTGGGTTGTCTGTTTCCTGATTCAGTATTAAGAAATTATCCCTTGCAGCTAACAAGCATTTCCCCTAAGAGCACAAACCCCACCCACTGAGCAAAAAAACTCACAAAACCTCCAGTTCTTTTAAATCAATGTACTCGATTCCAAAGAATGCAAGCCATGAAACATGACCAAAGTGGAAGATCCTGAATTACCAAGCTCAAATCTCTGTATAGTTGGTCACTTCATTAGACATCAATGTATCAGTTTTAATAATAAAAATACTTCCTTGCTCTCCTTCCTGCAAGTCCATGACTGGCCACCAAACTTTACTCCTCTGGGGGGCAGAAACTCTCTTCTAATTCCAGCCTATGCCTATTCACGGCCATTCTGTTCCTGTGCCAATATTCCTGTTTAGCTCAAACAATTCTGGTGCTTTTGTAGACAGAAGGTATCACATTTTCTTTTGTTAAGTTGTACCAAGGCAAGACCCACCAAAGGCTCTGATGGGTTTGCCTGTAACTTTGCTTTTTCAGAATCTCAGCCAAAGAGATGGGACCAAACACCTCATGTTAGTCTGGCTTCAGTCTTACCACAGCTAACAGAGAGGTGCAAAGGAGACCATTCACATAATGCAGAATCCTGCGGGCAGAGGCAACTGCTAGATAAATGTGAACTGTTGGTCCTGCAACCAAGAGATGCTGGAGGGTGGCACCCTCTCACAACTGGAAAAGCAAGCTGAAGGCAAAGAGAGGGAACATTTGGCCAGGCAGCAATGATACAGGCCTGGTTAGCACGCTCAGCTTCTCTGGAGATGAATTTATTGGCATCCTCTATCACTGTGGGGCAAAACCACCAGACCAGACTAGTGACACCCTGGGTAGAGACTGAGATAATTTGGGGGGGGGGGGCAAGAACAGAATTCAGAGACGCAGAAAGAACAGGTTTAAAAGTACTGAGAATTAGGACCCTGGTCAGACAAGCACTAGTCCAGAAGCCAGCCCAGGCTGTGCTGAGCTGCCTTTGGTGGAACATCATCCCTGCTCCTGTGCACTCCTGTGCTCCTGCAGCCAGGACCTCTGTCCCCTACACAAGTTCCTGCAAATTGCTCTGTGATTATCCAGGTATTGCCTTGTGATTAAACAGGACCTGTGCAATAATCACTGAGAACAAGCAGTGAGTATAAGCCAGGGAGGAAAATTACTGTATTCCCACAGGGATTTTGAATCTCCAGATGGCACTGTAGCATCATCCCAAGGACCAGACTGTTTGGTACAATAGCAAATACGGTAACAGATGAGCCAGTTTGCCTCTTGAGCATAATTACCCACCCCATTGAAACCAGGATCTGCAGGCTACCAGTGTTAAAGCTGTACTTTCATGTCAATTTAAACCTTACATACGAAACTTTGTGTATATTGTACGCAGATTAGCTGGATAAAACCAGCCTGCTTTGTCCTAATACCCAGATATAAACCAAGACCTTGCCATCACTGGCAATTAATACCAAGACCTTCAGTGATATCCTAGGTTTAGGTTACAAGTTAAATGCCCTTGTCTGCCACTATTGCCCTGGGAGGTAATGCCTCTGTAGTGCAAAGTGCTAGCAGAATTAGAAAAGGCAAGGGGTAAATGTCCTGTGTGCTGAGAGTGCTCCAGGTCTGCCTCACGGGTTTGCATCTGCAGTCGCAAATCCCCCCAGCACAGAGCAGAGCTCTCCCACACAGGATTCCCACCTGACAGTGATACAGAAGGCATGGTAGAGATCTTAGCAAAACTGGGTTTAACCTCACTCTGTAAGCAGTCATGTCATATCAAGGTGTTAACCTGCCAAGTTCTGTCTCAAAAGCCGTGTGATTTCCTGCTGGCTGGCAAAAGCATAAAGAGACACCAGTGTTTAGTTAGGCAACTTCACACATGAAATGACCTCCTGTGTGCAGCAAAGCTGCAGAAATATGCCACACACACTAACAAAAATACAGAAAGCTGAGCTGTGCTTTGGCCCATTTAGGTGAGCAGAGAAATAAAGGGTGAAACCACCAGACTCCTTGGAAAAGTCAAATATACACTGGAAACATGATTTGATCAAATTTCAAAAATCTGTCAAAAATAAAGGCCCTTCTCAAAGTCCCACAGGTTCCTCAGAACTGCCTGTATTTAAGGTGGCCCAGCTTTCTTTTGACAAGTTTTTACCCAATAGACTTGACTGAGAAACTACAGCATTTTGCTGTAATGGTTTCTAAATGCTGGAGCTGTCCTGCAAGAGAATATAAAAACCATTCTGTGTTTATTGAGACAGTTTGATTCTGACCTATTAATCATCATTAAAATATCGGCTGGCACAAACCACCTGGGTGACTAAATCCTGACCCTCAGGCAAACATGTAATGAGTACTCATTCTTCAAGGTCCATAAAGCATCTGCTCCATGCAGCCTCAACATTCCCCATCCATTTCTCCTGATTGTGAGGAGCCCCTGAGAGGCAGCAGCAGAGCCAGGCTGAGGCTTGGGAGCTGCAGACTCTGGGCTCCCAGGGAGCCTGGCTGGAATGGTGGCTCACAAGACTGGGCATGGAGTTTCTCTGCACACCCAGTCACACCAGCTGGCACTACTGTCTGCTTGCCCAGATATCTGCAGCCTCTCTCTGGTCTCCTCAGTCTTAACACACATTCAGCTTTTGGTTTCTCTTTAGCTCCTGCCACTCCAGCCTTATTCCCTACTTATGCAGGACCTTAAAGTCCTAAAGTGCTCTTCTACAAGAGCAAGATTTCTGCAGCTAGAGAAGGGATGAAATGTCCATCCTGGGCACGTAATCACAAGCGAACAGCACCACTTATATTTGAACATGAGGAGATGAAAACAAGGTTTAAATAAGTAGCCATGAAAACATTTTCAGGTTATCTTCAAGTACTGGCACAGCTGAGGAAATTGAACTGTGCTTGCTGACATTTGGGGAACAAGTTTAATGAGACCATTATGTGCTGAATATTCATCCAAACCCAGTTTTAGGCAGATTGCAGTGTCATAAATATTAGATGGAGAGGCAGATTGTGCTCATTTTCTGTGGTAAGGGAGATCTTATACAAAACTACTAATGCTTAGCAGGGGAATAATACAAAATCAAGCTGAGCAGTTGAGGCTGGTGAGGACATACATATTAGACTCTGTTCATTGCAGTACTGTTCTTACATTTTTAAATCCTCTGTAAAGAACTTGAAGTTCTCTTTTAGTGAAGTTGGTTTGTGCTTCAAGCTGTTCCAGTCCCTCGGGTCTATGGCACACTGTCGTCATTTCTAATTCATCTTCAATTTTATCTGAAAGAGAAGACAGGAAAATATTTATTTTGGTTGCTACCCTTGCTATTTTAACATGATGGATAGGACAGACTGGATTTCAAGAGCAACAGATCAAAAAGAAACCACCAACAGAACTGATCTGTGTAACTGTTTTCAACCTCCTGAAAGCAAAATAAAAGCCACAGGAGTAAGGCAATAGCTCACATTTCTTCCTGGGCTGCCAATTAGCTGCCCATTCACAGAGCCAAAATGGTGGTGACAGCAGTAGGGCGGCAGCAGACACATTGCTCCAAAAAGCAGCCACAGGCATTTCATACCTAAATATTGAGACAGCGTGGAGGAATGGCACTTCTAAAGTACTGGCTTTAGCTTTCTAGCTGTGCAAATGTAACAGTGAGAGCAGACATGATCAGGCATATCAGACAACGACCTTATACTGAGGTTAAACACCAAGGGAATCTCCTCTGTGTGCTAACCAAAAAGCTTGCTCTAGAGACATTGTAGGTCACTGTAGTCCTAGGAGAAATTCAAATTTTGTCCACAGTTGCAGAATCTGGAATTAATTCAGCCTGTTATAAATGATCAAATCGGTAGCCAAATTTATAAAAAATTAAACAAAGATTTATTAGATCGATAACAAAAAATAGAATTTCGAAAGACCACCACAGCCTCGGGCAGCGTCGAACCCGGGTTTCGGTGTTTCGGTGCTGGGTGAACCAGGATCCGACTGACAAAGTGACAGCGTTTCCCCAGTGGTTCACCCCGACTGCTTCTCGCGAGCTTATATACAGCTTATTCTGCCTAGGGCAGAAATGACAGAATGTTCCTTTGTGTCCCTTCACATGCAGAACCGGGGCCATACATATTGATGTCCAATATTCACATGTAAAGGGTGGCGAAGGTAGTAGATGTAATCTCCGATGAGCAGATCACTCTTGAGTGGCCCGGGCATTCCAGGGAAGTCAGTGATCATGGCCCAGGAAGGTTCCATTCATAAGGTAACAGGCTTGATATTAACGTTCTCCTGGAACTAATTGAATAAAAATAAGGCTCTGCTCCCTGGCTGGGGTGCTCAGAGACATAGCTTTGGATTTTACAATATTTTATACATAAATAGCATGAATTATCTCTACTATATATCACAGTCTGAATTTAGAAGGACTTTTTGGAGAAAGAGATAAAAAGGAAAAACACTTCTATGCATTTTATTCAAGAGAGTGTTCTTCTACAAGGAAGAAAGATACTATCACACCCTGATTTACCATAACCTCACTTCATTTTTGATGCATGTTTTCCCCTGCCAAGCCCATCCCCCAGCAGTGTATGTAATGCTCAAATACATAGATATTTAGTGTCTATCAGTTTGAGATTCTCTAAACTTCAAAGACCAGATCCAGCCTTCAGCTGACGTGAAAATCCAATCCACACCCAAAAGTTGCTTGGCATAAAAGCAAACACTCCCCTTATTGTCAAAAACTGCACAATTCATATCTTGTAAAAACATTTTAGGTTATTTGGCTCAAGCATAATGTAGTCATTTCTGTTGCAAGCCAACAATTTAAATCGAAATTTGCAAGGAAATAGAGTTACTCTGAATAGAGGAAAGGCATAAATTCAGAGCAGACTAGCTTAGTGAAAGAACAGAACAGACCAGCCCAAAGGTGTATTTTCATAAGCTAATTAATTTTGCAGAGATACACACACACATACATATACACATATTAAATTGACCATTATTAAGGAGGGCACATGTCAGCAAATGCTAATGCTTAATTAACATTGGTTCATTTTGTCAGTATTAAGAAACTGGTTCAAAATATTGGTGACTTCAGCCATCCTCTTAATCCACCACATCTGCAAAATCACAGTCAGCATTTGTAGGCTTGAACAGATAAAACGTATTCCTAAATCCTGTTCTGAAGGTCCCTTGCACAGCAGGGAAAAAGGTGAGAGGCTGTAACAGCAAGGAACAGGAGGAGAGTATCAGCTGTTCATGATAAAGAAAAAGGGACTCAAGGCTGGCAAGGGGCCAAAAGAAGCCTGAAGTACACACCTTCCCCGCACAAAGGGAAAATGAAGAGTCTAGAAATTACAACTCCTGTTAGAAGAAAGGAAATGTAAAAGGATGTCTACTACAGGAAAAAGTAATTTGAAATAAAGGGGGAAAGCCATTTTCTTTGCAAGAGAATTAATGACACAAAACAAAGGAATGCAGAAGCTGTAAAGAGAGAAAATTGTGGGGAAGAAATTCTTTAAAATGAGGGATGAGAAATGAGTGGTTGAAAAAAGGAGAGAAAAAACCACCTCAATAGTCCTCACCCTCCACGAAGATTTGGTGTTTTTTGTTATTTGTCTCCTTTCAGTGCTTGCTCTCAAGTCAGCTCTTTTCAACCTGTTTCTTCCACCTATACATTAACCACAGAAACTTCAGTGGCAAACCAGGAGATTGGCACTTCCTCCTCTGCCCTCACTTTTTATCACGGGCATTGTACTTCCTTTTATTTGCATTTTCATTATCATTCTGGCTCAGTCCCTCCAGCTCTTCCCAGGTGTCACTGTATGAAATATGAGCTCTTGCATTTATTACAACTACAGTTTTATTAAACTGAACTTCACTGAGGGTGGTGAGTGCAAGCAGAAGTGTATATACATAAACACATGCAAATTTAAACTTCTGATAGGAATGATGTTAAGATATTTTATCTAATACCACATTATTCCTCAGTTTTGCCTTGTTTACAGTTTTCTCCTGAGAGATTCAAGTGTAGGAAACAACCTTGCTGCTGTTTTAAAGTTAATTTTTCTTCTTCAATTCATCGATGCATGAAGAGACCTTGGGACCAACTGCACACACAGCGAGGGGCGAGTGTGGTCACCTCCCCAGCTCAGTGACACCTGTACCTGCCTGGTTCTTACAGCATCCTTATCCTTTCCAAGCTGGCAAGACATCCCTGTGCTGCTGAGGGAGACAATGGAGACACACACTCAGGGGCTGGACACCATCCAGCCGCTCAGTGAGAGCTTGAACCTTAGCAAAGCTGCTTTTCTTTCTTTTTTTTTTTTTTTTTTTTTTTTTTTTTTTTTTTTTGGGTTTTCCGTGTTCACTAATCAGGGGGAAGCAGTAACTAATGCAGAAGGCTTCTTCTGCTTACAGGTACTGATACATGGTAATTCATTCATTCTTTTTCTGTTTTTATTTCCAACATTTGTTGAAATCATCCCAGGATGAATCCCTTCCACACCAGATGGCTGCAGTGAATTTTGTCCTAGGCTGAGGATTGTTTAGCTAGTACAGTGTAGCATTGTGTCGTTTATACGGGTTTTATTGTAAAGTTGGTTATTTTTTATAAGTTAAGATTTGGTTCCCCCCATGTTCTCCCTCATAATGGTTTGTTCCTCCCGCCAGTTACCCGTCCATCATTGTAACCAACCCCCTTTCATTTCGAGAAATTTCTATGTCAATCTTCCCTTACCTAACATATGATTTGTCCCCTGAGCCTTTCCCTCCCCTGGGCCATTTCTATTGGTTCAGTTGGGCCCCTCGCTCCTCCCCTGGGCTTCGTTCATTGGTCCCTCGTGGCTCCTAGTCTCACGCCCTTCCCCTTTATAAGTGCCTCCCTAAGGGTTTTTCCCTGATAGCGTTACTGGCCCTGTTTGGGTTGTTGAAGGGTCTTAGCATCCATATGTGTGTCCACTCCTTCCTTTCTTCGCCTCAGTGCTTCGCAGTCCTGCTCTCGCCTGCGTCACCATGCAGCAGACGGAGCCACTACTCGGGGTTCCCGCAGAGAACCTGGGAGTGGTGGGATTTGTGGTCTCCACCGATCACTCCGGGAGCGGCTAGCCGGCCCCGTCAGCTCCAGTGGCTGCGGGACGAGCCTGCAGTAACAGAGCATTCACTTAGTGTTTTCCTTACAATGTGTTTTAAAATGGAATAGTGGGATGTAGTATTTATTGAGTTCAGATCTATTTCTGCCCATATTTTTGTGGCTGCTTTAATAGCAGGATATGAGGTCTGCATCTGGTAGAATCACCTGTGGTAATCTTACTCCACTGTAGGCCCAGGTTAAAATAATCACTTACTTAAGTTTGTATTTTTTGTGCAAAATAGCAGCTGTATTTGCTTAGCCCATAGGATATGCACATTTCCTTTCCTAACGGAAACCAAACAGTGACTTCACTTTACGAAGAAAAATAATCTTGACACACTTGGAAGTACATGCATATTTTAGATTGTTGCTAATGAAAGAGGCTTTTTTCATTTCACTGTTCCTTGCTCAAGAGCAGAGTGTGAATTTTCCTTAAGGAAAATCAGTGTTTAAATAGAATACACTTTAGAAGTTAGTTAATGATGCTTGCTTTATTCATCCTTTTATATTTGCTCCAATTTTACCTTTTGTTATCTTTATTTTGGGCGAAGTTCCACACTCAAAGTGCCTGCAAATGGCCCTGCATTTCAGACAGCGGTTTGCATTGGAAGGGACCTTAAAGATCATCTAGTTCCAACCCCCTGCCACAGGCCGGGACACCTTCCACCAACCCAAAGCCAATTTGTGCTCCATAAAACAATGGTGTGTTATTCCCCAGCTGCTGCCTCGGCTCTGGGACTGAGCAGCCACCATCCTGAGCCTGCCCATCCTTGCTGATGCCTGCAGCTGCCCCTGTACCTCCCGACCGTGCCCCGGGCTGGTTTGCTCGGCCACACGCTCTGGGGAAACAATCACCGAACAGCACCTAACATCTTCCTCAGGTGCAATCCTGCAGCATTTCCAGCCCATGTCCTGCCAAATGCACAACATTGAAGCCTCATACAGGTGCTGGCTGGCCAAGGACAATGCAGAGCCTAAAACAGTTTAAAGGGTGTAAACGATGACTTTAATAAAGATGTAAATGACACTGTCCCCTGCATCTGAAGGCTGCAAGGTGAAAATGCAGAACACCAGTCTCCATGGTTCATGGGAGGACTTTGAAAACAAGTTGCTTATAATAAATTCACTTTTTGTTAAGGAAAAGAGTCAAGGCATAAAGTGCAGTTAATGTGCCCAGTGTTAATTGTAAAACTGACAGGCGTTAGATAAAATGCGTAATTTTACAAATACAGCTGAAGGGGATTAAATTATGTGCAAGAATTATTAGACTGCATCTTACTTTTATTAAAAAGAAAAAGCTATATTTTAGGAGCAAGGACCTGAAGAAAAAAATTAACTCTAGTTTACCCGCATTATACTTGAAATTCATCTCCAGACAGAATGTGCTCTTGGGCAGGTCGTGCAGAAAACAGGTCTTCCCCGTGGGAGATCAATTGCAAATATTTGGAAATTTCACGAGGAAAAATAACTCAAGGCCTGAGTGTTGAAGTGCTCATTGGGGCAGGAGCTGGGCGAGAGCTTTGGGGTGTCCCTGGGACCCTGAGCCTCCCGATGCCCGGACCCGCTGTCCGGCAGCTCATTCCTGGGCTGTGCCATGTGCTCACCCCGGGCACTGTCCCAGCCTTGAGGGGACACGCGCCTGGCACATCCCGCACACCCCCGCAGCCACACAGGGACAGGAGCACCAGCTCCCACTCAGCTGTGATCCCGAAAAAGGGGTAAGGAAAATCTGCTCATGGCAAACAGCAGTTAAAAAATGGAACAGAGGTACCTACTGATGTATCAAATAGTAAACACAAATAAAGTTGATCACCCATTATTATTATTTAAAATAATTATTAACATTATATTGCCTGGCTGGAGAGATCAGTTTCCAAAAGGGACTCTCTCCAGGCAATAAACCAAAAAGAGAGTGTTGTCTCCTTATCCAGTCCCTTTTTTCTGATAAGACTTTTTGACTCCTTCATGTCTATTTTGAGTTAGATTTGATGGCCCTTGCGGGTCTCTTCCAAGCCAGAATATTCTGTGATTTTCACCACTAAACCAGCAACATCAAATTATTTTCACAAACAGCCAAGCTTAGCAGGCTGTTTCTGCCTGTGTGAACCTGCAACACCACCACTTGCTAAGAGAAGATACCTGAATACCCAACAGTGTATAAAATTCTAAGATAAAAACAGCTAATAATAAGAAATATAATTAGTAAAAAATAGACTTTTTTAGATTTCTTGCCTAATCCTTACAATGATCTGTTCACAAGGTATAAATACTGTCCTCTGCCTCTCCTTTAATTAGTTTCACAGCTGTATACAGGGATGCAAAATCAATATTATTCTCCAAAAAGGGGGGCACCAGAATTTTGAGTTACCTCCCAAATGTTTTTTTGGCACACAGCTAAGATCAGGTACCATGGCTTCAACATGAAATATACAGTGTCAAATTTGAATTCAGACGTTTTGCAGACACTGTATGAAGTTCACCTGTCAGTAGAACTGGTTTTGTTGTGACCATTCCCAGAGGAGGAGACTGCAACATGTCCTTGCAGTACACACAAAGGATATGCAGGCAGGAGCCACTGGCCTTAAACTGGTTTCCCCAGGTGGGAAATGCAGGTTGAGCTGGAACCAAGGCAGGATTATGATTCCAAAGCAGCAAGGGAAAAAAAAACCCCATGATGCATCAAACATTGATGCTTTTTTAGAAGAACTATCAGAAACTCTTCAGAGCACACTTCATTAAATAGTTGTAAGAGACTTCTGAATTATGAATTAGGTAAGTAAAACTATTTTTTTTTCCTTTTATGGAATAGGTAATTTATCAAAAAAACCTCTGATGAGCCCAGAAAATGCATTACAAATGAACTTATTATCTCTGTGAATTATTGTTGTCAATGGTTTTTTTTTGTCACTAAAAAGCAAATCAGACACTTCCAAGTCCTTGATTTATGACTGCATCAACTTCCATTTAGACTGGTTTGCTCTAGGTTTGAGTTAGGAAATGGGTTTTGGAAGAACAATTATCAATGAATATATATATAATAGAGTGAAATCAAGCAATCAAAAATATTAATTAGTTCAGTGCCTAATTCAAGTACCTTTTATCCCTGAGTTATCATGGGGAAAATAGACCTGTGTATTTACATTCATGCAGGTTTTAACTACAATGTAAAACCTAAGGGTTTTCCCCCTCCTTAGAGGCACCTTTTTTAAACAGGCAGGATTACACACACTTGGCACTGGCTGCAGACTTGACAAGAGAACATAGAAAAACATTCAGAAAAAGGTGAACAGGTACAGAGTTTGGCACAGAGAAGGTGAACAGGTATCAGTTTGGCACAAACACAAATTAAACCACATAAACTTCTTGTAAGTGTACTTGTACTCTCAACCATGTACAGTGTTTAAGGGCACAATTGCAGTGGAACACAAAACTGTAGCCTCCCCTGAGATTTTAGTTTGTATTGGGACTTTTCACCTGGAGACAGAGAACTTATGCCTCTAAGTGGGTGTGCATTCCCTTTCCACTGAGGGCCTGGCCTGTGCCCTTCCCAAGGCACCCTGAGCGGGGGGACACCAAGCGCGTATCTGGGGAGATGCAGGAGCATCCTGTAGGAGCAACCTGTCCCCAAGTGGGGACAGCCAGAGCACTCTTTGAAATTTTATTCCTTGCAAATGTTCACATGACTGTGATAGATCCTGAAGCCATCTCCCCCTTGCACCATGTTTGTGGTCAGTTTGTCAAAGTCTACTGACAGCACAGCAGTTCTTTGCCGCTTTCTCTCTCTCAAGTTACCCAGTTACATAAAATTTTACTTCTTCACTGGGGAATTATTCAGCAAATGAGCAGAGCTGTAATACATCCATGCTCATAACCTAAACTGGAATTCTGCACAACACCAATTTCATGCTAATAAACTTTAAAAAACAATTAGCTGTTTTTACTACTTTGACCTTAAATGTCAATTTATGATCAGTTTGTTTGGAATTTGTTGTTGTTGTTTTTTAAATGAAGCTGCAGTTAGGATTTTTAAAACAGAAATATTTATTTTCCCAAGTGTAAACATGTGGGTTTGCTCATTTATTAAGGAAATTTGTGTGTGTGTTAGCATACATTCCTG
This sequence comes from Agelaius tricolor, assembly GCF_023055355.1. Lineage (NCBI taxonomy): Eukaryota > Metazoa > Chordata > Aves > Passeriformes > Icteridae > Agelaius > Agelaius tricolor. The sequence goes on along the minus strand of NW_027269278.1, from coordinate 671,551 downwards.
TCCCAGATTGCAAGGCAAGATGTATTCTATTTGCCATCTGTATGGCAGTTGTCTTCTGTTAAATGGGCAGTTTCCTTTATCTCTTCTACACCCAATCCTTTCTGGGGGGGGGGGGGGAACATCTGCTGATAATGTGATAATGGGCCATTGAATGTCACTGCATGGCTGATAAGAACTACAGCATCCCACTGGGAGATGCTCCAGTCAGAGGGAGGAGCCAAGCATTGCTACCCAGATATAACCTGGAGATTCTGGAACACCAGCATGGCTTTTCTCTACTGAATTTCCCGGAGGAATAGCTGCCTCTTCCACTAGATCTTCAGAGGAAGACTACACCTTTCTACAGGATCCTTGCTCCAAGAGAACCATACCAGGACTGCAGCCACAATTCCAATTGGACCGCTACCAGCACCCTGTCCAACAGGGCGTCAGGTTGTGTTCTGATTCTGTCAGTGTTGTTTTGGATTACTGCATTGTTTATTTTATCTTTTTTATTTTCTTTCCTAATAAAGAACTGTTATTTCCTGCTCCCATATTTTTGCCTGAGAGCCCCTTAATTTAAAATTTATAGAAATTCAGAGGGAGGGGGTTTACATTTTCCATTTCGGGGGAGGCTTCTGCCTTCCTTAGCAGACACCTGTCTTTCCAAACCAAGACAACTCCCTTTCAGAAACAGCAGTGTATGAAACAGAACTTGCCACAGAAATATAAAGCAACAGTGGCAGTGTGAATGTGGAAGCAATTTTCCTCTTAGAACAGGTGGACCACTGCATTATGGCAATTCACCTGTGTAAAGACTAGAAAAAGAACAAATTGGTTTGGTCCAGTCAGAATTGAGGACAGAAACACCACCATAAATGAGCACTCTGCATATCCCAGCCAAATGAGCTACTACTTCCCAGAAGATCACTTTTCCCACTTCACAGAACTGTTCAAGTTGAACAGATTGCTCCAAAATGTGAAGCATAATTAAGCAGAACACAAGTACCAATTAAGCTCTATTTGCACAGAAGAAACTGCAAAAAAAGTATCATTCCAATACAGATTCAGATGTTTCAGTAAGAGAAAATGTCCTTAAATGTGTGTGGTGCTGTGAACAAGCTCTCTGCTGACACATGGTGCATGCCCGGTGGGCTGGGGACAGCTCAGGGCCGCCCGCCGGGCACAGACTGCTCTGGAGATGTGCTTATATGGACAGCACCCTCACTTCGGGCATTTCAATGGATCCTGATCTCAGGCAAGCAACAGTGCCTGGATGTCTTCATAAAAACATTTATGTCCCAGTTTTTGGTTGCCAAGAGGCAGAACCAGAAGGGAGGCTTCAGGACATTAAGATAAAAGGACAGTGCCTGAACCCCACTACTGCCGATGTTCCTTTAAGTACAGACTACGTACTTCTTCCTGACTCAGATAAAACTGCTTTTGGTACCTGTACTCAGATTCTCCTCCCACATATTGTTTTGAATGCAGAATAACTCAGGTACTGATACATACACAAACAACTGCTGCCCAGCGTGAGAGCATTTGCTTGCTGAAACTTTTCATCCAAATAAATGTCAGTTCCTGATGGCAATTAAAAAAAATAGAAAACATTATCCAATACACTATATTCTTTGGCATTAGTAAAATTCTAGTGTAAAAGCAGCAAGTTGTTTCAAGATTTCCAACAGTTTCTTACAAGGAATTCCTTTTCTCTTTCCCGAGGGCCATACCTAGCTTGTGGTGATGTTTCAGCCAACTGCTTCCCCATCCTTCACCCCTGGGGTTATTCCCTCAGGAAGGGAGTGAGTGGTCAGAGGGGCATGAATCGTTCGCCTGTCCTGTACACTCTGATATCAGCATTGTTGTTGTTACTGTTTGTTTTCTTATTTCATTGCTATTTCTAGTGAACTGTTATTATCTCAACCCATTATCTTTACCTTTCTGTCTTCAGTTCTCTTCTCCATCCCACTGGAGGGGGAGAGAGAAAGCGAATGAGGGGCACATGGTCTGAGGTGTTTCACTGGCAGCATCAGAGCAGGGGTGAAACTGAGACCTCCCTGAACTCCTGTGGCAAGAGCCAAATCACCAGCTAGCTGCTCCAGCCAGGCAGCAAAGCAAACAGGCAGGGAGCTGAAAGCCCAGCAGACAAGACAGAAGAGTTTCAGGAAACAGTAGCTTAACAATTTCCTAAACTTGGCCCAGTTAGTGGTGCTGGGAACCTTACAACTTTGTTCCTGTGGCAGAAGGTTATTTGGGACAAGCACAGAACTTCCTTCAATTTTTCTCTGTCCTTATTCTGCTTCTCCTGGAAGGCCAATAGGGACAACCACTGTAAGACACTTTACTAGGATGTAAATGCAACCAACTACACACTTGGTGAGTTGCTGTGAAGCCAAAATATTTAGTTATTTAAAACTTTACCATTCTCTGGATTAGAAGATTTAGATTCTACTATTCTATCTAAGGATCTTTCTGCTTCCAAAACTCAGTAATTCTCAAACTAGGAAAGGAAGGCCATGAGGTTTAGATCTTCCCAGGCTGGGCTCCGGCTTTGATCAGTCTCCTAAAAGCGCTGTCAAATTCAGAGATCTGGTCTGTTTTCGAAATACCACCAACAGAGAGTGATTTGAGACTAATAAACACTGGAAGTGTTCTGGCTTACAATGTTTGAGGACTTCTGTGGGCAGAAAACAAATACACAATTAGGAACATGACCAATGCCAGAACGCAGCTTATTAAATTTTCATGCTGACTCTGATTACTTTCATTTAGCAGCACAGATGTTAAACCAGAACGAGGAGACGGAGTGCCCATGAGTACTGGGAAATGGCTGGCAATACGAGCAAGGTTTGGAAAAGAGTCATTACAGCAGATGTTGCACACGTGCGCTGATCGCTCTTACAAGTCAGTTGATTTTAAAGAAGCCACAAAAACATTTGACTATATTAGATTTCATAATTCTCATTGTTTCATTCTGTTTTAAGGAAGTCATGTAGCAGGTCTAATGCAATCCATAGGACTGTCATGGTTTGGAATGGGAGGAAATTCAGGGAAGCGATGCAAAGTTTTTTTGTGTAACTGACAGTCTGTTGAACCACTGAGAAGCTGGACATGCCTCTGTGAAAGACGCATATTAAAGACAAAAAAAGCCTGGAACTCTCTTTTCTGGTCGGCAAAGAGGTAACAGGCCCCAGCCCCGGCCCACGTCTTGGCCAGGCCGGGCTGGGCGGTCCTGCTGTGCCCCTTCCCCCTCCCCAGGCCGTCCGCCGCCCCCCATCGGCCCCGTTCTGGCCAGGCTGGGCCCCAGCAGCTGCCGGGCAGGAATGGCGGGGGAGGCTGCGGAGCCCTGGCCGGAGCAGGGCTGGCCGCGGCTCTGAAGATCTTGGCGTCAGATGCCCTTCCTCCAGCGCGGCTGAGACCAGAGGCAGCCCTGCATCCTGCAGCCCATGCATTGTGGCCCTGCGGCTGGAAGTGAACGCGGAGAAAACCAAAGATCAACCATGAGATCGATCCTGACACAGCCCAGCCGCAGCTCCCACCACGAGTTACCGGCGTCAGGTATGCCCCAGGCGTGATGTTAACCCTTTCAGTGCTTCAGTCCTCACATGAGTCAGAGAAAAGAACAAGATGCAAGCATGTAAAGGAACAACATGAAAACATGTTTGTGGGGTTAGTGAGGAAGAAGTTAAGTCTCAGATGGGAGGGAGGAGAAGATGCCTTGATCTTCGGGCTGAAATCCTCTTGTAAGCTATGGAGAAAAGACTTTTTTTTCCCCCCCTATAACGCATGAAACTATGGGGAGATGAAAGTGTTCAAACTGATACCGAGCAAAGGCCTCCATGTTAAAGTAAGCTGATGTTGAAGTAGATGTGATCCGATAAGCAGTTTGAACCGAGAAAGAGAGAAGGGTGCCTTCTCACATGCCCTCAGGAGAAGATTTCTGTTCCCAGGGATGAAGATTATTTTAGAGATAGATAAAGAGAACTTTTGTCTTTGAACAGCTCATCTTTAAAACAATACCCCATAAGTCAACATGGCCCATCAACAAGCTGTGGGAAGGCTTGTGGAAATGAGAAGGATTTCATGATGGCAGTTCCCCAGGCAGCTGCTAGTCCTGACAAAATTTAGAGCCATGAGAGAACTGTTTTTTTTCTCTTGTGGAGAAGTCTCCATAACTTTAACAAGAAGTACTTCTTTCCTTAAGTGAACTGAAGAAAGACTATTTTAGAGGTGGTAAACTGACTGGAAATTTTAGGTTTGGTTTCTTAACATTGTTAGTGGAAAAGAAAATGTTGTGTGGGGAGAGGAGAAGTCTTCTGAAGGACTTGTTTTGATTCTCACTACTTTTTTTCTTTTAGTCACTATTAATAAAATTTTCTTTTTACCCTCGTAAAGTTTTAAGCCTGCTTTGCCTTTCTCCTAATCCTATCTCACAGCAGAAAGCGAGTGCTTTGGTGATTGGCCAACACTGAAGCCCACCACACTCCTTAATGCATTGACTGGGAAATTTTAAAATTGGGGAAATCTTAAATTGGTGAACCAAAACCACTACAAGAAGGAAATCTGCCAAAGACCAAGAGGCACAAGGAACAGGTTGAGATGAATGTGCCATCATGGGTAAGCTCATCTCAGAGCTGAACATTGCACAGAAGAGCCCTTTGGCTCTTTCTCTTTTGCTCTGGGCTCTGACATCTGCATGGGGACCACCAAAGAGAAAAGGCAACCAAGACCCACAACCCGTGATGGGAACTTCTGGTCTAGGATCAACCTAGGGAAGCCTGACCAGGTGCAGGTGCACAGTCCTATTTATTTTAGGGAGGAAGAAATACTTAGCAAGAAATATTTTAAATGGTGCATGTGAAGATAAAGAAGAAAAATTTCCTTTTCAGAATGCTTCAGATTTCATCTTGCAATGTCAATACTCCTTTTATTCATCTACATAAAATTTAATTAAGTTTTGGCCTAGTCCCAGAATAATAGGACAATGGAGAGCTAGAGCACTGGACATGCAGACACACAAAAGCAGTCTCTGTGAGCTGCCAGTCCTGCCCTGGCACCTGGGAGCCCTCAAGCCCTCACTCCTGCCCTGGGGTAGCAGGAGCAGTCCTGAGGTGTGGGCACAGGGCACTCCTGCCCCTCTGGCCCTAGGACAGGTCTGGCAGCTTCACCTTCACTACAGGACCTTTTGTGCCTAAACCTGTGAGAAATGATGCTCACTTTCAAAATTTCAAAGGTTTATTAAACTTTGACAAAATACAACAAAGGACCATGGAACTAAACCACTATGTGCTCACCCACAAAATGCATGCTCTGCCTTTTAAACCTATGGTGTTGCGCTAGGTAATTCTAACCCCTCCCAAAGTCTTCCAGTTAACTCTTCTCTGCCGTCCATCGGTGGAGACTGCTTCCTTGCAACTTCATTGGAGGTCAGGTGTTGCCATGCCTGCCCTCCCCCAAATGCCCCATGCAAGGGGCACAGGTACACGCCCTCCCTCCACATGTCCTGACTACCATGGTCGTCCCTTGGCAACTGTACAGGGGGAAAGGGGACTATGGAGAGAACAGAGGACATTCAAACAACAAATCACAATAACATAACTATCCAGCAATAAAACTTCTTAGCATACACATAATATTCATCCCTTAATTGCGAGAGCCAACCATCACATTACTAATCTATAACAAACCCCAGTGCTGTCAGGTGCACTCAGCTCCAGCAGCCCTTCGCACCAGGTGTGGTGACAGACCCCACCACTGCCACTGCCACTGCCACAGCCACCTATGGGCACACAGCTGCAGCAGGGAGCCAGGGACTGCCAGCACTCTTGTCAGGAAGGGTGGTACACATAAAATGGACAAATTAAATGTTTTACTCTTTCAACTGTGTGAAACTTCCTTTTAAGAGAGAAAGAATTAATTTAGGACTTAATTAAGATACATTAAGGATAATTAGGACTTAATTAAGATACATTTGGATATGCATCCTCACTTCAAGGTTCCCATGTGTGGGTTTAAGAATTGCAGAAGAGGGCTTAATGTTCATTATATTCCATTTATATCAACTATTTATATAGCTATCCCTTTCCATAAGCACGTCTAACTCAATTCCTTCAAGAAAAGCAGCCTTATCCTGAAATTCTTGAGGATCCTCTTCAGTCAAAAGAAATCTCTCCCCCTAGAAACATAAATTTATCAAGTCAAGTGAAATTATTCCAGATTTCAAAACATGATACTTTCAAATAGCTTTCTTGCAGTTCTTGAATGTTTCTGAAAACACAGAGACAACCATGAAAGCACAGGCAGGTCTGTATCTAGACGAGTGATGCTTCATGTCCATGAGAATGTGTTCAGCATCAATAGGAGAAGGTGGAGCGCAACTCTCATTTTAAGACTTACTAGTAACTGTGTCCATGATACTTTGGCAAATCAGTGTAAAAGATGAGCAATTTTTAAGATTTCACCAGAGTGAAGCCATCTCAGACACTGCCCTGGGGTTGGTGGAAGGACGTGTCTTCAAAACCCTGATGGTCTTTTCCAGAGTTCACACAGTCAGCTTCAGGTCACACACTTCTCATTCCTTCCCCTCAGTGCCCCCTTTCCATCCCTCCCTCCTCCTGCAGGGAGACGAGAATCTCCTGCCCTTGCTGGACTTGCTACTGTGTTCACCTGCTCTCAGGACACTGAGGCTGTCACTGCTCACAGGAGCTCACTGCAGCAATGGGAACAGAAACCATAGCTGGCTGCTCCTCGCAGGCCAAATGAAAAATTACTAAATACATCTGTCTGCAAGATTCCAAACACCTTTTGTGTAATGATGATCTAAGTTATCTTTAATGGTGCAAGCAAAAAAACCTATTTTTTAACCTGGCCATACCTCTTTAAAGTGAATGCTGTTTTCACACTATTTAACTTCTATAATTTAAACATGCATGTCAAGTGGGAAAAAAAACTCCACACTTATTTTCCTTTCTGCTGCAATAAGGAACCACATCTATTTCATATAAAATTTACCACCATTATTTATTAGCAGGCAGAAAAGCTTCTGGGTATAATAAAAATTTGGTACATAAAGCTGAAGCTTGCCTGAGGAGAGGGGGAATTAACTGTAATAAAACTCATTTAAAGAGCCTCATAGTATCACTTCAGAAATAAGAAAAAGAAGGGAGAAGCAAGAAGAAAAAGAAAGATTTTTTTGGTAAACCACAAAATAATTTCTGTTCTTTCTGCTAAATTCTCATATGAAATGACAAGTTTTCCTGTCATGGCTACATTTAAGAGTATACATGGAAGGAATATTTTCTTTTCCACATTTGCTAACATTTTATCTCTTGACAGACAACAGTGATGTCTGATAATTTCTTCCTGAGTATCAGATTATTACATTCTGATTTTAGAGACTTTTTGATAGCCACCGCACACAAGGAAGGGTCAGCTCTTTAAGCACACCCAACCTTGTGGTTACATGTTGAGGCCAGCTTGCACAGCTTCACTCAGGAAAATAATTCCAGAAACACCTAGAAATGCATTTGTAACGCAATGGCAGGACTGAAGAGACAAAAGACAGAACTCAGGGAGACGTTCAGGACTTGTGTATTCCAGACTGCACATGGGGACATCGCTCTTGCCTGGCTGAGCGAAGCAGGCAGGGATGCCAATTTCTTTAGTAAGGTATTATCCTTACCGTGTGCATTTTCTATTAGATATTGGCTGTATTTCCCACGATTTGAAAGAAAAAGAAACAATCTTCCTGTGAAAATGAAATCCCTTCAGATTATACTTCAGAATTCTCTTTCAGTCTTCAGGAGGTTGGGTTGGTTTTTTATTACCTTGTTTTGGAAACACTCTCTTCTAAACAAAGTAACCTTCATGGAACTGATGTACAATGTTGCCTGAATCGCTCATCATCCAACAGCTCCTCCTTTCCAAAGTACATCAGAGGAAAGTCTTGTAAGGGAAGAGACAATAAACAGTAAGAGAACAGAAAGGTACTCATCAGGTATAGAGAGTTTGATCTGTAACAATCGATCACAGACACTCTAACATCTATCAAGCAGCCTGACAGCTGATTCAAGAGCATCGGGGGATCTCTACCCTCCACAGCCAACACTTCCATGGTTATTAATGAAGAATAACTTTGACAGCTACAAGCTCTACAAGGACAAACTCAGCTTCAGTGATGCTGCCATTCAGTTTAGAAAATGTTGAGCATGTATTTTTCTTGAATCATTTTTTCCTTAAAACCAAGCCCTGCCTCGCAGGTACTAAACCTTGCACCCTTCTCCCCTCTAGCTGCCTGATGCCTCTACCCCTGCTGCAGCTGGATGAGATGTGGATCCCCATGGACAAAGGCAGCACCCAGCACCACATCCTGGCTCAGGGAGCTGCACTTCTGACATGCACGGCCACCCACAGCCCGAGAGTGTGCAAGGTGGATTTTAGGCAGCAGTTACAGTCCACAGTCTCTCCTGCAGCTCTAGAAAATGGGTAAAGCATAAGCTCCTCCTCTTTCAGAAATATGTTAGATCAGTTTATCATCAGTGCATTTTATCTTGGAAAAAAACTGAAGCCAAACAAAAATTATTGCAAAAAATAAAACTGAGGATTTCCATCAAGCTTTATACAGTTCAATTATTTTTATTTTAAAACAGTCTACAGAATATTAAGTGCTTCCTGCAACCTTCTTCCTAGCAGATAAAGTGATGCATATAGGGAGGACGTCTGAAGGGATAGAGACAAGATGCAAGGGAAGAAGCATATCCAGGTACAAAACTCACGTACTGTTGCATTTTTATATACATGGAAAATTACCAGAAGCACAACAATCATGGAATATGGTGTGGGTTATGTTAGAAATTTTGCTGTGATATATTGGTATATTCTTTTTGCACATCTACCATGTTATTTTAAGAAAGGCCCATTTTAAGTTGTGCTTAATAAAATACCTAATCAAGATAGTTATCTAGCTGTTGCATCACTATTACAAAAGGTTTGCACTTTTCAAACCATTAACAAACTTCTAAGTTAACTTAGCACCCGAGTCCTTCAAACACTGATGCATAAAGCACAATAAGCAGTTCTACTTCACACACTAGTGCACTTTTTATCTTCCCCTCAGCACTCTGCCCATCCCACTAAAAATACATCCCTTTCTTCTCGTGGCCATTTTCTCCAGAATTTCAAGGAGGGCACTTCTGTACTTCAAGTCATGATCACTCCCATACCAGCAATTAAAGAACATGACCTGGGGAAGTGTGGGGGAGGGCATTGCCAAAGTCAGTCAGATGACACCCCCTACTTTCAAATTCCTTACAGAGCATTAGTATCTCACTGTAATCAACCCAAAGCAAGGGGTCTGAGGTAGCTGTTCCTGCCCTGCCATGTGCTGCCTGTGGGGAGCTGACACTGCACCAAGAGCAAGAAGGGAACAGTTCCTCAACCAGAACCTCTGTAAGACAATCCTAAATATGAGGCTGTGTGGAATGTGTCCCATGATATTCTCATCCTGTTTTTGTTCCTAGCTTCGCAGGACTGGTGATCACTGTGTTTTCCCTACCTTTAGGGAACTGGGAGACCAAAGACTGACCCTTCTATTTTATCCTGTAAGGGAGAAACAGCTAAAAGAGAGGGAGGGATACAGGACTATGTAATTTTTTTCACCTTTCACTTCACTTTTTGGGAAGTACTGAAACAACCAATGATGCATGGTCACTGGATGGCCAGAACTGCTGGAGAACATTTGTCAGAATGCATCCTTGTGCAGAGGAGAGAAACAGAATGCATTACATCTCCATCCCAATCCTTTTTGGCCCTGTCTCACATATCATTCACTCCTGGAAGCTGGGGAAAAGAATGGTCTATGAAAGGGCTGTGAGTCAGATGGAAACTGACTTGACAGCTGGGAAGAATTGAGAAAAGGCCTGAAGATTCCTACTGATGGATTTCAATAAAGACAGATGCAAAGGGCTACAAGTCTGACAACAGAGCAAAGCACACAGGTACAGCTGGAGATCTGCACACGATCCTGGGTCAGGAGCTGAACAAAAATGACTAGTCTCAAGAGGCTGCAAAGACAGCAAGGACTTGCCCAAAAGTACTCAGAAGAACAGGCTTTTCCAGCTATTTTTTTTCTCTGTATGGGGGGTTTTTCATTATTAATATTTTTTATTTAAACAGAACAAAGGAACATGGTTTAAGTAAGCCTGTTCCATCTTCAGAAGAGAACAGTTTTAAAAGAAATATACATAGCCAATTGCAGTTTCTTATTTTAGTATTATTACGCACAACTATGAGAACACAGCTGGAATTTCTAGGTGTTTAATAAGGTTTTTATTTTTAATAAGTAAAAGTAGTGATCATTTCTAGTGAGTATCAAGTTCTGATAAATACTTGCATTGCAATGTAATCATCTACTTTGCCTTTTCCATTGCTGCCACCAGCACATCAAAGAAAACAACTTAATGTCACCTTTAAAGATCTCTGACTTACTGAAATCTGTATTGCATGATATTAACAACCACCCACATTTTATTAATGTTCTAATTTCGCATATAAATCATTTTCAGCACAGGAACAAAGTCAAAAGGGAAAAACGCAATCTTATCTAATAAGTACCGAATAAATATATCTTGGCTTCCAAGTGAACTCTTTTGCAGCCAGAAACACAGATATCCAATAAAAGCTATCCAAATCTGATCAGGTTTATATACTGTGTTCCTACATGTTGTCAGGCAGCCCATGCAATCAGAGCTCTGTGTACCAGTAACTGTGGTCCCTTACAGAGGTAAATGTCACCCTCTCCTGCACCTCCAGGGATGGAGCAGTCACTGACTGCTGACCACCAACAAGCACAGGCAGAGCTGTTCCATGAATACAATGTGAGCTATTTGCTCACTTTTACTCCTCTCACCTTCACACAGACACCTTTCTCACCTGTCATATACTTGACTTTGCTGGGGAAACACTAGGGAGACTCTTCTAGGAAAAAAGTAATTGCTTCAGGAACAGAGAGTGGAATTATAGTAATTAGGTCTGCAAAGGAGGTATAAAAACATTCTTGCAGTAAATGCAAAACAAATGCAATAGCAATGCAAATGCATCAACATTTTACTTGTCACCTATTTTTAAGGTGAGCATTTCTGTTGCCATTATTTGAAATTAGTTGTCATAGTTGGAGATCTTAATTTATTTGTAATTACGTAATTGCAATCCAGTGACATTCTAAGAGTAAACTAAAAGCTCCCACGATATTAATTTTGAAATAAGGAAATCAATCATGTAATAACAAATACATGCTGTTTTACATCTCTTAATATAAATAATTCTTAATTAAGCAATTTTTAGTATTTTTTCCTAATTCTGCAGGAGGATTTCTAGGATTATGTGACAGCATTGATTTTACTGCAGTAGGGTTAAAATTCCATCTGCTTTTCTGGATCCAGTAAAACAGATTCAATATATAAATTTTCTTTACTTTTTTGGAATCTTTTGCCAGCCTGTACTAACCCATATCTTGAAGAAATCCGTATAAAGAAACATAGGTGTTTATGCTAGTATTTTATCCTTGCTATTTCCTTTGGTAGATAAACTTGACACAGTTAATGATCGAAGCAAGAATATAGTCAGTGACTTGGGGGTCCCTTTGTTTTAAAAAATACCTCACTTGCATAACTAGGAAGTTATTTTCTTTAAAAATTCAGTGATACCTACATCCCTTTATAAAAAGATGAACTCTAAAGCAGACTTAGTTGTTAAAACCTGTATGCTTTACATATGGGAAAACCTTTAATACAAAAAAGTTCACTACATTAATTTGAGTTCATTACATTGATTCACTACAAGATGAAGAGAAGACCAAATCTTCCAGCTGGTGAAAACAGAAATATTTATTCTTAGGTTATGTGTCTGGAATGGCAATTGCAGTGAAGTTTTATTTTGTTCACATTCAATCCATCATGTCTTTAATCTGCAAATTACAGTCACAACAAAACTCTTGTAGCCCTATGAAATCATACACCTAATTATCAGTTCTGGTTCCATCATCCCAAGAGGCCCTTTCCTTTTTCAAGTTTGGTACTAATTCATTTTCAATAAAGAGCAAGAACTACCAGTAAGAAAAAATAATTCGGAAAACTTAAATAATACACAAGGCAAAAACCATCACAGCTTCAGATTCTCTCTGGCTAAGGTAATATATCAAAAGCAAACGAAAGTCCTCAATAAAGCATAAATCAGAATTGCCTCTTTGCAGCCTATATGATTCTTAATAAAGATGAAGCCCACACTGAGAATCTGTGCACTGACAGACACCACTTTCCTCCCACAGCCATCTGCTGCCTACACTGGCTACACTCACATGCATTTAAGCACAAGCAAATAGGAGCTGCAAAACTGGAATTCTCTTACCATCTGACAAGTCAATTAGCCCGAGGTAGTGCAAGAGTTTCAGAGAGGAGCACACCACCACCACAATCCCTAAAGTCTGGAGTCCCTCTGACTCGCCTTTAGTCCACATCCTGCAAGGCATCACACGGACACCACTGGTGTGCCTGCAAACAACTGCCAGGCATCAGAAGCTGAGAAATCCTGTTTCAAGCTTTCCTTCCTGCTGCTCAGCTAAGTGCACAGCACATTCCTCTCTCCCCCTCTCTCATTCCCTCTCTTTCCCAACCTCTCCCCCTCCCCTCTCACTTGCCTTTTTTTCGTTTTTTTTTTTTTTGTTTTTTTTTGTTTGTTTGTTTGGTTTTTTGTTTTGTTTTGTTTTTGTTTTTGTTTTTTTTTTTGTTTTGAACATGCAAGCAACTTTTGCATTAAACCATAATCTAAGGTTTTCTTTTCTTTCACCTCAGGGTAATTCTCTCAGGAGTTTGCTCTGCTCCAGAACAATTGAGCACCACGCGGCTAACCTCAGCAACATCTAACAGCTTTTTCTTGTTTTTTTTTAAATGCCTGTGATACCATTTGCATTCGAGATTTTTCTCAGTAATTTTGCCAATGCAGATGCTTTTTGTCAATGCCTCTTCTGTACTGCATAAGAGAATAAGGGAAACTGTAGGAGAGGAAAAGGCTTTCCTTTGCTGAATGCCTCCCCTCACCTACAACATGCTGGGATAAACAAAATCACACTTCCGACATCCATGTGTGCACCCACACCCAGCCCAGGAGCTGCAGAGTAACAGCTCCCCTGGGGTACACAGCTGGACAGCCAGAAGTGCCCTCCAGCATCTCCAATGCAGCCACAATGGGGTGGGCCAGGCTGGCTGAACAAGCTCCCCTTGCAGGAAGCTAAGGCAGAAGAGCAATTCCCACCATTTCATCTCAGTATTTCACCACGCTGCTGGCACTGGGCAGCACTGTGGGCTGCTCACAAGCTGATTCAGTATTTCTCCATTATCAGCAGAGACGAGAAAACAGTTTTGACGCAATATTGCTACACCAGTAAAAGCTGGGGTTTTCAGGCATGCTATTAGACGCTGGTAGTCCCATGCTGGATATTCAGGAGAACTGAGCTCACTGATGCCTTTTATTTTACTGGACTCCAAGGCTGCTACATCCCCACATTCCAGCTCAATCCGGGCAATTAGTAGCTCCCCTTTCCTGCAGTTCCCAGTGAGCAGGGCAGGTTGCCTTTCACCCACAGCACTGGGCCACAGCCTCTCCTGGTGCTGACTCTGCCTTAAACTGCTGGTGAATACCAACATCAGGTGCAGAATCTCAACAGGATTTTGTGTATCATAGTAACTAAATAGTGCACTTGGATTGCTAAGAGATGCTCATAGTGAGGCCAGGTTGGAGGTGCAGACTACTCACACACACTTGAGTGATCAAGTCAACAAGCAATGAGCAGTTTAATTGACTTTGAGCTTTATTTCTCTATGTAGGTGGCCAAGGAGGAGAACACACTAGCAAATGTGTTATGAGGGTTCTCTGCCATGGGCATCCACCTTCCCAGAGCTCAATGGCATTATATCAAAGCCTCTTCTCCTGATGAATACTTTAGACCAAAGGAATTTTTAGTGCTTTGTAGCATCTGCCATATTAGGTTTTCATTCCCCTGGCTGTATGGCTGGCTATAATGCCACATCATGTTTCATATCTCCCAGATTAACACATCCAGCTTTAAAACTATCAAGGATCTGAAATCTCTCCCAGATAAGGAGGATAATTTGAAAGAGTATCATGAGAAGTAGACCTCAAAACATTTAGAGAATTCCTTGGTGTACCATGTCCTGTTCCAATTAAAAAAACAAACTACTACTACACAAAACCCCCAAATAAACAAGAAATCATGCCCCCCCCCCCCCCCCCCCCCCCGTTGTATTGCACTAAATATTTCCTTCATCACATGAGGTTTGGACAGGAATAATGACCACAAAAATAGCCAGATTCTTTCCTGTCTATGGAAGGGATGCTTGTCAGATTTACTAGCTGTCTGGTGGGCTTTGCACTGTTTTCTTAGACTCCTTAAGTTTACAGATCCTAAAGAGCACACAGAATCACAGGCCACTTCACACACTTGTTCCCAGGCACTTTGTTTACTTACAGATACATTTATTCACAAAGTTTCTTCCCAGCTGCATCCAATTACCACTAATTAAAAAGAAAGGGAAACTCAAAAAAATTATGCTATAATGAGCAATGAAACTCAAAGCACCTGGCTCCCCAAGGGTGTGTCTTGGCAATTCTCTGGTTCTCTCACCCTAATATCTTAACTCCTAAAGCCCTGCAGCAGCACCTCAGCAAGAGAAGGGGGAAAGACACAGCAAAGTGTGAGTTCCATTGTTTGTGTTACTGCAATTTATACCAAGTCCAAACTGTTTGATGCTATAGGCATTCCTGATACAAGCAGCTCCAAAAGAACATGCAGTTTTGTTCCCTCGAGTCCTCACTGCTTGAAGTGAGCCAGCGTTTGTGCATGACAGAAGTTCAGAATTCATTTAACAATATATCCAATGCTGTCAAGGCCAAATCATGATTTTTATGAGGTTGAATCAGTTTTCAAACAAGCTTGGAGGGAATGTTGAATGAGAGTTTTCCCATCCAGGACCTTCAGGCTGCTTTAGGATTACCCTGATGCTGGCAGTTCCTCCTGGATGCTGCTTTTTCTCTCCCACTTCCCAAAACTACTCAAAATCGTCACTTGGTTCATTGCTCACGTGCTTGTTTGTGCCCCAATGTGGAGACCCTGGAGGGGCATTCTCTGGTTTAGGTAGACACAAGAAGCTTCCCTCAGAAAGCTGTTAGACCCCATTGGCTCCTTCCCCTGTTCCCATGTCCCTGAGCCACTCCTCCCTATTCCCTGACTGGCCCTCATCTTTGTACAGCCCAGAGACCAAGTTCAACCCCAGGCCCCTTGGGAGACTGAAACTCAGACGCTCCGTGTGGGGATGCTGGGACCTGAACATCTCACTGCATGGCTGAATAAAACATCTGGGGGTATTATGCAAAGGCCCTTTTTGCTTCCTTACCTTGGACTATACTAGCAGGAATTCAGACTGCTACACCCCAAGAACAGGGATTCCTCATGTTGGGCACATATCAGGGTCATATTGTGCTAACTTTTAATGGAAAATGCTGTTAAGTTGCCTGACATGCAGAGCACCAAGTCCCCTCATACATACAACCATCCAGCTTGGAAACCACATACTGACCTACTGTTATAGTTTATGATTAATCCAAATCAGCTTTCTGGTGTTCCTTAAGAATTCAAATAATCACAAGTGATTGACTGAAGAGCTGACTACAGATGAGTCATGGGAGGCAAATCCTATGGACCCAAATACTCATGTGTTTTCCCCATAATAAGAACTAATTGCAGTAAGGGTTAGAGCTTTCCTCAACATCTGGGCCCATTCCCTACAGTCACACTCATTCTTTACTGTAGTGTTGAGCTAATGAGTGAGATCAGTTCTGTGATTTAAACCAAAGGAAGGCTATCCAGCTTAGTTTTCCAGTAGAAATCTGCAGAGAAATAGAGGATCATCAACTCTTAAAAAGAGGCAGAAATATTAATCAAGATATTATTAGATATTTTGAGTTGCTTCTGAAGCAATGAGGATATGAGGAAAAACCCAAACCAATGCCAAATAAATATTGTGTGTGACTTTTTTTTTCTTTTTTTCTTTTTTTAAAATTTCTACAGAACTCCGCTCTGCAATCTGTAAACAATGCTGCAGATTCAGGTTTTGGATTGATGCTTCCCAAAGATTTCTAATATTCTGCAAAATATGTGCTGTCATCCTTAGGGTAGGCAGCTCAAGGGACTATGATTTTACCTAGAATCACATGGAATAAACTGCACAAATTAAACTGCCTGGTTTTCTACTGTAGACACTGATCAACAGATTTTGCAGAAGAGCAGCTGAAAGGACATTTTTCTAGTTATATACAGACAAGGTTAAGCTCACCAATGAAGCAGTAAGTTTTGTTTTTACTAAACCTTAAATAATGAGGATGTAATGTTAAAATACCAGACATTCTGATAATATAGATGTTCCTGCTAGTGCTTACTGTACACATCTCTCATATGCAGCAAAAAGAGTTGAATGCCTCAATTAGCTGCAGAAACAGGTATGCACAGCATGTGCACTGAGAATGTAAGTGGGAAATTCATAAAGATCAGTCAAAATAACATGCAATGAAAAGTATTTTCTGGTAATAAAAGAATTGCTATGATGAGTCATATAAACTATTTGTGTAGTATATAATCAGCTCTTAAAAGTGGCTGGGGGGAAATAATGCATCAAACATGTGAAAAATTCACACCAAAATGGAGAATAATATTCCTCTCAGCAGAAGCTTCTTCAATGACCAAGCTATTTGGAACAGATTTACACTTTCGAAGAGGAGGATTTTTCTCCTCATTTTGCATAATACAAATGAAACATGACATGTTCTCAATACCCATACCTTTAAGAAAACTTGGTGTTATTCTATGATTTGCCTGTTTTAAAACTCTAAATATTAGATTTTTGTCATTTTGATGAACTACTCATTTGCTGTTGTGTTACGATAAAGAATAAATAGGAACATCTGAATGATTCTTCTTATAGAGCACATTATTCCATACACCCCCAGAACAGCTCTGTGTACCTATCTTCTGACACTTAGCAGTCCTGAACGGTCTTCTCATATGGCTGCTGTCCATAAATCTATTTCCACTGCAGATTTCTGAAGCCCGTCCACTTGTGGCTTGTTTTAGAAGTGGCATAATGATTCACAGCATGGCAGCATCAAAAATATGAATTTACTATTCCCACATATTTATCCAGTGAGTTCTTTTGTGTGTACATAAAGTTAGCTGGTTTTGTGGCTGTTTTGATTTAATGTTATTCAAACCAAAAAGAAAATTAGGCCTTTCTTGTGACTGACTTTAACTTACCTAGTCCCAAGCAATTATATTTACTGCATAAATTGAAGGATTTTTATCAGCTTGCCTTGGTCACCAGTCATTTCTCTGTCCTGTTCATGCCCATCCATATTTCTCAGATTTCTCTGGATCTCACTAGCCCCAAAGAATTTGTGTCATCTGCGAATTGTGTGACGAGAAAGCCACTTATTGATAACTACTGACTACAATTAAAAATTAAAAAAAAAAGAAAAGCTGTAAGTAAATTTAGAAGTTTGGTGTTTAAGTAACTGATGATTTAGAACAAGTCCAAAAAAAATCTCCGCAGCCACACAGCCATCTGGTGCCAATGAACTCAGGTCTCTGCCCATTTGCACCACTACAATTCCAGCCTGACCCTTCTGCCTGCAAATTAATTGGATTTCATATCACACTGGTGTTTCCCAGCAGTTATCCACCAGCTAGAATAGTTTTTTTTTAAAGTCCTGGCTAATTGCTATTTATTATTTTTGTCAGTAGAGGTACATTCAGTATAAGGATAGATGAAACACAAATCTCCCTAGGTAGTTTGGATAACCCAGAAATTGGGATGTTTTTCTATTAGTGCTACCCAGGGAGCTGGGAATAAAGAACTCAGTTCTTCAGCTGCCATTTCCTTGCTGTGTGAGCAAAGGGAAATAACTTGCAGATGAACACTTGACCTGACATAGTATCAATTTTTCTGCTATAACAAAACCAGCTATAATTCCTTCAACATTCTCCCCTTAGTTCAGTTCTTCTGATGCATGTGAAGGTGCTGCTATCTTTGAGCTATCAGAATCTCCCTGCTTGCTGACAACGGTAGGTGGTTGTGGGGTCCATGGACCCATGAGGAGAAGCAGGAGGATCCCCCCCTTTCAGAGGACTGTCCTGAGCCAGTGATTCCCAGCGTTTTGTGAGCTTGTTGGCACAATTCACATCGTCAACTTCACAACACACAGGAATAGCTCTGAAAGGTTCCAGAAATCTAATCCATCATTCCTGACTTTTTCCAGAAGAGTTGGTAGCACAGACAAGCACATCCCACCTTGAAGTGAGGGTTTGGCTTTACCGTGGAGCTCACGATGGCAAAACCTGAGTGAGTGTTAGCAATGCACACCCAGGTCATGAGAAGACCAGCACCTAACAAAGAAACCAGGGAACCTTGAAGGACTAACCTGAGCCACAGTTTACATGCACAGTCTGAAACCGCAATAGAGGCAATATATAATTAATGAAAAAGCAATAAGAGCCGCTCACAACTGTTAAATATCTTTGTCAAGCTCTATTTAACTTTTCCCTTCTAGTTTGCACCAATTTCTCTAGATTTTTATTTGTAAACCAACCCAGGTACACAAACCACAGCAGCAAACCCAGCAGCCTCCTCTGAGATCACACGTCACTCTCAGATTTGCAGAAATGCAGTGTCTGTTCTCAGGATGGACCCAAGGAAGTTCTCCAGCACCAAACTTACTGTCCTTTCATGCTGTTACTGAGGCTGGATGGACTGCTAGCAATCACTTAATGACCTCAGCTGTGCTAGGAGATGAGACAGGGAAAGGCTGCAAGGACATTTCTCATTGTCCTACTTTTAAAAAGCCAATGAAAGCTGAGGAGGACACATGCTGTGAGGAAAAGAGAAGTAAGGCAGAGAAGGTGAAAAGTTAAGAAGAAACAGGAAAAGAAGGTATTTCAAGGCTGAAACAAGGAACAATGCATAAGGGTATGTAATGGGAACAACAGATCTGTGAGGGAGTGGGATGGGACTATGTACAACATGAAACTGCTCAAAAATAGAATTCAATTATTTGGGAGGCTCATTCCCCAAAAAGGGAAAATGCCACTGTAAGAGTCCATGCAGCAAATCTGTGCTGAGCCCCACACCCAGCTGAGCATTTCCCCCCGAGCCTGTACTCAGAGGTGAGCACACCTTGCCAGCAAATACGCATCACTGATGAGTGACAAGCAGCCAAAAGAAGCTGTTAAAGCCCACAAATAACCAGGGGACAGATGTGTTTTGCATTGGCAATTTTTAGCTGACTGGATTTCTGCCACAAGCAAGAGGAGATGGGACCCCTCCCTTGGGGGTCTGTCACTGTTAGGCTCTGGAAGCAGTTAAGAGGCATACAGCTCAAAGCCTCTGCTATCAACTCAGGCTGCAGTGGACTCATCACAGCTCTGGTGGTCTCCATTCAAGATATTTTTAAGAGGCAAACTGAATAATCACTTTGCTTAGTGCATTTTTAACTCACACTCTAGTGACATACTAAATTATGGCCTCATTTTTGCATAAGAATTATAAAAAATACTGCCCAGTAAAGATCATCTCATACATTTTTCTTAGTAACAACAGGCCTAAGCACTGAAAAACACTCCACTTCTTGAAGACCAGTGTTTCTTTGTGTGTTACATTAAACTATTTTCTCACCATTTTTCCATGCTGTTCTGGATTTCTTATTTTTAAGTGACCTCAAGGTATGAATACTTTTATACAATATTCTGAATAAGCCTATATTTGTTTCGCTTACTGAACTGTTGTATGAATTACCTTTAAATACTCTTGTTGTCTCTGCTGGCATTTCATCTTCATTTTACCATCTATGTAATAGTTGCACTTAGGTTTTTATTTTATCATATGTAATTTATCGTCTAATATATCATAAAATAATCATCTGTATTGCTGTTCTGGACCCAGCTCAAAAAGTTTAATTTACTTAGTTATTTGCATAAGTATACTAGATAGTGCCACAACTACTAGGAGATGAGAGTAATAAATTAATGAAAGAATTATGAATCTGTATAAAACAAACCATATTTTAGATACATCACAGTGAATTATGAAGTAGTACCACACTATTTTAGATACATCATAGCCTCAAATTCCACCATCCCAAATTTTTTTAAATCTATACAAAGCAGGTAAACTCTCAGCAAACAAAAATGTCAATTTATAAAGTTAATATCTGAAGTCAAACTTTCTAAAGTAGTTTGTAAAACATAGGCAGCAAAAGCTGAAATGCCAGTTTATGATGTAGTTCCAAGCACACAGAGAGTAGAACTTTTAGAGTGCTGTCTGGAAAGGGGGCTGGCTTTGCTTTTGCCAGCAGTGCTCCCACTGTAAGGTTATGGCAGCAGCTGCTTGTAACCTGCACTCAGTAGAGGGGTCAGCTCTCACAGCTAACCAGACAGTCCCTGATTTACAAATTACAGTTTAACTGCTCCTCTAGTGGCACCACTAGTGAAATTCTGCTTCTTGACATGAAGGTAGGCTGACTTTCATGGAAACAAAGCACATGAAGAGTGCATGACAGAAACTATACTTAGGATATTAAAGCTAAGCAGCAGCCTCAGATAACAAGCCTCCTTCATGTGTCTTGTGTGTATCAAAATATTCCATGACCAAGCATGTTATCATGCACATTTGAGCAGGCAGAATACTCCCCACAGTATTCCACAGTCCTCCTGATTCACAGTTCCATGACTAAGATGGTATCACAAGCATAGCTCTGTGTGTGTGTGTGTGTTTGTGTGTGTGTGTGTGAGCATTTCTTCAAAGGCCTTCTATAGTGGATATTTTTGCCTGATGTCTGGGAGAAATTATGAGGAGGAATCCATCTTATCAGAAGGCTAATTAATTACTTTGTTATACTATATTATTCTATATTATATTACATTACATCTAAACTAAATCTGCCCCAGTGCTCAACTGCACAACATCTTGTGACAGTCCCGACACACACACCTGGATTCAATTGGTCAGTGAATCAAAACACATCAAAATCCAATTACCAATTCTCTTCAGGTAAACAATCTTCCACAATGCATTCCACTTGTGAACAAACACAGGCACAGCAAATGAGGTAAGAATTGTTTTTCTTTTCTCTGAGGTTCAGAGAATATGAATCCCAGAATATCCTTGGGAAGTTGTGCCTTGCTTTTCTCTGTGAAGAGAAATGTGGCGAAGCCTTAACCATGCAAAACTCAAAGCCTAACATTTTTCCAAAAAAAGTAAGACATTTGAGAGCCAGCTCCTTGATAAGAGAAACATTCATCTGCATGAAAAATTTTGGATCTTATTGCAGAGTCACTCATCCTCTGAAGGAATTATACACCTCTTAGGCTAATCCCAGCACTGAATGGGATAAAACCAGGTTCCAGAATTAGGGACAGAGTTCAGCACATATTAGAAGCACAGGAGCACAGGACTGGAGTGCTTCTGTCAATGTCTGCAGAATACCAGCACTTCCAGAGACTCCTACCCCAGAGCTCTCCAGGAACAGCTGCCCTACAGCAGCACTCACCTGACCCTGGCACTGGGAGCCAAGTAGTTTCCCCTGGGTGTCCATATGTAAATGACCATGTGATAAGCATTATCAGTTGTACTATAACATTTCTTGATGAAAATCAAATACACAGCATGCAAAGTACAGCGATGAAAGGCCAAATCCCATAGTGAATTGTGATGGACCAGTTCCCTGTCAATCTAAATTTCGATCAGTTCAAGTACAGGAAGATCACTGTTCTCCAGGACACTGCAATGGACTACTCAAAGAGCATTTTTAAGGAAAACTTGGTCAAATATGTCCATCTCAATTAACTAGATATTTTCACAATGGTCCTTACTATTAATTGAAAATTTTAATAAACCTTTGCCTCTACTTTACTATTCCTGTCATTTTGCTGACTGGAACACATCCTAACTAATGGAAAAGAATATGATAGAGGACATTACTTTCCCTGCCCTCCCTGCAATTTAATTAAATTGCAGCTTGTTAATTAATTGTGAGTTACATTCTCATGAAAAAAGTGAAAAGCTTAATTGTCATCATTAAACTACATATCAATGGATGCATCAGTGCATGCTTTGCTGCTGCTCAAATACATCCCTGCTCAGGCCTGGAGGGCAATACACTTAGATGAAATCAAAGTGTATTTCACTTGTCAGTACTTTTTCTGTTCAGAGTGCTTTCAGGCAAAGAAAAAACCAAAATCCAGCAATTACGCCAAATTATGTCTGGAGGTATTGGAGATAACAGTTTAGTTAATGTAGAACATGAAACACTCTTCAGTACATTGAAGAATCCTTGGCTTGAGATTTCTCTATCCTTAAGCATTTTACATTCACAGCAAGTAGCTAATTACTATTAACTCTTGCTAGTGATCAGGAAAACATGCACTACAATACACTTGGGTTTGTATTAGGATTACCTTCCAGGTATGTTTTGAACAAAAGTATTGATATGAATTCTAGAGATATCTCTCTAGATATACCTCTGCTATTTCTAGAGCGAAAAAAAGATGGCACACACCCAAACCACTATCTACTCAATAACAAACTACTGAGCAGGGTCCCATTTTTATTGGGCCTTAAGAATTGAAGGATGCTTCCCTGCAGAAGAAAAGCATGCAGGCTAACATTTGGGAAATGAAGGCAGGCAAAAATTCTTTAAATTTTGTGGCAAATCACGAAATCATTCTGACAGTTTAGGCTTCTTAGAGAGAATGACAGCACTTGGGTGATGTAAATGCAAGCATTCGAGCTGCTATATAAAGGTTTAGGTTGCTTAAGGGAAGATGGATGTTGGAAAAACACTATATTTGCTGCCCACCATTCCCACTGCTTGGTACAACACTTAACTGGCAGGGGTGGCCTTTACAGACTGGTTTTGCCTACAACCACACAGGAACAGAGGCTCAGCTGGCAGCATTTGTGTCTTTCTGCTTACTTCGACCTATTTCAGCTGTATGGGCTGCTTACAAGAGGGATTGCTTTTAGATTAGAAGAAAAACACATTTGAATCTTAAGGCACCATGAAAATCTCATACATCATGATTATGGGAGGGTTTTTTTTGGAAAAGATACATAAAAATATTTGTGAATACGTTAAGCTTTGTGAGCCTGAAAGCTATTTGCAAGCCTCTGAAATCATCCAGTTCCACAAAGTGCACTAATCCCGTTTCAGTTGCTAGCTCCAATATCATCAAAACAGGAAAGTGGAAAACCACTTGATTTCACACATGGGCAAAATGGCATGGATTCTGCTAACATAACTGATCTAAACAGGAAGGAATTTTCCAGCTTCTTGCCCAGGTTGCAAATCTGCAATCTATGCTAAGCCATAGAAAAACCCAATTCCTGTGTGTTTCTCCTGGATACCAAGTAGGCAGCCTGTTGTTGTTAGGATATAACCATCAGTAAGCATTAATACTTAGGTTTCTTCAGACCTGGGTGTAAAATATTTTCCAGTGGAATATATATATATATATATATATCTTCCTGAACCACAGAAGAGAGCTATGAGAGTCGGTTAAGAGTGAAATAGCATCTTCTCAATTAACATAATCTCAAACCCACTAAAATTTCACTGTTACAACTCTAGAAGGAGAAGGTGAAGTTGGCATATTTATTCAATGCATTCTGTTCAGTTTATACAGTAATTTTGCTCAGAGGGGGCATTAGACAGCACATTGACTTGGAAATGCCATACAACAGCTTTAAACTTTAAACGTCAGCTGAGGGTTCTGGTTATTACTTGTTTACACTGGTGTTAACTGCACAGACCCTCAACTGACTTTGCTTTGGTCTCTACTATAACTCCAAAGTACTGCAACAGGGGAATTAACTGTGCCACAAAGCTGACAGGCTTTTGTTTTGTGCTAACAAAAACTAAGCTGACAAGTCTTAAACTGCGGCTGTACTTGAAAGTAAAGCTGCGCCTTGGATCATGATGAATTGCAAAGGCTGAGCTGGAGCCTTCATGAGACCAATTTCTCCAATCCAGCTTTTTCTTAACATGCTGGAGGGAAAGGATGCAGAGTCCCACCTGCATATCCACGCAGCAGTGAAGCAGGATCAATTCACCACACTCTGTATCGGACACCCACAAATGAATCACCAGGGCATCACAGGCACACTGTGACTTGCTGGGGGCTGGCTGGTATGGGAAGTCCTTTTCTGCACGCCTGTATTCTGCCTGACTATCCAAAAAACACCTAATAGTTTGGCTTTGCTGGTCACCTTTATTTCTTTATTTATTTCTATTACCTTTACTTTTCTCTTGGGCATATCTGAGTCAACACCACTTGGATAGTGGCATTGTCCTTTTTTGTCATTGCTCTTGCCTAGCTGAGGTGTTTCTGTGTCACCACTGTTACAGTGCTCCTCAATTACTGCTAGGTGACTCACACAAATGCTGTTACTTGTGTGAAGCAATAACTAATAGGTGGTTAGTGCCAGCCCTTTCTTGTTCCTAACATGCTACAGGGTGTCACAAAAAGAGAGGAAAGATGTGTGTGAGCCCAAGCCTTCAGAAACCTAGTTGCTGTGCTGGGGAGAAGTTATGAAATCACAGCCAAGTCACAGACACCAAAATGGCCTGGTGTGTTCAGGGGCACACCTGCCCTGAGCTGTGACTTTGCTCCCCTCTCCCAGGCAGGTAACGGTGCTGCCTCAGAGAGCTCTCCCTACCAGTGTGCTCAGTGCTGTGCAACACTGGGAAGTTACAGCATGGGGAGCTCACTGAGCAAAGTTCAGTGTGAAACACACAACAGGGCAGAACTGGTATTGGTGTAAGCCTTAGCTCTAGGAAATAACTGTATGTCACAAAATATTAACAACCTCTTCATATAAATTTCAGCCTCTCAGAGCTCAACAACTCACTGCCAATTTTGTCACATGCTGACAAGGACACTTGCCTTCCAGGAAGTCATTTGGGATCAAACTAAATCCCTTCCCCAGGTCTCATCGGCATAATTTTAAAACAAGTTCCTTGAAAAATCGTTCTGGTTTTACCAAGAACGATTGGTAAAATCTACCAACAGATAGGAAATAATACATTTCTACCAACAGATAGGAAATAATACATTTTCAGCAGACTGCATTCCAGAGAGGCTCCAGGCTGCGGTCCCCTTTATCTAATGGTGTTCAGTAAGACATCAGCTGCTAGGCACATTATCTTGTGGGTGTGCTGTGACTTAGGAAAGGCACATACCAACATTTCCATTTTAATAAAGAAATCAGTTACCAAAAATGCCATCAGGGGAAGGTAGTTCCAGTAATGGGGAATTAACAAGTTTCTGTAATTAATCAATTATCTTAGATATAAGTCATTAGAAGTTGCATGTTCTTATTTCATTAACTTCTCCTCCTAGCCTCTGCTTTCCAGCTAATTGTAATTGCAGAAAAAGGTGGGAGAGGTAAGACCCAGTAAGACACATCTACTGCAACTGCTGCATCTCCAGCACACTCTAGAGCTGACTCACACTGCACAGCCAAGGAAAGCTGGAGGGACTCAGCTGCTGGCGAGCTTGCTCAGAGCCAGCTGCCATTACACAGAAGATGGGTAGTTTTAAGTAGTATTCTGAACATAATATTAAACTAGTGATGAACTGGCCCATATCAAGGCAAGGCCTGGCAGCATAAATCTCTGTGCAGAGTAAGCCTTGTGTATCAAAATATTCAGGATGCACTATTTGGAGGTATCTTCGAAAGTTCCTCCAAGACCCTGCTCTACCAACAGAACATGTGCTCAATACACAGCAAAAATCAGCAAAGGCAAAGGGCAGTTACAGGAACCTTTCAGTCGCACCTTTTTATTTGCCTGTTGCTGGGTCTTAGCTCAAATATTAAAGCCTCATGTATTCAAGGAGTGTAAGAATAGCAGCTCTTCAGTTCTGCCTGAAAGCCACTTACAGAGAAAGAGTGCTAAATTCCCTTTCACAGCAATTTTTTTCTAAGTTATCAGTTCAGCTCTCTGCCTCCTTTCCTTCTTAGGATTAAAGAAGGGAAAAACTCATAAGCTGCTTTTGCTTCAGTTTCTGCTTATAAATCAAGCCATAAAACCTCTTTTAACACCTATGTGATCAGCAGGAAACATTTCTAGCTGGCTTAGGAACTGGCACTGTAATTGGGGCTTCTTACAGTATTGGATTATTTCTTGAAAAGCAAAGGTCTCCATTTCACAGCTGTAACAAAATGGAACTAAGTCCTGAGAACTGCACTTTCATAGTATGTCTGCAGATATTTTTTTCTAGTTCTGGATGATATGGTTTGTACACTACATTGCTTAAATGAGGTTTAAATTGCACAGCACAATAAAATTCAGCAAATTATTAAGAAAGGGGAGAAAGTGTCACACAACCTTTGTAATAAACAAAGAGCAGCAAAAGAAAGCAAATGGGCAAATTGTTTTGGTAGAAATTCATGTTAGGTAAATACCACACAGGAGATAATTGCTACTACTATTATGGAAACTTCACCTACGGTTTTGGAATATTTGACAAGGAAAATTCTAGTAAGAAAAAAATGAAAGAAAGCAAAATAATGTTTCCCAGAGCCCTGAAGGAAAGCTAGGGACAGAAGTTAGGTTTCCTGAGTTTTTGAAGCAGCTTAGTTTGGTACTCTGCCTTCTTTCTGAACCCCTAAGTTCAAATTATTCAGGCTCAGGTTCATAGACACCTTTGCCTTAATTTTTTTTTTCCTAATTTCAATACCATTTAATACTGTTTTAGACAGCCTCAGAACACAAGGCAGAAGAATACACAAGGGGAGAAAAAAGCAAGACAAAAGAAAGAAGGAAAAAGTGAAAACTGAGTGATAAATCAAGACTAACAACAAGAGAATCATTAGATTCCAGTTTATCCAGCCACATGTGCCAGCTAAAGCTGTGCTGCTTATTGCCTAATTCTACTTAGAGATGCCTGCCTTTGTTTCAAGAAATGTGTCAATTGACTGAACCAACCTTGAGGGAAAACGCCTTAATAAGCAGCTCAAGACTGAGGATGACTCTAAAGCATTTATCTAAATGCAAATACTTCCACAGACAGAGGAGTATAACCTAACACCAGTTACTTTTTGTCTAAATCTGCAGTACTCATCACAAGCAATTCTGTTCCCCCTGCAGGTGACACCAGGCACACACAAAAACAGAGCACAGGCCAGCAGCAGGTTCTCCCAGCAGGACTTCATTTCAAGGAGTAATTTTCATAAACCCATTTGAAATTCCGATGAACAATGATTGCACTTGGACACAACACTGAGAAGTCACAACAGACTGCAGCTCAATAAACCTTACAGGCAGCTCTTGAGACCCTTTGCTTTTACCCAAGCAAACATCCACAAAGCCATTCTGACTTGCTTTCCAGAAATTAACTGAGAACATCACAGGGCTGGTATAAACTGGGCCAGGAGATTGCTAAAAAACCTGGAAGACAACTTTATGGAACAGGTCCTAAGGGAGCTGACTGGGAAAGACACCCTTCTGGTCAACAGAGCAGATCTTGGAGCAGAGTAGAGACTGGGGCTGACTTGGCCATGGCCAGCACAGAGCCATCAAGTTTAAAATCTGTGGTGACAGGAAGAAAAGTGCCAGAAAAACCTCAGCTCTGGACACGAAGAGAGCAAACCTCAGGCTGTTCAGGGAATTAGTAGGTAAGGTCCCCATGGAAAATGTTTGAAATGCATAATTTCTCACTGCTCAGGAGAAAGCAGTAATTTTAAAGTGACACAGGGAAAAGCAATCTGTAACAATAAGGAGGCATTTGCATTTTGTGGTCTACCCAAAAAACCATTCAAGGGCAGACACTTTGTAAGAATTTTTCACAAATTATGTCCAGCATAAATACAAATGGACAATTAATTAACATTACTTGGAAAGTAATTACTTGGAAAGTAATGCTTCTTTTGCACAGAGAATTTTTTAAAGTTCTATGTAGATGGAGAATAAAACAGCTGTAGCTGAAAAGCTCAATACAGCAGATTTAATAACCTTCACTCAGACACATTATAAAGCTATTAAATGTCTGCCATTCAGGTAATTATTGGAGGTTCGCTATATATTTTACTGTCTTCAGTCCAAGACATGAGGAAAAGGATGGGGCGGGGGGGGGGGGGGCACGGGACGAAAAGAGAAGGGAAGGGTAAGTAATGGATCCAGCCAAGGAGCTCTTCTCAATAATTATGCCTGATTAGAAATGTGTCAGCTTCAAAGAACAGAAACCTGAAGCTTTATTAGTAATGAGAGATCTCAAGTTTCTAATTAACTGAAAACAAAAGTACCATGCATTTCACATTGTAACTTCTTGTCACACACAGTCATTGTTTTCAAATTACTCTCCGAAGGACTAATTTGTGCATGACATAACAAAGAGAAGGACAGGGAATCTTAAAAATAAAATACTTCCAGCAATTCAGACAACACAGTTTTGCTTGTTCAGAAATCCTCTAGATCATCTACTGGCCCTAAACCTGCCCAGACTCCAGTGCAGATTGCAGACTTTTTATGCATACCTTCATGTGAGAGGGAATAAACCCAGGCTCACCAGACTCAGGAAAAATATCTGAATTTAGCCCTTTTTTCTCCATGAGTAGTAAGCTGGAGTGGAAGACTGCATGGCTGAGAGCTGACTCCTGTGCAGGGTATTTTCAACAGCATGTTAACACCCTTTCCTCTCATACCTCTGGGAGGCCATAGATGTCACCTTCTTTAGGAAAAGAATTGCTTCTTACTACCTGTGCACACTGGGAATAAATGTTGGGAGTTTCCAACTGAAGCCAGAAGACCCAGAAGTCAGAGACCTGCTGCAAACACCATCATATGAGAGCCTCTGCCCACAGAATCCCAACTCTGAGGGGATCATAACACACACCTACACTTCAGCTTATGTCTAACTTTAGAAGTTTTACAGCAGTAAACGTAAATCTTCCATGTTGTTGAAGATGGCACTGGTAAATTTTGCCAAGAACTTCACTACCCAGCAAAGTCTGAGCCAGGATATTTCTGTGCTTGATCTCTTTGCTGGTATTATCAGCAAGAATGTGGACTACATCCAGCTGTGAAAGCAGACAGAGAAGAGCTCCCCTAGCCAGTGACAAGTGGAGTAAGACTGTCTTATTTCACAGATGGTAAATCCAAGTTATAATCTGGTAATGAGAGAGCCAACATTTAATCTATCATGAACAAGGACAATTGAAACTAGGATGTCTATCTCTACTACATGTCCAAAGGAAACTAATCACATGCAGAGAGGGCAAATCTCATTTCCCATTATAGGCAGCACAAAGAATAACACAAGTTTGTAAACTTCCTTTGCCCCCTGCTAGAACAATCATGAAGTCATCCTTACACTTCTTATTTCATCAGACTATATCAGAAAAGCCTGATTTATTCCAAGAAAAATATAACATTCACTTTAAGTGCTTTTTCTTCTGTTAAATACTTAATTTTGCAATTTCGTATCGTCATTCTTTTAGCATATGATTGAGACATTAACATATTTTTTTTCTTATAGAATATCAGAGACCAGCTGATGTTAGGAAGATGATGAGAAGCACTGTACAGAGCTGGGTTAACTACACTACACTCTAAACTACAGCAGGGTAGTTTAGAGTCAGACTTGGGCTATTTCCAATACAGACCCCATAACCCATCCAGTCAGCCTCTTCCGGTGTTGGATCTAAAACCTGCTCAAGTCAACAAGCAACCTTCTACTGACTTCAACACCTCATGAGTTACCCTGCACAATGACACTCGTTATTTAGGCTCATAAACACTCTAGAAAGATCATGGAGGTTTTTTGAAAGCAAGTGGTTCTGCCTTCTACTTCATAAGACAGTTTGATGCAGTGGTATGGGAAGTGCACCATAAATAATCCTAAACAAATTGGAGTCAAACAGCTTGATGTCTTCATTTTTATCAATTTTCCATGTCTCATTTGAAAAAAACAAAACATGTAAATCTCTCATAACTCACAACTTCAAAGAACTTGTTCACTGTTTTATACTGAATTTATCTATATATACTTTGATTTAAGGACTTGTAATAATACTACATAAAAAGGCCTTGGCTTAGATGAGATTAAGTGTCACTGTAGTACTTCTGTAGAAAGGGAATGAAACTTTAAAAAATAGCAGAAAAGCTACACAGTTTATATAATCATGTAATAACAACAGTTTTCTGCAAATTGACATGGTGCTCTTTCAGCTAACTAAAAAAAAAACCCTCCCCCAACTTTTCATTATCTACAACAACAGCGCAGAGCAGAATTTTGAGGCTGGGAAGTGACCCCTTTACTGAAAAGGGCAGCAGAAATAATGAAAAAAAGTCAGAGAAAATTAGTTCACAGCAACAAATTTTGCCAAAGCACCAAGATTTTCCAACCTCCCCCAGCCCCAAATTTGGATCCCTAAGTCTTGTACCCAAGTGGTTTTTCCAGCCCCACCTTCCCTGCCCCCCATGAGTCATAGCTCACACTGGTCCATGCATTTGTAGCATAAAGAAAAATCCAGGCAGTTTGGATGGTGGAAGTGAACTGTAAGGGCAGAAGTGGCTTTGTGTCCTTTTGCTTCTGTTGAGGAGACAAGCACAGGCTCCTGGTAGCCCCTGATTCTGCCTGATGAGCCCATCACTCTGAGGGAATCTGTTCCAAGTTTCTGGGGATACAACCTATTAATTTTATTCTCTACCCCTTAAAAGGGAATAACTTCTGTTGTCTTACAAAAAGGAACTATTGTGGGACAAAATATACACTTAATTTTTCAGAAGTGAAAATATCCATTCTGGAAGGCAGCTCCTCCCTCCCCAGGCTCAGGACACTCAGTCACAGAGACAGCAGAAGCAGCAGGGCCAGGACAGCCCTTGCATTCCTCTGGCTCTGCTCTGCAAGGCAGGATGACTCTTGAAGAAAGGACTTTTCCTTCATCCCCCTGCCTCTCCAATCCATTATATTCCTCCCAACTCCTATTTTGCCTATTTTGCCTAAAGTCCTATTTTTGGGGACTTTAGATGAAAATTTTGGTACTTTTATCATCCTGGCAGTGTTAATAGACATTATAGCCATTACAACTACAGTAAAACCCAAGTGTAGAAATGAGGTCTGAGAAAGGGGTGAATGAAGGAACACTCACAAGGTTTGACATTCTGTTTGTACAATTCTTTATTCTTCACTTGGTATCCTCTGAATGCTCAGCAATGCACAGCACAGTTTTTTCCCTAATTAAAAAACAAGTGAAAGTAGTACTTACCATACAAATTATGGTTTAATTAAAAGAAAGCATTTCATAAGTAAGACACAGCCATAAGAAGCAATTGCACAAACCTTCAGAGATCCCTGAAAGCTGTGGTCAGTCCTTTTACAGAGGAGGCTCAATTTTGGAGTCCTTCAGCTAATTTTATTTGTCAGCTTGCACTTTCTTACACTTTCTCACACACAAGACAATCTGTTCCACTCATGGAGGGCTGCTACAAAGAAGTCAACGTTAAGCTCACCTGTCTGGTCTGGATAGCTCACTTATCTTTTTTTCTTACCACATCTCATAAGCAACTAGTAAATACACAATACTTTGAAGAGTTTTTTATTTTTTAAGAAAAGCTTTCTGCCTCAGCATGTTCAAGCTAATTATTCTGTTAACACTCAGGGCTCAGGAAAAACACAGTAGCACGATTAAAAGTCAACACAATAATAGTGCTCTGCAAGCTGTAGCACTAATTAGATTTCTTAATAGGATCAGGTTGAAAAGGTTTAGTTTGGATTTTGCTGAAGGAAAAATAAATGAGGGACAAAATGAGAAAAGAAAGACTGATCCAGATATGTAGATATTAGATACAGGTTTTGCTCTCAGTTTGCCTACTCACCTCACAAGCAACATCAGACAAGTTACTATTGTCCTCAAGCAGCTCAAACATCAATCCTGACAATCACTTATTCATGAAAAAAAATTCATTACTCTTGAAGTGATCTTCACACTGTACAGAACTATTTCTAAAACGTTCACCAAATGAGAACGGACTTCAGTTTGCTACAAGAAAGGCACAAAACCCCAAATGAGACAAGATGCTATAATTGCCAGCAGGTGTGTGACATGAATATAATTTAAAGCTTTATTCCACTAAGTACTAGTTATATGGTCCCAGCAGCTATAATGAAACACTGGAGCCACAGTTTGAGCTATCTCTTTTCTGACCCTTTATGTCATCAAGCTGATCTACACTTGAGTTTTTATGGATAAAAATTCCATAGTTCCAGCTTCAAACTGATGGAACAAGAATGTGCAGTTTCTCTCTGCAGATCTCAGCTGTCAATTGCACATCCTGGACTTAGTTGCTTCTTTATTTTTAGAGGCTTCAGTTCTTTAATTACCTACATGATCCTTCTGCAGTTCTTTATCTGTGTCATAAAGGAAAAACCAAGCAAGAAAATTGGTCTGAGGACACACACTGCACTTTTGCCATCAATGCTTTGCTGTGAGCAACCTTCCTAGGCAGGCTAACTGCATATTAAAGATTTGCTGAATCAGAATATAATAGAAATGAGCAGGCTTATTTAAACAGAAACCATGCTTTATTTTATGCATAATTGTATTATTGATTTTCCTGAGGTCTATGATTAATTTGAATGCTGAATTATTTGGTGGCACTGAAATGAGAAATCAGATTGTTTGTTACTTCTGACAACAGGTGAATTGGGATTTTGGAATGTTTCCATCCATTGCTACAGCAGAATAAGCTTTGTTTTCCATCTAATCAAGTTTGCGTGAAATGTACGTTAAATAAAGGAAGTTGCATTTTTTGAGTGAACTGCCAAGAAAAAAAACACAAGTAAAAGCTCTAGAGATTAAAAGTCTTTCATGCATCCTCAGAGCAGGCACAAGGAGCATATCTGTGTTACGTCTCCAGCCAGAGCTGCTGCACTATCCCTGCACTTACGTTTCCCTGTGAGACTTCTATACCTGCAGTCACTAAGCAATCTGGTACATTATATGTAGAAGAGGTTTTGATACTTTCATTCAGATGAAGCCATTTTATAAAAAACCCATGCTTACCAAATCATTAAAGCAAATACAGGACAGATTTTAAGACAGCTGTCAGGTCACTGAAATCAATCCCCCCAACTCTGCACTGAACATTGATGGGATTTGGGCATTTTCTTTCCCCTCTTCCTTCACTGAAAACTGTGTTTTCATTCACAGCTTTTCTGATACTACATTGCTGCATCGCAGGTTCTTTTGGTTAATACCTGTAGCAACAGAAACCAGCAGTTCCCATGGCATGACCATCAACTGACATCCAGCAGCAGCAAGCCAGGCCCTGTGTGCACACATTCATCACAGCCCTCAGGAACAGCAGTGTAAAGACAGTGATCAAGAAGCTGGTGTTGCAGAGGGAAGTATTTCTGCCAGGTGAGGACCACAAGCATGGGTGTTGTGCTCCCATCCTCACCAATATGTAATTGATGCATGCAGTGCATTTCCCTGATCAACTAAAAGCCACACTAGAAAATTAGAGGTGCTATTTCCCACAACCTAAGTGTGCTCTGAGAGATGCTCCACATTACAAAAGTAAAAACGCTAAGTTTGGAATTGATGAAGCTGGCATGAACTTGCTGTTGTGACTTAACTGCAACAAGCAGCTCAACCCCATGAAGCTGCTCCCTAGCTCACCCTCAGTGGGACAGGGGAGAGAATTAGAAGCATGAAAGTGAAAAAAAAAAATAGTGAGATAAAAAGTTTAATAACCATGGTCAGGGGTGAATAATGCTTCTATTTGCATCACTTGTCTTGGGGTTCATTTATTTTTGTTAATTTCTTTTTTGTTATAGTTATATCTTTTAAGGATTTCTGACAACACATATGGACCACAGTATACTCAGAGGAGCTTGACTGTTTGTGAAAGCGGAATAATTTTCACTTTCTATTATACTTAAATGGCAGTAGGCTTGTAAAAGCTATTAGACTTGATGTCCTAGATTGACTATATGATGCTTTTATCCCCAATCGTCTTGTTCTGTTTATGCTGAATAAGTATTGCACCTTTAAGACTTGTTGCAGACAGTGAAGGGGGGAGAGAAGAAGCAGCAGTTTGTTTTCAGACACTGCACTCACTCCTCCACATTCCTGCTCCTGGACTGTGTTGTCTGTGGATGAACAGACAGCGGGACAGAGCTCTCCTTTGCTTTTAGTTAGTTTAGCTAGTTGAGGCAAAGAAGTTTGCTGGACTGTGGGTTTTCCCCCTTTTCTTTGGCCCTGTTTAAACCTGCTCTGGACTGAACACCCAGGGGAGCACTGGCAGCTGCACCTGTGCCCCACCGGGCCAGGCTGGGCCTGGCCCGCGACATTTCCAGCACCGGAGGACTGATCAGAGACTGAGTGAGCTGAACTGCAACCCGAGGAAGGGACTTCGCAGTTTGTCATCTCTTTTGGAGCAGCAAGGGGTTTTATTGTTTAATATTGTTTAGGTTTTATTGTTTAATAAACAGCTTTTTTCCACTTTTCTCCAAGGAGGTATTTTCTCCCAGACCGGTTGGACGGAGGGGCCAATTGAATCTGCTTTCCTAGAGGAGCCCCTTTGGGGGTTCTCTCCCACATTTGCCCTGAACCAGGATACTTGACAACTTACATTTTGTGACTTTCACTCATGATAGTCAGTTGAACTTTATCAGTCTCTCTTAGTGCTTTAAGAGAACCATTTCTGGTTATGTTCGCATATAATTTACCATAATTTCAATTCATTTCCTCATATAACTTATTTCACACACTTCCTAGAACAAATGTTTTTCAGACTCATGCAAACGCACATAGGCGGTAGTCCCTCTACCTGCAGTTTCTGTGTCATATGCACCTTGGCTAGAAAAATGATGTTCTATTCATCTCTGGACAATAAGGAGCACTTGTCACCCTCCGAGGAACCAAGGAATGAGTTTGCTCTGTGACAACTCTGCTGCAGAGTTTGCAATGCCATCTGCAGAAGCGCTTTCCTCAGCTCAGACCAACCATCTAGGAGCCAAAACCTAGTATCACTCTGGAAAGGCATTTGGCCCAGAATATTCAAGGTTTATTACATCTGCAGCAAGAAAAACTCAAGAATAGAATATTTCCCCCATCACAGTTGGAGGGGAGGGTTCAGATGTCAACTTTCATTAAAACATCTTTAAAAGATGTGTTCCGCACAACTGTCTGAAATTCAAAAAATAAGACTTCTCTGCAAGAATTAACATTGTAATATATTTTAAAATGGAAGTTTGGGTGGATTTTTTATGTAGCTTCTCATCAAAACTTTCATTCTTTAATACATTTCACAGTTCATTTATGCTGAGAAGTGCTTCTCATCTTCTAAATCACCAGACTGTTGGGCTGAACAAAAAGAATACAATTTGCTTTTAACTGTTTCAGCAGATTGCCAGAGAGATTTCCCTGTACTGGAATATGATCCCAATATTACTGAGTGGAATGTGCCTGGGCTCTTCTGGCCCTTGCTGCTTGAACAGAGGTGGCAACTGTGGTGTTTTCACCTCAGAGACACCCTTGGCTGGCTGTATGTTGCAGCTGGCACGTGGAACAAGTCCAGGCAAGCAGGAATTCAGTTTTTACATCTAATGGGAAGGCTTTAGGTGAGGTGAAGAGGAAAAGGAGACTGATTCTGCCAGAGGGTTTAATCCAGAGTTTTATTCCATGGTCACAGATCTCTGAATCTTGGTAACAGCTCCAACAGAATCCAGACTGCATGGTCCCGTGTGTTTTTAAGCCCGGGGAAAGGGGAAGGGGTAGGTGTGCCACCAACCAGGGTGGGAGGGGGGCAGTCTCAGGGGACAATGACACCTAGACTGGCCAATGACCCCAGGGCTGAGAAGCATCTTTTGAACTTGACCAACCAGACGACGCCCTTGCTGGAATGTTAAGACTGACGGACAGCACTTAGCAAGGGGG
The DNA here is from genome assembly GCF_023055355.1 of Agelaius tricolor. Classification (NCBI taxonomy): domain Eukaryota; kingdom Metazoa; phylum Chordata; class Aves; order Passeriformes; family Icteridae; genus Agelaius; species Agelaius tricolor. Next base: position 635,510 of record NW_027269278.1, on the reverse strand, counting down.
CAAGGGAGAGGGGAAGGGAGAGGTTGGCACACCTGGGAAACTGGGATAGCTAAAACAGGATATTGCTTTACACTGCAACACCCTGATTGCCAAGCAGTAGCCATTTAAGCTGGAAAATGAACTAAAGTAGAAATCCAAGTCATTCCACCTTCACTGTTATTTTAATTGAAATAAATCAGTTCAATTTGAACATTGTTAATGAAAGATGAAAGCTCTCTTTTCTGTCTTTCCACTGCATTACCATGGCACCTGTGGTTTAACCTGATAGGAAATGTAACAAAGACAAGGTCTGGAGAATGTAGAGAAGAGGGACCATGAAGGGTTTTGAGCAGAGACAAACAGCAAGGAGAAGGACTTGTTCTATTCTCCTCCAAATCCTCAGTTTTATATAATAGGTAGCTACTTTTACAAATGCAAAGAATTCTAAGGATTAAGAAAATATTTAAAAATATATTTTTCCCACACAATTTTTTCCTAAACAAATTATTGTTTGCTTTCACAGAAGACAACCATGCAGCTAAGTTTATGCCTCTGTTCATACTGATTTGCTCCCCTGCCTTTATCTCCTACTATATTCTTTGGGAACAGAACAAGTTGACCTCCCATAGTACACTCAGAGCAGGCTGCTAATATTTAGTCTGACGTAATGTCTACTGTCTACCAGAATTTTGCCTGAAGTCAAATCCAAGCAACACATTTAGTTCAGCTCCAGAACACTCCTGCTCTCTGCAAGCCTGATCCACCTGTGCAGCTACACAAATGCCTTAGCAAGCAACTCAAAATTTTGCTAGACTAAAACAATTAGAAAGTCTAATTACTACTAAATAAGCAATAAAGAAAAAGCTATTTACAAAAAAAAATGTTTCAGAAGCACTCAATATACTTCAAAACCAAAAAGGTTTTAAAAGCCACACATAAAAATCTTGAGGCTAAAGATACCTGGAGAAATAGACTACTAAATAAATGGTCTTACTCGAGATGAAAAAAGACAAACATGCCTGAAGCAGCTCTGCTGAACTTGAGTGCTCCTCCATGCTAGTCAAGGGTTCTGACCTGGTATCCAGTCCCTTATGCAACAGCGCTCACTCAGGTGCTCACCCAGCAGCAAGTGCCTCTCTTCACAAAGGGCTATGCTTCATACAAATGCATTTTTTTCCAAGTAGAAGTGCTGCATAGTGAATGAATCCCAAAAGTAAGACTAACTGTACCTTAGCAAACATCTACTAGCATTCAACAAAAGGATACATATACCCCCAGAAAACACATCAAAACATGGCTGCAACTCAGGTATTCATTAACCTCGAGTGTATCTACCAGATTTAATGGAACCAGCTGCAAATAAACTCTGAACAGGTGGGCTGAGTTATGGGAATTATTTCTCACTGAGTTATTGCCCATTGGCGAACTGGCCTTCACCTCCGCACGACTCTACTGGCGGCAGATGAGGCTGGGGGTGAGCGGGGTTGGGGCCGCTGAGGGAGCGCTCGGCCCTGCCCGGCTCCCTGCAGACGCTGCCGGCTGCCCTGCCCCGATCCACACCGCTCTTTCCGGCAGCGCTGCCGCCCCTTGGGCCGGGCTCGGCTTGTGCCACAGTCCTGGGAAAGGTTCTGCCTCTGAATCCAAGGCTTCCCCCAGCACACAGAGAATAGAAGAACGTTACATGAGTAAGGAACTGCTGACCTTATCCCAAACACAGTTTTCTCTTTAAATTCCTCTGCTATGCATGAACTGGGACAAAATGCTGACAGGCTGGGAAACCAAGGCCTACATGAGCAGTTATCACATTAAGCAGATCTTCAGAAACCACCAAAAGGGAGCTGGCGCTGTCTGGTTTTGAAAGTTGGAGTTGATTTTTTCAGTTTTGTTTGTTGGCTTTGAGGGGATCTTTTTTTCCCCTAATTAGGTAGTAGGTTAAATCCAGTTGTTTTAATGAAATAACTTGTCTTTACGAGGTACCAAAATCCATAAGATTTCTGAAAAGTCCAGGACTTCAGAAACTCAGGTTATTCCTTATCAAGTCTAGCTATTAAGATGGATAATTTTTAAAAATAATTTTGTTTGAATTTTGTCAGCAGCTATTTTAGGAACAACATCTCACAATCTGCCCTGACAGTTGCTCAGCCCAAATCAGTGTTAAACCTATCACTTTCACCAACAATACATTCACTCCAAACAGGAGGGTAAGCCTCTTTTGTATTTATTCACTGAGCATAGTTCTTTTAAGGTGATGTTTTGACTTGTAATATAGCATGTGTGCTAGAGATTAACTGGAAACTCCTTTAAAACAATCAGTATTCTGTGTGATTGTATCAATGATCAAAGACACACAGAAATTCTACTTATTTATTAATAAACCAGGCTTTAAACCACAAATATGGAGCAACCAGAAATAGGGAGCTGTCATTCATGAAACATAAATCAGCATTTTCCATTTCTTTTCCCACCCAGCTAATTGCAAACAGTAATGAACCATAAACAAAACCTCAAAGGCTTTTTGGGGGAAAAATTCAATGCCAAAAGGGCCTATTTAACCAATTAATAGTAATTGTGTAGAGAACATTATCTAAACTTCACTTTTCTGAACAATTATTGTTACAGGGAAAGCATGAAACTAGGGAAGAGGAGAGAAGGAATTCAGGATACTTCTTTTATTGTGAAACCTGCAAGGGACTTTTGCAAAACCTGCAAAAAATCCTAGTCTCACCTATATTGATGCAGATATTTACAGCAGATTCTTGAAGCTGTGCCATTTTTTAAATACATATCACTCAGATACAAATATTTACTCTTAATGAACATTTTTCCTAGAAAGAATGATAAAATGTATACCAAAGTCGAAGGCTCTAAGTTAACTGCTATTGTCATTTCTACTCAATTACTGCCTACACAAGAACAGTCATGCAGTGAAGGCAAGAGAAACACCACCACTGATGGTGAATTTCCTGGCTTTTATCACTGTGTCAAAACACTATCATTCTGTAATCACAGGCTTTCATGTAAAACAGCTCAAATGGCAGCAAAATCCCAATGCAAAGCATTTTTGAATATCAGTTTAGTGATGGCAAGGAGCACTGCTTAAATTTAGTGAGCAGGTACTTAGAGGAAGCCCCTCCCTGATCATGGGCCAGGCTCTCCACAGCATGGGCCCATCTGGAGGCTTTGGAAGATCTGCACTCTGTGCAGGCAGCAGGAGGGTTGTGAGGAGGCCCTGTGGACCCATCTGGTAACAAGGGCCCTTCCCTCTAACAGGCATTCACTGCCATGAAGCCTTTCCTGGAGTTCCTCTTCAACATTTGGGGACCAAGAATACTGTTGTTCATCAAGAACAGAAATCCAAGTTTAAACTGCTTTCCTGTACCTCAGGTTTCTAAACCTAAGTTATCCTTGGAGATCTCTTGCCAAAGATATCTTCTGCTCTTTGGCCTTGTGACTATTACAGTTGTCTCTATTACATGTTGAACCCAACCAACAATGCTGAAAGAGACCTAGACCAGAGTACCTCTTGGGATGAGACACATTCTCCTGGGAAAGGGGAACCCACATTCAAATGTCACTTCAAAAAGAAGGAATTTTTCCCCCAAACCAGACTAGCATTCCAGCCTCTTGGACTAGGAGTTTCTTCCTCAGGCTCCCCAAATACACATCATGGTTTCCTCAGCACCTGCCAAGACTCAATTCTTACTATTCTGTGAACTACCTTAACTTCTAAAATGAGCTCAAATGAAATGTGTATATGTCACTTCAATAATCTATTTTTTGGCTAAAACTAGTTATTTAAAGGTGTCAAATTTATAACTGAGTTTGACCATTCTGCTGCATAAACAGTTTAACTGAAAAGATCCAACACCAACTCCACACTTTAAACCCCAGCACAATGCTTCCCTCTGGATCACAACTCATCCCTGAAACACATGAGACATACAGACAGTGCAGGGCAGAAGACATCCTATTATGAGAGCAGATAATGGCACATCAATGCATTATTACAGCAGTAAGTTCACAGCTAACCAAAGATGTTCCCATTAAAGAGCAGCACCTCTCCAGCAGTGTGTGATCACACACTTCCAGACACGGACAGTCCTGTACAGTGCCTGCAAAGGCCTCAGGTAGGAAGCCAGGTCAGTACTTTAGGGGAGTGCACACACTCACCATACCTGTGTTGTGACAATGAGTGATGCAGGGACCACAGGCAGGTGCAAAGGAATGCTCTTTGTTGCCAAAAACCCGGTCTTTTAAAGCAGTTAGCCTGTTATCAGTTTACATAGTTTTAAGACAACAAGCACAAGTCAACCAATCACTATACACCACAATGTGGACATGCAGCAGTCTCTGCAACACATCACTCTACCCCTGCTCTAGCTGAATCACTCTCACATAGTTTCCTTCTACTTAGCCAAAGTAACAGGCCAGAGCCATGTTACTAGGCCTTCCCTTTATAAAGCCTTGCCTATCAATAACTCTACCTCTGCTCACATGCAACCTTCACTCCTCACAGGAGGCTCTGTTACTACCTGCACAACTCTGTGCATGTCCTGTTAAAGCTTGTTTCCCGCAGAAAGCACTCCCAGCAGAACTGCCCTGAGACATAGGAGCACATCTAAGCACCAAAGTTGTAGAGTAGCAGAGGTATTGACAAGCCACGGTAGTTCCTTCCCCTCAAGTCACTCACACATGATTCTTTCCCTGGAAATGAAGCATGAAAGTGTGGGAAACTGTTCACAGCTTGATGACTGCATTTCCTGCCAGCCAAAATACTGAGACTGTGTGACTATACAAATCTTTTTTACAAATCAGGCTGTTAGAAAACTTGGATCCAAAAGGAGGCATCTGTGTGTTTTCTGTGCTACGAGTAGTCACAACAGGTTGCCTGAAGTGGCTTGCTTCCCTAGCTAGGTGGCAAGAGTAGTTTATGAAAATGATTTATTAGATACTTGTACCTAAAAAAAGTTCATCAATTTACAAATTATATTTTTTTCTGCTTCTGAAATGTTCAAGGAGTGTCTCTTGGTCAAACTACAAAACTGTTACCCAACTCCCTGGGTGTGGAAAGCAGAATAGGAGAGTTGCAGTGCTGTACAGTTCCCAGGCTGGTTGCTGGAGCATGGCCATTTCTCTTTCAAATGTCAGGATGAGCCTCCCCATCCCTAGCTAAAAGGCAGTGATAACAGAGGTGTGTGACTGATATATTCCCCACTGGTCTTACAGGCAGCATTGCAATTGGCACAGTACCTGCTTGTCATGGTTTGACGCTGGCACAATGCCAGTGCACCCATGAAAATATATTTTTCTCAAATGAATGCCATGAGATGCAACCAGAAACAGAGCAGAACAGACTCAAGCTCAGAAATAAAAAAAAAACCCCAACTTTATTAACCTGCAACTATAACAGAAGGGATACACAGAATTCAAAATGAAAACCTTCCAAAACATTCCTCCCTCCCCCCACCCAGTTTCCACCCAAGCACAGTGAGACAAAACCTTAGATTCTCAGTCAAATTACCAGCCCTCAGATAATTCTCAGTTTGTTGCCACCCCTCAGATAATCAATTCTCAGTTTATCAAGGGAGAGAAGAGCCTCTCTTGTACCATAGTCTTCCCCAGGAAACACAGTTATGTGTCACATAGCACCGCCTGGAGAAAATCCGCCATCGTGACACCTTCCTTCCACATGCAGTGCCCTCACCACCCTTCATGGACCAAAACTGCTTATAGGGTTCCCCTTTTAAGGATGCTTTTTCAAGTACCACAGAATAACCATCTCTCATCTGGGAACAACGGTGTCCTGTCCCCTCCCTGCCATTTTCACTTCCCCTGGGGCTGAGGGTCTCAAGGGCAGAGATCTTCTTCCCTGAAGCTAGGGGGCACCACCACACCCTCCCCATCCTTCTCTGTTCTCTCCACTCCTGCACTTGACGTCACTGCAGCAGGTCACTCTCTTGGCTGAAGCCATTGCATCCCCCTAAATGCAGTCTCTGTGTTACAGGAAAAATTGGTTCAATCTATGGCTATGCAAGAAAAGTCCAGCCAAAGGCCACTCCATCATCTCCTCCCACCTAGCATTCTTCCTCATCTTCTTCTGACATCCTTCACTTGCTCAGACTTCCACCACACTTACCCATTTCCTTCTATTTCATGTCTGTCTCTCTTCTCATTCAAATCAAGGAGGATTAATGTTCTGCAAAGTCTTCATTATCCAGGAAAAGGGTTAAAATCTCAGGCTCTGCCCACCCAGAACTCTCACAGTGACCAGGCACCTTCTCGCCACACCTCCCCTTCTCCTTCCGCTGTGCTGCCAGCACATGACATCAAATTTCAAGGTGGCACGAGCACAGGCACCAGCTCTCTCTCTGTCTCTCCTGGGGGGGGGTGGGGGAGCTGCCCGATGCCTCTCAGTGCTCCTCCACCCTTCCATCCTGCAGGGGCCTTCACCTCCCTTCTCTGTCCAAGGCTTTACCTCACCTGGCCGCATGGCTTCCCCTGCCACACCCAGCCCACAGCCAGGCAGGGGAGCTCTGACCTCAACCAAGAGAAAGTTCTCTGCTTTTAATCCCCTGTGTTCTCAGAGGTATATGCATGTCTCCAGTGGCCACACCAGGTGCCAATATTCAAATCTGACCACTGATTGGTTTGACTACAACTTCCCAAAAAACTCACTTCCTTGTCAACTCAGGACACTGCTGTAGCATCAAAGAAAACCAAACCATACAACCCTAAAAAAGATAATTCAGCCAAATGGCTAGGTTTTGCATTAAATGCAGCTAAGGAGCAACCTTCCAATTAATTTCTGGTGCTTATAGCATGCACTACAAAATCCTTGGAGTACTCTGTAAACAACACAAATTAGGGTTAAGTTATCATCTCATTAAAATACATAGAACTGACATGGATGAATTCCCTTTACTGTTTTCATAATCCCAGCTTTTATGCTGATGCTGCACAAATTTTATAGAACTCAACAAATGTCAAGGCTAAAATCTAAGTTTTTAGACTTTTTTCCCCCTCACTTAGAACCAGATTTTGTCACAATACTGCATGTACTACAGATCTTAGCCAGATGAGTAGCTGGAATCAATTTTGTTGTAAGAACCACCTCTTTATTTGAATTAATTATTGGACTAATAAGTAATGTACTTATTATTAGAAGGGATGACAGGCACCAGAGCTTGGGGCAATTTGTCACTAACACCAATAGATGCTTTAGTCCCATTATCTATGAACATTTAAGCCAAATGTACCTGGGCAAAGCCAGGCTTTCACTGGGAAAACAGTAAAATGTAGGTTTTAGTCAAGTGGGTCCCTGTAAATACAGGTCTATGCTGGCAGTATATACTTCTCCAAATTCGGACTTATCTCAGGGCTAAAGAAAAATTGATTTACGATATCATCACCTAATTTTTTTTGTTGTCATCTTACTGCAAAAGTTCCATACCTTCTTGGGGACTTCTCATAGGCAGCTCCTCACAGAACTGACTACTTCCTCACACCACAGCCAACAAACTCCAGCCCTCTCCTCACCCAGCTAACCCACTCTTTTATAGCACTCATCCTTATTAGACACAGCTGTGGCCTGTTAAGGGCAGGCCTCTTCCTAATCTTTGGTAATTAGTACAGCTGCAACTCTTCAGGGGTGAGATTACCTTCTGCACTATCTTTACTTTCTTACATTCTATCCCCACACATTTTTAAAAAGCAAAATTCTTGAATGGCACTTTTTTTTTTGTGTGTAAGTTAACATTACTAGAAGGGCAAACATTTTCATTTAGAACTTGATAATGACAAAAAGCCTGATAGCTTGCTATGGAATGCCAGCCTGATCTCATGTGTATTTTGTTAATAAGTCAGTGTCAGGCTTTTCCCTACAAACTAGATCCTGTCACCTCAACAGCTCTCAATCCTCGCATCCCTTCTCAAGCTAAAGGTTTGGGGATTCTGTTCACACAGAATCACAGACTGATCACTTGGAAATTATTCCCATCCAGTGAATATCCCCCACTTTTCAAGCACAACTCCTTTGGGTGTATGCTAAGGCATGTTTTGAAATGTACCTTGCTTTTGAAGAAATCAGTGGCAAATTATTGATTAGGAAATTTGGGGATTAATTTCAATAATTGACACAGAATTTTTCTCCAGCATTGTATCATGAGTTTAACATTATTTCATGTGATGTTTATGATTAATACCAACATACAAAAGACTTTATATTATATTTGAAGTAAGGAAAGCCTGTGTTTAAGACCAGCAAAGAACAGGGACAACAGTTTTGTTTTACTTGTGTGGACAACTTCTGGTCTCCCTTTTAAACTGTCTTTATTTCAACCCAGGAGTTTTCCAGATTTTACTCTTTTGATTCTCACCCTGATTCTCCTGGTGGAGGAGTGAGAGAGAGGCTGTATGGGCTTGGCTGTTGGCTGGGGTTAAACTACAACACAGTTGAAATGCAAAGCTTCCGAGTTAGGGGTAAATCTAAACACTTGGGCTTGAGTAAAAAAACCTCACCACTCTGCATAACTAAAGAAACAAAGTGAAGGTAACCATTACCTTTGTCACAGCTGTTGGAGGGGGGGATTTTTTTTTTTTTAACCTTACTGTTTCTCTTCCACTGAGGTTTCCTGCTCCTGCCTCTGCAGCTGTAACTGTAAGAGTCATCAGGCACCAAGAAGAAAAGCCTGACTGCAGCTGTGCCCCCCCCCCCTCCCCGGAAGAATAGTTGGGTACATAACAGGCTTGCAGCCAGGGCACAGTGGCCTGCAGTTTGCATTTACCAGCTGGGGTGCTGGCTCTGTGCTCAGCTATTCCTCTCAGCTCTCTTTTTTATTTCCACTGCCTTTGTCCTGGTTTATAGAGGAGGGTGCTGTCACATTGCTTCACTTTTACTGAGAGGTTGCTTTCTAATTTGCATGTATGCGTATTTGCGCAAAGGCACAGTGTTCAGTTCAAAGCTATTTTCTCGCTTTCAAAGTAGTCCTTATGAGTAAGTTGTCCTAAGTCTGATGTGCACCAGGCTTTTACTTTTGTTCTTGATTGAGTACTGCTGACTGCTGCACTATATTCTTTTTAAAACTCCAGCTATTTTGGGAGAGGTGCATAATTGAATATGTTCAATAGTTTTCTTGTCAGGCATTCATGTACAACTTCCTTCATCTTGCACTCAGATGTTTGATATTCCACAGTAATTGGATTTGCTGCATCTGTGTTTACTTTTATGACCTACAGTAAATGCTGGGTTTTTAGCCAAGGACTGTTAAAGTTCTTGCTGAAGCCTACAGTGGCCTACCCTGCAGGTTTTCTGAGGCTTGCAATGTAAGTTTTCAAGCAATTCAGAACTCTTTCCACAAGAGTAAATAATGTACAAATTAGTATAGCCTGAACACTGCCATTAAGCAAAAGCTCTTCCCATACAACAGCAGCTATGGGTATGCAGTGTGATCCTGCTCTTTGGCCAGATGCACAGCAATTCACTTTAATATTATCACTGGGCCAAATATTCAAGTAGAGACAAGGAAGAAAAGCTTTTCTCACTCATATTGCTGTGAAGCCCATTCATAGGCAGAACTGGTCTTCCTGTTGAAAACAAAACGAGAAACCTGAAGATACAGTGCAGGAGAGATCTTCAAAACTTTCTGCAGGGTCAGCACCAATGTCCCATGGAACTTGGACCCAGGAAACTGATCCAGGACTGCAGAAAACAAACTCTGAAGAGGAGAGCTGTAGGACATCTGAAGACTATTCCCATCATCTCTGCCTGTAAAACCAAAATCCAGACAAACAACTTCCTTTATAAGCACAATTAGACATCTACAGTCAAGTGGAAGACTGTCCCTACTGGCATGGAGCATGCCATCCCACAGCTAGGAAACCAGGCTCTGTGCTTCTGCCAGCTCTGTTAGCTCCTTACTCAGGTCTTTACTTTGGAACCAATTTCCTTTCCCACTGAACAGATGTGGGAGAATCAAGGGATGAAGGCAGAAGAGGAGAGAGGCCAGGAGTAATCATAACTTAAAAGAAAGACCTTCAGGACATCATTAACAGACCACATATTTTAGTTTGTCTCTGATGTTTGCAATGGTGCTACTTAAGTTTCTCCTACAAGTCCCATCACATTTGTTTTCTTTCTTCTCAACAATATGTGCATGTTGTTTTAGGAGTTGTCTTTTCTGCTCAGGATCAATGGTAGCTCCTTTCAACCTTTTCTTTCTGTACTTAAAAAGCCCATTTGGGAGTTCTAAGCAGCTGAACTCAAAAAGTTGCTTTTAAAATCAAGAAGCAGAAGTGCAATCAGCTGCAGGGAGAGCTACTGAAATCTTCAAAATGTGGAAGCAGAAATGCTCCGGTACAGCCAGCTGGTTCCCAGTGTGTCCATGCAGGATGCATGTGGCAGGACCTGGGTGGCTAGTTCTGAGCAGGACTGACAACAGGTTTTTCCCAAACATATTTGCAGGGACAAGCGTTAGAAACTTGAAGAACCTCACTGTTCTTCAAACCCTCTGGTCTGCAGGTCTCAACACAGGATTCTCAAGTTTAATAAATAACAGAAAACTTGAGGAAAGCAAGTTTTGGACAGCCGGTAGAGGACAGTGAGCAGATGGCCAGCCATAGCCAGTGCTCCTCCTGACATGGAGAAAAAAATCTAGCACATAGTCCTGCTAGGAAACAAATTTAGGTCAACTGGAAGCAATGACACATTCATATTCTTTGGAGAAAAACCCAGAGAAAACAATTACTGGAGCTATTTTTACTTACAATAGTGAAAATCATCTTAGGCTGTGGTAAAGGAAGTAGCTAATTGTTCACATGGCTGGGAGATTTGGGTCTCCTCCATTCCAGTACTGTATGATGATTTGCTTTTATCATCCTAGCATGTTCTAAAGTAATATTAGACTGGTAGAGCAGCTCACGTGCTGTCCCAGACTGGATGCCCCTTGAGTAGCAATGCATCCCCCTCTGCCAAAGGAAAGCCTCAGCCTGCCTTGTGCATGACCACTGGTCCCACACAGGGAGACCCTTGAGAGGCCATGGAGGAACAGGAATGCAGAAGGAGCCCTCTGGTCATACCTTCTCTTTGATCCACTGAACCTTGGCCTGTCCATTTCACAAGGCTTTCTTTAACCTGTTGAGATGCTATAGAAGTGCTTTTTATTCAGACTATTTTACTCCGAGGCTCTCTTTCTTCTTTTTTCTGATGCAGGAAGATACCAACTGAAGTGAGATCCTCGAGGCCCTCCTCCTGTGTTCTTTTCTGGGCTACCTCTTCATCCTGTGTTTTTTGGTTCATACAAGGCAATGATCTTCCACCTTCAAAAGACAACTCAGATTCTCCTATGGTGTATAACAGTGACCTCTAACAGAACCACAGTATGTCACCACTGATGTACATATAAGAACATTCTTTCCCTACTTTTTCAATGAAATACTTCAATTCAGAGTATATTAACCAAGGCATTGCAAATTAGTGACTGCATGTGAGCTGGTGTGTGCTCAAAGAATTCAAAAATGTGCTGTAGAAAGCAGAATATTTTGAACTATATGATAAATGAAAATTAAGATGCATCACATTTTTATGGAGTACTTCTTCTTTTTCCACTCTGAAAATATGCATATTTTACAGTAGAATTTTCACAAGAATGAACTAGGAGAAAAAACCCACCTTTCAGAGCACATCAGAATTAGGTCATCTCAACATTGTTGGGATGTTTATTGAATTCATATTTTTCTACCATTTTTCAAATGACACAATAGAAGAATTTTTGTAAGAATGCTAACAATTCAGAGGTTGTGACAAAAGCCAAAAAGAGGGACAGTTTTAACAACTGCTACAATCCTTTGAATCCAAGACAACTGAACTAGGAAGCAATTTTAAGCACAGAAGCATTCCAGTTAGAACAAAAGTGGGTCAGGTGTTCAATGGAAAACCACAGATTAAAGGGAAAAGTTTTTTTCCACTCCGCAGTACGGCAATAAAATAACAAGCCCAAAGCTAGACGGTTTTGAGATACAGAAATAAAATTGACATTCTGTCAATATGGACTTAGGATTAGTTAGTAGAGTCCAGGGAATGCCCCAGAGAGGTTAAGTCCACCACAGTGGCCTCTGTGGGAATGATGGGGTCAGAGAAGATCCCCTAACCCTTCAAAAAGACCTGAGATGATGAAACTATAAATAGAGTGACTTTCCTATTGGGTCAACATGTCTTGCATCCAATTCCCCTGGCAGGAATTTTCAATAAGACCATTTGTGGCACCACCCTGCCAGGGGCCACGCACCATGACTGACACAGGAACAGTAACTCCGTCCACTAACACAGCAGCACTCGGGGATCACTCTTGTTTGTGCTGATACAATATCCCTGGGGAGACAAACACTATCAGTTCCTGCCTGAGAAAAGAAGTCTCGTAATGTTGTGGAGCCACTTTGAGCAACCTGATCTAGTGGATGGGCAGGGGGCTTGGAACTGGATGATATTTAAGGTCCCTTCCAATTCAAACCATTCTGCAATTCTATGATTCTATAATTAGGGCATACTCCTCCCCACCTGAAATAACAGTTACATTCTTCTGCCCTAACCTGCTTTCCTGCCTTTTTCATCTTGACAGCTTATTAGGAATTATACACTAAGACAGAATCTTACTTTGTCACTTTCCACATTTGAAGTGTGTGTGCCTGAGGAGTGCACTGAATGCAAGAAAAATGCGGCACTGTACTCACCTGGAAAGCATCAAGCACCTTCAGATTTTTCTGAAACGTGGAAAGATTTTTCAAGTGTAGGTGATAAGCAGAGATGTAAAATATCCAGCTGATATTACAAACTTAGAGTCATGTAAGACCAGTGGAAAAAAATTAGGATCCTGATTCTGCATTACACCCACCAAGTCTCTTGTGATGATCTCTCATCCAGCTTCTAAGGTGTGAATTATATGATCACTATGATGAGTCTGTCAGAAGTGGCAGAATGAAGACAGAAGTTTATTACATGCACAGCAGTACATAATAGCACACACTGCTAGCAGATTCTTACAGTTTACAGCCTGCTGATTTAGAACCTTTCCGTGTAAGAGTTACAGGTATTTTATGGTCAAGGTTAAGCATGGAGGAGATGGAACTAGTAATTATTTTTAACTCAATTTTACTTATGCATAAATTATGTAGAGAAAAAGACATTCAATCTGTCTGAGCACCATCTTGAAGAAGTGAGAGGAAAATCTCTTGAACACTCCTGTCATTGTTAGAATGTAGAAAACCATGCCAGATGGTAGCAAACAAGTTTATTTCTGTTCAGAAGGTCCCTGTCCTTTGGTTATTCTGTGCTCACAAAAGGGGTACAGTCCTAGTGGCTCACATGAGTGCACAGAAGTGATTTGTAGGCCAGAGCTCACCTGTAGGTATAAATGCTTCCTATTGAGTTCATCAGCAACTCAAAAAAGCCAATGAAAGTGCAAGACCATAAAAATTCCAAAGCTGGAACAGGAAGATGAGTACTTGCTCATCCTGAGTCCACATTGAAGCAGATACCCCCAAAGTATGTCCATCAATGACAGCTGAAACTGCCCAGTACCAGATTAATTGTGGTACTTCATACAGCCCAAAGCAGAGGTGCTGACCATGAGCTCAGGCTCTCCTGCAGGCACATTGTGGGGTGTGTTGTGGGCACACGTCAGTGTGCACCAAGTACCAAAACCTATGAGCAGAGACACAGCACACAGCCATGCTGTGACTGCTGTGGGAACACAGAGAAAATATTGTAGTTCTGATAATGACTTCCTTTCAGCCAGCAAGTGTGTGACAGCCAGTCAGCTCTGTCACCTTCTTGAGGACAGCAGGTGTCTCTCAGCTCGCAAGGGTAAATGCATACACAGAGCTGTCTTCATTGTTAGTCTGGAAGCTGCTGGCTTGGCTCAGTCTACTCAGAGCCAGTCTTTTATCCTCAAGGATAGCTCTCTGAGCTCATTCCAGGGCACTGGCTTGATTAATTTTTTTAAAGATAAAAAGCAGGGACAAATGGGCCAGAAAGAGGAGTAGCAAAGGGAGAAACCCAAGTGTGGGCACCAGAAAATACAAACTCAGGCCTTTCAATCTGTTGTGTGACCATATATTTCTAGCAGTGCTCCTGTGTTTTGCTGTGTGGAAGTGGCCCTGCAGTCTGAGAAGCCCTGCTGGTGCTGACATGCTCTGCCCCATTGGCCACAGACAGGCACCACTGTGGTGGTGCCATCGCTGTGCTCCGAGAGCTCTGCCACCAGCCCTGCTGAGGAACCCCTGTCCAACAGCCACATACTGCCAAACAGCCAAGCCACAGCAGAGCAAGGCATGGGAAGTGAGCCAGGGCTGAGACTTAACAAGGCACACACTTCAAGAAAATAAAGGAGGAAAAGGAAAAGGAGATAAGAGATTTGAGGAACAGAGAGTTAAATTTCAAGATTACATGGCAGTAGATCTCAAAAAGATGGGAATTAATATGCAGGTATTCTAACCAAACTAAGACTATGAGATGTATATGAACATTTGAATTGTAGTTGTCAAGAGAATTTTCATATCATTCTGCTTTTCTTCTGTGAGAAACTCTACTCTTTTCCTCTATCCTGCACCCTGTATACCACAGGCTGAAGCTGAAGGACAGCAGGTTTCCCTAGGAACGTCTAGTGTTGAACATTGTTCTCCACTGCATTTAGTAGAAGTGGAAGAGATAGGAAATTGCATAGGAGTATTTGGGGTTTATTGTGAATATTGGTATGTTTTTCAAAACCAGTTTTGGACAGAAACAAAAGCACAGTTGGGAAAACTCTGATGTCCTCCACTCTGTTCAGTTACTGACAGATGGATTGAGTTAATGCTGTTGCAAAAAAGTTTATAAGTTTGAGTGCTCTATGTGACATTTAGACAGAGGCCCTTTCTCAGCAGCACAAAGACTCAGCTGGCTCACCTGTCCAGGTGCCCAATGTTTGAGTAAGAGCAAGAGGCCAGCAAGAGTCAAGGACTCCAACTCCAGCACCAGCATCTCCTTTTAGTGACTGTGATCTTCCAGAGAGAACACTTATTACTGGATGGTCATGGCCAGCTGGAAGGGTGCAGAATTTCAAGAAGTTTTGCCTATTTCTGTCGATGGTAATTTGAGTTCTCTTCCTCCACTTAAAAATGTATAGATTTTATATTCTGTATTTGTATGTCAGTTTGAAAGTCTCTCTGTAGAAAGTACTGTTGAGTTTGAATTATAATGACAATGGTTTCAACACAGAGTTTATTAGCAGTGTACTTTTGTAAGCTGTTCAGTATAAACAAAGTCCACAACAGTCTGGGGAAACTGAAAGTACAGCTAGGCATTATCTGGGCCCAAGGCAAGGTCCAGTTGTTCCAGCTATTGCTGGCTAGCACTCCATATGCAGTGCTTAAGGTTCAGCACACCTTTCTACAGCTCCATGTTTAACTTGATACCTGTTTTCTCTTTGCTCAATGAAGCCTGGCAACAGAAATTTGTTTCTTCTTAGCATAACACACACTTGTGGAATTTACACTGTACTGACAGTGTAGATTCCTATGGAGCATCATGCTCTGTAAATCCTACAGCATTACGCAGTACTATTAAAAATAAGGGAAGTTAAAAGCTCAATTTTTTTCTCACTAGAATATTAAATATAATTTCTTTGTATAACAACCAACATGTGAGCATTAAGAACCTATTGTAACAAACAGTCAATAGTCTCTGCTGGAAATTATTGACAGACAACCTCATTCATCTCACCATTACAGCAAAGGAAGCAGCAGATCTCACAAGGACCAGAACTTCACAAAGTATGTGTATGTTGTATGTTCTTACAAAGGGTGGACATGGCAGGAGAAGCCATAATTGTGTACAGGTTCAAAGTACAGAGTCTGAATACCAGCTTACCTGAAGTTCTAACATATTAATGTGAAGTTAACCTCATCCCTTTTTCAGCATAATTCACAGTATTTTAATGTAAATTTAATCAGAAATACAACTAGACATTATGATGCTTTGCTCTGAATTATTCAAATATTCCCAAACTTTCCATCTCCTTAGGAGTCAGCAATGTGCCTTTCTCCCCTTACTCATGACATGAGTACAGCTCACAGGTACATGGGAGACTGGGTGCTGGGAAGGAGCAGCTAGCCAAACCCATGAACCACTCTCTCCTAAAGCTTCCTTCTTCAATGCTCTGTTCTTTTTTAACAAGCAATAGAATCTGCCCTTAGATGTGACAGGAGCACATAGACATCTGAGGACTCACAAAAGCCAGAATAAATGAATTTTTCTATTGTCATTCTGTCTTGTTTGCAGAATTTGATAATTTCAATAGCCCTGGCAAAGTCAGAGCTGGTAGGTAAAGCAGTTGCTATGCAAACTGCATTACTGCCCCAGCTTCAAAATGCTTTGCATCAGTCATCACCAGGTATCTCTTAATTCATGCAAACATAAAAGTTAGGAAAAATGCTCAAAGCAGCAGGAAGTAGGAAAAGCAAACACATGCATGAGAACTAAAATAAAGCACACAGTCAATGAACCAAAAGTTTTGTAACTTTTTCCCTTCATTTATAGTTCTTCAAGATTCTTCAAACCTTCTACCAAATGTAGTCAGGTAAATTACTATGAGACCAGCAAGCTCACCTCTTCCACGTTGTCAGAAGCTCTGAAGCAGAAAGGAATAATTGTTCTCTTATCTGTTGTAGCTGAAGGTTATTTTAACAACTGTGTATTTCTTGCTCACCATAAAAAATGACTCTCAAGTGTCTAAAAAAAGCAGCTGTTCAATATTCAGGAATATTCAGGCATACTGTAAATCTACTCTCCCTATTAAAATATGACACCCTCTGTGCAGATATGTTTTGATTTATGGATCTCATTGTCTAAAATTCATCCCTTCTTAAATTTAATATTTGCATGTTTCTACATGAATTGTTTATAAATCAGAGAGGCAACAAGAATTAGGATATCTTTTGCAGTCCTATAGCTCCTTCAAAATATATTCTGCAAAGCATATTTACCTTTCAATCGGCAATGTTTCCCTAAAACATATTCGAGAATAGAGAGCGAGACCAAGCAGATCTGTTAAAGACAAATATTCTGAGAGAGGGCTAAATTGATTACAACAGAAACATTCAGCCAAGTAAGTTCAGTAAGATTTTTGGATTTTCTGTTAGTAACAGCCAATAGCTAAAAATAAGCCATGACATTTCTAGAAATTAGAACAAATTGAGAGGATATAATGATAAACTTACTAAAATGCAAACTTTTCATTTAGAGCTTTGGGAAGTGAGCTGCAGTTTACTAAAGCACACAAATCTGTATTGAAGTTCTTGAAACAATCTTAAACATAAACAATGGTTTAAGATTGTCACATTTATTTTCAGCATTGCAATGAAAGCTACAATACTATACAGACATTCAAATATATATCATTTGCCTAAAGAGAGTGTATAACATTATTTCAGCTACTTTTCAGCTCCCCAGATACTCAAACGCTGCACATGCACATACAGATTAAAGTAAAAGCCTCTGCAGCAACTGGCTTTCAGAATAAAATATTTTCGATTTCTTAATATCCTACCTTCAAAGTTGTCTTCTAGGAGACCCATATGCTCAAGTGCCTTCACAAATCCAACTATTATCACCAGTACAACAATCATTTCAAGTCCCTCCAAGTTCATCTTGAAAAATTATTTGTGTAAAAGCATCTTTTCTTAGGGAGAGTCCTGACTTCAGAGTTAGACTTTAATTAAAAAGCCCTCCTAGTCCAAGACATGCCACACAACCAGATAAATACAATGCTAAAGAAGCCCAGAATATTCGCGCCATAAAACATTTCCATTGACAGCCAGAGGAACAGAGGAATGTAAGGAGTCAAATCTTACCATGTCTGCATCACTTGCCTGCATGGATACAGATGTTTTAGTCTCTAAGGCAACAGAATATACAGTAACCACTTTGTTTAGCATTTCCTCTCTGTCACAGCCGAAATCCACCAGATCTGATTGATACCTAGTAAAATTTTTCACGCTGAATTACAGTTTTAGAGGGCTCTTATACTTTAACGACACAGAGGAAAAAGTCCAAAACACTCTCTTTGCCTGATAGTGAAGTTTAGAAAACTCAAAGCAAAATTGTTTCATTAAAAAGATGCCCCACTTCTGTATTTCACTATTGACTGGAATACAGTTACAAAAGGTTAGCTATTTGTTCAAGTAGCTTGTTTTCCCACACTGCAAATACATTAACAGGAACCTAGTAGAATCTGAAATACTATAAGAAGCAGCTTGTTAGAAGGAAATCAGATTAAGTCTGAGGGGTCTGTGGGCAGCAAAAGCCTTTTCCTCATGCTGCACAGCACCGGGGGCTTGTGCAGGCATTTAACACCTGCCCTTGGTGCAGGTCAGCTGCTGGTCCCGCGGCTGTCCCAGGCGAGGAAAGCCAACAAGTGTGCCCATGGTCAGCACTGCAGGCAGCTGACTCCCCTGGCTTAGGAGACACTTCCACAAGCACCCAGAAACACTGAAACTGCTTCCAAGTCCTTGCACATGACAGTTAGTAACCAATTCTCTGAAGGACCTTATTCGGAGCAACCTAATAGCTGCCATTAGCAAGCACTTGTCTGTCCTTCCTACTTACATTCCCTTAGCTCTCCAGATTTGCAGCCAGGCGTGCATATAATTACAAAAAAAAAAAAATCTGCACACAACATCAAGTACCACACTCATCATTCTTTTAGCTCATTTTGGGACAATCTAACCTGGGAAGATATAGATAGATAGATAGATAGATAGATAGATAGATAGATAGATAGATAGACAGATAGATGTGTGTAAAAGTAAAACCTTACATTACTATTGTACTTATTAAGCTACTGCATTAATAATACTCCTCTGAAAGCCTGAAATCCAGCTTGCTGTTTCAGTTACTGGTTTTTAACCATTTGGGTACTTCTATCTTCAGCTAATGCTTTATGTTGCTGTCTCCCAGGACACTCTTGTCCAGCCACATTAAGCACTGATATGCTGTGAGTCTGAGGCTGTCTCTGTAACGAGAGGGGACTCTCCTGAGCTGCACAGTAGACCGTGTGTTGCTGTTCACAGCAGGATCAGTCCCACAGATTCTTTTGAAAGATTCTTTTGAAAGCTGTAAATGCTTTTCTTAATGACTTCACTAAAGCTTTGCTGTGTAGCAAGGTGTCCCTAAAGGCCTGAGCGAAGCTGTTTTCTGTATGAGTATTCCAATATACTAATACTTATTAATATTTTAGAAGTATTAATTCCTTAGCAATGTAATTAGCATCACTGACATCCACAGCTTTTCTCATCCAAAATAAATCTTATACTTCCCATTTTTGAACTTCACTTGAGCATCTCACAGCCCTTACTGAAATTCTCAGTGAGACTAAACACTTCTGAGAGTAGGTTAAGAATTTACTGAAATATCAAATCCAATTACCATGGAAAT
Organism: Agelaius tricolor; assembly: GCF_023055355.1. NCBI lineage: Eukaryota > Metazoa > Chordata > Aves > Passeriformes > Icteridae > Agelaius > Agelaius tricolor. Next base: position 616,069 of record NW_027269278.1, on the reverse strand, counting down.
CAAACCACCTTTGGAACAGTCCAGACATAAGTTATTATAATTTAGAGCAATAAACAATGGTTGAGTACAGAAAGCAAAAGAAAGAAACACTACCTGATGGAAATGGACTGGGACAGAGGGTAAAAAGAAGAAAGTAATTTAATCTTATTTTTGGTCAGGTTTAAAATCTCTGCTCCTACAAAAAATGAAATTAGCTCAGTGATGCCAATTAGCATTGAAATTTACTTTTATTTCTGTCTGGGAAAGGGGTTTTCTCACAATTCACTTTTACCTCTTTTCTGGTTTGCTGCTGCTCTCAGCCGATCTACCAACATAACCAATTAATAAATACATTATTTCTTTTTCTTGTTAAAAGATCTATTTTGTAGAAAACAAAACTGTTCCAGAGAAATGGATTTTTTTTCTTTTTTTTTTTTAAGGAAAGCTGCATTCCAGAGCAGCCCAGCTCTTTGACATGCCAAGGCATCCTCCCTTCCTCAGAAGGATGAAGCACCTTTCCTATGAGGAAAGGCTGAGAGAATTAGGATTGTCCATCCTACAAAAGAGAAGGCTTCAGGCACCTAGTTGTGCCTGAAGGGAATTTACACAAAAGATGGGGCAAGACTATTTATGAGAGCCTGGAGTTAGAGGACAAAGGGGGAATGGGTCAAATTGAGAGTAGGTTTAGATTAGGTATTAGGAAAAAAATCTTCCTTGGGAGGTGGGCAGCCCCTGGCACAGGGTGCCCAGAGCAGCTGGGGCTGCCCCTGGATCCCTGGCAGTGCCCAAGGCCAGGCTGGACACTGCGACTTGGAGCAGCCTGGGACAGTGGGAGGTGGCCCTGCCATGGCAAGGAGTCTGGAACTACATGCCCTTTAAAGTCCCCTTCCAACCCAAACCATTCTATAATTCTGTGACTCTCCCTGCTTGGATTCAAGAGGTAAAGTCCAAGTTTTGCCTTATCCCAAGTGGAGCAGAGACATGCCCTTGCTCTGCACACCACTCCAGTCAGGGGACCTCTCCCACCCCTGGAAAGCAGAGAGGGTCTTCCACAGATTTTGCCTTCCCCTTATGACACTTCTGTTACTGAGTTATTGGTTGCTCTTCACCCTAATTCCTGGAGGCTACATGAGGTTTCCTCTTTTTTTTCAGGCAAACAAGAACAATTTTTTAAACCTAGAGCACTTTCCAGCTGTTCTCTGAACAGCCTAGTCCACCAGTAACAGTGTCTTTGGAGAGAGACAGAGGGAGAGAGAGAGAAAAGAGAACCTACTCCAATAAACTCCAATCAAAATTAATTTAGCTTGGCCAAGCCAACAGAACAAAGCTGCAGGCTGTGTGTTTCCTGCTCGTAACCTTCTCACAGCAATAGATCATATTTTATAACAAACTCTCAATATAATTTTCAGTTGTTCTTTTTTTGAGCCTAAGCAATCCACCGTGCAGGAAACTAATCCTGTCAACAAAGAAATGCAGGAGTGTTCTAGGAGGAGAGTATCCACCTACCACTATCCAATTCAGCCATACACATGCAGAGCAGTAGGGGTACTGCTGCCTGTATTCCTCCTCTCTATACAAGGAGGAAGGCTGGGAGCTCAGCATACTCTGGCTCTGGATAAAGTTTGAACTGCTGCAGAACTGGGCATCAAGATGCTTCTGGCAGGTAATGTGTTGGGCAGAACTCTGGGGACCACACAGATAAATGGCTCATGCCAGGGCCATCACCTCACTTGTGAGCAACACCTCCCTTCTGCTCCCAGAAAACAAGGAGAGATCTCAAAGTGAATTCACACATGCATCAGAAAGTAGGTGTCTTTGTTTGGAAAGACAAGTGTCTGCTAAGGAAGGCAGGAACCTCCCCTGAAATGGAAAATGTAAACCAACCCCCCCCCCCCCCATCCCCCGTGTTCCAAATTGCTATAAATTTTAAATTAAGGGGCTCTCAGGCAAAAAATATGGAAGCAGGAATAAAAGTTCTTTATTAGGGAAGAAAATAAAAAGATAAAATAAACAATACAGTAAACCAAAACAACACTGACAGAGTCAGAACATGACCTGACACCTTGTTGGTCAGGATACTGGTAGCAGTCTGTCACTATAGGACATGAAATAAAACTACGCAGACATTGGAATCTCCAAGGTAAAAAGAAGGCAGTTTAACTTCTGACCCCAACATTTATAGATTTTCAAAAGTGACAGTGGATTGGAGGATGACAGTGCCACCTCTCCAATGACACTGGACAAACGAACAGTTCATCAAATTTCTCCTCCTCCAGAAAAGAATGTAAACCAATAATTATTTAGAGAAAAGCACATGAGAAAGTTTGTTACAAGAATGTAAACATCAGAAGGCTTAGAAGAACTTAGTAGAACAGGGTGACAGCAGTCCAATTAGAAATGTGGCTGCAGTCCTCCTGGAGTGTCAGGTGTGGTTCTGTTGGAGCAAGGATCCTGTAGAAAGGTGTAGTCCTCCTCTGAAGATCCAGTGGAAGAAGCAGCTGCTCCTCTGGGAAACCCAGTGGAGAAGCCATGCTGGTGTTCCAGAATCTCCAGATTATATCCAGTTAGGAATACTTGGCTCCTCCCTCTGGGCTCACATCTCCCAGTGGGCTGCTGTAGCTCCTATCAATTATGCAGTGACATTCAATAGCTGTTATCAGCAGATGCCCCACCAGAGGGAGGAGTGGTTCTGGGAGAGATAAGGAAAACTGCCCACTGAACAGAAGACAACTGCCATACAGATGGCAAATAGAATACAATTTGCTTGTCAATCCAGGACAAGGAATCATGATAGCAACAGGAAAAGCACCAAGCAGTATCTATTTGCTAGTTAAATTTTCCTGTACAGCTACCCTTAAGACTGCATCTAAGATTTGGCCCCACAGTGTCCGTTCACAGTGCAGATTAATTGTTCCTCTCATTCCTATCTGTCATTTTGCCCCTACACAAACCTCATGGGTTTTTATCTTTTTCTTTAAACCTTGGAAACTGGACCAAGCCCAAAGAGGAGAAGATGACCCATTGGGTACCACAGCAGCACTCTGACAAGGGCAGCAACTGACAGCAAAGCCTCTGAGATTGCTCTGCTCTGATCAAGCCAAACCATTCCTAAGGATAGAATTACCTTCAACAACAACTGGAAAAAAGAAGATCACTGCAGACACCCCCAGCATTCACAGGGATCCACCAGGAATGGAAGCAGCACAGCCAGATTGCAGACCTTCCCTCTGCTCCCTTCACTGCACATCTTTGGTGTGAAAGGACAGTGCCAGCTGCCATGGGAGACTTTTTGAAAGTCAGGGTATTACACAACTGAACAGCTAAATCAGGATAGGGATTCCCAAGCTAGTCCATGTGCTTCTGGTCTTCAGTTCTTAGATTTCTTTGCCCCATCTAGACAGTAACCAGGCTCTCAGCTGAGTTTTGTTGCAGCAGACACCGGCTGATACATCATTTTATTAATAGCATGATTACAGTATAAATATTTTATTCCATGTTGTGTGTAGGAGGCTTCATTATGCCTTGGGTTCTTCATGTGCACATCCTTTTTAAATACAGCTCTGTTAAGCCAAATGTGTCAGTTCCAGTTTTCTTTGAATATTTTCTTTAATGTTCTCAGTATTTTCTCAATTGCTGATAAAGAATTAATTCTGGGCCAAATTTATTCCGTGAATAAAATTCACACAAAACAATATAATTCTTCTCTAATGGGGTCATACAAAATGATGCAGTAAGAATTTAATTAAAAATTGAATTCTAAACCCTGATGAAATCTTACATGGTGCAGAGTTCTGAGGCAGATACTGGGGCAGATACTCACTATTTATGGACAGCATTTTCAAATGCATTCCCTTTTAACTTCTCTTCTAAATCATCATCATCTTTTCTGCACCCAGTGGAAGGATCGTATGAACTGAATACCAGTTTCAGCTTCAGTGGATCTATAGGAAGTTATTTTTTGTATGTTTTTTATATTGCAGCTTCTTTCCATAATGCTGCTTATAACTTTGGGTACTTTAGATGTGTATTTTAAAGGCTTTATTTTTATTTGGCAGTATTCATACTTACATCTAAAAACCTTTGAGAGAGGCATTCATACATTTCAAACAGAAATGCTGAAATACAAGTCTGCTTTTCATGGCAATGAGATGTGATGGACGGTATTTTCACATTCAACCCCTCTGTCACTAGTAGCTCCAGAGCTCCTTAAAATACACCATGCAACCTTATTACACTACAGCATATTCATTACAGTGCAGTATGCCTGGTTCAAAATGATGCTTACTGTCCTTGGAGGCAATGAATAAATTGTTCAAGGAGTGTGGAAATTGGTCTTTGTGCAAAACTCTTCAAGCCAAGGCTGATGAGGGATCTAAGGAATGTGGAGGGGGAACACAGCCAGGTACCTAAGGCATGAGCTCAGTGCATGACATTTAAAAAGGCACAGAAGTATCACATGTCATGACAGAGTCAATGGTACACAGATGTATTAGAGGCTGGTAACTGTTGGAGAGGAAAAGAATCTGCTCAACCATTATTTGGAAACCAAACTGATTTCAAAAGCCAAAAATGGTATCAAAAGGCTTCAAAGGAACAACCCTAAAGTGTAAAACTTCTGTGGTGAATGTCGTGATCTGAAGCAAATGCTGGATGTAAGCTGAGTTCTAAAACTAGTAGCCAGAAAGTGTTCAAAAGTGGATGTAAATGTATATTGACATTGTTATGTCTAGGATGTCCAAACAGACAGGTGAGCATGACCAAAGCCATTGCTATCTTTCAGGAGAAAAAAGTAAGAGACAGACATGCAGCACATGTGAATCCAGTTACACGTTTTGCTGACCTCAACTATCAGCTTCACTCACTTTAGAAGGGAGGCACTCACTAGCCTGGGAAATGGTCCCTTGATATGCCATGCTCAAAAGGGTAGTGGTCATACAGCTGTAAAGAACATGTGAATTCTTAGTTGATGAAAACCATCCTAACATCAATGAACAGAAGGGGAAATAGAAGAGAAAAGGGAAAAGATAAAGGAGAAAATGGGAAAGAAAAAAGGAAATGGGAAAAGCCAAGCATAAGAAGTTTCTCAGCATTCATATAACATTTAGCTGGCAGATCTGAATACTAATCGAAACAAAACCAAATGCACAAAATCCAGAGTAGTGCAGAACTAATCAATGTTATGAGGATGGGCAGTAGCTTTTGCTGTGTCTAACTGAAATATGAAAAAAATTGTATTTGGATAGTAGGAGTTTTAAAATTCCCAAGTGACTGCAACATAACATGCCTTGTTATGTTGCAGTATACAGTATACATTTTCTGTATACTGATCTTCAATATCTGCAATTTGCATTATAATAGCACTGATCTGAAGAGATACCACAACATGGGTGTACAGAAATATTGCTTACAGAAAGATTTTTGTTACTGGTACATACAGAGGAATCATAGATGAGGACAAGAGAATCCTTCATAGTATGGATTTCTAAAGAAGCCACAGTTTGATTTACAGAGATAACACTAGGATTTGACAGGATGTGAATGTAATCGTTCCTGGAGATAATGGGAGAAGAAAAAAGAGAAAGAAAATTTCAAAGGAAATAATTTTCAACTCTGATACAATAAACATGCCACTGTCTGAATGGAGCCCACTCATTCCAGTGCTTGGAGCTTGCAAGGGAAGCCCTCTTGCTGCTAGCAGCAGTGCCACAGAGCATGGGTTAGGTGGGAAGCACAGCATGCCAGTCCAGCATTTTACTGACTTCTAGCAAGGTCCTGCTGTCAGTTGATTAATAAAAGATAACCAGCTCTGAATGATCCACAAAGTAAGGTTTTCAGAGTATGACCTGTTAACTTCGCCCTATTCAAGTGAAGGTACTATAAGTTTTATATCTGAAAATTATTATAACTAGACAACCCATCTAAATGATCAATGAAAAAATAGTATAAAAAGTCTTATTACCCTCCAAAATGTCAGTAACATGTCAGTAACATGAATATTTCATATTGTCCCCACTCAGTTCTAGTTAAAGGACAGACCAGAGAAACAGCAGCCTGCATAATAGTTCCCAGTGCACATATTTGTTCTGTAACATTCACAGCTGACATGAAGATCTCATTGTGTCTCACAACCATGCAATCTACAATTACAGTATCCATTCCATTTTCATTTTGATCTACACAGAGCAGTAGACCTCAAAAAAAAAAAATTCTCTGAGTCAACAGGCTGGGACAGCTTGAAGAAGGATTACTTTGTTCACATACATTCCCAAACAGCACAGTTCAAACAGACCAATCCAGACTTACATGCGAGAAAACAACATGAAAATCTGGGGTTACAACTTCAACCTTAATAAAACTCTCTCACTGCGGCATGCAAATAAATAATGGTTCCCTGAAAAATGTTACAGTACTTAGAATTAAAATAACTATTTATAGCATGATGAATAATTTATTTAACTGTACTTTTCTCCTAGTCCTTAAATAATTGAAAGACATTTATTTTAACCTGATAATTTAATTTTAAAAGGTTGCACTGACAAAGGGAAAAACATAATATCTGTTGTCTTTCTTATTACAAAGTACTGTTTTGTCTGTTCATTGAGTCTTGCCCTCCAAGCCCAGCATTCCCTTCCACAGCTACTTTACAATGCAACAGATTTCAGCATTGTTTAAAACAGCATGACTGAGAGCAAGGCTGAGCAGACTGGAAAAGATGGGGTTTGCACACTTTTCATTGACCTTTTAAATAGAAGAAAGGTCAAAATCCAACATCCACATGGTGAACTTCTGCTCCTACTATGGAAGCAAGTACCTGGATCCCAACTATCAGTTGGAGTCAGGTGAGCTTTTATAATGAAGTCCTCACATCAGTCGCCCAGCAGTTTTTTTTTTTTTTTACAGAATGACATTTGGGTGAAAAATATTTGAATGAATTTTTTTTTTCCATTTGCCAAAAGACAGTAAATTTATTAATGGTGGTTTAATAATCATCACAAGAAGAGGCTCTCCATGCTGGGTGGCAGGCTGCAATTCCAACTGAAATATTCCTCTCTGGGAAATACCCGGGTTTCCCAGATTTCTAACCCCAGTGGCTGCCCGATGCACTGAGGTGAATTAGATTCCACAGCACAGAACGATTCTGCGTCAATTCCCTGGGTGGGAATGTGACAAATGGTCCCACACACAGCCTCTCCTCTCTCCAGGGGACACTCCCCTCTCTACTCTACAGGCGACACAATAAAGGCAGCAACTTGATGCCGTTGTTTGTGCCCGTATTTTCTACCTTCAGCCTAAAAGGCTCTTATCCCCACCTAGTGGCACTGGTGCCTTGTCAGGTGGCAAAAGCAGAGCGCCGCAGCCAGGCTGCGCTGCGCTGTCTCCCACCTCCGTTCCATGCGCTGTGCCAGCAGCAGGCCGGCGGTGTCCAGCGCTGCCGGGCAGTGCAGATCCAGCGGGAACACCGCACATTCCCGGGGTGCCGGGGAAAGGACGAGCTCAGCGCGCTCTGCAGCTCTCAGCGCTCCACCCGCACCGGCCCGGGCTGCTGGGGCTCCCAGCCCGTGCCCTGGGGATGGATTAATGCCGGGAGCCGGTGGGATCCTGCTGCCACCTGCTGTCACCGTGTCACACACACACGAGCGCCACACGCTGTGCCCTGGCAGCCCACAACTGCAGGTAAAGAGAATTGCGTGAAGAAAGAAAAGAATGGCGATCACTGTACGAGTTTAGGTTAGATTATGAGGAATTCTCCTCCTTTCCTGCTGCATAAATAAACCAAATTTGTGCTTTACTGAGTTTTCACATTAGCATTCAAAATTTCAAAGGGACTTTTTGGGCAACCCTACATTAACATTATTTTGCTGCACAAATAAACTTGTGTCTTTGTAAGCACAGTCTTTGAAAAACCTTGCCTTTCTTCCTACAGAAACTTGTACTTGTGGCCCAATCCTCAACACTCATACACCAGTGTGCCTCAGTGGCTGCCAACAGAGAGAAGTGAGATGGGCTGAGCATAGTCACAACAGGCAGAAGCCAGAGAATGGGATAGGGAAGCCAGAGCCAAAGAATCAGCAGGAAGGGCATCCAAGGACTCTCTCTTTTAGCTGTTGTTTTATTCCTTTTCCTAGTCCCTAGCCAATGTAAAGCCAGATAACAGCAGGAAAGAGCTAAAAGTTGGAGTTTGGCCCTCACACAGCTCTGCCACCAAGCAGGAGCAGCCAACGCTGGCTGGCCTGTGGCTCAGAGAGATGCCAGCAAAGAGCATCCTTTAAGGCTTGTTTCACACCATAGCCTTGCCAGGCTTAAAGTCTAAGCATTTGAAACTTTCATTTAAATGAAATTAATGCACGTCAAAACCTGCAAATATAGGCATAAGCATTCTATCTTATTTGCAGTACTGAATTTCTGCCCTTAAAAGTAACAATGGGCTGCTGAGAGATGATAAGAATCATCTCTCACAGTGCCTGCCACAGCCACAGGACTGCACCAGGAAGAAATGGCTTTATGGAAAAGCACATCTGAGATTCTGTCATGGGAAACCTGGTCTGACTGTGTGTGAGGGGTGTGTAGGAGCAAGGCACCCGTGGGCTCACTGGAGCCACTGTTGTGAAGGGGCCTCAGTACCAGCAGTAAAAGTCTTGGCATTGGAAGTGCGACAGCCAGAGAGTCTCATTATTCAGACTGAGAAATTTCCTTAACAGGCTTTTGTTCCCCCAGTGTACACAGCTCACTTGTCCTCTCCTTGTCCAGCTCTAAAAGATCCTCACAAAGAGGAAAAATTGGAAAAATATACCACTAGAATAGGTTTTATGGCTCCTATCCAAGCTGATGGGACTCGGCTGCTCTAGATTGTCAGGTCAACATCAGAGTGTTTTACACTCCAACCACGGTTTCCCTACACCTGTCTTATTCCAGGTGGTGAAAAGAACAGAGACTGACTTCCTTCCTTCTCTAGGGCTAGAAAGACAGCTGGTAGTGGTGCCTTGTTTCTTTTTGTGTCCCACAGCATGCCCAGCCATATCACAAGGCCTTGCAACCAGAAGACAGATTCCCTGACAGCTGTTCTTTGGGTGCTTATTTCCCTATACTTCTGCCATAAAGTACCTCAGGCTCCCTTGGGTTTCACCTGCAGTTCTATCCATTTATTTCCCCAGAGAAGGAGGGTGTTACAGTGATCAGTAATTTCCAGGCAAATGTCCTTTCTTTTGCAGGGTCTCTGCAGATTTCTCCTGTTGTAATGATATTAGGAAGCATCCCAGACACCCCCTGGTTCCCAGCAATATTAGAAGTGCTCCTCCTCTACCAGAGATACAAACCAGCCCTGCTGCAAGAAAGATCACTGCATGTGATCAAGAATGGGTGAGCACTCTTCAGCTAAATTGAGGTCTCCGTGGCTCATGCGGGAGCAAGAAGTGAAGTGGTTTTGTCTGAGTTCATTGATCCTAAGGACTGGCTGGGCTGGGTACAGGCTCTTGGAGTTATCATCTCTAAAGAGCTACTTCCCTTGGAGAAGGGGAGAACCCTTGCAGAAAATCTTCTCCCTTTCAGAAAGAAAAACATTAGTAGTACACTAAAAGCATATTTTTCTTTATGGATCGAATACATTATCTGAATCTGCTGGACTGAATCATGGATTGCTAAGTGTTCTTGGCATTCCCATCTGTGGGTATAGCTCCATGCTTGAATTGCAGTGTTTTGCACTGTCAAGTATGGCTGTGGGGGCTGGAGTGGGGCATTAGTCACAGTGGGAAAATAGCACTCTACAATGTGATCATGTCTTGCCCATTTTGTGGAACATGCATTGAGCTACATTGCTACTTTTCAGTGGAAGGCCTCCAAACCAAGCTGCCTTACACTATGCAGAGCCTTTTGCATAACTCAAATCAAATTTGAAATGCAAATACCTTAAATAGGATTTATATAAAATAGTAGCATAGGTATTTGCAAATTGAATATCTCTGAAACAGGAAGAGCTAAATATAGAGATCTGGAAACAGCTTTTAAACTTAAAATTCTCTTTCAGGTGCTAGGCATAGATTAATACCCCTCCATATCAGTAACACATTTTATGCAAAACCAGTGATTTGATAACACTCATTAAGAAGAACTGTCATTTCACATTAAGACTGAGGTAGTCAAAACAACCATTATGTTCACTTCTCCTAAATTATTCTGCAAGATCTGTGGGAGCAGGGCTAGGCCTATGCTGATTCTGGATCAATATTTACGTGATGAGAAAAGAACCTGTGACATCCGAGGGAAAAAACAAGATGACCCATTTTTGAAGCATTAGAGACGTGCTTGGCTAAAGCAAATGCAGTAGAATCATTCCCAGTGGCAGTCAATGAAATTCAGGGCTAGTGCTCCCTACTTTGAGCAGGCTAGTGCACAGAAGCACATGTAGAAATCTTCTCAAAACCAGTTTAAACCTAGTTTAATGCCCTTTCACTCATCTGGCAAGTCCTAGACCAAAGATACTTATTCGCTTCTTTGTCAGAGAGACCCCATCAGCCCTGAGCAGATCAGGCTTGGCAGAGCGAGTCCCATGGTCCGAGTACCAACCCTGACTATGACACGATTGCTCTAACCATTTGTTGACCTACCAGATTTGTCTGGCCATTTCACATTAGCTGTAGTCATGCAGAGATGATACTCATTTATGACTGTATTTCACACAGACATGGATCAGCTGAGATGGATAAAAACCTTCCATTACAGATGATGCAGAAGGGAAACACCTGTCAGCATGACTTTATGAAAGGCAGGTCCTGCTAGACCAAACTTATCTCCTCCTGTGACATGGGGACCCACTCAGTGAATGAGGAAACGGCTGAGGATATTGTCTGTCTGGACTCACTCAGTCTCCTGTCCCAAATAACAAGTGACTGGACAAGAGGAAATGGACTCAAGTTGTACCAGAGAAGGCTTAGATTGGGAAAAATTTCTCCACTGAAAGGATAGTCAGGCATTAGAACCAGCTGAGCAGGGCAGGGGCGGAGTCACAATCCCTGGAGGGAATTAAAAGAGGCGTGAATGTGGCACTTAGGGACTGGGTTCACTAATTGCCTTGGCAGTGCTGGCAGAATGGCTGGACTTGATGATCTTAAAGTTCTTTTACAATCTAAATGACTTTATGATTCTATCTAACCACACAGGATGAATCCTACCTGGGGTTTTCCAAAGCACTCTATGTAATGACAGTGAGTCTGTGATCCTCCTTTGTGAACTGCCCTGTGGACAGCCAGACTGGAATGAGGAGTGTTGCCAAAATAATTCTGTAATGCTGTGAATGATTCTACAAGCTACACACATACCAAGCTAAGTTAATTTGTGCTGTACCTGACCTATAGTTGAGGAATTATGATTACTGGACTGGGAATAGCTTTTTATTAGATCTATAAAATGCTGTTTCTTAAACAGTGCAGTGAGTTCCTCTGACTTGAGTTTTCTTTCCTCTAAAAGGTTTTCTTTCTAACTGGAGTTATTGATCACTTTGACTTTAGACAGGAAATCATCACTGTGGTAACAATCGTTGAAATGGTCTTCAGTCCCAAGACATTATTCCCTGACATGTCACTGATTTCAAGTTTTTGAACAGAGAATGTTGTTAAATTATTGTCTGCACTTCAAGATGCAATGTATTTTACATTTGTCATTTTGATCTTGTTATATATGAGTAATGCAATGGTTGACTCTCACAATTAAAGGGCAAATATTATGTATATGTTAAGAGAAGTTTTGTAGATGTATAGTTATGTTTCTCCTCCCCTTGCATTGTTATCGTGGGAGGGCCTGGGTGGTGGGGGCATTTGGGAGGGTCAGCTCGTTACGATGGCAACACCTGACCTCCAAGCAAGGTGTAAGAAAGTGATCACCACCACTGCACAGCGAAGGAGCAGACTGACAAGACTTTGGGAGGGGCTAAAGGGGTGGAACATCCATTGTGTGGATGAGCACATGTTGATAGAATCCTTTGCTCCTGGCATGCTGTATTATTTTCTGTACTCAGTCTTCTGCTGTATTTTTTGATAAGGTTTTAATAAACCTTCTAAATTTTTTGAAAGTGAGTATAATTTTTCACAAATGGGGGCTCTTTCCAGGAAATACACCTCGCCCCACTGACCCTAGGAGTTTTTGAAAGAGCTGCACCCCACCACAAGTTTGGCGGAGTCTATCTGTACCTCCCAGGTCCACCAGTGGTCACAGGTTGCAACCCAAAGACACCAGGAGACTAAATAAAGAAAAAAGGGGAAGGGGAGGTGAGTACCATCCTCATTACTATTTTTGGCCAGATTGTAATTCCGTAATTCCAATGTATGAAAGTTAGTTTCAAACATGTATACACGGGACCGGTCTTGATCTGTTGGAGCTTCAGGATATTGGATGGAAAAAACAGCAGGACTCATGGGGGGAAGAAAGCATGGACCCTGTGGACAAGGACCCTGTGGCCAGCGGGACTCATGAGATTGAAGAATTTGTGGAGACTTGGGAGCGGGGCCATGCGGGACTCATGAGATTGAAGAATTTGTGGAGACTTGGGAGCGGGGCAGCTGCCAAAGGGTTTGTGGCAGGGGTCGCCCATCAGGGAAGACCATGCTCGTGTCGGGGCAGGGAGCCACAGCGGGTTTCCCAGCCTGTTGGGAAGGATAAAAGTCTGACAAGAAAGTTTAACAGATATGTATGCTTGGCAGAAAGCTCTCAGAAGGTAGAACAACAAAACAGAGATGTAAGCAAGTTTTGATATAGAAGAATAATAGATGTGTAAACTGAGGTTTGCTGAGCCAGTCTTACTGGACAACTAAGAAAGCCAAGGTTATGTCAAGTTGGAAAGAGTTTTTGTGACTTAGAGCAAAGGATAAGCTGACCACAAACAAAAAGATTTTTTTACCAAGCAGAAAGACATCACAGGCAAACAAGACATGTCAATATGGCAAGTAGAAAAAAGGTTTAAGAATTTTCCACTGCAAGAAAACTGAAAAACAACTTTAAGCTTAAACTGTAACATACTAACTCATGTGATTGGATAGTGAAGCGATACGCGGAATAAATGAACTCCACAACTAGACATAGTTATGAAGTGGGTATGTATATCAGCGCCCGGCACAAGCTAGATAGCTCTCGTGAGAACTTGTGCCCCGAGCCTCAGTCTGACCCACATCTTTATTAACAAAGATGTCCCATATGCAATACATTGCACAACTTTGCCATGCATATTCAACCCCTGGCCCTGCCTGTTCTCGCCTCGCATGGTAATCAGATCCACGCCCTTCTGGGCATGCTTTGTTTGCTGTGGTGGTCACATGGGGGTCTCTAGTGGTCTCTGAGGCTGAAGATTTTGGTCTTCCTCATGACTGAACTTTTGAACTTTTCTCCTTTGCACGTGCGCTATTGGTCCCTTGGTGCTTATCTGAGTACGTCTGTTGGCCTTGATTAGCTTGGAGACGGAGGAGTCCCTTTATCTGGGTTCTTTGCATCTCTTGGTCTTCTCTGGTATTGTTCTTTATGCAAGAAGCTTCAGAAATTTGCATTTTCCTATGCCCTTTGTACCATGGCAGAGGTTTCTTAAGTAAAAAGGTTAAAATTCAACACATTGTTCTACAGGCTAAACTTTAAATGCTTAAATCATATTGCTAATTCAAATGAACTCCAAAAAATCTCTATTTCAATAGTATAAACCATAATATGGTAATGATGGTAGTTTTGACAGGCTGTAGGTAATGGTAAAAGTATCAATTGGTTGATTATGTATTGAGATGCACAGCAAAGAAAAATATATAATGCATTGTAACCAAAATTAAAGGGTCATCAGGCTTGTCTGCAGCTGGAGCTGACAGCTGTACATGTGGCTCTGTCACCCACGACCCTGGACTGCTGTACCATCTAGGATACAATAAACTGCATTTTGAAGAGCTGCCTGAAGTCCTGCATCTCTCGTCTCAGGCTCTCACTCCAGCCCACCCGCACAAAGGGAGCCGGTGTGCAGCTCCACGTGCTGCGGCGGCTGGCGCGGAGTGGGGGCAGCTTCTGGTGTGCACTCAGCGCTCCCATTTCCAGAGCCAGCCGAAGTGGGGCTGGGAGCGCAGCGGCCGCCAAAGGGTTTACAGTGGGGTCGCCCATCAGGGAGACAGCGCTTGGGGCGGAGCTGCCGCTGAGTGGAGCCAGGCATGGCGGGGCCGCAGCAGAAGCCAGATCAGGCCAGGGTCGGGGCCACAGCCCAGCGGAGCTAGGCTGGATGGGGAGCAGAGTGCAACCGTGGGACCAGAGCATTGAACCAAGGAGAAGAGGAATGGTAGGGACCAACCCAGTGATATGGAAGGCCCTGGATCATAGGTGGTTTTTTTACTTTTCAGAAGAGAGGTAAAGTTTTTTTCTCTATTCCCTTTCCTTCTCTTTCCTCCTTTCCTTGTTTCCTTTCCCCCCCCCCTCCTTTCCTTTTCCCTTCTTAGGAAGGTGGGCCTTGCTGGGAGGGCCTGTGGTTGCCTGTCCAGATGGGATTGGAAACAAGTAGGGAATCCCCCGAGGAGGAAGGAGGAAGCGAGGAGGTACCAACAGGGATACCCCCATAGAGCCCACTAGCAAGGAAACTAGCCTAGTAGAAATATGGCCCCAATACCAGAGATAAGGACGAGCTCAGAATGATTCAGTACTGCATAGTAGAATGGACCAGAAGGGAAATTAGGAGCGATCATGTACACTGGCTGAGCTATGGATCAGATGAAGGGTGAATATGTTGGGCATTAAACATCCACGTACGAACTAAGAAAACATTCAATCAGGAAGTGAGTGAATATGCTGCCTGCTGGGACGGGGAGACCTCACCCTTGAAGGTGAGCATGTTTAAGGTATCAGAAAATAAAGAAGGGGACCGTTACAACACTTGCCCCCTTAAACTTGCCCCCTGCACCTCCAGTAGCCCCAACTGCACCTCCCCTGGACCCTGATGGGCATAGCCAAAACACCAGAAACAATGTGGCACAATGAGAGGAAAGCAGATCGGGGGAGGGGAACCAAGCAGCGGGATTATATCCCCTGAGGGAAGTACCACTGGGTGGGGTGCAGGGAGGGATTGGATTCATAACTGTACCTCTCAGTTCCTCTCATGTGAGAATGTTCAAGAAAGAATTAAAAGGATTACTAAAGGACCCCACTGGATTAGTGAAACAGACCAGTTTCTGGGGCCCAATATTTATATGTGGGAAGAGATGCAATCAATAATGACCATGCTATTCACACCAGAGGAAAGACTGGTGATCCAGGCAGCTGGGATACAGATATGGGAAAGGGAGCACGTGCAAGGACCTCCTGGGGATCTGAAAAAGCCCACAGTGTGCCCCAGTTGGGACCAAAACAGCATGGGGGAAGGCTAGACATGGGGGAGTATAGAACATTAATTATAAGAGGTATCAAAGAGGAAGCTCCATGAAATCAAAATGCTCGTAAAGCTTTTGATGAGCAGCAAAAGAGGGAAGAAACCCCAACAGAGCGGCTGGAAAGATTGAGGAGAAGTATTAGGCAATATTCAGGGGTTGACCCTGATACAGTGGCTGGACAGATCTTACTAAAGATAAATTTCATCACTCGCATTTGGCCAGATACATGGAGAAAGTTGGAAAAGTTACATGGCTGGAAAGAAAAGAGATTGGAAGATCTTTCAAGAGAGGCACAGAAGGTGTATGCAAAGAGGGACGAAGAGAAGGCCAAGGCAAAAGCCAAGGTAACTTCCATTAGGGAAGGAAACCAGCATGCAAAGAACAACCCATGTAAGGGAAGGGGACCCCACATGTGGAAAGATACATGGAAGGGGGCTACAGCTCCTTGGGACTGGGCACAAAGGAAGAGTTTGGGAAATGGAGGAACCTAGGAACAGCTTGTTTTTACTGTAAAGAGAATGGGCATATGAGAAAGAATTGCCCCTAGTGGGAAAAGGACCTGAGGGTCTATGAGACTGAGCATAAAGGAGAAGCAGAAGATTAGGGTGTCAAGGGCTCTACCTCCTGGGGACAGAATACCATCAGGAGCCCTTTATAACTTTAAAAATAGGTCCACAGGAGGAAGAATTTGAACTTTTAGTAGACATGGCAGCTGAAAGAACTTGTGTTTGTAGAATTTCAAAGGGGTGTAAAAAGGGCCAAGATACTGTGCAAGTAGTAGGTGCTAAAGGGGAAGGGTTCAAAGCCTCAGTTATAAAGCAAGTGAAGTTTGAAGGGACAAATAAAATAGGGATTGGGAATGTTCTATTAGTTCCAGAAGCAGGATGCAATTTATTAGGATGGGATTTACAGGTGCAGTTGGACATGGGAGTACTCCCAGAGGAAGGGAAAATGGTATTTAAGCTTCTCCAATTACGAAGATAAAAAATCATAAAATGGTATCGGCAAAACCAAAAAATCGAGGTCAATTAAACATGAAACCTATAGTAATAAAAATAGTTAATGAGAACCATCCAGTTTGGGTGCAACATTACCCACTCTCCCTGGAAGGGAGACAAGGACTGCAGCCACTGATCCAGGACCTATTCGAGAAGGGGACCTTAGAGCCATGTATGTCCCCCCATAATACAGCCATATTACCAGTAAAGAAGTCAGATGGGACTTACAGGCTTGTCCAGGATTTGAGAGCAGAGAATAAAAGAGCAGTGAATCGATACCCGGTAGTGCCTGACCCTTATACACTACTGAGTAATATCCCTCCATTGCACCAGTGGTTTAGTGTGATAGACCTAAAAGATGCTTTCTGGGCTTGCCGACTAGCAAAAGAAGGTAGAGATATATTTGCCTTTGAATGGGTGGACCCCAATTCAGGGAGAAAGCAACAACTTCGGTGGACTAGGTTACCCCAAGGGTCTTCTGAATCCCCCAACCTATTCGGCCAAGCACTTGGAGAAGTACTACAACTGTTCTCCATCAAAGCTGAGATAAAACTTATCCAATATGTAGATGATTTGCTTCTCTCAGGATGGAAAGAAAAAAGAAGTTCAAGAATCCACCAGCGTTGTTAAATTTTCTGGGAGACCAAGGACTTCGGGTATCAAAAGGGAAACTCCAATTTGTAAAGAGGGAACTAAAATACCTAGGACATGTGATTTGTCAAGGGAGCCAGCGGCTGAACTCTGAGAGAATTGCGGGGATAGTCTCACTTCCATGGCCTAAAGCTAAGAGGGAAGTTAGAAGTTTTCTAGGCTTGTTGGGATATTGTAGGCTATGGATTGAAGGATACACGCAGGCCATTCAGTTCCTGTATGAAAAGTTAGAAGAGATTACGTGGGAAAAAGAAAATGAGCAAAAGCCTGAAGCTTTAAAGCAAAAATTAGTCAGTGCACCAGCACTGAGTCTTCCTGCCTTAGACAAACCCTTTTATCTGTTTGTAGATGTAGAAAAAGGAGCAGCACATGTACTAGCCCAGGACTGGGGAGGGTCCAGGAAACCAGAGGCCTATTTATCAAAATTGCAAGACCCTGTCATCTGGGGATGGCCAACCTGCATTCAGGAGATGGCAGTGACCGCCCTACTTGTAGAAGAAAGCAAAGAATTAACCTTTGGGGGAAAATTGAAAATATATACCCCACACTCACTTATAAGTATTCCAAGCTAAAAGGTTGAGAAATAGCTCACTGATTCCGAAGTGCTAAAGTATGAAGCCATCTCAATAGATAATGATTTAGAGCTAATTGTGAGTAACCAACTCAACCCTGCCCAGTTTTTGTATGGAGAACCAGATGAGGAATTATTATATAATTACCTAGAGGTTATAAACTATCAAACTAAAATAAGAGAGGACCTAACAGATCAACTACTGCAAGGAGGGAAAGGATTGTACATTGATGGATCTTCATGTGTAATCCAGGGGCACCAGGTATCAGGGTACGCTATAGTGCATGAAGAGTTGGTAGCCATAGAAAAGGGAAAGTTACCTTCCAACTGGGCAGCCCAAGCATGTGAGTTGTATCCCCTAAAACGAGCTCTGGAAATAATAACACAGAAAAGAGGAACAATATATATAGACACAAAATGTGCTTTTGGAGTAGTGCATACCTTCGGAAAAATTTGGGAAGAGAGGGGGCTATTAAATTCAAAGTGAAAGGGACTGATTAATGAGAAACTTATTTCAGAAGTGTTAGAAACCTTGCAATTACCAGAGGAAGTGGCAGTAGTATATGTTAAAAGACATCAAAAAGGGGTGACTCAAGAGGCACAAGGAAACAATTTAGCAGGTTTAGAAGCTAAAAAGGCAGCTAAATTAGGGACAGAAAAACTAATGATAGTATTAACACCCATGAGAGAAATGCAAGAAGTCCCCATATTCAGTGGGACAGAAGAGGAAGAACTCCCTAAAATAGGAGCCAAGAAAGATCACAAAGGGAAGTGGAGATTAGCAGATGGGAGGCAAATGTTGAATAAACCCCTTGCCAAGAAAATGCTAGAAGGCATGCATGGTACAACACATTGGGGTACACAAGCGCTGAGTGATCAGTACCTATGGGACTGGGGCTGCATAGGAATTTTTGGAATAGCTAAGCAACCTACTGAATGGTGTGTGATAAGTCAACAAGTGAATAAGAAAATCATGAGGAAAACACCCAGAGGAGGGTGAGAACTAGCCTTAAGGCCCTTTCAAAATATCCAAGTAGACTTTACTGAGATTCCCCAGGTACAATGGTGGAAGTTTTTACTAGTGATAGTAGATCGTGTGATTCATTGGGTAGAGGCGGTACCCACTGTTAAAACCAGTAGTAGTGTTGTGAGTAAAACACTTCTAGAATTAATCATCCCCTGATATGGGATCGTAAACAGGATTGATTCAGACCAAGGGACTTATTTCACATCTAAAATATTACAGCAAGTTCTTCAAGTCCTGGGAGTAAAATGGGAGTTGCACACTCCACGGCATCCACAGAGTTCTGGTCACATTGAGAGGATGAATCAAACTCTTAAAAGAACTCTGGTTAAGCGGATGATTGAAACCCAGATGTCATGGATAAAATACATCCCTTTAGCTCTGTTAAGAATTAGTACCCAACCCCAAGACAGATCTCTGGGTCTCACCCTATGAAATGATGTTTGGGTTACCCTTTTTGACTTCACTCCAGAAGATTGCCACCTATGAGGAAGGGGAAGCCAATGCCAAGAAATATGTTATGTCTAGAGCACAGACCTTCGAAGGGCTAAGACTTAAAGGGGCAATTCTTCAAACTACCACCCTGGATTTCAAAATCTATTAATATTAATCCCAGGGATTGGTAAGGATCAAGTCATGGAGAGATCAGCCTCTAACCCCTTAGTGGGAAGGTCCTTTTCAGGTTCTGCTCACCACCAAATCAGCTGTGCAAAGTGCAGAGGGGGATGGACTCATACCAACAGAGTCAAAGGCCCAGTAGAAGAATCCACAGAATGGACTATAACATCCAGGCCAGGTGAAATGAGATTGACTCTCAAGCAGAGACTGAAAGACAACCAGAGAAACAACAAGACACCCAAAAAGTAGAGTCAAGCTTCCACCCACCAGCTCAAGAACTGTTTATCTGTTTTAATGGGAGAGAATTACAAGCATCTCTAGAGGGCAAGTACACAAGGGACCCTAAGAGGTAATGGGGCAGCTTCCATAAGAACCACAAGTAAAGTAAGACAAGGAATGGAGGGTAAGACCAGGTTGGCCTTTTTGTTGGCTACCAAGAAGATTCCATAGCTCTGGTGCAGTTA
Source organism: Agelaius tricolor (assembly GCF_023055355.1). Classification (NCBI taxonomy): domain Eukaryota; kingdom Metazoa; phylum Chordata; class Aves; order Passeriformes; family Icteridae; genus Agelaius; species Agelaius tricolor. The sequence goes on along the minus strand of NW_027269278.1, from coordinate 596,396 downwards.
GCAACCCCATAGGCATGGTAAGGTAGGGACAAAAGGCCATACTGGACCTCTTATTATTCCTCAATTCTAATACAAAACGGACTAGAGGGCAAGACCGAGTTGGACTCTGTACTCACCACTAAGATACACCTACTATGGGTAGCAACCCCACAGGCAAGGTAGACAGGAGTCAAAACCAGACCTCTGTAATGTCCTTTAGTCCATTCCAAATAAGTTTGTCCAGGGAAAATCTGAGATTTTTTCCTTCGGTTCCCATTGTCCTTGCCCACATCAACAGATGTGAGTATGACTCATTCAGGAGAAAAAAGAAAATGAGACAGTTGTTTGAGACAAATGACTTATAGAAAAGGAAAAAGGGGGTTTGTGATAGATCAAGAATGTGATGGTTGACTCTCACAATTAAAGGGCAAATATTATGTATATGTTAAGAGAAGTTTTGTAGATGTATAGTTATGTTTCTCCTCCCCTTGCATTGTTATCGTGGGAGGGCCTGGGTGGTGGGGGCATTTGGGAGGGTCAGCTCGTTACGATGGCAACACCTGACCTCCAAGCAAGGTGTAAGAAAGTGATCACCACCACTGCACAGCGAAGGAGCAGACTGACAAGACTTTGGGAGGGGCTAAAGGGGTGGAACATCCATTGTGTGGATGAGCACATGTTGATAGAATCCTTTGCTCCTGGCATGCTGTATTATTTTCTGTACTCAGTCTTCTGCTGTATTTTTTGATAAGGTTTTAATAAACCTTCTAAATTTTTTGAAAGTGAGTATAATTTCCCACAATCTGAAATTTCAAAGTGAGTATATTTTCAGAATGTTTCAAACACTTGCTACTATATTCTGCTGCAAAGCAGCTTTCCTTTTTTACAGGAGCTCTCCTTTATATGGAGGAAAAGACCATCAGGGCAAAGTAGCTATCTCCAGCTCCAACATGCTGGGTTCACTCTCTTAAACTTGCTACAGTAGAGGGGGTCATAGAAGTTCCTGGTTTGATGTTAAATTCCCATTGTTGTCTGCCCCTTTACATCTGACTTCAGCTGGCAGGTCTACCAAAAGATCAGAAGTAGCTAGTAAAACCTGGAATTTTCCCCATGCAACACTGCAACATTAATCTTCTGTTCACCACATAAATTCAGAACAATCTCTCTTGAAACTGTATTATGGTACTTCTACATTCACATTTTATGCCCGGGGTTGCAGCCACAGCAGGGAACATGTTATTTACTCTTCTTCAACCCTGAAGTGGAACAATAGCTACATTTAGCAGTAGCTACATTTAACAGTAACAAGTCAGACACTACTAAACCTTGCGCTCTGTTTCCAAGCCTTGGAATGCTCCTCCCAAGCTTTATCTCTCAATACAGTGCCAGAGCCAAGAGAAATATGGATTTGTTTGTTAAAAGTATCTATAACTCACATCTTGTCAAATGCTGCAATGCCTTGGTAATATAAGGGGTGAAAGCTATTGATGTCAACATCATGTAGCATATTGTCCAGTACTGTCTGTGGATGCTCTGGTGTGGTGGTAGGTTGCAGGACACAGCTGCTGGGATTTGATTCTGATGCTGTATGCAAAACCAGAACCAAACAGAAGAGTTGTGCAAATCTGCCTGAAGCATCAAACCAGCTCTGAGGGGGTTTTGATGAGTGTCTCAAATCTAAGTCAATAAGATATTTGATGGTTTGATTTTTTTTTTTTTTTTTTTGGTAGGAAATAACATCTCAAAAATTTTAATATACCTTTACAAACTGATGTTATCTGTCCAAGATGAATTTAACAGGCAGCTGAAGCATAAGGGAGAATCAAATTGGTTGTTTTCCTGGCAATCAAAACCATACTGAGAACAGATTCACTGATAAGTTATCAGGGGAGAGCAAGGGTTCTCAGTTTGAGGAACAGGATAGTACCAGGGCTGCAGAACATGGCTAGGAGGGGATGAAGCTCATATATGTCCAGCTTTATAGCTGTGAACACATACACACACGGAACACCCCTAGAGGAAATTACTGTTTTAAAGGATTGACATGCTAGAACACTTCACACCTCTGAAAATGGAAACTGCTGGTGCTCATGGCTCAAGTTCTCTGTGGGAGCTACCAGCTTGATTCTGGGTAGTGCCTGGGAACCTGAGAGAGTCCAGTTCCTCATTGTGCCAGGACTGAAAGGACAAAGGAGGGAAACAAGTGTAATACATGGAAAGCACAGAGCCTTTCAGCAGTGCCTGCCTGTTTTTAAGACTCCATATTTTCAGCAATCTCACTGAAGAGTTTTATTCTAACTTAACCAAACACAACTCTTTGAATCCATGACATTTGCACTGAAAACATCCAACTTGAAAAATGTGTGATTGAGACACCAATGAGGTGCCCTCTTGAGCTGCAGCCTCATTTATGGAGAACAAGAATCCATGAAGAATGGCTTAGCTTTCACAAAAATCTTCAAGACCTCAAGAGTAATTTCAAATTTGCAGAGCAATTTAAGAAAATGCTATTTGCAGGATTTGACTGCCTCAGCAAGACACCACAGTATCAACACTAAACTACACAAGAGTTCAGAGGCTCACAATGAACCCAGGTTCACTATGTCTGGTTGGTGCTATATCTTCTTGCATTGATGACCAGTATTGGCCAGGTCTGTGTGGTTCAAAGAGCAGCAATAACAATGAGTTTTTAAAGATCTGTCCTTACAAGATTATTTACCAATTTACAGATTTTTTCAGAATCAGCAAGTTGACAGTGATTTTCCAATCCTCCAGATCTTCAGATGTTGATATGTGAGAATTCTTTGTGATTTATCTTAAAGCTGAAGCTTTTTCCGTGTGTGGTGTAATGAAACAAGCTATACATTAACAGCAAGTGCCCTGGAGTTAAAATAACATCATACCTCTAATGTGATGCTGATGTCTTAAGGCAAAATAAACCCTGTAGGGAAATACATATAAAAGCAATTTCACTTACTTGTATAAAAAGGAAGGATTTTAATGGGACATTTTGTAGGCAGCAAACATTTAATGAAGAAAAATCTTTGTTTCATCTAAATGCCACAAAACCTGTTCCCACGACCCAACTGCTTTGACCAAATCTGTTATAGTATTTTTTTTTAATTACTATCCTCACTTCATTTTAACATCTCAGTAAACAAATGTAAATTCAACTCAGCAATTAAAAAACCTAAGTGTGTCATAATATGCCACCTTCATTAACAGACAGCAAAGTGCTGTAAAATCCAGGCTAAACTTTAGCTTTCCTCCAAGAACAAAAAATGCCCAGCTTCAGCCATGGATAACACTAGACAGCACTCTTTACACTTAACTTTTTCTATGTTTGCATTATTTCAAGTCTACCTATTAGCAAACAGTTCCTTTCCATAAGCTCTAGATTTATAACTTTCAGCAGAGGCTGAATAAGCCAAAGTCAAGAGCCCATTAACCTCCCATTTAATGCTCCTCAGGTTTACACAGCAAACCTCAGTAGCCACAATTTGTTTTCATCTCTTAATCAGCTGATAAAAATTCAAGAGCAATTTCCACTTGTGCTGCGCTATGGAATTGTAAACATGTATGGGGATGTGAGGAACTGGCCAACAAGAACTCTGATGTGCAGATTTTTACATCTTACACCATTTCCCTCCTGTTGAGGCATCTCTGACAACTCTCTGGCAAAGCCAAGCTGGGGGAGTAGAGAGTATGAGTGGTTTGTTTGGAGCAGAATGTAAAACAAGTTTAAAATTAAACCACATTTTTTCCAAAATATCAAATTTTCACAGTACAATAGGTTGTATTCAAACCCATACAGGGGACCCTCAGCCAACCCTGTTCAAACTTAGAGGCAGGCACACCGCTGGCCAGAGGTCTGGGCAGAGAGAGATCCCAACCAATCAGCTGTTTTAACCCAGGAGTTTCAATCCCCTGTACAAAGAGTCTTCCATAATAAACCGCTGCTGTTTGTCTCATGATCTTCAGAGAGTTCATGTCATTGTCTGTCTCCAACCAACAATCTCACGTAACATCAAATGTAATTCCTTACACTGAAAAAGGCAGCAGGCTTCTGGGGAGGGAGGGAAGGAGGGACAAAAGCTAAGACCTAACCTTGGTTCCTCTCAGCTCAGCAGCTTCAACAAGACATTTGCAGTAACATTAATCAGCATTAAATAATGAGGCTATGAGAGGCATCCCATGACTTCTTAATTTCATCTTAATAATAATTTAAAATTTTAATGTCAGGAATTTGACAAGGGTTTGAGCAAGTGGAATTATTGCTTCAACAGCAATTAATGTCAGGCAGAGAAATGTGCTTAATCCCAAAGGAAAGCAACGAAGGTGCCCTGTAACAGCAAGACAATTCTAATTGTGCTGCCAGTGGCTGACAGCTAATGGGCTGGTTCAGAAGCCCAACACTCCTTCCCAAACATGGGTCCCCTGTTTCCAGACAGAAGGAGGCCCTACCACAGGGTGACTTTTAGCAAATGCCAGGCTTTTGGAAAGGAAGGCAAGGTGCACCTATAACAGGAGCTGATATTATAGGAACAGGTTGTGATACATGGGCATGTTCCTGCAGCAGGACACAACAGCAGTCTTGCTGGGAAGAAGGAGGCAGGGAAGGTGCTCCCAGAGCTGGCACAAGGGGTTCCTCTCTGATTCCTGGTCTCATGCAGCTGAAGCATGAGGCCCAATAGAGGCCTTATCCCTAAAAGATTAGACTGGAGATGTCTCACTCCAGTGGCAGGGAGAAAATGAGGCCCAGCCTGGGCAGTGAGAATAAAACTCGTTGTCTGGATTACTCCCAGGACTTGACTCTCATCCCTCTGACTGCATGGAACCATTAAATCTGTGTGAAGCTGTGCTCCTTAAAGCATAGGATATCCTAACAGCATGGCCTGAGACCAGCACTGCTCCTTGGACACCTTGGTAGGCTGAGAGCCAGTCTCACACTGCCTCCTTTTCTCACTTGCAGCACATCATACTCCCTAAGCAATGTATATGGCTTACAAAACCTCTTACTTTGACCCTATAGATGCCAGGCCACAGCTGTAGCAAGCCTACACCCTTTCACTTGGCAGCCTTCACAACAATAAAAAAATTCCGAAAATACAGGGGTCAGATTTCATAGAGCATCTCAGGCTTTTGGGAGGAAGGACCAGGCAGTATTGACTGGCATCACATGGAAAATATAGAAAGTATCTCCAAAAGCTAAGAGGTTAAGATTCTCCCAATGCACTACAACTTAAAGTGTATCAGAGTATTCCCTGTGCTCTTTGATCCTGTTATGGCTCTGCTGTTATTTTAAAGTCATTACACATTAAATAAAATGCTTATTTAAATGTGAAATTACAGCTCCCTTATAGCAGAAACTTATGAAAAATGAGGCTTGCAGGGCTGATTGAATTTGAGCTATTAAACAATTACAGATTTACTGATGATGTACTAGCATGTACTTCCATTAAAGAAACAGAAATTTCACTGAGTCTTACTTGTTAAGGATGTGAGATAATGACGTTTTTATTTAATTATATTTTAAACATATTTTTATATGGTTGTTTGCTTAAGGTCCAGCAGTGAGATGCCTAAAAGTGAAGCAGTAATTTTCTATGTGATAAATTACTTATATTGCCTGCATTTTGAGTTTTGAGGTAGAAGACTTTAAAGAATGCAAGAGATTAATCACTCAACATCCGTCTGTCTCTTCTCTGTTAGCTAACTGCAGTGAAAAATACACAAGGAGATTACTGACAGGTGGATAACTTGCTGGTAAACTTCAGTGCAGAATCACCTACAGACACTGGTAACCAAAGAATGTGAGACTAAAGCCAAGTGATCTCGCCCCTTCTACAGGGGGAGAGATTCTGCATCCTAAGACCCCACTTCTGCAGAATATTTGTTCTGTCCAAATCACCATTATTCTAACGTCAGAGATAGGCAAAAACTGCAGCCAAGGCAGAATGTTCCCAAAAAGAAAAAAAGAACATGTTCAACTAAAAACTGCATGTCTTTCCATGGAGATTATTCTTTCACGGGATAGAAAATGTGTACTGTAGCTTTTCTGACCCTGGGAGCTGTATGGATATGAACTTCGGTGCAATAAGTCAACCCAAACTGGGCATAGACTAGGAGAACCACATTTTGCTCATTTTCAAGACTAGAAGTTGAGTTATGGTGCAAGGAAGGGCTCAGAGTGATTAATAAGTGACATTTGTCACATTAAAAAAAAGATGCATGTGATTAACACATAAACATCTTTCTCACACAGAAGGGAAACAGAAAATAGAAAGGTATAAAAATACTTTGGCACACATGCTATTTCATGAAGCTGTTCTGGTAATCTAGCCTTTTACTTTTCTGTAAGTTGCTTTCATGACTGTTGTTGAAACACAGTTCCTTCCCAGGAGGGGCAAAATTGTTTGAAGTAACTTGAGAAGAAACTAGAAATCCTGACATTTCATTTAAAATTGAGAATAGCCTAATTTATGTGTGGAAAAGCCTTACCCCTTTTAAAATATTACCTTTCCTAAAGAAGGCAGGGCACCCTCTCAGCACCGGGAGCTCACTTTGCCAGCAACTCTGGGAATCTCAGCGTTAACTCCCACAGTGAGATAAATCCAGTCTCCTTCCTGAAGCCAGACCTCCCCTCAGTGTCTGCTGTGTTTTGCCAGAGGAGGTCAGTAGCACCCTGAGTTGCTCAAGCTTCCAACTGCATCCATGAGGAGCGGCACAAAGGCCTCTACACAATGGAAACTCCCCTTTGCCAGTTCATCTTAAATGTTTTAGGACCATTGCTGTATTATCCAGACTTGTCAACACTCGGGCTGCAGGAAGCACACCTCTGCAGCTCATGGCACAGACCACGTGCAAGGACAGTAATTCTCACATGCTAAAACTCCCTTAAAATGCTTAATTTTCTTCCAATTCTCTGTGATTTTGATCCTGCCAGAGCATGGTGCTGCTGGTGAGGGGAAGCACAGGAGCGTTTGAGGAGTAGAGCAGGTTATAGTGCTGTACATTTTTCCAATGTGTATTTGCATTTCACCAGCTGAGTGCCTTAAAGAGCTGTTTTGTGTAAAGAGCTTACAAACCTGATTATTTTACACCATCAGGCATAGTCTTAAAAGCCTTTTCCATTTAGCACCTACTGTTACTGTCCATTTAGCACCACCTGTTAGCAAATGTAACAGAGACTGAGAACTATGAGCCACACAAGAAGACATTGTCTCAGATTTGATATGGCTCCAGCCCATCTGATGTCTGTCTTCTCCAAAAGCAGATAGATTGAATTTCCCACTGGCAAGGCAAACCCACCCAACCCAAATGCCTCTCAGAGTCCCTGTGTGCACCAGCACAGCCACTGCCTTGGGCTGCCCTTGCAGATCAGACCACTGCTGCACATACTTCAAGATGTGTCAGCTTTTACATGGGGCTGCAGACAGAAATGGCACAAGACTGACTGCAAAGACTAAGTAACATCTGCCATGAGAATTTAGGCTCCTGACACCTTCAAATGCTTTTCAAAATGTTTACTAAAATCTTGCCTGTAGAGCATCATCTCAGAGCTGAGATTTACTCCAATTTACAACAATTCCCCCCACAAGGCAGAAACCTTCCCATCCTGCCTATCTGGCATAACAAAACACATCCTACTCTGGTGCCACACAAACTCAAAAGGGACAAAGGGAATCTCTCTACCTTCCCAAACTATGTTCACCATGTTAACTCCCACCCTTTGGTGATTTCCATGACACCACTGAACACAAATTTTTAGTTATTAGCCCAAAGTGCCTCTCTGTTCCCTGAAGCTCACTCTTGTTTGTGCCCCTGCCAATAATAAATAATATTTTTGCTGTACATGGTTTTTCCACAGCACAAAGCCATAGATGTAACCTTTCTAGAGGCAAGCAGCTGCTTTTGAAGGATACCGCTTTCTGCTGCTCAGACCAAGTGACACGTGATATATCAACAGTATTATCACCAAGTACAGCATGCCAAGCTGCTGCACAGTCTTGAGGACTTTCTTTTGAAGCATTAGTGAAAGAACTAAGCAAGAAAGTGCAGAGTGGGTTATTCAAATGCCAGTGGAAAACTAAAATATCTGGTGGGCAGGTTGCAGAATACCACTGGCACAGTAAAACAGAAAGGGTTTGACAGTTCCCTACTGACAATATGGCTGGCACTTTAGGAGGGAGAAGAGGATGCTCTGCCTCCCTGCATTTACCAAATACAAGGTGCAAAAAAACCCATCAGAGAAGACACCCACACAGTAGGAGATCTGAGAGCTAGATGTAAATCACATTCCCCATAAAGATGTGATGTATGCAGATTAGTATTTGTGAGCCTTACAACAAATGTGTTTTAAGAAGGAATTGAAGCTGAGGGAGCACAGCACTCCTGGCAGAGGAAGGAGGATTACACACCCTAGTAACCCAAGAGCAGTCTCTGGGGCTGCTGCAGCTGCAGGCAGGGCCCAGGGTTCAACCTGCCCTAGGGACAGGAGGGGAGAGCTTGCCTTGCAAGCTGCACTGTAGACCATCTCCCCAAACTAGAGATAATAAAGCACTGTTTAACTATCTGATTCATGAGACAGCATAATTTGTGAAGTGTAAGGGGGTTGTAAACAAGGAATGTGTTTGCACCATGTGGCAGTAGAGCATCATGGTCTCACAGCTCAGTTTAGTTTCTCCCATTTATAATTTTTTTTTGTTTGTTTTTTTAATATCCAACTTCCCCTGCATACAGCAAGGCTAATAGCATAACAGGCTTTTCTGCTAATTTTTCATCACAACAAATAATTTTGTCTAATTGTCTCCTCCTAGAATAGAGAACAGGTTCTGCTCATTTACAGGTGGGCTATGAGCTTTGTTAATTTGTTTTCTTTTGGAAAGAGCATAGTTGAAGAGGATTTCAAGGCAGGTGGAGCCCAATTTAGCCTAACATAAGGGATCCAATTACAGCCCTACAAGTGAGTATTTTCCCCAATGAGAAGATTCTTGCCTGGAGCACTTTCTTTCCCTGCACAACAACAGAAATCCTCTCATGTGACACCTAATGGCTGTTTTTGCTGCACCAAAGCAGTAACAAATACCAAATCACAATAGGCTGTCACTATGGCTGACTATCCTGCTGGATATTCCATGAAGCAGAGTTACCTCAGTGCCAGACTAGGTGGACTCCCAGTAGCAGGAGGTGACTAGGAGGTGGACTAGGTGGACTAGGCCAACACCACCTTCAGAGTCTGCAAGAGTTGGGAAAAAACTGAGCTAAGATCTGCTGAGAAAATATGGCCAGGTTTTACCTGGGCAGGGGAACTTTGCAGCCCACCCCAAGTTAAGTTTTATCAGTGTGAGGCAGCACACGAGAGCTGTTCCACCAGAGACAGGAGCTTCCCTTGTCATCCACCTGCAGCCCTTGTGATCAACTCTGTTATGTTCAGAGGCAGTAGTAGGCAGGTTACCAGAGTTTTATGGCAGGTACCTTTTTCTATATCTCACAGTCATTAAAATGTCGGCTGACTGTAAATCCTGTGTCTCAGAAAGTTTGGACATGGACACAACTCTCCCAGGAGCCTGAGATGGAGAAAACACTTAGGATAACAAAATGTGCAGAGAAGGAAGTGCCAGCCCATTTCCTCCATCTTTGGGGACAAGAAAACCATGCTCTGTAGCATGCATAAACTTCACATTCAAACACTAACTCTCTGACACTCAACTTCTCTTACTCCCATTGCATATTGCTTTTCTTCCTCCTACACCTGGGGATGGGAAAGCAAAAGGCCAAGTAGAGGAAGGAGCATCAGTTGCTGGAAGTAGTAAACAATGGAGTTTTTATCAGCTAAAGGAGGACAGTGGCAACTAGTCAGCAGTATACAGGGGGTCATGGTGTTTTAACTGCAAACCATGCAGTACACATGGCTCTTCCAAGAAGTTTTTAAAAGCTCATCTGTGAAGCTTGAATGGTGGCTCGAGATGGTTCCCTCATGAAGCAGTACCTGGATTCTTCAAATAAAAGATCAGCATAAGATTTTTTCTTTCACCACATTAAGTTAAATCCTCTTCTATGTGTAACTCTTGCATAGATCAGTATCATTTGCAGTCACAGCTGTGGAAAGAGTCACACTACATAAAAGATCAGGAAAAATCAAGAAACTGGGGCTCCAAAATAGACACTTTTCCGGATAAAATTCCTCTGGCAAAAAACCTGTTAAGTTCAGGAATATCCAAATGTCAATTTTATATCTTAAACTGTACAGTTTATTATCTCTTAAAAAAAAATAAATGCCACACTACTGCAGTCAGGTCAGCTAATGTCCCTGAAACACATTCCTGCTGTCCAATGTACCAGTCTTGTGCTCCTCTGTGCTTGTGAAGGCCATAACCAGGAGGAGATGAATTTTCCACCTGCTGTTATTACTGCCTCTGCCAAGAAGAATGCCAAGCACGAGTGCAATATCCATTTTCTAACAGATATTGGATTTACATTGCCAGCTTATTTTTCATAACTCACTAATGAATAATGAGAGGGAAGGACCTTCCAGCAGCACAGGCAGAGAGCACATAGTATCCAACACTCATGTAGGTGACTTTAAGGATTGTCTTTTCTCAAGATAAAGTGAACACCATATGGGACTGTATACAGAGCATCAGCTTGCACCTAGACATAGAGCTGGTAGAAAATCTTTGGCTAATATAAATGCAGCCCCGGACATGGGGAGGGTTCTGCAACTCTCACTCAAACTCATGTTGATGCCAAGAATGCCCAGAGACCTTCAGGCTTGTGAAAATCTGGGTTCAGCATGTCTCAACTAAAATCAATCAACTCCCCCCCACCAAAGTCAAGGAGAGATTGCTTTAAACTTTCTTAATAATAATTGCTACCCCTTAGCAATCAGCAACCAAAGGATGATACAATCAGTATGAAACCCAGTGTGAAAATGGATGGAAAACTCAGAAAGCTGAAAACTTGGTCATCTAAATTATTTACTGAAATCTGTTTCTATTTCACTGGTCTGTAGCACCCAGAGGAGAGTGGGAGGAAGTACCACTGGAGCAAGGCTGTTCCATGTCTGCAGCACATGGAGCACATGCTGAAGGATCACTCCAGGCCCACAGTGAGTGCACAGTAATTAGGGGGAGGCAGCATGTGCCTGTGCTAATTGTGGCAGCCAGCTGGGCCAGACTGTTTCCCTGCTGTTCCTGGAGCCACCGACGCTGGCAACCCAGGGAAGCCTCAAGTCATGTACAAAATTAAGCTCTTGCTGTTTTCAGAAAGAAACAGCTCTTGCTGTTTTTAAAGACATTTAAAAATGAAGTCCCCATCAGGGTAAATGTAATTTATTTCCTCCCTTAACATGGCCAAAACATTTTCTTTAAGACATGGGCATTAATGCCATCTTGCAAGCATGGATCAGAATCCAAATAGGGCTCTTAATTGTTTCAGAAAGGCTGGAAGAGATGGAACCAAATTAAAAATGTTTATTAGATGTAGCAGCACAGAAGTCTCTTGCAGTCTAGCAGTAAGGGGATGCATCTTTGGTCCTGTTGTAGAATTAAAAAAAAAAAAAAAAAAACAAACAAAAACAGAGGTCCTTAAAAAAAAGTCTGTATTTCTAGGTAAACAGCTGCAGAATGAAATCAAACTGTAATGGCAAATGTGAAAGAAATAACAAGGATTGACCACTCTTGATTTGCATTCTTTGTTTTTGCTTGATGATCATAATTCACATTCTGTGTCTTTTTATTTTAACTAAGTAACTAAAAGCCAGCAAGAGAATCCGGCAGCCAGGTAACCCTGCCACAATTCCCTGCAGGCAGGAAGCTGGTGGCAGCACCCCGGGCAGGCTGCGTGGCACCTGGCAGCACCAAGAGCTGGGCTGTCCCTGTCCTGCAGAGCAGAGCTGGGCTGTCCCTGTCCCTGTCCCTGTCCCTGTCCCTGTCCCTGCAGAGCAGAGCCCGGGCACAGCAGAGCTGGGCCTCTCCTCAGGCTCTGCACAGGGCAGCTGCTCCAGAAGCACTGCTGAACATGGCACAGAGGGTTTCATTTCCACAATTTTCATTTCCACGGCTTTCTGCCAGCAGAAACTTCAGCCTCCCAGAGAGCTCCTTGCACATTTCCCCAAGGCCTCACCACTCAACGCATTCAGGACCCTAAAGAAGACCTAGCTTGTGAACTAGCTGATGAAGTTTCACTTGCAATTACAATTTGTGCAGAAGGGGTTGAGGATCTTGTGATTTCTATGTATGGCATGTCTTAGAAACAGCGAAATTAAAATCCTTATCAGTAAGGAGCTGATAGCTCCTGTAATTGCAAGAATCTTTCTGTGTCAGCTGGAGGGAGTGGCATGACGCACTGGCAAAGAGAAGATCTGTTCATAAAATAGGAAAACTTCTAACCAAAGAGATTTTCCTGAACCATTAATTCCTCTAAAGAAAGTAGTAATTTAAAACAAATTGCTTATATAATTTGTGCTGTCAATACAAGAACATTCTTCCGAGTTAAATCTTTTTGCCATGTACAGCTCTGCCTCACTTTCCTGCCTGACCTACAGTGCATCCATTCATGACTGAAAAGAAAAATTTTATCTCTGAAGGATGAGTCACACCTCTCTACCATCCTTCAGGCTAAACCAAATTTCACTTTACCTTCCACAGAGTATACTTTTTAAGAGCTGATGAGTTAAACAATTGATATGTAGATCCATTTGACCAGAATAATTTAAAAACAAATATTAAAATATTCTCATCTCAGGCACCTGTCCCCTATGTCATGATCATCTCTGTGAAATGATGATCTGTCCCTTGAGGGAGAAAATCCAGGAGGATACAGAGCTAGTGCAGGTTTAAACTGGATTGTTCACATCTTTTGAGGCCAGAAAAATAAAATGAAAATATAGAGATAATTGCATCATGCACTAAGAGATTTCTAAGTTTTACAGAGCTCATTTGTTGACTGCAGTGCTAAAATGGGGTGGTTTTGCTCTAGGAAGAGGCTGCCTAGAGCACACAGCCAGCCAGGCACCCCATTTACCCTAAGCAGTGACAGCCTAGAGCCCAGTGACAGGGGAGCAGCCAAGCCTGACAGGGGTGCAGCTCCACACAGAGCTCCATTACTCACAGACTTTGTCCAGTTTGGAGAATTCAGCTCAAGACTAAAATCAGTAAGTGGTCTGACTGGATGAGGTGACTCTTCTAGCCTTAGGACTTCTCAGACCAAGGTTTAATACCAACCTCAAATCTCTCATTCAAGAGATTTATTCTAATATGGGGACAGTTATTGTGGCTGTGAGCTGAAACATCCAGCAGCCACTGCCAGAACTTAAATACCTGCTCTTGCTTCCAGTAGGGATTCATAGTAAAGAAAGTACATCCTTAATGCCCTGAGTCTTTATAATCTTCATGTGAGCTCACAGCAGTGCCTGGGAAGTTACATAGCCCAAACAAGAGCAAGAATGAGAAATACCCCAGGTCTGCAGGGGGGCAGGAGCAATACAGGGCCTCAGGAGTGGGATGGGGAGGGCATCTGGGAGGTCCCTCACCAACCAGCATCCTCAGCAACACCCAGTGATAGAACTCATGAAGAAAAATGAGTTATTGGAGCAGTTCAGTTGATGGAGTTCAATCTGGGAAAAAACCTGAGGCAGAAGACAAATGTAAGCTCTGCCAAAATGGGAGCAGCCAGCACCCTGGAGCAGCAGGATGGCAGCTGATGGCATGTGTGACAAGAAAGAGAGCAAGCATCTCTCACTGCAGCCCTCCTGCAATCAGCCTTCCATCAACCACTGCTAGATTAAAACACTGAAGTCATTTGAAAGATGGTCACCAGGTTTTTCTTTTACAAGGTGCTGCCATTCAATTAGAATTGAATATGAAATGGAGCAAAGACCCTCCTGAATTGCTGTACAAGACTGCTTTACTTAAAAAAGGGAAAACTAAAAATGGATTAAGAAAACTATTCTTAACAGTAAAATGTCTAAGATCTGTTACAAGCATGAAAAAGAAAAAGCAGTCTGCATGAAACATAAAGAATTGTACAGAAATGGAAAAGCCATGGAAGTACAGAACAAGTGAAAGCACAGAAGAACAAGCAAGCAAAACTACAGCCCTGTTTGTTACACACATACCTGAAGGACAGAGGACACATTTTTCTGAACAATTTGACCCACTAGAGTATTGGTAACCAGAGCAATGAGAAAGATGGCATTTCAGCTGTGTCCAGCTGTGCCTCACCAGAACGGTATTTCCTATGTGTTGATTTCGGATATTATTTTTTCTTTAACATGAGCTTTTCACCTTTTCCAGGAGGGACTTACATCCTGGTCCAGAGCAGGAGCAGTAGCTCGAGTTTCTTGCTCCTACAGCTGGTGCCATGCTGCCAGCAATGCTATCAGAAGTGCTATTTCCTTGATTAGTGTTCCTTAAAGACAGAACAGCTTTATAAAAGATGTACATCATGCAGGACATAAAAGGGGCAGTTGGCTTGTGTGGCTTAGGCTTGCTGAGCCATAGGCTCAACATCAACCCTCAATATCAGGCTTATCTCAGCACAATCAGCATTACTGGAGGACAAATGCCTGGCTAATCTGAAGAACCACAGCTTGTGAAGAGCTTCCATGAAAAACTCACAGAAATCTCAAGAAATGGAATCATTGAAAGATATAGTGATAAGAATAATTGAAAGATATGGTGAATTAGCCCAGCCTTTAACTGGGCTTCCCTGATGAGAGAGTCTGATTCCAGCAGCTACCACTGCAAACTCAGTTGTGTGAAATCTTTACAGAACAAATGCAAGAAAGGGAGTGAGAAATGGGAGTAGAGATTTAGTAGAGAATATCAGCATCCCAGTAAAAAAGATCTAGTTTGATATTTTAGGAGTGGAGAGAAATTAACACATTCTATTTTCACACCATTACATACTTGAGCTCTGTGATTTCCATATAATATGCAGATAATACAGCTTAAGGAAACTTCATTGATGTGAAATAATCTTGATTAAAATTTGCAATAATGGTAACAAAAAGCAGAAAAAAACTAAAATTAGTCATTTTAGATTACTATCATGCTGTTTTGTTGTGGATAGAACTGTTTGGTTAAGCCTGTACTTTAAAAACCAAGAGCCAAATACAACACCTAGACCTGTGTAGTCAGGTATGGTAAGACTCACAGCTTTATATAGTATATTCTGTTTCCAGAGGCTACATCTGAGCTAAAAAATCTCTCTGTTGTCACTTCACATCTGGCTGCTTTTTTAACATGTCCCTGCAGAAGGGACAGACTAAAGATTTGCAAACAGCAACCCAAAGCCTTCCTGCTGCCTGTGATGCTGGGTAAATGCCGGGCATGAAGGATTTTCTTGGGTTTCTCACTTTCTGTTTGGGCTACCCAATCTCAGGGCTTTCAGTTTAGACCTCCCACAGCTGGAGTGGAGGTGCACACTTTCTCTCAATGTGGCTCAGGACCTTTTTGTTCTCATCTGCTTTTTTGGAGATGTTGTTCTTCGTGCTGGTATCATGGAGTGGGGACCAGCTGCCTGTGCTGTCACACAGTGAAATATTTTGCTAAGTTTTAAAACAGAATTCAAAACAGCACAGGATCCCCAGGGCTGTCTGTGCTCTCCCCAAAGCCACAGCAGCCGTGCCTGCCCTCAAGAGAGACCATCTGGACCAGCCCCCAGCCACATTCTCCAGGCTCGCAACAAGCATGGGATCTGGAGGGTCTCCTGGACCCGGAATGAGGCAAGTACCAGGAAACATCAGTATCTCTGAAAATCCCAGTGCTAGACACCAGCTCCTTACTGTATCTCCTGCTTCATCTGGCCAGGCTGGAGCAGCAGTCCGTTCCAATGCAAACAAAGAGCTCGCTAAAATAGTACTGGGGCTTTTAACATGTACCAAAAATTATTTATCCCAACTCTGCTGACAAATCCTGTACAAGCAAACAGTAATTCTGAATTTGCTGGATTGTTGATGAATGTTCCAACACAACAGCATTTCATCCCAGATGCAAAAATATAAAGGTTCTTTAAAATCATTTATGCTTCAAATTGTACAGCAAGAGCAACGGAAAGCAGAAGTGCTTATAGTCTGCTACAGCTTTGCAAACATCACAACTACTGTCTAATTTTGAGATTGTTTCATCTTGAATATTCACTCTTCTACCTTGCTATCTCATTGAAATGCAGAGGTTGCAGCACAGCCATTGGTGACACTCTAATGCTACTGAAAGTTCAGCTTAACCTGTCTGCCCTGCATACACCAAGATGTTGCTGAAAGAGGTTCTCCAGAACCTGTTCTCTGCTTGAGTCTAGGACATTTACATTCGCCTTTAGTACTAAGCCCTCACCAGCAAGAGGCTCTTCTCCTGACAAGTATTTGGGGTTCCTGTGAATTCCAGCCCCAGGCTGGCTTTTGGCTCCCATCACAACCATGCCTCTTCCCCAGCAAGCACCACTACAGAGCTGTTGTAGCTCATGCTAAGACATAGGAGGACAAGGAGTCTTTCATGCATTTTTTTATAGAACTTTGCTCCATGGCTTATCCAGGCAAATTCTTATCTATGCTAATTTGGTCTCTTCCTGGCTAATTAAACTTAACATATAAGACAGTCTCATTAAGATCTTAGCTTAGGCTGGATATTTACATTCTCAGTATCCCCAGCAAAATTTGTCACTGGTATCAGCAACAGACCTGCTTGCAGATGTAAGGTTACATTCCTCCCCCAAAGCAGCAGGTAAGTTATTACCAGAAGCTCAGCGTTAAAAAAATTGAATTTTTGGTGCCTCTTGCTTGCAGGAGGCACTTTTCCATGCCCAGCTCCCTAGCATTAAGGCTACATAAGTATGTCATTCCCACTGAAAAAAATCCTCCCTTCTTTTTGGTGCATACAGAAAATCCAGCTACTAGAAAATACAAAACGGATTGTCTGAACACCAAGGAGGGAGAAATGTTGAGGTTTTGAATAAGGGACTACAACCATACAAACACCTGGAAGCTGACAGTTACAAGGGGCACAGAAGAGGGAGCTGGAGAAATCCCACTGCTTGATGGGGTTTGAAGGGGGAGAAACGCACAGGAGGGTTTTGTGATGAAAAACGAGAGGCCAAACATTTTGATCAGGTTTTCAAGATAGAAGTTCAAGATTTCAGATTTTGGGAAATTCTTTCTAATCACTGTTATGCTGGTGAAATAAAACAATCATGGGTTGCTAAAACACTACAGAAATATTCTTACGCACTGGAACATTAGTCCCATTGGTCTCCCCTACCCTATTTAGCTTTATAAATTCACGTTCTGCTGAGTTCTCCCTTCCCTGTCTTCCCATTGGTTTGTGTAACTCTGCCCATCCACCCTGGCACTCCCTATTGGGCCCTTCCCTGTGTACCACCCCTGAGCCCTCAGGCCCTTCTTTCCCTGGATTTTTACCCGGGACCCTCCTTTGTCTTTGGCCCCTGGACACCTTCAGCATTGTGTGAAATAAAGCATCTTGGAGCTGCATGCCTGGACCCTCTTGGTCTTCACTGCTGAGCTGCTCTGTGTGTGTGTGTGTGTGTGTGTGTGTGTGTGTGTGTGTGTCTGTATCTGTATCTGTGTCGGTCCGTGTGTGTCTGTCTGTATGTGTGTGTCTGTATCTGTGTCTGTCTATCTCTGTGCGTGTCTGTCTGTCTGTCTGTCCGTCTGTGTGCTGGTGCTCTCATGGCTCCTACCCATTGGTGGAAGACACTATTGGGGAAGGTAGTATCCACCACCACCGTGGACCGCAACACCCTCCCCCCAATTTCACACTGAAAATTGCCCTACTGTTACCTGTCCACTGATGCAGCCTAAGATTCCAGAGCCCTATGCAACAGAGCAAACATTTCCAGATAATTAAATGACCCATAATTGCAGCAAACACTCTAAAGCAAGCATTCACAGTCTAAAAATCTCTCCTGTGAATGCTTAGGAATAAACAACTGATTTCACTGAAATCAGAACTGATTCACAAAATAAGAAAACAGAAAAAAAGGGGGTCTCAATCTGAAATTAATAATTGCAGCAGCTCCCTTTCACAACCATTTGGCAGGGAATATTTAAGGAAACAGCAACTGTAATGAAAAATATTCAAAGAAGCACAAGAAACAACAACAACTAAGTGCTATGAGATATTCTAGGTTCTGAAGGCATTTTTGTTTCCACAAAATGAAAATGCTGTTTATTCACTGCAAAAAAGCATGGTAGCAATGTTTGTGCCTCCAAACAAATGGTGAGAAGCCCCTGGAAAACACAGCCTGCAGTGACTGGATGGGATGAACCTGGGAGCTGAGCACACCTACTGCACTCACAGGGACTCCAGTGCTGGAGCCTTGGGGCTCTGCCTTGTTTGCTGGTTACATTGGTTGGTCTAATAAAACATGAGACTTCTCCGCTCAAACCTTGTCCACTTGGATCATCTTAGGTAATGGCACTAGAAGATGCTTTATTACTATTGGTGTTCTGATTGTCCAGGATCTTCTCTAGTTTTAATGTGAGTAATAACAGGGGTTTATTTAGTCTATAGATTGCTGTCTAGAACAGAAGTCCAATTTGTCATTAGATTTCAGTTGTCACAGCATACATACAGCAAAAGACAGTGTTTTACCGGCTGGATTTGTTTTCCCTCCCCTTCCACATGTACCAGGTTGGTAACAGTGGTGGGCAACTCTAACTGAGCCAGAAGGGCAGCGATTGGGTTCACTCAGGGCAGGAAAAAAAATCCCCTTAAGCCATATGCAAAGCACCTTAAAGTCTTGCCTGCATCCCTCAGGGAAGTTACTGATACATGAACAAAGGTCAGTGAGGCACAGCACATCAGGCAGTGCTGAGGTCGGCACTGCCTTCCTGCAGAACACAGAAAACAGATGGATCCTTTTGAATTATCACGTTAAGCATCAGCTGGAGAAAACAGACTTCCGTCACAGCCTTTAATGATCCTTGTGAGCCACCATCAATCTTTACTGCTCATTAACTGAATTTTCTGTTTAGCTGATGGTGTGCTGGGTGAGCCTGTGCGCAACACAATCCTGTTTCACACATTCTTTAAAGCCACAGGAACTTGACCATAAAAACATTGTGGCTGCACTGCTTGTGACACTGGTATTAGGAGACTGAACAGGGAATGAAGAAAAGGAGCAAAGGAATGGATGAAAGCAAAGAATGGTGATTCTGCCTGCAAACTGGCATCAAAGGAGCATTTGACACTGTTAGCTGTGATGGCTTTCCCTTCATGACAAAAGAACCACCCTGCCCTGAATCATTCATTATACCTCAAAAAGCAAAGGAAGCCTCTGCTCTAACGCAGACATTAAACAGGACAAAATTGAATGGCACTTGTCAGAAAGGAGAAGTTTCAGGCAGACTGGATGGTAGGCAGCATTTCAGCCTTTCACGGTGGGTCTTCCCAACAGATTCACATCAATGAGAAGCGTCTGGAAGACCTGATTCCAGGATTGGGGGGCCACACACACCACCAAATGTGGAGCATTGTATGTTCCAATAACTATGAGGCAAAAGCTCAGTGATGCTGAAAGCATGAACAGGGCAGGAAAGAAGGATCAAAGTTCTGTGGGTGATGATAAATAGTTACATTTGAAACCTTTTCCAGATGCAGCACAGACATATTTGGGAGCTGAAACACCTACATGCACAATGCAAAAATAGGTGGTGAAAATGTCTTTCAACTTGTCAGGAATACATGTTTCTGTGAACGAAATAAGAACTTTGTGGAATGTTCCATCTTCTATAACTTCTCTTAGCTACAGGCTAAACACAAGATCATCAGTTTTCAGAACAGAAGATGGGGATTCTTCTTTGCTTTTCTTTGCTTTCTATGCAAGACAGACATATTCTTGGAAGAAAAAATATATTCAGAAACATTTCCCAAATATTTCTTGTTTAACTCTTGTCCAAGAAAAGAGTTAACTATTTCCAATCCTCTGTAGCAAACATCAGAGGTGAAGCCTTCTAAACAGCCCTGCCTACTGTCAGAAATGTATGAGCCAAAGAAGAGAAAACACAATATAAGTATTCTGTAGGTATTTGTCCTGCCCCAGCCTGGGATTCTATGAAATGTGTCTCTATTTAAGGAGTCTATTTTTGTTTTTCTTTAATGAACACGGCATGCTGAAATGGACTTGGTGCTGCATAAAATTATGCAGCTCAAAGTGAAATTAGAAGATTGTCTTAAAGGCCTATAAATGTTAATACTGTATTTTTTATTGAACTCTGTTTGATAAACTCTATAAATATTCCAGGCATGATTTTTTATTACAGCCACATTTCCCCACTCAATTGCTAGATTTCATTTCACCATGAATAAAAAACTATTCAGGGATTTTTGGCAGCTTAGTGTTGTTCTAACCCACTGGTCTTGCAATTAGGTCCTAATGTTGTTTTTGTGAAGTCATATTTTTCTTCATGTGTCCTGAAGTCCCCAGCTATCTTCTATTATATTGAGGCTAGGGCATATTCATATCCAAATAGCATTAAACTGCAAAAAAACTGCTGCCTAGATGTTTTCCAGAAATGCCTTTGAAAATGAAAAGTTTTGTTTAAAATATTTTACATCTGTTATGGAGGTGTTACCACCATTTCTAATTGGCCCAGCCTTGGCCAGCAGCATGTCCATCTTTGGAGCTGCCAGAGACTGTCTCTGCCAGACAGGAGATAGCTTTCAGCAGTTTATCACAGAAGCCACCCCTGTAGCCCCCCTGCTACCAAAGTTTGGCCATGCAAGCCCAATACAGGCAGAAGTAAGGAAAAGCATTATATCAATTGGTTCACAGCTTCATTTGGGGTTTTCCTTAAAAACAGACAGTAATAAACCTGCATGAATGGATTCACTTCATAGGATAAACAACTCCAGCATCCCTCAGGGTATTTGCTGGACAAGCCCACTGAGTCAGCAGCCAGACTGGCACAGTCACTGCTGTTTGCTATGCTGACACCCAACAGAGGCTGTCTAGCTGCTATGCATGCCTTTGGGCCTTGCCTAGAATCACTGGAAAGTTGTTAGACCACTTTAATTTGTAAACCTATTGACAAGCATTTAATGTTAATGAAATGTTAGTGATGAGTAATTCTCGAAGATGAAACACAGTTCATTGTGCATCTAATTTATTTAGTGCTAAATGCTTGCCCTGATTTCCTTTACACATGGGAAAGTCAGATTTAGATAAAAACCTTGCATATCAAATAGGGCAATTCTTTGAAAAGTCAGTCAAATTTATATGTAAATGCTTGTATTTGAGTTTCCCAAAAAACTCTGTTTGCAGGTATATTTCCTGCCATGGTGGAAGTGGAAGGTGTACACTGCTCCCCGTGCCCATTTATTCATAAAACCCTCGATGAAGGAGATCAGAACTATCTCCACCAGACCATCTTAACAAATGCCGTGCTGGTGAGCAACTGTAAGAGATCCTACACAACACCACAGGCCCTGGCTGTGCCAGTGCATCAGGAGTAGTCCAGTTTTATCCTCTCTGCGTACTGAATTTAGAGCATCTGTGATATTCAGCAGTCTAAGTGCCGGAACATCCTACTTGGCCAGCAATTTATTACATTGCACACAGTGTATTAGTTTGGTAGCCACTGGAAAAAAAAACCAGACAACCTCTGTACCAGCAGGGAGACAGATAATGTCCTGTGCCGCAGTACTGTGCCTGTGCATGGGCCAGTGCTGCCAGAGCTGCCGCGCACAGCCCCCCGTTCCTCGGCATGACCCCACTGTGGCGGTGGCTCCTGACGCACAACATATTAGGGAAAAAAGTCTGATACAACATCTGCCAGCTGTCTTTCTCAAAGAAATTGGACAGCATTAATATTTACCCTCTGCCCAAGAAAAACACCATATTCCTGTGTTGGCCAATACTGTCCCATCCTTCTACTGGCAAGTGTAATTCTGAGCTCAAAAGACTTTGAAATTGCATTAGTTTCTGAACAACTGAGTAAATCCAGAGAAACAGATGATGAAGAACCTGCCCTACTGCAGGGCCCTAACTGCCTGAGAAGTGTTTTCTGATTAGTCATACCCGTACCTGAGCGTGCCAGGCCTCGTGGGGTGACCAGTGGTGAGGAGGCAGCAGGTTGCAGCCAGTGCCTGAGCTCCTCTGGTACCTCAGTGCTGCTCAAGGGCTTTTACAATGCTCATAGGACATGGCTTCATTGTGAGGTTTGGGCACTTGTCCCTTCAAAGTTTCACCTGTTAAAGCAGAAAACTGTGCTCTGGGGAACAGGAAGGCAGTCCAATTGCTGTAATTGCAAGTTGGAAATTTATTCACCAACAAGTCCCTAAAGGGCAATCTATCATAATGTGCCAGCCAGGAGCTCAACTCATCCTGTGTAACACAGGGCAATATGAAGCACTGAGACTCCCATCAGAGAAGCTGGTTTGGAGGGCTCAGCACCTGTAACCAGTGAGCTCAGCACAGAACAAGCCAGTGAGTCCAGCTTCTGCCATAACACCGTGGAGCTCCTGACAGCCCCAGTCAAGCAAACAGTGTCGTATCTGGAACACCAGGACTTGCACCAGTATCAGCACTACAGCTTCTCAGGGAACAAAGCATGAGCAAGACAATGTATAAGATTTTTTTTAGTACTGTGGGGATGGAATTTGGCTACCCCCACCCACAATCAGCAGTGGGTTTTTTCCCCCTCCCTTTTTTCCTTCTATTTTAATAAGGGGAGTATTTAATGTACTCAGAATAGCTGGAAAACTTATAGGAGAGATGGACAGCAGGACAAAATATCTGTTCACCATTAAGAGTGGGAAATAAAAATAACACAGAGTGAATCAATCTGTTTCTTTCTTTTTCCTCATGATGGCCCTGTGGAAGGCAACGGCTCAGGGGTACACGCTGTTCCAGCCACTGAAGGGATGGAGCAGGCACCCAGGCATGTGGCTGATTTCCAGAAGTGTTTTTGCATTGTTAGTGAAACTTTAGGCTTAAACAGCAGCTAAAATGGCATCATGGCAATAAACTTCAATAACTCTGCCAAAAGACATACCAATATTAGGTGGGGTTGAGCAGAATTCCCTGTGCTGGGCATGTTTACAGGCTGGAGGGGAATCTTTCATTATTTCAACATTTTTCTTGTTGAACAGATGTACAGAAAACAGCGACAGCATGCAGAAATCAGATTTGTTCATCTCTGAGTTTCCTTTCATATTCTTCTAAATGCAAATACCTGAGTTATCGCCTGTTCTATATATCTTGTCTATGAAATGAAAACAAGGCTTTCTGCAGGGTTTCCCTATTGATCCTTTTGCTTTCCCTTTTGTTGGGAATGTTTTTGAATGGAAGGTAACAAGGTGCTGTAGAGAAAGCAGTTACAACCATTCATTCTGTGCAGGCAAATAAACACAGAACATAACCAAAGAGGGAGGGAGGGAGGACCCGCTATACTTGCATTCCTCTCATGTTTAATTCCCCAGCAAACTGCAGTGGACATCTGATACCACTGTGGTTGACTGATAAATTATTAGATTTCTCCGATGTCTAACAACTATCAGTTAACACTTTGATATTAAATTTAATTGATAATGCCTTAATTTCTCTGTTGTCTTCTTCCAGACAACATGTCTCCAGAGATCTGAGTTAGAACAAATAATCCCAGATAGGACAAATAATATTCTTTATCTCTTATCTTGCTATACACCACATGTGTGTGGGGATGGACGTTTTGGCAACAAGTTTGTTGCAGACTGTGCCTGGGACAGCCTGTAGTACATGACTGATGGCCTTGTTCTTTAAAACATGATCAATTTTGTGGAATCCATCAATGGAAGCTACTGTCGCAGAGAAACAAGGGAGGCTTTTCTTAAAGTGAGTTGTGCACTGCCACTTCATTCTGGAATGTTTTATTGCTGGTGGAGCAGAGTGCCTGTGACAGCTCATCCCTGTGGAAAGGTAACTTCAGAGTCACACTCAGAAAATGAACATTGGAGCACTAAGGACAAACCCAGAAGAAACCAGATGACACATGTCATGAAAATATAAATTACACAAACACTCAACTACATCATGGATTAAATCTTTGAAATGAACTTATTTAGGTAGCATAGGTAGGGGCAGGAACAGTCTGTTAGCACTGCTGGCTGACACTGCCTGCTGCAACATCCTCTCTTCACTATTCTAAGCTAAAACTTTACAGAATGGGAAAAATTTTTCAGACTAATGAATTTTTTTCTTTTTGGAAATCCGGCCATAGCAACTCGGTTTAGGAGATGAAACTACTGAAAATCACCTGGGGTTTTTTTGTTGTTGTTTTATTACAATAACTGGACAATCTCTTTGGTTGCTGAACCTGGGCTTTCCTTTCCCTTGGCTACTGAGGTATTTCTCCCTGCTAGACCTGCATTCTCAGCATTTACAGCCAAGATGCAGGTTCATTTTGTACAGAAACCTTCCACCCTAGCATCACTGTGTTTTGAGTGCTTAACTTGGCCACATTTGTACTCTGCTGATGGGAAGGACCTCCCTGCCTAGGACGGAAGATCAAGAAAGCCACCTATCTCTGCCAGAACCAGTGACAGGTAAGGGGAAGTGTAAACCCCTTATTTAGATAATACAGCTGAAGCACAGTTCACAATGATAAAGGAAGAGCACTTTCCCAATAAAACCAAGGAAAAGGGAAGGCTGAAAGATTGTTGAGTCAGGCCCTTAGAGCACAAACACAGACTGCTCCTTACTTCAGATAAACTGCATCCAGTCTGTCAAGACCAAGCATCACATGCTGCAGACCCACACAGTGGAAATGCCACAGGAATCTATAGACACTGCTAGCCTTAAAGAAGGGCTGCTCAGGAAAACTGCTGTGAATGCTTCCCTTCAGCATTCAGGCTTTTACATTTATAAGCCCAGCTGCTCTGCCTCCCTGTCTGCTAGACTCTGTCATTTACAGAAGGAACCATCATAGCATGGAGAACATATAAATATGCATAACTTCATCCCTAGGAAGCTAAACCAACAGCTGTATGGTGTCAGAGAAATGGTATAAGTTTCATCTCCCTTGTTTCCATTTTCTTATTATGACAAATGCCATGGGATTTCCTTGAAGCCATTCCCATGAGCTCAAGCCCAAGGAATGATCTGTGAGACACATTATGAGGACAGCCTTGGAGAAGTGCCTGGAATCAAAATCCACCTCTGCAAAGGCCCCCCCAAAAAATGCACTGAGTTTTTTGGACACTGGGAAATGCTCTTCTGAACCTGCATACAGCCATGGGATGTGGCCACTTCCCTTGTGCTGCCTGGGGCAAGGAGGAGGAACCAGCTGAACATCACACTGGGAACCAGGGTAAAGCAAAGTCTACATAATCCAAGCTACAAGGTGAGTGACATAAATAAATTTTCTAAAGTGTTGCGGTGCGTGTTTTTGATTGTAATTCAGTCCCAGTAGTCAGTTTCATAACCCTCCCCCTATTTTGTATTGTTATAGCACATTTTACTACCAATAGATTGCTCCTTTCCCCCCATGCTGTTGCTTTTTGCCCTAGTTATCCATCTCCCCAAAGACCTGCCCTTTTGTACCCTCCCATTGAATGTCAATCCCTCCCCAAGCCTGCCCCTTTCTCTAGAAACTTCCCTATCAATTTTGTATCCTTCGAAACCCCATTGGTTTGTTTAAGTTATTCTCCTCCCCTGTAGTCCCCGATTAGTTTAAACATTGTATTCCCCGCCTTGTGGTCCACCCCCAGTTTCTCCCAGTGTGTTAAAGATTGTATCCTTGCCTGGGACCGGTCCCCATTTCTAAGTTGATGTATGCATTTGAGTCAGTGTCTTTCTGTCCATGACGTTCCAGGGAATAAACTCCTTTGAAAAATATACAGAAGACCTCTCCCTGTTCCTTGTTCCATGTTCCTACCCTCGGCGCAGTCCTATCCCCAGTGCAGCCCACCTGTGCCATAGAGCAGTTGTGCCCTACAGCTGCACCCCGGATTCCACAGCTCTGGGGGTGGGCTACTCTCACTGACAGTGCTGGGAGCTAGTTGGTCTGAAGAAATCCAGCACACAGCAGTATATCAGAGGGATGGTGATTGGGAGGGAAAGAAAGGAAAGGTTCCCTAAAGTAACCATCTTTTTCTTAAAATGAATGATTTTTATTTGGAGTTTCCAGCAGACACACCACCACCTACACTACCTCATACAGAGCCAAGCACAACAGCACTGCCACAGGTGGCAGAGAACCAGTCCCTGCTGAAGGAACCTTCTCCTGACTCAGTTTCCTGATAAACCATACTAAGAAAACCCTGCACCCATCCTGCCAGCTCTAAGAAAATCTGTTTGGACATTAGGTACTCAGAATTGTTTGCATTTTGAAAACTGTCTTACAGGTGCTTTTGATTGTTTTTGTCATTTTGTGTTGATTCAGTTGATCCTTCAGAGAAGCTTTCTTAATAATATCGAAAGGGGGAGTTGTGGAGACCTTGGGGGCATTCCCTTGGTTTAGAGAGACATTAGAAGCTTCCCTCAAAAAGCTGTTAAGACTCCCTTGGCTCATTCCCCTGTTCCTATATCCCTGAGCCACTCCCTCTCTGTTCCCTGGTTGGCCCTCATCTTTGTACTGACCCAAGACCAGGTTCACCCCCAGGCCCCTCGGCGGAGGGAAACCTGGACCCGCCACATGTGTGTCCTTTGGGACTCTGAACATCTCACTGTGCGGCTGAATTAAGCATCTGTGGATACCATGCAAAGGCCCTTTTTTCTTCCTTACCCTGGATTTTACTAGCAACTATTCAGACTGCAATGCTAAAGATCTGTGTTCACTAATGGCTGCAACCTAGTTACTCCTTACACTTGGAAAAACAAACCACAGTAAAAATAATATTTTCAAACTACTGTTCTTTTCTACAACACCACCTAAATGCAATCCATCCAGCAGCACACAAGTTCCTGGCAAGCAGAAGTCATGCCTGAGGGAGAAAAGGGGGTGAATATCTCCTCCAGCCCAGGACATAGTGCAGTGAAGTAGCACTTCACACCCAGGAGCCAGAGCTTGCCCTTTGGCCCTGCTGAGGCCAGTAACAGCTTGGCACTGGTCAAGGGCAGCACCAGGGCTCTCACTCTGTCCTGGCCCAGAGAAAAGCTCTTCCCCAATATTGTCAAAGAAGTTTGCAAACACACAACTAACAAGAGGCAGTGAAAGCAGCACTGCTGAACTGCAGATTGCAGAGCTGTGAATGCAATTCACAGCTGTGTTACTTACAGTCATTTTACTCTGTCTTCAATATTTTATTTCAATATCATAAACACAGTTTTATTAATTGTAAAAAACATTTGGGAGGAATGCTGAATTATTTATTGTTTGAAGCAGGCAAACAAACTGGTTGTCAAAACAGATTTTTAAATTTAACACAGAGTCTCATGTAATGAAGTGTGATTTAGAAGGTGCAGGGTGTACCTTCTACAGCTTGAACTCCTCTCCAAAAAACTGGTCAAAGGAGCTGGCAAAAAAACAGGCAGTTTTTTTTCTCAGAGCAGGCATATGCCTGCACTCTGCAGTGCTCCCACCTGCTCCCATCCCATCCCATCCCATCCCATCCCATCCCAAGCAACCAAGGCTCTCCAGCATCCCCAATGCCCTCCCACAAGGCATGTCTGAAGCCTGTGCTGAAACCAGGGGCAGGTTTCACTGCTTGACCTGTCCACAGTCCCTTTGCAGGAGCAATGGGGTATCCTAAACAGTGATTGACTAGATCTGTGGGATCTGGTTTTGCAAAAGAGCTGCCTCAGTCTTTTTCAGTGCGTTAGATTCAAACATCAGTTTGCTGGGCTGGGAAGTCCAGCACCTGGTGGACAGCAGCTGTCTCCAGAGAACTCCAGTGCTAGTCAAGCTCTCACCCACATGCATCATAGCACTGGTATGCCAGTGACTCACTGAAAATTGCTTTAGTCATCTCCAATCTTGTTACAGGTGCTAATGTAAACCTCAGCTAATTCTTCTTGCGCACTGCAGCCTTCCACCAAATGACTGTAACAAAGAGTAGTGTAAGATGAAGGCAAAAGCTTAAGGAGAGCTATCATGGAATTTTGCATAAACCATGCTAGAATATACTGTGAAACTTCTCAATTTCACCAAATTTAATAACACATGTGTTACTTGAGTGCAACACAAGTTGTATATGCGTCAAAGGACCAACAGGTTCAGGCAAGCAGCAGGTGTTTCACTGGTTCCTTCTCTGAGGAAATACCAGAGCAGAAATGTTCGTCACACCCAGTGCTTAGACAACCTCTGAGTGTCACTCGGGGTTGTCAGGCCCTGAATAATCAACCCCATCGAGATGAGGAAACCCAGCTGTGGGGGGATAGAATGTAAGAGAATAAAGATAGTGCAGAAGGTAATCTCACCCCTGAAGAGTTGCAGCTGTACTAATTACCAAAGATTAGGAAGAGGCCTGCCCTTAACAGGCCACAGCTGTGTCTAATAAGGATGAGTGCTATAAAAGAGTGAGTTAGCTGGGTGAGGAGAGGGCTGGAGTTTGTTGGCTGTGGTGTGAGGAAGTAGTCAGTTCTGTGAGGAGCTGCCTATGAGAAGTCCCCAAGAAGGTATGGAACTTTTGCAATAAGATGGCAACACCCAGCAACTGCATGCAGCACCTGACAGCAACTTGTCTCAGCCATGGGGCCCATGATTTTTTTTATTTGTTTGGGACTTCAGCTGCTGTCTGTTACCTTAAAGTACTGCTCTGCTTAATGCTCATATCTGTAATATTTGTGCCATATTATTCTTATACATAATGTCTCTGAATGCTGAGGTTTAGAAGATTTGAGAGAATGGATAAGAACCCCTGGCAGAGCATCTGCCCAGGAGTGGGACAGATGGTGGCAGTGGCAGCCCTTCCCACAGGATTCCCTCTGGGGGAAAGATGGAAATCTGCCCCTGGAGCATGAAATCAACAAAAAAGCACACTAGCTGCTGCACTGATGGTGTTTGCAGAAGAACTGAGGACAGAAAGTCTGAAGCTCTGCCACATTCCTCCTTATGGCTTCTGGCCCTCCCATGAGCCCACAGCATCCCCAGCGTGAGGGGCCACAATCTGGTCCTGCACCACAGCTCTGCACGAGGCCTAAGGTGCTCCCTGAGCAGCAGTGAAATTCTACTTTCTTGTTAAACATTCACAGGATACTATTCTTTTCAAAGCACATTTCAATGTCTACAAGTACATGTAAAATAGCAGAAAACATAAATACAGTATGTCAGTCAGGCTTGCAAAACTACCCCCAGAAAAATCACAGGATCAGCATCAAATCCATTACATGCTTTTTTACCTGCACAGCAATTATTCTGCAGGCTTTCACATCTGTCATTTTAAATTTTATCTAGTTAAGATTGCCAGAGCCACAAAAAAACTAGGAAAGTTTTAGCATGAAACTGATTCCTGTTTTGAAGATAGGTCAGGTATCAGAGAGTTGATTAAAAAATAGCTGTTATGCATTTTCCCACTTCTCTTGTTACCTTGTTTAAACACTTTCAAACATTGTTTAAAAAAAAAAAAGGTATGTCCCTGAATTTTTTTATCAAAGAATTTATGAACTTAATTTTTTTGTAATGAAATTATAATGTTGACTTTTGCTTTGTACACAAGGGAATAAGAATATGGAAAAAAAGGTTTCAAAGGATTTAAGAACACAAAATAATGCAACAAAACTATATGTGGAGATGCAAACCTCCTGATGGAGAGAATTGCATTTTGTATACCTCAAAAAAAAGATAAAGAGGCAAAGTTTTCGAAGAGGTACAAAAAATTGAAATAAATTAGGAAAAAAAATTCATGACCTTGCAAAATCTGTGTTTAGCTGGATGTAATGTTTCCTCGACTCTGCAGATAGAGGTTTCACTCTTGGGGCTTTTTAGTGGCATTTTCATCTGGCATGAAAATAACAGCTGTGATTGAACATTACTTTTTGACATGAAGGAAACTTCTTTTCAGTGTGTCTCAACATCTCAACTGTGTGCTTGTATGGCCATTCATTATAAGCTATGGCAGCAGTAAGGACACATTACACCTTGAAGTCATTTTGATCTCAAATGCATTTTCCTTCACTTTGTTTCAGGCTATTTTCTATTATATACCAAGTCTTGGAATACAGTTGGTTTCAATTTTTGTCCAAAAAAAGAGCTGGAGGTGGCAAAAGCATGTGTTGGGGACTGTACAATAACATGGAAATGCTTCGTTTGAGCTCTAACACGCATTTTTTTTCCTAAGTATGAATGTCAGAAATTGTGGGCTCTTCAGCAGTGGCAGGGAATGGTAACATGAAGACCAGTCTCAGGTTGGTACATGGTCTAGGAACATTTTAGAAACTGTGAGGAAAAAAATAAGTACATTCTGCACCTAGATGAAAAATTGCTTATGGCCAGCCCACTTTGGAGTGAGGAATTGGATGAAGCTCTCCCATATCTCCAACAGGAGTCTGGGCCAGTTGGATGTCTGGTCATGCAAGCTGGATGTGTCAAGAGGAGGAAATAAAAATCAGAGAGTCAGCAGCAAGGGCATGCTGGTGTTGCAGAGATGAGGTGGAATCAGGCTCCCTCAACCTGCCAAGTGTTCTAATCACTTGCCTAATGGACTTCTGCCACCATATGCTAATAAAGCACCTGTCTCTACACCACACTTATGAGGGCTAGAAAATGAAACACTGTTTACGTGGCAAATTAACAATTTCAGCATTTCCAGTAAACTAATTGACATAAACCATTCCCTTCCTCTGCCCATCCTCTGCCTCCCATCTTTCAAGTACTTTTCCTGCTTGTTCTCTGCACACATGGCCTTTGCTGCATCTAGAGCTACCATAAAGTACAATTCCTTAAGCTCACTGTAGTTACAACACCTAACACCAACCAAGTATTTAGTCCCCAGACTATGATTTTGCCCTATAACACCCAGTCAGGAAAATAATCAGTTTCTGGGAGGCTCCATAATCCTCCTCAGAATATTTCCTGATCTTTGTTGCTCATTACTCATCTCACTGGCTGTGTAGCTGATGAATTTCAAAGTAAATCCTTGCCCATTTTGCATGGAGAGTGGATGCTGGAATATCATCTGACAATGACACTGAGGAAAAAAAAAAGGCATTAGCATTAAATTATCTGCTCCCAGATAATTTCCCAAATGAATCACCATAAAAGGCACTGAAATGGTCTCTCACTCCTTTTCATTGCATAACATTTCACTGTACTCCAGACTTGAGGAGCTATGATTTATCAAGCTTCTGTCTGCAATCAGGGTATTGTTTTTGTCAGAGTCCCTGATCATGGGAGAAGTGGCATTGCCAAGTTTGCAAGGCTGGAGGATTAACCTGTAAGCAGCATGGATGCCCTGTGAGAGGAGGGGGCTCTAACAGAAAGCAGAGAATTTAGACTGCACTGCTGGTACTGCTTGCTACTAACATGCTAGTAACACTCCAGTCACCTCATCTGGGCAGCACTCAAGGCTTTTTCCTTTGTGAGTGATTACTCACGAGAAAAGCCCATGGCAAGGAATAGCTTGACCAGCCCAGGCACTGGACAATGGCAGAACTGTTGACCAAGCTCAGAGAGACCACCTCTGGCCCTCTCTCATCAATAAACATAAGCCATCAGTGATTGACATCATGGGATTTTTTCCTGAGTCAGACTTCAGCCTGCTGTGCCCTTCTCCCCTGCCCTGAAGCCTGTGCAAGCCCCCTCCCAACCCTGCTCCAGCCCTGACCTCTGCCCAGCCCCCAGACCCTTCCCTCCTCCTCTGTGGCTCTGTTGAAAGCTCAGGGACTGTAGGGAGAAGGATGTCAGCTGCACCCAGGCCACTTTCTCCTGCACAGAAATGTCTGAGACCCTGGAGGAAGGCACCCTGAGCTGCTGCCCTCCCAGTGCCTGCTCCTGCAGCAGGGGATATTGAGTGTCCTGATGCCCTCGGGTGCTCTGCAAGCCCATGGTGGCCACAGGCTGGGTGAGAGGGGACAGTACCCACACATTGTTACTTTGCAAGCAGCAGGCCTGGAGCTGCTGGAGTCCAAATCAACCTCCTCAACGCCTTGCAGAATCTGTCCCAAGTCCCCAGGGCCACACTGGGCTGCCACTTCCTCTGGAGACACTTCGTCACTCACAGCTCTTGGGCACACCCCCAAAAACAACCCTGTTCCAAAACAGCCATACAGGAATTATGAACACAAAGTCTTACACCCATAGAGAGATGTGAGGATTTTGAAAGAGAGCAGGCTGCACATCCTGCAGGAGGAATGTCCCTAATTATAATTTCCTAGGTGATGCTGAGTAGCTGCTGCTGAACACACCATGTGAAATTCCAGCTCACTCCCCAGCAAATAGACATGAGCATAGCAAATCCTTGGTTCCTGCTCCATGCCTGTGGCTGGTTTTTTTATTCAGGGTAACAAGACTACTACAAAATTTACGTTTTGCTGCCTACCAAAAGATTTGGTCAAATCAATAGCTTATGACAAAAGAAAGTAACAAAACCTGTAATAAACCCAAGTGGTAAATAGGTATGTGTTAATGAAGAAAAAAGATTTGTGCAATTCATTATCTCTGATGTTCTCATCTGATGTGATTTTGGGTGGGAAGAAGTGACATAGTGATAACCATTAACAGAGGGCTTCTCAGACGTGTTTTTCAGTGTCCAAAATGCACATTTGGCTTCCATTACAAACAGACAGACGCACAGTACAGGGTGGCCCAGCCTCAGCCAGCACACCTTCAGGAACCAGGAGCAGGAATTCAGGTGTCTGCCAGTGGCTCCCAACCCTACACCTGCAGCCAACCAGCACTGGGTGGTTCACTGCACAGGGTTGAATTTTGCCACTTCATGTCCACGCAGTGCCAGTGCCATCTGGCAGCAGGTCCTGAACTTCAGTTTCAGTGTTGTAATAAATGGATGAGGGAACTGTGCAGTCAGATGACCCCATATCCCTTCCAAAGGTTTGTATCTGGGCCTGGGAGCATGGCTCTGCTCTCCCAGATATCATTTTAAAAGTGTATTTTCAGGCTTGGCTCTCCCTGTTTTCATGGTGAAACACGAGAATTAGGACCCTTTTAACTCAGAAACCTTACCAATTGTTCTCTGCTATCCAGATGTGAAAGTGACTAGAAGAATAGTAACACCTGGGTCACATGAAAGCATTTTGAAGTATCAGGAGCTTTTTCAAGCAATTCAGGGTATCTTTTCCCTAGGTGTGCCTTCTCCGTCTCTGCTACCAGCTGAGCTGACTCCATGAAAAACTGAGTCCTGTAGAGCAGGGAGCAGTAAAGGATAACCCCCCACTTTACAATTCCTTGCACATGGGACGCAGCTCCTTCAAGACAGCATCCCTTCAGGGTGACTCTCACTCCCCTGGGACCCCAAAGTTGTGCCCATGAAGCCAGAGCAAGAGCTTGGCTCCCATGTCCTTCATCTGCTCCCATTCACAGCAATGTGTGTGGGTCTGTGTTTCAATTACCAGGAATAATACTGAAGCACTTTAAGTGGAAACAGAGAGAATTATTGATGGTAACAGTAAAATTATTTTATCCACAGAAGTCAGAGACAGCATATACAGTCTATCAGGAACATTTAGCCTGCCACAGAGATTAAAATATTTTCATTAAAAATAGCATCTAGAGCATTATGCAGTTGGCTACAACTTGAATTGATCCGCCATGATAAGAAAAATCTTTCTTCTTCGTGTTTGCCTTCTTAAAGTCTGATTCAGTGGAAACAGAGTTTCCCAGGGAGTTCTGAAGTCACTCTTCATGCTTTGCATGGTACCAGGCTCCCAAGGCAGGGAGAGGGAAGCACTGTTCCTTCCAGAGCTGTGTCAAAATGCAACATGCTCTTCATTCAGAGAGGCAGTGAGCACGCTCTGCACTACAGTCACAGCCTTGAGTTAAATTCCAATAATGAAAAAGTCACAACAGCAGAAGAGAACTGCCTCCTTGGTCACAAGGGAGATAAGCTGGATAAGAGCAGAGGTATAAATCAATGCAATTGGTTTGACAGAGATTACAGACAGCAAATGCTAACTTTGCAGTGCAGAGGCACACAGAGTGCAGTGATCAGGATAAAATAACCAAAACATCTTGGGATATCAATATTTTAATTTTTTACAAGCTGAAATGAATTTACTTCATTTTCCTGAGGGAATGCAGATTGCTTTTGTGCATCTTTTGTTCCCCCCCCCCAGAGAAGACATCCTTTCTCAAGCCTGCTCTCTTTGTTGAAACGATGCCTCTAATTTGGTCCAACAGATTTTGTGCTGAATATCCTCCAAAGGTATTGTTCTGAGCAAAAGACGTATTAGTAATCTGACTCACTGGGAAAGTTTAAATAACTGACTAAACTACCTTT
Source organism: Agelaius tricolor (assembly GCF_023055355.1). NCBI lineage: Eukaryota > Metazoa > Chordata > Aves > Passeriformes > Icteridae > Agelaius > Agelaius tricolor. The sequence continues at coordinate 562,089 of NW_027269278.1, read as the reverse complement.
GAGCCTGATTTTGTTGATTTCCCACCCACCTGAGAGTGCAACCTCTTAACCACTCCTTTTCAACACACAATAGTGTAGTTTGAGACAGTGTGAAAGCCTCCAGAGCCCTGCTGTTCCTGCCTTCCTTTGGGTCCCAGACCTGCTATGAGTCCCTCTCTAGAACAAGTGAGAGATGCTGGCCAGAAACCAACCTGGAGCTGAGGGATATATAGATCAGCCCACAAGTAGGTAAACACAGAGAGTGCTGAGCTGTGGTTCCATGGACCGATGCACAGCAGTAAGGGAATTTGAGCTAATACTAACACAATATTAAATGCCTCAGGCCATTTTAACAAATGTGTTAATATACAGATGAAAATGACTGTAAAATATGGAATTTTTTATTGTTAATAATAAAAATTAGCTTCTCAGAAAATACTTTATTTTCGGGGAACTGTGTCCTCACTTCAGAAAATTGCTTGGATGGGAAATTCTCAGCCAGCTCTCTCTCCCAAAGAGTTGTTACACAGCAACACCTCAGTGAGATTCTGTGCACAGTTGCCAGGGGACCATCACACAGTAAAATGTAAATAATTTCCTAAATGTATCCGTTATATTTTAAATTCACTTTCAACAACCCCCTTCTAGACACAGACTGCTGTGTTTCCATTATAAACAGTTTGCCAACTTTTCCATCATCTGGGAGCTAATCAAGCAGAATGACAGCTATTCCAATGCCAAATGGTGGAAAAGTAATGATGAGTGTGAAGTAGAAAAGGACAGACTGTGCAACCTTCTATGCCAAATATTGATCTGTGTATCAAGCTGCACAGCTGTTTGGAAATGTTCATCTGTGATGAAATTCTTTGTCAGGTCCAATAAGGAGCTGAGGAGCTTGGCTCTAAGACCACCTCAGTGAACAGAGCCTGCACAGGTCCTGCCCCAGGGGGGCTCAAGCATTGCTTGGCAGCAGCACTCTTGGATTGTCCTTATTGCTTTGGATGTGGAAATGCTTGTTCAGAGCTCTTATCTAAAATTGTTTAGTTAAGCATGGGTTGTAAAAGGAGCAGTTATCTTAACTGTATTTGTAAGAGAAAGGAATTTATTGTTATGAGAAGTACTGCTGTAGAAATCATATGAAGAACAGGCAGTTTTAGCAGAATATACCCACACCTAAAAAGACATAAGCAATAACAGCTGCATCTGGGAGATTTGGGGAAATTCAGCAAGTTTAAGATACCCAGGATGAAAACACAATGATGAAAACATAACTTGGAATTGGAGCCATCCTTTTGCAGCTTGCTGATTGTGCCATCCCAGAGGCATGTGTAAGCCTTCCTTAGGACTAGAGAGCGTTTTTTTTCAGCTGCTCAGATTGTGCTTGACTGGAACAGTTCCAGATTCAGGCATGAGGCCACTGTAACCAGGACTCACAGCTTGTGCTATGGTGCACAACCATAATGTACTGCACAGCTGAGGGCCAGACCAGTGATGCCCTGACACTGCAGCCAGAAATCACCCTCCCTCCCGCCCTGGTTCTCCTCTCAAACAAGGCATTTGAGCCAGTCTCTGAAAGTACCAGTTCCTGAAAGAGTTCTCAGGGATGAGCTTAGCCAGGATATTTAACATTTATGCACTTTGCTAGTGTGTGTGAGTCATGCAGGTTCTTTCTGCGCAAAGGAGTGAAAAAGTGATTCATTCCCTACCAAAATAGGTGCTCAAGGGAGGTGGGATGGAAACTTGCATGGAGCTACTTGTCTTCCAGGGAGCTCCAAGAGCTCTTGCCTCACTAACCCAGGCACAGCTCAGAACTTCTACATTTCTAATTTATGTAAGACTATTTATGTACAATTGATACAGTTAACCCTAGCCTTTGCAAATAGTTATTGAAGAGCATGGGAAACCAGGAATAAAACAAACTAACAAAGAACATGACAACTAAAAATCCACCTATGTTCTCGAATGGAACTTTAAAAAGTTTAGCAGACCCCCCTCTGCACCTGCAAGGATGGGTAGAGCCAGAAGGCAGGGAGGCAAAAGTCTTGGTTTTGACAGCATCTACTTTGGAAGCACCTGGTATTTTGACTGCTTTTAAGCTAGATTTGGTGGAAGAGATCCTACCTCAAGTTTCAGTAGAGAAATATGAAAAGAAAGCTATCGGAAGAGGAATAAAGGGCTCAGAACCCAGGGTAATTCAGTCATGGTCAAGAGGTGGAAATTGTGTGCACCACTCTGATGTCTACTAATATTGCAGAGTGCAGCAAAAAGCTTTCTTGCGCCTTGCTTTACTCCCATGAATTGGAATACAGCTGGATTAACTCCCAGATTGGCATTACTAGGCCTGCTCCTGAATTACATCTTTAAGATATTCCTTGCTAGATTGATGGCTGCCCTAGGCCCTTAGCCAGGGTCTAGGTGACAATGGGGCAAAAATCCTGGGGCAAGTCATGCAGAGCCAGATTCATACCCATCTTCCTCAGTGCTAACTGCTGGCCCTGCTCACAAGCCTGCTCTGCATTAAATGCATAAATCCAACCATTGCACAATTGAGAATGCCTCAATTTCATCCCAATTCAAAATTAATTTGAATATTAAAACCACTTTTCTCTCTCTTTTCATACTGGCATTCCTGTTTTTCTAAATACTGCACCCTGATCCTTTCCCTCACAACAGGAGATATTACCAGATTAAAATGATACACAGTTATTGCTAATAGTACTAATTATTGTTGTTAATTGTAACAAGAAGATGATTAAAAAGTATGCAGTACTCAGAGTTCCTTTGAATTGCTTTTGAATTGCATGAGACTGATTTACATTTCTGCTTAGCATACATGGCACCAGAGTGAAGAGCTGTATTTTAACAGTGCTTATGCAAAATATGGGAAAAAAAGTCCAGGTGCATAGGACTTATTCACTTGCACTGTCAGTGAGAACATGCTTCAGCAACTGGGGAAGTGTTAAAAACAACTGCATGGGTGAATAACAACAAATAAATAAAACAAAAAGAGAAATTCAAGCTCTTCCTTTCCAGATTTAAGCTCAAAAATTCAAACAGCAGGATGGCTCCCCACTGTCCTTTCCTTTCCTCTTGCCAACAAAGTATCTGTTAGGGTAATTTTGCTAACTAGATATTGGTTTAACATTGAGTTAGTACTGTTTTACACAAAGAAGGAGTTGCAAATGGAAGGAGAGATCCCCTTTGCCTTCTTAGAACCCAACCATGACTTAGGATCCAATATAAAGCAGTGAATTTTATTTAGACGTGATACTGAAAAAACTTGAGGGAATAAAAAACAACAAAGTCCTCCAAAACCCCAAAAATAAACCCTTGTGGATTCTTTCCTCAATAAACAGAGAAAAGTTAATAATTGACATAGTTTGAAAAGGACCCAGCTGTTTCATCCTTTGCTATCACATCCTTGTCATGCTAACTTGGTTGAAGTGGAAAAAACCAGCCAGAATAGCAGTAGTTGCAAGGCAAGGTATGTACTTTGAAATCTCAAATGGTTGTGGTCTGAAATAGATTGTTCTTAATTCCTGATTACTTTGATTTGTTTGGTACCTGTCTGTAATCAGGGAGTGAAGTGCGGTGTGCTTGTGCTATAAAAATGATGGGGACATCTCCTCAGACCAACACTTCTAATTTGACAGCATGTGACAATGATGTGGCACACATTTCCTTACAGAAGGTTTTAAACAAGAACAGATATTTGCCTCTGGAAGGCGCAAATAAATTTAAGCATTTTTATAGGTATTTTAGAATCAGGGTGAGGAGGATTCTTAGTTATGTGCTAGCAGGTTATTTAGGGCTGGACAGATGGAAACTGTAAGGAACCACCTGCTCTATTTTTTGAGGAAAATTCTTTAAGGAAGCAGAAAGACTCTCCCAATAGAAATGTACACTTAACATTAATTAATTCAGTGAACTCAGTTTACCACAGTACTCCAGTAAAAAGTGATCCCTGCCCAGCTAACAGTAAACCTTGATGTATAATAATGGCCCAGCAGCACTGTTTTCCCAGCATACTGACAGGGGTGCAGCCTCTCCCTAAAGGTAAAGCTGGACTAGCTGACATTATCAAAGTAGTTCACTCAGTGAACTTCCATCAAAGTAGGTTTGGGAAGGCCTGTGTTAATTTCCTGGCTTTGCCTGCTTTAGTTTGTGTTTTATATCAGGCTTTTTCTCAACACAACCCAAGGGCTCTCCTATGGAAAGGGAACCCAAGATCCTCTTGAGATAAAACAACTGTTAGAAACAAGTTCGCACCCATGTTCAAGTTTTTCCTTTCTAAATTTGATTCCAAACCTCAATCAGGGAAATTAACAATCACATTATTACTTTATTTATTATCTCATAAAATAACAGTTTTGATCTTGTTCATGCTATTCTTTTTAGACAAAGCAATTTAATTCATTTATAAAGGATTTTGAACTGTCAGTACCTCATCTCACATCATAATCGCACACTTGAAGATAGATGACATCACTTGCCTTCCCCTCCCCACCCCAAAATGTGCATACATTATTGATTTTTCCAAAGCCTCATGAATAGGGTAGTTTGTAATCATTAAAAATTAAAGAGAATGCTGCTGGTTGGCAAAGAAGAATGGCAAATTTTGCTCTTGGCTCTATTGCTATTCCCCTGCAGCAGAGCTACGACCTTTTTATTGCAAAAGAGATAGGAAAATAAGGATCATTGCTTCTCTGTGTAGCAGACAACTGCCCAGAGCCCTTCTGGATTAGGTACTGCTCCAAGGGAAGCTACGAGGGTAAAGGAAGTGCCCATCACAGTGCAGCCTCCTATGCTCAAGCTCTAGGGCTTAGAACAGCTCTGCAAGCTGCTGCCTGTTATTATTCTCTACCATTTTCACTTTGCACTGTGTTTGCTTCAGGAATAATTTTTATACCCACCAGTACACAAGATATTTAGTAAGGAGGTTCATCCTATGGTCACAGCATAAACTGCTATGGTCATTGATTATTTCCAAGCAGATTTTTGCTCAGAAGCAATTTAATTGTTTGGAAGATGTGTCATTTTCATAATTATTCCTGGCATAATTTCATAAGAGCATCGTGGTTCCCCAGCACAGTCAGTCAAATCTTCCTCATGCCTGTCCCCACCTGCTTGCACACAGTGGCTGCCCCACCAGTCATTATGAACTCTGTAAGTTATATAGGTCCTGGGAATAATTAATTTTAGAGTCTCTTTTTGTAGAACAAAACTCTGGCAAGGACCTGGAATCACAGTCACATTATCTAGCTATTTGTGAGGCCATTCCAATAATGAAACACACATACCTCTGGAAATTATACCAGCTCAAGAAAAGGCTTTTAACTGACATTAAAATGCCAAGCTACTGTTTAAAGTGTTATGGGCATTCCATTGCTCAGCCCAGTTGATTTATGAACACATCAAATGCTCCTTAACAATCAATATCTCATTAAAAGTTGATGGTCTTTGGTACCTGGAAAGACAACTACAGATGACATGTTTAACTGGGCTGATGGTTATCTACCTGATTCTATTGCATGAATGCAAACCCAAATACATCTTCAGTGGGCCACTGAGTCTATCAAAATAATTACTTTATGGATAATACCTTCATTCTTTCTGAAAAAGTTCTGTTCCCAGAGTCATACAGATTCTTTTTGCTTTACTTACTGTAAGCCTGCCTTTATCCTACTCCGATCCTATCCTATCCTATCCTATCCTATCCTATCCTATCCTATCCTATCCTATCCATGTCCTTATCCTACTGGTATCCTACCCTACCAAGTGAAAACTAGCTCTACTCATCTTAAAAGAGAGTAGTAAATCATTGTCCACAGCTGTGGGTTTGCCCAGAAGACTGCCAGCAGTGCTACCCCACTTACAATCTACATTTATTTGAAATGATCCCTTAGACCTGTACATGTAATTCAGAAAGGGGACTAAGCATTAATCTCTCTGAATTAAAGCAATATACTGCATTCCAATAAATTATTTTAAAAGACTTAACAGTTAATTGGTCACACTTGGCAAAATCAAGAACACATCTTTCAAAGCTGCAAAAATAGTCTAAATAAAGTTAAGAGTAGATAATACACACAAAGTACCAAAGGGGCCTAGGGAGTATTGCAAGATTCAGATTCAGTGTTCCGAAGCCCATCTCCAGAGATCCTGCCTTGACTGTTAGAGAGTGGATCACAGTAAAAGTCATAGCCATGGTATCTGATAGCATTTGTTAGCAGTTATTAATATTGCACAGTCATTTCTGGCAGCACATGCAGTGTGTCAAATTGTAATTTTCATTAGTCAGATTACTGTAACTATTGGCGAAAACCCCAAATTTCTTGAGCTCACCTAGAACTCCAGCTCTCCCTGCTGGCTACAGCAGGCTTTCATCATACAGCCACTGCTGTGGGGATGGGGAATCAGCTCTGGATAGGACTGATATGTACAGCATTGATCTCTGCAGTCTCCCCCTTTGGAGAGGGGCAATCAGGAACAGCCACAGCAAGAGTGCACTTCTCTCATTACCCTCTGACACCATCTGTGGACAGGATTATCATTCAAGAAACAATTGGGCTTCTTCACCGATGCCCCTTTGGCCTGACAGCTGGAGTGACTGATGATGATGTGGAAAGACAGCAAGCGCCCCATTCCTGGAGAGTAGTGACTGTGACACCAAGCAGCTTTGCTGCTTCCCCCAACACTGACACCTGCAGTTTTTCATTAAAAACATATAGACTAATAATTAAGACATTTAATCTTCCTAATCTTCACTGCTATGTAAACATAACTCCTTCAAATAGGAATATATGCCTGCATTATTGGGTGAGGGCCTCTGTAAAGATTATTAAGTGTTTAAAGAAGCAAGTCAGACTTGTTTGAAAAAAGGCTGAACTGATATTATGAATTATAAAAAGATGTAACAAATAACTTGGTATCAAGCAGCTGACAGTTCTCCCAGCAATGCTCTTCTTAGAAATGGCAGAGGTGCTGAATTTCAACACTTCTTCCAGTATAGTCACTGATAAATAACTATATCACGATGAGCACTGAACCATGCTTCACTGGGGATGTAAACTCTACACATTCTCTACCCTTTCAAGAACTAAATGACTAATTTCTATGTATTGTATAAGATTGAAAAACTGTGGAGTAGTCTTTATGGTAGACATCATTTGGCTCCTAGGATTCATTAAAATATCTTTGTATTATAACACAGCTGAGCAGCAGCACGAGCCAAGGAATTTAGCAAATTTACCATGGAGTTCCTGTCAATAGCAGGACTCCACAGTTGTCACATTGATGGAGTTAATGAAATTCATGGTTGGGGCAGAGACAATCACACAGCTGCCATCAGCCACCATCTCAGTTTTGACAAGCAAGACAGGATTATTATTTTGTACCTGTGCCAAAGCAGATAAATAAGTTAAATTTTTATGATTGCAGCTGATATTATGGAGTAGAAATGCCCAGAAAATTGATGTAATCTATACATACACAAGACTAGTTTTCTATGTTCTGGCTTTCTTATGAACATAGCCTATGTGGTCATTTGAGTTTCTGCTACGAACCTACCCTACAAAATCCCCACATTACACTCTTGCATACTTGCCTTAAGATTTGGCTGGTGTCCTGGCTTGTTTTAACCTGGGCAGTAGAATAAATTCGTCCTGCTTCCTTCCAGCCCTGGGTGCCAGACCCAAGGATGCTCATGGTCTCCCCTCCATCCATAAAACACGAATGGACAGGGTGATGCACTGAGCCTTCAAGCCCTTGGGCAGCTCTGGACCAGCATCACTCCCAGGAGGAGCTGGCAGAGGACTGGCATTCCCCCAGGCAGAAACAGAAAGGATGAGATGAGGATGTACAGGTGCATTCTGCATGTACCACAGAATATCCTGGAGGTGCATTTGCTGCTTTCTGTATTCAAAGTTTACAGGACAAATAGCCTCTGCAGGATGACACTGCACTCAGTCCTAAGAACTACCACAGCTGGACTAAAAGGAGCAGGATCTTTGTGTCCACCAAGCTAGCGCGGATTCATTTTTTTAGAGATTAGGGCCAATGTGGCATGTAAGCCCTTGATACTGTGACTGCTACTTTCTTGCTTGTAGTTGGTTTTCTATTAAAAGGCCAACATTACATTTCAAATCTCTGCTCAATGTAGCACAGAAATAGTTAACACAGTGGGAGTAAAGAATTCCCTGCCTGCAGGATGCTTTTCTACAGTTTCTGCTATAATTCATGCTCCTTCTTCTAAAATCTCAGTGGAGAAATGTATTTAAAAGGAAGCTACACAGATTTCTTGTCCTGATGCAAGCCCCAAGATCTGTGCATGGGCCCTCTGAACAGAGTGTGAAACTGTTTGGGGCAGGAATGTACTGCATCTCTTCTCCAAGCACCTTCCTGAACAGATAAACCAGGTGGCAAATGGGCATTTGCCAGAATGGATAAACAAATTCAGTAAAACTCAGAGATGTTCCTGTTAATAGTTTCTTTTTCCTTTGATCAGTTTGATTGTCATAACACTAACTTTCTTAATGCTTATAACACTTAATTCTTTTCACAGAAACAACTTCGCTCTTAAATGGCAGTTTGGGACTGCAGTTTCCCCAAAATGCCTCTAGCATGGCTATGCTGATGTCTCATACATGAACCATTCCTTATTTTATTCCACAAAAACATGACACTACAGACATGCTTTGCTCTTGGCTACTGTATTTATGATGATTCTCTTGTTATATACAACTGTGGTGCTGAATCATTGCTGGCTATTGGAAACTTCTCATCCTTCAGCAAGGAATGCCTTTGAATGGCATCAATAAGTACTGTTCAAAATACGAAAAAGAAGCCCAGCCCTTTCAAGAAAGGACAACCAATATTTTTCCTCTCTTTATCTATTCAGGCACACATCAGTAATAATTAACTTAGGACTAGCATAACTTGATAGAGTAAAAAAGGATCTAAAAAATTATAAAGCTAAAAGAAACCTAGTTTCTTGACATTAGCATATATATATTTTTTTAAAATAAAGATTTAAACCAGGGTCAGTATTGACTGTGTATGTCCTTAGTTTTTAAAAACAATCTACCTTTGATTATTGAAATTCACTGCCTGGCACTAATATTTCAGGCATGTAACTAGGTTACAGATAAATAGATTTCATAATAACCTTCTGTATCCAAGTAATAAGGCTGTGATGTAGAGACTTAACAATAAGCTAGTAATAATTTTTTTTTACTCTCACAAACCCATAATTTCACTTAGATAAATCAGATAATTAATTATACCAACTGCAGAATATCTATTATGATTTCACCATCTTAACAGAACACTTTAATTAATAGTTAAAGAGCAACTCTAGCACTTTAGGCCCTCAAACTTCAATGCAGGGAGCACTTAGTTTCCGCTGAATGCAACAATGACAGAGGCCTGTCATCAGAAATTACAGCCATTGAAATTTGACCCTAAGTAGTTTAAATTTTATAGTCTCCTCAAATTTAATTTCTGATTTTTTGCCTTCTAACCTTACAAAACACAGTGATTGAAACAAATTGTGCATATTCTGTCCAATGTACACAGTAAAGGTAACAAGCATTGAGAAGTACTTGTAATCAGAGCAGAAAACATATAAGGAGTTGTGGTAAGTCCAGCACTAGTTTTGTAGCTGAAATATCTTGTCCTGTGTTGACATTTGCTTATTTCTGTCTCTAGAGATGGGAAGAATTGCTTGCACAATGTGCTGTCTCTGTTAATCTAGTTATGCATCCATTGCTCCATATTCTGCACAGTCAGTAATTTTCTAGAAACATGAGCCCAAAGCACAGCAAGCAGAAGGGGACAGAAAAACTCCTCACTATGTGGGCACCCTATCAGTGGCCCAGACATCTTTTAATTTCCTGGGAAAGATCAGGCTGCCAGTGGTAGACATGACTGCACTCTGCCTGAGGTCCATCAGATGTATGTATGACACCACTGAAAAAGGGGAAGAACTGATTTTTACACTCCATTGCCAGTGCCACCAGTGCCCATGTGGTGGTGTTCAGCTACAGTTTTCCTGCAGCAAAACAAGTGGGATGGGCAACATCAGTCTACTGAGGCTTAGCCTGTTCTTTGGCTGTATGCCCTCCTTTGGAAAAATCCACCTTTTCATTCTTTGGATATTACAAAGGATGAGGGAAAAAAAAGGGAAATGGGCCCAATTTCCTCCCGATCACTCCTGCACCATAAGAACAGCTGCATGTTCCAGGCTCAGAACAACCAATTTAATCTTCTTGTGAGGAAAACAAAAGAGAACTCCTTGAGGAAAGTTAAAACTCATACAGGTGCCATAAAATAGGTACTATATGAGTAATAGCCAGAGGAGGAACTTGCTGTATATATACCTCCATGGAGGAAGAGCTCCATTCTCAGAAACCATTAGAGATTCTGCGTAAGTAACACACAGTACAATGTTGTGGCTGAAAGCAAAGCTCTGTTCACACCAGCCCCTGCAGGGACAGCCCATGCAGCTTTTTGACCTGCCACAGGCTGGTGTGGCCATCACACAAACTGCAATCCCACCTCTCCTCAGTGCCAGCTCCCGCCGCCCTCAACTCCTCCTTGATGCTGGCCTCACCTGTGTCCAGGTGGATCCTGCTTTTCTTCAGGGCAATACAGACACACAACTAATCTAAATTTTAACATAGAAGACTAGTATCCCTAGAAGGTGGAGAAAATTACTGCTGCTGCTTTAGCTCCAAAATAAGAATTATAGAGAGAACTGGAGGTAAATAACACTCATCTGTACTTAAGTTTTGGGTTTCAGTCAATTTTATTTAAATCTTTAAAGCACTCTGAGCAGCACTGCAGAATTAATGGATTTGGCAGGTAACAATTCTGGCATGAAAAGCTAAACTCAAAGCACACAGCTCTGCTTCTTCCTGATCAATGTAATTGCATTCCGCAGGAGCCAGAGGCTTTGCACGCATACACCTCCCACTACACCCAGTGCCAGAATGCTGCAGCCCCAGCCTCCAGCTCGAGAGAGGAAAGCACAGTGAGCCAGCAGTGCTGGCTGGGCTGTTGGCACAGACACAGGAGCTGAAACACTTCGTGTTTGAGGACCAAAGACAACCCGAGAGGTAAGAGCCACCACTGTGTTGCTCACTGGAGAGCAGAGCTCCCTCAGGGGCTGGGGACATCCTCATTTCTCTGGGTGCAACACAAAAGTGGGACTTGGCTGCCACATCCCCAAAGTCTCAGACACCTTCATGGAGTGGATACTGGTAAACTGACATTCTGCACATCCCCGCATTACCATATCTGCATATTACCCCAATTGAAGCTCACTAGAAAGTTACTATTTTCTGACATCAGTATTTTTAAGGCTTTCAGAAATAAAATTGAAATCCATTTTGAGTTCACTGTGCTAGTGGCTTAAGGAGTTCCTTTGAGTACCACTTAAATGATGGAAATTGTCCCAGATCCGTGGGACTGTGTTTTTCCTAATGAACGTCTAATTGCCAACAGTCCAGTATTTCTGCCCTTGACTCCAAAATCCAAAATCACAGAAACATTGAAACTCTCTGGAAATTCTGCCCAAAGAACAAGTGGGCAAAAGTTACACAAATTCAAGGTTTCCATTCCAGTCACTTTCAGGGTGCCTGGCAAGCCACTGTGTCAGGCAGCACTGGTTCTGCCTGTAATGATTCAGGTTTCTTTTCACCCGAGGTTAAAAATGATGCAAGATTCCTGCAGGCAGACCTGCAGGAATCCTTAACTTACCTTATGGGAACTGCAGACTGAACAAAGGCTTGCTCACCATGGCAGCATATAGAAGATTATGTATTATGTCTTGTCATACAAAAGTCCTTTCCATCTGAAATCTAGTAGAATTCCTAGCCTATATAAGAGTGTATTCAAGGCACTTCTCCCCATCCAGCACCTCATCCCTTCAGTGCACACAGTCACTAAGGAAACTGCTTATATGCAACACACTGGGAATTGTGTTCACATCTACTGCCTGAGACTGGTGTAAATCAAATTCTCTGCCGGTGGATTTAGAGGACCAGAAGCAGAATGAGAAGGAATGAGAAGCAGAGCTTAACAGCATCTCCCACTCTGCTCCTGGGCCAGGCAAGCATAGCAAAGCTGTGGTCATCTTCCTGCTCCAGGAGAGACATGCTTCACATGACATGGCCTCTCCCTACTAATCTCACAGCAGAGTCCTGGCAAAGCCAGCTTGCATTTTGGTGAGGAACTTGAGGTAGGCAGGCAAGATGGTAGTAATGGACTATTGTCCATAGGTAATGAACCATTAACATATCATAAACATCCATAGGTAATGAACCATTAATATAATATCATAAACATTCGTCATCATTAACAAACTGTGCAACACAGTCAGGAAAATAAGTTTTATTCTGAATTCTTAGAAAAATTCAGCCTTATATTTCTAACTGCAGGTGTAAAGGGTCTCAGAATAGTGCAAGGAAGATGTGACATATCTGGCTGTCATCAGAATGAAAGATTAAATTCTCTCCTGGAATAGAGATTACAGATAATCAAGCAAGTTTAATTGATAAATTCTGTGTTACCATACTAAGCTGCCACCTATGTGTCCAAATCTGGAATCAAATCTTCCATACAGAGCCCTCAGATTTAAACAACTCATTGTAAAACATCAGTTCCTCACATTTCCCCATTAATTGCAGAGAAGAATTCAGAGAGAAGAGATGGCTATAGAGGAAGGATGCTGCATCAGGCTGTTGTACTCCACAACACAAAGAGAGAGAACTATTCCTGACATAGCACATGCCTCTGCTCTTTCAGTGTTTGTGTAATTATAGCTGAGTCTTTTGAACATTCAATGCATCTCACATAAAATGAGACAACCACACATTGTGGCTTAATGAAAATAACTGAAGGAAATGTACCAAATTATTGGTTACTGGGCAGCTGCTTCAGAAATGCTTTCTCCCATCTGTTTTCTCCTTCTCCTCATATCAACTCGTTCAGCCTAATGCCTATAAAATGCTGAGCCAAATGTTTCAGGGCATCTCTAAACTCCCCAGCCAGCATTCATGAGTGACTTCAGCCACCTTTCCCTGGATTTGGAAGCTCCAGGAAAGACATGCTCGTGTGTAAACATACCTCACTACACAGGGCATGATGAGAGCAGAGACAGATACCACTGCAGTCAGTACCAAATATTAACAATTTTAAAAATATGTATATATTGTTAATTCAGCCTCTAATTATGACAGTGAAACAGCTTGTATGTGAAGCCTGAAAGAAGGAGGGGTTTGGCTACAGAGACCCAATCCCTGACGAAAATGTAACCAGGCAGCTATTGGTCAGTGAATTGGGAGGTAACCAATCAGAGCCAATCAGGTTTGAGTGTGGATTCTTTTGAATCAGGTATATAAAAGCTGTGTAAGGCATTAAAAGCTCTCTCTGCTGCTTGAACCTTGGAGTGTTGGGTTGTGTCTCCATCTGCCCTGAATATAACACCTAATAATAAAATACCTGTCAGTACAGGGTCAAGTTCTCCCACCTTAAGGTCTCTCATTTTCATGGACTCACTGAGTGATTAGATAGAGCCACATTCATGAATGTCTCTCACAAGTCTGCTCCCAGAGAGTCATCAGACTCAGTTCTTGGATTTGCAGACAGATAACATACAGAATATTTCCAGCTGGAGTAGGTCCCTCTGCTCTCACATGAGACCTCAGGCATTCGCCACAGCAAAGGATTGCTGCAGGACTTAGAAGATTGAGGACCTTGTTATAGATGGGTAATGCAATGGTTAGCTCTCACAATTTAGGGATTAATATTATGTGTATGTTAAGAGAAGTTTTGTTCATGTAAAGTTATGTTATTGTGATATGTTCTCCGCATAGCCCTCTTTCCCCTCCCCCTTGTATTGCTGTCACTGGATGGCCTTGGTAGCTGGGGCATTTAGGGGAGGGCAGGCTTGTTACTAGGAGATGCAGCATGGCAACACCTGACCTCCAATGAAGTTGCTAGACAGTGATCTCCACCAATGGACGACAGAGAGGAGTTGACTGACAGACTTTGGGAGGGGTTAGGGTTACCTGATGCAGCACCTCAAGTATAAAAGGTGGAGCAGCCATTTTGTGGGTGAGCACATGGTGGTTTAGTTCCATGCTCCCAGTGCTGCTCTTTCTCCTTATTCAGCCATTTGTTGTATTTGGTATGGTTTAATAAACCTTTGAAATTTAAAAGTGAGAGATCTCACAATCTGATCCAGTAAAACCTATTCATCTGCAGCTTTTGCAACAACATGAGTAGCAGCAAATATATGTGGCATGTGTGCCAATCTGTCCGAAAGACCTGCCATGGAACCAGATCTCATACAGGAGCAGCTTGGTGGGACCAGGTCTGGGCTGGGACTGTCTGAAACAAGTGTGCTCCATGCCCACCCATCTCTCAAGGCGTTTCTCCTCTCAAACCAGCCGCCACAAGTGGTATTAAGATCAACCAACATTGACAAAGTTGCTCAGACACAGGAATAGCAAAGCGATCAGTGGTTGCTGGCTCCATTGGGTAAAATCATTTCTTGAAAATCACACCTGGATAGGCAGCATGTTACCTAAGGAGAGAAAGACACTTTGCTTTGCCAGCCATGCTGTATGTCTCGCAAGCAGGGCAACATCTCATCCTGCTGGTCTGGCTTAATCGAATGGACAAGCAGATGATGGAAATCAAGTCCCCCAGCTCCCCAAGGAGCACAGGAGAGCCAGTGTTTGTAGGAGTGCATGCAGCGAGAGCCGCCAGCCAACTCCACATTCCCTGACACAGAGCTCAGCCCAGTAATTTGGGTCACATGCACACTAATTCTGTCCTAATTTACCGAGCTAGCAAACTTGCAGAAGCAAACAGATGTACTTGTTTAATTTGTCTTTTCCCCTTAGCAAGAAGAGTGATTATATTTCTCTTCATTCCCACTAGAGCTATCATAAAATATTAACCTCAAGCCATCCAGTTCCACATTATAATTACCTGCAAAAATTGCTAACGGATATTCTTTTGCCATCAACATGGCAAAAGCTGGTTAATCTTCTGGGAACCTATTTTTAATTAAACACCTAATACAGTATGATAAATATTGGAAATATGCACCTCTCCCCTATTAAGAATGTGACTTGATTTCCAAAATGTGCCTAATCAATTCAAAAGTGACAGCAAATTTACAGTGGCAGGAAATATTTAGGGCTTAATATTTCAGGTAAAGATTGTTTTAGTGATTCTATTAGAAAAAGGAACAAATGAGCGCAAATACAACACAAAATCCTAATTCAGCTTAATATTTAACTCCAGCCTTGGGTTTCCCTTCTCAGCTGCTGGCACTGACCAAGCACACAAGTTTGGTGTGCTCAGTTCTGGACTTCTCCTTTTCCGTCATGATCTTCATTGGCAGTTTTAGGTAGCAACATTCTCCTGATCTATAAATGCATCTGCCACCTCTCAGACAACATTACAAGGTCTGTGACAAGCTCATGTAAAGCAAATAAACATTCACAAAACTCTGCCTTTATAGCATCCCCATCTCTTGCCTACATTATCAGTCACATAGGAAGTACAAGAAACTTGCAGAATCCTGTTTCTGCATTAGCCATGACAGCAGTGACTCCAGTTCCATGGCAAGCCATGGGCACCAGAATGACTCCTGATTGGTCCTCTGACACTGCGGGAGTGTGTGGTGGACCACAGCAATTTGTAGTAATCATGTGTTAACTGAGGGCAATGATCAATCCCTCCAAAACCCAATAATAATTCAAAGGTGTATTTCTTACTAATATCTGTACTTTCAGTACTTTGGCAAACCTTTAACAGAAGCAGATTTTGGGGCAGAAAACACAAGGAAACTTAATACATGGTTTCACCTGGGCCCTTCTCTGCAGTTTATGTGTCTCAAGTAAGGAGAATGGCCAGTGCATGTGTGGCGATTAGGCCCACAGAAATAATGTATAAATTATGTACAAATTGCTGGCCTCAGTTTTGTTCCAGCAGTGTGTGATGCCTTTCTCGGGTAAAACAATGCTAACTTCTCCACATTCAAACAATAATCAACTGGGGCTCTAAGGACTTGCAGGGTCCTCATTGCTACTGTTTTCTTTGTCAAAAGAAAGCATCAGCAAAACAAACAAACAAACAAACAAAAAACCCAAAACAACAAAAACAAACAAACAAAAAGACAAACAAAAAAAGCAAACAAAAAAACCCACCAAAAACCCAAAAAAAACGAAGGAGGCAAAAAAAGTATAAAACTTTTCACTTAGGTCAACATCTCAAAAAAAATAAAGCTACCCCAAAAGACCCTGTGCCACTGCACTCACCTCTTCCTGCTGCAAGGACTCATAAGAGTCAAATAAGTGGTGCAAGCTCTGTGCCAACACCAGTTAATCATCCCTGGTCATGTTGTGAGAACAAGTCTTGAAATCAAATTTTCATCAAATTAATGGGTACTCTGGGAAATGGTTGTTTCTCTGGGAATTAATGGCAACTGGCATGAGGGGATTCACCACCTTCAATCCATCAGCAGCAGTCGAGAAAAAACAGCTGAAACTTTTTAGGGAAGCAGCACATATCTCACTCTTGGGTCTTGTAATTGATCCAACTCAGCCCACCTTCACATGAGCAGATCATAGGGAAACCTAAACAGGACACAATACACAGACCATGGGAGAAATGCAAGCATAATAAAATGAGCTCTGAATTCTGAAGCCAAATAGTCACACAAACATGGAAACTGCTGCCACAGCTGCTAACCATAAAGAAAGTTAATGTTCCATTGCTCAAGCACAGTGTTCTGCCATCCCTGCCTTCTTATAACCGCTTTGGACACCTTCACACCGGTTCCATGAAACACTCTAGCTCCCAATAGATTTAGGAGGGACAGTTTAACTCAAGACAGTGTCTGCAAGGGAATGTCTTCCCAGCCATACAGAGCAGTTCTTCCATACACCAAAGTCCAAGGGATTGCAATCAGCCTGGTCCTGACATTGTATCATGGCATGGCACAAATATCACATGACAGCTGACCCAGTGCAGAATAGCGTTCTTTAAGTTTTCTTTTTGCCTGTGGCTTCTCATTAAGCACTTTGAAGTCCTCATTATATGCCTTTCATCAACGTAGCTTTTGAGGATGAGGACTTTCTTGCAAGTTGGGCTTTTTGATCAACTAAAGCTTGCACTGAATCAACTTCAGAAAACAAAACGCTGTCCCTTGCTTCTCCCTGCCAAACCAAGCAAGGAAAAAAACCCTCAAGAAAACCTTAAGCTCTACCACTATCAAGTACGATATATGCAATTTTATGGAAAGAAATTTTATTAAATCACTATTTTGCTGATCTCCTGCAGTTGAGCACTGTTGGAATACACATTTACAAATAAGGCTTTGGTCTTTAAGTTGAAAGAAAAATTGTGATTTCTCCCTGCCTCTGATTTCCACACAATTAGCTGAGGTTGCAACTCCTAACCAGTGCAACTTCACCAGTTCTTCCCAAGGCGATCATCACACAGACCTGAATGTCAATGTCCCACTTTCAGCCCAAGCCTGATTTTCTGTTTCTTGGAAGGGAATGAAAATATGGGACACTGTACAGGTTTTAATTGCTACTTTTCAATCAAGTGAAATATTACCACCAAAATTAATTCAGTAGCAGGGAGTAAGCATTGGGGGACCCTGTCCTGTGTAATTTGCTGACATCTGAAGTAATCACTGCTATTAATATTACAGTGAAGAACATGTCACAAGCTTAAATTCATCACTTCAGCATGTCATTCAGGGAACATGTGCCAGCAGGACTGATTGCTCTTTCCTCCTCAGTCTCTGGTCTTAATATTGAAACCCCAACTGCAGTGCAGCAACCAACATAAAAATAACATCCAAGTGGCTGGGCCGGGTGTATGGCCATTAGAGGTTAGTGATAAATGTTCAACAGAGCTCAAACTGGACATGGAGGTCTAGTCCTTCCAGAAACCACTGCCCATTGTTAAATGAGGGATAGGGAGCTTCTGTGGTTCCACAGTACAGACCTAAAGTACAGAGATAGAGCAGCCAATGCTCTTTGCCTGATATATAAATTTTCCATTTTGGTTTGTAATAACAGGAACAATTAGCCAACGCTCTTTGCCTGATGTATAAATTTCCCTTTTTTGTTTGTAATAACAGGAACAATTAGCAGAGAAAGGGAGCAGAGGGTTGTTAAACTCACACAATGTAGGGATTGCTGCTTGTCTGAGGACACATTCTCCACTGGCATCACTAGGTGTTTTTTTGCACTAAGTAGTTTATTTAGTTATTATTTTGCACTGGGTGATTGGAATTTTGCGCTTAGTAGTTTTATATTGCACTAAGTGGTTTGTTTGTATCACATGGTTTGTTCCATTCTCCCCTCTCCTCCAAAGCCCTTGATGGTGGTCTTGCCCCAGGTTGGTTCCTCCCGTCACCTCCCCATCAGTTGTATCCCATTGGCTGTAGTCCCTTCCCTCCACCCCCCTTCCCTCAGGTTTAAAATCTCCTGCCATGAGAAACTCTTTCTTCTCCTGGACGGCTCCATCCCAGCCTCTTTCTTTCCTGAATAGCTCCTTCCCAGACATCCTTGGAGTGGTTCCACAATAAACTGTAGGACTTTTAGTCCCAAGAAGAAAGAGTGCCTCTAGTCTTTTGCTTTTGTCCTTGTTGGTGAAGCTAGGGTCAAGAGCTAGTCAAACCAGACCCCGATGAGGTTCTCAATCCAACAACTTAGTGCCACAAAGATCACATGACTGGGGAACAACAAGGAACAGAGAAGGCCCAGCCAGGTCAGAGAGACACAGTGGCACTGTGTTTTCACTGGCCACAACCTCATAAGACCAAATCCAGGCCTCACACCAGCTTGGCTGGCAGGGTCTTCCTTGGCACACGTGCAGTAAACATTCTGGTTCTGGAGGAGAAGAGTAGGAGGTGGATGGAGGGCACTGCAGGGATGGCAGCATAGCTGGAGAAAGTATTCACTGTCAGGGGAGCCACTCCTGCCCTGGCTTTTGTTTAGCAGCACGGAGGAGGGTAGCAGCAGTGGTGACATGACTGCAAAACCTTGCAAAACACTCCCCTTCTGTCTGCTTTTGCTGGAGTCATGCTAACAAGAGTGTGCCTGCATCCACCTCAATAACCTCTGTGTGCTCTGCAGACATGCTGATAAAATCAGACACTTAGGCCTTATCTCACACCTAAGTGTTAAGCTGTTCTGTATGTTCTGACATCTTCTTGCAGTTAGAACTACCCTCCTCCAAAGTACACTTTTCATTTGTTCTGAATTAATTTTTCTGTTCCTGATTGAATTCCCTGACCTAATAACATAGCAGTATCTTATAAACAGAGAACAGCAGTTAAATAACATTGCTGTTCTTTCAAGGAGAACAAATGTGAAGAAATTAAAGACAATGAAGAGAATCTATCTAAAGCTATCTTTGCAGAGTAGCAAACTGTTATATATCAGACATCCTGGACACCATGCCCTGTGCTGGGGGGCAGAGGGAGGACATTCTCCTGGACCAGTTGTGATCCAGAAGCATCTCCTGCCAACTTGGGCAACAGTGCTGACAGATGGAACATGGTGCTTGTCAGTACTAACATAGTTGGCAAAGGGTTTCAGCAAGGGATAGGAAATCCACTTCAGTCATTATTCAGTGCTTTTGAATATAATTCAAGAGATAGAAGTCATCGCTTCTCTCATGGTGAAACCACACTACTGTGCACTAACCTATGTTTATCAGAGAAAGAAAACAGCGAGAAAACTCACAACAGGATCCCAGATAGGCCAGAGCAGAGAGGCTCCCACCTCTGGCCTGTGAGGATGGCTTGGCTCTCCCTGTGAGCATTGTGGGTGCTACAGGGGAAAACAGGCATGGAAAAACCAATCTGGGAAAAGAAAACTGAGATTAACTGAGGTCTTTGTTCTGAAGAAATTGAGAGACTGATACTGCACACTAGGAGTTTTAAGCACCGGAACATTCAGAAGGGAGAGAGCTAGGTGCCAGTGCAAAGCCTTTGGAGCACATAAATGTGGTATTCACATATCCTCTGAACAGAGAGAGACATAGACTTTGTCAGGATTTTCCTGGGGAAGGCTGTGAGAAAGCTCAGAAAAAGTATGATAAACAATTTTTATCTCCACTTGCTGCATCTGTTGTTGTACACATGTGGAGTGTGTTATGGAGATTGTTTACCAAAAGATAGTTTCTTAATTGGACACTGGTGATGGTGTTTTGATTGATTGACCAATTAGGTCAAAGCTGAAATGGATTGTTTGGCAAGGGCGAAGGGATTTTTCATATAGTAGTATAGTGTAATATAGTATAGCACAATAAAGCGTTTGATAAGCCTTCTGCAATCCTGGAGTCAGTGCACATTATTCCCCGGTCAGGGATCCACTGCCATAAACCTTACAATTATGTGCATTCTAGTAGGTATCACCCAGTACAGACTTTTTCCTTTCTGAATAATTGCCATATAGTTTAACTTTTAAATTATTTTATCCAATCCTTTTCTGTGACATACAATGCACTTATCTCACTGTTGGTCTTGGTGGCTCAGGGCTGCCATTCTGTATTGCACTCTGTAGGACTCTCTCTCACCATTCCAGGGTTTTGGCATGCAGAGAAGTGTTGGCAAGTAGGCTGCAGACCAAAGCAAGCTGGACACATGCCTAGGGGAAGGGCAGTGTTTGACACTCTCATTATTATTTCATATTTTCTTCTGCAGAAAATATCAAACAGCAATTCACTGGGAGAAGGACAGTAATTGTTCAGATATCACATGAAAGAAATATCAGTCTGGCCTGGACTAGATTATGTGGGACAGTATTTTATTAAATATTACATTACATTGCGGGCAAGTTAAGACATTGATTTACTCCTTGTATTGAATTTGTTTACAGTAATGAATGTATTGCTAAATCCCCAAAGGCCCCAGCATTTTCTCTCACCTTTATTGATCAACTGTTTATAACTTTGAAACTATTTAAAATCAATTTTTAGTGATTAATGTAACTTATTTTCTAGTTTTAACACAGCGTAGGCAATTAGCATCTGTAGAGCAAGGCCCTACCTAATCAGAAGTAACACTACTGGAACTGCTACCATTATCTTGTACATTGGTCTATATTTCAGCACAGAAATCAGTAAAAGGGTGAATCAACACTTACTGAAGCACATTAATCTCTCGGGAATTCTGTAAAACATGGAGGATGGTCTAAGAAGAATTAATAGCTGCTGGCAAATTTCTTTATAATCTTTAGAAGAAGTGTATGGAAATAACTGGGAAAGTGTGATTCTTAATCAAAAGCAATGAGCATAATTCTTGGCTCCTGCAAGGCAGCCAAATAATTAATAAAAACCTAGTGGTGTGGGAAAATCATTAAGGAGAAAATCCCTCCCCAAAAAGGACAGAGTACAGAACTTCTGTAGTGAACACAAAACACATAGTCCCTTTGTGAGGTTTATATGCTCCAAAGGCTTTGCACTGGGACCCAGCTGTCTCCCTTCTGAATGTTCCAGTGCTTAAAACTTAAGCAGTGCAGAAAATGCTTTTCAGGAAGTCATCACAGTGGGGGCTTTCAGGAGGAATGAGCCTCAATATTGGCACATGGAGGTAACCTCAGAGGGTTACCCCAAGCAGGGTCAGAAGGACTTTGCATCATTTTTGATTATTGCTGGGCTTTGAGGAAAGCTGAAATGTGAAAGCCATAAGAGCAGTGGTAGCTGAGGAGTGGGAGCCTAGGGATCACGTTATCTCAGGTGTAGTCCACCCATTTTCCCTTCAAACCACCTACCTGTGAAAGAAATCCCTGCTCTCTTGAGCAGCTGCAATGGAAGGAGTCACAAGTTACCTCCCCATAGAAGGAACAGAGACGTGGAAAGATGCAAAAAAGAAAGAGCAAAACACTCAGAGAAAGAAGAGAGGATCAGGAATACAAAAAGAGAAGAAAAGGAGAAGAATCACACAGCAGGAAAAGCAGATATTTGAAAAAAAAAAGTTTAGAAAACAGCAGGAATTGACATCAAGAAACAATTAGAACAGTGCTAAAACACCTGGAGACCAGCCCAGACGTTTTGGCAGCAGGACAGCACCCCGTCAGAATCTGCATCAGGAATAACTTCTCCACCAGGACCCCTTTATTGCTCAAAATACAACAGTTTTAAAGCTGGATGAGCAGAATGTGTTTGAGAGCTTTATTAAAGGCCTCCAGAGATGTCCTATGCAGATAAAAGCTCACTAATCCTAAGCAAAAATTTCAAAGCCTACAAATCCTACAGGAAAAATTCAAAGCCTCACGTGCAGGGTGACTGAGCATTTGCCACACCAAGAGAAACATCCCACTACTCAAAATGCTGCTTTATCAGCCCACAGCCCATGTCTACATGATCAGTGGCATAGCACTGTCATCCTCCACATCATCCAGATACATTTACTTTGGTTATTTATTGCTTTAAGAAAAAATGTGTGAGCTTTGATGTTGCAGTACAAGCTGACTTGTACTGAACATTAATCTGGCTATATAAAAAGAAACCCAGCCCAGCTCCATAAACCAGCCTCTAGGCTGACTGACAGATGTTTCAACCAATAACAACTCTGCTAAAATACACACATTTGACTGGTTCAGAGGGTGCGGAGATTAGACCGATGACTGTTTAGAGCCGAGAGCTTTAAATTGCCTATAAGAGTATGCTCTGTACAATAAAACAGGCTGTTTGGCGGATGTACACCAGAGGTCTGGTGTGTGTTCTGTCTCAAACACAGCCCCACGTGTCACATGGTGCTCTCGCTGTAAGGACGAACAGTCCAAGGTTTGCCCGCAAGTAGAGCAGAGAGGGACACAGGGCAGAGCCTGAAAAGCCTGTCCCCACAGTAATAAGCTGGAAAGAAAGAGGTGGGGAGAGCCCAATTTGCAGCAGAGGCTGCAAGAATTACAGCTGCAGTAAACACTGCAAGAATAATAACTGCAGCAAAGGCTGCAAGAGTCACTGCCAAAGGGCTGTGTGAAATAAGAAACCAGAGAAGCTGAAAATAGAGGAAAAACCCCACTGAAGATACGGGAAACTTCATTTCCGCGCAGGACCACCCAGTACTAAAGGTATGGAAACTTCTTGAGGAATGGGACCTAGACTATGATGAAAAAGCATTATTAGCATTAATAACATGGGCTAAGAACTACAGATTAGACACAACTAAAGAAGCTGCTTTTGACTTTAATACCTGGGCACAAACTGGTCAAATTATAATCCAAGCAGCTTCCAGAGGCGACAAAAACGCAATAAGCTTTATAAAACCATGGAAACTTATTTTAGATTTAATAAGACTGTTAAATACTGAAGCATATGGCAAGGAATGGACACCGGACAGCTGAAGTATTTATCTCAGTTTGAGCTGTCACCAAGGTTTCCTCAGTTCCCTGTACTTTGCTGGTTTTCCACCTGGGTAAGGGGATGGTGCTGTACACACTGTATATCAAGCTAAGGAAGGCACAACTTTTGGGTTGTACATCTTTGAAGCTTCATTGTTGACAAACAACCGTGCTCATCCTGAGCATGGTGCACAGGAAGAGAATAAACTAGCAGCACAGGAGAGGAGGGAGTTCTGCCCTACTACCCCAGCACATCCTCACAGACTCGAGTCACCTTTGAGATTTTTGACAAGAAGTAAGATTAAAAGAGATGTGTCTGGAGGATACATGGAGGTGGTTGAACTGAGGAGGAATAGTTAGTGTTCACACTTTTGTGCTGCCAGTCATACAGCATCTAAGAATTGTTCTCCTGCATATGCTAGCACATGGATGAGATGGGAAGCATCAGCCTCTAAAGCTCCCACCCAACCTGTTCTAACCTGGCTGCAAGGGAAACAAACTCTGGTGCCAGCTGCTTCTTGAGCTGTTTCAGCCAAACTGCACAAAGCCTTCAGTAACACTGATGGCAAAGCCTATCCCCCTTATCCTCTTCCTGCTTTCAGAGACCACCCCCTGCCATCCTCAGGTCCTAGTTTTGGTAAGACTCAGCGGTTTGTTGATGCAAGTTAACTACTGAAAATAAGATATAGCAGCCATGCTCCGCAGTCTACTAGCAGTCCAAAGCTGAAGGAATTGGATGACAGTGAGTCTTTTTGGTAGCCTAACAATGGGCTGTATAGCATGAGTTTGGTTTTTTTCTCCTATGTATTATAGCCACACTTAACATCAAGCAATGGAAAACAGATTAGCAGGGAGGAGGAGCACAGATCATTTCTGTGTCCAGACAGCTGATGCTATGGAGCTCCTGCTGTGATCAGTCACTGCCTCCACCTGACCTGTCTCACATGGCTTGTGACAATAATAGACGTCAAGGTTTCCAAGACCCAAACTCTCTCTTTATATAGGGGCAATACAAGAGTCCAGGCTTCATCAGGCATTGCTGCCCCAGAGAGTTCCTCACCTCCGGTTTGTGAGACAAAGCACTAAGAACAAGGCAGTGTGAATAATAAGAAAAGCAAAAGGCTTACCAAATGGGTCACTTTCTCCTCCAAGTGAAATCAAGCCTCAGAGCAGCTGTACAATACGTAGTTTATTAGTGTTGATCCAAAAGTTCATACTGCCTGCTCTAGCACCTATCCTACCTGCTTGCATGCTTTTACAGCCTCTTTTGACAGAAGCAAATTTTTCTCCCAGCTTTTCTTGACCAAGCTCACAGACCTTAGGATTCCCTTTGCTGTCCTGATAACATTATCTGCTTTCCTCTATTTTTTATTTTTCTTTCTGCATTTTCTTTTTGCATATTGATACCAAATAACTCTTCCCTTGACTAAGATTGGGGAACATGCAGAAACAAGCAGACACACGCTGATACTGGAAATTCATGCCATTTTTAATAGAAAAAAGTTTTGCTTCTTCCATGAAGTAATTTTGAGTGTATCTACAGAAAAAATTCTGAGCTGGCTTGTGCGGCACTTGTTTCTTATACTATGTTTAAACTTACAAACACACATAAACCCTGGTGAGGTAATCTTGAGTGTCCTAGAAAGAGATTAATATCATACCTAAAAAAAAAATAAACATGTGGGCTCCTGACACTAGCTTCTATACTCATATTCACAGACGCAGTTCCTTTGTAATGCATGTTCATGACCCCTTCCTCATTCTGTCCTAACCTCTTACTATGCTCCCTAAGATTACACCAGTGCACTTTGAGGACACACAGGGCTGTAATTTAGGCTGGAACTTCCTGACCACCTTGTCAGTCATCTCAGTCTCAGTCCCCACCAGTGGCTTCCTGAGACAGGCTTGTGCTGGGCATGACAGTGAGGGAGTGAAAAAAAGCATTTTGCCAAGGGCAAAACCATCATTCGCTTTCTCCTCTTTTTTTAGCTTCTCCCTGAGGTTTAGGAAGTGGTGAAACAGTGGGGACAGACCATCATATAAAGTAAGACTGGGCCTAGACCTTGGGCTTCTTCTCAAGAGAGCTCAATAAAGTAAACCTTCATCTTTTGAAGGCTTAATGTCTTGAGTTCAGGCAAAATCTAATCTACTTATTTGAAAAGGTGAAAAGAGAAAGTGGAATACTCCAAGACAGGATGAATACTTCTGAGCCTGGGTAGCTGCAAACTTTTCTCAGTATTAATCACTCCTATTTCTGCCATGCTTGACTAAAGAAAAAAAAGAAAAAGCTACAAACTGGGACAAATATTAAAACCATTTGTCACCACAAAGGCTATACTACAGATAGACAACATCCTTGGATGAAGGCAATAAAGGTTTTTGAAACAAACAAAAAACTTGCTGTTCACTTTATAAATTTATGACCTTAATTCAATAATACTTCTCTATAAAATAAGTGGTGCAGTTTCTAAGCAGCACATGAATGATTTCCTGAACTGTATGTGCAATGATTTCACCAAATTCACAATGGTACCAGGGCACTCAGCTCACCCCAGGATCCCAAGGCCATTATGAGCAAGGATGGTAGTTACAGCCTCAGGCAATGCTGTTGCTCTGCTTAAGATGAAACTATGTATGCATTGGTAGTTTGGCAAGGAACAAGAGAAGCTGTGTGCCTATACATCCTGTCCTTTGGGATGCTTTCTCTACATCATGCTGCTCACAGTGCTGCTACGGACTTCTATATAGGAGAACTGAGTTATAATCTAGGACACAGTCTACAGCGTATACCAAAACTATTCATTAATCATCAGCAATGACTGCATTTGGCACAAACCACACATGAGCACGAAAGAACAGCTGTAGGTACAATACCTCCACACAGGCAAAAGCAGTGCAAAAACCCAATGGCTTTCAGTGTAATTGCCCATAGAGCAAACTGCAGCCCAGCTATGCCCAAGCCTGCAACAATGGGATGCTTTTGGCACAGCTGGCAACACAAAAGCCCAGACCATGTAGAGGGCAAGGGAGAACAGAGCAGGATTGAGAGCTGCACAAGGACATGTGCATGAATTCAAAGATGCAGAGCAGGAGGCCTGCCAATGTCCTCTTGCAGAAGATGGTTAGATACTAGGCAAGTTCAAAAGAGATTTTGCTTAGTGATTTAATAGCTTCTTTTTAATGCAATTTACCCAGTCAATGGCTAAATTTCTACAGGCTCATGCAGGTAATCTACTAAACACTCACCCTCTAGAAGCACTTGCCAGACACTTTGGAAAAGCAGCTGCACCAAACTCCTCCGGCTTCCACGGGACCTGGTAAATGCAAGAGGTGCAGTTGGAAGGTTTCTCCGAGGAACGCCAAACTGCACTTCACACATGCATGCAGCACAGCTGCCTTCAGCAGCCACAATCTCACTGCTGAACTTCACTCTGAATATCTACTGCTGGTGGATTTAATTACTCCAATCCAACACTTGACTTTGAATTATTTGCTTCTCACTAGCCAAAGCAGTGTTCCTTCCCATTTTTCTATGACAAAACAATCCAAACTGTTGCTGCTGACAATACAGCTAATATTTACAAATAATTACAAAAAATATTTTAAGTTTGTAAATACCTCAGTAAAAGATGACATTTACAGATAAATTTACAACATAAGATGTGAGTCACAACAGACGAAATTCCTTGGAGAGCTGATATCTACAGATATTTAAATCACTGTGTAAATCATATAGACACTGCACATGCAGTAGCTCTTTTAACACAGCTGATGTGATGATTTCTATTTCATGTGGGAGAAAATGGATTCACCACATGATGCTGTATTCCTCTTCAAATCTGGACAGGTGCTAAGACTGATGTTGGGTGATTTATTGACCCACACACTTGCTAAAGCTCTTTCAGAAGACAGTAGCAGTTTCTGCTGGCTACACTTTATTTTTTCTTTGGGCTTTAGGAATGAAATGTGTCTTTCTTAAGACTACCATTCATGGAAAAAAGACATTTCGGGTTCAGAAGGTTTTAATCAAGAGTAAATTTGGATTCTCCTTTTTGTTCTCTTTTCCACCAGGGAAAGGATAGATCAAAACATGTTCTGTGTTTTACACCAAATACAATAGCTGTAATAAAAAATAAATTATCTCAAATGTTTCAACATATTTTTTAAATTTCTGTATCTTCTGGCACTTCATTTTTTTGTGATCTGTATTAATATTTCAAAAGGACAAAACCCTGTCCTACTTCTGCCTGCCACCCTTGCAGAGAAAAATATGTCCTATTTGGCTTTAAAGGAACCTGTAGAGGCTGCTCAAGAGGAAGCTCTTAAGCAAAGTCCGCTTCTACTCAGAGCCCAAGGCACACATCACGCGTTGTTACACAAGCCTCTCCCTTGCTTCCAACGCCTATTGTTTCAACAACTCAGAAAAATCAGGTGCACGGGGCCCCCTCACCCTCCTTGGGCACCAGAGGTTTTCTATTGCTCACAACGTCAATCCCTACCCGAGCTGGCTGCCAGAGAGGCGCCACAGCCGCACTGCTGGGCGAGACAATCCAATCCTCACCAGCGCACAATGAGCCTGCGCTGCCGCTCCTCTAAGTAGGTTACTGGTACCAAGGGAAGTGAGAGCCTGAGAATTAACCTACGTTAATCTGCTCACTGCCCTCCTGTACTACCAAAGTGTGCAACTCCCGAAAAAATGGGAAGGGACTCTCTGGAGAGAGCAGCGTTGGTAGCAAAGCCAGCCCCAAACTTTCCTGGCTGAATTCATCTCGACAAGATTTGTTAAATTTCTGCACAATTAGTTCATGGCTTCAAACTTTCCTCCTGGACTCAGAGGATGCTGTATGATGTAGGGTAACATTTTTCTAATAGCTGCTGAAGTTTAAAAGCTGAGGTTTAGCTAAAATAAGACATGTAGCAGATTGAGAAGTTTTAATTGAGAATCATAGATATGTTCCAGCTGGTGAGCAAGGAGATTTTGGGAACTGGATTTACAAATCCACATGTCTGTTTTATGAAGGTGCCTAATTAGAGTGCTGCAAAAATAAAGCTATCCAATTTATGCACAGTGTTTTCTTGCACTGCCATGTGTCTGCAGGTTTAGCACTCAATTAGAGTGAACATCAACAGGAGCCAGTAACTCAACTGATTTTCCTTATATTTGTGAGCACTTTCATTCTGTAAATATCTCCATTCAGCATCCAATAAACATCTCTAAGATGGTAGCAGAAGGAAGGTGAAAACTTATCCCTGGTTTTGAGACTGGATTTCATTTACAGGAATTTAAATATCTACTCCTGTTCCTCTAAATTCTCTTTAATTCTGCAAATATCTTACTTATGCTTTAGATTCTTTGCTTCAAAGCTATACAAGCCTGCAGAGACTCCAAGCCTGTGCACTCATCTGCATGCTCCAGAACTGTGTGTCCCAGAAATGCATATGCATGAAACAAATAATCAAACAGTAGGAAAAACATTTCACTCCATTTTCTGGAATATCTGTAATTATAGGAAGGAAAGAGAATATTAGAAAATAGAAGTAGGAAAGAGATCATTTTGGCAGTGTCTCCACATTGATGTGGACCATGAAATGTAAATCAGATCAAGGCTGTCTTACTAGTACAAGAAACATTCAGTTAACAAATGTGTAAGTTCTCTGGGAACCAGGCTTAGAAACCACCCTAATATTATCTTTGTTCCAATTTAAGTCATATTCTGCTGTCTTTTCCAGCATAGAAACTAACACCTCTGTCTCTCTGAGTTGCTCTCTCCCCACTGCAGGTACCTTCAAAACCACCCTTCACACGAGAGAACGGATTAAAATACAAACTGTTATTTACTGAAAGATCAGACTCAAAATCAGGGAAACAGGAGCAAAATAGATAATTTACATTACTTTGCCCTTAACAATTGTCACTTTGTTTGATGTAACCTCAACGTGATGGAGGAAGGGCACCTTGCCCTCAACCAGAATAAAGGACACTTTTCAAAGCACACACAGGATTTAAAACACAAAGATTTGAGCAGTTACTGCTGACATCTGTTCACTCTGTACAAAATCTTATTGTAAACGCTGCACAGACTCCTCAGGAAAGTGATGCTTATTTCCATGCACACACAGCCCAGCCTAGCTCTGCAGGGTTCCAGCTTTCTCTGCCCACTCTGGCACCAGAGTGGACACACTCAAACATTTCCATTTGTGGATGATCACAAATGTTCTCACTGGAGCCCTACAACCACTGTCTACAACCATTACTGATCTCAAAACACCCCTATATTGTGGTCTCTGTGCTGTCTGACATTGCAAAGCAGCACTCACAACATGAATAATGGTGCCTCAGCTATGCCTTCCCACTCTCCTAAATCTCACATGATTGGGAGCCAACTCATAGTGCTTACAAAATACAACAAAACTGAATCACAACAAGCAGACCAGTGGCAAGCAACTAACTTAGACAAAACTCTACATCTCTTAACAGCTATCACACAGAACTCTACATCTCTTAACAGCTATCACACAGAAAAGGACAGCAAGCATCTGATGAGGATGTCCAAAGGCACTAAAGCAGCTTGGCAGCATCATGTCCTCGACCTGCAGACTGGCAAATACAGAGCAGCAGGTGCTGTGAAGATGCAGACCCGGCACTTGCACCAGGTCACAGGAGAAGCACAGATGAAATCCGATCTCCTGCAGCATCGTTCCCACCTCATCCTGCCTCAGCAGTTCAATGTACAAGGAAATGAAGCTCGTTAAACGGATTGCTCTATATTCATGGCTGACAGGACAGAAATATTAAATAAACGAATGTGATTTGTGTGGGCATCTGCAAGGAAGCCTCTCTTCATGGGAACAGGGAGAGGATCAAAGGTGCACTCAATTGTTTCTGTTTATTCAGGAATTCAGTAGGGTTTGAAACTTTCTTGCAGGTGGAAAACACTACCAGACATACACATCCCTTGCATTTATTTCTATTTTCTCAACTATTCTAAACTATTGTTTCCACACAGAAATCAGGCATGTTAACTGAAAATACAGGGTCTGATCCTAAACTATACTGATATTTAGGGCACTGATCTTCAAACGGGAGCATGTCCCTCCAAAAGGGGACCATGCTGACAAAGGGGAGCAGCAAAGCTGTGCCTGTGCTTTGCAGCATGGCAGCCCATGAGCTTGGCCTTGGCTCTGCCACACCCCAGCAGCTTCCAACAACTGGCAGCTTGGTTTTGATCCAGATGGAGGTTAAGAACTTTTACCAGGTCATTCCCCCATCGATAATTTCTAGGCAACAACTCATAAGGGGACAGTTTTGCCAAACACAAACAATGGAAAAAGCCATAACAAAATTCATTCCAAGTCTAAGCATTTCCAGAGTTTCCAAAATATCTCACAAATTCCATGGGGCAAAGAAAAGTTTCAGGTTTGAATCAGACTTTTAGTCTAACAACTGATAGGCTTTATAGGTTTTACAAACCAGTAGTATGCACCATATGAGAATGCATTTGCTTGAACAGATGCAGCCCCATGTTTACCCTGCACAGCATTCACCTAGATGTGATTGGGCTGTGAGCGACACTCAGAATGACACAGTGGTCTCTCCTTGCATTGCTGAGCAGCCACAGCAACCAGCACCTGAGGAAAGTGCACACAGCGTGCTCCTCTCTTGTGCTACATGAACTTTTGAACTGCAAGTACTTCATTTCCATCAATAATAAGGACAGAGGAAACAGAAAAGACAGTATCATCTACAAGAAATGCAAATGTAGTCGTATAAAGTGCTATAGCTGATGGCATCATCCAGAAAATACCTGATTAGAAAATTCTCTGCTTTTTACTTCATACTTTTCTAGAGGGCTGCAGTGAGCCAGGGCAGCCCAATGCTCAATCAAAGGTGATTAGAAATGATGGAGTTCAGCTGTAATGTCCTTAACTCCTGCCAAGCAGAGGATGCCAAATTGCTAATGTAAATACCCCCTTCTGATGACTTAAAGCCCTGGAAATAAAAGGCATTTTCCTGAAAGCTCAGTCTCTGGTTGACTTTCTGTCCCAGTACCAAACCTGCTCTGCATGCAGGTCCAGCTGCTACCTACACAATCAGGACAGGACCTTTTGGGATCAGATTTCCTTTGCAGAACTGCACGTGCTTGCCTTTACCCATTGTGAAGTATATACAAATGACCACCCTGGCAGAATTTTCCTCATGCCCTACTGTAGCTGTCTCCCCAGCTGTCTGCAGCCTGGCTAATTCTGTATGCACAAGACTGCAAATGAGACCTTCTGTCAGCTCCCATGTTAAAATATTGGTTAAAAACAAAAGCCATGTTACAGGGATTCAGCTCCACACAAGGACATGCCTTCAGTTCCTGGGGTGCCAGTATCATAGTTCAGGGTCGTGTTTGACACTCCCAGAGAAGCATGTAAACCAGTGTGCCAATTCAATTAAACTGGCTTATTAGGATTAGCAGGCAACAATCCTCTCTGCACTGACACAAAAGTTTCCTGCTTCCCAGTTCTAATTTCCATCTACTGCTTCCAGTTCAAATGGCAACATGGTCAACAAGTCCTTTGAATTGTGTGGATTAGGAATGCAAATGGGTGCTGATGCTCCCCACTGCACCACAATGTTCATCTGCATGGGATGAAACAGTTTCCCTAAGGGAAATTGTCCTTTCCCACGGATATTTGCTGGCTACCAACATTTTGCAGCTGGAGAGCTAACAGCATCATCCTTTACATGGCTATGTGTACCCCACAGGGATCAACCCTCAGTTCATGCAGTTTGATGTGCTAAACAGAGGCCTTGCCTGAGGTTTCAGCTGATTATCAAAAAATCTATGGGGCTGATGTGCAGAATCACTCACTAGAATAGAGCAACAGCAGCCTGGGAAAACATACCTGGGAGCTTGGCCCTGAGCTGCAGGCACCAAAGTTACAATAGTTGTCAAAACATTTGAACTGTGCTTCTGAAAACATGCTGTAGCGAGGTAAATTTCGTGAACGTGGCTTGTTTTATCCATATTTTTCTGCATATAAATTTGACAGGCAGAAACATGTATTTTGTCAGAGCACTAAAAGCCCTTGATGTTCAGCACTGATCTCTGGCAGGCTATAATTTGGTTCCCCCCTCCCAGTAACACTCTCCTGTTCCACTAAGGAGCCCTCAGTAAAACAATGCCATGGTCTCATGGGTTTCCTAGAAACCTGCCTCTAGCAGCACAACATGTATCCTCACAGCCTTGTTCTCCCTTAGCTGTTCTCAGCCACAGTATAAAATGTCCTATGCCTACAGACTGTAGCTGTGGCCATCTACAGAAATTTTGGGCACTTCCCAACCACCCATCCACAGAACAAGTTTGGGAGAGAAGGGTTTTTGTGGAGCAAAAGAAAAGCAAACAGTGGTGTGTGTGAAGAGCTGTGGTTGTTAAATATGTCAAGAAAGTAATGTTTGGATTGAGGAAAGCCAAACAGATGTAGTAGAGCTGTGCCAGGAAAGGATGACTCTGTTACCCTTTTTGCGTCTTCCTTAAAATATCCTGGTACCAGAGCCAGGCCAGTTCCCCTCCTGCCTGCTCACCCTCAGCCTGCCTGCAAGTACCAGCTCAGCCCCCCAGGCAACTCTGCTGCCCCACGCCTGCCTGCTAGCACACAGTCCTCCCTTGCCTCCTCCAGACCCACATCCTGCCCATGAACCTCTACTCAATTGTACTGTGCTTTGTTCAAACTCTTCAGAGCCTCTCTGCACTGAGCAGTGCTGGCAGAAGTAAGGTAGAGACGAACTGACTGCTATCTGTACCCTTTTCAGTCTGGACAGACATCACCACAGCCACAACCACAGACTGGCGACATCTGGACACAGCTGCCTTCAGTTTTGACTTGCCTATTTTGAAAACATGGATGCAGTTTATACTTTTAAAACTTTTTGGTTAAGTACAATCCATTTTATAATAACAGTTACTCCACCTCCCTCTGGCATCTCAAACAAATAAAAGGAGAAAAATTAAATACCTTGCCTGGAATCCCAAATATATTTTGGTTAAAAATTCTGCTGTGCTACCATACAGCTGTTACCTGCATTTCCTAGTTGGTACGCAAGGCCACTGGGCCCCTTCCTGCAGGAATGGTAGGAGGTGCCTAGAGCACTCTAGACCTGCTGGAAAATGCCTCTCAGAAAAAAGCAAAAACTTCTTACCTTATAAATAGCCATGGTATGAGCAGCGACAGGACACAGAGACCCTGAGCAGATACTCAGACTTTCTGCATCTCTGTGCCATGACATTCTCTGGGTAATGCTTTTGAATAAGAAACAAAATACTTAACATAATCACATAGGTGTGTCACCCACTGCAAGGAAGTCACAGTCACACTTAGACATTCACATCTAAAACTACAACAAATCACAAGCCAATTTATTTAGTTTGGAAAGTTTCAGGGAATAATTATCACTAATACCAATTTTGAATAATGAAACATTTTAGCTAAAAAAAGTCCATTTTTTAAATGACAAAGGCTGGAATATTGCCAAGGCTGAAAGTTAAAAGTTTTCCTGATTTACTCTTTTGTATTACTGTGGAAAAAAATGAAACTTCAAAGCACTGGCCTGTAGAGCTGAAGTCTCTGATCCTCTCTTTTCTTTGTGGTGGGATTTCATGGCTCTGCATCAACATGCTGCATGCACAGAGGCACACAGTACCCATACCCATGGGTGGGAAATCAGCACACCTGTTTGCTAATGTAACATAGAACACTCTGTAGTGAACTTTCCTCCATCCATTTTATTTTATTCCAAACCTCCAAGCTGTGTCTGACTGCAGCATTTCAGGCAGGAGCTGTATGCCTGTGGGAAGCAATCAGGGGCACACATAGCTTATTTTAATTTTATCATTGCTATCCACTTCTAAGACCAGCTATTTGAGATCACTCCGCCACACTCCCAGGAGTCACTTGAAGGCAAAGGAAGAAATTTAGAGCTAGCAACTGCATGGAAGCTAAAGAAATTTTGGCTGAGAGATGGAGAAGTGGGGAATGGAAGCAGTCACAAGTCCATAAGACCTCTAACCCCACATTCACGTGAACTCTGGTTGGTAGGACACAGTGAAGCCGGCTGCAAACAGCTCCCTTGCCTCTGAGCCACCCATCATAGGTGCATCAGCCACATGGGGGATGTTTGGCTGCAGTGACACTGAGCAGCCTCCCACACACCTCTCTGCACTTCAAAGAAACCAAAATGCTTTATGCAAAGAGGCATGTTCTGACAACACTTATTGGTTGTCACAATTTTTCCAAATTATTTCTGATTTGAATGCTTACATCAAACAGTTTTGCTGCCGAGTGCTGTTCCATACACTCTCTACAAAGGTAATTGCCTCAAAAAATCTGCTGTCAAATCCTCAGTTTTCAGTGCAGACAGACAACCTTGGACTTGACCTGCCAGGCTGTATCAGATAACAATCAGACAAGACTAGGGAGAGAAAGTGAAATGTCAGTGCCAAATACTGGCTCTTAGGCAGAGCCAGGAGAAACCAAGTCAGCCATTTCTTCCATTCTCTCAAGCACCTGCTCAGATATCCTATCAGGGGGAACAATACTGTCCTTGTTCTAGAAAGAAAACAGGTGAGCACTAATCTTCTCTCTATTCGGAAAATACCAAGAGCACAGTCTGAGTCTTTAGAACACATGTATTTGTTCACAATAGTGGCAAGCTGTCAAATTTCTTTGAGGAACAGTAAGAAAGAAGAGAAGGGGAGCTTTCAAAGCTTTTCTTTTGCAACAGGATCTACTGGACAAAGAAAATAACGAGGCAGCTTCCCTCCTGAAATCTATCATCTCCATTCTATGGCTGTACTAAGACTGAAAAGGGCCTGCTCCTTGAAACACTACTGAATCACTTTTTCACCTTTTGAGTAGAGAAGCAGGTTGTTCTAGCACAGGGAACTGAAAGGGCACTGTCATGACCTAACAACCTTAGGAGCTCGGGGCAATCTGATGTTCTTATGATGATTGCAAAGGGAAGCAGAGGTGGTTACCTGGTAAGTAAACCACTTGAAAATACAGCTGGTCAGGCACAAAATCTGATAATTTTGGACAATAAGCCATTTCAAAATAATGATTAAAAATTACTTACTATAAAAATCACACAACTGACATTTTAAGCAAAGTGAATTTCTGATGTTTGCTCTAGCAAAATTAAACAACTGTGCCAGACTCCTCTTCCTAGTTTAGGTTTGGGTGGTCTTTGATCAAAACATGGCTGCTCACATTTAAGAGAGTCAGATTACTAGCTGAAAATGGTGCTTGCTGCTGCTGTCAGGGTCAAAGCCTGTAGGTCTAATCCAAAAAAGAATCAGATATTGAGAAATATTCAAGTTATATTTCACTTTCACTGGGGGAGGTAGGGGTGAGTGCATATTTACAGAACAAACAAAAGAACTCAGAGGTGCAGAAAGCAGTCAAAACTAGAAATTCCCCCTGCTTTAGCAATCTGCTAATTCAAACGTTTCCATGGCAAATACGGAAATGGCTGAATCTAGCCACAAATTTGGTCATTATTGGATGCAGGCTGGAAAAACATAAAAAAATCTCTATTTCTGCATCTAATTGAAATCAGAGATGCATTTGTGTGTGCATTATTTGCTCTGCTGGCCCTCTGCTTTTTGGTGCTGTGGTTTTGATGGGGTTTTTTCTGCTCATTTATTGATTTATTGCTTATGTTTGCAGGAGAACATACAAGCAGCTAGATAGTCTCAAGTCCATCTCAACCATTTGTCTAAGCACTGACTACCAATGAGTAGTCAGTGTACTGACTGTACAATCAGAGTACTAAAGAGAGGACCAAATAGTCAGCTTTGCTGGCATTTGGGTCACAATGAGCTTTGAATTTACTTCCTGATCCCAACACCTCAAATTCTTGTATCTTTAGGGTTTTTAAAGAGACAGTAATCCCAGAACCAGAGGGTAGATAAGGTTGGATGGGACCTCCAGTTCCCTCTTTAAGGCAGGGTTAACTACAGCTCAGGACTGTATTCACTTGGATTTTGAGTACCTTCAAGTTTGGAGATTCCACAGTCTTCCTGTAGGGTCTCTTCCAGTGTTCAGTCACCCTCATAGTAATTTTTTTTTCCCCCCCATAATGCTTAAGTGGAATTCATTTCAGTTTGTGCCCCTTGGCCCTTGGCCAGCCTCTGGGCACCAGGGAGAAGAATTTGGCTCCATCACCTCTACTCCACCCTCTCTCAGGTATTCGTACACCCTGATTAAGACTTCCCTGAGTCTCCTCTGCTGCAGGCTGGACAATCCCAGCTCTCTCAATCTCTCCCCTGTACGTCAAATGCTCCAATTGCTTCATATTTGTCATGGTCCCTCAGTAGACTGAGCTTAGTAGGTTCTTATCTCTTCCATCATGGGGAGTCCAGCACCAGACACAGCACTGCAAATGTCTCACCAGTGGAAGAGCACTACCTCCCTCAGTCTACTGGAGAAGCTCTGCCAAGCACAGCCCAGGAGACCACCAGCCACCCTTGCTGCTGGCTGTTCCAGATTGCAAGGCAAGATGTATTCTATTGCCATCTATATGACAGTTGTCTTTTGTCAAGTGGGCAGTTTGCCTTTTATCTCTCTCTGTGAGTGCTCACAATCACTCTTCCCTTGGAAGGGGACATCTGATGATAACAGCTATTGAATGTCAGTGCATGACTGATAAGAACTATAACATCCCATTGTGAGATGCCCCACCCAGAGGGAGGAGCCAAGCATTGCTACCCAGATATAATCCAGAGGTTCTGAAACACCAGCATGGCTTCTCCACTGGATTCCCTAGAGGAACAGCAGCTGTCTCTTCTTCCACTGGATCTTCGGAGGAAGAATACATCCTTCTCTACAGGACCCCCTGCTCCAACTGAACCACACCTGACACTTCAGGAGGGCTGCAGCCACACTTCCAATTGGACTGCCACCAACACCCTGACCCACAGGGTGTTAGGTTGGGTTCAGACTCTGTCAGTGTTGTTCTAGTGTACTGCATTGTTTATTTTATGCTTTTTATTTTCTTCCCTATTAAAGAACTGTTATTTCCTGCTCCCATATTTTTTGCCTGAGAGCCCCTTAATTTAAAATTTATAGCAATTCAGAATGGGGGGGTGGATGGGGGGGGGGGGGGGGGGGGAGAGGGTTTACAGTCTCCATTTCAGGGGAGGCTCCTGCCTTCTTTAGCAGACTCCCATCTTTCCAAACCAAGACACTGACTCACTGTCAGCTTGTCCCTAGGACCTCAGCCAGGCTCCATCAGCATCCCAAGAATGCTGGTCTGACATACAACTGGAGTGAACATGGTAGAAAGAGGTGTTATCTTTTAGTAGGTCAACTCAATGCTGGAAAAGGCAGACAAGAATCCCAACAGGAAACACTTCTTAATGAAATGTACAAATAATTGGTGGAACTGTCCTGAGCCACTCCCAAAGTGAACAGCACAATCTCACAGACTATCTGGGGACACTTCAGTGAACAGGGAAAACTTCTGCAGCTTTACTGATAGGATTGCAAGCTGAAGAAGCAAAAATCTTTATCTTGCAGGATAGGGCATGTGAGTCCCAACCTACCAACACAAAATGCCCAATTATATTGGATTAAGTTTTTACATTTGAGCCAAGCGAATTATGTCCTCCTGTACCAACACACAATGCTGTCCTCTCCCAGAGACAAGGTCTCATGCTTGATGGACCACTGCTCTCCCCTTGATAATTTCTGTGTCACTCCTGCCTTTATTGATTCAGGCTGCCCATTTTCATCAGAGCAAGAAATTTAATCTTGTATTCTTGAACAATGCTAGTATGTCCTTTCCAGCCTTTCTGCTCATAGCTGGAATAACCAAACCAGCCCCTAGTCCCACTGCCAACACCCCAGACCTAGCCACAAGCAGGACATGAGGGCAAGCAGCACAGGCAGAGCTGTGTCATGTGCTGAAGCTGGAAGGGTTTGGCATGGGCCTCTTGCACCCACTCTGCCCTGACCCACCATGGGCTTCCTGGTATTAACTGATCTTCAGAACTGCCTCACTTTAGACATGACCTGTTTATTTTCTTGAAACAATGCCTGTTTTTTGCTTTACTTTATTACACCAGAGAATCAGAGCTTCAGACACTGGTGTGAACTGCTCTACTTGGAGGAGCACATATGTAGAGGTGTGAATCTATCCCTGTTACAACTATTTCTCCAGGCCGTTGTTTTTATCTGCTACAAGAAGTCCTGAAATATTTATATAAACACAGAGATAAATATAATAATTATTAAATAATATTGTGATAATCTAATAATAAAATTAGACTTTATTAACACTTAGATTAGATTTTATAAACACTTTACTCGATCAAAAATAAACTTAGCAATAGCCAATGGAACAGTGGCACCCAGGCACCACTAGCCAGCTGCCCTCTGGCAGAGAAGCCCCCACATCAAGCTGCATCAACAGCTACACAGCAAACACTGGGACAAATGATCCTTTCTCTCTGCTCAACACGTTGGCAAGTCCAGCCAGAGTGCTGGGGCCAGTTTTGGACTCCCCAGAGCAAAACAGACTTGAATATGGTAGAGCATGGTCTGGTAGAGGCCACCAGGATGGTTGAGGGTTGGAGATGCCAAGGGAACACATGGGCAGCACCAAGGAGTCAAGTCCATCATGTAGGGATGATTGACTATTTAACAGACAGCCAAAGAACAATTTCAGATTGTATTCAAGCCCAGCATTAGTGTTTCACTGCTTACAAGGTGAAGTGCTAACAGTCAGTGTAAAACACACCAGCAAACCACACAGATAACACATCAGAGCCAAGAGGATATAACTCTGGAAACACAGGTTTTATATAATATAGCTGAACAACCACTGTCAGCAGGCATCAGCAAGAGTGAATTCCATTGTAAAGATTAAAATGTGTAACCATATCCTGGATTTTTACTGCAGG
Source organism: Agelaius tricolor (assembly GCF_023055355.1). Lineage (NCBI taxonomy): Eukaryota > Metazoa > Chordata > Aves > Passeriformes > Icteridae > Agelaius > Agelaius tricolor. The sequence goes on along the minus strand of NW_027269278.1, from coordinate 522,773 downwards.
TGACCTCCAACAAAAAGCAATGCTTCCATCCACTAGAGCACAGAGCCAATCACAAGACAACAAAGTCACAGAGAATGGATATGTTCAGCCACAAATTATCTACATTTAGTGGAAATCAGCTCCCAGGTTCCTGGCAAGTGGACAAGACACCTCTTGGTGTCACAGCAACCACCATGCCCAGCACATCCTGTTCAGTTCTTGTGTACTGCAGTGCCTAAGCACAAGTTTCCCAGCTTCAGGTGCAACTCAGTGCTTAGACAATTACACATCTAGTCTTACATTTTAAGTAATATCATACATGTCCCAAACAGCCACACAATTATGAGAGCATTACAGTAACACAGAAAGCTGAACTATAAACTATGTACAGACACTCCAACGTAAAACATTACTCTACAGGTATCAGGAACACAGACTTTTGCTCACAAACTTGCCACAAACAAATCTCACAGCCCTTGCCCACTTCTCTTTTGCATCATTAATTAGTGTTTGATATTTCCTAAGACAGTTTCCAACTTAAATTGCAATAAAATCCATACCAACCTGCAGTTCAAAAGCATATATATGAACTGAGCAACAGATCCAGTGGAAATAGAGACCTCCCTAGAAAGAGACTCTAAAATGCAGAGGTTCGGGCAGGGAATATTTCTAAATAGCACACATATTGCTAAAGGTATAGAGTTTTTCCTTTTGTTTTCTAAAAAATACTCGTTCTGTCAGGTATGGATGTGCCACTGACAGTGCTTTCAACTTTCTGCTCAGCAACACCCTGGAATCTTCAAATTAACCCTGAAGAAAATAGAGCAAAGCTCAAGCAAATACTATACAAACTAGACCTCCTGAAAAACCAGCATTTATAGGCAATATTTATGGATTTAAGGATTAAAATCCCGGGAACTGCTGTTTAGTTTCTCATTTTTATGAGCTCCTGCTTCTCTCTTTTACAAAAACATCCTATTTTTTTCCCCTCTTGCTAATCTTTATAAAACACACATCATTAATATTGCATGCTTGGTGCTGGATTACTGAATATGCAACACTAACTCTAACAATACTTCCTGAGACAGAAACCCAAAGGTATTGGGAAGAATTTGCTGTATATCTACATTTTATTCCTTCTTCAAAAGGTTTATACGACATGGGATTTGGAAATAAACAGGTCTCTTCTGCAAGTGCTCTGCATATGATGCCACTGAGTTTCTCCTCCTCATATATGCCTGCATTAAGGATTACAGTATTTCAGATTCTTTTCAACCCCCAAGCCCTTCCACAGCAATTTCCTCATGCCCACATGTTTTCTCCACCACCTAGCATCCCACTCTCCTCTGCAAATTACCTCTCACAAAAACATTGCCAGGTTACTTGCAAGTGGCACATGTTCATTTTCTCCTCCCTTCCCCATGCAAATATCTCCCACAGCAAATAAACCAAAGGGACAGGAAAAGCATAGCAGGAGGTCTTACCTTTTGATGGTCTTCTTTGTTTCGTTTGTAGAGAAGAGAATGTACCCATGACAGCACCCATTGCAAAAGCTACTCGTGAGTTTTTGAGAATTTATTTTGGCTAGGATTTTTTTTAATTCCTATTACCCCACCCCTCCACTGACAGTGAACAAAATCTATGTGAAATGCCCCCAAGAACAAAACAAAACAGAGAAAGACCAGACAATAAAGAAAAGAAGGAAGGAGGAGGGAAAAAGCAAAGCACTGCAGCTCGGCATTCAGCAAGCGTTAAGCTTTGAGGGTTTTTTTTAAGTCAACACACATGCACTGACTCACAGCCAGCTGCACTGTTATTATTCAAAACAGCTCCCCATCAAAATTTAAATGCTAGGTAGATTCCCTCAGACCAGAGCTGGCAGCAGATGCATCAAAATATTTACTGGAGCACAGCCACATAAACACACAGGCTAATTCTTCCTCCCGTTCCCTTATGGCTTCAACCAGCAGCCTGTAGGTCTAGCATAGGAGTGCAGCTCTTCCAGTGAATACTAAACTGGAGTCCTGTAGACACGCTGAGGGTCTCAGGGGAAGCTGGGGCTTTGGGCTGGATACCAACTCAGAATGAATAGAAATCTTCTGAGTGGGAAGCAATAGTGAGGAAGGCATCAAAGCCCCAGCTGCACGGGCTGTGTGCTCCTGCTAATTAAAAGTCTGACAGAAAGGTAGAAAGCAGCAATCTCCAACAGTCTTCTCTAGCAGAAAAGTCAGAGAAAAATGACTAAGGGCAAAGGGGGGAAACAGAAAATTTCACCGCAATCCTTATTTTCTTCATATCTTTTCTCAAACACCAGAAAGACATGCAAGACAATTAACCTTTTTTTCTGCCAAGGATATATGTGCACATCCTTTTCAAGAATATTAAAACAAAAAGCTGTTGAAACAAAACTCTACAAACACTGAGTTACTAGGAGGAGGTAGAGCAATTCCCAGCATTTTTTTCAGTTCTGTCATATTTCAAAAAATCAGCTAGACATCTGGTTGTTTTCTCAGAAAGTGAAATAGCAAGTGCTTAGGTACAGAAGGTGTTAAATACACTGAGGCAGGTCTAAAAACCCAAATTAATTTGCTACTTGCACGTGGTGACTGAGATTAGGGCAGCATCTGTGCAAATACAGTATTTTTCTGAGGAAATTCAGCACAGAACAAACCACCTCATCTCAACAAGTTTTCTTAGCTTTCCTCTAACTTTGCAGTAGATTCCCTCAGATGCAGATCCCAGCTCCCCAAATGCTGGTGTCCCTGGAGGTACAACCCTGCCTTACCTGCTGTTCACCTGCTGCCAGCATCTGTTTTTGCATGCACAGGTATATTTGCATCCTTAGTGTATACAAGCAAAGAGCTTCCCCTTAGTTTCTAGTTGCAGAAGGCATTGCACAAAATAATTTAATTTTTATTATTTCATAACTCAAAACACATCAATTGAACTTTTTGTGAGAAATTCCTGGGGGAAGGTACTGTTTAAATACGCAAGTTCTGAAATGAAACACATCCGTTTGCAGGGAATTGCCCAAGACTGGAGGCACACAAGGGCCTTTGTCATAGTGGGAGGACCCTGTCCTAGTTTGTGCAACTTTTCCTGCCTCCCATTTCCTGCCTTCCAACACTCCTGCCTTCCTTTCCAGCCCCCACTCCTTCCCCAGGCTGGCCACAGATGAGGTCCTACTGCCCTTGCTTCTCCACTCATCCAGTTCCCAGTGGGGGTCCCTCAGACTACATTGATCTGCACCAGGCACTGAACAGCTGTATGAGAGTCTTAAGCTTTTTTAAAATTCAAATACTTATATTCATTTTAATAATATTTTATTTGCATTTACAGAACAAAATATTACATAGACTACAGTGTACATGTGGAAAATCACTGTTCTTGGGACTTGTGCATTCAACAAAGGCTGGAGGGAGACCAGAGGCTACAGCCAATGTCTCCAAGATGTCAAAACTGGAATATTCAATCTAGGCAAACTGTCACTAGCAGAAGTCAAGTGTTGCCAAGGTGTAAGGCCCCAAACAACTCCAATGATGAGGTTTTTAAAAGGGTTTATGGTTGTTTATATACACTGAGTTAGACACACAGCAGAAGTGCTGGCAAGATATTCTCAAGAGATCAAAACAACAAAAAGAACTTTACTGGCAACTTCAGAAAATTAAGGAACTTTGGTAAAAGGCTTAGTGCAACATTCAGTCAATACAAAACACTTCTCAAAGAATTAACTGGGCCAATTCAACTTAGCAAACTTTAAGCCCATTTGATTCCAAATTCTAAATTAAAAATTAAATTAAAAATTCCAAGAAGAGGAAATTAGGAGAAAGAAAGACAGAAGAGGTATAGAAAGAGACATATATAGCTACCAGCTCCTGGGTTCCAGTGATATTCCAACAGAAATTCCAAGAGGAGGTAGGGTCAAGACATTTGAGTGCTTCACGCCCTGTGACCTTAAAAAACCCCTTGGCCCTTCCCCCAGGTGGGGCTTCGGGTCATTTGGCCCCTCAGGAGCTGTGTTAGGGGCTCCAGGGGTTGGGTGTGGGGCATTGCATCCAGTGTGCCAGGATTGGCAGCCACTGCCAGGGTGGGGTTTATAGGGCAGGGTACTGCCTCACTCAGTACATCAGGGATGTACTGAGGCTCTGTCTGTAAACCTCCCTGCAGTAAATTCAGAATTTGGTTCTGACACAAAGGTGCACTTGTCTTGGCTTGAAAAGACAGATGTCTGCTAAGGAAGGCAGGAGCATCTCTTGAAATGGAAAATGTAAGCCTCCTGCCTCCGAATTATTTTAATGTTGAAATTAAGGGGCTCTCAGGCAAAAATATGGGAGTAGTAATAACAGTTCTTTAGTAGGAAAAATAAAAATAATAATAACAAAAAAAGCAGTAATACAAAACAACACTGACACAGTCAGAATAGAACCTCACACTTTGTGGGTCAGGGTGTTGGTAGCAGTCCCATCCCATGGTGGCTCAGCCCTCCTGCAGTGCCAGCTGTGGTTCTGCTGGAGCAGGGATCCTGCACAAGGGGGGAGTTTTCCTCTGCAGCTCCAGGGCTGCTGGAGATGGGCCTGGGCTCCCTCTGGGAATGCAGGGGAGCAGAAAGCTGCTCCTCTGGCAATGCACTGGGCAAAGGTTGCTGTGCTGTTCCAGGCTCAGATTGGATCCAGGTAGGAATGCTTGGCTCCTCCCCTGGGTGGAGCATCTCCCCATGGGATGATGGAATTGGATCAGCCATGCAGGGACTCTCACTGGCCCATTAACAGAAGATATCTCCTGGAGGCAGGACTGGCTGTGGAGGAGATACAGAAAACTGCCCCACCTGGTTTAACAGCTGACCCATTAACAGCAGATAACCACTGTCCACCTGTAACAGATGGCAATATAATACACACCCCTGGCCACATCTTGCATTTGCAACCTAAGACAGCATCTCAGCACACCACCATCAGTCTAGGAAATTGCCTGGGAGTATTTTGCTTTGTTGTTACTGTGAATTGAACTACACTACATCTGTGCAGGATGGAGTAGACTTTGCTGCAGAGTGGACATAAATAGGCTTTGAAGTTCAGATGTGGCACCTTCCCTAAATAGCCAACCAAAACCAGATTGTACCTGATACCTCACTATAGCTACAGCAATTCCACACAAAAGCAAGCTTAGGAAGGGCAGTTGTTTATTAGTATCTATGCAAACAATCATGGGAAATTCCATCATCTCCGTGGAAACCAAAAGGTCTGTGACACTTCTGCCAGCAGTCAGTACACTAAAGTCATTCACCAAATTAAAACAAAGACTAAATTGTAGCATAAAGCTCACCACTATAGCATACTTGCACAAGTAATGTAAATTAAGTGGGATTAGGAACAACTGAGAAAGTAGTACAATAGTGTGATCTATAAACTGAAACTTCCTTCCCATGAGACCCATGGGACAAAATAAGGTTTGTTCTACACTGAGTTTCACAAAAAGAAATAATTTCAGGTATTTCCCAAGCTGTTAAAATCACGTTTCCACTAAATGTTTTCAGTACTTCTGAAATCCTGAAATCTTAATGGGAGCCAAATTCAACCTTCCTCTGAGTAAAGGAAAAATTTTTTTTAGGGGGGAAAAAAGAATCTGTTTCTTAAGCCAGTTTTTATTTAGATTCAGCTACATTCCTACATGGCAGAACTATGTAGAGCTTCAAAGATATGATGTGAAAAATATACTGTTAAGACACTCAAAAATCTTGACAAATCTAGAGATTTCTGCGTATTGCAGAGAAACACCTCTTTTGGAGAATAACTGCAGTGTCTCTGTAACATGAGTCTCTCAGCAATACAAGTGAGTATTTCCATCTGTAACTCCATCTTAACTTCATTTTTGTGAGAGAATTCACATTAAGGTTACAGCAGATGAAGAATGCTTCATATATATGAATAAAAGGAATATATGCTATTCCTCTCCTGCTAGCTGGTGGACTGAATTACTACTGTTACAATTATATAGCAACTTTTATCTTGCTGCTGAAGTGCTCCCCAAATCACATTATTGGTGGCAGATATTTTCAAATTCTGTTCAATACACCAATCCTCTGCAGTTAATAACTAATTAAAAATACTCCATTTCAAGTGCACTCCATGTACCAATGGAAGGGTGGAGACACATTGTCGCACTACTTCCACTTCTGGCAATGCACTAATGTGTGAAATAACCCAAACTAAAGCAAATTCAACTGCATATATTCAGATCAGAATATCTGCACTATTTTTAATTTACTCGTTTGAGGGTAAATGCTTCAAGACTGAGCTTCAACTTTTTGTAATACATCACCTTTAAAGTGCGAGTTCCAGACGAGGTTGGACGGGGCTTGGAGGAACCTCTCTAGTGAAAGGTGTCCCAGCCCCTGACAGGGGGTAGGAGCAAGATGGTCTTTAAGGTCCCTTCCAATCCAAACCTTCCTCAGAATATGATTCTGTGAGTTGAACAAGCCATGCTTATCTCTCAGGCACGGAAATGCTGAAGGGAAGCAGCCTCCCTGCTGTGCTACCGGGGCCAAACCCTCAGCTGCAGGCAGGAGCAGCTCACCACAAGCTTCAGGGAGCCCTGCCAATTTCACATACACACAGAGGTCAGCCAAATGTTCCCACAATTTGTGCACAGTGCCCAGACAGATATATGCGAGTAAAAGGAACAAAATTTGTCTCTTGTCTATCGAGCACTTTTCACACATGCAGAAAATTTATTGCTTTTTTGCTGTTCCTCTCTCCTCTATTGGCATCCAGAATGTATTTCCAGGAGTCCAAGAAGTTGAGGCATACTTAGATTAGTGTAAGTAGTTTACAAGTTCTGTTACTTGTTACAGGAGACTCATTTTGACCCACAGACTGCATGGACACCAAGACAGGGCATTTATCTTCTTTGGGCAAACCAGATATCTACTACATCAATCACAGGATTCCCAGCTGCTGTCTGACCTGTTTGGATTTCTTGCAGGAGAGTCAGTGTTTTACTTGTGTACTGGAAAATGGGTGCTTGATTAACATTCCATGGATCCCTCCTTGGTAAAACCCTGCTGCTAAACTGCACCGAGTGGGAATTTTTTCATCTTTGAAGAGGAGCAGAGTGTCACTGGAATGCCTCTCAGTGAAAGAAAAGCTACACAAACCACTGCCATACTATGGAGCCCACATTAACCACCTAGACAATTACAGACTGGAAGTTTCTGCATGAAGCTAATGAATAACTTCTGAGAAGTTACATGCAGATCAGTAAATTCCAGTCAGCTCTTTTTTCAGATTCCCTCCAGTTGGCTTCCACAGCAGATTTATTCCTCGGTTTAGATTTCATTCTTGCCAAAGCAACAACAGCAAAAGAATTAATAGCCAATTTATATGAAACAAATCTTCTGCAGTCCTCTCTCATGAAGATTGTCATGAAGATTTCATTAATTCACTGGGAAAAGCCCTGGAATACAGCAGCCCTGAGGAACTTACAGGATTCAGGTTGGCTAAGAAGTGGGCAGAGGGCTCTGCAGGGCTCCAGGGTAGAGAAGCACCTACCAGTGCCTTTACCCTCTCCCAATTCACAGAAGCCCCTGGACGCAGCAACCCACCCCCCAATACAGCCACAAATTGCAAGCAAGTTTGTGTATGAATGGAGGCATTGAGAGACAGGCAGATGTCAGGTTTCAGCTAAAGCTGCAAACCCTAACTTTACAAACACTGAACGGCATTATCCATGAAGCCATTTTCCCCTATGACATTCAGACTATGGTACCATTTCAAAACCTAAAATACATACTATTTTCTCTTTAATGAGTCTAAATTAGAAAGAATAATAATGTCCTGACCTTTCACATGAAAAAATAAAAACCCTCCAAATGCACTGAACAACACCAGAGAGAAAAAATGTGAATGAAGATTCACTGCTTCTGATCTTTGTGGAGTTACTGGCTTCACTTCTGCAAGAACAGAAGTAAAAACACACAAATAAAGTCATTTCTCTCTGCTGTAGGTATTTTAAATCTAAGACTTACCTGACGTCTTACAATAAGTCCTCTACTGAAGTGCACTGACCTTCCTCAGCCTTCTAATATAGGCCTGGCAATCTAAACAAAACAGTGTCCTCCAATAACTAGGAATTGTTGCCAATGACTTGGGAAGAGATGAAAAAAAAAATAGGAGTAAAAAGAAAAGAAATCCCTGTTGCACCAGGATCAGGCCTACTCTGCCAGGCTAAATTCTGAGGAAAGTCACAATTGACAATTTCATAAATTACTGAAATTTGAAAAAGTGTTACACAAAAATTGAGGATATTCTCTATTTTTTAGGCACAAATATTTAAAATGCACTCTAAATATATGTTGCAGTATATTTACTGGGGAACAAAGTTATTTCCTGAGCCTCCTGATTATTTTTCTCCTTGCTGCCATTTACCTGAAGACTCAGATTCCAAATTGAAATTTAGATTCTGCTTTGTCACATACTTAAGATGCACTGAAACACATGTAGAACCACTGTTCTAGAAACTGGATATAGAGAAACACATGTATACATCCAGCTGCACGGTCACCCTCGTAAGCAGAGCTCTGGCACAACTGCTCGCAGTTCCAGACAGTGAACACAGGTCAGCTCACGTGGCTGCATGTTCCCAGTGCTGACCAACATCCACGCAGGAAGTCAGCCTCTAGCCCAAAAGGCCAGAAGGAGCTGTCTTCAAGCTCAAGTTGAAGTAAAAGTTTAATCTGGCTAGCCAGGGTCTGAACAATGAACAGATCCCAGAGTGACTTTTTCCAGCACTGACCTGATACCAAAGGGCTTCTGCCAGGGCTAAGCCTGAGTTATGCTGGAATTCTCCATTTGAAGTAAGAGCCAAGTTGAGAGGGGCTTTGCCACTCATCTCTGATTCACAAGTCAGCTTCATGGGATAGATATTATAAAGGTACAACTTGATTCATTTTTGCAGAGCAGGAAAAAAAATAATAAAATGAAAAGTATTCCCAATAATTTCATTTCTTTTTACCTTGGCAAATACACAAACCTTTCTGCTAGTAAATCCATGCTTCTTTGAGAACTGATGCACTCTAAATTTACAACACCAGGACTTGTGTTCTGCTTGTTGTAGAGACATTCAAAAGCAATTTCTATGTTGTTTCTTTATTATAAATATTTATTACAATTATTTTAATACCTTCCTGTCAAAAAAAAAAAAAAAAAAAAAAAAAAAAAAAAAAAAAAGCTGTGCCTAGCATTTAAATTACAGCATTCAACAACATTTTTTATTAAATTGATACTTAATATATGAACAAGGCATGGATTTGCATAAGTATTCACACATAAAAATGACTGGTCCAGACAGCAGCAGATGAGATCAGTGGCAGCATATACATTGGAAATTGTTGCACCAGTATACCAAATCCAACAGCAGTAACATTTCTAAAGGAATGTCATATATAAAATATACTGTGCCATGTCATAGGTAAACCTGAGAAGGCACTCACTGCTCTGGTGGTGAGCAACATATCCCTCCACTGGATGACTAAATGAAGTTATAGAGATTCATGGCCTACAAGAATAAAGGATTAACTACTGCTGAGCAAAGCTGTTTTCCACAAAGAGCTTATATGCCCTGACCCTGCAAGGTGCTCAACACAGCTCAGAAGCTGGAAATGGAAGGGGTCCAGCTCTAGAAAACAAACTCCATAAGCAAGCAAACCATTACAAGCAGCAAACTTGAAACAATTTTAGATAAATTCTACTTATGGATAAATACTCTGTATTTCATATGGACCAATACCAAATCTTTCCCTCTTCACTAATAAGCATCCAAATATCCCACACTAGCTTTATCTTGGGTTTAATCTAGAGGAAGAAGTCTAATGCTACCTCAAGTCCATATTGCCAGTGCTCACTGTGACTCAGTTGCTCTGTGTCCAGGCTCAGAGAGCAATGGAACTGGAATTCAACAGGTTCCAAAGGAGCTGAAGGAAGGAACACCGAGCTGAGCTGTAGGGCATCACTTGGGATGATGAGCAATATAAATAAAATAACTGAGAGGTTTGTTACAGCCAGGCTTTGCCTTCAGTCTCACAATCAGCTTTGCCCACAAATCTAAAAACATGCAAAATACTGAATTAGGGTGCAGAGGGTAAGCATACACACAGTCAAAAACAAATCCTCCTTTTTTCCTAAATTAATTGATTCTTGGCCTGCTTAAAGTTAATAAAGCTTCACTTCACCACAGTTTTCTTCCTGGAACATTGGGAGGCATCACAGGCTCATTACATTTTGGCTGACCTCAAGTGAGCAAAATTTCATCCAGCATTTCCTCTCCTCCTTGTGGCAGGTTTCTGTCAAAGCGGTGTCTGACCTCCACCTTGCTAGGTGAGCGTGAGCTCTGAGTCTGAGAACTCATCACATATGAGAAATGTCCGCTGGTTTTGTCAATAAATTGTTTCTTGAAGTCCTGCTGAATTTTTCAGTGATCTCTTGTTCCTTCAGTGCCTGAAAAAATTTCAAGCTTTTAAACTTCTTCTTCAGTATTTTCTCCCTTCAGTTTTGCTTTGCAGCTTTCTCCTATACTGCTCTCAGTCTTCCTTTTTGATCTTTTGATTCTTTTTGTAATTGCATCTGATATGCCTTCACTCATCCGAACCTTCCCAAAGGTCTTTTGGAAGGCTGAATTTGAAAGATTGCCAGGCAGAAACACATCACTTTCCAGTGAATACAGTCTTGACCAGCAGTAAAGCTGTAACAGCCCATATTTTCCAGCCTGATTGCATATGTAATTAAATATTTACTCTCACTTTCTGTTTAATGATGGTGACTCCAAAGAATTCAAAGAGTTATTTTGGTTCTAATATTTTCTAATTGATTCCCTTGGGAGATGGAAAGACTTGAACTAGATGTTCTACCGCAGTTTCACTATTTTGAGATAGATAATACGCAGCCTCAGATGTACCACAGTTGTTCACTGTAATTAATACTTCCTTTTCATTTTTTCTGCTCATATAACTTTCCTACAGCCTAGTTAAGTGCTGTAGCCTATATTTATTCTATCACTGATGAGTTATTGAAAAAAACACTACAGCAGAAATAACATGTCTTTTTTACAGCATTAGAACTTACTGCTGAATTCCAAAGTATTTGTATTCGTTTATTATGAGTTAAAGGCCTTTCCAGGTCCAGGAATGCTGGGATTAACACATCCCATAGAGCAACATTGCTGCTGCACAATTAACTTTGCTTACATGTTTTTAAAGTTGTTACTCGCTTTCTCTTCAACTTGCCTTTCAGTAAAGCAGACTTCTTTTCAGTTACTACTCATCTCACTTATCCAGCCCAAGCTGAAAGTCTGAACAAGCAAATCACAGACATGACCTTGCTTTCTCCACTGCACAAATGGCAACAACAAAGCCTGCCATGTTTACAGAAACCAAGCTCACATTTATCTCTGTGACAATCTGTCGTAAAGTAACAAACACTTCATCTAACCTCATGATACTATTCTGCTAGACTAGACAGGTTGTCTCTTCTATGCTTTTGTCTTTATGGCATCAGCTTTCAGCCAGGTAACATTCCCTTCAGCTGATTAAATTTTAACAGATGTAAAAAAACAGATCAGCTTCTTGAGGACCCAGCTGTACCAGAAGTTCAGGTGAGGGGGGTGGAGCAGCCATCATCAGAAGCACACAGCCAAGAGGCCCTTGACTTTCTGAGACCCATGGATCATGCTCTATTTTAGGTTCAGTTCTGTGGGAGCATTTTGTACAAAACTCCTGTTAAGGTGGGATACTTAGGACTCTGGACATCAGTTTGCTTTTAACCATTTCATCTTTATGTCCTAACCTTTTAATCTATTTTCAGAGGACAAAGGCCCAAGATCTGTCACTTTCATAGTAAAATACCTAGTAAAAGGAAGACAGAAGCAGCCACTGCATATGGCAAATGCTGACAGAAACCCTTGTGCAGGTGGCATAAGAATACAACACAAATATGCACACTAAGACTGTCCCAGCAAGCCTTCCTGGGGTTGCTGGATCCCGCTTGCATCTTCTCAGGCATGATTAGGCAGCAAGCAGCCGAGACCTACATTTTCAACTGATGCATCATGAACCCAACATTCATCAAGAGTCTTGGTTACAGAATCCAGTTGAAAGCTCCTGAAAAGCAAATCTGAAAGTGTTTACTCACATAAAACAGTAACAAATATTTCAAACTAGTAGGAGTTGAGGAATAACAAAGCCTAACACTGGTACAGTGCAGCTCTGGCACATTATCAACCTCCAAAACAAGGAAAGCTGCATATCCATCCATCCAGTAATCACTGAATTATCTCTTAAAAAAAATAAAAGCAGACCTACAGAAAATTTTGTCTCCTTGAGATCATCTTCAGGGCTTGCAAAACAAGGTAGAAACAAACTGCAAAGCCAACAGGCTATGACTAACAACTAACTAAACACATCTCAGAGCAAAGCCTAAACAAAGAAATCTGGAAACTCATCAGCTCTGAGAATTCTGGTAGCCAAAAAGAAGTGGGCAATGCAAATTTTTTCCCTTATTTACATTAGAGACTTTGGACAGTACAATTGGCTTGAGTGTAGGGCAGACTTTTGTGGGTGAAATATCAACAGAAACCACCTCGCAATCTTAGACTAGGACACTGAAATGTGCTGTGTCTTCGTGCTGAAATTACTGCATCTCATTCTTCTCAGGAGAGCAGAATTCATCAGTAAAACATACCACTTTGTCCCAGCTAATGCTGGGACATTTCTCAAGGTCAGTCATATTTGCAAACAGTTTGTGGATTTAGCTATCATTATGAAAAATTTCACCCAAGATACTGCAATATGTCACTAATGTCCTATTAATAAATATCCTGCCATCATTACTTTCTTTCATTTCTTAAATTTAGTCCATGCTAGTACAAGGTAAGTGCCGTCCACACACACAAACAGTACAGGATATTGCTGAGTCTGATACATTTAACTCAGAATAACTCTCAAAATCAAAACTCTTTAGAACCAGAATGACAATGAAAAAAGCTACAGCATTTGTATTTGATACAGTAGCTCAACATAAAATTCTGGAGAATTCACACTACTTAGCCCATAGCCCAGCTGCAGATCGTAGCCACAGTTCTGCTAAAGACATTTCTGTCCTTCATCCCTTCACCCCAAATTCCCCTCTCCTTTCTGGCCGTGGGTATTCCTGTAGCAAGGCTCTGCAAGGCACTGCCCAGTTGCAGTGGTCTAACATGAGTGCACTGCGCAAGGATGGCCTTGGGCCCTGGTACAGCTGGAATATTATTTTTATGCACCTTCTTCTCTGTAATTACCAATGTGTAATCAGCTCAAAATTGCATGGCAGAATTTCAAGTCATTTTTAGTTCTGCAGAAGAAGATTGTGGCTTTTTAAAAGTTCACTTGATATCAAAACAGCCTAGAAAGATCAAACATAATTAAAATCTTCTTGTGGTTATTAGAAGTTTAATCACCAGCAGCGAGTGAAGGAAGCTACAAATAACACTTTCACTGCCATCAGAGAAACAAGTCAGCTGCTCCTGGCACATAGAGCTAGCCCCAGGTTGATAATGTCTGTACTTTTACAACTTACTTATTATGGCTATAAGCACGTGGAGATATCACCAGCTGCCCAAAAGCACAAGAAACAAACTATGTCTAACTTCTAATACTTATTTATGTATTTCTAGAGAATTCCTCATCAGGTGTTTCTGCTCAGAACAAAGTTTTCAACTTGCATAGAAATTACCATAACTGATGCTGCTCCAGACAGGTTTGCAACCAGTCAGCAACAGACTTACATGTTACACAGGCATGACATATCTCTCTATCTCCTCTTTAGTAACAAAGATTGAAAAGTGACTGAATGGGCCTCATTGTTTTCAAGTTATGTAGAAACATTTCTAATAAAGTAGTAGCTCAATAAAGACAGAAATAAAACATTTGATATGCTTTTTCCATTTGTAAAAAAGAAAGGAAAACAGGAGCAGTCATTGCACCATGTAGGCTTCAGCAGACAAAAAAAAAGCTCCATGTGCAGTACATGAACAAAGCATGTCAGACTGAACAATCCTACCATTATAAAAGACAAGTTTCATTTCTTCATTTCCCCCCCCCCCCCCCCGCTCCCGATTTTATGTGAGCTTGTAGAGCATTAGTACTGCCTTGCAGTATCACTTAATGACTTGTTCAGAAAAGAGTATTTTCAGGAACAGCTCCCAGAATTACAGTGGCTTTCTCGTGGTTGTAACACACAGAAATAGAGTACTTAAACTGCAGTGAGATGCCCAGTGACAGCATTTTTATCTCCAAGCTTTATCCTCTCTCTTCAGTGTTACATGTGATAACTGTCCTTCAGAAATAGTTTCTTTTTTCCTAGAACGAAACAGTTCTTAGTAGATATTCCTCTTGTTTTTCTTGTGGTCACTGAAAACTCAAATTTCTCTCTCTTCAGCGGGGTTCCAATTTAATACCACATGCAAATTTCATTAATGTCCTGTATAACACATCTCCCCAATCAGCAATGAACTTGAATTAAGCCCTGCAATTGATTCTGGCAGCTCTCCACCATGCCACCTCATCTTCCCATGTCATTGGGCTCCCATTTTGTCACATCTTTCAGCCAGCCAGCCACACCACCATGGTCCTACTTTAGACTAAGTATGACTTTTCATGGAAATCTGGATGAGGAAATATCAACTGAATTATTACAATAAAAATTTATCACATCAGATGCATTCTCTTAATCCACTGAAGCATTTACAGTAATAATTGAGTAAAAGTCAATTGATCAAGACCATTTATAGATAAAACCTTGACACAGAGCACTGGAGAGAATGTTAAAGAGGTGTCTGAAGAAAGGAAGTATTTTTTAAAACTGCAGTGCAACCCAGCTAAACTACTTCAACAGCAATCACATAATCAGCTATGCTAGACTAATTATTATTTAAAATAAAGAAATAAGAGGGAAACAAACACTGTTAGTCAGTCACTATGTGACGATTCAGGGTGGATCTGGGGAAACTATTCCTCTGGTTCAAGCAGTGGACATGGCAGCCAGTGGAGAGGCTACTGAACAGGCTTTGGTGATGGAAAGTCCAGAGCAAGTAACCTCCCAATTCATTACTTGTACGCAAACCCAGTATCTCTTGTCATTGTCATTGTCTAGAAAAATCACTGGCTGACCCTGAACACCCCATTTAATATCTTTGGGGCTCATTTGTATCCCAGCTGTTTTGCACGTCACAGGTTGTGATACTTAATCATGCCTTGTTTTGTGCAACACATGGACTCTGAGTACATCAGGCAAATGAGGGGTACATGCAGTGAGTAAAGCCAGCTCAGGCCTGGCCCAGCACAAACACACCAAACTGAGGTCTGACAATTCAGCTGCATTTGCACACCATGCACCAAGCACCATTTCTGCTAGAAATTTGGAGCCTTAAGGTCTCTTACCTGAGCTGCACCGATGGCAGAGCACAGCCCAGAAGTTATGGCCAGCAGCAGTATGGCCCCAGGGAGCCCCAGGAAGCCCAAGCTCCCATGACTCTTTAGGAGAGCAGCTTTGAGAAGAAGAGCTCTTCTTTGAGAGTGGGCTTCACCTATTCTTATGATGCTGCAGTAGATTTCCAACAAATGCACCATTACCACAAGTGTTAAGAGACTTACAGCAGTTCCTTATGATGATCCACATTTCACAAACAACCTAAATTGTTTAACAGAAAATTTCCAAAATGTGGGAATTCCCATAATATGATCTCAAATCACCAAAACAGCAGTACTGTGAGGATCCAAGCTCAAAGACACTGCAATGGGAAATTTACTTTTGCCCCATACAGAAACCCTTACTAACTCTGAACTCCTTCAAGTTCCCTATTGTGCAACAAGTGTTTAGTAAATGTTATTTTACAATTATCCCTGCTTATTTTGAAGACTTAAAAAAGCACATTTTGCTCTAATGTGTTCTGTTTTCACCTAGAGCTAACACTTTAGGAAAGTGCTAGAAGTACTGAATAGCAAACATCAAACAATATCTAAAGATAAGTAGTATCCAGGCTGTTAAAATATGCTAACAAATATTTTGCATCAATTTCCACTGAAGCTTGATTTCGGTTTTGAAATACATCAGGATGCATCCTACACTGGTACAAAGCAAAGTCTTAAAGCCATCAGAATTCAGGAAAGACATATAGCCAGTTGCTCATATTAATCACTTGCTCATATTAAGCACTGACTCGGGTGTAATCCAGGCTTCTATTATTTGCTACTGACATATGCTTGTAAGAATCCATGGCTGGACGGGCTGTTTGGGTCCAATCCGGCTAGCTACAGACTCCAGGCCACACAATCTTACATGGACAAAGGCAGAAGATGAGAAGCTTTCTTCTCCATGTGGGGACAAATGTCCTCGGTTTATTCCCAGGAGAATGCCCAGATGGAAACAACCCACATGGAAAAAAGAGCCACGCCAGCTGCCTCTAGGAGGTTTTAAGAGCTGGGAAAAGGGGCTGGAGGAGAGGGACTACAGCCAATGGGATACAAGTGAGGAGGGGCAAGGGGAGGGGTAGACCGGGGAGAGACCACCAACACTGGCACTTGGGGTGGGGGGAAAGGGAAGACCATGTGGCAGTACTATACAAATTGTGTGAACAGTGCAAATTTCCAAACACCCAGTGCAGACAGCTAAATAACTATTTAGTGCATAACTATAAATAACTATAACACCTCCCCCTTTTCTGTTAAAAAAAATAAAGGAGAAAGCACCGGCTTATTTCTGATACAAATTATGAATTTTTCCACCACTCCTGATTTGTGGGCCTGTCAGTTTGCTTTAGCTCCACAAGCTCTGAGGTAGTGGAGACTAAACTGTTGATAGCTTTTAAAACTATGCAAAGCAGAATTCCGAACACTAATGTGACTAGAAAAAGAACAAAAAACAACAGAATTGTCCTAATTATGGAACTCCACCACCCCAACAGTCCCCAGTCCTTGAGCAGTCTACTGAACCAGTCCTCGGATTCCTGCTTGACTTGTCTGATCAGGCTTTTCACTTCTCGGAGAGCTGCGTGGACATTGGGCACTTTCAATGTTAAGTTCAAGCAACAAAGTCCTTCAAATTCCTGGCACTCGTGTCCATGCAGCAGCAGGAGGAAGTCTACGGCAGCACAGTTTTAGCGTGTGGCCTGCCTGGTAATCTCCTTGTCCTTTACAAGGGAGCTGATGGCCATGGATGTCAAGTTTGCTTGTTTGACCACCCAGCACTCTAGGTGGTCCAATTCACCTAAAGCTTTGGCTGCTGCGACCCATGGATAGAATAGGGATACAGCGAATTGCTTAGACTTTGCCCAATGAAAAATTTCTGAATCACAATTTGGGTCCAAATCATCAATGCTTCTCTTTTGAATTTTGCTGACTGAATTATTCTTTCTAGTCTATTCGCCAATCGTCGTTTGGTTGGGTGTCAACAGGGATATGCTTAATCAATTTTTCCTAACATTTCTGCCTGATTTGTAAGGACTCTAAAAACAATATTAAACACAAACCACTACATTTATCTTTACTTGATTTCATTGTCTTAGTTAAGAATTCTATTTGGATTAACACAAGGAAATCTAATGTCTTACAGCTCTGAAAAGTTTATCGCAAATGACTGGATGTAAGAAGACTTCTCTTTGAAGTGCAGTATTTGCATAGAGACAGCTCTAGCAATGCCTGTTGGGCAGGCTTCACATTTCACTACCATAAGGTACTGGAGGTTATTATTAATAGCCCCTCAAAGATCCTTAGTAAGGGGAGGGGAGGAGGGGGGGAAGGAAGGAAGGAAGGAAGGAAGGAAGGAAGGAAGGAAGGAAGGAAGGAAGGAAGGAAGGAAGGAAGGAAGGAAGGAAGGAAGGAAGGAAGGAAGGAAGGAAGGAAGGAAGGAAGGAAGGATTTGCTTTTGCTTTGCACCTGTCACTGCTACTACAGGAATAAATAACTGATGTAAAAATTACCTTTTGGAAATGTGTAGCACAATTTATTCTGTCACTCTAAGAAAGATATATCTGTCCTGAAGCTCACATTGTTTACTCACTCTATGAGTGTTACAAGCAGCAACTTTCAATAGCATGTTATCTCATTCACCTCAATTTCACCTCAACAGCTGCCCAGCTCCTTCATTCAGAAGGTAATTTTCAAG
The DNA here is from genome assembly GCF_023055355.1 of Agelaius tricolor. NCBI lineage: Eukaryota > Metazoa > Chordata > Aves > Passeriformes > Icteridae > Agelaius > Agelaius tricolor. Next base: position 504,609 of record NW_027269278.1, on the reverse strand, counting down.
ATCAGAATTTTCTGAGATCAAGATTTCCTTACAGGCAAAACAGGTATATTATGTGCTTACCAAGGATAAATAAGTTAGCAGGAATTAAAGTTGGAACATGAAGAACATTACGTAAGCTGAAAGTCTGGCATCCTATTATTGAGAAAACTTCAGAAAATCTAGAAAGAAGACTAAGAGAAAAACAGGCAGTGAACAGCAGGCTAACAGGATACAAAGCATGCTTGAACACAAAGCTGTACAATACACAACTATACCTTTTTCATCAGACTGATGCCTTATCAGCCCTAAAATGACAAGCCAAACAAGACCAAAATGATAAAATGATAAAAAACTGATAAAATTATAAAATGATAAAATGCAGTTACCACTTACTGAAGGTCCACCAGGTGCACTTAGGGCAGAATGCATATATGATACATAGCTTTGACACTTTTATAAGTTTAGCAAATTAGCATAAATGTCAAGAATCCCCAATTAAAAGTATGGTTAAGGAAGTAATTCCCCTTCTTAGTTCAGTCCCTGCTGAAGCCTCCTCCTTGCTTATTGCCCAACATTGTTTATATCTCAATATATGGGAAACTAATGGCCTTGATTCACTGAAGAAGCAAGATTAGAACAGGATTCATGTGTTTGATAGGGTAGGAGAAGTACTGCATTTAACTAAGACATTTTACAATAATAGTCTACAGAGCTATGCCTATATGAAAAATACCTAAAAAGCAAAAATCTTTTGGCATCAAGACTAGTTAAATAAGCTCATGATTACCCAAATGAAAAATTTCTAGCATTGCAGTACCAGTGTACGTGTATTGCAGTGCAACACATTTTCTCTTGTCTCTCCCCTTGCAATTCTCACAGCAACAAGAAAGCAGAAAAAATTTATAAATTTTTTCTGACTTCACATGCACACACATATGCCCACACCTCCATTTCAGTCAGGACAGGCAAGCAATATATTACCAAGTCTTTATATGAAGAATGGTAAGACAGATAAATCTAAGTCTGATGTTTGTCACAAGAGACAGACAAACTAAAAGGAAAAAAAAATCATCTTTAGTTACAGGAAGGCTTCAAATGGACTGTGTTGAGAGCACACATGTAGATAACCCCACCACAAAGGCAGGCATGTGCCTTCGTATGTCCCCACTGGCCAGCTGCATGCAAAAGAATGCATGAATCTTAACTTACCTACAAACCATCAACCTGTTTCCCTTATAGAAGAACAATATGATGATAAAGAATATGGTGATTTATCTGCTCTCAGCTGCACCAGCTCGCAGGAAGCCAGAAGTCCTTCTCCAATGTGCGTTCACCAAGTTTTAAATCGAAACCTCTCCCCGCCCCCAAACTAGCTATAGCTACCAAAGAGCAGGGGGGAGAAGCTTCATGAAACATAAAAGGAGCTCTTCAAAACCTTTTTAGAAGGAAAAACTGCTTTAGTTCATTCAGAAGGCAGAAGCCTCTTGTCAAAAACAGTGACCATCAGAGGCAAGTGCACAATTAATTATTCAGTGATAAAACCTCATCTCCAGATGGATGCTGACCTCTTAATTCAGCTCCTAGCATGCTGTTCATCAAACATATGGCTCCTCTAACCTCAATTACTGTGGCTCTCTTATAAGTTACTTCTGAGAAACTATTCCAAAGTTCTGTTGGAGCTGTGAACAAAGGGTTGGAATAATGAAAGTTCAGATTTATATAATCCTTTTAATATCCAAAGTGACCTTAGAAGGTCAGTAAAATAATTTCAGAACATACCAAAATGTTCATGCAAAGGTTTGAGCATCTCTGCAACTCTTGAGTCAACAATAGCAGTTCTGCTATTTGTTTCAGGCAATAAAATGTGAAATAACTAGACAAAAATACTTTATCTGCTTTGTGATGCAAGTAACTTTATTAGAATTTTTCTTCAGAAAAATCTGATCCACTGTGGCCAGATCTTTTGTCTGGAGTATGAGCTTTTAAATAAATTAATACTAAAATACATAAATGGATAATCTGTGGCTGAAACACAGCCATCTCTTAAAAAAATCTTTTTTTTCTTCACTTGATTTACAAAACCAAAACAGAACTAACGAATATTTATAAGCAAATGCTCACACAACAAAGTTTTACTAAACTTTACATAAGTTGCAAAAATAGACTGAAAAAGAGTTTGGCCGCGTGACATAATACCAGTAACACTGCCTTACCTGCAATTCAATTTCATTTGCTCGGGTCTCCTCCTGGCACTTACTGACCAGTGCAGATTTTTTGCCAAGTCCCTAGCATACTGCAGCAAGACATGCAGGATGCACCTTTAAAGCAAACTAGAAAGTGTACCTTTTTTTTTTCATTATCTCTTCTGTGTTGATTTCCGGCATATGAAACAGAATCAACTATCATGCCCTAAAGCAGGAATTCCAGCCCCTTCTACTGCCGTTGTTTATGCACTCGCAGGCACACTCATTTAAAGGTTTTTCTGACCTTGTGGCACTTTTGCATAGAAGTCTTGACATTCAGTGCACAAAGTGGCTCAAACTTTTTGGGACAAAACCTGTTTTTAATTCCCTATACCTTGCCCTCAAGCTTCATTCCCCCCCTTTAATTGCAGTAAGTTAATATCACCACCTCTCTTACACCAGCTTTTGCACATCCACCCCCACTTACTTGCTGGTGTGAGGAGCAATGAAGAACAATGAAGAAACACGCGGCTATTGCAGCCTTTCCTTAATACCACACCCAGTAAACCCGCAGGGAGATTGCTGACAGCAATGAATAGTTTTCACTATTCATCCAGCCCTAACCAGGCAAGCCTGGCGCTCTCTGCTATTTGCACATCTCCCTTTCTTTCTTTTTTCTTTTTTTTTTTTTTTTTCCAGAAATACACAGTGTGCTAGGTCTCTGAGAGTTAGAAAAAGAATAACTTAAACCAGCAATGGCACTGATGTGAAATGGTGCAACTTCACTTTTGTGGGGTCCATGAGTTTGAATCAAAGCTTCAAAAATTACTCACCACAGCTACAGAAGAGAACAGAACGCAATCCCTTAAAATACATCCCTCAACAAGCAGAGAGACGAGAGAACATTACTGCTTACAAATGCCACTGCTTACATATCCACAGAGAGACATCAGCCCTCCAAGTCTGAAAGAGCTGTGACAAACACCACAGCCAGAAAGAACATTTGGAGAGAAAAATGAAAATGCAGAAAAAATAAGACAACTAAGACCTCTTAGGTTGCTGGGATATTCTAAATGATAAACAGGACATAAAGATTGCTTCTATGTATTCTAGTTAAATAGACACACTTTTATCCCTGCAACTACTGTTTCCATATTTCCTTGTATTTTAATTTTTAATAGGAAAAAATATTTAGAACACTAGAACTTGAAAGAGAACAGAACCAACCCAGGATTGCATCCCTCACGATTTCCATGGGCACAGAGTATGACCATGTCGGTTATTGTATAAAACACCAGTAATGTTACTGCAAAAAGAAAATTAAATGCCCAGACAACTTTCATTTTTTCAGAGCTTGTATTTAAACAGTTTTGCTCTATCTTTTTGAAACATCATTAAAGACAATTTGGGTTTTTTTCTTGTTATTTTGGAACTTCAAAAAGAATATAACAGCAGCAATAAGATAAAGACTTTGATACCAGTAAGAGTTTTGTCTTCATGGATGTATAATTTAAATTGTCAGACTTTGGGAACATTTATTGACTATAAAACACAGTCAATACTAATTGCGTCCCTCTAGACAATTAAAAAAAATTTTATTGCTTTTTTTTTTTGTCATGTCATTTTCTGCAATATAATCATTGTTAAGTGACTTCATCTGCAAAGAACAACAACAAAGCTTTTGCTGTAATGATATACAACAAATGAGTCTCAGTTCCTTAAGCACCCTGTTACCTTACTGGTGCCTCATTTGAATACATGGATGCTCAAAAATTTAAATCATATTTACAATTTTTTCACAAAAAAATTACAAAAATAACTGAAAGCATCATAGTCACTGCACTTCCTGAAAAAGAGAGCAAAAATAATAAATCATTATAAGTTACCATATAAAAAGAGAAGATGTTTGCAGACAAAGCTCTCTTGTCCTCAGAGGAAAGAAAAAATAGCACTGAAGATCTGCATGTTTTTTTCTGTCACATGATGCTACACTGTGCACAAAAGCAACCTTCCCAACTGGGGTAAGACCAAAGGAGTCATTATGAAAGACTCACAAGATTGGATGAGATTGGGATTACAGAAGGGTGTTATTATTCCCATTTAAGACTTGATCGTGGCTAGCAATATACTCCACAGCGAGGGGAATCCAATCCCTGGACACAGACCTGCTGCACAAACCAGCAAATTCATCAGCCAGATACATGTGGCTGCAGAGCCTTGGTATTGGCTGAAGAATCAGCTTGAAAGTAATTTCTTAGTATCTGTACAGGAGGAAACACTTGTATAGGCTTTTTTTCTTCCTATGATGAGAACAGTAATGAAATTGGACTGCACCTAGAAACTTCCCTTTGTCTTGAAGGACACATTCCTGCTTAATACTTGCTCCTCCCTATGAACCTTTGCTGTTCAAAGCATGTCCCACAACTTGTATCCCAAGATAAAAGTCCACCTTCTACCACTCACTTCAAAAGACTCTCTGCTAGCCTCAGTTTCTAAGCATTTCTAGTATCCCAGGGACTTTCAGGAGTGAGAGTGATCCAGCCCCCTGGCCCATCGTAAAGCAAATCTCTCAAAAGATGGGCTGAACAGACTCAGAACCTCTAAAGCCTTTCAAAGGTTTGAGGGGCAAGAGCCTGGCTCTAGAGCACAAGCAAATGCCATATAGCAATTTCCTCAATTGTCTCAAAAGATTAAATGAGACAAACTGGTTCTTCAAGACCTGTTCTTCCTTTGAGATAATTTTCAATTTCAATCGGTCCATATTCATAATTTGGGTGTCCAGTCTACATCCCCAAAAGTAACTTGCCTATAAAAACTGGGCAAACATATGTTAATCCGTGTGAACAGGGCACACAAATGCAGTTTGTGCATATTAATTACAATTTTCTAGCTTCAGAAAATTGACACACTAAAGGGAAAATTATATATCTCTAGGCAAGTAAAGAGTCATCAGGAATAAATATTTTTTAATGCAACTAGCTTTAAATACAAAGGGATTTTACAAAGATTATCACATTAAAAAATCCCTATATGAACTACAACTACTGTAATAAATTGAATGCTAATACTCAGTTCTTACATTGGCACTATTGTAAATCAAAGGTGACTCCGATGAAGGGGAGAGAGAATGATGCATCTGACTCCGTCATCAGAAGGCTAATGAATTACTTTATTATACTATACTATATACATTTCATCTAAATTGAATCTGCCATGCACTCACTCTTGCTCACAACTGCACAGAACTGCATTCATCTTTGATTCTCTCGTGACTGTCCCGTGACAGTCCCACACACACACACACACACACACACACACACACACACACACACACACACACACACTTCTTAGCCCTGATAGGCCAAGGGAACAAAACATCCTCACTTTGGGTAAACAATCTCCATATTGCATTCTACTTTAGCACAACACAGGCACAGCAAGTGAGATAAGAACTGTGTTTTCCTTCTTCTCTGCTTGTCTCACAGCTTCTCTCTGTTCAGAGGGCATGTGAATACCACAGGCACTACTTGAAAATTTGGCCATGTGATCTTACCAGTTGATCTTACCACTGCTCTTGTAAATCCACTGACACCCAAAGAGTTAGCCTGGATTTTCACCCAAGGAATAGTAATTTTGACCCATACTTTTGTCAGTTTTGTTGGAAGACATGCCTTGTAAATGTCATCCCTCTCTCTCTCTCACTTAATTATTTCTTTATTAGGGAAACAGTGTAAAATTCCACCAGTCTATATTTCAGACAATTCTCCTCCTGTTAGGAGAGGAAAAGACCTTACACACATTGATATAATTAATTCCCATAGGTTCTATACCAATCCAAGAATTAAATTTATGAAAGGTGAGGCAATGTTCCTCTTGCAAAGCCACCACCCCAAATTTAATTTTGTAGAAGCAATTAAAGTAAAAAACAAGTGAATTTAATTCTTCTCCTAAGAGACAGTGGCAGTCTTTTAAATATATGCACAGGCACTTGGGTATTATATGTGCACTGGGATAAAAGTTATTAATGAATACTAATTTGCTTTCATTTTTCCTGTGGCTTTGGCATTGAGCCCTGTAGGGTCTGACTGCACCACTAATGCCAAGGGGAAAGCACTAGACACTGCTCTGTGCTGAATCTATGAATGCTGTCCAGTTTCTCATGCTACAAACTCATCTATACCCTTAATTTGTGCAGCTTTACAGAGAACAAACATTCAAAGCTATAAACCAAATCTTGGGAGACTTTTGCACAAAACTCTTAGATTTATAAGTAAGCCTTTTTAACATTCCAGTTCCTGCTAAGAAAATGCATGATGATACATGAATTTCCAAGCCAAAGTCAAGCTGGCAAAATTTAAAAAGGAGCAGGAAAGATCTGGGAAAGCCAGGCTCACTGCCTAATGGGCTTCACATTGATGTCAAAACTATCTTAAAATTTACTAAAGTACAGTAGGAGCTGCATGGCAGCAGTGACTTCAGGTTTGGTGCTATCACCCCCCCTTCAAAACTTCCATGGGGACTGCCAGCCTAGTAACCTAACCCCTGGGCAAATTTAAATGCCTTGCCATTGGATCTTTGAGGAAAACATCACGGTGCCATTCAAATACATGTCAGTAACTTTGAGATGTTACTCAGTTTTTTATAAATGCAGCTGTTTCTGAAAGGGCTGGATCCCCATGGTCCTTAATGCCAGTGGCAGCAGCTCAGACCTCTGTGTTTCTGGTCACTGCTGAAGATCACCAGCATCCACTTATGAGCAAGTTCACCGGAAAGAACAAGAAATAAGGAACAATGACTCTAATCCCAAAGTGTCCTGACTGGATAATTAGTTGGAGACAAGGAATGTCACCCCAAAATCAGAAGGGAATAAATGTGCACAAGTCAGAGAAAAATACCCTGATGTCTACTTATGCATATGGGGTTTATGAAATGGCACTTTGTCCAAGATTAACTTGCATAATTAAAATTAGATTTCTGATCACCCTCTTCCAATTCTTTTCCCCTGTGGCAATGCTGTACCAGATCCTGACTCCATGTTGGTGCTGAGACTGACTTGATTGGAAGAGAAATTTTCTCATTAAATCTGACAGTAACTGCCCATCTTTCTTTCTCAGGGAATAAGCATTCAGAAGAGGTCAGATGTCAGTAACAATTTAAGTATTACCTGCTCACTGAGATATCTCACCAGCAGACTTCCAGATAAGTAAGCATTCATTTTGAGAGTATAATCACATAGATCTAATTTCAAATGCAATACTAAATCTGATATTAAGGTACCAAAATGAGGATTCAAACACAAAAGTAGGTGTTTTCACATACATAAGGATCCAGTCAGGTATTTTCCTAAAATGTCCTTATATTTAAAAAAGGTAGATATTCTATACCTGATAGCAAGTACAAAAACATAACTCATTGGCTTCTTGGTCTGAAACACCAGTAAAAATATCTAATATAAAAGGTCGTTTTCAAAACTGAATTGATCATAAGAGAACCTGCAAAAAGAGGAGCTGTTTTCTTATGTGGACCATGACTTTTGTGAAAAATGCCCTTTTTTGCCCAATTGTAAATTAAAGAAGTTTCATTGGAAGGCTACAAACTCACCATAACAGCCGGAATTGGTGTGAATTTTTGCAGTAGCAGCATCTCTTGTGCAAGACTTTATGCACAAAGATGCACGTACAGACATGCAGAAAGCCTGTAAACCACTGAATATGTTTAAAACCCCCTTGAGTTCCCTGATTCAGTACATCTGCTTTAGGGGCCTAAATACAAAGAATGTAAGAGCAGAGTCAGACCATTCACTGTCATTTCTGTAGTTCCACCCAGATTTCAAAGTTATTATTTAAAATTACCAATTTATCTTTTAAGCCCCAAATACTGCTAATAGCAGATTACACATTAAATTGCTCTAACAGGTCTAACTCCCACACACTGAACACTGCAACACAGAATGGGAACCCCGGGGAAATCTGATTCCCAGGCAGGAAAGTTTAGACTCTGAAGCTGCAGAAAGAAAGAGAATAACAGATCATTTGAACATGGAATAATATTTTCTCCCAACAAAAGTCTACTTGGAGAGTAGCTTATTGGAATGAGGTAGGGGATTAACCTATATCCCCTCAATTTCTACTTTGGCATGGCTCTTTCTTCCTTTGCTCACTGTCATTGTGGGAATTCAGGGCACCAATAAGCAAAGCCAAAAATGTTCCAAATTGTCCTGGAGATTTGCTACTGTGCTGACTCTGAATTATTTCTGTTTGTTTTCATCTTCAGCCTTGCTTTTACAGCATGCACTTAAAGCTATTTACCTTCCCATTTTTGCTACTATGTCTAATAAATAAGCAGATGCCTCCATATCTTCCATATCTCTTTCTTAATGCCTTCTGTTCTAATTCCCTGTCCTCTATGTAGTATCACTCCTGTGATACTATGCACTTTTAAAATTTTTTTTAGCAAATGAGAATTATACAGTTGAATTATACTGCTCATAAAATCTTGGCATAAAAACCTGGTTGCAAAAAGCCACCCTGGACAATTCTAGTTAGATTGTTTTCCTCTGTGCAAAACCATTCCCTTAAGAATTGTTTCTATCAATCTTTTTTTTGCACCCCCAAAAAGTAATTTGTAAAAATATTATGAGAATAACTGTAAAACTATTCATAGTTATTACATACTATACAATATGGAAAAAGGAATGTCTGCACTTGAAACCTACAGTTATCTATGGCAGCACCTGAGTCACTACAGCCTTTCCCTCCATGCACCACAATTGCCATAGCTCAAGGTTATATTAAAGTACATAGCAAATATTAATAAGACAAGAGAATGTTTGAAATAAGACTTTGGGCATATCCATTTTCCCCATATGAAAGAGAGGATGAACAATTTTGTGTTAAAAACATTTGCGGAAGTATAAGGAGCATATGTTACTGTTTCCGCAGCCTCTTCACTGAACTGTTCTCAGAGTACTTTCTACTGCTAATTTGTAATAATATATTGTTTGGTTTAGTTCAAAAGCTCTGAGAAGACTTATGCTCCAGGTTTGCATAAGCTGCTTCCCTTAACAACATGCTCTAGTCTCTGAAAAAATCCCAACATGTCTCCAGTTTTGGTGTGTTCCACTGGGGAGGCAAAAATAAATTACTGCATAGCAGATAGTTCTGCTAGTGAAACTGCACTCACTCTGTGGGCACCTGCCTTAAATTGTGCCATACAAATGCCCACCACAAACTTCTGCAGTAAAAATGTCCAATTCATAAACTCCATTTCAGGTTGCAAGCAGAGCCCTCAGCAAAAAATAAAACATTTTTCAGCAATTATCTTTCTTTGCTGAGTGATCAAAGGACTCAAACTATTCATCTCAAACCAAGAATTTTGGAAGATTTTGAATTTGAGTTTGCTAAATATGCTCAGTATAATGAATACTTGGGCGTACAAATAGTGTTGTGAGCTATCAAGAGCCCCTGGACTACAAAAGGAGAAAAGATACAATCTAGAAGCATCTCCAGAATTGTCTTCACTGTTCACTAGAGCCTTTTAGCTGTCTCTTTTCTTTACAATGATGATATCTGTGTTAGTGAGAGGAAACAGAAGACTTTCACAGTAATTAGTTGCATTCAAGAAGAGATATCATGACCTCAAGGAGGATAAAAGCTGCAGAGAACTCCCAGCAGGTAAATATACTCTATAGTAGAGGAAATGTATTTGAATATCTGTATAGAGGCTTTGCCCCAGAGGTCCCGGTTGCCCTTGATGGGCTGCAGCTGTGATGTCCTTAATTGGGCTGCAGCTGTAACCAATAAAGATGACTGGGATAAAAGGGGGCAGGTTAGCCAGTCAGGGAGAGCCTTGGGGGAGCCCTGAGCTGAGAGAGAACAGCATGCAGAAGAAGAAGGAGTCTGTGAAGATCTTCAGCCATGAGAATACACCAAAGAGGTATGGACTTTAGAAGTCTGAGAATATCATTATGGGACTCTAGAGTAATAATAGAACAACAACAATACTCCACAACACAGACAAAAGCCCATTCTCAGGCTCCTCATTTACTACATGCCAAGAATGGTTTACACTGTATTATCTCAGATATAGACCTTGCTCTTGCCACTATGAAAGTTTATGCTGCATTTCATGGAAGACAGAAGATCACTACAAAGTACAGAAGTACCCCAGTGATCATTCCAAACAGAGATTGTTCCAAAGACAGATTTCCCATTTCTGTCAGGAGGACAAAATAAAAGCAAAGATCTGCCATTAGTACCAACAGACCTTTTCAATACAATAAAAATGTACCACTAATAGTTTAACCAGCTGGTTACTCAATGCTCTCATCTTGGATGAGTTAGACTGTAACAAGGCACATGCTCAAGCAGCCTGAGCTGTCATGTATCTAGATCCTCTTGTCAAATGTTAAGTCCCTTAAACTTTCCCAGTTTGGGATGAAATAACTCAAAATGATGCAGTAGGACATTGCCTTTCCTAAATGTCCCGCTCTAAGTTCAAATCCATCAGTTACCTTTACAAATGGTGAAGCAAATAGATCTAGTATATGTGAACTGATCAATAACTAAAGTCAGGAGCTGTTGTTATGGAGGGCAGAAACCAGCTCCCACCTGTTCAGGGTTGAGCTTGACAGCCTTTTTCACTTCATTTCTACAATGAATGATGAAACTCCCTATACTCCAGGTCCAGAGAGCCTACCACCTAAAAGCTGGCAGTAGCAGCAGTGCACATAACAACCCAAGCCCAGGGTGGAAAAGCTGCCCTATAGCTACGTGGCTACAAATGAAAATCCTAACACAACTTTAGGGAAGAAAGGCAACAAATCTTAGGTTGTCATTAGCAACAAGCATCTTGAAAACCCAAGCTATTGCTTTGATGACAGCATTGTGTGAATTGCAGTAAGAAAGCATCTTCCACAAACATTTTCCTGTCAGTGACAAAGCCCAGTTTGCCACACTACATTTGTTCTCTAATCAAAGGCAAGAAAGAGTTTATTTCAAACATCAAAGCTGAGCTAAGCAAGCCTTTTTACAAAAGAAAAAAAGAAATAAGATTGTTTAAATCCTTTTGCTCTTACTTACTGAAGATTTCAAAGACAAAAGGAATTTTGCCTTCACATTTTGCCCAGCACTTTGCTGAGATTTACAACACCTAGTCTCTTTCCTGGCACACATCTAAAAGGAAAGACGGAGTTCACAAGGAGACAACAATTTTCAATGTTTTTATCTTAGTGCTGTCACACCCTAGTGCCTGTGTGTCACTGATATTAAAAGTCTTTCCCTGATTTCATTACAGAACACCTGGCTACACTAAGGCATTGCACTACATGCTGTAGTTTTTCTGTAGATAAGTGCTGTGCTATTGAAATCTTTTAAGATGAAAATGAAGCCTAAAATCTTGGAAAGAGACATGCAAACATTGCTACGCTTTGAAACATTCACTTATTAAGTCAGCCAGTGTCTCTCTATCAAATATAACAAGAGAATGTTATGCATATGTGTTGGGCATTGGGGTTTTTTTCTTTTCTTTCCTTGTTATTTGTGGAATTTTTTCCCATTGAGTTGCTAGGAAGCACTGATGGCTGTGTGCTTGAGATGGCAGGGAGGGGGAACTCCTCTGGTTTTATCGGAGTTTCTTTGGGGGGGGGGGGGGGGGCAGGGGGGGGAGGGGACAGAGATACCACCAGAATAGAGGCAGGTAAAAAGACAGGGCAGTGGAGCTGGGAACACGCTCTCTCTCTCTCTGCTGGGCTTCAGACGAAAATGGTCGGACCTGCAGCTTGGCGAAAGGAATTTACTGCCAGCACCATCACCCAGTGGGGAACCTTTCTTCTGCTGCTGGGCCCCCTGCCCTGCCAGGGCATCCGCAGGTTGTCCTGGAGCTATTGCCGTGGAGTTTCTGATATATCTCATCCACCGCCCTGGGATTTCTGCTCATCCTTGCCCTTCCAGCCTGCTGTTTCCGAGAGTCCTGGGATGGGCTGCCCCGGGGTTTGTGGAGCAAAGCCTCTCCTCCATCCCTCCCTGTCTGGGCCCAGCCGCCATTGCTGCGTGTTCCCTGGGCCCGCCCCACAGCGCCCCCTGCAGCCCCGCGGGGATCACTGCACCTCCCCTGTCCGCCGGGAGCCAGCAGCGCCCCTGGCGGCTGTGACCAGAACTGCAGCAAGGGGAAAGTGCCGCAGCCCAAAGGCTGGGACTGGGTTCGGGTTCTGTTTGGTGTTAGTGCCAGAGTGGTTGTTGTTTGTTTGCTTTGTTTGCCAGAGTGGTTGTTGTTTGTTTGCTTTGTACATACTAATAAGGAACTGTTATTCCTGTTCCCATGTATTTTTCTGATAGCTCCTGAATTTCAAAATTATAATAATTTGGAGGGAGGGAGTTTATATTCTCCATTCCACAGGAGGCTTTCCCTAGGAGACACCTGTCTTGTAAATCAAGACAGTATGACAGATTTCAATACTGAAGGCTTTTATTGATACCCACATCACTGATATGTATTAACAATGGGGAGGTAAAGAAGAATTCTTAACACTTCCTTTAAATATTGGGGGAGAAAAAGGAAATTTAAGGTGTAAATGCCCAGGCTAGAAGACACCTGTCCTCATGCAGATGACTTTTTTGGGCAATGACTAAGAAAACCACTCAGGCTGCACTGCGGCCTGGGGTAAGGCAGACTGAACCATCAAAAGCATTAAGAACTCACTACATCTGCTCAGCCGAGGCGTCCTCGCAACTCTGTGCTCTGTTAAAGGGAATTATAAATTTGCAACCAGGTAGTTTTCATCCAAGTTATAAACATTCAAAAGAAAAAAAAAACCTCATCTTGTACCTGCTCAGTAGAGCTAGTTACAGTTAATTAATTCCTGTGTTTATGTGTTCTTACATACCAGATGGCTTGGTGAGCTATTCAAGTATTTCCCAAGAGGACATTTTAGAGGACATTTTCTGGCAAGTTCCTTAGAGAGACTGATACCACTGGCAGTTTAGCAACAGCTTCACTATGAACAGTGAACAAATATCACTGACAGGTTTAGCACTTTCTCTGCCCTAGGAAACATACTTCTACCTTGGTAAGCCAAAACAGTGAGCATAATAAAAATGCAGATCCAAGTTCCAATATTTATCCATAACTTCAGAACCTCTTTGGAGCTTGACTCCAGAGAAGTAATTTCCATGGAAATTCCAGCAAGACTACATTACAAATGAATAATCTGACTTTAGATCCAACTACACCTCAAAATGAGGAATCACTTTGGCATCTGTGTCTCCTGTATGTTCCACAGGAAAAATGAGGCATCCATTTCACAGATGAAATGGCCCATACCAAGATTTATATATAAAACATTATTGGTAAAGGTGGCTAACAGCTAAAGTCAAAGAGCACATAAAGATAAAACAGGACTGAAGAGTGAATTGTCAAAAAGTAGGTGTTCTATAATTTTTTGCAGAAAAGTCAAATCTATGTTTGGGGAAAAAAAGGACTACTTATGAAAATAGATGTTGAGAATAGTCAGGAATTATTAAAGAGAGAGGAATTCATTTCAACAAAGCCGATCTGCAGCTTCCTCGTATGCCTCTACTGGCCGTCTCCTCACAGATGTTTTTCTTTTCATCTTTAAACTCAGAACATCTACTTATTTCCAGTCCTCTGCCAGAGTTCTATACACTGCTTTACATTCAGCAGAGGCCACAAGGAAGATGGTAAATTGTCTTCCCAGTTTCTTTGCACATCAGTAGGAGGAAGTAGTGTTAAAAAAAGAAAAAAAAAAAAAGTTTGATTGACCTCTCCATTAAATGTAACTCAAATTAGATCTGGCCTTCATTGAACATGAGCATAAGTCTGCCCCAGCTGATTTCTAAACATCTGTGAAAGGGGCTTCTATGTGAAACCCATTTCTTCAAATAAGAGCACCTCCAACAACAGCCCCCTGCAGCAAACAAAACAGGCTGTACTTGTTGAGGAGAACTGCTGACTCACACAGCAATAAAACCTCAGTGTTGCTATAGCCAGAGCTGATTAAATATTTATTGCCTGGCAATTTTTTCACTTGCTTACATGCAAATGGATCTCCTATCCACTAAGAGATCATAATTATAACAAATATTTTTATAGCTCATTGTTTTTATGTATGTATGTATTTCAAGTTTCCACAAGCTGAAAAATCTCACATCCAACAATACTTATTGTTAATATTTAGCCTAGTTTAATACTTGTTATATATAATGACTGCCAAGACTCATCATTGAGTAGGAGATAGACTCAGGAGAGTTCCCAAACCATCCCATATGGAAAACTATGACTGCTGCTGCAGGGTCAACCTCAGTCACTACCCTACTACTCATGGCTGTAACCTCCACTTCTCTTAATGGTTAACAAATTGCTTTTTCATAACTAGTTTTTTGGATGTAGCACAACATATTCGAAAAACAGCAGTAGATAAAGCAGGAACAACAAATGATAGAACATATAAACCTCAACTATTGCTGGTATTTAACATTAACTGTTTTCAGGATATGGCTATAATCTCCAAACTAAAAATACATCAATCAGGAGGACGCTGTGCTCCCAGCTAGCCATCTGCTAAGAAAAGCAATGACACTTCAGCTCTTGCTGTAATATTCAAAGTAGAGAAGATAGCTCCTGCTGTGCTACTGAAACCCTGCTGGACTGTTAAGTATGCAGTTATTCCATAAGGATCACCTTATGGAATAGGTGAGAAATAGGAGAAAGGTGAGAAAGGTGGAGGCTCAAACTTCCTTTATGCTGTGCAACTGGCAGTGAGGCCTTCAGAGCTGCCTGGGGTGTGAACAAGGATGTCTCAGACCAGCAGTGCTCATGAAGGGCAGAGCAAGGGGATGGCTGGCATCTACAGAGGGCTTGGATGAGCAGGATAGAAGTAACTGGTTTGCTAGTACTGAGAAAGGCAGTTCTGCACTAGGAGAAAGCAGCTTCCTTACAAGGCACAAACACACACAGAGCCAGAACAGCATTTCACCTTTCCAGAGAAGAGCTGAATTCTATTCTAAGCTGAATTCTGAAGAAAATAGTATTCTCCTGGTGAACAGCAAGTGTCAGCCTTTGCAACCTCAATGAACTATCACCTCACTAAATTTCAGAAAACTATAGTCTTACATAAAAACTTTTAATCTCCAGCCTTCCAGCTTGACCTCAAAAATAATTTGAGCTTTGTGGCAGATAAAAACTCCCTTCTTTTAAAAGGAGTTATACCTTTCTGCTAAGGAAAAAGCACTGATAATTTAACTTCTTTTTGTAACATTCCCTTCAAACACATCTGTCTTGACATATGACAACTTAATTATGCATGACAGAGACGCTTACAACTACTAGATCTAGTTAAAAGGATATGAGACCCCAGGAACACAGACACCTCCCTGCACTGAGGTATCACCTCCTCCCTCTGTTACTGTCTGAAATTGGAACAGACTCTGCATTACGAAATGATGGGACCTCACAACAAAACTTTGAAAAGCGAATATCAGAGGGAGGGTAAGAAAAACCCCTAACAGTTAACTCTGAATAAAAAGAAACAAGTAGAGCAAATAAAGTTCAGAAATAAGTAAATTCACTGGTGAAATTTCCTGGAAAAAAAAAAAAAAAGGAACATTTAAATAGAACCCTCTCATCCACAAGAAAGAAGATGGACTCAAGCATAATGGAAACCCAGATAGAACAGTGATATTGCTTAAATGTTGCCCTGGAGCCCTGAAGATAATTGATCTCTTAAATATCATTCAAGTAAACTAGGATGAGAGGGCAAGCTATTAGCCTCACGTTTGCAAGTCTTAAGAACGTTGCAATTCAGAATATCCTTCTTGGGGGATTGGAATATTAAAAGATTCCTGCAGGAGGAAGGAGAGTCTGATGAACTATTTTTGGCTGCTCTTAAATTAACAAGACAAAAAGAAACCATTATACTTTGTCAGCTTTTCTTATGAAGACCGAGATTGTGCTCAGAGAAGAGATACTGTCAAATATAAATTTACAGGGAAGGCTGGTTTTGCTTCCAGAAAAAAACCATTGTGTTGAATGAAATGCTATAATGAAAATAAGATGAAACAAAGTTAGTCTCACCATTTTAAGAGGAAATTGAAAACCAGAAGACCATAACTGTAAGAATTCAGAAGGGATTTCACATGTCAAAATACAAGAGAAATGCAAAAGGAAGTATTGTAAATGACATAGCAAAAGTAAAGCCCCAAATAATTCCCAGCATTTCAAAAACTCTGTACCAAAGCTAGAGAAATAACCATTTAAAAAAATTGAGTTCACTAGTAGCACATGCAGAGGAGACCAGCACACAGGTGCACAGGGACAGCCAGGAGTTTTGGCTGTGAACAGTCTAAGAAAACAAGAGCTGAGATGATGCCTTGGTACTCTCAGCAGACAAAATACAACATTATTTGAAAGAACTCTACAAATTAACTATCAGTGCTTGTAGCTCAACTTGAAAATCTTGTTAGACATCTGAATAAAAACAGATGAAATCAAAAATAAAACAGATGAAATAAAAAATAACAGATGAAATAAAAAATAAAACATAAGGACAGTTCCTACTGAAAGACTGAGTCAAATACAAGCTACGGTGGGAAGGTAAAGATGAGCAGCTAGGCTTGTTAGAAAGAGTGAGTATATTAAGACTAAAAGCATGTGTAGCTTTTGGCTTGGTTCAATGAACAGATAGTATAAGAGAAAAAACAAATACTCAGTCCCCAAACCAATGTGAGACACAAGTACAAAGTCCCAAGAAAACACAAAACCCCACAGAAGGCCGTGAAGGTCAGTAGGATTACAGCAACAGGACAAGGCCATTTACTCCATCTGGAGCTATGCACATGACCACAGGGCAGTGAATGCTTATGTGCTATAGAGTTTCTTCAGGTTAAAAGAGTTTATACTGTTTATTTAAAGAGGAATGTTGTGGAATCATCCTGCTGAGATCTTTACTGCAGATGCTTTTAACAGAGGGCTTTGGCCACAGACAGTGGCAGACAGTGTACTGAGGAGGGGGCACCTAGTGGGGTCACAGTGGGAACTGTGGGTGCTTTGGATCCAGTATGCTAATAGAACCTTCCTATATTTGATCAAGTTTCCAGATTTCTTTCACCGTGTTATAGATACATTATAATATTGGCTTTTTGCAAATATTAAAATGGATTTTATATGTGTGATGTAAAAGTAATTTTTCTATAAAGATATCGTTTTTATTTCTGTTGTTAATTAAGCTTAGACATAGTAGTGAAATAGCTATGCTTGTGTTAAAATGCCTGCTTGGATGGGATAACATCCAATGAACACAGGATGAGGACACCTGCTACAGATACGCCAACTATCAGCACTCACCATCTGAAGAAAGTGTGGACCAAGGCCCAAACTGGAAGTGATAAAGGAGCCAAAACCACAGCCAAGAAACATGCATGCTCTAAAAAGGCGGACCCAAAGAGGGACCATGTAAAATAGTTCCTGGAATATGTAAACTATTTATGGATAGGCATAAGGGTCTATGAATATGCAACAGGCTGATGTAGGGGAAAAGGTATTTAAGGGGTATCCCCAAAGGTAACAGTGTGGTCTTGGCTGAGTGCCAAGATGCACCTGCCATAATAACCTTTGCTCCATGTCCTTGTCTCCTATTGTCCTTTATTAAACTTTTAAATTTTCACAGGAGACTGAACATGTTTTTCACAAATGGGTGCTTGTCCCAGATGTAACACCTCGCTCCTGAGACCACCAGGAAATCCCAAGCAGGGGAGGCGTGCCCTGCCAGGTTTAGGCAGCCTCGCTCTGTCTTTCCTGGCATGATCGGCGGTTGCAGGCAGAATACCCAAGAGGAGGACAAGAGGAGACACATAAAGCAAAGGAAAAGGGGGGGGGGGGGGGGGGAAGGGTTGCCTAAAACCATGGCAGCCCCATATATTCTTGTGCACGAAGAAAAGAGGATTGGTATTCTTTCGGAGGCGGGGGGGGGGAAATACGGGGGGGGGGGATGAATGTGTGTGTGAATGAGAGGCGGGCTGGTTATACCAGACCTGCTAAGTGAGTGAGGAGTCTCCCACACTGCAGATCTGTTCTTTTGTGAGAAAAACAGCCAGTAAAGAGATGAAGGGAGAGATAAAAGGAGTGAGAGAATCTCCCAGAGTAACTGGGACTGGGTCTCAGGGAGAGGTTGGACCCCTTGGAGGCAGGGAGCTGAGTGTTTTCCTGGCACAATCCACTGGGAAAGCAGGATAAAAAATGGAAGTGGGCCCCAAATTCTGCTGGGTTGGGGCTAAATATGCCCAAGAGTATCCAGGATTGAACCTGCTGGGTTGAGGGATTAATATGACCAAGAGCATCCAGGGTTGAATAGAATTCTGCTGGATTGAGGGATAAATATGCCCAAGAGCATCCAGGATTGAATAAAATTCTGCCATATTGAGGACATGCCCAAGAGCATCCGGGGTTGAATAACACAGCTGGATTGAGGATATGCCCAAGAAAATCCGGGGTTGGCCAATAACATTTTGAGATGTTATAATATCCATGGGTGGATATTAACAAGTGATTTGAGAACAAAGGTACCTTATTTTTGTGTTCTCCTGTTGTGAATCGGAGTGAATGAGACATATTAAAGAAATATAAGTGAGTGACTGTGAATGAATGAAAGTATATGTGATATGGATTGTTAATTTAAAGTTTAATTTTTCTGGAAGAAGGTGGATTGTATTTCTCTGTGCTGTGAAGAGTGGAAGGTGTTCACGTTATCAGGGGAATGGACTGGATGTTAGGGGAATGAATTGGAGCCTGGGAAAATGAGACGGGGAGCCAGGGAAAGGGGCTGGAACCCCCTGGTAATGTTGCCTCTCCCTGTCTCCAGTTTTTCTGCTAGGAGCTCCAGTCTCCCTACCTGTACCAGCTTCTCTGCCTGTGTCAGGAGTTTCAGCCCTCCCCACCCGTACTGACTGTGATCACTCCCGTCCCTGCCGTGACTCTGGAGCCGCCTGCTCCCACCTCTGATTCTTTGTTGATTCCGGCTTTCCCGGGTTTCCTGACTTCCACTCCTAATTCTGTCTTCTTACTGGTTCCAGCCTCACTGCCGATCCCCGTTCTTGTGTCTGTCATTTCAGCTCCCGCTGTATCTGTGGGAGGGGTTCAGGAGGGGGGCAGCGCCCTGGTGTGGTCAGGGAGACTGTTTCAGAGAAGAGGACCAGGGCTGCCTGTTTCTGCTGCAGCGGGGGAGGACACCCTCACTTAGAGGTAGACTTGGAGGTGCTGCTTCAGCGGAAGTGTCCTGTGAAGGAGTGGGAAGATCATGGGCTCTTTTTTCTGAGGGAAAAAAATGATGTCTGGAGCTTTTGATAACTTGGGAAACAGGTCCCAAGAGGAAGTATTGGAATTTGTGGTTGATTCTGGGACAGAAAGAACTTATGTGGTGGAGATTCCGTGGAGATGTGATGTGGGTGGTGACACGGTAGAGGTGGCAGAAGCAGAAGGAGAAAGGTTTAAAATCTCTGTCATTGAAGATGGAGTAATTAGGAGAGGGACTGGCATGGGCATAGGAGATGTCTTGTTGATTTCTGGGGCAGGCATCAGCTTGTTGCAGATGAAACTGGAAATGGGGGTTGTACCAGAAGAAAAAATGGCTGTGGACTTTCTTTTGGAGATAAAATAGTTGTGTATACATCTCGTGCAGTCCAAAGTGTGTTAAATCAGAGGGAAAAAAAGAAGAAAAAAATAGGGGAAAAAAAGAGAAAAAATAAGAAAAAGAGAGATTGAAAAAGAAGAAGGGAGGTTAGCAG
This sequence comes from Agelaius tricolor, assembly GCF_023055355.1. NCBI lineage: Eukaryota > Metazoa > Chordata > Aves > Passeriformes > Icteridae > Agelaius > Agelaius tricolor. The sequence continues at coordinate 484,655 of NW_027269278.1, read as the reverse complement.
ACTCTAAGATGTTGGAATGTGGAATAATGATAACTTGGTACTGGAGGAGGACAGGAGTTTGAATAGTTTGAGTACAATTTATGTATGAAGGGCAGGGAGGAGCCTTAACACATGATTATTAAAAGGTTGTTCAGTGCTGAACTGGAGTTCAGGAAGATCTAGCAGAAGAAGCCCTCCCAGAGGGGGAAAAAAAAAAAAGTTGATGGCTTGTCCAGATGTCTACAAAAGAAAAAAGAATTATAAGAGCACCTGGGGACGCCAGGTTGGGGGTTGTCAAGTTTAGGAGGTGTTTGGCTGCTCTCAAGCGAGTGGCAAGGTCTCGGGAGCTGCGGCAGGGGCTGATCTATGGGGGTGACCCGGCTGAGCAACTCCAGTGTTTGCCCACCCAGTGGAGGCGACACAGGGTGTGGTTTGCGTGAGGCACCGCTGGGGGTTGGGAGCTGGCTTGGTTGTGCCAGGGTCCTGAAGTGAAGGGGTTGCTGGATGCAGTCGCCGGCCCGGCGCCGGTGCCGGGCGCGGATTGCGCGAGTTTGCCGCTGAGAAGCCGGCTGGCTCGGGGTGGTGGAGCTACCAGGGGCGGCTCCCAGCCTGCTGAGGTCCCGAGTCCAGGATGGCAGCCTCGGCCCTAGCAAGCGGGTCGAGAAAGAGAGAGAAGAGAAAGAGAGAGAGAGAAAGAGAACAAGAGGGAGAGGAGGCATGACCCCAGGGTCCCCGCGCGGGTGACTGTCTGCAAGTGCCCCCCGCTCCCGCTAGGGCAGGGTCTGCCCTTGCCAGGGTCGCTGCGGTGCCGTGGCGGCAGCGGGAGAGGGGCGAGGGACAGTGTGAAAGCGCTGCTGTGAAAGGAGGGAGAGGGGGCAGCGCGAGAGATAAGACCAAGGCAAAGATAGACCTAATCTCTCGCTGTCTCTCCATAGTAACAAGCCAACCCTCCGAAATGCCCCGACTACCCGGGCCATCCCGAGAGAACAACGCAAAAGGGAGGGAACATAACTATAAATCTATAAAACTTATCTTAGCATATACATAATATTTGTCAATTATGAGTCAACCATTTCATGACTCATTTATCACATTAATTTTTTTATTTTCCGGGCTAGTTCCATCGTTCCCATCCCTCTTTATTAGCCAGCTCCTCCCAGCTAAGCCGAGCAGGGGAATCACAGTCGGTTTCTAAGCCCATATCTGGCACTCCAAGAACAGGGACCTCACACTGAGGCACCTCCTCAGTTTGTGTTTGGCCAGGTCTTGGCAAACCGGTAGGACTTTTTTCTCTGCTGTGGATTAAATTGCCAGTTGACCTTGTTGGAAGCCACCTCTTGGACCTGGTTCTTTCAGACGTCTGCCTGAAAAAAGCAGGTAAGCAGAGAAAAGGAAACTCTTATTCTCGCCTGATCCTCCCTTTACCGGGTGGGAATGCCTACATGCCCACCTAATCCTGTTTAAAAGGGGAATAAGACTGTCTAGACCTCAGAGGAATGTTTATGGACGATTTCAAATACTTTTAGCAGTCCACGGCAAGAAAATCCAAAAACGTGAGTTAAAAACCTCCTAAAATGGGTGTTGCAAAACTTTCCTGCCGCTGTCCACGGAGAAACCCCGCCTGCTTCCACCACAGCTGTAGCAGGCCGCGGCACAGCACCGCTGGCGGCCGATCCAGCCCCACTCAGCACAGCAGAAAATAGCACAGGTGGAGTGTTCTCTCTGGGATTTTGTGATTCCGTGGGGGTTCCCTTTACAACCTAGCAATCAAGGGAGAGTCTGTCGTGGTTTGTCTGCTCCCTGCTCTTCACACAGTTTTCGAAACACTTAAGGCTGAAAAGCTCCAACTCCCAGCACCTGACCCCTCTTCTGCTCTGCCAGTGTGGCAGGACTGGGGGATCTGAGACTATCCCACCACAGGCAACCCCTTCCCAAACCGGGACTGCTTCCAACCTTCTAAACCTGGGGACAGAATTCGGGACCAGATCTTGTTGCATACAAAAGCTTTTAGCTACTTCTGCTCTCTCGTATTCTCTCCCTTGTCACCCCTTAGACTGCTCTGGAGGATACAGGGTAGAGAACGCCCGTTTGTGGACAAAACCTATGGTGTTATAAATACATATTATAATATTGGCTTTTCGCAAATATTAAAGTGGATGCTATACATCTAATGTTAATGAAACTTTGCTATAAAGATACCGTTTTTATTTCTGCTATTAGCTTAACTTAGACATAGTAGTGAAATAGCTGATATAGGTATGCTTGTGGTTCGAACTGCCTGCGTGGTTAGGATAACATCCAATGAACACATGATGAAGACGCCTGCTACTGACATGCCAAACTATCAGCGCCTGCTGTCTGAAGAAAGTACGGACCAAAGCCCAAGCTGGAGGCGATACGAGACTAAAACCACAGGCAAGAAATGCGCATGCTCTAAAAAGGCGGACCCGAGGAGGAGCCATGCTAAACAGTCCTTGGAAAATGTAAACTAGTTTAGGGAAAAGTTTAAATATGCATTATTATTTATGAATATGCAACAGGCTATTTGTATATATTGCATAATAGAAACTGTGTGTAAAGGGTGTCTCCAAAATAGCAGGTGTGCTTTTGACTGAATGCCACGTACTCAGCCATTAAACTCTGCTTTATTTTTGTATCCTATTGTCCTTTATTAAACTTTTACATTTTTACAGGAGAATGAACCTCGTTTTTCACAACGGGTTACTCTGCTACCCCGTATCCCATTCTGCCTCCTCCACTCAGGATGAGAGATGGCGGTAGCCACGCCATCTCGGACCCCTCCCCCTTCACCTTCCCTGTGCCTTAGGTACCGCAAGTCACCTCCAATTCATCTGAATACCCCGTTGCATTGCCTACTAATGACTCTGCTAATCTGTACTCCTTGTGAGATGATATGTCACTTCAGGTTTCACCGCTGCCCAGAATCCCGATGGTCCTGCTCTGGACTACAACTCCCAGCACGCCTTAGGGCACGTGCTTCCACCACAGTCCTGGAAGCCGCTGATCCCGAAAATGGTCGCACTCCTGCCGGCCACATGAGCAGAGGTATCGGAGGACAAAAACAACATTGTGCCTGCACCCCCTCCTCCTGGGACGAAGACCTCACTTCTCCTGGATCCAGTGATTCTGTTGATCCATGGCAGAAGACCCGGCTGACCACGGTAAAAAACAGAAGGGGGAGGACCGGCCCTACATGGAAACTGTTAGCCCACAGGGATATAAAGGCACTGAGTAAGGCTGCCAAAAACTATGGAAGAAATTATTCTTTCTTTAACAATCTAATGCAAGCTAATTTCTCTGTATATCCTTTAACCCCTCATGATTTAAAACACGTGGTGACTGTGCTGCTATCCCAACTAGAATACACTCTGTGGGAGAGGGGATCGAAGAGACTGTTAATTTAACTGTTGTTTGTCTATGCTGAGGACCAAGCAGGGTCGGTGTAAACACTACAACACCTAGCTGGGGAAGAGCCCATATTCCCATCCCAATGAGCAGGCTGCAAACCTCCTGAATGCAGTGCTTGATGATACTAAAAATGCAGCAAGGAGAGCATTTATGCAAGTGCCTGATAGTAATGTGAGGAATGAAATCCTGAGATGAGAGCTCTTTTCCAGAGTAGTAATTGGTAGCTGATGTTAGTGAAGTTGATAAGGTCTTAATTTGAAGTGTTGGTCTGTTGTTAAACATTGAATGTTAGAGTTCTAGGACATGCCTTTAGTTGCCGTTGTTAAATGTTCCCATTTTACCCTGTATTTGTATCTCTCCCCCTTATACTCTGTATTTGTACCCCTTTCCGTCTCACCCCGGATTTGTATCCATTCCCATCGGGAACCACTTCCCCTGCTCCCAGAAGGACTTGCACCCGGACTGAATTCAAATGAGAGGCTGTGGGAACTATATGAACCCTCTCGAAACAACAAACCAGTGCATAAACTTTGACTTTAACCCACCAGAACTACACTAAGTCATCCACTCTTGACCAGAGCCGGATTCTGTCCTGTCACCATAACTTTGATAGTACCCAGCTTGGAGGATACCCCTAAACTACAACCCAACATCGTTTTCCTAAGGACTTTTGTGAGGATGGAAACCCAGCTCTGCCCAGAGACAAAGCTGCACTCCTCATCCTCGGTGTCGTCCAGTGGGAGCTGCCAGCTGCAGTGTGTGCGACCCCTCAGGTTCCCCACCCAGAGCTGTCTTGGTCTGCGGGCCTTATTTACCACCGTAATACACCTGTTCTAGACTCTGTAATTTTATAGCGAAGGCCTAGCAAACCATGCATAAAGCTGAAGTCTTGGCTTCCTTTCACCAGAATTATTCACAGGCAATTGTTCATCATATGGATAGTACATTTATTGCACCTGGAAATAATTCATCTTTAGATGCAACTTTAAAAGCCACCATTACAGCTATCCAACAAGCAGGACTGACCACTGCAGAAGAAAAAATACAACAGATATCACCCTAGAAATGTTTGGGACTCAAAATTCACTCTCAGATGTACAGCATCACCCATTGCAGCTAAATGAGAAACAAGAAACACTCTGTGATACATGAGGAATGCAATGGTTGACTCTCACAATTAAAAGGCAAATATTATGTATATGGTAAGAGAAGTTTTACAGATTTATAGTTATGTTTCACCTCCTTGCATTGTTCTCTCGGGATGGCCTGGGCAGTCAGGACGTTTGGAAGGGTTGGCTTGTTACTATGGCAACATCTGACCTCCAAGCAAGGTGTAAGAAAGTGATCACCACCACAGGACAGCAAAGAAGGAGTCGATGGACAGAACTTTGGGAGGGGCTAAAGTGTTAAAAGGTGGAACATTCACTGTGTGGATGAGCACATGGTAGAAAAAATCCTTTGATCCCAGCACTGTAATATTTTCTCTATTCAGTCTTCTGTTGTATTTTTTTGATAAGGTTTTAATAAACTTTTTAAAATTTTAGAAGTGAGTAGCATTTCTCACAACTCCCTGATTTATAAAAATTATTGGGAACAATTAACTGGCTCAGATCTCTTCTGGGAATTACTAATGAGGACTTGGTTCCATTGTTTGTTTTGTTAAGGGGGGATTCTGGGTTAAACTCACCTAGGCAGTTAACTGACAAGGCAAGGGATCCTTTAAATAAGGTATTGCGTGCCATTCAAACTTGTCAGGCACACAGAATAAATCTAAACTTACCATTCCTGCTAGCTATTTTGGGAAAAGGACCCCAACCCTATGCCTTAATTTTTCAATGGGACCCCGAGGCGTCTGATCCTTTGTTGATTTTAGAGTGGATTTTCCTACGCCACCAGCCTGGTAAAACTTTAACAAGTAAGTCAGAGATGGTGGCTCAGCTTATTATAAGATAACCCCTTTTCCACCTGCTTAGTTGTGTTACCAACAGATGTGTGGCCTTTAAACAAGGATGCCATCCATGTTTTGCATCCCCACAAGGAATGGATTCACAGTCCCATTGATAACTGGGATTGCTGGGCCAGGAACTTACTGCACACACCACTAGAACCCCAAGAATTGGAAATTCTAGGCTCTGCAAAAATGGATTTTTGTGTTAGATTTCATTATATCAAAATTACTCTTGATTTATTATATACTATCATTAATGCCAATGCTGTAAGAAAGCAACCAAATACATAGTGGGATGTTTCGCCACTTCATCCAGTTTATAAAAATGAAAGTACCTGGGGTAACTACACCCGTCGTTTCCTGGTCCAGTGATTCCCCATTACAGTTTCCACCAGGGACATTTCTCATTTGTGGAGACAGAGCATGGCCTGCCATTCCATCTTGCATTAAGGGCAGGCTATGTAGCTTGGGGAGGCTTACTGTACTAGTGTAACTGGATATGCCATATGACCAAACCTCGGGATTGACTGACAGGGGCTTCTCCCAATCAGATCTCATATGAAGCTGCAAGCATTGCACTGGCCAGATCCCGAAGTGACATGGAGTTAAGACCAATGAGACTATTGTGAAAAATGCATGTATGCATTTTATGATTGGCTTTTCGCAAATATTAAAATGACTATTATATGTGTTGTGTTAGAAAGTAATGCTGTATTAATTCTCTTAAGTACTGTGTTAAATATAGTTTTAGGTTATAACAATTGTTAAAATAGAAACAATTCTATGTAGGATACTTTTTTTAAAGAAAGGACTCGCAGTGAGATAGCAGCTACAGGACACCTAAATCTTTCAGAGAAAAAGAATTGATTGCCCTCTAATCAGAAGAAATTAACTTCTTCCCACCTCGAAGGCGCTGTTAGGATTCAGAGGAAGAAGTTGACAGAATCCTGTATTTGAATGGAATTTATGCATCATGTATGAAGTGTATGACTATGCAACAGGCTATTGCTTTTAAGGGTTAATCCTTTGTTAACGTGGGTCCTTTTTCGGGCTCATGCTGCCCAGAAAGAGGTACCCAGACGTCCCTAACTCTTTGTATTTGTTGTCTCATATTGTCCTAATTCAAATTGTCCAAATTATTATTACTCTAATTGTATTACTAGTTTCATAACCATTTTATTACTATTAAACTTTTAAAATTTTAAAAACAAGTGATTGGCGTTTTTCACACTATCCAGACCAGGTCTTTCAAAATGCCCTTTATAAGGGGGAAGGGGGGGGGGGCGTGGAAAATAAATCTGTCTGTTGCCACACGAATATCTGGGCGTGAGTTGTGTCTTTGTCTTCTTGCGCCTCACCCGTTCCACGAGCAACCAAACACGTGGTGACCTGCAAAGTGATTGGGACTCAGCCATAGCCTGGCACAGAGCAAAGGAGACATGGCATAACAGCTGGTTTTCCGTCTAGAACCGAATTAATAAACAGCCTGAGAGCTGGGAATCGGGGTAAGACCCACGGTACAGGACATCGGAGCCTGGATCAGTGCATGGAACCTAAGACAGCCTGAGAGCTGGGAACAGCGTTAAAGGTGGAACGGTGTAAAAGCTGGACTTCTGGCGAAAAACCGGGACTCACTGGCTAGACAGGGGTAAAAACCCCCTCGGCAGATAGCACAAAGTACTGCGAGGGTTTAAAAGCCTGTTTTGTGGACTAAAATTGCAACCGAGACCATGGGAACTTGGGATATCAGGACCAGAAAACACCATGATAAAGCTACTGATGTTCTTCTTTCTAAAAAGAGGGATTGTTTCCCCTGGGAGACAGGGAACCTCAGCAGATACCGGCATTATCCAGGGAGCCGGCGGAATGGACTGCGAAATCCAACCACATGGAGAGATGGCGGCCCCAACAGCGCCGGCTTCTCCGAGCTGCCCTGCGCCCTCCCTAGGCTGCGGTAATGACTATGCAGCCACTTCGGGCTGCCATATGGCTTACCCAGGCGGGCAAACCATGCCGCCCTGCTCGGGGGAAACTGACCACATGGTGGGCGCCTCCCCCGCCCCAGGGCTGCCGTGCCACGCAGCCGTTCCGGCCCCTCCCGGCACCGGAGAAGCCCCGAGGCTCCACCCCACGTGATCGCTGGGATCCGCCCCACGCCCCTTCCGGACGGCCGGCAGCACCCCCGTCCAGTGACGTCACGGGGAGGGCCCCGCCCCCGACCCAGCCTCCGTGGAACGCGGCCACACCTGCGGAGGGAGCGGCCCCACCCCGAGCCTGCCCCCAGGGAAGGCTGCAGAGCTCACAAGCGAAGCGTGGGAGAAGCCTTTGCCAGGGTCTCGGTCGGCAAAAGGCAGTACCAGGGGGTGTGGTACCGCAGGGGCGGAGTCGAGTCTGCCCAAAGAGATAGAGTCAGGTGCAGGGGTTGCGTCTTTCGCAGCAGCTGAGGTTGGGACACGCTGTCACCCAGGCCAGCGAGAACCCAGCAACTGCTTGCAAATGGAAGGCAAAAAAAGCAGAGACACCAACTTTCCTTCCTTACTAAGCATTACAACCACGTTACCTCCTGATAAATTGAAGTTTTCATGGTACAAAAACTAATAAAGATGCTGAAAGGTTGCCGCATAAAAGTTATGATAATGTACAACTGTTTGTAAAACATGCATTAGAACTCATGGTACAATATTCATTATGGATGTTTGCATTTGTTAGAACCAAAATTAACAAGCCCATGATGAGTAAGATGTTACATTTCTACCTCAGACTATTAATGCTGTGTATCAGGGAAGCATTAGTGTGTGTATTATTATGGTTTTTTTCCATACTCCTACTAATTATTGCTGCATTGTTTCAAGAAGGATTGGTAAGATCCAGGGGATATCCATTAAGATACACATACCAAAATTAATTTATCATAGGCAAATTTCAGTTGCAAAGTTCTTCAAGTTTTGCCACTTGTCATAATAATAATTTTAAAAAGTTAATTATTAAATCAGTAACAAAATTTCTAGTTTCTAATAAGGCAAGAAGGGAGTATTGCCTACACTGTGATTCATACTAAAATTTTTTCATTTTGTTTTGCACTAGATATTAATACAAACTTCTTTTTTATACAGGGAATCTCTCCCAACCAAGTCATTGGCTGATCAACATATGAACCTGGCTGGTAAAGAGTCTGTGAAAAAAAAAAAAAAGTTAACCCTTTTTCTTTTGAGACAGGCATAAAGGTTTTGTCCAGAAGAAGCCCTCCAGGTTTGCTCATAATGAAAAAGAGACCTTTCAGCAACCCTATTAATACTGTTAAGAAATGCATGGTTTATTTCTATTTCTACTTATTATACATAGAAAAAGGGGAAAAAAGGTTGGGGTGAAGATATACCCCCTCGTCTGGAGTTTTGGTTGGTGTCATGTTCTTATGTTTTATACTAAGTCATATAATAGTACAGTGTTCCTATGAAATCCAAGGTAAAGGACACTGGACAGCATTCTGAACTCTCATCAACAGAACAGTGGATCACAAATGACCACCTACATCATGGACAATCAATATAAGGACTTGATTAATTTACAAATTATTTCTCAGGTTTACAAACTGTTTTCCAGTTTACAAACTGTTTTTCTGTTTACAGATTGTTTTCTGGGTGTTGGGTTCTTCAAGAGATAAATGGGTTACAGGTTGTTTTTAATAACCGGGCTTTTCTATAAGGGTTACATGCGTTAAAGGTTGAATGTTTTTTGTTTTTTATAAGTTATAACATATAACCATTGTGCCTGTGGCCTGAGTCCTCCCCCAGCAGATACTGAACAGAAATGCTGCAGCTTCTGTGCAAATTTAGCCGTGCTGTCTTTTGTTGTCCCATTTGTAAAGGTCCCTTGCAGATGGGTAACAGAAAACAAATTACAAATTTTATTAAACAAAGAAGGGTGATATGTTACTGGATATCACATACCAAGCCCCGGGATTGACTTACAGGGGCTTCTCCCCCCCCAACCAGATCTCATATGAAGCTGCAAGCATTGCACTGGCCAGATCCCGAAGTCATGTGGAGTTAAGACCATCGAGAATATCCAGACCAGGTCTTTCAAAATGCCCTTTATAAGGGGGAAGGGGAGGGGGGGTGGAAAATAAATCTGTCTGTTGCCACACGAACATCTGGGGGTGAGTTGTGTCTTTGTCTTCTTGCCCCTCACCCCGCCCCCCTGCCCTGTGCAACCTAACATACTAGCACCTGAGATTGCCCCAGTCTGTGAAAAAAAGGCCAGATGTAAGAGATTTATCCATCAATTCAAATCAGATTGCAAAGACAAAGTTAACTTTTGGAGTAAAGGAAAAAGAATGACAGCCTCAATATTGACACCTCGGGTTGCTACAGCAAAAGCTTTGAAAATGTTAGGCAATCTAGGATGCTGGCTAAGTAAGCAAACCAATGCCATGTCTCAGGCACTGAGTGAGCTACTGACAGATGTGGACAGTATCAGACATGCTACCCTGCAAAATACAGCTGCAACTGACTTCCTGCTGCTAACACAAGGACATGGTTGTGAAGATTTCAAAGGCATGTGCTGCATGAGCTCTCAGATCACAGCAATTCCATACACAAGAACATCCAAATTCTAAAAGAGGGGAGTCAGAAAACTACAAGTGGAAAGTGATGAATACTGGCTGAAAGGACTGTTAAAAAAAATAGAATGTATCAGCTTGGGCTTTATCTTTGCTCAAAACGGGGTTACTAATTTTTCTAGTTGTATTTGTATTTATGTTGTTTCCTTGTTTTGTAAGTTGTCTGTTAAGGGTTTTTTAGAAATCTTTGCAAAATATTTTTCTAAAGACAGGGAAATGTGGAATCTCATCCTGCTGAGATCTTTACTGCAGATGCTTTTACAGAGGGCTTTGGCCACAGACAATGGCAGACAGTATACAAGTCAGGTCACAGTGGGAGCCATGGGTACTTGGGAGCCAGTATGCTATTAGAACCTTCCTATATTTATTAGAACCTTCCTATATTTGATCAAGTTTCCAGTTTTTCTTCACCATTAGTCAAGAGCATTTTCTTATAAGGTCATGTTCTGAGTTCACCTTTCTGATTGGACCGCGCGTCCCTATACCTGGCTGTGTTTGCCCCGCCCAGGGGGTCTTTGGAATCTAGCCTCTGTACCCGTGCCACATTTGTTATTTTCATTAATAAAGTTTTTATTTTCCAGGCTAGTTCTATCATTCCTGTCCCTCTTTATTAGCCAGCTCCTCTTGGCTAAGCCGAGCAGGAGGATCACAGTGGGTTCCTAAGCCCATAGAATGTGGCCTAAAAACCCTTCAAGCAGTTCTAAACATCTCAGGTCATGATTTCCTCAGCGTATTTCTAACTTACCAAGCAGACACCACAGCTCACACTCTGTCCAGCTCTCCAGACTCATGGCAGCAGTCACTTCACTGTCATGTTTGTAATTTCAAGACTACACTTGTACACATGAATTTTGGAAAACTCAGGTCATATATTTAGGTTCAAATGAACATAAACCAGAAATTTGGATATGAATAATCAAGTTCACACAAAGAGGACATTGATGTGACCCTTTCAAAAACAGCTGAGTTACTGCAGCAAGAGCAGACATTTGTCCTTGCTGCCAAGACAGAGCCTGCCAGAGGACATCACCATACACACTTTATGCAGAAAGGAACTTGTAGTGGTTTTAATTGGTGTCAACTTTGTACTTTCTGCTTCATCTTATGAGTGTGAATGAATACAAAACTTCAAAACAAAATTTCACTGAAATTAATGAGTTCTGCATGACAAAAAAAGGATTTGCTGACCTAACATAAAAGTCAGGAAAAATTGGTGGATGGTCAGTTGAAAAGTTAATGAATTTCAATGAACCCAGTTATTGACACAGATTCTGTGTTTCATCAGTATCCTGGCCAAACAGAATCACAAGCAGAACCTCATAGAAAGAATGCAAGACTGGAGAAAGCTGTGGAAATGATGTATAGATGATGGCACAACTGTGCCTTCTCACTGTGCAATGCATGACTCCTCCTCCCCAATCTCTGAGTTTATTTCTTTATTCTTCATTATGAAAGGAGCACAACTATGGTCAGCAGAACCACAGAGGATAACTGCTAGAGCCTTTAAGTCTCTGTCCGAAGTTTCTCTCATCTGCCTCATGAGCATCGTGAAAGGACAGAAACTGGGACCATCGAAAAGATCCTGGTTGGAATTCTGGTCTTGCTTGAGATGGTTGCTCACCAAGATCCTGAGAACCCTGCTGGTTTGCCAAGCTATTGTTTGCAGGTGTGTTTGCTGCCATGGAACACTGAGCCTGGTAAAGGGGGGCAACTTGCCCTGAATGCTTGCACCTGCTTCATGGTTCCTGCTCCAATAGCTTGTGAATTTCCCCACCTCTTGGCCTGGTTGGACTTTTCTGGGGTAACCTTTGGTGGTCCCCCCACGGAAGACACCTCAATCTGCTTTTCAACCACTGTGACGAACGGAGACGGAAGAAGCCTCTCTCTCAAGGAGACATGAGCCCCCTGTACAGAGCAGCTGCCCCCTCCCAAGGACTTAGACTGAAACCCCTAACATGGAGGAGGTGTGTGGGGGAGCCGACCTGACCAAAGCAAGATATTTGCCTACAGGCTTGGCCACTGGACCAAGAAGACAATGGTTCTCACCTACTGCTGAGAACATGGACTACCCGTTACATCTATTCTTTATTGTATCTGTTTCCCCCCTAGGCAATTTTCAATAGACTTAACCTGTTCCCTCCAGGATGGTTTATCATAATAAAAACCCCTGAGTTAACCAGAGATTTTGAGATCTCCCTGATGTGACTAGATGAACTCCACTGACTGGACCAAAGGACTTCATTTCTATGTTTGGTAGCTATATCTCCCTCTCTCTCTCTCCCTCTCTCTCTCTCTTTCTCTTTTTTCTCTCTCTTAATCCTTCTATTGCATTTGCTGTGGTCATTAATAAAAAGTGCATTTGTTTTGATTGATACTGCAATCCCCTTTCTGTGTTGTGTTTTGCACTCAGAGATCAGTAAAACAAACCATCATGACTCTCTGCTCATATGAGCGGATCGTGACAGAGCCAAATGGAAGAAATTATATATTCATGAAGTGTAAAGTGTGAAATTAATTAGAAAACAGTATCCTGCTTGGCAGCTACATGACAGGACACAGGCAGCTGCAATTAAGAAGAGACGAGAGTCATCTAGGACAGCAGACAGGGACATCCTGGGGAAGAAGCATGTTTTTCTAGGACCTTCTCTGGGCAGGTGGGTTGTTTAGCCTCTCAAAGGAACTTTTTGATCTCTCCTGGCAAAAATTACCAGCTTTGCTCAAAACTTGTCAGATGAGAATTCTGTTTTCTCACTTTTCAGTCAACAAATTCCTCTTTTGCACCATGCCTAAACTGTTCAGAACTGAGTGAAAAATAAAACAAATGCAGAAAATGATAAGCAAATCATCCAAGGAGCAAAGTACAGGCACAAATCAGCAGAAATCTGAATCCAATTCAGCATTTTCTGCTTTCTTGCACAAGTAGGACAGTCTTCTCCCTGTTGCTCTGGCAGAAGAGAACTGATGATTATCCACCAGCAATCTTACACAGACTTTGTTGTTCAGACAATTTTTTATGCTCTAGAAACACACAGAGAGATTGTGGTTGCAATACTCCCCTGGATGCCTGTGCTTACCAAGGGGTCCAGAGCTACCACTGTCTCCAGCTGTAACAGAATAGCTCATTGCCTGAGGAACCAAGGTTTATGCAGAGAAGGCTCAGCTGCTCCCCATGGTAAAATTTCAATACTACAGGGTAGTATTTGTTCTAGGAAAATAAACATTTAGCTTTGAAAGATTACATGATGGGTACAGACTTTTTACAGGTATTACTTGCATGGTCATGAATTTTTCCAAGTACTCTTCAGAAAACAAAATCAAACTCCATAGAACTGGCCACAGAACCAGCAACTGTATTTTAGCATAATGGCATCATTATAGTGAGGTAGAATGGGTCAAGACAGCAGGGCAGAGATGTACAGCAGCTCACTGGGACATATCACTGGCAGCCCCGGGAGCTTACAGCCACATGACAACAACGTCATATAAACCTATCTGCACCTTTACTCTGTCATGGGCATACTCCATGTATGCAGAGTCCAAGCGCCTCTCTTGCAAAACAGAAAATTACTTCAACAAGGTTTACAAGTTCATCTGCATTTTGGTTTTGTTTTTACTCAATTTCTCTTATTCGTTGAGCAGCAGTGTTTAAATTCAGGTTTAAAACAAAATAATCACATAAACAGAGACAAAAATATGCAACTGTATAATTAAAGTTGATAGACAATATATTTAAAGAAGGTGTTCAGAACATGATTCTCACCAAATTTGGCATCAAGCTAGTTTCAATTTTTAAATTAAAAAACAAAATCTAAAATAAGACATGAAGCAAAAGAGGGGCATTATCAAGATAAAAATATATGAAGAAAATATGCAAGACTGCATGCAAAAAAATTGTTTTAAAAGTGATGTTGCAATTTCAAAGCTAACAACATGAAAAGGAAAGAAAGAGTTAAAATAACTTTCAAATCTTAAACACTGAATAATGAAACTATAACCATAAATAATGAAACCATTTAAATGCAAACAAATTAAACCATATGTCATCATTTCCTCAGTCCTGCCTTTTGACATACAATTTGAAAATCTCACTCTTGCAACTTGTATGAAGAGAAAAACCCCAAATGGCTACAGGATTTTCAGTACTACAAGTGCTTGCTAGGTGAAACCTTGGTGAAGGATCATGAAGTTGCCAACAGAATTTTTTTTGTTTTTAACCTGAAACTTCTTATTCGGTTCTCGATTTCTGAATACAAAAATCAGTGCCATCTCTAAACTGGGCAATGTAAATGTGTGTAAAGAGGTGCTCACACAACTTTGAAGCAACCTATAGATGAGAGTGGGGGATACTCTCAGTTTATATTCCACCTTTCCCGATCTGGTGCCTGTCTTGTGGCATTAAAACATCCCATTGAAATCATTAGTGGATTTGTACAAACTCTTTTTTTCTCTTAGCCCTTAGACAATATTTCTTCCAAGCACACTGTCGGATACAGAAAAATCACATTTAGGGATGACTTAGAATTTTCAAAATAAATTACAAATCAAGGCAAATAATTGCCAAACAAGGTTTGCCACACTCAATCAGATCAAGAACTCAGTCTGTCATCTTTCACAGCATCATAGAATAGTTTCAGTTGGAACATGCCTTCAAGATGTTTGAGTCCAGCTGTTCCCAAGTTAACTGCCACTATGTGATATTCAGACACCAAAAGCAGGAAGAAAAGTCTAGTCATGCCCCATGTCTGCATGTCCTTCAGCACAGGCCAAGTCACAACATCTGCTCAAAATCACAGAACAAGACACAACAGATCCATCTTTCAAATATAAATAGACCCTTAAAAATCTAGAGAATTTCAACATGTGGAACTACTTTTCTCAAAGCTACCTATGAAGTTGGTTTGACTTTCTTTTTACATTACTTTAAAACAGCTGGCCTTCAGTTTTACTATTTATTCCTGCCTTGACAATGCCACTTTTCCCTGTGTATTTGTTTTCCATGGCTTTTCTTTTTGGTAGTGGGGGGGGGGGGGGGGGGGGGGCAGAGAGGTAGCTTCTGTGAGAAGTTACTAGAAGCTTCCACCAAGTCTGGTAGAGCCAATCTCTGGCAGCTCCAAAGATGGACATGCTGCTGGCCAAGGCTGTGCCTATTAGTGGTGGTAACACCTCTGTGATAATATATTTAAGAAGAAAGAAAAGCCAAGTTTGTGGCACTGTTGTAAATTTACAGTCACAGAAGAGTGCAACATAGAGACAACATGGGGAGAACAGAGGAGAACAATATGGGGACACCAAGGCCAGTGGAGAAGGAGGAGGAGAAAGTGCTCCAGGCGCTAGAGCTGAGATTCCTCTGCAGGCCGTGGTGAAGACCATGGTGAAGCAGCTGTGCACCTGCAGCCCATGGAGATCCACAGAAGCAGAGATCAACCCACAGCCCATGGAGAGGTACCCATGCCAAAGTGGGTGGATGCCTGGAGGAGGCTGTGATCCAGTGGGAGACCCATGAAGAGAGGCCCCTGCTCCCAGGCTGGAGCAGCCTGTCCTTAGAGGACTGCACCCTGTGGAAGAGTGACCCACGCCACAGAAGTTTTGGGAGGACTGCTACCCATGGGAGGGACTCAAGTTGCAGCAGGTCGGAGGAAACTATTATTCATTATGAGATGAAGCCACATCAGAGAAGTTCAGAGAGAACTGTCTCCTGTGGGAGGGACCCCATGGTACAGCAGGGGAATGACTTCTGTCCCTGAGCAGTGTGAGAAGCTATGGGTGATGGGCTTACCATAACCCCCATTTCCTGCCTCCATCTACTGCTGGGTTAGGAGTTACAGCTGGAAGGAGAGAAGGATGGAAGGAAGGTGTTTTTAGTGGCTTGTTTTGCTTCTCATTATCCTGCTCTGATTTTGTTAGTAATATCAATTTACTTTAGATATCTAAATTGAGACTGTTTTGCCCTTGATGGAATTAAGTGAGCAATCTCTCCCTGTTCTTAACTCATGAACCTTTAATTCTATATATTCCCCTCTGTCCAGCTTCAGAGGGGGTCAAGTGAGCAGCGTTTGTGGGTGCCTGACCTCCGGCCAGGGTCAAACCACAACACCCGGTTAGCCCAGTAGAGATATGTCTGATGCTAGAGGCATACAGGAGGCCTAAGGGACATGGCACACACCTTGGCTCAAGAACTTCAGCCTTTAGGTGGCTGAAGTTTTTGTTTCCTCAAAAACCAGCTGCCAACAGAGGCTCCTCTGCCAAGTCAAACAGCGCATCATCTGGGGCACCACAGCATCAGCTGGCCTCTGTGTGTGCAGCACCACCCAGAGGCTGCAGAACCAGGGGCACATGTGGGATGGGAGGCTCCTGCCCACAGCTTCATGCCAGGATGGAGATCCCAGAATCACCTACCAGGAGTACTGAGCAGCTGGGAACAATAATTACACAGTTGTCCTAAATTAGGTTATACTGCAAATTTGTTCTCATGCACGTGGGTGGCAGTTGAGAAAAATAAAATTCTACCCAAAAATAAAGCACTAAGACAAAATGCTACCAGAGGAAGCTACTATACAGGAATGCTCTCAGAAAATAGCAGCCTGAGAAACTTTACAAGCTAAATATTGGCACTGTGGTACAGATTTAAAGAACTAATGGGTTGTGTATCTCCTTCACAGAAAAAAATCTTTTCAGTAAAGCTGTAAAGATGCCTATATACATCTGCCATAAATGTTAACAACTCTGTGTCAGCTTGAAGTAAGCAGGCTGAATAGAGCCATCATTTTAAAGCAGTCTCTATTTCCATACACAGGTAACACTACCCTCTGCTGTAGGACACCACAAAGTGCCTGGCCAGCTAGCACTGCAACCAGCACAGCCACCAGCCCCAAGGAAGTCTCTGGACACCATGTCCTTCTCACCCTAGTGGCAAATCACTGCTTTCCCTGGTGAGCCACACTTGGCCCATCCCAGTTGCTGCCCTGAAGGTGCTGTGCAGTGTGTGAGGGCAACAGGGATTTCCAGGGTTCCCATGGTTCTGGCACCTCAATGCAAAGTGCATTGGCTTGCATAGCTTAAAATGCGTCTGTACTGCATTACATTCAGGTCTTTGCTCTTGTTTCTATTAACTTATGTTACATATGAATTATTTAAAAATGAAGTTCAGTCTTTTATTACCCTTTCCTCATGCCTTATTCTGGTCTCTGTTCAAATTGCAAAGTGATCTGAACCAAATATTTACTCCCTAGAAGGCTGAATAAGAAATACAGTTGCTCTGTTGCAATCAACAGCCTAAAATCCAGGTCTAAGATCAGCCTGTGCCCTATAGAGCATAGGCCAGGACTGCTGAAGCATAGCCTCTTCCAGGGTACCTCAGGTTGTTCTGAAAGGTCTGTGCTAACCCCTCAGGCAGCCTTTTCCTTCCACCAGGATGGCTTATAGCATGCAGACAGCAGAGAGCACTGCCTTCTGCCTTCCAAACATCTAGGAATTCCCAACTCCCAGGCTGAGGACATGCAAGAGGGACTAGCAGCAGCAGTGTATGTATGTGCTCATGGGGTAAACAAGGAGAAATTTAAATAAAAAGGTCAGTCATACTCCTAGTACCTGGAGCATCTCTGCTAGGAAATGTCATGTTATCTAACAGTCTGTTTCTCTGGCAGCTCTAGCACTTGAAGGCATGTGAAACCACACACCTTTACATGGGTCAGGTCAAAAGGAGATGGCACCAAATCTTTCTGAGTGTGAATGAGATGGAGAAAACACATCTAGCCTAGCAATCCTTTCACAAAAATCACATTTGCTCATCTACCGATCTTCCAAAACCCTCTCCATACAGAAGTATCCATCACTGATCTGCTTTCAAACTGCTATAAAAGCCTGAAACAATTGTTATACATACAGATCAGTCCAACTGCCACCCAAGAGTGGCTTATCCCTTTCTGTATGTCCCTTTTTATCACAATCCCTGGCCACAGTGTTGACTCTCTTATGTTCAGTGCAGACAAGAAAGCCTTAGACTACAAAAGTTACCCAAATATTTAAAGCTGGAATAAGCCATCAAAGAAACCTACTGAGACAGGAGATTGAGCACAGGGAAGGTATTTCACTGGGTAATATGTAGTTAAGCTGGGACAATCCTTCCCACAGCTGTTGCAGGTAATAAATACACACTGGGTCAAAAATGACCAAAAAAATCCTCTTAGAAAAAAAAAAACAGTGCATGAAGTCTAATTAAATTCTTACTTCTAGAATTCAATACATTTCTAGATTACTGACCTCTACAGTTTATTGAAAGAAGTACCTGGACACAACTGCCATGCTCTAACAGCCTTTCTATGGCATCTGATATACACATCACCTAAAACAGGCTACTGAGTCTAAAGGGCATCTGAGCTAACCCAGTAGAGCAGCAGCACTTATGGCCAAGAAAAAACATTTTAGGGATTGCACAGTTAGAAAGAATTGAAGAAAATTACACAGCTGCAAAGCTTTGACAAAAATAGGCAAGGGTTTCTGTAAGTCCCCAGTCTCAAGTTTATCTATGTTTTATATAACAGTTAGTAAATGACATTTGGATTTCTGTAGTTATTATGCATCACACCTACTTGTTCCTAATTCTGGTGGTCTTCAGTCAAAATTGAAGCACCCTTTGTTGAATTCAGTTTATTTTATTCAAAATGGAAGTAAAAGAAGGAGAATTATGGGTATTTCAATCCTGAGAAAGAGTATCAGCAGCTCTAGGATTTAACACCCTGTAAAAAATACAGCTGACTTTACACAGTAGGTCAGTGTGCCATAGAGTCAACCTAAGATAGAAAACAGCTGCTCTGGGGCCAGGACAGCAGAATTATGGTCAAAGGAACAGAACAAAAGCCTCACAACTTGGGAACACCAAAGCTGCCCTCCTCAGGAACACAAACCCTGTGTGATGATTTTTATTTTTCACCCATAATGCAGAAATAGCAGCATTTCTTTTTGTCACAACACCCACACACAGATGAACTTGCTAAAGACTGAGATGCCCAAAAACTATGGCTACAAATACCAAAAACAGCTGAGGGAGATCTACTGAATTGCAGCAGGGGATTTCTGCAATTTTTTTTTAGCAACCAGATGAATAACAGCCTATCTGTAAGACTCTGAAGGATATAATTCAAACTTAGGCAAGAGCTCTTCAGACAGGCAGTTCTAGCACCAGGAAGGAAAGAGCAATTCTGGTACTGGAGCATGCCTCTTACAGCACTCCCAAAACTCCCTAGGCTCCTCTAGACTTTTAGCAAGAAACTAAACTCCCAAAACTCCCAGGTCAGACTGTACATGGCTCAATTGTTTCTAAAGACCCTTAAGACAACACCACTGAGTAAATTATAATCTTACATATATCCAGCATTTCATTCATTGCCTGTAAAAGAAGGCTGATAGAATGATGTTTTTCCAGCTCTGCTCCAAGAGGACAAATCTGAGCTCCCTGTTGCCAAGCCTGAAAATGCATTTAAAGACATGGCACGCCAGAGGCATTGATACAGCTCTTTTGTTTATGTGTGAGGCATAAACTTACAACATCTTCAAATGATTGCTGTATTTGACTGTGGGAGTGCTTTTAAATTCTATTCTTTTTCATTCTAATTTCATTGTTGAAGACAGAAGGGAAAGAAAAGCAATTGATGGGAAAAGATAATAAACAAAACCTGTGTAGCTAAAGAATCACCCATGCTCACTTGATCTATTGCTTCAGGCAAGTTAGATAAGAGTAAAATCAGGCAGTTTTCTGAGTGCTGTGTTCTATTGAAAGCTTAGTCCTTGAATGTAATGAAACAATTACTATAATACATAATATTCATTATAACAAATACACCGAAGTGCAGCATGCTGTTCTCTTGTCCACCCGAACCCAGCAAAAGCCAAACAAAGGGAAACAATACTCTTAAGCCTGGCTGCAAGACCTGGAACTTTCCATTAGAGGTTTACATCCAGCTTTGCTGAAGATATACTTTCTGGCCAAAGGTTCATTTTCTTTGCTTTGTACCTCAGCTTCTACATCTATGAAATAAGAGTACAAGGCAAAGCCCCCTTCAGAAATAAACCTACTGCATCAATGGTACAGACCTGAGGATGGGCTTTTCTGAAGTAACACCTCAAGCGTCACAGAGCTGAGATGAGAGACCATTAACTATTTCAGCTGTGCCATGGCTATAGTTCTGGCATGCTCTCACCCTACCAAGTCTGAACATAAACAGAATTAAACCCCAAAAGATGACACTGTCTTCAAGACAATACTCCTCTCCAAAACTCTACTGGGCTTGCTCTTGCAGAGCACTTTTTGGATAAGAAAGCCTGCTATAACCTTGTTATTTACTGAGGAGGAAATTCTGCAAATGCTGCTGTAACAACAAAAAAGTAGTCAACTTGTATTTGCAGGGCATGGTAGAGTGAGGGTTGAAATACTGCCTGCTGACTGGAAAATATATTCCTGCAGAATCTCAAGCAGTTATTTCCACCATCACCTCTCATTCCATAAATACTCACAAAAATTTACAGAAGATGCTGATTATTTAAACTGGTGGGTGAAAGCACAGCACTGTTAGGACAGCCTGGTAAGGGTTAGGGCTTTGCCAGACTATGTATCAAAGAGTTTTCACAGCATTTGTCACAACCTCCACTTTCACTACATTGCAACGAGAGAGGAGGGTTCCTGCGATAGATAGACCCTTCCAGCTTGCACAGCTTTAAACCTTCTTTTGACTTCAATCCCGAACATTTGTTAGTCTCAGGTGATACCAGCACTGTGCATATTTGGAAGTACAACCTCCAAAGGGTTGAGGAATAAGAGCTGAGGATGGACCCCTGCAGTTTTAGGATGAGGGGAGCAATATGAAACACCCTTGATAACATTGCTAAAGTTGAATTTCCCACAGCAGTGGGAGATGCGTGCAAATGGTAGTTTTGGAAATGCCTCTTGTTGGCTGAGCTCCCTCTGTCCTTCAAGAGGACATGGAAAAACAGTTACTGCGGGATTAGAGTTCCAAAAGTATCAGATAAACATGTTTCCTCCCAAAGCTCCCAGCAGCTCCATATCTAATTGAGCTAAAGCTGTTACTTTCTGCTGTTTCATTACAGAAAGAGGCTGAGTGTGACATCTCTCCCTTGCATGCAGTTCAGGGCTCATGGAATGAGGGCAATGAAAAGAGAGAGGCTATTTCTCAGGTAACCCACCAGGCACTGTTCTCTGCAAAAGGTTTGCCTGTCACCCCGCACATCCTCTCTTTTCCATTACTTCCTTGGTACCCTCTCATTTTAAGGCGCAGAATTGCTTACGTACTAGAGACAAGCTGGAACCTAAATGCTAAGCTATCCCTCTTTTTATGCTGCACAGGAACAGTGAGCTTGGTACCGAGTTTCCTGAGAATAACAATGTCAAAAGTCAAAATGCAAGGAATCCTTTTGGATTTTGTCATGAAGGTATAGATTCGGCTTCACAGTCTTCTGCAGTCCATTGATCAGCAAACATACCTGGTTAAGGACTGCAAGCTTTGAATGAGGCTCTTCAAACAAAAAAAAATATGTTATGCAAACTTCAACTCTGGATTTCTCTTCAGATGAAGAAGGAATTATTTCAATGGCTTTATCAATAATCAAAAAAGCATTCTCTCTATGTCTTTTTAGAGGAAATTAGAGCAAGGACACTAGCACATCAGAAAATCTGCTAATTCTGCACACTACTTTGTGTTCATAAATTTTGAAGCACTACAGTCCATTGACAGTCTGAGAGCAAAATACATAAGGAACCAAAAGGATCCTGGAGGCAGCAGCATGCCTCTGGCAGCAAGAAGACCTCTGTTAAGGCTGACCCCACCTGGCTGTGCCACTGTTGTGTGGCACAAGTGTTATGGCATCAGTAGCTACTGATGGTACAACAGGCAGCCTGGTACAGTTGTTAGGCTGTTTCCTAATCAAATTAAATTTTCATCACATACAAGTAGGGCCTATGTCGCATCCAAACCCATATCATCAGTTATGGTGAAATGTATTTTTGTCCATGTCTGATCATTCTTTTCCTATTAGGGCAGTTTGCTAGTTCACTAAGATAACACTAACACAGGTGCTGCAACATGGCCAAATGGTCTGAACATAAAAACATTTTTTAAATCCTTGACTACTAATAGTAAATTTGCTTCATTAAGGTATGACACAACCAAACAACAAATACAGAACAGAAGCGAAGAGTGCCTGGGCAAATAAACACTCAACATCCAAAAATAGCCTCCATAATCATTCACAATGATTCATTAAGTATTCACAAGCATTCATTTCTGGGAATGAAGTTCACACAAACAAATTCTTAACAGTAGAATTTCTCACTCCACAGTGCTCCAGAGATCTTTTCTATGCACAAATATGGGAAATAAATTGTTTGTATGAAATGTTCCATCATGAAAATGCAAGCAGAAATGACACTTTGATTGCCATAAATGTCATCAATTATTTATTTTCTGTGCAGTGGTTACAAAGTCATCTGCTATATTTTAAAAACATCCCACAGGCAACATGAAACATTTAAGTGGCTGTATACTGCAGAGAGCTTGATTTAAACAGTCTTTATTGGTTTCTCACAGAAGCAAAAACTGGCAGTTTGACAGTCAGCACCTTTCTTGGAAGCTTAACCTCATTCAGAGCCACTGAACAGGACATTTCTAGTCCAGCAATATAACAAGTATATATCTTAGCACAGCATGACACAGGCAACTGTATTCACATTGGAGAAAAAGATCATGTATGAATAAGAATTTGACTTTGCCCAGAGGTAACAGATAACTTCCAAAAGCCAAACTACAGATTCAGAGAGAAGACAGTAAAATTCCCATCTCACAGACAAGTTCTTAGTACATCCAGATTTCACCTAAACCAGAAGAATATTGTTTATTATTCTTTTCTACTTGCATTTTATTTTTCTGTGTGTTCCACTTACAACTCTTGCCATCATTTTGCACATTACTAAGGACTAAACTAACTGGACTAAACTCCATTATGCTGCAAATGCGTATTTCCTGCTGATTTTCCTGCATCATAATGCATCTTTTTTTTTTTTTTTTTTTTTTCCTTTGGGAGGTTAAAAATTTTACTTAACCCTTTGGATTAGCAGATCTCAAGACCAGACTTCATTAGTTTAAGTCACTTATCCAAATAGCAGTATCAAACAGGAGACCTCATGTTTATACAAGGGCCTGTAACTCTTTTCTAGTATTTCTGCTCTGAAACAGATTAAGAGGCCCTAAATCATCCATTGAAGATGGGTATAGCATAGCACTCTCATGCCTATTATTTTATCAACATACAAAAATAAAACATTATTTATGTTTTATTTAATAATAAAACAAATAAAACATGTGCAAGACCAAATGGAAGCCCAGAAACTCTGTATTTCACTGTGCTCAACAGTGGAGAAAAAAAAGAAAGAGTAATGGCCTTAATTTGGAGGAAATATCCTCTTTCATGGCCCTGTCTTTTATTTTCTGTTTACAGAGTAAACAAACAACAACACAAACTCAAATATGTGCAACTCTACCATTCAGACCAAAAAAGGGGCAATGAACAGAAGGAAATTTTTTTTTTTTTTTTTTTTTTTTTTTAAGCCGTGTACAGGTTGAGAGACACAGCAAAAATCACCCAAAAAGGCACCAAAAAATCAACCTGGACTTTTGGCAGGTGCCAGTGCTGCAAGGCAGCCGGAGCACAGCCTGGACAGTACAGCCCAGGTCCACTGGAGGGTGCTCTTGGTTTGCAATAGGGACATCAGCGCTTAGATGCAGGAGTGTGGAGCCACAGCAGCCCCTGCCCCAATGGCATTCTGCGTGACACAAACTGACAGGATTCAATCAGCTACTGGCAGGGCCTGCTAGCAGCAACAAAAAGGCAGCTATGCTGATGCTGACCTTTCAAGAGTCAGAAATAGTTAACAATTCACACAGCAAGTTACAGAGAATGAGAATGGGGTTATGAAATAGGGTCTTGCCTCATCAGTGAAACAGACCTCATAGCTGGACCCTGAACAAAAGACCACCTGAACTTTTACTGCATAGTCTGGGGTCTTCCTGTTGTGACATCATCTTCTGCTATGTCTCTTGTTACCTGGCTGTCTCTTGCCACAGGTGTCCCTGGGCCCTTTGTAATGCAAGGGATTGGTACCAGTTCACAGCCTCTTGAGTCCAGCAGTTGAAGACTGAGACCACTGTCTCAAGAAACCCACTAAATCAAAAAAAGGGAAAGATTGAACATGTGGACTAATTAGATAAGAAGCAAGAGAACCATTAACCAAAGAAGTTGAGTACTAATTAATAAGAGAATTAGGCATTTTGTGGCAAATGAACTGTGATTTGTTTGCTAAAATCTGTATGTTAGTGTAAATTTTTCAGAATTGGTGTGCTTGATTT
Source organism: Agelaius tricolor (assembly GCF_023055355.1). Lineage (NCBI taxonomy): Eukaryota > Metazoa > Chordata > Aves > Passeriformes > Icteridae > Agelaius > Agelaius tricolor. The sequence continues at coordinate 460,270 of NW_027269278.1, read as the reverse complement.
GTGAAAAGCTTTTACTTTGCACCCTCTGCACAGAATAAACATCTCCTTTCTGAACTAGGCCCTGTGTCTCTGTTTAGAGAGCCCTTAAATCAGCAACAATGCCACCTGTGCTTCTCACCTCAATACAATCTTCCCCATGACCTTATCCTGGGAAGATGCCCTTTCTCTGGACACCACAGCCTTGAGGCTAACAGAGCTGGTGAATGCTGGGACATTGCTGCCAGTGCAGACCTTGCCTTTTGCTTGCATACTCAATAGTCCCATGCACAGAATATGCTGAGTTAGAAGACAGCCAAAAAGATCATTGAGTTCAACTCCTTGCCATGCACAGAACCATCCCCAAGAGTCACATCCTCTGCCTGAGAATACTGTCAAAACTTGTCTTGAATTCTATCAGGTTTGGTGTTGTGACCACTGCCCTGGAGAGCCTGTTCCGTTGCCCAGCCACCTAATGGCTGAAAAGCCCTTTCCTGTATCCAACCTAAACCTCCCCTGACACAACTTCAGGCTGTTCCTTCGGGTCCTGTCACTGGTCACCACAGATGATTAGTGCCTGCCCCTCCACTTCTCCTCACAAGGAAGTTGTAACTGTAATGAATCTCCCCCCAGTCTCCTCTTCTCCCGATGAACAGACCAAGTGCCCTCAGCTGCTTCTCATATCTTTCCCTATCCTTGTTGTCCTCCTTTGGACACTCTATAATAGCTTAATATCTTTTTTATATTGTGGTTACCAAACCTGCACGCAATACTTGAGGTGAGGCTGACCCAGTGCAGAGCAGTGTGGGACAACCCCCTCCCCAGCCTGGCAGGTGATGCTGTGCCTGATGCCCCTCAGACATGGATGTCTCTCCTGGCTCCCAGGGCACTGCTGACTCATGTTCAACTTCTCACTCACCAGGGCCCCCAGGCCCTTTTCCACAGCACTGCTTTCCAGCCTCTCATTCACCTGTCAGTCTGTAGATCCAGGGTTGCCCAATCCCAGGTGCAGAATCCGGCACTTACCTTTCTTGAACTTCATAGACTTGGTGATGGCCCAGCCCTCTGATTTGTCGAGGTCTCTCTGAAGGGCCTCCTTGGCTTTGAGAGAGGCAACAGCTCCTCCCAGTTTTGTATCATCTGTGAACTTGCCCAGGATCCCTTCCAGTCCTGCATCCAAGCCATTTATGAGGATGCTGAAGAGCCCAGGGCTGAAGATGGAGCCCTGCAGAACCCCATTAGTGACAGGTCTGATGTCACCCCAGTCACTGTCACCCTTTGCACCCAAACTGTGATCCAACTGTTCACAGATCTCATTATATGTTTATCCAGTTAAGCCCTAGACATTTTGTCCAGAAAGAAACTGTGAGAGACAGTATTGAAAGCTTTACTGAAATCTAAAAACATTACATCAACTGGCTTCCCTTGATCAAGCAAGTGGGCTACCAAGTCATAAAAGGAAATCAGGTTTCACAAGCAAGACTTTTCTCTCAAGCATGACCAATGACAACATAGTCTTTCGGGTGTTTTTCAACATCTCTCAGAATAATCTTCTCCATTACTTTACCCAGCACTGAAGTGAGACTGAGAGGTCTGTCATTTCCAGGGTCCTCCTTCTTGCCCTTCTTGAAAACTGAGACAATGTTCACCAGCTTCCAGTCAGCTGGGATCTCTCCAGGTTCCAAGACTGATGAAAAAATCACTGAGAGACATTTTGGAATTACATCTGTCAACTCTTTGGGGAGAGCTGGTTAATTAAAATAGTAAGCAAAACCAGCAGTGGAAGTCTATAACTTGATTGAGGACTGCAAAAAGTCTTCAGTTTGCATCCTTCCAGAGTGGAGAAAAAAAAAAAAAAATCCATGCTGTTGCAAACATTGAGTGTTTTAATAATTCTGCCTTCCAAGCCTCCAATAGAATCAATGGTCTTGATTCAATGAAGTCAACCCTGGTTTATACCACTACAGCCTTTGTGTTTAACGGTGCTTGCATCTGCACCTTTGTGCCTCTGCTCAGGAGTTGCTTTAGGGATACCCCAATTAGGATACCCCAAGGTAATGGAAATAAATTTACTCTTTGCTTTCTAGCTCCAAGTTTGTGGTTGTCCTGGGTGCCTGCCTGTGTCAACTCATGCAGCTCTGCATAGCAGCAGGGAACTTAAGGAAGCACCTTTTAGCTAGGGAGAAATCCTATTACCAACATTCCTTCTTTCATCTATTCATGGTATGAACTCATCAGGAATGAAAAGGGACCATGGTGATTAACTGGCAAAGTATCTGTGATTGAAAGCATCTTCTTAATAGATTTTCAAATAAAAAGACATTTGGGTTCAAACTTCAACAGATCCTGCTCCCATAAGGACACTAAAGTAAAGCAAGGACAGAGATTATGAAGTCTCAGATTTCCACCAGCAAATTACTACATAAAAAGAGAGATTCAAAAAGACCTCTCACTGTAGGTAGGAAGATTTACTGGTTTTTTAAATTAGATTTCCTCTTCATTTATTTTCAGTTGTTCAGGACAATCCCTGGAATCAATCCAGGCTGGGGCATGAATAGACAGACAGCAGCCCTGCTGAGGAGGACTTAAGGGGGCTGGTGAATGACAAGCTGGACATGAGCTGGCAATGTGTGCTGGCACTCAGAAACCAACAGCATCCTGCCACCACCACCATCAGGCAAGAAGGGAGCTTCTTTGCAGACACTGGCAAGTCTAAGGCATTTCTGCTTGACAGGAGGACAGGACAAAAAGGGAGCTCCAGTCCTTCCAGGAGAGGACAAACACACACCCTCTCCTCTGTATGCAGTGATAAAGATCGCAGCCTATGTGAAAGGGAAGACACATTAAGTCTTAATTGAACAAGTTCAAGTAAAGCTGACAAGACTTTAGCTTCTTCCTTAAAATTATGCAGTCACATGCCTCGTGGCCACTAAACAAATTGTCTACCACCAGGTTTTAGTAAATTGTATATAGTGCATACATTATGAAAACACACCCTACTGCCCTAGCCCAGAGTAGGGGACAATTTGTTTCCAAAATTAAGTTTGCTAGCTAATAATGGCTGGCAGCAACTGCTGCTGCTACTGTCATAATGATAGCACTTTCTTATTTTTATGCCTCTATTCCCTGAAACAATCTTGATGCCTCACTGTGCACTAATGCTACCTTCCAATAAACATTTAAAAAGGCGTTAAGTACAGCACCATGCCAAAAGCTACTGTAACTACATGCAGAAGTGTCTAAATGACCTGTTTAAGAGCCTGGAGCATTGTAAGGAAAATGCGTTTCTTGCTTACATCACCATATATTCCTCACTGAACACTTGGATTGATGAGGCCAGGAGGAGGTCCCCAATATGTAGGGACACACACAGAATTTGAATTTTCATGCCAGGACAAATGGCATAGGCCTGCTCTAGGCACACATACCTCCCATGATCCCTACATGCAGCAGAAAGGTACAAGCCTTATTACTGCTGTGCTGTACTCCCAGAGCAGATGAAGAAGCAGCTCTTCTATACTGCTGCTGCAAACTATCATTTGGGTCTATGCATTCTGATTTACATACAACTGAAAGAGCAGAGATATGCTGAGATATGAGGGTAACTGTAATCCTCTAGGACAGATCAGTTTCTATGCCTTGAACATTGACAAAGGAGATGTTGCTTTAGAAAAGCGCTGATGTATCAATCACATGCAGAGCTCACTTTGCACTGCCCATCCTCTGAGCAAGGGCAGTCCAGGTTGGTCACTGTGTAGCCAAACCAGAGTTACTGCCTTATTAGGCCACAGCAGATGAACATTTTTACTGATACACCTTTCCACACTCCCATGTCTATGGAACAGTCACTGAAGAATGAGTTTTTGCATTCCTCAGGATGTTAAAGCTTTTGAAAAGAACCCACATACCCCAAGAGACTACTGATGTTAAAATACTGTTTAACACTGATGAATGTTAAAAAAAATCAACAGCACTACTCAACCTGCCCCTGACATTTCTGTGAGAGTGAGGAGTAAGGCTCACCCACACAGGAGATTACCCAGCATTCAGTGATTTATTCATCCTCAGGGTGAACCTTCCCTGACTCAGCAGACCAGCCTAAGAATTGGGAATGGCTCACCTACAACTCTCAAGTCACACACTGCTCTGAAACATGAAAGGCAAGGCCTATGCCATCACTGTTTCACACAACTAATTGCATGACTGTGATGGATAACTCCTGCTGCCATCTGTCCAATGGCCGAGGCCAGCAAAACCTTCCTGGTTCTTAGACTGACAGTCCAGCATCGTCCTAAAGGAGCACAGTGTCACACTCACCTGCCAAGGCCTTCCTGAAGGGAATTATATTGTTTAGCACGCAAAGAGGTCACAGTGTGCTGACAGTAACCCACAGGTTACTGACCAGGAGCTTCACTGACTCTCTAAGCTTGAAGCATAAACTCTTTCAGCCTCTGAAAATATATTTTTTTTCCTATCCAGTCTTAGTCCAAGGAGAAAGTACAGCTTCTTGTAAAGTCAGCTGTTGATAAAACAACCTTTTGAAAACTCATTTTAGCTTTGTGCAGATCAAGCAGTGAGAAGCTGGGATATGGGAAGTGCCTTCTTAACTATAATCTTGACTCAACTGCAGTTATGATTTTCTCCAAGCCCAGAGTAGATATATGGACATCAAATGCATGTAACAGCAGAGTTAAGCCAAACAGAATGTAGTAAGAGTGATTTTTTTTCGTTTAATTTATTTACTAGTTCTAGTCCTCTCCATAGATTAATCTCCCTGCAGATTAGTTAAAATAAGTAAATAAAAATAATGGTAGCTGACAAAATAAAAGCCATTCTTACTTCCAAAAGCACAGCCAGAATCTCATCTTTATTGGAGTGTGTTCCCCACTGCTGGTGACTGCCAGCACCCAGGAAGGATTCACAGTAACATTTTATGGAATAACACTCATTATTAATATAAAATTGTGACAGGTTAAGGTTGGAAGATTGTCAGTGATAGTGTCTGACTGTAAAAATATGCTTGAAGGAATGTACAGACAAGCTCTAATACCAGATAAAATGTTTAGCAAACATAGAGTATGATTCTTTCCCAACAGGGGTCTCAATGGGGGCAAAGACAGCTGCAGCCCCTTGACTGATCCCCACAGTTATGATAGAGTATTCCTTAATTTTCCCCTATTCTTGTATGATTTTTATATTCTTTCTTTGTGTTTAGACGGACCTTCAATTGACTCGAGTCAGACAGACACATCTTTTTTTCTGAGGAGTATAAAATTGTCTTGCTTTTACAGATACAGTCAAAAAGAACACAGAGCACATGCCCAGTGTGGCTGTACCTTGGGGGCAGGGAACTTTGGGATGGAGGAGTGCTTTAATATTATTATTAGGCTTTAATGAAGCAAATTCATCTAAGGAGAGGGATTTCACCACAGTTGTTGGCTCAGTGGTAGGATATATTCCTTTATCTTCCCTGGTATTAGGTTTATCAGCTGCAAAGTACCATCAAGCTCCCTTCCCTGCATAGATTCCCACAGAGCCTGGCCAGGGTGTCTCTGCTCTGCCCTACCCTACATTCCATCCCCTTCAGGAGGTGTGTGTGGATGGGGAATCATCCTGGAATAGGTTTCAAGTCATGCCAACTGCATTCCATTCAGGGAGCAGCAAATGTGATTTACCCTGAAATTTCTGTACTGCTGTAACTCATGTTAAGATGCTAATATAACTCTTCATTTTTCTCTAACTGTATTCCATTACATGTCCACAGGGACACCAGTCATTTTCCCACATTCAGCTATGTCACACCAAAGAAATTTTTTATCCTGGAACTACTAGCTCCTCCAAAGAATATAATTTAGGTTTTCTAAAATCACATTTAAGTCGAATTCAGTACAAAATTCTATCTGGAACACACCATTGAGCATTAAGAACAACCTGAAGAGACATGTCAAGTAGTTGGAGGTTCCTCACCCTGACTCAGTTCTATTTTGCACTAATACATCCATTCGCAGCACCAGCCTGGGAAAAGAAATTCCTGAATCCCAGTCCCTGTTCTGACAAAGACTGACTTCTTCATACAAAAGCACATTCAGTAACTAAGGACATACAGAGAACACAGCCTCCCATCTGCCTGTTTAACAAACTTTGCCTCTTGGCTTTTCTAAAAGGTATGAGAGGAGGGTTCAGACACTCAGGAAGTATCGCTCATGGCACTTGGATCCTTTCAGCCAATAAAATGTATGCTGTCAAATCCCTGAAATATTTGGCAATCTCCCTTTCCAAATGGTTCACTTTATTGCTATCATTTATTCTATACAAGTCCACAGTAAAAACCTCTATGCTGAAACAAAGGGAGATCTCATTTTAAAAGAAGAAATTTCTTTCCAGCATTATATTTGGCAGATAAAATACAAAAATTACATGTTTACTCCAGTCAAAACATTATTCCCCATTTGACAACCCTAGGTACAGCTGTGAAACTGAAAAAGCCTTTTCATAGCCCTAATCATAGCATCTCCAAAATCACTGTGGAGTTGGGACCAAAGCCAAAAGCATGTCTGGGAATTAGCATAGAGAGGAACAACAACACAGAAATAATTTTGTTTGCCTAAATCCTATTCCTCCATAAGAGCGCAGTAATTTTGGTAACCCACAAGCTTGATGCAATATCTTTTTCTCTCATTCAGGGTGATTCATGTGTTTCTGAGAGACAGTAAAATAAGATATAGGGAGGTTAGAAATTTGGCCTAAGCACCCTTCAGCAATGTTTGGAACAGACACTTCAGTTGGAAAAGATACCAAAATAAGAAGTAAAAGCTTGACTTTGCCTTTTTTCTTCATTCCACCCACTCCTTAAACTGACATTTCCCTTATACTATTTCCTTGAGTCATTAATTTTACAAACCAGGCTTTCTCTTAAGCTGCAAACTATCAGCTTCAAAATTGAGTACCCACTTGCTTCAGGAGTTAAAAGAAGAAGCCACAAGCCCAAAATCTGTTATTGTTTTGCTCTCTGTAAAGGTGCAGATTCTAAGTGATGACTGCATGATTGTGTGCATGGGCAAAGCCACAGGGCAGCTCTGTGGCAGGGATTCCATGCAGAAGTGTCTACAGGATTTTTCCCTCTTTCCAAGGGCACATAAAATTTCACACACATTTTTAAGACATGAATGATACCCTTGATTGATCTATGTATATTAGCACTGCAAGTAAACCATGCCTGACTTGCTTAAATTTTCCTTAGCAGGCAGTCCTTCCGAGATGCAGATGATACACGGATGCCCCATGCCAAGACTGCAATCCCCACTTAATCACAAATCCCTTAGTCCCTGAGAACCACAAAGAGAAAAGTAAACACAGCTACTTTCTAGATTTTAAAGTGCAGGACTGCTCATCTGGGCATTTCTTCTGTCCCCATTGCCAAGCTGTCTTCATGCTCGGAAAGAGTCCTTTTTCACCAGGCACTGCAAGAAACATCAAGAAGAACAAAGCAGCTGGCAATGTCTTACTCCTGCACTGTTAAGCATTTCCAAGGATGTGTATCCAGATGAATGTTTTACTTGGTGCCAGGAAAAAGGACACAGCAAACAAAATTTCTCATTGCTGTTATTTCTCTTTTATTCAGATAAATGATCCAATTGTGAAATCAGATCAGAAACAACCACCAGGACAAGTTCAAATTCCCCTAGAAGTTCTACATCCTGCCCTGTGACTTTGAGTGCTGGGTCCACAGCTGATACTAAACAAGAATGAATAAACAATTATATTTGTCTAGATACAAAACAAAACAAAAAACACACAAACAAACGAACAAACAAAGCTCTCTTATGATAAAGGAGATGAGGAAGGTCTGTTATGGACAGTTCCTGATAATAGCAAGGACTGGAGCATCTTAAACCAGCTGAAGATGGCTTTGTGGTCTGAAGAAATGCCAAGGGTCCAAGGAGCATGTGTGAGAACAGAGGCAAAAAATTCTGCTCAAAGAAGAGGAACTTACTTCACCCTAAGCCCCCAGCCCACAACCACCAGAAGGCACTATGCAGCGCAATCAGGAGAAGCCAAAGGTGGGGACTATGGAAATTATTTCCCAGAACTCATTATAATAAAACCTGCCTTTTCGGGGAAAGGTTATGAGTATGTATAGGCTCTTTCGCAATTATCTTGAATATGTAATATCTGTATTTATAAAGACCAGGTAAATCACCATGGCAGGTGCACCCATTTGTGGTGGAGAGATCCCTTGTGTACCCAGCACTGAATAAACATACCTACTTAACAACCTTGCTGGTTGTAGAGCCTCTACTCTGTGTATCACTTAGTCCTATGCAATGAATGCACTTTCTGATAGAGTGGGCACACCTAATTTGATCTCAAATTAGATAAAACTTTGGATCAAGAGAAAAAAAATCTAAATGAAGGCAAACCAGTATTTTGTTTTACAAACAGGAGAGAACTCCTTTTTGCACAGGGTAGCATTTGCCACTGCTCTCGAAACAGTAGCCAATAGAATTGATTGTGCGATCTGCATCCTTGCTGCTACCCCAAGGAATGACAAGGAGATGAGACAAAGCAAAACAAATGACCTGTGGCTGGGGAAGCTGTGGGAACTACAGTGTTCCTCAGGAAAACTTGCCACTGCAAAATTGCCTGAACTGCAGATACACAGCATCACTTGACAGCTGCGTCCCTTCCAGTCTCACTCATACAGGCCTCCTCCAGCTACTGTACCTTGACTGTTAGAAGATGGGAACTGCCAGTACCATATTTGGATCACAATCTATTTTTGTCTTACAGGCTTTAACTCAATGTTTAAAAAAGATATAGTGGTGAAAAGCCAAAAGTCTTGTGTGACCTGAAAGAACAGAGCAAAGCTAACAGATCCCTCACTGTCTCTGCTCTCAGTTAACTAAAGTCTTATCACCAAAGGAATACTCGAACAGAATTTTCTCAGCAAACAAGTTATAAGAATCAGTATTAAGACATCATTGTTTTCAGCTCCTACTTCCCCTGATTTCCAGGGCAGCAGGATGCAACATACCAGACTCCACAAGTTTTACTAGTCTGAATAAAGAACAAATGTAACATTTGGAAAAGCTAAAACACAAAGAAAGTGAGAGGTTTGCAGAACTATTTCTATATGGCATCTGGCTCTCTTTGCAAAATGTTCGACATGAAGACTGCAGCTGAATAAAATTTCAGCTTACTGTTCTATGCAAAGCCTCACATGAAGTTATTTTAAAAGAAAGCAATTTAATTAATTAGTCCTAATGAGGATACAATTTGCTTTCAGTAGATTTGTTTTATTGAAAACAGCAGAAACAATGGAGCTGAACAACAAAACAAGCTACAATTCGAAGCTGAATGTCATTGGCCCTAGACCAACATATGTAGGTGACAGCTAATGACAAATTAATCTACATTTCTCATATTAAATTTTGATCATAATGTAGAGCATGGAAGAGGAGTGGTATGTATTCTACCAGACTTGAACTTCTCAATCAAAAACTGAAAAGGGAAAATGCTCAGAGCTACTTTTATTCCTTGACAACTCTATTAAGAGCCAAAACACATCTAGAAACTGCAGCAGCAGCAGATGTGGGAGGGAATCACAAGATTGTTACCTCTCTGATGAGCTGAGAAGTCAAAAGCATTGAAAGATTGAATTTAGTGCTACGTTTTGAGAGGATTTGGATCAATGAACCACCGTTATAGACACAAATCCTAATTCCTGAACTGTTGAACACTACTGTCACCAAAAATCGGGGAAAAAATAAAACCCTCTAGCACTGTATTTGAAATGATAGAGAATCAGGCATTAGTTTATTTTCTGGCCAGGATGTGCGAAGGAAAATATTCCAAGCACACTTTTTTGCAGGATTTCCCCCCAAACTTTATACAGTCAAAACCCACAGCGATGTGCTGTTTCAAAGTTCATTGGTCCAGAGTTGAGCAACCCTCAATATTCAGTTTCCCATTGGATCCAAATCTCCTTGCCTCCGATGTTAACTAGATCTTCATTCTTTGATTTTCTTATCAGTCTTTTCCAGACCAGATGTCTCCAATTCTTCCAGAGGCAGCATCTGTGAGTAGATATTTGTAGATAGCCTCTGATGTTCCATTGATGTTCCATTTATGGCCTTTTATCTTTCTGGGTATCTTTGGGCTACTCCCAGTCTGTTGGTATGTTAAGCCCATCTCCTTAGAGTGATTCTACATCTCTTGAGAAAACTAAAGAAAATTCCTTTCCCCAAGGCAAAGTCAACTCAAGCCTAACTGGAGAGACAAAACTTTAAAAGTTATATTGTTTCCAATAATACATATTACATGACTGACATTACTCTAAGAAAAAATCAGACAACCCCAATTTCTGGCTATGCAGAAAATTTGATATTCAGGTTTGCCTGCTAGTTTCGATACAGCTCAGCATGTAACAGTGAGATAGCACAAGTCACAGTGGCAGATAAAAGGAGTAAGGTGGAAGAGGACATGGTCTTGGAGCAACCCCCATGCCTCCCTTGTACTTCTGACTACAGTCTGGCCAGAGAACAGGGCAGAAACTCTCCAAAGCCAGTTGGCTCTCACAATTAAGGGATGAATATTATGTGTATGTTCAGAGAAGTTTTATAGATGTATAGTTACGTTCCTGTGATATGCTCTCCCCATAGTCATATTTCCCTTCTCCTTGCATTGCTGTCACTGGACGGCCTTGGTAGCCAGGGCACTTGGGGGGAGGGCAGGCTTGTTACTAGGAGGCGCTGCATGGCAACACCTGACCTCCAATGAAGTTGCAGGAAAGTGATCTCCACCAATGGACGACAGAGAAGGAATTGACTGACAGGAGGGGCCAGGGTACAAACGGCGGAGCATCCATTTTGTAGACGAGCACATGGTGGTTTAATTCCATGGTCTCAGTGCTGTAAATTTTTCCTTATTCAGTCTTTTGTTGTATTTTGTTAAGGTTTAATAAAGCTTTGAAATTTTTAAAGTGAGTGTCGTTTCCCACAACTGATCACCTGTCCCTTGCTAGGCAAAGGAGTTATCGCCTTGTGCCCATCTAATAAAGCAAGGATAAAGAATAATAACGTGTAATACTTCTAAATCCACAGTTCTAAGTTCACTTTGTGTTGTGAGTTTTTTTGGTTTTATGAGTTCTCGGGATTGGGGTTTTTTGTCATAGTGGTTAGATTTTTTTTTTTTAAAAAAAGGGCTCCTCTATCTGGAATAACCTTATTAAGAACTGATTATGCATACAAGATCCAGACTGACAAAGCACATATGCACTTACTCTCTGACTGAAAACCATGCCCCTTTTCTCTGAAAGCAGTGTGTCCCCACAGGCAGTTGGATGCAGCAAACAGATAAGAAACCTCTCTAACTTCACTTTCAAGACACAGTAATTAGAGAGTTCTGAGTGACTTTGAAGAGGAATAACAGCAATTGTGCTTTACTGCAGGTATGACGTGTCTAGGAGAGGCTCACCACAGAACAGCCTTCCACTGTCTTCCACTCAGGGAGTCATCAGAACTTCACAACCACCATGCTGTGAAGTTGGAAGCTAAACAAACCATTCAAAATTCATGGTAAAGTATCTGTGTAAAAACATTCTGAGGACACTCTCAACCCTCATGAAATTGGTTAGTTAACAGCAAATCCAGCAGACAGTTTGTTAATGTAGCTACTTTAAAGGAAGCAGCCAGTCCTCAAGTTTGCCTGTCTTTGATGTAGGCATGCCAACATTTAGCACCTTGTGCTCCTGACTTGTATAATTTTCAATATGTGACTGTTCCTTGTTCAAGAGCCACAGCTTCTTTTTATGAAGGCCATTAAATATGACAATGTACTACACTATGAATATGTTTCAGCTAGGAAGGGGGAGCTAATCACTTTGCAGAAAAACTGTGCTCACTTCACAGCTCAGTGATTCTTTAGAAGCATTAGAGAGTCCTGGAAATAAAATGACAATGTTTATTAAATTGTCTTTATCTCATAGCCAGTGAATTTTTCTTATGCCCTAATGTGAAAACAACCCTTATGGATGATCAGCTTAAAAGAACTGAGCAAAAGAAAGATTTGGCTTATTTTTTTTTTCCCTTTCCCCCCTTCTAACATCTGAACTGTTTTTTACATTAGAGTCAAAAAGGAGTTCAGAGTTTGCAAATTCACATAACTTCTGTTTGACTGCAGACATTATTTATATAATCTGACTCAGATTTCCAGCAAGAAGCCCCTGTCACACAGGGCAGCCTAATGTGGAACAGGTCACCTGCAAACACTAAGTTTGATTCATGTGACATCACAAGAACAAATTGTTCAGTAGCATGTGGGGTCAAACCAGACTTTCTTGAAATTTCAACATCCCAGCAAAGTCAGATGGATTCCTTGGGAGGGTTAAACACTCTCTGAATGAATACACCCCTGCAACAGCCAGCCATGAGGAGCAGAAGGGGCTGGAACAAAGCACTCTGCGATAAAGATGGTGGTGCCCAAAGGACAACAGTACTCACTGCAGAGCAGTACAGCAAAAAAATACCAGAAGCTTCTGTTCCCTGCCATTGCCAAAATGTTTACAGTCTCCTTATACTTTTATTTGCAAAGCAAAAGCTACAATCCTTGGATGCTTATATTTACACAATGTCTCTTTCAGAGCCACACACCTTCTCTCACATGATTTTTCTTCTGTTGTCACTCTACAGGGAAAATAAATCCCCAGAAATATATCTTATTTCCTTTTAATTTTTCAGATAGCTACTTGCAGTTCTGTAGGCTGGCAATTTTGAGTGCAGCTACTTCAGTGATTTACAGATATGGCAAGATTTTCCAAGTTGAGGCATTGCTCTTTTTTAAAAGAATTATGGGAAATTATGGCTGAAATGAAATCTATTTTGGCCACTGGGGTTAAGTCGTACACAGAGAGGAGACAGAGGACAAACCTTCATTTTGAAGACTCATGAATTTCATTCAGCACGGCTTACCTTGTATTCTACTTTGAACCCTGAATCACAGAACCCAAAAATCACTTACAATGAATTCCTCATTAAAAGCCTGACTATTCCTTGAGCCAACAGAGACTGCTGCTTTGAAATATCCAGTCTTGATTACTAAGCATTAAAAATGGTAAAAACTCCACTCAACCAGATCCTGTTTTATCCAGAAATAACTTTTATTCATAAGACTCTTTTTTCCAAACTTCAAATGTAATTTTTAAAATTTCTCTACATTACTTCACAAGTATTATAAAATTACTATGATTATAAGTATTTCCAATCTAGGTGATAGTAGCAGACTTACTCTTATTAAGCTGTAAATGTCTACCAGTTATCTTAATCCAGGTTAGCTTTGTGTGCTCTCTTCTGCATCTGTAATAATACAGAAGGGTCCTACTGAAGGAGATTAATCAGTTATCTTTAGATAGCATGAACATTCTGAGCTAGTCAACTTCAAAACTTTTATCAAAGCAAGTTTAGAAGAACAGCTTAAACTGAAACAGCTAATTATGAGATACCTAAAGCAAGGCGGGAGGGCCAAATACCCTACCCTTGCTTATGTTCTCTCCTAATGATTCTACTGGATTAACTCATTTAAATTCTTTTTAGACTCCCAATAATAGAGTTTCAAAAAAAAAAAAATCTCTTTTCTGAAGCTCTGTGCTAGGAGTTATCTGTTTATATGTCCCAGAAATAGGCTTGACTTTTTGGCTAGAGGAACATGCTAGACACTAATGCACCTATGGTATGATGGATGCTCTTATCTATAAGGCTCTGATGTACAGTCAGAATTGTAGCACCTGTTGCATCCAAACTCACTGGAAATAGAGGCAATAAAGCATTCCCACACAGCTGGTAATGGCTCAGGTTATTAAGAATCAATACCACTGGTCATCAGTTAAATTCCATAAATCTTACCCAAAAGATCTGTCAGATTTCTAAACTAAAAGGCTTGTACAAATGGAGTGGGCCCATAGTTTAACACAAATCCACCAGAATGCGTTGTAAAGGAGCTCTAGTGTATGAGAAAGCTCAGTCTTAGTATTGTGACTTCCTGGTTTCCAGCAATTAATTTCCAAAAGGACAGTGCTCTTTCATACCTTACCATTTATGGTTACAAAAGGCTTTGTAATAGGGGAATTAAGTTAGGAGTTCAGCCACAGCAAAGCAAACCCAGCGACTTACAGGAAAGGAAAGAAATTAATAAAAATCCCTTTCAGCTCTGAGCTCCACTACTATCCCAAGTCTGTCATATAACAGACTTTTTTCATCAGAGAAAGCAGCATTTCATCAAAAATTGTAAGTTTATATCTAAACAACTCTTTTTCCTTGAGAGCATGTGATAGCTTTGTGTTTTTAAAAGTACAGTGGGGGAAGAAAAAAAGTACTTTTGGGGAAGCAAAAGGTTTTCTATATCTGCAGCAGTATGGAGGACAGGGTAGATAACTTTTCTGTAGCATGCAGACTGCGTTCTCTCTTTTGTAACTGGATGCAATCTGATCATTCTTCACAACTGTTAGCAAAGGTAACAATAATATTTTCATAAATTAGGAGCCTGTAGCTCAAATAAGACTATAGTTCTTATTCATTTTAATGGTAAATGCACTTTTGCTCTTAGAAGTTTCATGGCTTTGGGTTTTCAGCATTACTTTAGAGGTTGTGCTTACCTACCCCTAAGTTACAGAGGAACCAGGCACATGAACTCTTGAAGGCTTCCCAAAAATCTGTTCTTAAACTGATTCCTTCTGTGCAACCCTCTACAGCACAGAATCAAAAGAAAAAGTACTCCAGAAATATTTCAGAACAGCTGAACTAAGCAAGTAACTTCTGTCTTTTTTCCCCCCAGTTTTTCTTTTTCAAAGAACCACCATGTTTAAAAGCTAATAGAATTAGTCTTAAACAAGTGCATATGTTTTTAGACAATTAAAAATCTAACTTCTTTAATTCACTCTAGTGGCACATCTGGTAAACAGTTCAGTAATAAAGCAAAATTATACAGCATATTTCATAAAATAAACAGTTGTGTCATGTTACACAGTCAAAATATTGCTGCTTTAGGTTTCCAACACAACTACATGAGAAATTTTTCTGTGCACTTTTCCATTGAGGCTGAGCATCATCTCATTCTGTAACATACAGTATTTGTGGTTGCAGACACACAGAAAACTTATTATTTCATGAAAAAACTGATGTTCCCTGTCTGCAGCACTTCCCCAGTACCAGCAAAAAATGCCTGTAACTGCTAGAGACTGGGGAAAGGGAAAGAAAGTGCTAACAAAAATACAATTTTGACTACAGCCTGTTGTAAGTGGTGGGGCAGCAGATGAGAAAATGATGAGCATAGGATTGAAACAGAAAGGAAGAATCTAAGCAGTGTTGAAGTACCCATGGAAAACAGACAAGCAAGTACGAATGATCCAACTAACTCTTCCTAGAGAAAGTTCTAAGTATGTAAATATGAGTGCTGTTCCAGTAACATAACCAGTACAGAGCTCATATTTATAAATCTAAAACTTTTGCCTACTGGTTGTCACAAAAAACATTTGACCAATAAACTGTCACCAAGTACTGTGCTCCTCTTACAAATCCAGCAAAGCTGGCAATTTTTATTTTGTCTATATAAGGTGTTTTGAGAATAAAACATGGCTTAAGTTGGCATTTGACAGGGAAAACAAATGGCTGTTTTGCATGCAGAAGCAATAGAGGCCAACAGGTACAGGCCTGTTTAAAAAGTCTTCATCACTTTAGAGATGTACATTACTTGCATCTCTCTTCTTGGTATGATGCTATATTAGAACATAATGTTCATCTGAAAGCAATACATAAATATTCACTGAAGAGTCACCATATAGTGTGGGATAAATCAGCTCAAAGAAAAGCCAAACAAAAAAACACAACACTATCTCACTGTTAGTATTTATTCCCAACTTAAATTCAATAGAGGGACTTAGCAGCCTTTCTTCTGCAAGTGAGGTAAATTCATCAGTGCTACTCATACCTTATGCAAATTAAGAGCAGTCTGGAATAGCTTGAGAGAGAAGTCCCATCTGAGGTCACACCACTGGAAACTCCTTGAAAGATGAGAGTAGGAGAAGGTAGAGACTTCCGGCCAAGTATCAAATATCTCTCTAATTAAAATCGGGGACTATTCAAAACCTTAGCGGATTGCATCCCTAAGATTATCACTAGTAGCTATGACTGCAATTATTATACATCGAAAATGCACAGCTAATGTACTGTATAATTTAACTGGATTGAAGAAGATTAGGCAGAGGGAACATTATCAAAACATTCGCAGTTTATACATTCCTAATAGATATGGAACCATCACATGAAATCTGCAGTACAAAAATACATTTACATTTTCTCTTGAAGGCTGGACTAAGCCTTGCTTTGTACACTTCAACATCTTCCAGTTCAATTTTACTCAGACTTCCTGGGCCAATCAAGTTTTCTGCAGTGTTTAATTTTAAAAGATTTAATTTAATTCTGCAGTGTTTAATTTTAAAATATTTAATCCTTCTAATATACATAGAGCAAGGAGACAGAAGATACTTTTAATCAGAAAAAAATAACCTTTAAAACAATGAAGAAATTCCAAGTAAATATGGTTTTCTATGTGTATGCAGCTTTGCAGTCCTGTGTTTCCTCTCAAATTCTTCTGTACATGCATGAAATAGTGTTACAGGTTTTTTTGGTCCTCTATATTTGAAAGTAGAAAAAAATGCACCAGAAAATGTGTATTTCAGTTTCAGGGACCACATTTACAGCTTATTTGCTACAGCAACACAACAATGATATAAGCATCCTTATTTTACATTGCCTAAAGACCTAGCTGGTTATTTTTATGTCTATAGAAGCCCTTAGGGTGATATTTTTAGATTAATCTTTCTTTTTAACATTATCTGCAAAATTTACATGTCCTCATTCTCTTTGGGGTCGAGCGGTTATCTGAACTGGGGGAACACAAGCAACAGCATCACTAAGCAGCCCTTGCAGAGAGCCAGGGTCAGGCAGTCTGTCTGGTGTGAGGATGGGGAATAACACTGCATTTAACCTCTGTGCCACTTAAGAAAAATTTCCTATTAACACAATCCTATTTAGACACAATCCTTTTGTGTCTTAAAGAGATGGTTTGCTAGTTTTAGATTATTAGGAGGATGAGTTTAGTGGTACATCCACTGCATGTGTGGCTGGCATTCAAGCAGACTTTTGAAGCAATTAGATTTCTTATTAATTCCTTGGTTAATAGTCCCACAGTTCTTGTTTTCCATGTAACAAGGGGGTTGATTAACCCACTGTTTCTCAATGTAAATGGGACAGCTCCGTAAATATTATGGTTCACCAATACTCAATATGTTAACAGCTCTAGGACACTAGAAGTTTTCCACAAGTCACAGTGGGAGTACCAGTCTTTATTTTTTTCAATTTCTCACAGAAAATAAAGATTAATCATCATGTTACTGTAGGTAAGAGTTTCTTATTAATTACACAGATTTTCACTCATGTATCATTATCTCCCCATGATGCTATAAGGACCTGCTACTCCAGTACCATTTGGTCTCAGGGCCTGTGCTCCAGGCCTGATAAATGTTCTTTTATTTCACTTCCCTCTCTTCCCAAGCTGCACATTATGTAATGGAGAGCCAGTTTAATAACAATTGGTATTAAGGTACTGGGTTGCACAGCATTCTGATATTTTAAGTAGTTTGGAATTCTTTAAGTTTTTTTGTTCCCATTTTCCAAACTAAAAGAAATGACGTAAGGTTTCAAGGAACAGTCAGTGACACTTACTGTGCAAGTTTCCTTGCTGCACACACCTCTCCACATAGTTACACGTGAATATGCAGGTGCAGCACAAGTGTGCTGGGAGCATTTGTTACATGCTCTATCTATAGCCCCACTGACCAAGCAAAACAGAGTACAACCTTACTTAAGGGCATTAGCTAACCTTCTGTATTAAATGCAAATGGCAGTAAACAAGGAAAGTTAATCTATGGCAATTTTCAAATTGAGATGCTTCTTACAGTGCCAGTGAATTATATGTGATCATCAGAAAAACAATTCCTCTCAAAATGCTGTATGCAAAATTCACACTGGATGTGGATGCTTTCTTTAAAGTGGACTTAAATATGAAATTGGACAAAATTTTGTATTTTAAAAATAACTCATTTGGTTTCTAGGGACACCTAAAAACAGCCTTCCACTTTGATATCAAATACTACCAACTTCAAAATATATTCTTAAAATCTGCAACTAACCACAAGTTCTGCTAAATGACCAAAGGTATTTTACTGACCACAGACATCTATATTTTTATTGCTAAGAGAACTAACATTCAGGTGTTATAACAGTCTAAAACCAGCAGGATGTTAATTTTCAAATACCTTTTTCCTTTGATCATTAAACAGTCAAAGTGAGGCACTTTTACAAGGGAAAACCAGAAATAGCAGGAAAGGAAAGAACATATTTCAGAATATATTTCCATTCATTCCTTTAAGAGCTGATGCTCATAGCTTTGAGGGCTATCTCATCTTTCACCAAATTCAGCATAGTCCCACTACCTGCAGTCACACTACAGCTCTGCCAGCCTGTAGCAGCTGGAGAACAACTGCTCACAGATAACCTGAAGAGGCTATTTGCCAACTTTGGTTTGTGCTTATCTTACACTGTATATAAATCTAAGTCTGAACACAGGAGGATTTAGGCAGGAGCTATGCCATCCTAAAGGCCAGCTAGTAAGGATATACACTGAAAAGTTGCACCCACCTTAAACTAAAATCCTGAAGAAGCACTGCCTAAAGCTGTGCACCACTGCCTTGTGCAGAACAGAAAGGAAATATAATTTGGCATGAATGTCTTTTTTTTTTCTCCTTTTTCCTCTGCTTTCCTCTCTTATCTCCAAAAAGCCCACTCAAATCTTGCCAGTGTTGTAATTTCCATAAAAACAGCTTTTGCCATATTTTCATGAAAAAACAAAACCCCACATACGAGCAATCACAGCTGTCAGTGCAGCAGTGCAGCAGATACTGGCGATTGGTTGAACTTGCAGTGAAAGTTCTGGACTAATTCTACAGAAACCTGTATGTCACTCATAATGATTCAATGGCATATGGAGTCATGGCAATAATTTTCAGATTCTCTTCAACAGAACATTATGGATCGTTTATTGTGGATCATTTTAAATGCTTTTTGTCAAAGGAGTGGAGGGGCTAATGCCAGTCAGTTTTGAGCTCAGGTTCAGACTGCTCTGCCCAAGAGTTAGTTCCCTGGAGTTACACCAACACTGCTCAGACAGGAGGTTTGGAGCACTTCTGAATTGACAAGGCCAAGCAAACATGCAGAAGTCAGAAATCTCAAATGTTAAGTTTTTAATTTCAGTTCTTTTGAAATAAGACAACACCATTTCAAACTACTCCAGAAGAAAAGGCATAATGTAAAAAGGTTTCTACTCTGGGAAGGTTTTCCCTTCACGCAGCCTTTACCAATATACAGCAAAACAACTCTAACTTCAGAGACGCAGCAACATAAAACAGACTGAATTAAGTCTGAGGACAATTAGAATGCTAACAGAATTCTCCCCAGAAGTTACCAGATTTTTCTACTTAGTCTCTTGGCTTTCACACGCACACACATACAGTTCTTAAGGTACTACACAATAAATTTAAAAAGTAAAAGAAGAGTCTAATGATAACAAAAAACACAGCAAGTTTGGTTGGATTTTTTTTAGTTCTAGTTTTTGCAAAAATGAGGCTGTTCTGCCACCAATTATATTTCAGAAATTTGTTACATAAGTACAATAACTGTCATATTTTCCCTTTCTTTTCTGTATTTTATTTTACACCAAAAAGAGGTTGTTCAAGTTTCACAACTCTAAATCATGCTGGGAAAGAAGTTGGTGACTGCACAAAAGCGAGGGGAGACAAGAGCCCTCTGCCTGGGACTGGGAATGGTTGCATGCTCCATGATGATGTACTTTTTTATTGGGATCACCATTGTGCCATTTTACACTAAGAGGTAATAAGAGTCATTTTTTTATGAAACAAATCTATTCTTTTTCCTGTTAGCATCATATACAGTAATTAAAACAATGATAAAGTATACATAAGTACATTGTACAATAGACAAAGTGCTCTCAGAGAGCTCATAAGGATTTAAAACAGAAGAGGAAAAAAGTGTGACAAGAATTCATTGGGCACAGTGAGCACAAAAAAGAGGAAATTATTCTCCTCAGGGCTAAACAAAACAGACTAAATCAAAACATTTGCTGTAGAATCAAAAAGCCAACCATGCTTATCAAAGCTTGACAATGAAAAGCCAAGTCTCGCATAAATAGAAACAGTTAAAAAAAGCTCTTTTATGGGCAGGAGAGAGTCTTGTTTAATAAAACTTGATCAACAGAAGTCATGGTAAAATTGTTCACTCAAGAATCTGTATCTTACTTCCAAATTAACCATCATAAGAAACGAGGACCTTCAACAACCCAGGCAGCCACACCAAATATTACAGAACATAATGAACACTGAAGGAGTTATGAATGCCCACCCTCTTATTTAATTTCGTGAGTTCTGCCTACACACACAAAATTAATTTGCAAAATATCAAAGTAACAAGACAAGGAGTGCATCTCACTTGTTCATGTTTCAAGATTATGACAGAGAAAGCAAAGACATCCACCTCATTCTTCTTGCTAGAGCACCTTTAATCTCAAAACTATTTGAAATACATTCTCTTTAAAATAGAGTAATTCACATATTTATTTTTCTGCCTCCAGATTACATTACAAAAGATGGATACATGTATCAGGAGTAGTTTCATAAGAACTGGAGTGAGACTGTTTCTCAATTTTCTTTGACACCAAAGTGTACTTCTGTGAGCAAAATTTAATGCGTTAACAATAACAGAAAAGGAGCTCTTGAGAAAAATGGATAAGCAACAGTAAAAATTAACTTTTCCCAGAAAAAATCCTGCTACTTATTTATGCAAGAGGCCCATGTAATAAAGAAAAAGAGAAGTGGGGAAAACAGATCTGAGTTCTGAGGCTTATTGAATGAAATCAGTCTAAATATTTCTGAGATATGAAGTGCACTGCATTCCAGGTATTTACTACCAAATTTTAAAATCCATAGCAATATTTTTTTCTTGAATAATATGAAGCTGGTTAGAGATGGGGAGGTCAGAATCTAACTGAAAACCAAAGAATGCATAAAAAACCAGCAAAACCAACAAAAATGCTTTCCTGAATTTACTCACTATGGCAGCCCTTCTCCAGGCACAGCCACTGATTCAGGGTGGGCACAGTTCATCACAGCAGGATGAAGCAGCTATGAACTCCAGCCAAGCCAGCACACACAGATGTATTTTCACATGCCACTCACAACAGATGCTTCTGATGAGCTTAAAAGGAATACCTTTTGTTTTGTTTTTGTAGTGTTTGGACAACAGAAACTGTGTGCAAGGTACTCAAAGCCAACATCAAGGACAAAGTTTTCTGCCCAAACAGCAAAGGCTCAGAGGATGAGGAAATCTTTCCTTATCCCTGTCTACAGGTGTGGGTTAATCTGACAGCCTCAGGACAGGAGGTTATGCTCTACCAGACTGAAGATACACTGGAAAGAAATCCTAAGGTACTTGCAGATTGAAAACTCTCATTCTTTGCTACTATCTAACACCTTTGAGGAGAGGGGCTGACAGTTTTTAAACCAAGCAGCTCAGTAACAGCAGGAGTCACTCATCTTTTACATGTTAATAATGTCTTAAACCAAGGCAATTTAAAAACATTTCAGAAACTAGAGTTTTTTATTTTCTTTTAAATATTACATTAAATATTAAGTTAATACTTTTAAAGAAACTACACCAACATATATACAACACCTATGAACATTTTAAAATATGTAAGTCTCCCAGTTGAAGACCCATTGTAACAAATCGTTTATAAACTGTGGCTTGCTCAGTTGCTTGTTGAATTAGCAAGAGAGACATCAAGTTTAGAACCATCCAAAGTAAGAGCACAAATTCCAATTTTACTTGTTTTTTAGGTGTATATTATGAAGCAGGGAATAAAGAAGGAGAAAATTGCAACCTGATGCACATTTTAGACAGAAAATGAGAAACAAATCAGTGAAAATTCAGAATCTTGGATGCCTGAGACTGAAGTGCTTTTAAAACTTAGAACGAACATGTTTAGATTAAAAGTGCAAAGCATTTATATAGATTAGTGCTTCCCACTGCGCAAACCTAATAGCATAAAACACTTCAGCTGAAGAGAATTTTTCTGGTTAATGCCTGTCTTTATAATGACTGCCTCAGGGAAAGCTACATTCAATAAAGAAGCAAACAGAAATTACCTACCATAAATGGAAACAAGAGCCTTGTTCACTGCAAGGGGAGGCAACTTCTTGATGTCCCATCTACTTGCATTAATGCAAGTAAAATTTTCAGGTCAGGAACCACCCCTGCTTTTGCCTTGGCCAGGTCCCAGTTTAGTACATTCAAGCATCATTATATACACAAAATAATACTGCAGAAAAAAAAGTTTATTAATAACAAAAAACAACAAAAAATTTACTGCTTCAAAGTCTATTTCCAATGAAAACTAAATAACTCTGAATTATTACTACAAGTCAAAATAGTTTTGTTTAACAAAGACAAGTAGGAAGCCCCCAACTGCCATGCTTGCATTTTTTGACTACTTACAACCAGAGGTGTGCAGTGAAACAATTTCATTCTTGTGCACACTGACAAACCAGTGTGAATTTCTGCACAATGAACACTTTCCCACTGTGACAGTGCCTAGAAGCTCTGTTAGGAACTGGAGTTTGGCACTGTAATAAGGAAGTGACAGTGTCAAAGATTGCAGGGTTTTTTTGAGCATGTACATTATTGGTTTCCAACAATGTAACCCCAATCTGTAAATCTGCAGACTGGGGTCATTGACATACTGATGGAAAGAGGGAAGAGTGGCATGGCAAATGGACGTAATGAAACCAAGACAATCTCCAGGGATGCCAAACCACAGAAGATTTTGTCAGTACTAGCATGATTTTTTCACTCAATCTGACTTAACTAAAAACTTTTTAATGGAGTATTTGTTATAGTGAATCACCCTGATTTCTTATTTCAGTGCTCATATGTCCCAGACAAGTTGGAGAACTCTAAAGAAGTTAAAGCACGAATAGAAACAATTGCAAGCAATTTCAAAAAATACCAGACTTTCCCGTGTTACTATGACCCAGGAGGAACACAGACCAACGTCATTTTAAGCAGACTTTATCCCGCAAAAGGTCTCCTCTTTGCTTTCCTCTGGCCTACACTCATGTTTACTGGTGGATGTCTGATTATTGTTCTGGTAAAAATTAGTCAGTATATTTCTGTTCTTTCTGCTTGGCAGTAAAAAATACATATCTAGCATAGATTGTTGAGGTTGTTGGAAGATATTAAGACATTTTTTGTGCCTGTCTTATTGGCATTTTATGACTCTTAATATACCAGGTGTCAATTCAAGGGCAGGCAAAAAAATTGAACAGCAACCTCTATAGATGGCAATCCATTACACAAGGACAAAATATAAAACTGATTCCCAGGAATGCCTGAAAATACCTCATAAAAACACAAACTTAGTTACTCTCTATTGTTTCCCTGGGCTTTAGGAGGTAGAGCTGCTTTACAAAGCTACATTTAACATTTACTACTAAACTCTTCTTCCACGTTTTAGATGGGGTGCTAATTTTCTGTCTGGTTGAAATCACTTGGTGCCACATCCATACACATCATCACTGGCAGACACACCCTTTATATCCTTATACACCAATACAGTATGTTCTCATGGCATACTCATCTGTTAAGAAAAGTAGCTTTGTTATGGTGCAAAAAGGTGTATTTTTTATTATGGATCTCTCTGCTTTTGGGAAAGGGAAGGGAGAAAGCCCCTCAAAACAAAAATACACATACACAGACTTTACAAAATTTGCACTGTAATTATCTAACACCAATTGTATGTAAAGAAATATATGCATACATTACAGGGTATAGTAAGGAAGCCTCTACTAAAAGTATGTTTTTCTATTTAACTCAAATCTTAGCCTTGCCTTATTTGAGACAAGTGTGCCACTCAAGGAAGGCTACCTGGCTGCCATTTGCATAGATTACAAAACTGATCCAGAAAGGAGGTTATGATATATAGAATGTAGTGTCCTGGTTCTGGACAAGACAGGTATAATTTCTGCAGGAGCCAGGAGGGGGCATGGCCAGGACCCAGAGGTTATTCTGTAGCACCTCACCTCAGTTTTTGGGAAATGGCTGCCTGCCAGCTCAGTTAGCCCGGCAGGGGGAATGGTCGGGTATTGTCGGGGTGAGAACTCGGGTGCAAACCGTTTCTTGTACACTCTTTTATTAGTATTGTTGCTGTTACTGTTGGTTGTCTTGTCATTGCTGTTTCCAGTAAATTGTTCTTATTGCAACCCGTGATCTTCGCCTTTTGTGCCTCTAGTTCTCCTCTCCAAATCATCAAAGTGGGGATAAAGGAGAGGAGAGCAAACAAGCAACTCGTGGTTTGCAGTGTTTCCAATTGAGGAATATCATTCTAAAACCACAACAAGTAAAATACATGTGTGATGTCATAATAAATACAGCAAGCCAAAGTAACCACAGAAATTTACATGCCTAGCACCAAGATATTTTACAAAAAGATACATTCGTTTCCAGAGCCAAGACTTCTAGGAATGCTCTGATGCATGGAGAGACTTTCTCTGTTCTCTGAAAGGAACTGTTTCTCTCAGCCAAATTTCAAATTGCCATTGGACACAGGTGGAACATGAGATACTTCCTTCATACTGTATTTGACTGTCATCTGGGACAAAACTGGTACAAGCTTTTTCATCACACAGTTGAATCAGTATGAGCTATCATTCACAGGGAAGTTTCAGGGCTTAGATACATATTTAATTATATTACAGTTTAATTATTCTCATTAATGTGGTACAATTCTGTATTATTTATTGTAAGAAAGGCTGACATATTAACCCAGTACATGAATTCTCCAACATTACTAACAAAACAATGTCAGAGTTTGCTTTTCACTATGATCAGGAAACGAAAGGAAGTGACTGCTAATTTTTTTTTTAAACGATAACTCCCAAAAATTAATGTAGAATTATATCCACAAGGAGGAAAGTATATCCTCACACAATACTTTTGTGACATGCATCAGAAGTTGTGTGTATTTACAAGTCAAATGTCTCTCATTCCAGGAAAGTGAAAGTTCATCTGGCACAGGTACAGATGGTTTGGGTGACCAAGTTGGATGGGAAGGGAAAGAGAACCTGCTTTGTTAGTCCATAAAAAGCTGAGGCAGAAGTGTGGTAGGCAGTTTTAAAAAGAGTCTCCAAATTGTGAAGTAGAACTTACTCATGACTGCACTCAGTCCAGCAAATTTGTAACCCATCACTTTCCTCCCTGCCCAGCTCAGCAGAGATAGATGAAAGTTGGATGTTGCTGGCAGACCCTGTGGGTCCACTCATTCAGCAGTCAGTGACCTGGGTTTGAAGAGCAGAAATTTGTGATCTTGCTGAGCTCAGAACTCAGCATGAAACATGAAGACCTGGAGTAACTGCTCTCAAATCTGCCCTTGGCTTCCCAAGTCTACCCCCTACAGCCATATCCTCGTCACCTCCCAAACGTGAGAAGACAACTACTCACTTTGAAAATTTAAAGGGGTTTATTAAACCTTAACAAAAAAAACAACAAAGGACTACATAAGGAATAAGCTGCAGTGCTGGGAACTGCCCCTCATGCACACCACGTGGCTAGTTCATCTTCAAGATGGATGCTCAATCTTTTATACCCCTGGGGGTTGTATCAGCTAACCCTGGCCCCTTCAAAGTCTGTCAGTCAGCTCTTTGCTTTTTATGGGTGGAAATTGCTTTTTTTAAACTTGATTGGAGGTCAGGTGTTGCCATGCCGCACCCCCTAAGCACCAAGCTTTTCCATTCCCAGCTGCCCCCTGCAAGGGACACGTGCACACCTTCTTTTTACCTGTCTTAGACAGCCCAGCCTGTCTGATAGCAACAATACGGGGGGGGGGGGGGGGGGGGGGGGAAAGGGGAACTATGGGGAGAACAGAGGACATTTAAACTACAATAACCTAAGTATACATCACTTGAAGCTTTTCTTAATAATCACACAATAGTTATCTTTTAATTATGAGAGCCAATCATCTCATTATCCATCTATAAAACTAATTATAGTTATCCCTCTTAGTAGGAGATGAAAATTTATTCTGAGTGCAATCTGAATAACAGACCTCCGGATTTACCTCCACCAAAAATAAAGCAGGTAACATATGAATGGTTATTTCCCTCCAACTCATACCCATTGCAAGTACCTAAAGAAAAATCTTCCACAAATTCTTTCCTCTAGCAAAGTAAAATCTCCTATTTGGACAAGAAATATTCCATGTCGTATTGCACTAAATAGTTTATTTAGTTGTTGGTTTTGCACTGGGTGTTTGATAATCCGCACTGATCACATGGTCTTCCCCCCCCCCCCCCCAAGCCCCGGTGGTAATGGTTTGTCCCAGGTTTACTCCTCCCCTAGCCCCTTCCTCACTTGTATCCCATTGGCTGTGGCCTCCTTCCTCCGCCCCCCTTCCCCTGAGCTTAAATGTCCCGGGAGGAGCACACCCCCGCCCTCCCCTCCCGCTCACAAGCTCTCTTTTCCTGGGATGTCGCCTGAATCCCGAGGTGACTCGTATCTAGGAATAAAAGTAGCACTTTGGTCCCGAGAGGAGAGCGCCTTCTTCTCTTGCTTTTGTCGTTGTGAAGGCGGCTAGGGGCCGGGGTCCAGAGCTAGTCGGATCGGACTCGAATGGCCCCAGGAGAAAACCAGCCATTTACAATTCCAAGTAAAAACAGCTGTGCAGAGAGAGAAAATCACACACAAATTGGGAAACTCCTTTTTTTCTGGATTCTTGCCAAACACAGCTTCCTCTTTTGTCCAAAATAAATGGGATGTTAATGTGAAAAGCCAAATATTCTATTGCAGAAGACTGTTCTTGTTTTTAAATAATGCTTTGCTCATGTGGAGAGTGCTGGTTATTTTCTACATCTTTGAAATCTTTAAGTCAGATATTCTTTTTCCTTCACACTTTCACTTAACTTCAAAACCAAGTGTTTTTCTAGTGCATGATGTTGATGAATTACTCTTTTGAGCCTCTCCATTTTTCTATTCTTTTTTTATCTACAAAAGTTGTAATTCCCTAGACTGAAGTTTTAATAACACACTCTATGCTTCTTACAAGCACACAAGAGGCAATATAGCCTTTGGAGGTTTCTGTTTCGTTGGGGTTTTTTTATAATATTGGATTATACCATAAAGTCTACAATAAATCTGATTTAAATTGTTCTTTTTATGAGGTCCAGCAAAACACCTTCTATGAGAACAGCTTCCATACAAGCAGTGACCACTGCAGTTGCATAATTCACTTTTTCAAGGCAGAGTAGATGACCAATGTCTCAGCATTAAAACTCCTGCCACCAGAAAGGAAGCAGCAGCACAAGCAGCTGGAGATTAAATTCATCCTTGAAATCTGTTTTATTAGACATTATTTTTACCAGCATTGATGCTGAGATCACAGGAATAGTGCTTGAGCTGACTGGAAGTTGTAAGGAACACAGGAAGAATGTGGATAGATTTTTATACCCTGATGAATACTTCAGTTGCACAGGCCCTTTATATATCGATATGAATAATAGTGTCTTCCTGAAACTATTAAAAGTCCCACTATTAAACTATTAAAATTCAAGTGCTGTGCACTCTCACAAGCAGTTTTTCTTCTTGATGCCAAATAAGACTTGGTCATGGTGATTGTGTTGGACGATGAAAAAGAACAAAAGTTACAGCACTATTAGTGAGGGAACTAGCATTCCTCCTAGGCCAAAAAAACCCCCGAACTCCACCACCAAGAAAACAATTGCAAAAGTTTGTAAAAAGAAGCTGGTTTTCTGGATTAGCAAGATTCAGATTTCATCAACTTGCACTAAGACCATGTTTCTCCAACTTTGATGAAGCAGCAACAATGGGAGCTGAAGAGGAATCTACACTGACTTGCTGAGAAGACATCTGTGAATCCCCAGCATGTCCTTGCTGTACCTAAACAATACCAGGGACCTTCTGACTTCCTCTGACAATTTTGAGTTCAGTATCCTGCTAATTTATGCTATTTTATTACCTGGTCCTCAAAGCAGCAACAGGGCAGATATCATCAAGAAGACACTGATCCTCAGAGATTCTTCACTCGTATAAACCCGTGGCATTTGACAACAAAATGCCTTCCAACTGAGTAACTGGAACTCTGTGCTTATTTTTTGGTTTAGGGGATTTGAAGGGGGAAAGGGGAGAATTTGGTTAGTTTATTGGGGTTTTTTTATTTAGTTTTTTTTATTTCTTTGGGATTTTTTGTTTGGGCTTTTTTAAATAAGGAAATGAGGGAAAACTTTAACAATTTAGGGTCTCTAAACTATTCACTATTCAGAAGACACACAAAATAATTCAGATATATTACTTTTGGTAATTTTGATAATAGAAAATAGTATTTAGAATTAACTGTGTTAATTCCAAATTTAAAAGCTGGCTTGAAGTTACGAAAATTCCTGTATTTCCACTAATACAGAAAAAAATAATTCTAAGGATTGATTGGAGGTAGTTACACTTTGTAAGAGAGAAGAGGAAGCCTTAGAGGGGAGAACTTAGACCCCCTTTCAGCACCTAAAGGGGCTCCCAGAGAGCTGGATAGGGCAGGGTTGGAAAAGTGCCTGAAGTGACAGGACAAGGGGAAATGGCTTCCTACTGCCAGAGGGCACAGATAAATGGGATATTGGGAAGAAATTCCTCCCTGTGAGAGTGGGGAGGCCCTGACACAGGGTGCCCAGAGAAGCTGTGGCTGCCCCTGGATCCCTGGAAGTATCCATGGCCAGGGGATACTTGGACAGGGCTTGGAGCAACTTGGTCTAGTGGAAGGTGTCCCAGCTCAAGGCTGGGGGATTGGAATGAGATGATCTTGAAGGTACTTCTAACCCAAACTGCTCTGTGATTCTACTTCTTACCTCTTCTAATTCCAGACAGATTTTCAGAAAGTCTCAGCATGCTAAATAGGTTAATCTGCAAGTGAGGATTCTTGCAATGTACTTTAGGGCAATGTACTTTAGGGCAATGTTGTCTTGTCTGAGAACAAGACAACATTGCCCAAGTAACTGTAACGTTCCTGGCACTTTCTACTCTGTGATGTTTTAACATGCCGCACTCAGGAGACTTTTCTAGAATACACTGCCAGTATCCATCAAGTAAATGCTCAGCACAAGTTTAGGAACCGATTTATTATGCGAGGTGGCTTTATTCCTTCCAAAATGGCCACCCCAGGGTTACCGCTGCATTTTCTGAAGGAATAGAGTTCTTTTAAGAATGCCCTACTGACTTGTGCTTTATGCACAGGACATCTACACTTTGATCTTAGTGTAGCAGACTATTACAAGATTGGGTCTGTCACCGGAGGAGATGAAAAAAGTGAAGTGAAATTTTGGCTCAGACATGAGCTGCTTATGTAAGCTACTCAAGAGTGCTGTGGCTCAGCCACAGCAAGCACCAGCTCAGGAATGCTGATCA
Organism: Agelaius tricolor; assembly: GCF_023055355.1. Classification (NCBI taxonomy): domain Eukaryota; kingdom Metazoa; phylum Chordata; class Aves; order Passeriformes; family Icteridae; genus Agelaius; species Agelaius tricolor. The sequence continues at coordinate 430,658 of NW_027269278.1, read as the reverse complement.
TCCCTTTTACAACACAGTGAGGAGAAAGAATGGTGTCAACTGGGTTGTTACTGCTGACTTCAGCAGAAACCTCAAGTATTTAACTGACTCACAGCTGACTTCCTGACTCTGTGGCAGCTTCAGGCCAGAGCTGCTGTGATACCTCATTTTGAGCATAGGTCAAGGAGGCATTGAATGCAAGTGGTCAAATCCCAGTCTTTGGCACATCTATCTCCAAGACGTCACATGATAAACTGGTTTCAGAAAAGCACAAATCTGTTTGGTCTTTTTAATAGATAAAGCATCAGTTGCTTTTCCAGGGCATTTAAATATGCACTAGTATATTTCAATATATAACATATATAACTACAACTAGAGAAAAATTGCAAATAGAAGAAAGATTACACTGAACTGGTGAGGCAAACTTGAGAACAGGATTTAAAGCAATGGAATCCATAAACTACAGGGATAATATCACACTGTTAGTCTCATAAATGAGGCTTAATATAAGAGGATAAAAACCCAGATGCTTCACCAGTAGATAGTAATACAAATAAATGTAAAGAGTGTTAGCAACATGCTTGAATTACAGACTGTTGAAAAGGCCAAACTATTATAGATGCTCCAAAATTATGATTATCAAGTTTGCTTAAAGATATTAGAAAATCCTAAATAGAGAATAGTGAGGAACAGCTAAAATGCATTTTATGTCAGAAAACATGCAACATCTGCATGACAAAACTGGTGGGCTTTTTCCCCCAAACATTCTCTCACAACACTGTGCCCAAGAGCTGCTTTCCAAAGCATCAAGGTATTTTGCCTGGACTAAAAAGCACATGAACACTACCGAGGTTCTGGAAATCTTCAATAGAAATACAAGAACCACAGCCCTTACCATAAAGGTCATGTAACACCCTTACCTATGGACTCTAATCTCATAAATGTGCTCTTTCATGAATGAAAAAAAGTACTGCATAAATCTGTCAAAAATAAGGAGTCTGAAATGCAAATAAGAGCTACAACAGCTTTTAAAAAGACAGCAAAACCCATAAACTAAAGAAAAAAATAAACCCAAAATCCTACTCTTGGTGTTTGTAGGTGAGCAGTTTGAGAATGGACAGTTTAGGAGAGTTTAAAGCAAGTTATGTTTTTATGGTGGTGGTTGTTTTGTTGCTTTTTCAAGGAAAAGAAGAAAGGAACCTTTCAGGGAAGCTCAGTCATAAAATATGTATCTTTTCTCACATAATAGACATCTTAATAGGCCATAGAATATGAGGCCATCCTGCTATTCTATTTCTAGCCACAGGCTTTGAAATAATTCAGCAGGCCTCAGGATGGCTGGCAAAGCCACAGCCTGCCCCTTGAGCAAGCTACACTGGTGGCAGGCTACAGGCTAGGTATGCTACACAGAAGAAGACTCCAGATGCAGTTTGCACTATGAAAACATTGGTTTGTCAGCATGGGACACCTAATAAATGAAGCTCTCATGTCCCCAGCGACCTAAAAAGAAAAAAAAAAACAATTAATAAATGAGGAACTCCTGTAGTCTCACATCTTCTTAAAAACGTTCAATGAATGGAACATTACAAGAAGTCTGATGCCCAGATGGGTCTTCACTGGAAAGCAGGATTTTTTTTTAACAGTTATGAATAAAAACCTGCAGTAGCTCTTTTGGAACAAGATTAGCAACATGTGTGTCCCATCACTTTATATTCTGAAAGTTAACACTCTTTATGTCCATGGTTGCACAGAATTTATCTACATGGAAATGCAGCAAATCACCCATTCAGTGACATGTAAAGTCTCTTAGATGGTGTTGAGAAGAAGTATTTTATGCAGTTTTTAAATATCCAGACTTTACAGGAAAGCAATATAAAAAAAAGAATAAATTTAAAGACTTAGTGAAAATACTTCATGACCTCAAATCACACCACTGTACAGAATATACTTGAGCCTATTAAGAATTAAAAAAAAAATCAATTTTAGAAGTTAATTAAAAAGAAGAATCAACAACTACCATGTCATTCTGTTTTCCCCCATCTTTTCAACTCAACCCAGTTCCATGTCAAAATCAGACATTGACATCTGATTGCAGTAGTCAAAGAGATGAGATCAAAAATTAAGAATTTACCTGACTATGAAAAATGATGGTACAAATTCTAAAAATTAACATAGGCTTTTTTCAGCATTCAAGAGCTCAGAGACTAAAAGACACAATTAATTCCATGAGACCATTAACATGTGTCTCACCGCAGCTGAGAGAAACAATTCTGTACAGAAGACCGATAGCATTTATCAGTCAATGTCTGCACTTTGTGTCTTCTAGTAGCTGAAGATGCAAACCAGACTTGGTGCCCATCTAGGCAGTTGTGACAGCACAAGAGTGCTTTCCAAGTTCTACTCAGGGGAACCAAATCATAACACTTTCAAGAGGCAAATTTTCCACAGAGTAACAGCTCAAAACAAGAGCAATACATTTCTTTTGATGGAAGCAACACAGTTTAGGTAGTATTACAATACCACAAAACCAAAACAAAAAAAAAACCAAAAAAAAAAGCCAAAAAATTGAATAAAAAAACAAAACAAATCACTTCCACAAACCCAAACAAACACAAGAAACCCCCAAAAACCAAAACCACAACAAACCAAAGCCATAAAACCATGAGGCAGATGCTCCACATAACCCCTGACAAGCTGGGGACAAGCAAAGGTTAGGAAAAGGATAGAAAAATATCAGAGTAAAATTATCACTAGTAAACTATCAGATAAAAGCACTTTTAATAGTTGTAAGAGCTCAGACATCACCAAGAGAAAGAAAAGCAACCTCTAACCTTTCTAAATGAACAGCACTAATTTTTGTATGGTAGTGAACATTTATTCTATAAAGTTGTACAGAGCTGTCATGATCCTAATTCCAATTTCAGTCAATTTACCTCAGCAACTGTAAAAAAACTGAGTTCCCCCAGCTACAAACACCTATCCAGAGCAATACAGCACAGACTAAGCTGGTAGTAGACATGGGTAGCATAACTAAATAAAATTTTTAATGGGCTTTTAACAGCTATTTCAATTACATTATTTCAATTATTTCCTTACTTTCATTATAAAATGTCAGATACTTTGATTTCAAAACAAACTTAATAAAGCAGCCCCACATCTTCTGTTTTCAATATTCCTACTCTGAAAGTTCTGCTAATGAAAGCACAGATGGGGTTCTTTTGTTTAGTTTGTTGTGGGTTTTTTCACATCTGATTATATGACAAAGCTGACTAGCTGGGGAGGGGTCTAATATTGTTTAGGTGGACAGGGAATGGTGTAAAGGAAGTAATTTGAAAGTTGACTCGTCTCTCTAATATTTGGGTGTTTTCCCCTAATCATTCTATTAACTATCTGTTCAGGGACGTAAAGTTGGTTGGCCTAGAAATTTGATTTTTCCCACACCATTTTACAGATACAGTAATCTTTGCTGCTCTTTCCCTATGGCAATTGTGTGAAGAAACAGGTCACATAAACTGGTTTTTGAAGACTAAAGGAAGAATTAGGCTTGAGCCACTCAGAATGCCTGGGCCTCGGCTGTTGTATTTATTTACAGTGTTTTTCATTATCTTTTATTGTCATCTCTTAAATCCCCCTGCCAGTTGAAACAGTCCATGTTGCACCTGGTCCTTTCTGCTCTTACCCTAACATGTTTCCACTTTTTCATTTGTATTGGTCTCATACAGTGGTTATCTTACCATAAAAGGAGGATCACTCCTACAGACAGCAGCCAGCTTTCTTAGTATTATCTTCCCAGACAATTATATATCAGCTTCTCAATCCTGCCTAAGTCTATTTTTCAAAGGCCATTATTCTCATCCCATTACTGCTCTTATTTCTTTCATGTAAGACACTGAGCCTTGTAATTTACAAATACCTTCACCTAATAGCCACCCTCTCTCAGTCCCCCCTAAAATCACACAGTTGTGGAAAAAGATGATAAAATTTCGTTTATTGGTAAATTCTTTAACTTTACCTGCATTTAGTATTATCTCTTGTACTGTAATATCAAGTTCACTGCCTGACTGATATAAGAATGAAGAGCAATTTATTACCTTTGAAATGTTTATGATCAGTAAAAATATGGACATTTGAGGAAGACAACCAAGAGGAATTTGAAGAAATATCAAAATAAAGCACGTATTTCAAAGTGATTAAAGGGATTTGCATGTACTGCACTCTGTCAAAATGAAATTTAAAAGCTAAACAACAAAACTTGATATTTAGCAATCTTTTCTGTTTCAGAATGAAAAATAAAATTAAAAACAGCTTCTTGAACTGATGGTGCAGCACTACTCTGCTGACTGGTCCAAGAGTCTCAAGATCCAGCAAATATGCAGCTAAGACTGAAACTTGTGACCCTCTTACCTGTAAATGTAGTACTAAATTGAGTATTTAGTGTTTGATGACTGTCAGTAGCAATCCTTCACTGTGATAACATATTTATACAGATTACAATTTCCACATATCGACCTCCCAAGTCTCTCTGTAGGTCTCATTATGCAACTGCAAATAATATGAAAACAGATTATCTTTGGCAGAAGTTACAAGTGGGCTATATGGCACATTTTGTTGAAGTAATATTAATTTGCTCTCCTGTTCCATTAAAACTATAGATGTGGTTGAGGATATAAGCAGAACTAATGCTGAGTTTTCAGCAGAGATTAAAGAGCATAGCCTCTATTTCAGTACTTCTTGTTAATAATGAAAATAGTGGAATTTTTTCTTTTCTGTTTATATGCAGCTTTGGCAGAAACAATCGGGAATCTTGCCTTTCCTGGACAGGTGGGACCAGAGTTATCTTATTTTCTTCTTGCTGTTCCAATTAATCTCTTCTGCAGAATTTGATTTTGCACTAATTTCTTGTTCTCTGTATTTTCTCACTTCAGTGACTTCCCTACTACACAATTCATTTCAGAAAGGCATTCAGGCTGTAAGTTGCAAGGGAAAATCCCTACAATGCCATTCAACTGCATGCAAAAAGAACAGGTGAAAAAAGGGTATATGTAAAAGCAAACTGCAATGACAGAAGTTTGTATTTCACATGACTACTCTTTGGGGTACTAGTAGAAATTTACAGTTTAGCAGTTTTATATTACATCCAATCTACTCCAGATTATAGCGCCTCTCTGATCTTTTATTCTTCATTAAGAAAATACTCAAGGGAATAACAGTCAACAAATCTGACTGGAAAAAAATATTAGCCAGTTCAAATGGAACTTAGAAAAACCCTATTTCATTGAATTGATGGAAGAAAGAATAGCTTACATTTTCATAGCTTTTAACCATATCTTAGTACTTTAAGAAGACCTACCTCACTTCAATTCACTTTTGGATATAGCACTAGCAAGTCACCCGTGAAACCCTCTGCTAAAAACTTACTTTTAGGAAGAAGAGTCAACCGTGTACATCAGAAATATGCTAAGCAGCCTCCTGCCACGTGACTAGCACTATTTCACCTTGTAACTTGCATCACTTCCCTTGTTCTCCTTCAAAAGAGAAAATCAACAACTACGGTACCTGTTCCATATATGATGGGCTAATCAACCAATAAAAAGGCACTTTTCACTGAAGCAAACCTTAATGCCTGTCATTAATCATAATTTCTATTTCTACATTATATTATCATATTCCACTTCCATTTCTAATCTTTTTTTACATTACTACAGTTCCAATTGTAACAAGGTATTTCTGTAGTTTTAGTGTAATACATCCTCTGACAGGCATTTATAGAAAAAAATTATTGAAACAAAATACTATGCAATACCATAAAGTATTGGCAAAGAGCGAATACGGAATATTTAAAAACCCCTACACTCCAACTTTACTTTTCCAAGCAAAAACTTGATATGAATTATGTCTGGGAAGAAAAGTTACAATAAACCTCACCACCCAAAATACAAGCCACAATTTTCTATTTTTACATCCCTTAAAACTCTTAGATATACTGCATCCTACTGGTCCTCTGCTCGAGAAATCAGAGCTACTCTGAACAAGCTACCATTTTAACATTCTGTACCTTGTATTTCTTGAACACTGTCACACAACTATTGCTCAATCATATGGTGCTCTTGAGAATCAAGAGATCCTGGCCTTAGAGGCAACTACCAAATCCTGTGAGACCAGTCAATGAATTATCATACCAAATTGAATTAGCCCCAGTTTGGAAACAGCTCCTTTGTTTTCTGAGTAACATTGTATACTTATCTTTCAGGGCTACAACATTGCAAATAATTAAGTTTCTAATAAATTTCTAGCAGCCACATACAGCTGTATGCTTGCACAGACATTAGTTTAGAGGCAGAGGTTTGTAGAGAGTTTCAAAAGGGAGACCAGAGCATTACCACTTCCTCTCACTCTCAGTTCTGAAAATTCATCTTGCTCTCGATGAAAAAAGTGCAATGCATGCACATATATTCAGATCCCTTAAGTAGCACAGCCTTTGCAGAAGAGATAGTTTTATTTGCAGTTTATTTTCATAGGCATGCAAAAGAGTAACATGCCAAAACAGAGGTATACTTTTCTTAGTGGCTCAAAGGCTGATCATTATGGAGAAAATGTAACTAGATAAGCTGGAATTTTTAAAGAGCAAAACAAAAATTAGAGTCATACGACACAAAAGTCCCTATCAAGCAATGAAACTGAAGGGTTTCATGGGGTAAAGTTAGGATCAGGTACTGAATGGTGAGCTTCAGTAGTTCCGGACTGTTCTCTAAGTGAACAGTTATTCTGCCCCTCAGAGCAACAGCTCTTCTCTAACAGCACTGTATGTATAGAAACTCTCACCTTTCACAGCCATTTGGTAAACACTGATAAGTTTTAACTCCAATCTATAAAAGCACATTATTAGGGGTTCTGTAACTACTTTCCTTATTAAAGAACATTTAAAACACTCAGAAAAGCATAATAAAGAGAGAACTGATGCATCATTTCCTTCTGAATTAGAGCTTCCCTCAACTTGAAGGCAGTAGTCCTAATTCAAGGGGTGAAGAGGGGCTATGTTGCCACAGGATGATCAGAGTATCTTTTCATATGTCACACAGGTGCAGGAACTCTGGCATGACTTGCACAGTTGTAATGAACCTCCCTGAGTCTTTAGGGCATCTAGCAACATTTACCCTACCCTTGCATTTTTAGAGGCTAGTGTCATGCAGTGCTAGTATGCTTCAAAGGCACAAGAGGAGATAGAGCCTGACTAAGGAGGACCATGTGCTTTCCTTACCATCTCACATAACATCTTAGAAGACTAGCTGTGATTTAAATTCACAAAGCATCAAAACAGACCACACAGCTGTAAAACACTCAGAATACTTTCTTTCATGCTGGAAGAGGCTTGTGGGAGAACAAGATGTTTGAAGACTTTATCACTGCAGTGGAACAGATAATTAGGCAATTAAAACTATGAAAAGTAGAAAAATTACTAGTTCCACATGAATTTCACTGTGGAACAGAATTGGAAGAAGCAAAAAATCAGAAATTAGAACCTTTCACAAGCATCTTTAGAGCACAACTAAAAGAGTGAAAGTTCTGGAACAAAGGTAAAAGGGTAGTTAATTTGCAGAAACTTATCTGGTTTTGCAAAGGAATATTTTAAAGGAATTGATTCCTAAAATAATCTTGCTTTTCTGGTGTTAATAATTAGAATGCATTAATAGAAATCCAAGAGGTCTCATTCCAGCTTCATTTTTGGTAACCCAACAAGGCCCTTCCCTCCTAGGTTTTTAATGGTATTAGCAGTATCTTCACATATACAGGCTTCTTGTTTAATCATTCTGCTCTATAGGAAACCCTCTACAAACTCAGTCTTCCCATCCCTACTTGCTTCCAGGCCATGGAGAATGTACCACCATTTCACACACCAGAGTAAAGTGAAAGAACAAACACCTTAACTTCCCACAAAATCTTCACAAAGGCAACTTTGGAGAAGGTGCTCTGCTCACCTACTGTCTATCACATGTGGTAACATTTCCAGAAGCCAATCTTCTCTGGAGGTACTGAACACCCATCCCAGCCAAGGAGAATAAGGGAGTTATCCTGCTCATGCCAGCTGTAACGGAGCATGCTTCTCCAGGCATGCTTTCTTCAGTGTATACATCTCACTATGCAAAGCTCTTGGTGGAGGAGACCTTCTTTTGCAGAGACGCAAAAATCTCTGCTCTGGTACTAAGACTTTCCAATAGGAACAGACTAAAAAAGAAGCTGGCAAAATCTGCTAGTCTACCTTGCTAGTCCCTAATCTGCTAGCTTTGCTAGTACCAACTATGAAATTCTTGGCTTACAGCCTCATAGACTTGTTGCAGATGTAAATAAGGACATACCAACCAGACCAGAGGCTGCACAGTGGTATCAGATGTGATACACTTCCCTTACTGCCAACTGCAGGGAGAGGCCACAGTCTGTAGTGGTTTAGGTTTGCCAGTTTGAGATTTCCTGGCCAAAGCACCAATTAATGTTGTGGATTTAGCACTGGCCAAACGTTAATGCACCTACTAGAATATACTTACTCACTTCCTGCTGTGAGATAGGATTAGGAGGAAGGCAAAGCAGGCTCAAAACTTTAAAAGGATATAAAGAAAGCTTTAATAACAGTAACTAAAAGAATAACAAGAATCAGAATAAAACCTTTAAAACACTTCTCCCCCTACAACTTTTTATTTCTCACTCACAGTGTACAGAAACAATCAGTTTATCACTTCTAGAATAGCCTTTCTGCAGTTCTCTTAGGGAGAGGAGTTCATCTAGTAAATTTATGGAGACTTCTCCAAAAGAAGAAGAGAAGCTCTCATGGCTTTCAGTTTCCATGAATAGCAGCCACCCGTAACATCTGCAATCATAAAGTCCCTCCCATTTTTACAGCTTTTCCCACGGCTGTGTTTATGGCCCATGTCAACTTATGGGGTACTATTTTTAAAGATGTGCTGTTCAAGAGCAAAGGTTCTCTTTATCTATCTTTGAAAGCATCTTCATCTCTGGGAACAGTGGTCTTCTTCTCTTCTCCCAGGGGGCACAGGGTCTTCATCACTCTTCTCTCTTTCTCTGTTCAAACTTCTTATGGGATCACAGCTACTTCAACATTTGCTTACTTTAGCATGGAGGCCTTTGCGAGATATATACAATTTGAACATTCTCATCTCCCCATACCTTCATGTATTAGAGGGGAAAAGAGTCTGATGTATCAATTACAGTCTTCTCCAAAGCTTTACAAGAGAATTTCAGCCCCAAGATTAAGGCACCTCCTCATCCCTCCCATCTGGGACTTGACGTCTTCACTGACCTCGGTGTTTTCATGTAGTTCCTTCACATGCCTGCACTTGTCCTTTTCTCTCACTCGAGGGAAGACTGAAGCAGTGAAAGAGTTAATATTTCGCCCGGGGCCTGCAGATGGTCACCTGACCCCGGCCAGGCTCAGTAGCTTGCAGCTGGGCTGGGGGGGAAAGAAGTGGGTAGGATCTTAACAGAGAGGCCAGAACTCAGCAGCAGCAGGCCGCAGTTGGGGGGGCAATGGCTTCTCCTTCCCCTCCGTCCTGTGGTTGCGAGTGAATCTCAGTGGTGGTAGAATCCTGGCTGAGCCAGACTGGCCCAGCGCTGCTCCGATGTAGCCGGGGCCCAGCGGACCCTGGCCTGGGCTAGCAGCGGGTCAGGGCTTAACAGCGGCAGGATGTTAGCAGCTGCAGCCACAGCCGGCCTAGCCCCACGGCCTCCCGTCCCCGTGCCCAGCAGCCAATGGGGCCGAGCCCGCGGCAGAACCCACCCAGCTCGGCCGAGAGAGGGGGGCTGGGCTGGTCTTGTTACCTGTTCTCAGGCCAGAAAAGAAAGAGAGAATTCTCAGGATTTTTTTATTTTTAACATGGGTGTTCACAGAGGCATATCGGCTTTCTCAGTAGTTCAACAGATTGTCAATTCTCAAAGCTAATTACTGATTGGTTTTTTTGTCAGACACAGAGGAAACTGCTAGCAGCTTCTCTTAGAACATCACTTCCGTGATGCAAAACCAGCACACCTCCTCACACCTTGCTGCAAAAGGAACGACTTCATAGCTGCAATCAATTTCATTTTAATATTGTAAATAACCATTGCTATTGTTAAAACAAGTAGAAGCCATAGAGCACAGCTAAGGATTACATGCCAATTGAACTGTAGAGTATCTCCAACTGCAATAACCCTACAAAATGGTTCAAGCATAAGAAGAGAGTGGACCTTGTGCCTAGTAAAGGATTTTCCTTGTAAAAAGTATTTAAAGTAAATTCTCACATTAAACAATATGAAAGAAATGAGGCAGGAGTGGGGTGAAAAACACAGCTGATAATACTTGAATATGCAAAAGCATGTATATGGTGTAAGTTTAAAAAACCAATAATAGTGATTTACAAGAGTTTCTATTTCTAGGCTTTACATGCAGAACTTTTACTAAAAGAAATATTAAGCAATAAGCTCCAGGATGAATATATAAACAAACATAAACACTTTTTTAAAAATTCAACAATTCTGAGCATTATTTTTTCTAATAACTTTCTAGTTATGATTCTTTTAGGTAACTTTATGGAAACATTTATTCTAATTATAGCAGGTCTTTGATGTCTGTGCAAAAAACTAATTAATGTAGTTTATTCCTTCCTGAATCAGGTTCTCTCAGTTTAAAACACAAGCTGAATGGGAAAAAAAGAGGAAGTTTTTCAAAGTTTAAAATTCTTTGAAACCTAGGAAGACACTCTTATCTCATCCAAACAGCTTGAAGTGAGACATTGGCATGGGAAAGAGATGGGTAAAAGCGTACAACACCGTTGCATTGGCTGAATGACCACAATAGTGCAATGCTGGCGCATTTCAGAAGGCAGCAGGGGGCAGAAGAAACAGGTCTTGGACATTGGTTTTATACTTTAATTTCTAGCTCTTCATTCAGTGCTATTCTGTCGTCAGACTCAAATTTTCATCTCTCCCATTGCCAGAGCAAAGGCAACTGTGGCAGTCTCATTTTATTATTGTATTTATTGTGTCAAGAAACACAAAGGCTGCTTGAAAGCACCGCTTTAGATGAAGCACTCTAGATATACGTGTGGAGAAACATGACCAGAACACAAGTGTCCTCTTGCCTCAGTGGAGCTCAAGCAGATGGCACAAAGCTTACCATTGATCACTTGTGGCTATAATACATGCATCCTATATACCACTGCCTCATGAAAAAAAGCACAAATAAAGCACACCAAATTCACCATACTGATATGCCTTAGAAAACAAGATTTTGCAGACATCTCCACTACCTTTTCTTCTGAGCATGACAAGTAATTGGTTTTTCTCACTTTTTTTTTAACAGTGAGAGAAGCATCTTGGCATTAATCATGAATTGTAACCAAAATCTGTCAGCTCTTTTGTATGACAGACTTTTACAATTCTTTATTCTTTCCTCTGCTGGTGTTTGGCAGGATATGGACAATACAGAGGAAAGTGGAAGAAAAAAATTACATACACACTGATGTAATTTTAAAACAGCTTGATTTTAAAAACAACCAACCTGTCAGTATTCTTAATGTGACAGACATTTTTCTGGTGCAGATTTCTTTTGCAAGCCAGTAATGTTAATATGAGAAAGCTGTCTAAGAGCTACATTTCTTTTCTACAGAGAATGATTGAATAAATTTTCCCAGTTTCTGCAAAAGTAAACTGCTCTTAACAGTTCATGGCACTTTTACATTTACTTTTTTGAAAGTTACCTAAGCCTGCTTTAGTTTACCCTAAGAAATTACTTAAACATTAAAATTCATAGTAGAGCATCTGCATGCTCCAAACAGCCAACACAGCCACACATCTCCAAGAATTCTAAACTTATATGAAAAAAAAGTGTTTCTATTTTTGTTCTTTAAATATAACTATATTAAAAAGAGCTTGATTGTGTATTTTAAAAAACTGCATCATAACCGAGACTCTTCAGCCTTATACAAATATCTCTGCTAATAATTTAGTTCAAACCCTATTATCAATTCCCAAAACTACCCCTGCCTCCAACCAAACACACAAAACTTGGAGAAGTCTGACCTTCACCTAAGAACTGACCACATTTCAACAGCATTCAAGTATAGTATTATTTACAGCTGTCAGGAGTTTCCACAGAGATCACCGATACTCACATAGCTGCCAGAGGTGTACTGAAGTGTGATGAGAGGAATGGGCAACAAAAGGAACATAACTTACCTGAGGGCACCAACAGAGGAACTACTAAACTACAAAGAAGAAAGAGTTTATTTTGTTTGTTGTTTCATTTTAGTAAAGAGGACAGCATAAATAAGTTTGGTACTGTTTCGCTTTCCCATGAGAAAGCACAAGGGGTGTAAGTGACAAGCAAAACTTAAAGAAGCAAAAGGTATTTCAAATGTATAGAGTAAGCAATGACCTAGATTTTGAAGCAAGGTATACACATCCTTCAAATTAGCAGAGACAGTAAAGCATAAAATGACACAGAAATACAAGTTACTGACAGGAAGTCTTTCAGTTTTTTAGGCTGCACATCAATTGTTTTCACAAACACCTCTCTGAACACATTGAAATAACTCACTATAGTTGCTGGCCAGGACAGATCGATAAACACAGGTTACAAACTACACATGGTAGAAACAATTACATAAGGCTTTCAGCATAACCCCAATCTTCATTGCACACAGCAACTTCTTTCAGAACAGCCAATTCCCAGAATTAAACCAGAACACCTCTGAAGAGGCAAACAATAAACCTTATTGGAAACCTCCCACAAGCCTACAAAACTCACCCTACAAATATAACAGAACAGAGGAACAGTATAAACTAAAATGTTTCCCTTACCTTTGCTGAGAGTGCCTGTGATGAGTTTAAAAACAGTCTGGGCAAATTTGACAATCCCATGCTTGCATCTCTTTGAACAGCCACTCATGGTTCACACAGATAGAAAGACTCTTCTCTGTTACAAATTTCAGGAATAACAATAAAATTAAAAAGTGAGTCCTTTACAAAGTTGATACGACTGGTTGTGCAGTGCTCTGAGCAGAACTCTGCTCTCATGCACTGAGCTCCAGGTTCTGCACTGAGGTTTGCTCACTCTGAAGCTACTACGGAGGACTGCAGTGGAGCAATGCACATCTCTTTTCAGTTAAAGGTACAGCTCTCCCCATCATCGTCTCGGCCGGGACTGCAAGCACCTGCTGCGATGCCCTGATAGAAGCTGCTAAGCACAGCAACACCTCAGCCAGACGGGAGAGGAGGGAGGGTTTGCCTCTGCAGGCTGCCACACTGGGTACAGGGAATGCAGCAAGAGACAGCTGGAGTCACCAGCTGCTGTAAATAAAAGCTGCTGATTAAAGCTTTTCTTGGTGCCCTTTTCTTGCGGATTTCAATAAAATTGTCAATTTTGATCTTGTCAGGTCGAGAAAACCAGAAAATAACGCTTTTTTATTTTACCAACACCATAGTGACACTGTCGCATGTAGAAGGCTGCATAGCGTTCCTTTGCAAAACCTGGTAGAAGTAGGAAAGCATAGCTGCACCCAGGGGTAGAAAAAAAAAAATCTTTATTTTAATTATACCAGCTTAGATGCTTCTCCGATTGTGATTTGTCCAGCATAGAGGGATGTGCCACCCAGCCTTTTGGGGTTGGCGGGGTTCGGGCTTACGCTTCTGTGCAACCCCACATTTAACTTTTCACGTTGTGCTGGTGCGGTGCCCACTTCCTGTATAATAGAAGTTATTCCCCTAGCAACAGCCACAACTCTGGCTTCTCCACTTCAATCAGTTACTGCTGCGTGTCTTGAATACTCTGAATAAAAAGACTTGCAGCAAAGCAGAGGCATCTCAAACCCCATCTGAATACTGGGCAGAGTTGAGCATCTTTAGGATTAATTCATGCTGGCCTCGTCTCAGATGCTTTTTAGCAACCCCCAAAATGCACTATTTGCTTGCCCCAGCCACAAGGCTTACCTCAGGTTTCTGCTCACACCCAGCCCGTTAAATTGCTTTATCAGCCTTGTGAGAAATAGCTACAAACTTTTCATAAATTTAGAAAGGTTTATTAAACCTTATCAAAAATACAACAGAAGACTGAACAGAGCACCCTGTGCTTATCCACACAATGGAAGTTTTGCCTTTTAACCTTTTAGCCCCTCCCAAAATTCTGTCCATCAACTCCTTCGCTGTCCAGTGGTGGAGTTTACTTCCTCAAATCCTGACGGGAGGTCAGATGTCACCATAGTGACAAGCCAGCCCTCCCAGATGTCCCAACCCTGGCTGTCCCTTGATAACAATATATAAAACTTTTCTTAACCTATATACATGATATTTGTCTGTTAATTGTGAGAGTCAATCATCGCATTACTCATCTATCACAGCCTTCTCTCTGGCAAAGCCACCTGGAGCCAGCCATCATTTCAGAGCAGCAACTACTGAGCACTGCCTTTACTTGAGGGACAGGCACAGCTTTACAATTCTGGGAACAGCAATATACCTTTCACTCAGAGAGCAATAAACCACTTTACAGGAAAACTTACATTCCTGAACCAAAACTCAGGGCTTTGCCAAATAGCTCACCTTGCTGTGAGACTCATGACTATCCGTCTCTCCCAACTGGAAGTGCCTTCCTGCTCCTCATCCCCGCCTCACATGTGCACCCCCGCACTGCTTTCTGCCCCTTCCCTTCCCTTCCCTTCCCTTCCCTTCCCTTCCCTTCCCTTCCCTTCCCTTCCCTTCCCTTCCCTTCCCTTCCCTTCCCTTCCCACACTGCTGCTCACCTCTTCCTTCTCAGGCAGAGAGCTGTGGAGCACTGTCCTGGGAAGCTTTTCAAAGCATCATTTTACCTCAAAAAAAAGTGTTCTTTAGCATGGAAAAAGCGACTTGAGGACAAAATTACCACCCTCGTCAGCTTGTGCTGGGACTATCATCCCCCATGCTGAGCTGCCAGACAGCTGGACATTTTACTGCCCTCTCACTTCTACCCAGTCACCTCACTCAATTTCAGGTCTTTAGAGATGTAATAGTCCACAGCTTTGGAAAACTTCTACAAAGCGTCATGGAAAAGCAGATGTGAGCTTGTGAAGATGCTTGGCTCTATCTGGCAGATGTGGGAGCTGCCACCAGCCTCACACGAACATCCTCCTGTTATAAATGTCAATTGAAAGCCAAATTATCAAAAATGCGAAAAGATTTATTTATCTTTTTCCATGACCAAAATACAGTCCTCAAAACCACCACAGCCAAAGGGACAGTGTCAAGCCCAGGTTCAGCGCTGGGTGAACCTGGATCCGACCTCTATCACATCGGACCCCTCCGGACCCCTCCTCGTTCACAAGAGCCGCTTCTAGCGGGGATGTTTTATACAGTTTATTATGCCCGAGGCGAAGGAGTCCAAGTTTCTTTTGTAACTCTGCATATTCATAGTTGGTTCTTTCACTGTGCAGAGCTGGACAATCGCCGTTTCCGGCTTGATAGCCAGTGTTGATCCAATCCCCGGGAAATCGTGTATTCACATTTATCTTTCTGAGGACTTCACCTATCTTGATCGATTTTATCAACAGGGCGATGATTGCATGGCGTCTTCTGATGGCTGAAGACGGCGGTGATCATCGGTGATCATCGCGCTGGGTGCGTCTATTCATAAGCTAAATAAGCCGATCGTTATCAGCCTTCAGGAATTTCAGAGTTTGAATAGACGTCTGCCTCTCAGGCTGCTTGTGGTCAGACTCGCTTGGATTTCACAATCTTTATAAAATACATTATTTTATAGCATGAATTATTTCTAACATATATTACACTCCTATGGCTAAAGCCTCTGTCTTCAGGCTATGCTTCCACACAACCTTTTGGGTACATTTTTCGGTAAGTTTCTCAAAAGTCTGACTTTTATTTACTGTGCTCCAGTACAAAAGGGACAAAAGGGAGCTAGCCTATTATTTATATACCGGCCTTGAGACACAGGTGGTGAGCTGTGAGGCCACTCCTGGTCAGGATGCTGCAGGCAGGCAGAGGAGCAAAGGCCCTATTGCCTTCACATCATCCCCAGATGAATTTTAAATACCCAAACGTCTTGGGCTTCCTGCCACCATCACCTCTACACAGCCCAGAGCCTTGATTATATATGACCTCACCATTTCACAGATTATTACATTTGTGGGGATGCTCAGACCAATGAGGTTAGAGGGCAACTGAGGCAGATTAAATACATTGTCGAATATTGTTAGAAACATATGGCTAAACATAAAGTGGTGCATGAGCTTCATATGTAAATCATATTTCTATCCCCTACACCACAGATCAACAACCAGTAGGGTAAGGAATACAGAGTGATGAGAGCACGCAGGGAGGGAAAGAGAATGTAGATTATTTGTGGAAAGCACGGTACTAATTAACTCCTTAATGAAGTAATCTCCAAGGCTATTCTTTATTCCTAGATATCCAATTCAAAATTGAAAAAGTTATTCTTAAAAAGAAAAAAAAGAGGCATAATAATAAGGCATAAAACATCAATAGAGAAATCAAGAAGTCAGTAGATTATTAATTAGTTTATCAAAAGTTTGCATCATGTTAATTTCATTTATATAAATACATTATGATATAATTGGGGGTCAGGGAATGTAGGATAATAGAATGAGTACTAGAAGCCATTAGTAAAGAAAGCCATGGAAACTGAGAGGTCTTACACAGCAGAAAAAAGAAAACTGCTGTGTAATATTCAGACAGGACTTTAGCCTCCCTGGTGTTACAAAAGGTGGGTGCTAATGTCTTCACAAACGCCTCTGTGGGCGGGGGTCTTTAGGAGAAATGGGTGTTAATATCTTCAAACTGGATTTTAATGTCTCTACTAACCTGAAGAGGTGCGAGTTTGTTACAGAACCCAGACAGTTTGACTCAGTTAACTTTAGGGTAATGGGAGAAATGGGTACACACAAGACTATTGCAGAACCCAGACAGGCTGAACTTGGGATTTTTTGCGGAAATTGACGATACATGTTCCAGGGGGAACATCTGGTAGGCAGTTGGGAAAAAGCTGTACCTTCCTAGTGCTTCTGCCACTGGGGAAAGAAAGAGGGCAACATGTGACCGGGAGTTTAGGATAAAAGGAGGGGTGCACTCCCAAAACCTTGTGAGAGACCCCACGGGGATATGCCCTATCAGACTCTCTCCTTTTCTAAGAATAAAGTTGCAGGACTCCTCTGTCTCTTTTATGAACACTGGCTTTTCATTGTGTGGCTGTTCCATACACTGGCACTCTAGTTTCAAGAGATTTATTCTCAGATATCCATTTGCCTCTTTTGGCCCATATGCCATAGTTTAACCCCAGCCAGCAGCTCAGCTGCACACAGCTGCTTGCACCTCCCCAACAGGACAGGAGAGATAATTAGAAGGGTAAATTAAGAAAACTCATGGGCCAACATAAATACAGTTTAACAGAGAAAGCAAAAGCCAGGCACACTTGAAAACAAAACAAGGAATAATTTGCTGCTTCCCATGGGCAGTCAGGTTTACCCATCCCTAAAAAAGCAGGGCTTGATCACATGTAACAGTGACTTGGAGAAAAAAATGCCATCTTTCCAAATGTTCCCCCCCTGCCTTCCTTCTTCTTCACCCAACTTTATAGGCTAAGTATGGTATGATATGATATATGATATGATATGATTGATATATGCCATACGTTGTGGAATATCCCTGGAGTCATTTGGCGTCAGCTGTTCTGGTTGTGTCCCCTCCCAGCTCCTTGTGCCTCCTCAGCCTGCTCGCTGGTGGGGTGAAGAGCAGAAAAGACCTTGACTCTGAATAAGCACTGAGCAGCAATAAGGAGAAAAATCTCTGTTTCATCAACAGGGCTTCCAGCATAAATCCAAAACAGCCCATATCAGCTACTGTGTCTATCCCAGTCAATCCCAGCAGACCTATAACAGGTGAAAATGGATCAAAAGGAACACAAAATGTGCATCAGTCAGAGGGGATCATCATAACCACGGGGTTGCATAAAAGTTGCAGCAGGTTCAGTGGAGTGTTGGAGATTTCTATCCAGTAACTCATTGAAGGCTGGAGTTAAACAAGTTTTCAGCGGAAGTTTCAGCAGCCAAAGGCCCTCTAAACACTGTCATTCCAAACAGACTAGTTGGGCATAAAAATACTGATACTGAAGGGCCTCTAATTGCTTACTATCTGTGGGAAAGTACAAAGTCAGCTTATTCTGCAGTCAAATTACTTCAGCACATAACAAAGAAAGTCTGCTAGAAACAAAGGTGTTATGTCCCTCATCTGAGCTTTTTTATAATGGACTGAGACAGTAAGATAAGTAGAAACAGATTGTATTTCTGTATATTAAATTTCCATATGTTGCTAGAAGGAGGTCAGTCAGAAGCACAAAAACCTGTAAAATTAAGGGCATGTTGTGATGTAGAGAAAAATATTTTTCTCTGAAAGCTTTACTGTAATGAACTCCAAAAGAGTATAGAATATGCTCTCTAATTTTTTACATGGATTTTCAGCATGCTTAATAAGGCACTAGAATAGTTATAACATTTAGAAATTTAATTGGTTCATTTGCACCCATGCTTAGTTTAATTTTCTGCATGTCAAATCTGAGTACACTATATACAAGTTAGCTGTCATTCCAAAAATATATAAAATATTATAGGAAATTATTCTTTCCTAATTTGCCATTCAGGATCACAGTGTGGGTGGATGAGAGGTAAAAATATTCACTGAATATATATTCATATAAACCAAGTTCAATCAGAGAGTTCAGCCACTACAGACATAAAAGACTGCTAAACCTATTTGCATCAGGAGAAAATTCAATCTAGTAACTTGAAACTACACACCAAATGTTCAAGACTAATTCTGGAATAAGTATGAACAATCCGGCTGTGAACTTGGATGCCCTGCTCTCCAGCATGAAGGGACTATCTCTGTTTTTCTATGGGTTTCTTAGATTTGGGAAGAGCGATTCCAGAGCTAACTGCTGCCATGGGTGTGAGGATATAGTGATGCCTCAGGTTTTAGTTTTTATATTTTTCAGATTCTGTGCTGCTTTATGGGGGTATGGGCTGCTTTATGAGGGTATGGGCTGTATGTGGGTCTGGGCTTCATATTAGGGGATAGTAAGCTCTCTTCACAGTGTAGGTAGACAAAACAATACTTTGTCTAGCTGGAGACGCAAGGACAACTCATCCACATCTCAGGCCCAAGAGCATAAACAATGGTGGACCAAAGGAGAAAAACAAGAAGCATAGGACTTCATGGGCTAAAGCTGTAACTGGACAGTTAGCTCCAATGTGCTAATGGACCAAAACTTATAAAAGGTTAGACCCCATGACCGGTGGCCTATTTTTTGACCATTTTGGGTTCACCTGCGGTAGCCCTAGCTGGGCTCTTGTTCTGCCCAAGGTGTATCCATTGAGGCCTCCTAATAAATATCTACTTAATTCTTTACCTCTATCTAGTCTCTGTTCTAGGTCAGCCTTCACAAGGCACCAGTTTCTGGTGACTGCGACAGGAGGGGGAAACTGATGCCTTGTGAAGGCTGACCTAGAACAGAGACTAGACGGAGCTAAAGAATAAAATAAGTATTAAGAGACCTCAATAAATCCACCTTGGGCAGCACAAGACCCAGCTAGGGCTACAACCTAGGTGAACCCAAAATGGTCACAAAATAGGCCACTGGTCACGGGATCTAATACTTTATAAGTTTTGGTCCATTAGCATATTGGAACTAATTGTCCAAATACAGCTTTAGCCAATGAAGTCCCATCCTTCTTGTTTTTCTCTCTTCAGTCCACTGTTGTTTATGCTCTTGGGCCTGAAATTTGGATTGGCTGTCATTGCGTACCCAGCTGGAGAAGGAATTGTTTCATCTACCTAGCCTGTGAAGAGAGTTTACTATCCCCTAATATGAAGCCCAGACCCACACACGAAAGCAGCACAGAATCTGAAAAATATAAAAGCTAAAACCTGAGGCATCAATAGAATTCACATTACCCAGTTCTCTCTACAAATATTGTCATCATGCTGTGGAAGCCAAAAAGGCAAAGGTGATGATGGCCAGGATCCATGATAGATCCTGGGACTCTAGTATTTATAATTTTTACAATATAAGTTTCAGTTACTTGGTCTCATGGGAGGCAGTTGTCCACTAGTTGGCTATTCAGTCTTGTCCATTCTCATGTCTGACTAAAAAAAAACTTCTCATAGAAGCAAAAATAATCTTGGCCTAATTAGGATAACCCAAGTCACTCCTTTTGCCTGTGATTTGAGGAAGTGCATCATTGCAGAAACTACTCTCAAACTCCTTCTCATAAACTTTTTTCTTAAAAGTTTTTCCATGTTGGAATGATGCATTGTTAACTAAACCAGTAAGAAAGAGTAGACTCTTTCTTCCTGCACTGGGAATTCTTTTCAGTCTTCATATATTCATCCTGAGCCTGGCAGTCCCTCCTGTCCTGATTGTCAAAGTTAGACACATAACTGGAGCATGCCAGAGATACCTGCTCAGCCTGTGCACCCAGCTCTTCTTCCCAGACAATATACACTGAGTCTCACCCACACACGGAACTTTAGAGGTACCAGGTGTTCTCTTAGTTCCAGAAGTGTTGTTACAGATATACTTGATCACTTTCATTGCACTCCCAGTTGGCACAGGTGTCTTAGAATAGAACATAAATGAAATTTCAATTATCTGTTTGGAATCAAATCTAGCAAGTACAGGCAATTGTTCCTGCTAGCTGTGTCCTAATCACCTCTAGATTTGAGATAACCCAACAGATCAAGAATCATCATTTAACTGATCCCTAGAAAAAGTGTAACTTCAAGGAATAGTTTTGAAAAATTGATCTACATAAAATGAAGAGTTGTCACCTTACTTGAATGCAGGGAGTCTGTCAGGTAGAGGTCTCAGCACGCTGTGTCCCATGCCATTATTATTTGCAATGCCAGCACTATTAATATTGAGCATTTTCCATGGATAGAAATCCAACTGCATTGGAGTCCCAAGGAAGTTTGTTCTAATACCTGTTTTTCAAATATGGTAAATGGACATACAACCAGATAAACTTAGTTGCCTGTAATTACCTGTAATTAGTTGCTCATCAACAAATTTTCTTTTGTACAAGTCTAGCACTTCAACAGCAGCAGCCCAACTGTGATATCATCTCCACTGCTTTCTGCCATTGCTGCCAGGCAGATAATGACCACATTGCATTTTCATTCATTCTGTAGTTCCAGTTAGTATAATCAGACAGAGCCTCAGGAACATTGCTTGAAGATTTCTTCATCACTACAGTGCTTGGTTTTTTATGGTGCTGTAGTTACCTTGACTCAGGCAGCATTCCTCACTGGAGAGGAATGTATATAGATAGTGACACAAAAGTATTTTCCACAAACGCTTCATTTGGATTGGCTCATCTTTTTATTTAATGTCTCATCTGTCAAGCATGACTAATTGTTTATTTACATAGAAATCTAGGGAAAGAAATAGTACTGATGAAAAAGCATGCATGATAGATTGGGTTTTTATAAGTGCAGTGAGAAACTAAGAAAATCAAGGTTTGGGTTATGCACTGGGTTCGATTGGAGGAAAGTTAGTTTCCTTCACAGTGGCTGGTATGGGGCTGTGTTTTGGATTTTGATGAACATAGCAATGGTAAAAAAGATGTTTTTGTTATTGCTGAGCAGGGCTTACACAAAGCCAAGGCCTTTTCTTCTTTTCATACTGCCTCACTGGCAAGGAAGCTGGGGGTGCATTGGAAGCTGGGAGGAGACACAGCCAGGACAAGTGACTCCAACTGACCAAAGGGATATTCTAGGCCATATGGCATCATACTTAGTATATAGAGTAGAGAAGGAAGAAGCAAGAAGGAGGAAACCAGGCAGACATTTGGAGTGATGGGGTTTGTTCTCCGAGAGATGGCTGAACACCTGTCTGTCCATGGGAAAAAATGAATTCCTTGTTTTTCTTTGCTTTTGCTTTCTCTAATAAATTGTCATTATCTCAACCCACAAGTTTTCCGACTTTTACCTTTCCAATTTGATTCCTTCCCTGATCTTGTTTGTGGGGGAGTGAGTGAGTGGCTACATAGTGCTTGACTGTTGTCTGGGGCTTAAACCATGACAGGTACAAAACCTTTTGCCTGAAGTACAGGCATCCATAAGCTGAGTGGACATAAACTGAGTTACAATTCTGCCTTTTTGCCTTTTTTTTAGGAGCAGCCCTTGACACCTTGAAGGTCATTCCAAGCACATGGCTCGTCTCTGCCAAACTATATTGTCTTCCCTGGAGTTTGTGCAGACAGCTTTTCCCAGCCACAGGAGGCTGAGGCCAGTGCCTAGATCCTTCTTACCACACCAAGCATGGTACTTGCTGTACAAGCTTCCTGCAGAGTGGCTGAAATTCCAGCATTCATGATGTTACAGCCCTGGACTTCCCTTGAGGTAGCTTGTCATTCTTGCTTAAATATACTGGTAATCTCATAATTCAAACTAGAATGAGGCTGAATATTTTTCAAATTCTTGAATAGATTTGAATATATGCAACACCTAAAGTCAAAGGCTGCTACAGCACATTCCTGAAAATTATGTGGAGCTTATGTAAAAAAAAACAAACCACAATAAATCTAGCCATTGCTCACTGTTTGGCAGTTTCTTGGCCATGAGTCCAGGAAACATTCTAGTGACATATCATAATTTTCATTATGTTTGTTCTTATCACACATGTGTCAGTGAGATTAAAAGCAGCAGAAGAAGCAGAGACACATAGGCTCTAAAGAAGTATTTCACAGGGAAGCAAATTCATGGAAACTTGATGGTTTAACATATGAAATGCATGCTTACTGCTGTGTTTACAGCAGTGAGGTGATGTCAACATTTTAATGAGGCCATGCTTAACTACCATCTTAGCTCTGTATTAGCAGGACAGAGAGGGGTTAGACACACTCTTCCTTTGTTCTGTCAATAACAGTTTGCCTAACTGAGGACAGAGATACTACTTGGCAAATGCAAAGCTGCTCAGAGAGCAAGTGGCATATACTGAACACAGAGATTGTAGTCAGCTTGTAAAGTGGAAGTGGGGAAAGGTTGGTAATGATCTTGTCCTTGCACAAAGGTTAGTGGGAGCTGTGGGCAGCTTCCCCAGAAAGACATCCACAGTCCAGAAAAACTGGTCTAGTCCAAAATCAAGAGACTTACTTCTCATAAGTCAGAGTATTAGAGTATTTCTCCATGGAGAAATTAGCCTTCACAGAAGTCATTACAAAGGACCCGAGCAAGAAGAAAAATAAAAAATATTAAACCATGTTTCCCTTCATTTTGGTGGCAAGAACTTTTAAAAGGGTGAGCATTTTTATTGAACCAATGACTGCTCTTATGCCTCCTAGATCCAGTGACATGGAATCATGTACATATTCATTTTTATAATAGTGTGAGAGCATGTATGAACTTGAGCTGACCTTAAAGAGGAATGCAATGGCTAATACATAAGCTGTGCTTCAGTGGCTTGGTAGGATAGGTCAGAAAAAACCCACTCATGTTCTCACTGATGAGAACATCAATTTGAAGAACTTCTATGACAGTAAGGATAGCATAGCTCCTTCTAGAGGCACTAAGTCATGAAGTTTAAAAAATGAAATTTCCTCAGCATTTCAATTTCACAGAAAATGAGAACTATATTTCTTTCATCCCCCCAATTCCTTACATACTAGGTTTTCATTCAACCTTCAGTTAATTCACTGAGGCATTCATTTGTCTGAACTTTGTATATACCTTAAGACAAAGTACTTTGTTTCTTTATGTTGCAGTAATTACATCAGACAGAATTTATTGAAAATACTCTCTTCATTTTTTTATCTTTTTATTAAATGGCTCTAATAACATATACATACCTCATACTTATTTTTTTCATCCCAAAATCTATTTGCCTCAGTATAATAAGGTTTAATGATCTGGCACCTAACAGTTTTGTGACAAACTGTCTTTAGCTTGGTGCAGGCAATTTGAGGCAAAGCACCTCCAGCCAGCAGCCAGTGGCTGGAGGATGACTGATTCTTAACTAAATCAGTAATCCTATTCTACTTTTTACACCCTGTCAATTCTTGAAGTACAGGCAAGTTGATTTATGCAGCAGACATTGAAATTCTCAGAGAGCAGGAAAAATATTATATACTTGTACATCATAATGAGCTATAACAACTTGTTCTAGTTTGGAAACTTAAATTCTGATGACAGCACAAAGACTGCACAAAGACTTACATACACAAAGTCAAGCAGGATAGGGAAGCACAGGTCAGGCTTCCTCACAAACTCCTTTTACCTTCATCAGTCTTTTTTGTTTGTTTTACACACATAATGGTTGCTGAAGCTTTTGGACAGATGGTAAAGCCCTTTTCCAATTAAATCACAATTAAAGTGATTGAAGCTCATCTACAGTTTTGAATCATTCTTGTTCAATGCATTAAATATTTTCTTGATTTTAAAACTGCAGTGTGTATCAATATCTGTATGATTTTGTGAATAGTTTTATACCTACACTTCCAATTACATTTATGACAGATGCAAGGCTGTACACAGACCCAAGCATGGCTGTGAATGGCCTGATTCTAATAATGACTAAAGAGAAAACCTCTTATAGATGAAAAACTGTAAATGGCTTTTAGACAAACATTTGAAGAAGTGTGTCATAGTTGCCCTGGGAGGAAGAATCCTGAGACTTTTATGATACAGAGCAATAAAATTCAATACAGGTGTCCTGGTTTAGGGCAAATTTGGGAGAAAACCTCCAAAAGGAGGCCCCTCCAGAAAGCAAACCCACACGGCACCTCTCCCCAACCGTGTCAGGAAGGATTCCTTCAAGAGAAGTGGAAAGAACCTGTTTATTTAACAGGCACAGCACCCCCAGCACACAAAAGGAACAATACCAGATGACACCACTCTTTCACCACTCTGAAAAAGATTACAATTTCAGAAAGTCTCTCTTGGGGGTGGTCTCTCTGTTATCAGTCCCTCCGGTGCTGGGGCAGCTGCTGCAGGCCACAAGGTGCAAACTCTCGGTGTTTCCCAGGTCCCAGTCCGGAGCAGGTTTGAGTAGGTCCAAAAAAGGAAAAGGAAAAAACAGCCCAGGAAAAATTCGGACTGCTTAGCTAAACTAACTAATGAGCAGAAGCAAAAAGCAAGAGCAAAGCAGGAGCAAAGCAGAAGCAAGAGCAAAAGCAAAGCAAAAAGCAAAAGCAGCACTGTGTACTGCCCTGTCTGTGTGTCCCATCAGCCGTGGGGGAGCAGCTGATAGCAAAACCAAAACAAAACATTCAATCTTAAGAGCCAGTCTTGAAGGCACAGAACACAATATCCAACATAAACAGAACTCTCGAATGGGGATACAAGCATCATAATGTTAACCTAGGATAACAGGCTACAATAATTTGGTTATATAATTTCTAAATCTGTGAGAAATTTTTGTAAGTTGCTCTGACTCTTGAAAATTCCACTAATAAAAAGATGAATGATACTTATTGTTTAAAATTCATCATTCAGCAAAACACTGAGTAGACATAATATCCTGTAATCAGGGATTAATCATATGTGTAGGGCTACAGTGTAAGCAAAACAGTTTGTAAGTTACCCTTAGGTGAAATCTGTTCATTTGGGAAAAGCCACAAATGTTTACAACTACTTTGAATTTGGAAGTTCAGATTAACTTAAAAAAGTAAGTAAATTTATTTTTAACCCTATGACCTGTAATCACTAAGTCTCAGAATACTTTGGAAGCAATAACAAGGTAAGTGCCAAAGAAGATAGTATTTTCCCTAGCTGCCAGCTGAAGAGCACTGATGCTAGAAAATTGATGCACTCAGTTTCTTGCTGCATCAACTGACAGAAACAGTCTACTACTCTATCTACTGTATCTACAGAGAATTTAAGGAAAAGCACTAGTAAATTACAGATGATTGAGAAACAGCATCCCTTTCCAAAGAGCCCAGCAATGTGGTATGTTAGCAGAATCACAAACAGAGAATAATATTTCCCCGCTTTTGTACTACTTTATTTTGCAAGTGAAATTTCAGGCACTTCAGCAAACAGAGGTGCCTGGTGAGATTTTTAAAGTAGATGGTAGCTGCTTACTTCCCTGAGTTCCTCTGTGATCTACTAAGTAGTCCTTCAGCAATTGCAGCTGACACACACTTAGAGGAGGGAGTGGAATGCTTTCTCTGAGGACGCACAGCAACAGTACTCTGAATCATTAAGCACCATACTCCTCAACAGTACCACAAATATACCTACTTTTGTATAAAAGCAGTCAACACCCTGTCACACTGGACTTTTTCAAGGCCCTAACATGGCCTTTAAGTGAATGTTCCTTTGTACATCAGCTAGTACTCATCACCCGAATTAACTGAGCATATTGTGAACTTTGCGCACTTGTTCACAGACAAGTACATTGTGGGGCAGGAATAATAATAATAAGATTTTTGGCTTTGCTTCACAGGTACTTTTCTGCCAAGAGCGTTCCCATCTTTTTTTAATCCTGAATAAAGCTTTGGAAAGCTGAGTTTCACAAGAACTGGTTCACATTTTGATTATTCTCACCTTGGAGTTTCCCTTGGGACCAAAATCAGGGGGTAAATCCACACAGCTTTGAACGGCCATAAGATCCCAGATATCCAATCTCCAGTTTCTGCAGGATTGATTCATTGAAGCATTTCAGGGTTAGTTCAGCAAACTTTAGGTTTTGGTGATTTCAGGATCAAAAAAAGAAACCTGTGACAAAGAAACTTAACTAAAGCTGGCTAAAAGTGGTCCCTGCTGATAACTCATTAAAACAACTCATTCAAAAGGAGGCAGGATTGATTCAATTCTCACAAACACATCTTGCCAAGATCAGAGCTCTCTGCCCACCGAGGACACAGCAACCAGCAGGGACCTTTCTCTCACTCTCCAGCACAGACCACCTTTCTCCACATCCAGGGAACTCAGAGAACACCAACTTAGTCCTGGGCTGGCACAGGAGAGGGGCAAGGAATATTTTTAAGTCATTCCAACCTCAATGCTATCCAGACCTGGGAAAAAGCACTTCCCACCACTCTTGGAATTTTCTTCCCTGTCTCTTCCAGCTTTGGAAGGTTTCTGTGGGAGCTGGAATTATTGGTGCAGTTCAGTAGCTGCACATCCCTAAAGCAAGGGAATCCTTGGGAACATGGAGCTTTCCTCATGCATTTCACTTCTTTATGCCAAATATTTTCCCCATTTATCTACAATCTAGAAAGAAAAAAAGGGAAAATAAGGAAGACAAATTAATTCTGACACAAGAAATGTTGATTATCCCACCACACTTCTGCTACTCTAACAAATCCACTTAACATTAAATATAAAATATTTTACTAAGAATTTTAAGGACACAACACTTCGAACTCAAAAACTACGCAGGTTTACTATGTCAAGGACTTTCACACTCAGGGAACTGACTGCCCCAGAAATAAACACCACAATTTATACAAATCTGATATTAATTCTATTCGGCTACAGCATTAGAGCTGTTTTCACACACATACACGAAAGGCTGCTGCAAGTTGTTATTTCAGCAGCTCCCGGGGACGTTAACAGCACCCCACCTCCCACCTGGCTGAGTCTGGATTCCACCCCGTACTCACCGAGAGTTGTGGGAAGCGGCAATTCCCACCTGCTCTCCCTGCCGGGGAAACCCTGCCTACCGTTCTGGTACCCGCACCTCTCACCTTCTGGTAAAGAGCAGCTGCATCCTCCCGCTGCCTGCTCCCGGATGCAGGCAGCTGCCGCCCTGTGGGCAGGGGGGGTGACTCAGGTAGCTCCATTGACTGTTCTTCCTCGATGCTTTTGTGTTTTCCTCTATTTCCCCGGGCCGGGCGGGAACAGAGAAGTGCGGGAATGTGCTGGGGGCTTTGAGTCAGAAGCAGCACAGCGCGACCGAGACGCAGGTGTCCCTGCCGCTGCCTGACTCTGCCCGTGCCGTTGACACCACAACCCGTGTCCCCACATCGGGAAAGTCCACAGAAAATCCCACTGAAAGCGCTGGATCAGCATCAGCACTGGAGTCGTGTTCAGGCAGCGGAAAAAACGCCTGTCTGAGAAGCGAGAACCGGCCGCGGCACCACTCACCCCTACCCAAAAGCGCGTGCGCAAGATGCTGTGCACATAATCTTTGGTGTGGTATCACGTGACTTCCGTCCTTACCCGCCATCTATGTCCCTTTTCACGTGACTTCCATCCTTAGTAGCCATCTTTTGTCGTACATCACATGATCATTTCCATACTCGCCATATTTTTCCTATATCACATGACTTTTCTCCTGTATCACATGACTACTGCCCTTATATCCCATCTTTTGTCCTGTATCATGTGACTTCTTCCACAGCCGCCATTTTTTTGTCCTGTACCGCATGATTTCTGCCCCTATGCTCCATCTTGTGTGCTGGCGGAAGCCACTTCCGGCCAAGTTGCCATCTTTGGTGAGGTGCTCTGGAAAACAGAGCTTTGGCCATAGCTTCCGCTGCCTGATTCCGACACCGATCCCGCGCTTTCAGCAATTTCCCGTGGCATTTCCTCATTTTGGGGGACGGGTGATGGGATTAGCGGCGCCCGGGGCGAGCGGGACACGCGCGGGTGATGCCAGGCGAATGCTGCTCCATCCATGCCGCGCCTCTAAGGACCCTCTGACGCTGAGCAGCACGTTTGTGGCGGTGTAGTGGGTTAGGTCGCAGACTGCTAACCTAAAACTTGTGAGTTCTAGTCCTGGTGTCATGGTAAGGGGTGGAATTAAGGGGAGGGCACAGTGGCATAAAGGGAAGGGTTAGGGGTGGGATAAATGGGCGTTTGGTGAGGGTTATTGGAGTTGTAAGGGATGGGATTAGGGTCCGGGTCAGGCCTTGAGTAGTTAGTCTGGCCAGTGGACAGATGTCTTTGAGAGCTTGAAGAAGTGCAGCTGAAGAAGGAAATCTGCTGTTTTTGAGGATCTCATGTTTCTTTTGAGATAGAAGGTCTAGATTATTCTCAGACAAAAGCACAAGAGATAATGAACACTAATTACAGCAAGGGAATTTCCAACTGAGTATAGAGAAAACATTTTCTCAGTGAGAGTGAAGTTATCCTGGAACAGGGACGGATTGACCAAGATCTGCTGGAATGTCCATGCTTGGTGATATTTAAAACTCATGCAGACAAGGCTCTGAGCAATCAATCTACTGTGAAGCTAGAGCAAGAGCTTGGAGCAGAGACTGCAGAGATTGCAGAGATCCCTTCCTGCCTAAGCCTTTCTGTGCTCCTGTGGCTTAGTAGAGCAGGGTGGATTTCCCATGCAACAGGGATTTGGTTTGCAAAGCTACCTGTATTGGCTGTGTGTGTTTGTCTTGTAGGGTTGTAGTGTCCAGAAAGGGTTTTATGCCTGGCAGTGAGACTGCTGGGCTGTGCTTGGCGGGAGGAGCATGAGGAACCACACTGCTGGGAAGGTTTGAGTCCTGCTGCTCTGGCATTGTGCTCCAGGCTTGATCTACCCTCTCAGGCACCAGGGACAAGGGTATATGTCTCACCTCTCTGTCATTTCCACAGTTATGAGCTCCCTGTGATTATCTGGAACACGGATGATGTGATCCTTGATTATGTCAATCCAGTAACAGGAGAGCCTTCTAGCAACATCTCTGTGAAAAGGTCTGGTGGCAGCCTGGCTGCCCTGCTCCCTGTCATGGCCCACACACTCACTTTCCTCCTCTGAACCTCTACTCCTCCTTGCCTTGGTGTGAGGTGCCCCCTCCAGTCCTCTGTATGTGCAACTGTAACCTCAGGGATGTTGTCCACTTGTTTCTCTGGTTTGACCCTTCCCTGCTACTCCATGGGGTTCATTACTTCCATCCTTCTGCTCTGCCTTTGAGGCTGGCTGATAAGGTTAGAGGGTAACTGAGCTTCCTCTACAGCTGGATAAAAGGTCTTGACCATGACAAACAGAAGACAGATGTTCACTTTAACTCCTTGACTGGGGAAGGCAATTTCAACCGGAGGTTCATCTTCAGCTTCAATTATCTCCCAACTGAGGAGATAATTTGCAAGAAAAAGGACTGTCTTCTCCATGGATGAGTCAGAGTTTCAGGAACCAGTTGTTCTGGTTCTCCAGATCTGGGATTATGACAGGATTTCAGCTAATGACTTTCTAGGTATGGTGTTACCTGCTGGAAGTGGGGTGACCTGTCCCTTACCTGGCTGAAGCATTTCCCTGGGGTTCAGCTCTCTGAGAAGGGACACTAGGACCATCAGATGAAACTCTTCAGCTCAGCAGTCATCTAGGCTGGTTTTTCACACCTGAGCTACAGACAAAGCCTGGAGATAGGCACCTCTCCTACACAGACATGTAGTGCCTGCATGCTTGTCCCAGGGCTTTGGTGTATTTTTTCAGGACCTGTCATTTCACAGGACTTCCAGGTTCTGCTTCCTCACAACCTTTCCAATAAACTTGCTTGTTTTCCATGCTCTTACTTAGATATGCAGATCTCAAAGGCTGAGCCTAAGAGCATTTTTCCCAGGACCTTATGTTGTAGGTACAGGGATAACCTGTGTGAGACTATTGACAACCTTTGTGAGACTATTGGCACTTGAGTTGCAGCATCCCCATTGCTGGGGGCTCAAAACTCCATGGATGCTCTGGTACTTCCTGGTGATCAGACCTGCTGAGCTGTGCATGCAGCAAGGCCTGGTGACAAAACAGAGCTAGTGACGATACCCCACACATTATGCTTATGCTAGCACAAGTACTGCTGATTCTCTCTGACTTCTGCTGCCATCCCCAAGCTTATAACACTGTGTTCAGTTGTTCCTCCCTTCTTCAAATGTTAACCTGCCTATTAGAAAGCAGCCATTTTTCCCTACTATCTCCTGGGCATGTCTAAACTCCTTATACTTCAACGTTTCGTAGTGTATTTCAGCACTTTTACTGCATGAGGCACTTCCAGTGGTTTAGTCATGAACTGAGGCACTGAAAAAAGCATTAACAATGTCAATTATTTCTGGCAAGTATAATCTCAGGAACTTCTAGATAGTAATGGGCTTCTGCAGGGTCTATTGCAATCTCCTGCCCCAAGCAGGGCTGGATGCACTGTAGGTTAAGTTGCTCAGGACGTTTTTTCGGTGGGTTTTGATCATCTCCAAGGATGGATTCCTAGCACCCTTCTTTGATCCTTTTCCTGGCTGTACCTTTCTCACAATTCTCAGATTTTTTACTTGCAGCATTTTGTGTCTGTTTCCTTAGGTGCTTTCATTATCTATTTCTGAGAAGAATCTAGCTCCGTCTGCTCTGTAGCTTCCTCTAGGCTGTGAGGAATGTTGACTTCTCTGCTCTGAGCTGAACATATGTGTCTCTCACCCCTCTTGATGTGGCACCTACTACAGACTTGACTATCTCAGCCACTAAAAACTATTTAGTTGACATCTTTCTTGTATTAGGGATCCAAAACTGGGCACAGTATCCAGATGCAGTCTCACTTGGAAATGAGCAGAGAACACTCACGTCCCTTGTCTGTTTTTACCAGTACAGATCAGGATGTGGTAAGATTGTTTTTTCGCAAGGGCTCGGTGCCAAAGTGGGACAGGAACTCATTCTGAGCAGAACAGAGGCACAAGGCCAAACAGGGAGATGAACTGAGGCTGTTGCAGACCTTAGACAAACCTGAAACCTTTAAAGCGTTTATAATTTTAAAGCATTATCATTTTATAATTTTAATTGACATCTCCAGGAATTAGAGAGGAAGATGAGCTTGGACATGTGAGGAGAGCAGGGTGGGACATGATAGAAGGGTAAAAATAACTCACCATATGAATTCACCAAACAGCCCTTATCAAAAACAAGAAGAGACCTGGGGCTTCTGCCTCTTAGTCTCTTAACTCCTGAGCTAGTTCTTTCTTATGCAGAGTTTCAGGTTCTCCATCTGTAAATGTGC
Source organism: Agelaius tricolor (assembly GCF_023055355.1). Classification (NCBI taxonomy): domain Eukaryota; kingdom Metazoa; phylum Chordata; class Aves; order Passeriformes; family Icteridae; genus Agelaius; species Agelaius tricolor. The sequence continues at coordinate 398,727 of NW_027269278.1, read as the reverse complement.
AGGGTTCTGTTAGATAATTGCAGCAGCTGGGACCTACTCGTGGCACTTGGTAGTGTGGCAGAGACAGCCAAATGTTGTGTGGGGCTGACCTCAGAGTTTTACCATGTGGTCTCTTCTTCCTTGTGCCTGCAGGCTCCATCAAGCTGAAGCTGCCTGACATGGTGTGGGCAGCCAAGAGCTCTGAACATGGCACCATCAAAATGAAGAATGCAACACCTCAATTCTCCATCTTCCAAAATAAGTGCATAAGGGGCTGGTGGCCCTTCATCAAACTCAGAGATCAAGAAGATGACAAGAGAGAGGAAAGGGAGTTCAAGAAGAAAAAGAAATGGAGCATCTCAGTCAAACCAGAGGACATGGAATTCACAGACCCCAGGTGGGAGCAAGTACCTCCTGATGGTAAGATGGGGAGCTGGCACTGTGAGCAGAGCCAGTGTTTTGCTCCACCTTGATATGGCAGTCTGTCCTACATGCACAACCTACAAGGGCAGCAGTGACCCAGCTTTTACAGTGTGGCCGCAAGCTTCTGCTTATCCTTTCAGGACAGCCCCCACAAGTTCTGGCATGCGAGCTCCAGCAGGGGGGCACCCTCTCAGCTTAGCGTTCGCAGAGAGGGTACTAAAGGCTCGAAGCCTATGTAGTTGCAGAGACTTTGGGCCACAAGAGGCAGAAGAAGAAAGCTGGACTCTGGTCATGGCTGCAAACCAGGTTTATTGTAAGACAACAAACCCAGGGGAGACCAGACTGCCAAACTGGGGAAGGGCTGACAAGGGTTTTTAAAGGAAGGTGGGAACAGGGGTGGAGCCTGCCACCAACCAATGGAGGTACAGGGGGGAGTGGAGAAAGGGAGGACACCTTTGGAGGACCAATAGGGGATATCTTGGGGAGGGCCCCTGAGCCAATCACTCGATGCCCTGAAGAGAAGTTTCCAGATGGAGAGGATGGGTTGCCGAGTGATGGAGAGTACCAGGGAGGGACATGAGGAGAGGACACATAGGTTGCCAGGGTAACTGGGGAGCAGACAGGGTAACTGACACACACTGGGGAGGAGGAGACAATTGGGCAGAATCATTACATACTTAAAGAGGGGGAAAATGGAACAATCCAAAATACAAGGTATAACTTATCATAATTATAACTTCAAAAGCACAACACAACACTACAGGATCCTGAAGACTTCTTCCATCTACTGCTTATCCAGCACTTGTCTACCCTGAAGAACCAGCTGCCGTGGTTTGCAGGGATGTCTGACTTAAGGTATTCCTCTGAGCTTCTCATAGAAGTTCCATTAGGGGAGCTGTCTTTGTTTAGGAATTTAGTGTTCCCACTGAAACACCCCAGATCATGTTCTCCTTGCTCATTTGTACTCCAAAGCAAGAAGAGTATGGCTCCCCATCAGCCAGTCAGGACAGCAGCAGAAGCCTGTCCTGGGGTCTCTGCCAGCCCAAGACAGACAAGTACCAACTGACCAGGGACAGACTCGCTCCTGATACCCCTGCTACTGGACCACTGTGTGTGCCCAAGGGTGAATTTTGCTCAGTGCCACTCTGGGGTAGGCAGACAAATCAGGTAGTTGGGGAGTTCATTAAAATACAATTCCTTGTCTCCAAAACATTTAGTTTTTTACCAGGCCAGTTTCCACTGGCTATGAAGTAACACTCTGTAGCCAACGGAGAAGAAAGCTCTGAGCCATCTGTAAGTGGAAGTGAGAGAAAAGTACCCAGTTGTGGCAGGACCTGTGGTCAGCGGACTGGCCTGTGAAGCAATGCATTCGACTGTGGCTCAGACATATTATCCCTCCAGGGTAAGGTGGAAGCAGAGTTCCAGCTGCTGATTGTGGAGGAGGCTGACAAAAGTCCTGTTGGCTCAGGCCGAAAAGGGCCAGAACCCCTGGAAAAGACCAAGTGAGGAATTTTGCTTCACAAAACTTACATATGATGTGAGACTTTCATAATAAAACATTCTCCTATCATCAGTTTTTGGGTTTCAGTTATCATTAAAGTCATGGTTGCACAATTCTGCAGACAATGAGGCCGTCCTCCAGGCCACTGGGTCAAACATCTTAAAAAAGTAAGCAAGAGGCTGCAGTGTTCCCCTGTGTTTCATACTGAATCCTTTTAGTATGGTCCTGTTTAACAGCCACATGTAATTAAAATTCTTTTTCCCTGTCGGGAAGGGCTAGAGCAGGAGCTTCAGTTAGTCTGCCTTTTGTTTTTTTCTAACACTTTAAAATTCTGCTTTCCTTCTGGTGTCCATTCATACAGTTTCTTAACTGGCAGGACAGGAATATTATAGGCAGGCATACATGGCTCTAAAAGACCTGCTTTTAACAGGGACTCAGTAACAGGCAGGACTCAATCCCTTCTCTCCCTGCCTTGAAAGAAGGATATTGTTTTTTAGACACCACTTATCCTGGTTGCTTCAAAGTAGTTTAGAGAGGCTCCATAGTTCATTTTCCAGATTTCCCTGGGACTGCCCGCACTTGTAGGTTTACTGCAGCATAGACCTTTTCAGATATTTGATACAAACTTACAATAGGGCTAGTTTCTGTATCACTTTTTAAAATGTTATTTTGTATTCCCAATGTAGCCAGCAAATCCCTTCAAGTAACTTATAATTACAGGCAGGAACAAACAGAAATTCTTGCATTTAGAGCCTAACCCCGACATGTACTAATCGGTGTAGAATGAAACACATTCCCACCTCTGTTCCATTTATCCCCTGAATAATTAAAGAACTTCTTGACAATTTTTCCCTTTACAGATTGTGAAAAATGTGTATTTTATGATTGGCTTTTCATAAATATTAAAATGAATGTTATATGTGTTATGTCAGAAAGTTATGCTGTATTAATTTTTCTAAGTAGTGTGTTAAATATAGTTTAGGTTATAACATAATGTTAAAATAGAAACTATGTATGTGAAATATTTTTTTAAGAAAGGAATGAGGTAATCACACCAGATAGCAGCCACAGGACACCTAAATATTTTCAGAGCAAGAGAATTTATTGCTCTCTTATCAGAAGAAACAAACTTCTTCCTGCCTCGCTCAGACTTGAAGATGCCGTTAGGATTAAGAGGAAGAAGTTGATGATGACCAGAAGGAATCCTGTGTTTGAATGGAATTTATGCATCATGTATGAGATGTATGAATATGCAACAGCTTATTGTTTTTAAGGGATAATCCTCTGTTAATGCATGTCGTTTTTTGGGCTTATGTTGCCCAGAAAAAGGTACCTGGATGTCCATAACTCTTAGTTTCTGTTGTCTCATATTGTCCTGATCCAAATTGCCCAAAATTTTTATTACTCTAATTATATTGCTATTTTTATAGCCATTTTATTACTATTAAACTTTTAAAATTTTTGAAACAAGTGATTGGTGCTTTTCACAGGGATAAAATTCAAAGCAGATTGAGAGGCCCCTGTGTCTATCAGGAAACACCTCCTACCTGTCCAGATACACCCTAAATGTTATCAAGGGCTGTACTGTGCTGTGTCTCTGACACCCCTAACAATCCATCTCCATTCGTCGTTGGACTTGATCTTCCTGAGGATCCAGTTGTTTCTGCAGACATTCTCACTTCCAGTGTCCCTGCAGATAGTACACTGATTCCTTCCAAGATGCTCTTTGGGTGGACTGTCCCCTGCTGAGGAGGGAATCACTCTGCCCTGTCCTTGTGGCAAAACTCATCCTTTCTGTCCTGGGGGCCCCCTTGGGCCCTGTAGTATATCCCTCCGCAGCAGTAAGAACGCTGCCATCCCCTTTCTCTTCATCTTTTCCTCATCCCTTCTTAGATACACTTGCTGTGTCTTTCTAACCAGTTCATCCAGGGGCTTATTCTGCCCTTCCTCTAGCCCCCACCCCAAGTGTCTGTGGGTGCTTGTCAGGTTTTGAGTGGGAGGAAATTCAGGGAAGTGATGCAAAGCTTTTTGTGTAACTGACAGTCTGTTGAACCACTGAAAAGCTGGACATGCCTCTGTGAAAGACGCATGTTAAAGACAAAAAAAAGCCAGGAACTCTCTTTTCTGGTCGGCAAAGAGGTAACAGGCCCCAGCCCCGGCCCACGTCTTGGCCAGGCCGGGCTGGGCAGTCCTGCTGTGCCCCTTCCCCCTCCCCAGGCCGTCCGCTGCCCCCCATCGGCCCCGTTCTGGCCAGGCTGGGCCACAGGAGCTGCCAGGCAGGAATGGGGGGAGGCTGCGGAGGACTTGCAGGGTACTTCTTACTGGCAGCTTTAGATTTGGAGAAATCCAGCAAAGATCTGGGTATCAGATGAAAGGTGGCGTCTGGGGCTCTAAGGACTTGCAGGGTCCTAGTTGCTGGCAGCTTTAGTTTGGAAGAATCCAGCACAGTTTGCAAATTTCTCGATTGGCACTGCCCTGCCTGCCAGGCCAACTGGCCACAAATGAAGGCCATTTTCCATGGGAAAAATGTCCTTTACCCAGGGTCTGAGTAATATGTTCAAGGTGGCCTTTGAGGCTCTAAGTACTTGCAGGGTCCTAGTTGCTGGCAGCTTTAGTTTTGGAAGAATCCAGCAAAGATTGCATAATTCTAGCTTGGCTCCCCACTTTCTGCCAGGGTGAGTGGCTGCAAACAGACGCCATTTCCCATGGGAAAAAGAAGTCCTTTCCCCAGGGTCTGCGAATCAAATGAAAGGTGGCCTTTGGGGCTCTAAAGACTTGCAGGGTACTACTTACTGGCAGCTCTAGATTTGGAAACATTGCAAATTTCTTGCTGGGCACCACCCTATTGGTCAGGGCGAGAGGCCACAAATGGAGGCCATTTTCCATGGGGAAAATGAAGTCGTTGGCCCAGGGTCTGGGTATCAATGAAAGGTGGCATCTGGGGCTCTAAGGACTTGCAGGGTCCTAGATGCTGGCAGCTTTAGTTTTGGAGAAATTCAGTAAAATTTGCCAATTTCCTGCCTGGTCTCCGCCCGGTCCGTCAGGGCAAGATGCTGCAAACGGAGGCCATTTTCTGAGGGAAAAAGAAATCCTTTTGCCAGGATCTGGCAATTATTTGAAATGTGACGTTTGGGGGTCTAAGTATTTGCAGGGTTCTAATTTGCTGTCAGCTTTAGTTTTGGAGAAATTCAGTAAAGGTTGCCAATTTCTAATGTGGCGCCACCCTGTTGGCCGAAGCAAATGGCGTCAAACGGAGGTTAGTCATTCTTTTCTTGTTTTCAACCACTCTAAGAGCATTAATCAAATCTATTCAGAAGTTCTTGATCTGCGACAGTGACAAGCACTAGGCTGGTAAGAGTCAGTGGGCATCAGCAGATCCCCTATGACAGCAGGTGGCGGGCTGTTCTGGCAGGACTGATGTTTGAGGGGCTCAAATTCTGTGAAATAGAACATTCGAGGGATGGGAAATATGGAAACAGATTTTGAATTTTCAACCCAACACATGAACAAGTAATAAGGCAGGTAATTTTCTGTGGAAATTTCTTTAGCCCCAGTGTTGTTGTATGATGATTACTCTTCCTATCTCCTTTCACCAGCTACCAGTGCAGACACGTTACTGCGCTTATGGACAGAAAACCAGAAGAAGGGATTTTTGACCAAAACACCTATCAGGACCTTAGAGTGTTTTTTGCTCCAAAATGTTTCAAGGCAGATAGGGAAACAATTCCATTTTCGAGAGTGTGTTAAGAAGACAAGGTTGAAGGTTAAAAGCCATGGGTTCTATTTCTATATAGGTTACTGATTGAGCTTATTATCTTAGTCATGTAATATATATATTTGGTAGGGTTTTTTCTTTTTTCATTTTCTTGTTTTCTTTTCTTTTTCTTTTTTTTTTTTTTTTTTTGATGCATCCTTGATATAAAAGGCCAAAAGTACAGAAAAGTTCTGTACGGTTAAAATACTTTTGAGATGCTTCATGCTGAAAAACTTGTAGCTGCTGCTAAGGCCCATTGGCCAATTCCTGCTTCATTTCTGAGAAGCTGTAAAATTCCCATCTTTATTTTAGTTCTTATGATCTGTTGTTATGGTGGAGATCGAAATTAAGAACAACCATTTTTGAATCTTTAGGGATGTATTCATCATTTTTGTAGCTGCCTTTTCAGTTTCTGAGCCACTATTGAAAAAAAGGAGATGTATCTACACTGTTTTCAACCTGTAGACATCAACTACACTCCATGTGCTCAGATTCAAAGGCAAACAATCCTGTCTGGCCTCATTGGGAGGAGTTATTTGCATTCAAAGTACTAGACTAGTATTTGATTTCCACCAGCAGAGTCCATTGGGCAGCTCCTGTCATCTGCATTTCAATATTTAATCCTCCTCTATGTTTACTGTGCAAAGCTCCTTCAGAATGATGGTGTGCCCACTGTCTCACCAGCTGTGAGGTTTGCAGCGAGTCTCCCACGGAAAGGAGCTGTGAAAAAGGCAAGCCAGGGCAGTGATTTCTGTTGCTCACTTGCAATACCCACAAATCAAAGCTATTTAGTCTAATTTAAGGCTGAAAAAGAACATGCTTTTAAAGGATTAAAGGCTGAAAAAGAACATGCCTTTTAAAAAAATCAGCATTCAATACTGCAGTTCAGTATTCAGGCCAAGAGCACATCCCACAGGCTGAGAGAATTAGGGCTGTTTAGCCTGGTGAAGAGAAGGTTGCATGGAGACCTCACAACACCTTCCAATATCTGAAGGGAAGCAGGAGAGGGACTCTTCATTAGCAGCTCTGGAGACAAGACAATGGGCAATGGCTTCAAAATGAAAGAGGGCAGGTTGAAATTAGATACTCGGAAGAAATTCTTCCCTGTGAGGGTGGTGAAGCACTGGCACAGAGAGCCTGGAGAAGTTATGGACACCCCAACCTGGTTTTCTAGGCCAGGCTGGATGGGGCTCTGAGCAACCTGAGCAAGTAAAAGGTGTCCCCGCCCATGTCAGAGAACTAGATGGCCCTTAAGGTCTTTGTCTACCCCGGCCATTCTATGATCCTGTGATTCTGCTGTGGTAGTGTTCAGGATGGAGCGTGTTCTGCATGTTGGCCATTTCCAATACACCATTGGTTCCAGGTGCCTTACACTAGCTTGCTCCCTGAAAATTCTGTCAGAATGAAGAACATCTCTATATATATTAGACACATAATAAATGAAGAAATGGGTTTGCACATTTGCCCACTAAGTTGTGGATGAGATTGCTGTGAAGTTTCATTTGGTTTTCTTGTTTGCTCATGAGGCCGACGGTCCTTGTGTCAGCTGCCTCAAAGGCAGCAATTGCCTCCTCCTCCTCCCTTCTCCCTCCTGCCTCTTTCAATTTCTTTCCCTTGACAATTTAATGTCGTTTTCCCTTTCATACCTGCATGCTTCTGGGCTTTCTCCCTTTTCATACAGATCTTCTTCCACCCTTGACAATCCATACTTTTCATACCATAAGGGCCTGCCCTTCAGGCATAAAAGACTTTGATTCCTTATTATATCTATGGGAATTTAATTAATAGCTTCATGCCTTTTCATAGAAAGAGTAGGGAATTGATAGCTTGTTGCCTGAAGTACAGAAGGAAGAGAATGAAACATGAATCATGTGGAGTGGAAAAGTTGCTCTCTATTTTCTTCCAAGAACTACCCCAAAAGATGCAGGGGGTGATGAAGCCTGGCTAGATGAGTTTCCCTTCTAATGGAAGGAAACAACCACGCCACTTCATACAAGTCAGTCCTATAGAAGAGAGAAATTCACTTCTGGGAAGATTGCAGGATTTGAATGCAGAGTCACACTAATTTGTTTCTTTGTTAAATGCTTGGCATGGAACACGATGTCTTGAAGAGGGAAGTGACTAACAGACAGTCCACTTTATAAACACATATGCTTCTCTCTCCTGACACCTCAGCACAGAGCCCTCTTTGGCATGGTACTTCAAGGTAAGAAGGAGCAGGCAGAGGGCACTGTCAACTGACAGCAGTTTGCAGGTTGTATAGGAAAGAGGACTGCCCCTTGAATGTGGTGCAAATACAAACTTCCACCAGTTTCAGGGGTATGCTCCAGCCAAGCTTGTTGTCCTGGCACATTTTCTCTCTGTGAAATGCTTTGCAATATGATCTGGATGACAAGAGACGCAGAATACGGGGCTAAATAGTGCTGAGAAGGTAAGTGCCTGGCTCAAGCGTCTTTTGGCAAAAGCACCTTGGCTGCTGCCACAATGATCTGTGTGGGAAATAGATGCCTATTCCCCTCCGGGAGAGTAAAAGCAGGACCAATTACAAGAGTCGAAGAACGAAGCCAGAGAGCACTGGGCTGGTGGCTGCCGCATACCAGCTGTAAAAGGAGCGTGACTCTTACTGGCCTACCAACCAAATTCATGGTGGCAGTGGTAAAGACTAAAGTTCAGCAAGAGCTATTTGTGCTGCTACCTATGGCCTTTCCAACCCTTCTGTGGAAACAAATGTGCCTACCTTTAGGTTCCGAGATCCAGAGAACGCCAAGGTAGATGCGGTGGAGAAGGGAAGGACAGAGTGCGCTGTTTGTGTGAGTGTGGTGAGTTTGATGTGGCTTGTGTGGGGCAGGCAGAAGGTGCAGCCCAAGGCTCACTTTTATTTCTAGAGCCTTTTTCTACGCAAACAGCTGCTGGACGTTTGCAACAAAGATGTGAGAGTGAAAAAGTGAGGGCAGATCTATCTGGGAAAGAAGATACAGAGCATTGTGCGCAGTTTAAAAGCTGTTTAGAAAAAAAAAAGGAAGTACTTTGAGAACATCTTCTGTCTTGACACTTCCACCTGTGTGACCTCTAGCTGCTTGGACACCGCCACAACGAAAGAATGTGAAAATATTTGTGCTGCCAACATCAGTTTGCACAGGAAAGAGGGTAGGTTGGCAAATGCCTTCTGTCCTGGCACATCTATCATTCAGAAGTGCAGCTGAAAATGCTTGGCTGTAACCATAGTCTCTGTCACTTTGAGAGAATGTTCTGATGCTATATATTTATATGTATATATAAGGTTGAGAAGGAACGTGTGAATCGCTAGTATGTTTCGTTTAGTTGAGAGACTGCAAAGGGACCGTTATGGCCAGCACTGCCTTTTTGTTGTAGAACTTTTTCTTTGAGAGCAGCCGCTGGACATTTTGAAGCTGTTTGGGATCTTCAAGCGTTCGAGTGCAAGATGGTACCTAGATCTTGAGGGAAAGTGCATATCTCCAGGGAGCTGGATGCAGTTCAGTGGGTGAGAGTTACATGATGGGCATCTGATGGCCCAGAAAACGTTCTTAAATGAAGAGGCTGTGCTGCAATTGCCTTTTATTTTGAAGCTTCTAAACTGTGCAGCCAACAATGGAAATGATTCCCCTCCCTTCTCTGCTACATGCAGGATCCCATTCTGTCAGTACCCGAGAGCCAGGATCCACAGCAGAGCTCTTGTCCCTACACTGCTCCACCACGAACGGGGCTGGGCTAGAAAAGTGCTTGTCTTTTTCCTGGGCACTGTCAGCGCTCATCTAAATAATGACACTGCAGCATTGTCAACTCACAAAACCAGGACACGCACCGAGCCCAGCTCACAACCACCCCCAGGAGCCAGCCAAGTCAGAAACATCCCTGCTCTCCAATCAACTGTGTCAGGACAAAAAGATGTCACTGATCTTCCCCTTCCAAGTGGATACTCTTCTTTGCCCCACACTCAAAGGCCGACACCAGATCTTCTGCCCTAACAAACTTTTTCTCTCTCATAGAGTCTGCTAACAAACTTGAAAACATTGGCCGAGCACTCAACAGAGCTCGCAAAACTGTCAGTGAAGAAAGCTCTTTGGTGCTTATGATTTCAATTGTTCCCATCAAACTACACACACCTTGCAATCACCACTTTCCTTCTCAGCTCTAGATACCACGGTAAGCCTTCAATCTCTCAGAGTCAGGATCCAAATGGGATGGCACCAGGGACTGCTCACACAGTCCCTAAAGCTACAAGGGACAAAAACCTGTCCTGCAGAGGCCTGGCCTGGCCTCTGCATTGCCACTGACAGTTCAACAACTCGAACCCAGAGAACTGCCTATTGGGAAAAGCCTTTCAATTCACTGAGACCACCCAAAGTGGCCACCCAAACTTTGCCAAAGGGAGGAGGAACTAGAAGCCCATCTCAAAAGAAATGGCATCCCCTCCTCCAAAATCCAAAGCATCCAGGGCCTGATCCTCTACAAAGGTGTCAGACCACTGTTATTGGGCATTACCTGTGCGGGGCACTAGCTAGGCTGCACACCAAGACCACACCAAGCGCAGCTCTTTACCTTGTCCAAAAGAAGTGTGCTGGCAGAATTTCAAGAAGGCTGCCTTGAGAAAGTGGAAAACACATGCCAAATGGATTCTTGCAGGAAGGAGACTGCCTTCCAAAGATGGATACCGACTCCATGATTGTACAAATTGAGTCAGGGCTTCCAAACCAAATATGCCAGCATAGAAAGTTGCTGCCGCCCTTAAGCTGTATGACACAGCTTCTTATCTGCACCTCCAACACTGGGGCTAAGTTCTTTCCTTCCCATGAGAAAGCATTGCTGTTCTCCTTCAGGAACTTACCAAGCAAAAGCTGTATACCATGTCCAGTACTGACTCTGTCCAACAATGGCTCCTACATAGAAGGGGCCAGTACAGAAATGTTGGACTATACCTCCCCACGATACCTTATCAGCTGCCCCACCAACATTGCAATCATATCTTTACTTCCCAAGCAAGGAAAGGCAGACTCCTGTAGTGTGATTTTTATACTTTGTAATACTTTGAAGAAGTGTTGTTTTATTTCCCCATATTCTTCCCAAATGGTTTATCCCAGACTGTACTCCCCTCCCTTTACCTGTGTAATCCCTCTCCCTGGATGAGATCATCCTCAAACCCCCACCCTGGCTCTCTGTCAATCACTCAGGATCCCATCCCCTCCATCTAGAAGCTTCGCTCTAGGTCCTCGATTGATTAGCCAGAGGCTAGGGGTCAGCCCCCCAAGCCTTGCCCCACACACGGTCCTAAATGTCCCCCAGTACCCATCCCGTAGGGTCACTTATTGTTTAGTAAAATGTAATCTACTTTCGGTTTCCACCTCCTTTTAAATGTAACCTTGGCACATCTTCCAGAGCTCTCAGCAGGAGGCCCCCAAAGGTGCAGGAGCTCCCCAGAGCCCCTGAATAAAACCTTGGATTAACCCCTGCGAAGAGTCGGCCCTTTATCATCTACTGATGTCTCTGGTGTCTCTTCTGCTGCAAAGGCAACTAGCCTAGGTGCCCTCAGTACCCTCAGGGCACGAGAGAGTGTCTCCCTGCTGGGAGTTGGGGTTGTCCCCCCGGTGTCTGCCAACTCGTGACTGGCTGAGGGTTCCTGAGAGGCACGCCAGAGGGACAGAGACAGCACTCCAAGTCACTTGGCTTTGCCTTGCCTCCAATAGGGCAGGCTAGTTTACATAGCCTACCCTACCCTAGCTTTGCTTGCTTGCCTATGTTTGCCTTGCCTAGCCCTTCCAATAACTTCCTGGCTTTGCTTTGCCTTGTCTACCACTCTTTGCCTTGCCTTCCATGCAGGTAAGGCAATGCAAAGCAAGTGTAGGCAATTGTAGGCAAGTCAAGGGACAGGTTGGCAAGACTGAAGCCGTGAGGGGAAAGCAAATGGAGTGGTAGGTGAGACAAGTCCCAGAAGTTAGAGGCAAGGCTGGACATAGGAAGTAATGGTAATAGGAAGGGCTAGGCAAGGCCAAGCTCTATAGGAAAACTGCAGGCAGGTCAAAGCTTGGGCATGGGCGTGCAAGGGAATGCAAAGCAATGGAGAATCAGCAGGACAAGGCAAAGAAACTGTTTGGTTGCCCAAAGCAAGGCAAGTGGCAGGTCCATTCAAAGATTGCTGGTACACAAAAGCGGCCCAGACAGACTGTTCTGTCCAGCCTTGATCTTGCATAGGTCATGTCTAATCTGCACCTAAGACACTTGGGTTACCTGCTTTCTTTTGTATGCAAAAGAACTGTCATTCTGCCCCTGAAGCCCAAGGGTGAAAGATGAACTTTGTGTCCAAAATTCAAGACATGGAAGGATAGATGTCAGAAGAAAGCTGTCAGGACAGATCGGTGTGCTTGCACGTGGCCTCCTCCAGGCTTCCTCTCACAAGCTCCTGAAACGCTGGGGCCTTGAGAAAAAAAGCCAGTGGAAGCCTGGAGAATCCTAGGAGAAGCAGGCAGGGCAATGCATGTTGAAGAGATTCCACAAGAAGAGAGGTGGTGAATTCCAGGTGGGGGACTGGTGCGCAAGGTAATGCAAGGCAAGGAAGGCGTTCAAGGACAAGGCAAGACAAGTGGTGGCTTTGCCAGGCAACACAAAAGAGAGGGAGACAAGGCAATAAGAGTCCTAGAAGGAGAAGGAAATGAAAGATTGGAGCTGGACAAATGGGAAGGAAAAGAAGGATAGGTGAGCAAGTCAATACAAGGCACTGGGTTGCTATGAAGGGCAAGGGAAGGACATGCATGGGTCAGGAAGGGAAAAGAAAGGAATTGTCAGCAATGACAAGGAAATGCAAGATTGGGTAGGAGAGGCAAGGCAATGTGGGGGAGGGATAGGCAACACAATGGGTATCTTAACAGGAAATGTCCATGCACAGCAAGGCCGAAGGAGAAGTGGTAGAGAGGTCAAGGTGGGAAATAGGTGAGTGTGTGCAGCTAAGAAAGAAAGAAAGTGCATAGCTCTCTTGTGTCTCTCTCTGTGTGTGTGTGTGTGTGTGTGTGTGTGTGTGAAGTTTGCAGGATGTAAAGCAAAGAAAGGTGTCTCTTGATTGTGGAGTGAATGGATGTTTTCGAACGTAAGTGGCAAGGTCCAAGCAACCTTTTCATCCTGGTACATCTGTATCTGTGAGACATAGTCAGAAACGTCTCCTTTTAGATTCAGACTGCAAGCAGGACATAGAATGTGACTGTGTTAATAGCTGAGCAGGAAAGCACATCACATCAGCATTTTTCAACAGAAGCAGTTAGTGCGAGAAGGAGATGGACGTGTGGGACTCCAGCAATGTGGCAATGCACTCAGCTGAGAAGCAAAGTGCAATGCCTCGGTGTGTGCTCTGAAAATAAAAGGCTGCAAGGAAAAAGCAAGGGGACAGGCCAGTGAAATCTTTCTGTCCTGGCACACTGAGCTGTTTGAAGGTGAACCGCTGTTTGGTTTCACTAAGGACTCGGAGACATGGAGAGGATGTGCTTGTCCATGTAGCTGAGAAGGAAAGTGAGAATCGCCGGTATGTTTGGCAGAGTTTGTAGGCTGCGAGGAGAAGGTGACGGCCAGGCCTGGTTTTTGGCTGTGGCACTTGTTGCAAGGAAGAAGCTGCTGGAAGGTTAAGCTTTTGGGGATCTGCAAGAGTGAAAGACTACGCTGGTACCTCATCAAACTAATGCTTGTTGATCATCTGGCTGAATCTATGACATAAACCAGAAGTGAAATTTCCCCCCATTTCCCTCAGTTTTTTCACCTTTTCATCCAACAGCCTGGGCCTTTTTGAAGCTGCTGTCAAACGCCTTGCCTTGGAAGCTAGAAGTATCTCAGTTCACCTGCTAAGAAACAGGCAAAAGAGCTCAAGTCAATTTCAGAATTGCCCTGAGCAGAGCTGGTGTTTCGGTACCATAAATTACCATTTTATTAGGCAAACATTTGAAAAACACTAGCAGCTTCATCTTCTTGTCGCTGCAGTCCTTGGAAGTTTTGCTATTTACTGAAACAGGAAACAGGTCAAACACGAGAAGCTTTAGAATCCAAGCTCGCTAGCCATTGTGCAAATAACACTTGATGAATTCAAGGTACCATTATAGAGAATGGCTCTATTCAAGAAAATGGATGTGTCGTCCTTCACGGGGGCAGAAAACCTTTCTACCACGTGAACTCTGGGAGTATCATGCCTCAGTGTGCTGTGGCTGCTCAGAGAGCTACACGATGGGTCTCTTTGCCTATGGCACTCTCAGGGCTCAAAGCTGCACATAAACTCCCCCTCCTTACAGACACGCTAGTAAAGCCCACCGAAAATGCCGTTCTCCAGACAGCTTACTGAAACCAGCTAGGAGTTCCCAGCATCACGCTGGGCACTTCCTCCACAGATGGCTTTGCTTTTAATGAATCCAGAACAGAGCTGCGTTTTTCTAGTCTTTAGCTCTACTAAGGTATTTGATGTAACATGGCAAGAAAAAATCTGTTTCAACAATGATAATAACAGAGGGGATAATGTACCTTTTGCTGCTATATTCTTTTGTTGCTCCGTTTTTCTTGCTTTGTTGTTGCTTTCTGTCAAAGAAACGCCAGCAAAATCCCTCATCAAGTCCTGCTGTGAAGACAGACTGCCAGAAAGGTAGAGAAACTTTGAACCTTTCCAAGACCCTTGTAGCACGTGTCTTGGTCAATTGGTATGCAGCTCCTTTCTTCCAGCAGGACTTTTTTGCACCGTTAGCGCACATTGAACTGAATCCAGTACAAAAGCAGTGACTAGAGGAACTTTTCTTTTCATTGGAATGGTGATAAAAATGCATATTAAATAAAAGCATTTTAGAGCAGCAGGAAGATTTTCTATGTAGCTAGCAAATCATAAAAAGATGCATATTTACCGGTGGGGCTCCTCTCAGAATTTCAAAGAATTCCAGACAGAAAACACAGCTTAGTAAACTGCAAATCTAAATCGCAGTATCTAGAAAGGTGACATGAAAAAGGAAGAGGAAGAAAACCAAAAAGAAAACCAAAGGAAGCCAGAAATAAGGCACAACCTCTCCTCCTTCTCCACGTACTACAGTACCTTAGAAGTACCTGTGAGTGTCCTAACAGTCACATAAGTAGAAAACTGTGCCAAGAACAATTGTGGAAACTGGAAAACCGTGCTATCCCAACAGAAACAGGGTTTGCTTTCACGACGATTAAATCTGCAGGCAATGCATAGGGTAAGGGTACATTTTGTATATTCAAAAACAATTTTAAAATATTTCAAAATTGAAGTGACTGGTTTTTTGTTTGTTTTGAATTACTTGGCTAAATATGGTGCACGTTAAAATACTGCAGAGATGTGGTTCATTTTACAGATGCCAACTGCAAAGGAGAGAAGCATTTTGTGTGCTTAAGAAAGTCAAGTATTGGAGAGTGCTTTTGTTACTTCTTTAGAAGGTTAGAATATGCGTAAAAGATGCTAGCTGGGGACTTACAATTCATGAATTATTTACTGTCACTAGGTCAAATGACATTAGCTTTCAAAAAGGAAAAGGAGTCTTATTCCACGGGCCAATTTTAAAGTAGATTACTAAGCCTTCAGCAGAATATGGATATGAAGAGGGATATGACATGAAAGGGTAAGCAACACTGGTGACAGCAAAAGGCTTACCTGCTTCACACAAATACAGGAGATAAAATACTATTTTTACACAAACATTGCTATCCAGAGCTTTCCTTGAAAAGTTTCAATGCCAATCATGACAGTAAAATTCTGAGTGACAGTAAAATTCACTCTATCATGAATAAAATTTACTCAATCATGACAGCAAAATTTGCTCAATGAGGAGTAAAATTCCTAGTGGGATTTAAGTACTTTAAGCAAAGGGTAGCTCAAGCATAACTAGCATTAGATGTCAAAAAAGGCAACTTGGCCTGCACGTGTCACATCTACTGCATTAAAAAGCTTACTCTGTCTCAGATTTCCTTTTGAGGGATTCCATCGCAAGCCGTTAAACTGCATGAAAATGATGACTTAAAGGAGGACATATTACAAGAATGGAATAATGGTTAATGTTCTTTTCCTTCCAACTGCTTTCTTTGCCCTTCTAATTTTTTTAAGTCCTTCCTGGTTTCACTATGGGAGCAGTGCAGCAAGTGTTTGGTTTACACCACGCTGTGAACACGTGACCATTCTAGAACTTGTTGATCTACCTCTGATTCAGCGGCCTCACCTTCCCATAGTCCTTTTCTACTTAGCCAAAGTATCGGGCCTCAGCCCAAGGCCTTCCTTTTGTAAGCTTCTACCTATATGCAGCAGCAAACCACTACTTTCTTCCATGCCAAGAGTTTAGGTAGCTGATTTGCATCTGCCCTTCCAGTGAAACATACTGGGGAGACAAAATCCTGTCGGAAATGTCCAGTCATTCAGTTTTCTAGACGGGCCAAATCAAAAGAAAAGCAAGCTATAGGATTGTGTACTTGCTCTTACAAAGCACCTGCTGCCCTCTGACAATCAACTAGCAGAAAACCAGCAACAATAAGACTTGAGGCAAACAAGCCTTTGAAGGGAATTATGACATGATAAAGAAAGACAACACATTTCCAGCTTGTCGAGATACTTGAAATGTCAGCAAAGGCTTGAGGGCAAAGGCTGAACGAATGGGGAAAGGTTACAAGAATCCCAAGAAAAACATGACCATGGATTAAAAGAATCCCAACAGGTCAACTGACCTGTTGAAGTTTTCAGGAAATCAGTGGCTGCTGATTTAGATAGGCCATTCAAGTTAATTTCCCCGTGCACCTTCCACTCCTTTTTCACCTGTCACCATCACAGGGTGAATTGTGACCATGGAATCACAATTCTTTGGATTCTGTTCTTAGCTTTAGGAGACAACTACAGCAGCTGAAGTAGCTGTTACTGATGTGATACCCAGGAACACAGAGTTGACATATTTCATTCATATCCAGTCACAACTAGCTACACTAAGAGGATAGGATTGGCCTCTTTTCATGATGCTTTTCTTATTTTACAGCCTGCTATGATTCTGCTGAAACTTTTTCATTAGTTTCTCTCTAAGAAGGAGAAAGTCCAATGTCCCTCCCTACTGGTGCAGGTTTACCATTCGGTTTGTCGAGTCTAAAAATGGAATTGGAACTAGCAGGAATTACTGTGTTTAAAGCATCCCGTCCGTTCAGACAGTCTCAGGTCCATAAAAGCCTAGATGTTATTGGCTAAATACTCTGTTTCCCCCAAGAGCGGACGCACGCAATTTAATCCAACTTTTTATAACAAACTCCAATAATACAGAATCCAGTCATACAAAAGAGTCACAAAGAAGCAGGAAGAATTATCGGACCATTTAGGGTAGCAAACTTCTCACCTTCTTTTGGAGTGAGCATAATCTGCTAGCTGAAGTAACAAACTTGAGGACAGAAATCGCCCTACTACTGAGAAGTTGTTGACAAGGGAACCACCTAATCTGACTTTCCCTTTGCCCATTGATCAAGCCTAGTAGTCTAAAATTTACAGGCTCAATCAAAGACAAATGCAATCTAGTCAGAGGTCTATGAAAAGTCCAAAACTAATCAGGATTCTTCTTAGACAATGGAAATGGAAGCAGAGCTACCAATTTCCTTGCAACATATCCCTAAAACTCATTCCTTTCTAGTCATAACTAATGTATAGCCACCAGTACAATCAGGAAAAGATGAAACTTACAGATGTCAGCGAGGGAAGGATTTGAAAGAACTCTTCCCATTATTCATCGTCTAGACAGCAACTATCATTAAAATCAGAGCCCTTTTAGTAGGGCTTTCCTTGTGGGAAATTCAGGACTCCAGGACAACGGAGCAAGAGGATTAAGCAGAAGCCGTTGATTGTTGACAGGATGCACTTACACATTCTAAATCTCTGCACACGCTAGGCCCGCATTTTTATCTTGGTGCCTTTGTTATGTCCACGCATTCTGTGTGCACCTCTCAGAAGATACGTTTGATTACAGTCCAGGCACTTTGCTGCCCCCCGTTATCGAGTTCTTGTAGTCTTGGAATTTGGTTTCTCAGCTTCTCTTTCTTCTTTCAGCAGGGCTTATGTCTTAGTAACCTTGATGAATTCCAGAGGGCTCTGAGAAAATTCTGAGAAGAACATATTCCAGCTGGATGGCTGGTGCACCCTGTAGTCTAAGAGGTTCAGCTACATTGCTACAATTTCCCCCTTCTTCGTCTTGCACCAGCTAAACCCTTTCCACCCTATTTTCTTCCAAGACGCTCACCATGATGCATGGAATAACAAGAAGCAATATAATAATGACTACTAGTAACAACAAAGTTCCCTTTACAAGATCTTTCAACCATCGAGTTGTTTCCCATCTCTCAAACTGTTCATGCGTAACCCTCTCATTCCCAATCAATTTCTTCATGTTATCTTGTCCTTGTTTGAGTTTCCAGCGAATGACTGCAGAAGGGTTAGAGAGGTTCAAAACACACATTCCTTCAAAATCCTCCCACTCGTGCCCATGTGCTAACAAGAAAACTAGAGCAGCTTTATTTTGCAGTGTGCAATGACTAATGGTATCTACACCAGTGAGAAGCTGATTTAAAATCGCTGATCTTACCTTGAGTTGTTTGACCACCCAGCATCCCAACTTATTAAGCATACTCAAAGCTTGACCAACAGCAACGCCTGCTGTCAGGAATGGCACAAGTAATCGAGAGGAGCGCCCAAACCTGTACACAATTGAGGCAATCGCGTCTTAAGCATATGCTTCTTCGTTCAGTACCCGGGAGGCGAAAAAGCGAGTTCATCGCGCACAGAGCATTGTGCCGGTGGCGGTGAGCGCCGATGCGGCGCTTGTGCCGAAAGACGCCCGGGACACAATGCGGGTGTTGTTAATATTTCTTTTTCGCCTTTCGGAAGCTGCCGCTCTCTCCGTCTCCCGGAGGCGAAGAAGCAGCTTCTTTGCGCACAGAGAATTCTGCCCGTCGCAGGGAGCACCTGAGAGTGGTTTTTGCCGAAAGACGCCGGGGACCCCCACTTAGCTTCGGAGAGCTCCGCATCTCCGTCCTCTTCGCTTCTTGATGTTCAACACCCAAAAAAAGCCTTTCCACCATACCTTGCTAGGAGAAACTGTGCCAGTACACAAACCAGCCCGGACCTTGTTCTAAAAGTGGCACAGAAGAATGCAGACTGTTTAACAAGAAGCAAAACATTGTTGTTCAAAACTCCTTTTAATCGAAGCTCTTGTGAAGGGAAAAGGCAGGAGAGTGGTAAAGTGCTCTCTTTTATATGTCTGAAAGCTGCTCCGACTATGCTGGTGTTGGGCAGGCTCTTTCTTCGCCTCTATAGAAGCTGCCGCTCTCTCCGTCTCCCGGAGGCGAAGAAGCGGCTTCTTTGCGCACAGAGAATTGTGCAGGGCACCGGGAGCACCTGAGAGCGTTTTTTACCGAAAGACGCCGGGGACCGGCACTTAGCTTCGGAGAGCTCCGTACCTCCCTCTTCTTCGCTTCTTGTTGTTCAACACTCAGCAAAAAGCCTTTCCACCATACCTTGCGAGGAGAAAGTGTGCCGGTAACAAAACATTCTGGATCATGTTCTAAAAGCTGCACAGAAGACTGCAGAGCGTTTAAAAAGAAGCAAAACATTGTTGTTCAAAACTCCTTTTTTTCGAATCTATTGTGAAGGGAAAAGGGAGGAGAGTGGTAAAGTATTCTTTTTTGTTTTTTTGAAAGCTGCTCCGACTATGCTGGTGTTGGGCAGCCTCTTTCGTCGCCTTTATAGAAGCTGCCGCTCTCTCCGTCTCCTGGAGGCGAAGAAGCTGCTTCTTTGCGCACAGAGCTTTGCGCTGATCGCGATGTGTTTCGGAGAAAGGCTAATGCCGAAAGATTCCTCGGACCGGCATTCGGCTTCGGAGTGTCTTGTCACTCAACACTCAGCAAAAGCTTTTCCACCACATCTTGCAAAGAGAAACTGTGCCAGTACACAAAACATCCTGGATCTTTTTCTAAAAGTTGCACGGAATTCTGCAGAGTGTTTAACAAGAAGCAAAACGTTGTTCAAAACTCCTTTTAATCGAATATATTGTGGATGGAAAAGGGAGGAGTGTGGTAAAGTACTCTTTTTATTTGTCTGACAGCTGCTCCGACTATGCAGGTGTTGGGCAGCCTCTTTCTTCGCCTTTATAGAAGCTGCCGCTCTCTCCGTCTCCTAGAGGCGAAGAAGAGCCTTCTTTGTGCACAGAGCATCGTGCTGATCGCGATTCGTTTCGGAGAACGGCTTGTGCCGAAAGACGCCCGGGACCCGGCGTATCTCCGTAGCCCTGTATCTCCGTCTTCTTCGGGTCTTGTAGTAAAACACTCCGCAAAAACTTTTCCACCATACTTTGCGAGGAAAAACTGTACCAGTAAAGAAAACATCACCCATCTTTTTCTAGAAGTTGCACGGAGGTCAGCGAAGAGTTTTGCAAGAAGAAAAAGATAGTTGTCCAAAACTCTTTCTTTTCCAATATTATAACATTGGAAAAGGCAGGAGAGTGATAAAATACTGTTTTCTCTAAGTATAAATCCTGCCCACACTGTGCCTGTGTGGTGCGGCTTGAGTCCTCGCCTTTCGAAGCTACCGTTCTCTCCGTCTCCTGGAGGCGAAGAAGCAGCTGCTTTTCGCACAGAGAATTGTGCAGGGCTCAGGGAGCACCTGAGAGAGGTTTTTACCGAAAGACGCCCGGGAGCAGCACTTAGCTTCGGAGAGCTCCGCATCTCCGTCTTCTTCGCTTCTTGATGTTCAACACTCAGCAAAATCTTTTCCACCATACCTTGCGAGGAGAAACTTTGCCAGTACACAAAACATCCAGGATCTTGTTCTAAAAGCTGCACAGAAGACTGCAGACTGTTTAACAAGAAGCAAAACATTGTTGTTCAAAACTCCTTTTAATCGAAGCTATTGTGTAGGGAAAAAGCAGGAGAGTGGTAAAGTGCTCTCTTTTATATGTCTGAAAGCTGCTCCGACTATGCTGGTGTTGGGCAGGCTCTTTCTTCGCCTCTATAGAAGCTGCCGCTCTCTCCGTCTCCCGGAGGCGAAGAAGCGGCTTCTTTGTGCACAGAGAATTGTGCAGGGCACCGGGAGCACCTGAGAACGTTTTTTACCGAAAGACGCTGGGGACCGGCACTTAGCTTCGGAGAGCTCCGTACCTCCCTCTTCTTCACTTCTTGTGGTACAACACTCAGCAAAAAGCCTTTCCACAATACCTTGCGAGGAGAAACTGTGCCAGTACACAAAACATCCAGGATCTTGTTCTAAAAGCTGCACAGAAGACTGCAGAGCGTTTAACAAGAAGCAAAACATTGTTGTTCAAAACTCCTTTTAATCGAAGCTCTTGTGAAGGGAAAAGGCAGGAGAGTGGTAAAGTGCTCTCTTTTATATGTCTGAAAGCTGCTCCGACTATGCTGGTGTTGGGCAGGCTCTTTCTTCGCCTCTATAGAAGCTGCCGCTCTCTCCGTCTCCCGGAGGCGAAGAAGCGGCTTCTTTGCGCACAGAGAATTGTGCAGGGCACCGGGAGCACCTGAGAGCGTTTTTTACCGAAAGACGCCGGGGACCGGCACTTAGCTTCGGAGAGCTCCGTACCTCCCTCTTCTTCGCTTCTTGTTGTTCAACACTCAGCAAAAAGCCTTTCCACCATACCTTGCGAGGAGAAAGTGTGCCGGTAACAAAACATTCTGGATCATGTTCTAAAAGCTGCACAGAAGACTGCAGAGCGTTTAAAAAGAAGCAAAACATTGTTGTTCAAAACTCCTTTTTTTCGAATCTATTGTGAAGGGAAAAGGGAGGAGAGTGGTAAAGTATTCTTTTTTGTTTTTTTGAAAGCTGCTCCGACTATGCTGGTGTTGGGCAGCCTCTTTCGTCGCCTTTATAGAAGCTGCCGCTCTCTCCGTCTCCTGGAGGCGAAGAAGCTGCTTCTTTGCGCACAGAGCTTTGCGCTGATCGCGATGTGTTTCGGAGAAAGGCTAATGCCGAAAGATTCCTCGGACCGGCATTCGGCTTCGGAGTGTCTTGTCACTCAACACTCAGCAAAAGCTTTTCCACCACATCTTGCAAAGAGAAACTGTGCCAGTACACAAAACATCCTGGATCTTTTTCTAAAAGTTGCACGGAATTCTGCAGAGTGTTTAACAAGAAGCAAAACGTTGTTCAAAACTCCTTTTAATCGAATATATTGTGGATGGAAAAGGGAGGAGTGTGGTAAAGTACTCTTTTTATTTGTCTGACAGCTGCTCCGACTATGCAGGTGTTGGGCAGCCTCTTTCTTCGCCTTTATAGAAGCTGCCGCTCTCTCCGTCTCCTAGAGGCGAAGAAGAGCCTTCTTTGTGCACAGAGCATCGTGCTGATCGCGATTCGTTTCGGAGAACGGCTTGTGCCGAAAGACGCCCGGGACCCGGCGTATCTCCGTAGCCCTGTATCTCCGTCTTCTTCGGGTCTTGTAGTAAAACACTCCGCAAAAACTTTTCCACCATACTTTGCGAGGAAAAACTGTACCAGTAAAGAAAACATCACCCATCTTTTTCTAGAAGTTGCACGGAGGTCAGCGAAGAGTTTTGCAAGAAGAAAAAGATAGTTGTCCAAAACTCTTTCTTTTCCAATATTATAACATTGGAAAAGGCAGGAGAGTGATAAAATACTGTTTTCTCTAAGTATAAATCCTGCCCACACTGTGCCTGTGTGGTGCGGCTTGAGTCCTCGCCTTTCGAAGCTACCGTTCTCTCCGTCTCCTGGAGGCGAAGAAGCAGCTGCTTTTCGCACAGAGAATTGTGCAGGGCTCAGGGAGCACCTGAGAGAGGTTTTTACCGAAAGACGCCCGGGAGCAGCACTTAGCTTCGGAGAGCTCCGCATCTCCGTCTTCTTCGCTTCTTGATGTTCAACACTCAGCAAAATCTTTTCCACCATACCTTGCGAGGAGAAACTTTGCCAGTACACAAAACATCCAGGATCTTGTTCTAAAAGCTGCACAGAAGACTGCAGACTGTTTAACAAGAAGCAAAACATTGTTGTTCAAAACTCCTTTTAATCGAAGCTATTGTGTAGGGAAAAAGCAGGAGAGTGGTAAAGTGCTCTCTTTTATATGTCTGAAAGCTGCTCCGACTATGCTGGTGTTGGGCAGGCTCTTTCTTCGCCTCTATAGAAGCTGCCGCTCTCTCCGTCTCCCGGAGGCGAAGAAGCGGCTTCTTTGTGCACAGAGAATTGTGCAGGGCACCGGGAGCACCTGAGAACGTTTTTTACCGAAAGACGCTGGGGACCGGCACTTAGCTTCGGAGAGCTCCGTACCTCCCTCTTCTTCACTTCTTGTGGTACAACACTCAGCAAAAAGCCTTTCCACAATACCTTGCGAGGAGAAACTGTGCCAGTACACAAAACATCCAGGATCTTGTTCTAAAAGCTGCACAGAAGACTGCAGAGCGTTTAACAAGAAGCAAAACATTGTTGTTCAAAACTCCTTTTAATCGAAGCTCTTGTGAAGGGAAAAGGCAGGAGAGTGGTAAAGTGCTCTCTTTTATATGTCTGAAAGCTGCTCCGACTATGCTGGTGTTGGGCAGGCTCTTTCTTCGCCTCTATAGAAGCTGCCGCTCTCTCCGTCTCCCGGAGGCGAAGAAGCGGCTTCTTTGCGCACAGAGAATTGTGCAGGGCACCGGGAGCACCTGAGAGCGTTTTTTACCGAAAGACGCCGGGGACCGGCACTTAGCTTCGGAGAGCTCCGTACCTCCCTCTTCTTCGCTTCTTGTTGTTCAACACTCAGCAAAAAGCCTTTCCACCATACCTTGCGAGGAGAAAGTGTGCCGGTAACAAAACATTCTGGATCATGTTCTAAAAGCTGCACAGAAGACTGCAGAGCGTTTAAAAAGAAGCAAAACATTGTTGTTCAAAACTCCTTTTTTTCGAATCTATTGTGAAGGGAAAAGGGAGGAGAGTGGTAAAGTATTCTTTTTTGTTTTTTTGAAAGCTGCTCCGACTATGCTGGTGTTGGGCAGCCTCTTTCGTCGCCTTTATAGAAGCTGCCGCTCTCTCCGTCTCCTGGAGGCGAAGAAGCTGCTTCTTTGCGCACAGAGCTTTGCGCTGATCGCGATGTGTTTCGGAGAAAGGCTAATGCCGAAAGATTCCTCGGACCGGCATTCGGCTTCGGAGTGTCTTGTCACTCAACACTCAGCAAAAGCTTTTCCACCACATCTTGCAAAGAGAAACTGTGCCAGTACACAAAACATCCTGGATCTTTTTCTAAAAGTTGCACGGAATTCTGCAGAGTGTTTAACAAGAAGCAAAACGTTGTTCAAAACTCCTTTTAATCGAATATATTGTGGATGGAAAAGGGAGGAGTGTGGTAAAGTACTCTTTTTATTTGTCTGACAGCTGCTCCGACTATGCAGGTGTTGGGCAGCCTCTTTCTTCGCCTTTATAGAAGCTGCCGCTCTCTCCGTCTCCTAGAGGCGAAGAAGAGCCTTCTTTGTGCACAGAGCATCGTGCTGATCGCGATTCGTTTCGGAGAACGGCTTGTGCCGAAAGACGCCCGGGACCCGGCGTATCTCCGTAGCCCTGTATCTCCGTCTTCTTCGGGTCTTGTAGTAAAACACTCCGCAAAAACTTTTCCACCATACTTTGCGAGGAAAAACTGTACCAGTAAAGAAAACATCACCCATCTTTTTCTAGAAGTTGCACGGAGGTCAGCGAAGAGTTTTGCAAGAAGAAAAAGATAGTTGTCCAAAACTCTTTCTTTTCCAATATTATAACATTGGAAAAGGCAGGAGAGTGATAAAATACTGTTTTCTCTAAGTATAAATCCTGCCCACACTGTGCCTGTGTGGTGCGGCTTGAGTCCTCGCCTTTCGAAGCTACCGTTCTCTCCGTCTCCTGGAGGCGAAGAAGCAGCTGCTTTTCGCACAGAGAATTGTGCAGGGCTCAGGGAGCACCTGAGAGAGGTTTTTACCGAAAGACGCCCGGGAGCAGCACTTAGCTTCGGAGAGCTCCGCATCTCCGTCTTCTTCGCTTCTTGATGTTCAACACTCAGCAAAATCTTTTCCACCATACCTTGCGAGGAGAAACTTTGCCAGTACACAAAACATCCAGGATCTTGTTCTAAAAGCTGCACAGAAGACTGCAGACTGTTTAACAAGAAGCAAAACATTGTTGTTCAAAACTCCTTTTAATCGAAGCTATTGTGTAGGGAAAAAGCAGGAGAGTGGTAAAGTGCTCTCTTTTATATGTCTGAAAGCTGCTCCGACTATGCTGGTGTTGGGCAGGCTCTTTCTTCGCCTCTATAGAAGCTGCCGCTCTCTCCGTCTCCCGGAGGCGAAGAAGCGGCTTCTTTGTGCACAGAGAATTGTGCAGGGCACCGGGAGCACCTGAGAACGTTTTTTACCGAAAGACGCTGGGGACCGGCACTTAGCTTCGGAGAGCTCCGTACCTCCCTCTTCTTCACTTCTTGTGGTACAACACTCAGCAAAAAGCCTTTCCACAATACCTTGCGAGGAGAAACTGTGCCAGTACACAAAACATCCAGGATCTTGTTCTAAAAGCTGCACAGAAGACTGCAGAGCGTTTAACAAGAAGCAAAACATTGTTGTTCAAAACTCCTTTTAATCGAAGCTCTTGTGAAGGGAAAAGGCAGGAGAGTGGTAAAGTGCTCTCTTTTATATGTCTGAAAGCTGCTCCGACTATGCTGGTGTTGGGCAGGCTCTTTCTTCGCCTCTATAGAAGCTGCCGCTCTCTCCGTCTCCCGGAGGCGAAGAAGCGGCTTCTTTGCGCACAGAGAATTGTGCAGGGCACCGGGAGCACCTGAGAGCGTTTTTTACCGAAAGACGCCGGGGACCGGCACTTAGCTTCGGAGAGCTCCGTACCTCCCTCTTCTTCGCTTCTTGTTGTTCAACACTCAGCAAAAAGCCTTTCCACCATACCTTGCGAGGAGAAAGTGTGCCGGTAACAAAACATTCTGGATCATGTTCTAAAAGCTGCACAGAAGACTGCAGAGCGTTTAAAAAGAAGCAAAACATTGTTGTTCAAAACTCCTTTTTTTCGAATCTATTGTGAAGGGAAAAGGGAGGAGAGTGGTAAAGTATTCTTTTTTGTTTTTTTGAAAGCTGCTCCGACTATGCTGGTGTTGGGCAGCCTCTTTCGTCGCCTTTATAGAAGCTGCCGCTCTCTCCGTCTCCTGGAGGCGAAGAAGCTGCTTCTTTGCGCACAGAGCTTTGCGCTGATCGCGATGTGTTTCGGAGAAAGGCTAATGCCGAAAGATTCCTCGGACCGGCATTCGGCTTCGGAGTGTCTTGTCACTCAACACTCAGCAAAAGCTTTTCCACCACATCTTGCAAAGAGAAACTGTGCCAGTACACAAAACATCCTGGATCTTTTTCTAAAAGTTGCACGGAATTCTGCAGAGTGTTTAACAAGAAGCAAAACGTTGTTCAAAACTCCTTTTAATCGAATATATTGTGGATGGAAAAGGGAGGAGTGTGGTAAAGTACTCTTTTTATTTGTCTGACAGCTGCTCCGACTATGCAGGTGTTGGGCAGCCTCTTTCTTCGCCTTTATAGAAGCTGCCGCTCTCTCCGTCTCCTAGAGGCGAAGAAGAGCCTTCTTTGTGCACAGAGCATCGTGCTGATCGCGATTCGTTTCGGAGAACGGCTTGTGCCGAAAGACGCCCGGGACCCGGCGTATCTCCGTAGCCCTGTATCTCCGTCTTCTTCGGGTCTTGTAGTAAAACACTCCGCAAAAACTTTTCCACCATACTTTGCGAGGAAAAACTGTACCAGTAAAGAAAACATCACCCATCTTTTTCTAGAAGTTGCACGGAGGTCAGCGAAGAGTTTTGCAAGAAGAAAAAGATAGTTGTCCAAAACTCTTTCTTTTCCAATATTATAACATTGGAAAAGGCAGGAGAGTGATAAAATACTGTTTTCTCTAAGTATAAATCCTGCCCACACTGTGCCTGTGTGGTGCGGCTTGAGTCCTCGCCTTTCGAAGCTACCGTTCTCTCCGTCTCCTGGAGGCGAAGAAGCAGCTGCTTTTCGCACAGAGAATTGTGCAGGGCTCAGGGAGCACCTGAGAGAGGTTTTTACCGAAAGACGCCCGGGAGCAGCACTTAGCTTCGGAGAGCTCCGCATCTCCGTCTTCTTCGCTTCTTGATGTTCAACACTCAGCAAAATCTTTTCCACCATACCTTGCGAGGAGAAACTTTGCCAGTACACAAAACATCCAGGATCTTGTTCTAAAAGCTGCACAGAAGACTGCAGACTGTTTAACAAGAAGCAAAACATTGTTGTTCAAAACTCCTTTTAATCGAAGCTATTGTGTAGGGAAAAAGCAGGAGAGTGGTAAAGTGCTCTCTTTTATATGTCTGAAAGCTGCTCCGACTATGCTGGTGTTGGGCAGGCTCTTTCTTCGCCTCTATAGAAGCTGCCGCTCTCTCCGTCTCCCGGAGGCGAAGAAGCGGCTTCTTTGCGCACAGAGAATTGTGCAGGGCACCGGGAGCACCTGAGAACGTTTTTTACCGAAAGACGCTGGGGACCGGCACTTAGCTTCGGAGAGCTCCGTACCTCCCTCTTCTTCACTTCTTGTGGTACAACACTCAGCAAAAAGCCTTTCCACAATACCTTGCGAGGAGAAACTGTGCCAGTACACAAAACATCCAGGATCTTGTTCTAAAAGCTGCACAGAAGACTGCAGAGCGTTTAACAAGAAGCAAAACATTGTTGTTCAAAACTCCTTTTAATCGAAGCTCTTGTGAAGGGAAAAGGCAGGAGAGTGGTAAAGTGCTCTCTTTTATATGTCTGAAAGCTGCTCCGACTATGCTGGTGTTGGGCAGGCTCTTTCTTCGCCTCTATAGAAGCTGCCGCTCTCTCCGTCTCCCGGAGGCGAAGAAGCGGCTTCTTTGCGCACAGAGAATTGTGCAGGGCACCGGGAGCACCTGAGAGCGTTTTTTACCGAAAGACGCCGGGGACCGGCACTTAGCTTCGGAGAGCTCCGTACCTCCCTCTTCTTCGCTTCTTGTTGTTCAACACTCAGCAAAAAGCCTTTCCACCATACCTTGCGAGGAGAAAGTGTGCCGGTAACAAAACATTCTGGATCATGTTCTAAAAGCTGCACAGAAGACTGCAGAGCGTTTAAAAAGAAGCAAAACATTGTTGTTCAAAACTCCTTTTTTTCGAATCTATTGTGAAGGGAAAAGGGAGGAGAGTGGTAAAGTATTCTTTTTTGTTTTTTTGAAAGCTGCTCCGACTATGCTGGTGTTGGGCAGCCTCTTTCGTCGCCTTTATAGAAGCTGCCGCTCTCTCCGTCTCCTGGAGGCGAAGAAGCTGCTTCTTTGCGCACAGAGCTTTGCGCTGATCGCGATGTGTTTCGGAGAAAGGCTAATGCCGAAAGATTCCTCGGACCGGCATTCGGCTTCGGAGTGTCTTGTCACTCAACACTCAGCAAAAGCTTTTCCACCACATCTTGCAAAGAGAAACTGTGCCAGTACACAAAACATCCTGGATCTTTTTCTAAAAGTTGCACGGAATTCTGCAGAGTGTTTAACAAGAAGCAAAACGTTGTTCAAAACTCCTTTTAATCGAATATATTGTGGATGGAAAAGGGAGGAGTGTGGTAAAGTACTCTTTTTATTTGTCTGACAGCTGCTCCGACTATGCAGGTGTTGGGCAGCCTCTTTCTTCGCCTTTATAGAAGCTGCCGCTCTCTCCGTCTCCTAGAGGCGAAGAAGAGCCTTCTTTGTGCACAGAGCATCGTGCTGATCGCGATTCGTTTCGGAGAACGGCTTGTGCCGAAAGACGCCCGGGACCCGGCGTATCTCCGTAGCCCTGTATCTCCGTCTTCTTCGGGTCTTGTAGTAAAACACTCCGCAAAAACTTTTCCACCATACTTTGCGAGGAAAAACTGTACCAGTAAAGAAAACATCACCCATCTTTTTCTAGAAGTTGCACGGAGGTCAGCGAAGAGTTTTGCAAGAAGAAAAAGATAGTTGTCCAAAACTCTTTCTTTTCCAATATTATAACATTGGAAAAGGCAGGAGAGTGATAAAATACTGTTTTCTCTAAGTATAAATCCTGCCCACACTGTGCCTGTGTGGTGCGGCTTGAGTCCTCGCCTTTCGAAGCTACCGTTCTCTCCGTCTCCTGGAGGCGAAGAAGCAGCTGCTTTTCGCACAGAGAATTGTGCAGGGCTCAGGGAGCACCTGAGAGAGGTTTTTACCGAAAGACGCCCGGGAGCAGCACTTAGCTTCGGAGAGCTCCGCATCTCCGTCTTCTTCGCTTCTTGATGTTCAACACTCAGCAAAATCTTTTCCACCATACCTTGCGAGGAGAAACTTTGCCAGTACACAAAACATCCAGGATCTTGTTCTAAAAGCTGCACAGAAGACTGCAGAGCGTTTAACAAGAAGCAAAACATTGTTGTTCAAAACTCCTTTTAATCGAAGCTCTTGTGAAGGGAAAAGGCAGGAGAGTGGTAAAGTGCTCTCTTTTATATGTCTGAAAGCTGCTCCGACTATGCTGGTGTTGGGCAGGCTCTTTCTTCGCCTCTATAGAAGCTGCCGCTCTCTCCGTCTCCCGGAGGCGAAGAAGCGGCTTCTTTGCGCACAGAGAATTGTGCAGGGCACCGGGAGCACCTGAGAGCGTTTTTTACCGAAAGACGCCGGGGACCGGCACTTAGCTTCGGAGAGCTCCGTACCTCCCTCTTCTTCGCTTCTTGTTGTTCAACACTCAGCAAAAAGCCTTTCCACCATACCTTGCGAGGAGAAAGTGTGCCGGTAACAAAACATTCTGGATCATGTTCTAAAAGCTGCACAGAAGACTGCAGAGCGTTTAAAAAGAAGCAAAACATTGTTGTTCAAAACTCCTTTTTTTCGAATCTATTGTGAAGGGAAAAGGGAGGAGAGTGGTAAAGTATTCTTTTTTGTTTTTTTGAAAGCTGCTCCGACTATGCTGGTGTTGGGCAGCCTCTTTCGTCGCCTTTATAGAAGCTGCCGCTCTCTCCGTCTCCTGGAGGCGAAGAAGCTGCTTCTTTGCGCACAGAGCTTTGCGCTGATCGCGATGTGTTTCGGAGAAAGGCTAATGCCGAAAGATTCCTCGGACCGGCATTCGGCTTCGGAGTGTCTTGTCACTCAACACTCAGCAAAAGCTTTTCCACCACATCTTGCAAAGAGAAACTGTGCCAGTACACAAAACATCCTGGATCTTTTTCTAAAAGTTGCACGGAATTCTGCAGAGTGTTTAACAAGAAGCAAAACGTTGTTCAAAACTCCTTTTAATCGAATATATTGTGGATGGAAAAGGGAGGAGTGTGGTAAAGTACTCTTTTTATTTGTCTGACAGCTGCTCCGACTATGCAGGTGTTGGGCAGCCTCTTTCTTCGCCTTTATAGAAGCTGCCGCTCTCTCCGTCTCCTAGAGGCGAAGAAGAGCCTTCTTTGTGCACAGAGCATCGTGCTGATCGCGATTCGTTTCGGAGAACGGCTTGTGCCGAAAGACGCCCGGGACCCGGCGTATCTCCGTAGCCCTGTATCTCCGTCTTCTTCGGGTCTTGTAGTAAAACACTCCGCAAAAACTTTTCCACCATACTTTGCGAGGAAAAACTGTACCAGTAAAGAAAACATCACCCATCTTTTTCTAGAAGTTGCACGGAGGTCAGCGAAGAGTTTTGCAAGAAGAAAAAGATAGTTGTCCAAAACTCTTTCTTTTCCAATATTATAACATTGGAAAAGGCAGGAGAGTGATAAAATACTGTTTTCTCTAAGTATAAATCCTGCCCACACTGTGCCTGTGTGGTGCGGCTTGAGTCCTCGCCTTTCGAAGCTACCGTTCTCTCCGTCTCCTGGAGGCGAAGAAGCAGCTGCTTTTCGCACAGAGAATTGTGCAGGGCTCAGGGAGCACCTGAGAGAGGTTTTTACCGAAAGACGCCCGGGAGCAGCACTTAGCTTCGGAGAGCTCCGCATCTCCGTCTTCTTCGCTTCTTGATGTTCAACACTCAGCAAAATCTTTTCCACCATACCTTGCGAGGAGAAACTTTGCCAGTACACAAAACATCCAGGATCTTGTTCTAAAAGCTGCACAGAAGACTGCAGAGCGTTTAACAAGAAGCAAAACATTGTTGTTCAAAACTCCTTTTAATCGAAGCTCTTGTGAAGGGAAAAGGCAGGAGAGTGGTAAAGTGCTCTCTTTTATATGTCTGAAAGCTGCTCCGACTATGCTGGTGTTGGGCAGGCTCTTTCTTCGCCTCTATAGAAGCTGCCGCTCTCTCCGTCTCCCGGAGGCGAAGAAGCGGCTTCTTTGCGCACAGAGAATTGTGCAGGGCACCGGGAGCACCTGAGAGCGTTTTTTACCGAAAGACGCCGGGGACCGGCACTTAGCTTCGGAGAGCTCCGTACCTCCCTCTTCTTCGCTTCTTGTTGTTCAACACTCAGCAAAAAGCCTTTCCACCATACCTTGCGAGGAGAAAGTGTGCCGGTAACAAAACATTCTGGATCATGTTCTAAAAGCTGCACAGAAGACTGCAGAGCGTTTAAAAAGAAGCAAAACATTGTTGTTCAAAACTCCTTTTTTTCGAATCTATTGTGAAGGGAAAAGGGAGGAGAGTGGTAAAGTATTCTTTTTTGTTTTTTTGAAAGCTGCTCCGACTATGCTGGTGTTGGGCAGCCTCTTTCGTCGCCTTTATAGAAGCTGCCGCTCTCTCCGTCTCCTGGAGGCGAAGAAGCTGCTTCTTTGCGCACAGAGCTTTGCGCTGATCGCGATGTGTTTCGGAGAAAGGCTAATGCCGAAAGATTCCTCGGACCGGCATTCGGCTTCGGAGTGTCTTGTCACTCAACACTCAGCAAAAGCTTTTCCACCACATCTTGCAAAGAGAAACTGTGCCAGTACACAAAACATCCTGGATCTTTTTCTAAAAGTTGCACGGAATTCTGCAGAGTGTTTAACAAGAAGCAAAACGTTGTTCAAAACTCCTTTTAATCGAATATATTGTGGATGGAAAAGGGAGGAGTGTGGTAAAGTACTCTTTTTATTTGTCTGACAGCTGCTCCGACTATGCAGGTGTTGGGCAGCCTCTTTCTTCGCCTTTATAGAAGCTGCCGCTCTCTCCGTCTCCTAGAGGCGAAGAAGAGCCTTCTTTGTGCACAGAGCATCGTGCTGATCGCGATTCGTTTCGGAGAACGGCTTGTGCCGAAAGACGCCCGGGACCCGGCGTATCTCCGTAGCCCTGTATCTCCGTCTTCTTCGGGTCTTGTAGTAAAACACTCCGCAAAAACTTTTCCACCATACTTTGCGAGGAAAAACTGTACCAGTAAAGAAAACATCACCCATCTTTTTCTAGAAGTTGCACGGAGGTCAGCGAAGAGTTTTGCAAGAAGAAAAAGATAGTTGTCCAAAACTCTTTCTTTTCCAATATTATAACATTGGAAAAGGCAGGAGAGTGATAAAATACTGTTTTCTCTAAGTATAAATCCTGCCCACACTGTGCCTGTGTGGTGCGGCTTGAGTCCTCGCCTTTCGAAGCTACCGTTCTCTCCGTCTCCTGGAGGCGAAGAAGCAGCTGCTTTTCGCACAGAGAATTGTGCAGGGCTCAGGGAGCACCTGAGAGAGGTTTTTACCGAAAGACGCCCGGGAGCAGCACTTAGCTTCGGAGAGCTCCGCATCTCCGTCTTCTTCGCTTCTTGATGTTCAACACTCAGCAAAATCTTTTCCACCATACCTTGCGAGGAGAAACTTTGCCAGTACACAAAACATCCAGGATCTTGTTCTAAAAGCTGCACAGAAGACTGCAGACTGTTTAACAAGAAGCAAAACATTGTTGTTCAAAACTCCTTTTAATCGAAGCTATTGTGTAGGGAAAAAGCAGGAGAGTGGTAAAGTGCTCTCTTTTATATGTCTGAAAGCTGCTCCGACTATGCTGGTGTTGGGCAGGCTCTTTCTTCGCCTCTATAGAAGCTGCCGCTCTCTCCGTCTCCCGGAGGCGAAGAAGCGGCTTCTTTGCGCACAGAGAATTGTGCAGGGCACCGGGAGCACCTGAGACCGTTTTTTACCGAAAGACGCCGGGGACCGGCACTTAGCTTCGGAGAGCTCCGTACCTCCCTCTTCTTCGCTTCTTGTTGTTCAACACTCAGCAAAAAGCCTTTCCACCATACCTTGCGAGGAGAAAGTGTGCCGGTAACAAAACATTCTGGATCATGTTCTAAAAGCTGCACAGAAGACTGCAGAGCGTTTAAAAAGAAGCAAAACATTGTTGTTCAAAACTCCTTTTTTTCGAATCTATTGTGAAGGGAAAAGGGAGGAGAGTGGTAAAGTATTCTTTTTTGTTTTTTTGAAAGCTGCTCCGACTATGCTGGTGTTGGGCAGGCTCTTTCTTCGCCTCTATAGAAGCTGCCGCTCTCTCCGTCTCCCGGAGGCGAAGAAGCGGCTTCTTTGCGCACAGAGAATTGTGCAGGGCACCGGGAGCACCTGAGAGCGTTTTTTACCGAAAGACGCCGGGGACCGGCACTTAGCTTCGGAGAGCTCCGTACCTCCCTCTTCTTCGCTTCTTGTTGTTCAACACTCAGCAAAAAGCCTTTCCACCATACCTTGCGAGGAGAAAGTGTGCCGGTAACAAAACATTCTGGATCATGTTCTAAAAGCTGCACAGAAGACTGCAGAGCGTTTAAAAAGAAGCAAAACATTGTTGTTCAAAACTCCTTTTAATCGAAGCTCTTGTGAAGGGAAAAAGCAGGAGAGTGGTAAAGTGCTCTCTTTTATATGTCTGAAAGCTGCTCCGACTATGCTGGTGTTGGGCAGGCTCTTTCTTCGCCTCTATAGAAGCTGCCGCTCTCTCCGTCTCCCGGAGGCGAAGAAGCAGCTTCGTTGCGCACAGAGAATTGTGCCGGTCGAGGTGCGTTTCGGAGAACGGCTTGCTCCGAAAGATGCTCGGTACCGGCACTTAGCTTCGGAGAGCTCCGTATCTCCGTCTTCTTCGGCTCTTGTGGCTCAACACTCAGCAAAAACTTTTCCACCGTATCTTGCAAAGAGAAACTGTGCCAGTAAACAATACATCCAAAATCATTTTCTAAACCTCCACGGAGGTCTCCAAAGAGTTTTGCCAGAAGGAAAGGTCGTTGTCCAAAACTCGTTCTTTTCGAATCAAAGAACAATTGAAAAGGCAGGAGAGTGGCAAAGTACTGTTTTCTCTAATTCTGAAAGCTGCTCACACTGTGCCTGTGTGTCGCGGCCTGCATCTTCGCCTTTGGGAAGCTACGGTTCTCTCTGTCTTCTGCAGGCGAAGAAACGCCTTCTGTTAGCACAAAGCTTTGTGCCGGGCGCAAGGGGCATTAGAGAGCGTCTTTTGCCGAAAGATGTCGGGGTCCGGCACTTAGCTTCAGAGAGCTCCGTATCTCTGTCTTCTTCGGCTCTTGTCGTTCAACACTCAGCATAAGCTTTTCCTCTGTATCTTGCAAAGAGAAACTCTGCCAGTAAATAAAACATCTAAATTCTTGTTCCAGAAGTTGCATGGAGGTCTGCAAAGAGTTTTGCAAGAAGGAAAGAAAGTTCTCTAAAACTCGTTCTTTTCGAATATAATATCAGTGGAAGAGGCAGGAGAGTGGTAACGTACTGTTTAAGTCTGAATGCTGCTCACACTGTGCCTGTGTGGTGCGCCTTGCATCTTCGCCTTTGAACGTTCTCTCCGTTTCCCGGAGGCGAAGAAGTGGCTTCTTCGGACACAGAGTATTTTGCCTGTCGCCGTGAGCTCCTGAGAGTGCCTTCTGCCGAAAGAAGCCGGGGACCGGCACTTACTTTCGGAGAGCTGCTTATCTGCCTCTTTTGCCTGTCTTGTCGCTCAACACTTAGCAAAAAGCTTTTCCACATTATCTTGCAAGGAGAAACTGTGACAGTACACAAAACATCCCCGGTCTTGTTCTAAAAGTTGCACAGAGGACTGCAGAGTGTTTAACAAGAAGAAATATATAGTGTCCCAAAACTCCTGTTATTCGAATATAATGTGAATGAAAGGGCAGGAGAATGCTAAAGCACTCCTTTCTATCAATTTGAAAGCTGCACACACTATATCGTTGTGCTGCGGCTTGCATCTTCGCCTTTGGGAAGTTGCCGTTCTCTCCGTCTCCCGGAGGCGAAGAGGCGGATTCTTCGCGCACAGAGCATTGTGCCGGTGGCGGAGTTCTCCGGTGAGCGGCTTCTGACGAAAGACTCCCTGGCAGGGGCTCAGTTTCGGAGAGCTCCGTATCTCTGCCTTCTGCCTCTCTCGTCGCATAAAACTTAGCGAAAAGCTTTTTTACTATGTCTTACCAGGACAAACTGTGCCCGTACGGAAAGCATCTCCGCTCTTGTTCTAGAAGTTGCACGGAGGTCTGCAGAGTGTTTAAGCAAGAAGCAAAAGAAAGTTGTCCAAAACTCCTTCTTTTTGAATGGTAATGTGAATAGAAAAGGCAGGACAGTGCTAAGGTACCGTTTTCTTTAGGTTTGACAACTGCACACACAATCCCCATGTTGTGCGACTTTTTTCTTGGCTTTTAAAGACGCGGCCGCGGTCTCCGTCTCCCGGAGGCGAAGAAGCCGCTTCTTTGCACACAGAGCATTGTGCCGGTCTCGGTGCGCTCCGGAGCACGGCTTCTGCGGAAAGACGCCCGGGAGAGGCCTTTACCTTCGGAGAGTTCCGTATCTCCGAATCTGCGTCTCTTGTCGCCTACATCTTATCAAAAAGCTTTTTTACTCTGTCTCCCAAGGAGAAACAGTCCCAGTACAAAAAACATTCCCGATCTTTTTCTGGAAGTTCCACAAATTATCAGCAGAGCGTTTAGCAAGAAGCAAAAGAAAGTTGTCCAAAACCCCTTTTCTTCCAATGTTAATGTGAATTCAAAAGGCAGAAGAATGAGGAAGTGCTGTTTTCTGTGGGTTTCAAAGCTGTCACAAGGAGAAACTCTATCAGCAACCCAAGTTTTCTCCGATTTTACTCCCGACATGTCTTTTGCTCTGCAGTCAAAAACACCCCTCTTTCTTAGTTCTGCTGCAGGTTGTCTTCAAATGGCTTTGCTTTCTGTCCCCTCCTCCCCATTTCTAACAGGCACAAGCACATTCCCTTCCCGGAACAAAATCCTGGTAATAGAGCCAGGAAGACTACGCTTTGACTTTGAGAACCAAAACCTATCTAAGAGAAAATAGTCCATTCCTTGAGACCCAATATCACACATCTGTGTGCAAAAGGAAGAGGGGTATCTGCGTGCGTGAATGGGAAGTGTACTCGCCAACAAACTAGAGCCAATATTAGTAACCAACATGTAACAATTGTGGACGTATATAATTCCCTGCTCTTTTTTGGATCTTTTTTCTTAAAGGTTATTTTGCTTTTAAAGATTTTCTAGTCATTTGAAAGATTCTTCTTTGTTTGTGTGAGAATAAAAATCTCCATAAAGCTTACTACGTAAAAGCAGGGTAATCTTTTGGACTTGATGAGGACTATTTGGAAGATGATATTTTCATCTGCATAAATCAATTTCCTTGTTTTGGAACTATTTTTGTCATGGAAAGTAGTAAGTTTCAAGATGTGTTTTTAGAAGGTGTAAAAATTGAGATCCTCCTTTGTATCAAAGCCATACAAAGAATATCCCTTAAAACCATCCACTCCATCATTTCATTTTTGTATTTTTGACTTTTCAATAGCTAGTTCTCACTTTCAAATGGCTTTTAAATGCCCCGTTTTGACACGATTTTGTTATTTCTTCATTTCTAAGCTTCAAAATGATATTTAAAGAAGAGTAATTTCCTTGACAGTTTGCAAATTAACACCAAAGTGGAGGGAGGGAATGAAGGAAGTGGCAGAAGGACGTGGCAGAAAGAAGGACATAGTGGAAGGAAGGCAGTGATGTAAGGAAGTGGGGGAAGGAAAGAAAAGAAAGAAGGAAAGAGAGAAAGAGAAAAAGAAAGAAAGAAAAGGAAGGGAAAAAGCAGGAAAGAGGGACAGAAGGAACGAGGGAAATAGGGAAAGAGGGAAACAATGAAAGAAAGAAAGAAAGAAGGAAAGAGAAGGAAAGAAAATTCCCAAATGTCAGAAACGTTAAAGATGATAAAATACTTGCGTGTATGATAAAGAGCGAGGACTAGATATTAGATATAGTATTGCTAAATGGCCCATAAATGTGAGACCCAAACAGTTCAACTCCTTGGAAAGCAGTTTCTCAGCATGAATATGTTATTTCTAGCTTCAACTTCTTACTGCTACTGTACAGAATGATTACCATAGAATAATGGAATGGTTGGGTTTGGAAGGGACCTTAAATTCACCTACGTCCCCCCCACCTTGTCATTGTCAGGGACACCTTCCACTAGACCGCCTTAAGCTCAAAGACCCATTCAAGCTGGCCTTGATCACTTCCAGGAATTGGTCACCCACAACATGTTCTAGTGTCTCACAACCCTCTTGGCAAGGAATTTCTTCCCAATAGCCAAAGGAAACCTATCTTCTTCAGGTTTTAAAGCCATCCACACTTTTCCTATCGCTCCGTGCCCTTGTGTAGCTCACCTGCCTCCTTCTGGTAGGTTGTCTTCAGCTACTGGAGAGCTGCTCTAACAATTTGTCTAGAGTCTGCTCTTCTCCAGGCTGAGAAAACGCCTGCGGGACTCTGGCTTGATGACAGACTTCTTGTGCTGCACTGGGGGCTCAGACCATTCTTCTTCTTGGAATTGTTGTAGGATGCTCAGCCACTGTTGACTGTGGTACAGGTACACTGGTCATTGTGGTACAGGTAATAAATAGATGATTGTTTTAATAAAGACCCAATTGAAATGATAAGAGCTAAATTTTAACACAAAATTAATTGGAGAAAGATTCCTAAACCTGTGGCCCGTTACCCCAGCCCATCCATTGATTGTAAATGACATGCCTTGCAGATGTTATGATACGTGAACCAAAGCCAAGTGATGGATACTGCTTAAGATAGATGTTCTCCCTGCTTACTGCAATATGTTCTTATCAGTCTAAAACAATCCCCCGAACATTAAGAACAAGAGATTACATCATGAAGTAATGAAGTGCTTGGGTTGAAAGTAAAAGGCATTTGAAAGAAATGGGTTTGGGGGCTAACACAGCAAGATCTCAGAAATGGAGTGCCAGTTCTCTGCTTCAGAGACAAGTGAAGCAATTCAGAAGTGTCCTCCTGGGAAAAAGGTTGACAGATCTTTCTGCACAACAGTTAACAACCAGCATCAGAAATGTGTGCAAATAACATACTAGCCACTACAATTTGTCATCCTGGAGTGGAAGGGCCACTCAGACTCATAGCAGTGGTCTTGTTGCTGTGCCAGTTCGAATAGACAGAAAAGAATGAGGAAAACAAATTTTTCCATCTAGTTTGTCTCAGTATTGGTACAAAGACTATTTCCCCGCCCTCAGGAGACAGCAAAAACAGTCAACAACTGAAATGCTTCAGAAATGGAAATGATCTGAATCACAAATATTTCTTTTCACATCAAATTTAAAGCCTAAGTTATAACTGTAAAACAGATAGAACTATTTAAAGATGAATGTACTATACATACTAAAATATTCCCAGAGATAACTATTGTGTCCTTAGTCTGTTTAAAAGTCTAGAGTTCCTGATAAAAAAACTTGTACAGAGCTCCACAACATTCTCTTTTCAGATTAATTAAACTCTTCAGTCTCACCACCATTTCCAATGGATTTCCATAAGTCCTTGAAAACCAGTAATTTCCCTTTTTTCGTTCTCTGAAAAAAATGACAGTGACAAGAGTTATTTGCACTCCCTATTTTCTGAAAAGCCTGAACATCAAGCCTTAAGAACTTTATCATGAGTTTTACTTCAAACTAAATTTGAAGAGAATGGCAGAAAGAATGGGAGCCTCAAGCAAAAGAATTTAGGCTTCTAATTCTTGGGTTGTCTTCTTACTTACCTAAGACAAGAAGAGGAAAGAGACTAGATTAGAGTTAGCAGCTGTTGAAGATTTGCACGTACTCTTCCACTCTTCCAAGAGGTCAAGGATGCTTTTCTGGCCCTCTCTCCCTCCACAAGCTGCAGCGTCCTTCAAGGCACATTCACCTGCTGTGCAATGGAGCTCCCCACGAGCTGCAGTGTAGGTATGTGTTCCACCACGGTTCTCCAGGGACTGCTGGGAGACAACCTGCTTGATGATGATGTCCTCCAGGGACTGTGGGGGATTCTTTGCTCTGTCAACTGGAGCACCTTCTCCTCCTTCTTGTCTCACTTTAGTATCATGCAGCTGCTTCTCATACTCCTTTTTTCCCTCACTTGTCACTGCCTATTCATATGTTTTGTACTTTTGACAATATCTTTTCACAAAGACTGATGGGCTCAGTTGCAGAAATGTGTCTTGCTAGAAAATTGGATACTATAGAAAACCATGATTTTACAGAAAAGAATAGTGGAAGTACAAATATACTGCTAAAGAACCGGAAAACTGACAATCATTCATTGTAATACGTCCCCTCATTTTGCCTTCTTTCTCCTTAAGATCTGGAAAGACTACTGGGCAGTGAAAAACACTACAGTGTTGTTTCAAAGAAAAGACTTTTTTAGGATTCTAAGGCGCATGTTCCAATTGCTTGAGAAAATTGAGAAAAGGCACTTTGTCTTTTGTGATAAATATCATTAGCCACTAGGGACAAAGTCTGACCAACAAGAGCAGATCAAAATCTGATGAGACCAAGCAATATACCTTGAGTGGCCAGGACAGAACCATCGAGTCGTTGAATCTGTTGAATTGGAAGGACCCCATGCGGATCATCATCAGTCCAACTCCTGGCCCTGCCTGGGGCCATCCTTGAGAATCACACCATATGCCTGAGAGCAATGTCCCAAACTCAGACAGTTGTGATGGTGTGGCCACTCCCTGGAGAGACTCTTCCAGTGCCCAGCCATTCTCTGGTTAAAAACTTTTTCCTGATACCCGACCTAAACCTCCCCTGACTCAGCTGCGTGCCATTTCTTTGAGTCCTGTCTTTGTAGACCTCATTTGAGGACTTTCTAATACCAAGGTGATTCCGCCCCAGAGCAGAGAAGAGCAGAGCAGAGCAGAGCAGAGCAGAGCAGAGCAGAGCAGAGCAAGACAATCCCCTCCCTTGCCCAGCTGGTGATGCTGTCTGTGCCCGATGCACCCCAGGACAGGCTTGGCCCTCCTGGCTGCCAGGGCACTGCTGATGCACATTCAGCTTGCCATTGGCCAGGAGCCTGGGTCCCTTTCTGCAGTGCTTCTCCCAGCCTCTTGCTCCCTCCCTAGTCTATACACCCACCAGGATTGCCCAGTTGCAGGTGCTGAATCCAGCACTTGCCCTTGTTCCACTCCATCTGGTTGGTGATTGCCTGTGGGAATCCTCAAAAACAGAGGGGTTTGGGAAAGCTGCAAAAGGAAGGCCTCAGAGACAGCAGGACTGTCATTGGAACAAAGCAGTAGTCATAAGGTTTGTCAGCAGAAAAATTAGATGAGAAGTAGAAAAGTAAGGACAAATGGAACAATGGTCTGTGTCTTAATGCTTGTCTAGAATAACTCCCTAAGCTACAGCAAAGTATATCTAGCCAGATGTTAGGTAGTTCTAAGCTTAATAATGGAGCTCTGTGCATTGTATCTTAAGGTTTACAAGCAGGTCTTTTATTCGAAAGAAGCGAGCATTTTTCTAAGCCCAGGTACATGTCTTTATAGTGATTGGATAGAAGTACTGTCAATATGCTTTTGCTTTGTGGGATTGGTCAAAAAACTTTTCAAGTCAGTTGTAACATTAAGTTCTTTGTCTGCTGCTGGGGACGTGAGCTGCTGGCAGCTTCCCATTGTCATCACCACGTAATGAGACTGATGCTGGAAAAAAAACCAGCTTGAGACGCCGTCCCCAGCAGTCCCGCCCCTTTTGTGATTTGCACATAGACTCCCTGCCAGCAAGAATTGCCCAACTCTCCTATTTGGCAAGATCTCTCGGCAAGGTCTCTGTGCCCTCAAGGGAGTTAGTTCACAGCTCCTCCCAATTTAGTGTCTTTGGCAAACTTTCTTAATATTCCTTCAAGTGCTGTGTCCAGGTTGTTCAAAAGATGTTGAAGAGAACTGGCCCAATGATGATACTGTCTTAGCCACTGAAATAAGTGCTTCATACTTCCTCTTGTTCCTTAGTGCAGAAATCACAACAAATTTCTTTTCTATCCATGCAGATATCTTCTCTTAGGCTCGTGCTTTTTATCCCAACAGCAGCTGACACGACATTTACAGGCACAGCAACAGCACACTTTTCCTGCTCTTACTAGACTTAACAATTTTGCAACCGGTCAATCAGTGGCCTTTGCAACTAAAGTCAGACCTTCAGCATTTCTCATTAAATGAATGTCTTCAGAAGAAAATAGATGATAATGAGTTAGCATCACAATCAGTTAAGTACAGAGCCTATACTTTAGCAGGGAGAAAATTAAAAGAAGAGCTCTTTTATGCAACAACATAGCTGAGAAACAAAACAACTAGGATCTTCCACAGGGTTCCCTGCAGTAGAAATGTACTTGGATGAATGCAGAAGATAAAAGATGTGGTTTTGAAAGGCTATATCCTTGCTAAGCTAAATTGGATCTCATCCTGTAGATGAAAGATCAAGGAGCTCAAAGCGGAGCTAGAGAGACATGTCCAGATAATGAGATAGAGCAAAGCATTTTTCAAGATGATTAAGCATTCTGGTGGACTGGGCAGTTAGGCTAAATCTGCCACACCCATTCACTTTTGGGGACTGAACTGTATCTGCTGCTCTGCAAAGTAAAAGAGATCCATCCAAATTGTACGGTTAGTGTGAACACTCTCACTCTCAATTGTAAAACACTTCATAAGCTATAAATCAGCCTTAGGAACAAAATGAAATAAAGCTGTTATGCCATCTGGGAATGGGAAAACATGTTCAAAATATTTTTTTCCTTATGTTCTCTTCTTTTTTCTTTTTCTTTTTTTCTCTTTCTTTTTTTTTTTTTTTAATCCCACATTATGTGATTGATAATTTCAACCATTCTGGAATGCTTTTAACAGATGAACCCAGCCTAGTCGTTTTATTACAGGCTCTTGTCCCTTACATACTTCAGTACAAGTTTGGAATATACTCCACAGTCAATTAGTGGCTTTTTATCTCTTTTCCCAGAGACAACTTTTAAAGGACTACTTAACCCCTAAAAATCATAATTTCTCTGGTTTCTCCAAGCTTTTTGAGAAAGCTTTTATGGTTTTGTTTTGGTTTGTTGTTTGTTTTGTTTTATTGCATCATTCCTAATGTCTTCAGACCTACTACAAGAAGAAGTTAAAAATAGATCTTATTTGAAGAGACTGTTAAAGCTAATGAACTGCCAGTCTTGGTATGTTTCTAAATCCTTTAAAGTCCAAGGTTGCCTTCCTGAATCCTCAGTTACTTAGAAAACATTGTGTTTATAAAACAGACCCAGTTCAATTGCTTCTGCAAACTCACCTTCATTTTATAGGATTGTACTTCAAGAAATCTTGCTTCATTCAAACATTGGAAGTATAGATTTGACATCATCTGTGACCCTTCCATCTGTCTGAACTGTATTTCATTGTGTGAGTTTCTCAGTTGCTTCAAATAAGGACAGAATCTTTCCAATTTGCATAGCATGTTATCTGAAGATCTCCTGTCTGCTTTCTTCACTTGCTTTAATGGGAAGACAAGGGAAATACATTTTGAATGTTATCTTTTAGAGTCTACTTTTACCTACCAGTGTGCTTCTATGGACTAGAACCAATTTCAGCTTCAGGTATTGTCACGATCCGCTCATACCAACGGGTTGGTTAACTGGTTGGTTGGTTAACTGATCTGGGAGTGCAACAGACAACCTGGAAAGGGGATTGCAGTATCAATCAAAACAAATGCATCTTTATAGAATGACCACAGCAAATGCCTGAAAGGAATCAGGGAGAGGAAAAGAATAAAAAAGAGGGGGAGAAAGAGAGACGAGTATAGCTACCAAACATGGAGAGACTAAGTCCTCTTAGTCCAGCTGATAGAGTTTGCCTAGTCACGTTGGGAAGATCTCAAAGTCCTGGTGAACTCAAGGTTCTATTATAGTCCATTGCTGAGGGGGGAAACAGAATCTTGAAATGGCTGAGGGGGAACAGATACAATCAAGAAGAAGAAGTCTATTGAAATTGCTGAGGGGGAAAAAGGTATTGAAGACGGGTACAGACAGTCCATGTTCTCAGCAGGATAAGTCAGTATCAGCAGTGAGTGGGACCCACTGTTTCAGGACTGCTTTCTGGGGGAAACCAGTCTAGGTCCTGTAGGCACATCTGTAGGCAACACTCAGCAGGCATCCTGCTTCAGTCAGGCCAGCACCCCTGCATCAGAATTACGGGTGTCTCAGTCTCAGTCCTTGGTAGGGGAGCTTCAACCTCGGTGCCTCACGGTGGTAGTGGAGCAGATGAAGGATTTTCCATGGGGGGGCTACCAAGTTGCCCCAGCAAGTTCATCTGGCCAAGAGGTGGGAAAATTCCTGGTCTATTGTCATGAAGCAGGTGCAAGCATATATAGGCCGGGTCGCCCCTTGGCAGGCCCTGCTAGAAGCAGTCACTGAAGACACAGCTGTGAACAATCACTTGGCAGGCCAGAACTCTGCTCAGGGGCCTCAGGATTTTTGGTATTCATCCATTACTGGCAGGCCAGAATTCCCATCGGGGTCCTCAGGCTCCTGATATCGGTCCTGTGGACGGTCGTGAGGCAAATGAGGGGAACCTCAGACCGTCTTTCACAGCACCTGGTGACTCACGACAGGCTTCAAAGGGTCTTCATCAGCAGTGTTCTGTACTATTGTGGTGTACTTGTCGTACATTGGTAGCATATCCCGGAAAGCAGAGACAATACGTCAGACAGAGAGAGAGAAGGGAAGGAAAAGAAAAGATAGAAAAAGGCGGGGGTAAGGAAACAAGAAACAAATATAATAACAGGAATTTAGACCATATTATTTTAAAACATTTTTTTCAAATATCTGAAACTAATCACAAACAATCAAAGGCAATAAAGCAATAAATAAATCAACAACAGTTCATTTAAAATATTTTTTTTTCAAAACAATTCACCAAAAATCAAAAGTAATTTTCTTATAATCATCAAAGAAAATTGAAGATTATTTCAAAACACATCCTCTCATTTATAGTCGCCTTGTGTCAATAGTCTTGGAGATGTCCACAGTGAAAAGGACATCAGCCAAGTTGTGTGCATTAATTACAGACATCAATTTTGTTAACTCTTTCATCATTCTCCAATTCACAACGAGTAAGATTGCTGATTAAAAAACCCCAATCAAAACGAAACGCAAAAGGGCAATGATGGGATGACACATACTGTTCAGGACTCTTGTGGCAGTAGGTGACCACCCAAAAAGAGTATCCTACCACCTGTGTTCAGCATCTTTTCTTACTCTCTCTATGACATGGTGTATTTCTTTCACATTGTGATGAACAGTTACCAGTGCTTTCTGTCTATTCTGCTTGATCTTCTCCAATATTTCAATGAAGTCCTGATGAAGCAAAGATTGCTTTACCAAAGTAATGTTCATCCCAATGGGAGTAGGTAAATGTCCTGGTTTCGGGCAAATTTGGGAGAAAACCTCCAAAAGGTGGACCCTCCAGAAAACAAACCCACACGGCCCCTCCCCCCAACCAGGGCGGGAAGGATTCCTTGGAAACAAGTGGAAAGAACCTGTTTCTGTAACAGGCAAAGCACCCCGCAGCACACAAAAGGAACAATACCAGATGGCACCACTCTTTCACCGCTCTGAAAAAGTAGACAACTTCAGAAAGTCTCTCTTGGGAGTGCTCGCTCTGTTATCAGTCTGTCCTGTGCTGGGGTAGCTGCTGCACCTTGGCCGCAAGGTGTAAACTCTCGGTGTTTCCCAGGTCCCAGTCCGGAGCAGGTCCGAGTAGGTCCAAAGAAGGGAAAGGAGAAACAGTCCAGGGAAAATTTGGACTGCTTAGCTAAACTAACTAATGAGCAGGAGCAAAAAAGCAAGAGCAAAGCAGGAGCAAAGCCGAAGCAAGAGCAAAGCAAAAAGCAAAGCAAAAAGCAAAAGCAGCACCCATGTACTGCCCCGTCTCTGTGTCGCGCCAGCTGTGGGGGAGCGGCTGATAGCAAAACCAAAACAAAACATTCGCTCTTCACAGCCAGTCTTGAAGGCACAGAACATGATAGCCAGCATCAACAGAACACACGGATGGGGATACAAGCATCATAACGTCACCCTAGGACAGTAATAGTTTGTGAATCAGTCTTTAATTGGATTGAAAAAGGTAATGGGAGGTAACTGGAGCTTCTGAAGAAAAATCACATCCCTCAATTTTGTAAAGTTACAAGCGCAACAATTTGAATGATTTT
The DNA here is from genome assembly GCF_023055355.1 of Agelaius tricolor. Lineage (NCBI taxonomy): Eukaryota > Metazoa > Chordata > Aves > Passeriformes > Icteridae > Agelaius > Agelaius tricolor. Next base: position 353,740 of record NW_027269278.1, on the reverse strand, counting down.
TACTATCCACTACTGCATTTTCTACAAATACCGTATCACAAGCAGTTCTAAAGCACCCACACCCATTGCCTATATATCTAAGGACTGTTTCGAAAGTCTCGTTAGGATGAATTTCAAAATGACAGATATTTTGTTCTGTGTCCAAACAAACATCTTGAGCTAGAATTGCATTACTTTCACAGATGAAGCCTTGTTCTCGGACAATAGAAGATTCCAAATTAACATGTTGCCATTTTTTGCCAGTTTGATGGGCCCATTGTCTATGTTCAGAAAGATTGGGAATAGCTCCATCATGATTTAGCCCTAATGCAATAATAGGAAATCTCAAATGCACTGAGGCATTGCGTACGGTTAACACAAGAGCTGTGGCTGTGTTTGTAATGGGGTGATAAGTAAAATTCACCAAGTTCCACCAGGATTGGAATTCTCTTTCAAAATCAGTGGCACTGTCCCAAATTCTTTTCTGAATTTCAGTAGGAAAATTGCCTTCACCTTCTCTTATCATTGAGGCAGCAACTGACTGCATCGACAATTGTGCCTGGATACAGCTAAGAGCCAAAGAAAGGTTGTTTTGTGTAGCAGCGAGTGCATCAGTCTACCAATTTGTGATCACTTCCATTTACCTTTTCCCAAGCTGGTAATATGTTTGATAGCAAGCACTGCTGTGTTCCCAAAGCCAATAAGGGTGATTGCAGTGGTTGTTTTAATTTGGTCAAATCTCTAACCATTTTGTGGCAGCCAATTTATCCATTAGTGTACTTCAGAATCAATACTATTTAGAATTCCAAAACCTGTTCCCAAAACACCGGTTATGTCTCTTAGTGTCTGTTTTTAAAGAAAAAACGGACTTTCTGTTTTTGCAGCCAGGTGGTCCAACCCTCAAAGGAAATCTGCCAAAAAGGCAAACAGGTCAGCTGAATTTCTGAGACATTGTTTTGCATCATCAGCAATTTGACTTAAGAGACCATGCCAGATTGAACAATATGTGTTGTTGACCAGTTTTCCTGATTATATATGGTCCAATTTCAAAACTTCTCAGGCTAAGCATAAGCGGTGCTTGGGCTGGAGTGGTGGTCGTAGAAGGTTGGTTCATACCATTTATTATCAACTTAAAAGAAAAGCCTTCACTAGTTTTGGACCAAAGACAAACTACTTCTTCAGTTTGTGTTAATGTAAAATTGTGCCAACAGTCTTGTACGCTTGGGGGCGTACAAACCTGTTCACGCTTATTTGTCTGATCTGTCAAAACACTGATTGAGATTGCTTTGCTATAAGCAGTTCCACAAATCCTTCGGCTAATTTCTTCTCCCACTACCCCTTGAAGCTGCCAGGCTTTTTGTTTTTCCCAAAAACAAAAGCTTGAACAAAAGCTTGGGACCTAGGCCACATTGACTAAGGGGACTCTCAGTCCCTTCTGCCCACTAGGATGTAACTACTGTACTCAATGTCAGCTCTGTGCTCTCAGTCCCTTCTACCCATTGGGGTGTAACTATGGTGCTCAGTGTGGGCTTCATGCTCTCCGTCCCGTCTATTCCACTGGGATGTAACTACGGTACTCAGCGTGGGTTTTGTTATAGCGTCTATCTTAAATTTATGAGCTAAGCCTTTTCAACCTAACAGGTTGGTCGAGTTATTTTGCCAGCGGCATGTCACTTAAGTCGGTTTAGTTAACGTCAAATTATGCCAGCAATCAATTGGTTCATTTTTACAATCCTTTGTACTTGCAACATTGTTCGTTTTGCGACCTAGAGTGTAATTACCAACATAATCCTGGCAGCAACACAGAGTAGGGGAATTTGTTTGGCACACTCCCACTTGTTTGTAGGACACAGTCTCGCTGAAGGGATATCCCGATCATTTTTCCCATCTGGTTCCATAAAATTTCCGGCAACTGTGATGGAGGTGGATTTCTCATAGAGAGATCCTTCCATTTTTCTGCATGCTTCCACAATTGACTCACCAATTGTTCCAGTTAGGGCTCTAGTCCAGTCCTTCTGATCCCATCCCCACTCACTTGGACCATATACCTGGGGGTCATGCAGCACTAGAGACTCTAGGTTCGGGTGGCCACCCTTGGGATACGCTCCTACAACATTAGTGGGATGGAGGGTAGCTTCAGACCACAACCACTCAGCAGGATCCTGTCCATGGAATTGTGGTAGGATGCAGAAAAGCATCACCAGTGTTATCATGGTTCAGATGATTTTCATGTCCCTCAGGGTTCTTCTGTCAAAGTAAAAACAACAGAAATCCTTCCACTGAGGGGCAGAAAAGAGTCAAAATGATTAGGATTATCCAGCATGTATTTATCCAATGCTCTTTCCCTAGAGCATCAGAGGCTACCCATGCATATTTCTTCAGAGGGGTTTTCAGCACTAGTGCTACTTCCCCTACAGTAGGGAGGTCCACCAGAACAGGTTGTCCAGGGTAATGTACTGGATTTTTTGAATCGTCAGGTCGCCGTAGTAAGGGAACGATGCTTGGAGCTGTTGGGCAAAAGGCAGTGATTTTGGGACATCCATTCACCCCCCATCTACTGTTCATTCTTTTAACAGCTTCCCATAACCGAATGTCCCAATTTCCCTCCCGGGGCTTCAGAAGTCCTTTCAAAAAACCCTTGGTCCTTTCTAAGATCCCCTTAGCTTGAGGGTAGTGTTAAGGGCTGTGGAAAGACCGCTTAATTCCTTCACCTTTTGCCCAATGCTGTACACCTCTAGCAGTGAAGTGGGACCTGTGATCAGATTGAATTTCCTGTGGCTTTGGGAAAGTTCCAAACCACCCCTGCAAAGCTTTAACCGCATTATCACCTGTCGCTCTTTTCAAAGCATCAGCTTGAACCAACCCAGATACAATTTCTACTCCTACTAGCACAAAGTGTTTACCTCCTGACTTCTTAAAGGGGCCGATATAGTCTGCCTGCCACGCGTCCCATAAGCCTTTACCCTTTCTTAAATGCAGAGGGTCATCTTCTAAAGGATGTCTCTCCAGTCACCTGCGACATTGCTTGCAGCCTGATACGCATGTTTTACACATTTCCCTGGTAACCAGCCAACCACGAGCATGAGCTTCTTTGTACAAATCTTTCACACCTGTGTGCTGTCTTTTTCCATGCAGCCATTCTAATAGTTGATCCCAGTCCTCAGGAATGAGTTCCTTTTTCAGGGGGCTGAGCCTTGCTAGTTCATCAGCTCTATTCTTCCACTCTCCTGCTGGATTTCCATCTGTTTGCTGAGAAGCTACCCAACCAATAGCAACATTTCCTTGGCTTGCAACATCTAAAATTTCTTGCCCCTTTTCCTTTTGCCACACTGGAATTCTGTGAACTTCCCAATCATTTTGCTGCCAGAAAGGAAGCCACTCGGTACAACCTTTGTACACTGCGTAAGAGTTGGTGTAAATGCAGACAAGAGAAATGTTCTGTGCCTCACATCGGAAAACACTCCAAACAGCTATGAGTTCCCCAGCCTGAGCGCTGCCTTCCCCTTCGGTAATGATTCTTTCACCAGATGAAATGTGTAAGACAGCTGTTCTAGATCTCCATACCTTCCCTTCCTGTTTTGCAGAGGCATCTGTGAACCAAGAACTTGCTGCTTGTTCGGGGGAGAAAGGAAGGGCAGCTTTGATTACAGAGGCAGATTTATCTTGGCTGCTAACCAGGCTCTCAGTGCCTTGGATTGTTAGATTTTTAGCAGCATCTTCCGTTAGTGAGACGGTATTACAATAGCCTTGGATCTGAGCATACCATTTCCTAACTGAGGCCCTTTGGGCTACCCCGTCAGGTGGGGGGGAGGGGGAGGGGGGGCTCCAGTTAGTGACGATTTTGATAACTTTGAAAGGGCCTCTTAATACAATAAGCTCTTGTCATGCAATTTTTTCCTCTTCTAGGAGAGCTAAGCTAACTACAAACAACTCCTTTTCCCAGGTAGTGTATCTTTTCTCAGCATCTTTGAAACCACAGGAATAAAAACCAAGTGGCCCCGTTGGACCCTCGGGACCCCACTGCCAAATGTGTACTGATAGCCCTGAGGAGGCAAATCCCCATTCCACCTGAAAGGGATCTGTGGGATGGATAGGGCCTAGTGCTTGGTGAGCTGTTGCCTCAAAAATCAGTAATTGCAATGCTTCTTCCTGAGAAGGAGTCCAATCCCATTTCATCCTTTTCCTCAGCAAGTCAAAAAGCGGCCTAGCAATTATTTGGTTTAATTAATTAATTATTTAATTAATTAATTATTGAGAAATCTGGGATGTGTTTTCTCCAGAACACTAATAGTCCTAGAGCTTGCTGGAGATCTTTCCTCAATTCAGGCCTTTGAATCTGATCTAAAGAGGTTAGGGTATCAGGTGGAATACATGTCATGCCTCCTTTCCACCAAATTCTCAAAATCTTCACTTCCTGAGAAGGTTTCTGAATTTTCTCTGGGGGCATCTGCAAATCAAGACTTTTAAGTGAGAGATTATTTTCTGCTGATGTTTCCCTACTACCTCTATTTCATCCTTCCCCCCCTCCCCACCACTCCCCCCGCCCCCTGCGCAGAGTGTCATCAATGTATTGATTATCAGCTACAGGATCAGCAGGATCAGGTTTGGGTTTTTTTTCTAATTCCTGAACTAAAGCATGGTAGGCCAAAGTAGAGGAGTGTTTGTAGCCTTGGGGAAGCCTAGTGCAAGTGTATTGCCGTCCTTTCCCATGTGAAGGCAAAATGGTCCCTATCTTCTGGCTGTATAGGTATCATAAGGAAGATGTCTTTGACATCCATAGTTGCCATTGCCATGATTGAGTGAGCCTTTTCTTGAACTGATGTTATTAATTCAGCTAAGTTTGGGACCAGTGCTGTAAGAGGGTCTGTGTTGGCTTTAAGCCTGCGAAAATCTACTGTTAATCTCCACTTTCCACTGGCCTTTCAGACTGGCCATACCGGTGAATTAAAAGGAGAATGTGTGTGAATTATTACCCCTTGGTTTCTCAAGTCCTGTAGAACTGCTTTGATACCTTCTCTGGCACCAGAAGGTAGAGGGTATTGTTTTACATTAGTTGTTTGACTCTAGGGTAGGGAGGTTGCAGTTTGAAGCGGCCCAATGTTAAGTGGCAGTGTGCCAAAAGACCACAGAAATCCCTCAGAGTCTTCCCACTGCCTCCCAGCAAGGACACCCATTCCTAATCAATTATTTGGAATGTTCCCAATTACCATTTTGATGACTAGTTGATGCTCATTTCCAGGGAGCCTCAGTTTGGCTAAGGCAACATTCATAGATTCTGTAGTTCCCAGAGCATTAAGAACACAGCATTGTCTCTTAGTTGGAACAATTCCACACCTCTGGGCATCCTTTTTTGTCAGTGCTGAGATTTGAGCCCCAATGTCAATCAAAAAGGTTACTAGTAGCCTGTGGAGGCCCGTGATAGCTGGGCTTAATATATGTCCTGATTTATTTTTAGTGAGCATTCTTAAATAAACCCAAGCTCCGCCCCTTTGCCCGCCTGTAAGCGGCAGAGAGATTTGTTTGCCGAAAACCCTGTTGGTTTTGGTTCACTGCCTGTGTTCTGTGGGAGAAGCTGGGGGAGGGTTAATTTTTGTCCCTGAGAAGGGAGGGGTGCACTGGGTTGAGCCAATGGATTCGGTTTTCGCTGGTGCCAATTATTTATTATTTTCTGCAATTTCTCAAGGGGCAACCATCCATCACCGCTTTGGGGACCCACTTTTGAATTCCCAACAACCACCAATGGTGGCAGTTAGAGATCTGTTTTCCTTTCTCTATATTTTCACTGTGAGGAGCCCCAATAAACCAAACACCTTTGATATTTTCTGATTTCTACGCCGGGGTTTTTATAGGTCCATATTGTCTACAATAATTAATCAGATCTACTGCAACTTCAGCTCATGTCCAAACTTTATGGCTACTGGCAGGTGAATCAGATTGAGAAGCTGAGGGCTGTGAGGGGGAAGAGTAGGGAGTGAAGCCAGGATCTCTAGGTCCACTTTGGTCAGGGGAATTCCTGAGGAATCTTATCTAGTCTTTCTACAGGATTCAAAGCCATTATGGTTTTCTGTAGAGTCGTTGCTGTATGTTTAAGTGTTTCTGGAAGCCCACGAGTTCAATCGGTCATTAGTTCTGGCTTCACAGGTAATTGCATTGGGCATTCAAAACCAGGAACTAATTTCTTTTCATGAATCTTTTGCAGGCAGGCGGCTTTGTGGACACTTTCTAAGAGCTGGTCGGTGGTGTCAACGATTGCCAGGGGGTCACCCCTTTCCAAAGGATTCATTCTCCCGGCCCAGAAAGACGCACCCTGTGTCAGGGACCATGCATCACGCTTACCTCCTTATCTCCTGTTGTGAAGAAGGCTCCATGCATCACGCTTACCTCCTTATCTCCTGTTGTGAAGAAGGCTCCAGTACCCACTGGCCTCCGGTTAATTTAATTTGATCTCCACCATCGAGGGACACTCGGAAGACATATTTGTCTCTTATTCTCGTGGGAGGCGCCCGAATTCTTTTTACAGCTTAGCTAATTCGGTAGCACTGAACGGTATTTGTTTAGTTGTGATAGGTGGGTCAAGACCCTCTTTCGGCAATGCAGAGAGACAGGGAGACCCACTCGGTAATCAGAATCCAATTTGATTGTGGGATACAAGCACTTACATACCATTGCAGGGAGACTAGTAATGTGTACTACAATGATTAGGTTAAAATCACATACACAAACTTACGCATATAACAACATCTCTTGCTTGCAGAGTTTCATGGGATTTTCTTTTTCCAGTAAACCCGTTTGATTTAATCTTCTTGCAATCCAGGTCGAATTTTCAAAGTTCCGTTTGTTTATGCCAAGGCATTCTGTTATCAAATCTCTTATGTTAACCAGGTCCAAAGTGCATCATCTGTCTTATGTCCCCCAACATTCCAACAATCCTCATCATTAAGATAGTTCTATTCTGTTTGAACCAAGGGTCTCAAGCAAGGACAGCAGTATTCTCTCCAATTTTTTACTGCCTCAAGTTCCTGACGGGGATAGATTTGTTTCATGTCAGGAGTTTCCTTTTCCTCTGGCTCTGTAGAGGAATCAGTATGATGTGAATTCTTAGCAAGTTCCTCTCTAAGGGCAGCTCGCAACATATAGATCTCATGTCTATCTTCCTTTAATTCTTTCTGCAAAATTTCAACTAGGCTTTGAAGGGAATCTATACTTGCTATTTCCTCATTTCTTTGCTTAAAAAGGGTTTCTATGGGTGCTGTGAGACAAGCTGCCAAAACTGAGCAGAGGATGGTTTTATTTTTGCCCAGTTTAACTTCTGTTTCATGTTGTAAAGAACAAATTCTATCTATGACATTTTCTAAATTAAACCAGCTGTTCTCTGCCCAAACCTCCCCCCTTGGAGAAGGCTTGGCATTCTATTTAGCAAGCAGAGCAGAAAATTCAGCTTTAACTTTTGTGCTAGAGTTTTCAGTCATTTTATGAAGGGACCAAAACCATGACAGGGAGGTGCAAGCTTAAGTTAGACAATCTCACAGCCTTTGCTGTGCTCCCCTTTGCTTCCCTGGCTGGGTGAAGAGACCAAATCTCCCTGGGAGGCCCTGCTTAGTTCCTTCAAGTTGTCCCTTCCTTCCCAGACAGTCCAAATTCACACATAAACAAAAACAGTTTCCCCTTTTGCTCTTAGAGATTTTTTGGGAAATTCTAAAGACAGAACCCTCAATAGAGTATGGGGGCGTATTTCACCTGGGCGTGCGCAGTTTGTGGGAAATTCAAAGAGCTTTCCTTGCTTTCCAGCTTCCTTCAACCCTTTCGCGATGAGGGGCTAGGTGTGGCTGAAGTAAATCATCCTTCCCCTGTTCCAGACTACAAACAGCCTTGCAGACCCTTCTGTCGATCAGAATCCTGTCCATGATGCCAATTTAATGTCACGATCCGCTCACACCAATGGGGGTGGTGATGGTTGGTTAACTGATCTGGGAGTGCAACAGACAACACGGAAAGGGGATTGCAGTATCAATCCAAACAAATGCACCTTTATAGAATGACCACAGCAAATGCATGAAAGGAATTAGGGAGAGGAAAAGAATAGAAAAGAGGGGGAGAAAGAGAGAGGGAGTTGTCCTAAGCTGATTATATGATGCTTTTAACCCCAATCATCTTGTTCTGTTTATGCTGCATCATAAGTTTTGCACCTTTAAGTCTTGTTGCAGAGAGTGAAGGGGGGAGAGAAGAAGCAGCAGTTTGTTTTCAGACACTGCACTCACTCCTCCATATTCCTGCTCCTGGACTGTGTTGTCTGGGGATGAACAGACAGTGGGACAGAGCTCTCCTTTGCTTTTAGTTAGTTTTAGCTTGCTGAGGCAAGGAAGTTCCCTGGACTGTGGTTTCTTTTCATTTTTCCCTTTTCTTTGGACCTCTTGAAACCTGCTCTGGACTGAACACCCAGAAGAGCACCGGCAGCTAGCACCTGTGGCCCACCAGGCCGGGCCCGGCCCGCAACATTTCCAGCACCGGAGGGATTGATAAGAGCCTGTGTGAGCTGAACTGCAACCGAGGGAGGGGACTTTCTCAGTTTGTCATCTCTTTTGGAGCAACAAGGGGTTTTATTGTTCAATATTGTTTAGGTTTTATTGTTTAATAAGCAGGTTTTTTCCACCTCTTTCCAAGGAGCTATTTTCTCCTGGACCGGTTGGGGGGAGTGTTGCAGTGTGACGCCATTTCCTGTTTCAGGAAACAGGAAAATCCCTCAGGTGTTGGGATAGGTGAAACCTGTCCTTTCCCCTCCCCCTTTGCCCTCCTGCTAAGTGCTGTCCATCAATCTTAACATTCCAGCAGGGTCATGGTGTGGTTGGCAGAAGTTCAAAAGATGCCCCTCAGGTCCGGGCTCATTGGCCTGTCCAAGTGTCTTTATCCTTTGAGCCTTCCCCTCCTCCCACCTGGTTGGTGGCTCACCTGTGCCTTCCCCTGCCCCTGTCCCCGGGCTTAAAAGGAGACAGGACCATGCGGTCTGGATTCTGTTGGGAGCTGTTACAAGATTCAGAGGTCTGTCATCCTGGAATAAACTCTGGATTAAAACTCTACAGCAGAATCCTCTCCTTTTTCTCTTCACCGTCCCCTGAACCTTTTCCACCAGAGGTCAACTGAGTTTCTACTATGCCTGGATTTGTTGCGAGTGCCTAGCTGCAGGATCCAGCCGGCCAAATGTATCTCTGAGGTGAAACATCACAGCTGCCACCTTTGGCCCAGCAGCAAGGGTCAGACGAGCCCAGGCACGTCCCACCCGGTAATATTGGGATTAATATTTCATAGGGGAGGGGCCAAATGAATCTGCTTTCCTAGAGGAGCCCCTTTGGGGGTTCTCCCCAAAATTTGCCCTGAACCAAGACAGGAGTAGAGCTACCAAATGTGGAGAGACTAAGTCCTCATAGTCCAGCCAACAGAGTTTGCCTAGTCATGTTGGGAAGATAATGGCCCTGCCTGGTTAACTCAAGGTTAAGTCCTGGTTAACTCAAGGTTCTATTATAGTCCATTGCTGAGGGGGGAAACAGAATCTTGAAATGGCTGAGGGGGAACAGATACAATCAAGAAGAAGAAGTCTTTTGAAATTGCTGAGGGGGAAAAAGGTATTGAAGACGGGTACAGACAGTCCATGTTCTCAGCAGGATAAGTCAGTATCAGCAGTGAGTGGGACCCACTGTTTCAGGACTGCTTTCTGGGGGAAACAGTCTAGGTCCTGTAGGCACATCTGTAGGCAACACTCAGCAGGCATCCTGCTTCAGTCAGGCCAGCACCCCTGCATGAGAATTACGGGTGCCTCAGTCTCAGTCCTTGGTAGGGGGGCTTCAACCTCGGTGCCTCACGGTGGTAGTGGAGCAGATGAAGGATTTTCCATGGGGGGGCTACCAAGTTGCCCCAGCAAGTTCATCTGGCCAAGAGGTGGGAAAATTCCTGGTCTATTGTCGTGAAGCAGGTGCAAGCATATGGGGCATCTCGCCCCTTTGGCAGGCCCTTGCTAGAAGCAGTCACTGAAGACAGAGCTGTGAACAATCACTTGGCAGGCCAGAATTCTGCTCAGGGGCCTCAGGATTTTTGGTGTTCATCCATTACTGGCAGGCCAGAATTCCCATCGGTGTCTTTAGGGTCCCAGTGTCTGTCCTGGGAATGGTCATGAGGCAAATGAGGGGAACTTTAGACTGTCTTTCACACGTATCAGAAAATCTATTTCCTGAAATGGCCAAAAAGAATGCATAACATTTTCAATTGAGGGGGAAAAAGAAAACCAAACTCAAACCGTTGGAGCAATATCATTCTAGAGAATGCCATGTCTCTATGAAAAATGCAAAAAAATTTCTGTTTTCAAACGCACCCACAAATCACCATTTTGCATCTTTTTTGTTGTTGTTGTTGTTTGTTTTAAAGCTCTGGCACTTATCTGATTCCTTTTTGAGTTAGTTCAGCTCATTAATCTAGAAGAAAGCTGCTAAAATTAAATGGAAAAACCTATGGGGAACAGGATGCCACTTCAGCCATGTTGTAGGGAAGCATTAGGTCAGCCTTCTGTCTTGTAGAAATACGTCTGTCATATAGGAAAATCAATGCGTAGCACTATCTTATTTTGAACTTTCTCATTGCTACTGGGTTCCGGAATGATCAAGATGGTTTAAACCAAACAACAGCCAGCCCTCTAAGATACTCCCCAAACTATTGCAATGGAATAACTTGATCAGGTGAAGAGCTCACTATGCAAAAGCTGAATATGATGTCAAGAATGCTTTGTTGTGGACTACCATTGTTTGGGATCATTTATCCCTTACCCTCCCATGTAGGTATAGGAAAAAATTAAGAAACCACAAGGCTTTTACAGCTGTTCTTGTATTTTGGGATAGTAAGGACTTGGGTTGGTAAACAAAACTGTGGTGAGTTTTACTATTGACTTTATCGCTGTTTCACTTTGAATTAACTGCTTTGCATTTCAGCTTACCCATCAGTATAATGAGAAGAAGAATATCTTCCTTCCTGCCCAAAAGATGTTGAATTATGCCTGTGATGTCACGGACTTAGAGACGAAAACCATTGTGGTTGAAAGGAAGTATTGGCATGCCACAAGGTAACTGGAGTGAGCTGTCTTTCCTCCTCAGCTTCACTGTGATAGTAGAATTTTAATTAGCAGTTCCAAAACTTTGTCTTAGCATAGTCTGGTGACATATCTCAGTAGAGCAGTGTCCTAGGGTGACTTTATGATGCTTGTATCCCCAGCCATCTGTTCTGTGTATGCTGGATATTCTATTCTCTGCCTTCAAGACTGGTTCTGAGAGCAAAGGTTGGGAGAAGAAGAAGCACGGAGTTTGTTATCACAGGCTGCACTCACTCTTCTAAAAGCAACACTGCTCCACATTCTGTGCTGCACTGTGTTGTCTGGGCACTGATGGAGCAGAACAGAGTGTTGTTTGCTTTTCAGTTGGTTTAGCTGGCTGAGGCAGAGTTTTCCCTGGACTGTCTTTTTTTCTTTCCCTTTTCTTGGAACTGTTCAAACCTGCTCCAGACTGGGACCTGGAGAGCACTGAGAGCTTGCACTTTGTGGCCTATGGGGGCCTACTCTGGGCAGCAGCCTTTCCCAGTGCCGGAGGGATTGATAACAGAGCAAGCATCCACAGGAGAGACTTTCTGAATTTGTTGTCTCTTCAGAGCGGCAATTGAGTTTTGTCATCTGGTATTGTTCATTTTTTGTGCTGGGGGGTGCTTTCCCTGTTAAATAAACAGATTTTTTCCACTTCTCTCAGAGGAAATGTTTCCCAGACCAGTTGAGGGGAGGGGTCATGTAGGTGGGCTTTCTGGGGGGGGGGGGGGGTCTGAGACATAAACTTTAAAGAAATTTAGGGATTTTAGAGGAGCTGAGGTTTTAGTTAGAGAGAAGCCTTTTCAGAGTTTATCAAAATAAATAGGTAGGCCTTGATGACGTTAAGAGTTAGTAGTTAACTAATAATTGATTGCTTGTCAACATCATGTTTGCTTAGCTGGGTTTATCATGAAGAATATAGAAACTCATAAATAGCTTTTAGGAACATAAGACAATTGTAGGCCACCTCTGTTCTGAGACCAATTGAAGATGGGGAATGGGAGTTCTACCAATGGGTTCATTTGTCATATTTGCATTGAAAATGTAGAAAGTTCAGAAGCAGGAAGACTTCATTTATTTCCTCATTTTGGAACCCCTCCCCATGAAAGGGACCACCGATTCATTTTGAGGAACAAACTACGCGTGCTTAATAGCTTTTGAACTAATTACCATACGAAGTGGGGAATGACGGGATGCACCAAAATTATGAGTATGTATTTGTCTTTTGGGTATTCAATACTTGTATAGATAAAAAGACTCTGTTATCACCTCTAAATCACAGTGTGTATTTGGGAGGTATCCCGCACGCTGCCCAGCGTTGCAATAAACATACACTTTCTAATTTTAAACTGTTAGAGAGCCTTTGTCCATCACAGTTGGATATCAGTACTAGATCAATATTTTAAATAAATCACCCCTTCTTGAGGATTGCTGCCAAATTTGCCCTAAACCAGGACAAGCAGGATGTGTGACTTAGAGAATGATGGAATCACTTTGGTTGGAAAAGACCTTTAAGAACATTGAGTCTAAATGTAATTAGCAAACACAACCATCAAGAAATGTTGTGTTGTCTGAAGAGAACATGGTTTATCTGGTAAGCTTTGCAAGTATTTGTGTCATCACAAGCATGCATGTCCAATGCATTAGATGGGTATATAATAAGAAACCTGTGCAAATCAACAGAATGATTCTCAGGGTAGGATATTGGCATGTTTCATCCTTCTTCCCGACTTCTTCCAATGAATTATTTTTATAAAGTAAGGATTGGAATTGTTACTCTTTTGACGGTTCTTGTTGTATTACTGACATTTTTGGCATAGGAATGCCAAATGGGTTAATTCACCTAGTTTTTCAGATAAAGACCAAGATTGAGTGTTGCTTAAGCTGGAGGCAGAAATATTTAAATCCTCCAGCCTCCTTCTTAGTACCTAATTTCTCTTACAATATCAGTGCACAATCTTGTCCCTTAAGGTCCAGCTAGCTCAGTTTATACCAACAGGGTGACATTAGTAGGGCTCACGTGATGCTGCACACGGAAGCCCTCGGGGTGCCCTCTAGCAGACAGTAATTCATGCACTTGGACCATCCCAGTGCTGACTTTGGATCACCAGAAGAGTAGAACTAGAGAGATTTGATGGAGAGCTCTCTGGAGGAAGTGGCCTGAAGAAGACAGCAGAAATCCCATCTGTGTGTTTGTACAAATAATGTGAATGCCATTTACAGAAAAAAAGTCTTCAAATGGATCTAGCTTTTTCTGCAGATTATTTGTCAACTATATGCATTACATGGACAGTTCCACTGAGCATCTGAAATACAGCTGCGTTTAAGTGGATTGATTCAGGGTTGGAAAGCAGTGAAATAAAGCTTTTCAGGAATAGCTGATGTCCAAGTCCCGCAGAAATTTACCTATTTTCCTATTTTTAATGTCCAGATGCTTTTTAAAATAATGGGTGACCATTTAGCTACCTAATAGCTTTAATCAGAAATACAAAGAAAATTTTAAACTCCCATCTTTTATAGCTTGAATATTTTTCTTTGTTTATTTCCTGGTTTCCAATTCAGGTCTACAAATCATATGATTAGGTAATGAGAACTCATGCTGAATAAAAATATTTCATGCTATACTTCCAAGTCAAGGCCATGTTTTTCCCGGAACTGTTTAAAAAAATAAAATTCTATCTGGATTCTCTCTAGCCCACACTCATCATTATCTAAAATCATTTAAATATTATATTTTGACTTTACATGGTGCAATTATATTCAGAAATCCAAGGCTCTATTGTTAGATTGTTTGTACGGTTTTCTGGCAATTCTAACTTCCCACAACCACTCTTGGCAGCTCTATATTTTTGCAGCAAGGCATCACAGGGGTCTGTGAGAAGTTTTAATGTGAAGCAGAGCTAACATTAAAATACACGTGACATACTCGAAATATTTCACTTCAGAAAGTTACAGTTTGCTTAGATGGAATGAAATATGAAATAAATGAACCTCACACAACATTTCTAAATCTTGGAAATCTACTACCTGAACTTTGAGTCAGTTTGCAGGACAGGACTCTGTAGAAATGCAAATGTGAAGTCCAAGGAATAGAGCAGAAGGTGTATTGGGCAGGGGTACAGAAGATTGCTCTGAAGGGTGATGTAAGCAAGATTGCATCCTATCAAGATAGCAGCTGCTTCTGCTGGTGCCAACATAGAGAATTTGCGCCACCAGCCTAGTTTTCTGGGGACATTTGACCTGTACACTCTTGAGGGCTTGTAGATGTGAATGAATCTGTCCTCTGATCTGTTTTTTTCTTTTCAATGTCTATGACCTGACTTGCTATTGTGTACTGTACTGTATCATTTTATAAACAGACATGTTTCATCTGTTTGAAAGCTGTAGTTGAAAGTGAGCTTGCAATCATGAGTTGGCTGTCAAAAGAATTAATTTTCTGCTTTAAGCAAAATATCAATAGAAACAGTCCATCCACTCCTATGATACAGATTCCTTTTGAATTTACAGGGTAATTTGCATCAGTGAGTATACTGCATGTGCAATAAATACACCTTGCTTGGTTTCTAATGATGATAATAGTCCTCTTTGGATTACTCTAAGGATTGAACTCACCATCATTATTTTCCTGTTCTCATTGAAGTGTAAAGGAAAAATAGTTTTGCATTAACCAAGGAGTAAAATGCATGGATTTAGCATCATTCTTGCAAGTAGTCCTCGATTCTGAAAATACCTCTCAGAAGCTGCATCAAATGGGAAAGCTAGACAGATGGCAGAATGCAGAACCTGCCATTTAGGATCAGGTACAAAATAACACCCAAGAAATTCTTCATGGATGCTGCATAAGTACAAAGACGCCGTTATTTAAAAGAGAAAAATAGTCAATGTGAAACGTGTTTGATGAATAAAAAGCTATGCTAATCAAGAGACCACAGTGCCAAGTGTGCTACAAGGCTTTTTTGTAATTCACATCATTCCCAGCATGAAAAAATACTATTTTTATTGTAGATTGCTTAAGAGTGCACAACAGTTTGGAAAAAAGTGCTTTGCTTTTTCTATTCATAGGAACTGTGTATCATGGTAAGAGATACTGTAGACAGGTTTTGGAAAACAATGTTATTTTGAAGATTCATTCTATTCAGAAATACTTCACATGAAAAAATTTGATCTGCTCTCCATCCTGAAGACTCTTAAAGGAAAATGTCTTTCTTGCATTCTCTTCACACTAGTTCAGGAGCTCAGTCTTACCTGCATTCTAATGCTTTTTGATGTTCCTGATGGCATGGCTTAGACATCCTTGTCTCCATTACCATCATGATTTCCAGATCAAGTGATGAGAATTTTTCTTCAGGATTGGTGAAGTTAAGTGTCATAGCATTTTTGTCAAGTCAGTTTGAAGGGTTTTTTTTGCCAAAGGAATCTCTTCCTTCCTAATGAAAACCATTGGCAATAGCAAACCTACTCAGTTTTTCAGGAAGTCAAATAATACATCTCCACTGTACAAGGTCCTCCCTTTGTTTTTTTTTCACCAGAAGAAAACTGCTGTTTTCTTCTTCTTCTATCACCTTAGACTTACTTTCTTCCAAAATCTTTTTAAACCTTTAGATTTCTCTTTATAGCTAATTACTTTCACAGTGGGCTATAGCATATGTATTTGAAAAGACCATTTGTACACATCCAAATGGCTTACTTCTATTCTTTTAAGAAATGGCTGTACTTCTATTAAGGAAACATAAAGGTGCAGTAACATTTTTTCTTCTAGAAAATTTAAAAAACCCCAACTATTAAAAATGATACCAGCAAATGATGTCTGTAAGACTGAGGCAGGAGGCTTTTTCCAGAACAATGTGCAGTTCTTCCCAATTCTATTTTTCCCTCCGATTACTTTGTACAAAAATAGTTTTACACAGTCTTCTAATAGTGGCATGTTACTAGTGGGCTAGAGTATTGCCCTGCCAGCATTGGAATTGACTCGACTGTAGTTGTGTTCAAATCTGCTGATGAGACAAGGTTCTTTTGCTGAACGCACTTCAGCAAGCAAGAGAGCTTCTTAGTCTTAAGATGCTATGAGTCCCAGAAGAAGATGAATGAGGTGATGACATGCCTTGTGTTCTGAAGAGAGATCAAAACTTATTTCTGGGGTCACCCCCCCTCTTGCTACAGAAAGCGCACAGAGGGCTTTGAAGCAGCACTTTCACCCTCTTTGCATTCACTAGTAAATCGGAGACAGAGCTTGCCCCAAGGTTTGGGCAAAAATACTCTTTTGATGCAACTCTTCACCAGACAAAATCTCTGGGAAAATTTGCAGTGGCAGAAAGCAAGCCCTTCCTGGGAAATCTACTGAAACGGTTCAGAAGTTATTCCCATTCCCTGTTGCTAACCTCTGCTGTCTAGCTGTCCGATATGTTTGGGACCATGTTGAAATCATTCTAAACAATGTACTGACGCTGCACTGTTGAGTAAACATAGGTCTTTTCCATAGGTGTCAGGGAAAAATATTTCTGTTGGTAAAAATGATAGAAAACAATACCAGCATGGGAGAAAAACAAGTACATCAATAGAATGAAGATGCCCAGAATTCTCCTTTTGAAGTTACACACAGTCAATATTTTCTAAAGAAGGTTGTGAAACTTAATGAGGAGTACAGTCCACGTGACTGGTGCACAAGTTCATGTTTCCAACTTACAAAATACATATTATTAAAAGAAAAATGTTCTGCCTTGTAGAAAAGTAACCCATTAGGAATTTGATCAAAGATAGGATTAGATCAAGTATTCCTACAAGACAGTAGTAGTACTAGGAAAAGCCTTTTGGTGTCTATTTAACTACAGGAAACTTGAGAAAGCAGAAGAGTGTCCTTCCCTGCTGCAAGCTGTACTTCCTATTTGCTAGTGCTGCTTCAACATTGTCTAAAGAAAACTTGCCAAAATAAGACTATTGTATACACGCAACTGTAACTATCCATTCCGCTCCAGCTAATTTTAACTAGCAAGTATGAGTCACACACTCTAATGGAATATTCTAATGCATAGATAGAGTATACCTTCACTAATAAATGGGGACTCTGGAAAAAGGACCAAATGCAGATGAATTTCAGGGAAGGAAATTATTGGAGTGCTAACTGCAGTCCCTCGACTTCACAAGAAATGATGCCTGGTAATCCCAACCAGAAACATATAGAAATCCATTTTCAAATGGGTTGCATCTATGGTCCTCTGTTCTTCCTATATGAAGAAACTGTGGTTTGAATCAATCTTCAAAATAGTATGCCTAAAGACCTTAGAAGCCTCCAATTCTTTTCTTTTTTTTTTTTTTTTCCAGAAGCAACTGTCTCAAAACCTTTTTAAAGCTGACATTTTCCCTTAAGATGCCATATTTTAAAAGAGCACCTTCTCATTTAACAGGGTATTCCAAACATCATTTACAAGTTTAGACTGAAAGTAACACTTTTCCTAGTAATCTTTCCTTTTTTGCAGCTGAGTGCTAACATAGGCAGCAAAGAAGAGAACAGACCACAGCTCTTTCTGGAGCATCTTGAACAAATGCCCTTGCTTATGTTCTAATCATTCACTTCACCAAAAGACCTAATGATGAAGAAAAGGTTGTGAAAGCATTACTAGTAGTGCTACATGGCAATGTACGGGTGTGATTTCTCAAGTAGAATTTGTATCACATAGATGATACTTGGCAAACAGCAAATGAAGGGGTTTTCTTCAGCTCTCAGACGGATGTTACACGTCAGTAATTTAATAAAAAGATAACAAGAAGAAGGTTATTTTTTAACATGTGAATTTAATTACACCCCTGCCCATGGACATCTGAATCTTATGAATAGACAGTGTCTGATTTAGAAAAAAATAAAGAATTATCACAGTTTAAAGAAACATAGGATCATAAACCCTTTGCTGATGGAACGTAGCCTATTCATTGGTTGAAATGAAGCAGGTAGACAGGACATAGGAAATATTGTTTTGTGGATCAAACATTTATTTTCGAAAGTGATGCTGACAGATAGTGAACTCACCAACTTAGATATTGCACGGTAGATAAGGGTACATAACTTGCTCCATCAAGTAATCCCTTGGAACCATCATCCAAGGGGATTTTCCCCTGCATCTGTGAAAATATGCCTACCTTTTTCACAATACTTCTGCAGCAGCATTGTTAGGCCTGATCAGCTGCTATGGAGAGTGAATTATCGGCAGCAAGGTGACTGGCCAGGGGAATTTGCTTCAATGGATTTTGATCTCCCGGATATTTTGCAGACCTGCTTCAGCCCTGCTTGTCAAACACAGCCTTTAAAGGGTGCCAAACAATTGTTAGTCTGTACTGGGCCATATGCTCTTTACTCTCTCCCTCAACTTCTCCATCGCCTCTCATCTGTTTCACATGAGCTATGTTCAAGGTCCACAGGCTACTTTTCACAGAATCTTCAGGCCTGATGCAGTAAGAATGATGACTAGAACACAGCGGCGATCAATTTTCCAGTTTGCATAAAATGCATTCTGCACACAAATCCAATGAGAAGGTGTTCCCCCTATGCCCAGAAAAACCTTCACTAGTACTAGTGTTCTACGTAAACTGCAACTTAGTCTGAAAGAAAAGCTTTTTTCTGAGAGTGTCTAAGACCTTTGTATGAAGCACAGATATTTGATATATGCAATTTTGAATACCAGAGGAAAAAGAAAACGGCACAAAGCTTTTAATGGTACTGGTTTTAATTTTAAATTCCATGCACCTTTTCAAAAAGTGTCAGCTCAAACGCCCATCCACATATTTTAGTCATCTGTAAGTCAGTATTCATAGAAAATGTGATTCAAATCAAAAGAATTTCAAACCTTTCCTCAAAGTTTATATGCCTAGATTTAATACTTCTGACACATATTAGATGAAAGGAAGACTTTTTTTACTGTGGGGGTGCTGGAACACTGGAACAGGTTGCCCAGAGAAGTAGTGGGTGTCCCATCCCTGAAAGTATTCAAGGTCAGGTTGGATGGGGCTTTGAGCAGCAACACTGGAGACTCTTGATGGTAGAGAAACAAAGTTTGAATCTAGAAGAAACTCAGATTGAAGTATAGGAGCAAGTTTTCCCTCAGCTCTTGGGGTAAAATCAAAGTGTTACAAAATTACCTTGATCTGTGATTTTCACTACTGTAACAGGTTAATGAAAACTATGCAGAAGATAGCAAATTTTAAAAGAGAGAAGAATTACAGCATAAAATACATGGGATGGGTTTCTATACGGGACAAAATCTCTGTATTTCAACACTTCCTCATGTTAGGATTTCATGAAGTGCCAAAGAAGGCGGCAAAATATTATTCAGGACATTATTTACTGGAGCTCAGCCTGGCCTTTAGTAGGAATTGGGTTTGAACATAATGTAGATATACCACACACTTTCCCTTCACTGAAAAATTACTGTTTACAATGAATAAGCAATGAGGATATGAAATTGACTGAAAGCATCTTAAAAAGGTAAAGTATTTCATTGTAAATGATCTGTGATCCAAATAGTTCTTCCACCTTAGTGAGGGACAAAAGAATTCTTCCATATCATGATGGTTTAAAATTGTATAAACCAATGTTTTCTTCTGAAAGGATATTATCTATTTTTTTCTATTTTTAGAAGAAAATATTCCTAGACATACAACACATGAGAACAAAGTAATTGTAAAGAAACAAATAATATGAAAATATTCCCTACATATAATTAAATGAAAAGCTGTGTTTTAAATAGGAAGTAGATATTAAACAGAATTTTTACACCAGATATTTGAATTCTTGCACCAGCTATTTTGCCCCCAAAGAGAGGTATTTAGCATTTCGGTCTTTTCCAAGGTGTTCATCATCTGCTATGCTGACCTCTGTGTGGGCCTAGGTGTGTGTGGAAGGGGGGCATGTGAAGGGGAGTGTGTATCTTTGCTTAACACTTGTTGTGGCAGATTCATGCCTCAGCTCCATCATTTCTTTTAGAAACTTCACAGAGAGTGGATATGAAGTTTAATATCAACAAGAGATCAATTCCCAAATCATCCATTTTACCCTACCTTATAAATCATATGCTTTGTTGCATATTTTATCAAATAGACTTTCAAGCCACATGGAGAAATGAGAATGTGGAGAATCCCTCCAATGTCTTGCAACTTTTATGCAAATAGAGTTTCAAGAAAGGATAATTTCTTTTAAAATACATCTGGGACAGGCATGATGGTGGTGTCAAGCTGTTGGGGTTTTTGTTGCTGGGAGAAGTTGTACAAAAGGATTGGTTTTTACATTGACTAGTTACTGAATCAAGTGCATGAACACATTGGAAATTCAACTGGGGGTTCCTTTTTCTAGCAGATTACTTCTACAACGAGCTTGCAGACTGAAGCTGACTCTTTTGCTCTCTTTTTGTTTCTTACCTATTTTCTTGGCTTCTTTACCACTATCTACACAATTTTGGAACTTTTTTCCCAACTAAAATTGTTTCATAGTCTGATAATTAGGATACATTTTTTACAAGGAATTTTTAAAAATCTTTGCTTGAGTTAAGAAGGTTAAGGACTAAGGTCTTTTTCTTACCTCATCAATATTGCGATGGAATTGATAAATAAAGACTAACTCTTTCTTTTTATTTTCAACCCAAGTAGATAGTTCCCATACATTAATACATTTTGTGGACCAATATTTGCCATTCTGATGTAAGTTGTCCCTTCTTAACAATATACATTCTGTGACTATGTTGACAACACTCTTGGTGAAGATCCTAATTGGTCTTAAACACACATAGGGAGAAATTTGCTCAGCCAGTGTCAGTCTTAAGCATGCCTATCAGAAGATCTTTCTATAGCTGGGGAATTTTCCCGTGAAAGGGATTCAGTTATGGAAGAGACACTTATCCCAGAGTTTTGCATTCTTCTTGAGCACTACTTAAGGAACTTAGATCCCATGTCCATTTGGATCTCTCTCTGCACAGATCTTTGTCATGCCAGTGCTTGAAATGCATCTCTAAGAGAATTCATTAGCACAGAATGAACGAGAGTGGAAGGCGTCAGTGGGGCTCACCAGGTCCAACCCCCCTGCTTAAACCAGGATACCTAGAGCCTCTTGCCCAGGATTATATCTGGGTGTACTTTTAATGTCTTCAAAGATCCAGGCTCCACCATCTTTCTGGGCAGTCTGTGCCGTGGTTCAGTCGCCCTCACAGTAAAAAATCATTTGGTGATGTGCAGAGGCAATCTCCTGTATTTCAGTGTGTGCCTACTGCCTCTTGTCTTTTCACTGAGCATCCTTGAAAAGACACTGGTTCCCTCCTCTTTGCACACTTCTGGGATGTCTGTGTGCTGCCACGTAGATAAATGTCCAAAACCTTCCTGAAGCCCAGGCAGACAATATTCCCTTCATCTACCGGGCAAGTTGATTCATCAGAGGAGTTTAAAAAGTTGTTCAGCATCAAGTTCCCCTGGTAAATCCATGCTGACTATGTTATTTTGTCCTCCTTCATGTGCCTGGCAATGCTTTCCAGCAATAGCTGCTCCATCAACTTCCTGGGGATAAAAATGACGCTGGCTGGCTGGCTTGTACTTTTCCAAGTCCTCCTAGTTGCCTTTTTCCAAGATGGGTGACATTTGCTTTCATCCACTCTTTGGGCACTTTCCTCAGTCACTATGATCCATCAAACATCATTAGGAGTGGCCTCAGAATAACATCTGCTAACACCCTTGAGACCTGTGGCTGCATCTCAACAGGGCCTGTGGACTTCATGGAATACGTACCAATTCAGTGACTATGCCCATAAAAGTTTGCAAGGGATAACAGAACATATTAACAGCTACCTGAAGAGTGAGTGAAAAACTATGGAAGCAATCCAAAAGGACAAAGACTTGAGTTCCCTTTTCAGACAAAGCATCCTATCGTGGAGCTGAGCAGCTTTAGATCTAGGGAAGCTTCCCCTCTGAAAGGATGCAGAAGACATTCTTTTACCCGTATCCACTAATAAAATGTATTGACCATTCACTTGCAATACAAAAAAAACTAAATTCTTTCCAAAATTGTTGCTGCCTAACTAGACAATCATGTACTGGCTGGCTATTCCCCTAACAGATGACAGCACCTGCTTGATGCCTCTTATGCCTACAGACTATTTGAATTAGGTCATTTGAGTGGGGATTACCGGTCTGGGAACTTTCTTTCTGATGAATTTGGAATATTTACTGAAGCAAGGACCTGAAGATGAAAACTTCATTTCCCATCAGTGCACTTTAACATCCACGGCTGTAATGCCATTGTTTCTCACCAACTGAGTCAAGAAGTTATGACTACAAAGGGAATCAGCTCCAAAAGGAAAGATAAAGGCTGGAAAACATTCTCTCTTGGTAAAGCAAATGAAGTGACTAAATTCTAATCACTCGCTGGCCTAAAGCTTCAAGGAGGGGGAGGTGGACCAGGTTTCCTTCCACTGCCGTTCTCTTTGTCACCTCAGTGTTTTATAGGGGTATGCAGACATTCAAAAAGAGAGCTTTGCTGAATTCATAAAATTCAGTCTTAAAAAATAACTTGAGAGCAGCTGAAATGAAAAGAACAAATAAAATGCAATTAATTCCACGGAAGCTTGAAATGATTATTTCTTCATTTTGCATTTGAGGATGTATATTGTGTGAGTTTGTCTTGTATTGTTCTACAGGTTTTCTAACTGGCACACCTTTCTTCATGAATGGACTGTCCTTTCCTAAATACTCTCATATGGAGGAACATGCTTCTGATAAGAAGAGCACTAGGGTGTCTTTACTTGACCTTTTATTTTTACTGATGTTTGCTCCTTGGAAATGAATGGGGTTTTTCAATTAAAATGTCTTACTATTGTTCCCACAGGATAAGCCACAGACTCTTCTGCTCAGAGCTGTCACTAGTCAGCTATTCTCCTATCTGCCTTGAAGTAGTTGAATGTTCTGGTCTCAAAGTAGCACCTTCTATGTAGCCATGCTCTTAGCTGCCAGTGTCATCTTGAATCCAAACACCCTCCCACAAGGGACCGCTGGTTCTGTAGTCAACTAAGGGGAAAAAAACGGTCCATCCATGCTTCCTGATTTAAAATATAAAGGTATATATGGTGTCCCTAAATGATTCTCTGCAGTTGAACACTACTTATCTTTGCCGTGTTTCTTCAACTCACTTGCAAGTCATTCATGCGCTACCTTATTGCGAGAATTGCTTGGTTTGAAGATGATTTAAAAGGGTAGGAGAATACTTTTGTGCCTCTGCTATAAGGATGCTTTTCAAATCCACACAAGCTTCCTGCAAATGCAAAAGCATTCATCCTGTATTGTCCTAGGCTACAATATAAAAATGTTTTCTGCTCCCAACCTCAAGAGCTGCTGAAACCGGGAGGGGCATCGTTTTTTCCTTATCTCCTTATCTCTTAACGGGGCCATCCATGTCTTGCCACATGATTCAGAGATGACTCCCTCCAGGAGCCATTTCTGTTTAAAGGGTAATCAAGGAACCACCGCATGACTCAGAACAATTTGAGCCCATTGCAAGATGCTCTGCCCAGGGGGCAGGAGCTAAGCATCCCCAGCTGGATATAATCTGAGTTTTGGGACACCACAAGCAGTCTTTCCACTGGCTTCCTAGAGGAACGGCCACCCTCACCCACTGGGTCTTCAGAGGACAAGAGCTACCAGATGGTTTCTACAGGATCACCACTTCAACAAGGCCATTTCATCCGGACTGCTGCCACCACCCTAACTAGCAGGGTGACAGGTTGTATTCTGTCCGTGGTTTTTCTTTTGTATCATTGCATGTATTTGGGTTTTCCCCTTTTCCTAATAAATTGTATTTCTGACTTGGAGTCTTGCTGCCATGCTGGATTTCTTCAGACCGACTAGCTCCTGACACCAACAGCCAGAGTGGGCTGCCCCCAGAAAGCTGTCAAATCCAGGGTGCAGCTGTAGGGCACAGCTGCTCTATGGCACAGGTGGACTGCATTGGGGATAGGACTGCGCCGAGGGCAGGGACAAGGAACAGGGAGAGGTCTTCTGTATGTTTTCCCAAGGAGTTTCTTCCCTGGAGGGTCAGGGACACAAAGACACTGACCCAAATGCACACATCAACTTAGAAATGGGGAGAGGTCCCAGAGGAGGATACAATCTTGAACACACTGGGAGCAACTGGGGGTGGACCACAAGGCGGGGAATACAATGTTTAAACCAATAGGGGACTACAGGGGAGGAGAATAACTTAAACAAACCAATGGGGTTTTGAAGACTATAAAATTGATAGGGAAGTTTCTAGAGAAAGGGGCAGGCTTGGGGAGGGATTGACATTCAGTGGGAGGAGGAAAAGGGAACAAAAGGGCAGGTCTTTGGGGAGATGGACAACTAGGGCAAAAACTAACAACACGGGGGGAAAGGAACAATCCCTTAATAATAAAATATGCTCCAACAGCACAAAACAGGAAGTATTATCAAACTGACTACTCAAACTGCATTACAATCAAAAACACACACTGCAACAGCGACAGCATCTCTTGCTGCTTTTGCTTTCAAACCAGAAGAGGTGCCAACCAAAAAATTAGCAAACTTAAAAGTTAACTGGCCGCAGATTTGATTTCCTTCTGAAATATATTACTGCTTGTCTAATTGGCTTAGCAGCATGTCTGTTCTTAGTGCCAAGCAGGGATTCACTTTGCCAGGCATGGAGGAAGCTTCTAGGAGCTTTTCACAAAAGATTCACTTCTGTGGCTGGCTTCTTCCCTCCCCACCAAAAACCAAGCCATGCAAAACCAACACCTTAACTAATCCCTAGTACTTAGTACGCATCCAATAATTCCTTTTAAACTATACTTTACATTTTTTACCAAATGCCCTGAAAAGAAATGGATCCATAATATTGATCAAAATAGTTCCAGTTCAATAGAAATACTGGGTCATGCAACTCTGGTTTACATCACTATTTTTTGTACAATCAACAGGAGCTTTTTTTGCCTCTAAAGAAATGTTTCCCGATGGTTTGGATCAGAAGATCCAGTATTGCCATCGTGAGATTTTTGTTTTGAAGGCCATAGGCTGTGCTCAGTGTTTTGGGTATATTCTTTGTTGTGCCTTGCATGTATTTTGGATAGAAAGCCAGTAGAGATGATGTCCTTGCTGCAGTAGCCATGCTAAATAAGGCAGAGCGTCTGGCTGATGTACTGGAGCTGTAGACTATCCACCAGTCGCCCAGGGCGGTGAGGATCTCTAAAGGAATATAATCTTGGCTATGCTCTGGAAGTTTTACAGAGAGGAAGAGCCTCATAGCTCTAATGATTTGTCTCCTGGAGTTCTGAAGAATATGTTGTAAAGAAGAAGGCTGCTGTCTTTCGCAACAATCTTCCGTGCATTCAAGAGGATAATTTAACTTCTTGTCTGAGAATGAAAGAAATATTAGTAGTAATGAGTTCTTTTTTCTCTGTCGGTGCATCACTGATTGAGTTTGGGTAGGTTACATTTTATTTCTTTTTTTTCTTTAAATATTACATTGTAAGGTGTTCCAAATTCCCAAATTCTGCTTCACTTTATTTTGTAGGCCAGACTGGTTCCTCTTCTCTCGGCTCTATTATTGCAGACCATATCTGAATGAATTTTTTTTTTTTTTCATTTTGAACATTATTAGATTTAAACTGTATGAACAGAACACTTTATTTATCATTATTTTACCAGTTTGGAAGGAAATAGAGAATTTTTAAGAAAATGACGCAACTCCACTTGTGGTTTTCAATGGAAGAGAAGAATAACAATGTCCTACATTCACAGCATTGTTTGCAGTCATATTGCAGCTAGTTTCCAGCAACTTAGGTCAGGTTCTGGAAGCAGGCACCCATGATAGTATAGAAGTCTAAGCAGTTTCATTTTGGCGGCTTTTCTTGAACAATAGCTAATATGTCTCAACGTTGTGCTGAATCTTGTTGTACAGACTCTTCCTTTGAGGTCTGAACTCCTTGCTGGACTACTGTATCTCAGAATCAGCTACAGTAAACCTGTGTTTCCTTATAGCTTTAAGAATTTGGTTCTAATCTATAAAAGCAAGAAAAGGTTGCCATATTAATACAAGAGAAAGAAAATGTTAGGAAAGCAGTTAATGGCATGGGGTTTTTTCCTACAAATTGGAGCAGAGATTTAGTTGTTTGATGGGGTTTTTTTTTGCTTCTCAATGGAATTTTAGAAGTGGTTGGGAAAGAAAGTGTGGATTTTTCAGGTTTGCCTTTAAAGAAGAATAACAGGGGAAACTGTTGAAAAGAATTAATCCAGAACTCTATGCCTTTCATACAGAGTTTCAGAAGTGAAAAGCAGGAAGAGACAGTCCAGACAAGATGATTGAATAGAATGAATTCAAAATAGCTTTCTTTTCCCTCTGAATTCCAGCTCTAAACCTTACTAATATTAAGGTATTAATAGGAAATACATCTGTCCTAGGGTGACGTTATGATGCTTGTATCCCCATTCATGTGTTCTGTGAATGTTGGATATTATGTTCTGTACCTTTAAGACTGGCTCTGAAGAGGGAATGTTTTGTTTTGGTTTTCTTATCAGCCTGGCGGGACACAGAGACTGCAGCTTTTGCTTTTGCTGCTTTTGCTTTTCGCTTTGCTCTCTCTCACTCTTGCTTGCTTCGCTTCTGCTTGCTTTTGCTCATTAGCTAGTTTAGCTAAACTGTCCAAATTTCTTCCTGGACCATTTCTCCTTTCCTTTTACTGACCATTTTGAACCTGCTCCGGACTGGGACCTGGGAAACACCGAGAGTTTGCACCTTGTGGCCTGCAGCAGCTGGCCCAGCGCCGGAGGGACTGAGAAGAGAGCGAGCACCCCCCCAAGAGAGACTTTCTGAATTTGTCATCTTTTTCAGAGCGGTGTCATCCGGAATTGTTCCTTTTGCGTGCTGGGGGGTGCTGTGCCTATTAAATAAACAGGTTCGTTCCACTTCTCTCCGAGGAATCCTTCCCGAACCAGTTGCGGGGAGGGGCCCTCATTTGGAAATTCTCCTCCAAATTTGCCCTAAACCAGGACAACATCGCAATCTCTAAGATTTAAAAATGGATGATGAAGTTTTATATCCAGTAAAGTGTAAGGCTTCACATTTTAATCGGATTTGCATTTTGGTGAAAGCCGGGCATCCTTTGCAATTTACCAGATAACAAGGGATTTAGAACAGTAAGTATGCAAGTAATCTTTTGGACCCTTCATCTCCCTTCTTATGACAATGAATACATTTATTAAGCTTGTTGTCCTGGCCTGTTTTTATTCCATCAGGGGATTTGATCATACAAATGTCTAGTCATTCTTTCCTTGTTTTCAACCACTCTAAGAGCATTAATCAGAACTATTCAGTAGTTCTTGATCTGCAACAGTGACAAGCACTAGACTGATAAGAGTCAGTGGGCATCAGCAGATCCCCTATGACAGCACGTGGCAGGCTGTTCTGGCAGGACTGAAGTTTGAGGGGCTCGAATTCTGTGAAATAGAACATTCGAGGGATGGGAAACATGGAAACAGATTCTGAGCTTTCAACCCACCACATGAGCAAGTAATAAGGCAGGTAATTTTCTGTGGAAATTTCTTTAGCCCCAGTGTTGTGGATGATGATTACTCTTCCTACCTCCTTTGGCCAGCTACCAGCTTTCCCCTCCATTACTCTGCTTCTGGACAGAAAACCAGAAGAAGGGATTTTTGACCAAAACACCTATCAGGACCTTAGAGTGTTTTTTGCTCCAAAATGTTTCAAGGCAGATAGGGAAACAATTCCATTTTCGAGAGTGTGTTGAGAAGACAAGGTTGAAAGTTAAAAACCATGGGTTCTGTTTCTATATATGTTACTGATTGTGCTTATTATCTTAGTCATGTAATATATATATATATATATATATATATTTGGTAGGGTTTGTTCTTTTTTATTTTTCTTGGCGTTTTTTTCCTTTTTTTTTTGGATGCATCCTTGAGATAAAAGGCCAAAAGTACAGAAAAGTTCTGTACGGTTAAAATACTTTTGAGATGCCTCATGCTGAAAAACTTGTAGCTACTGCTAAGGCCCATTGGCCAATTCCTGCTTCATTTCTGAGAAGCTATAAAATTCCCATCTGTATTTTAGTTCTAACAATTTGTTGTTATGGTGGAGATGCAACTTAAGAACAACCATTTTTGAATCTGTAGGGATGTATTTACCATTTTGTAGCTGCCTTTTCAGTTTCTGAGCCACTATTGAAAAAAAGGAGAAGTATCTACACTGTTTTCAACCTGTAGACCATCCACTACTGTCCACATGCTCAGATTCAAAGGCAAACAAGCCTGTCTGGCCTCATTGGGAGGAATTATTTGCATTCAAAAGACTAGACTAGTATTTGATTTCCACCAGCAGAGTCCATTGGGCAGCTCCTGTCATCTGCATTTCAATATTTAATCCTCCTCTATGTTTACTGTGCAAAGCTCTTTCAGAATGATGGTGTGCCCACTGTCTCACCAGCTGTGAGGTTTGCAGCGAGTCTCCCACGGAAAGGAGCTGTAAAAAAGGCAAGCCAGGGCAGTGATTTCTGTTGCTCACTTGCAATACCCACAAATCAAAGCTATTTAGTCTAATTTAAGGCTGAAAAAGAATTCAAAATGCCTTCAAAGGATTCAAAAAATCATCAGACAATACTGCAGTTCAGTATTCAGGACAAGAGCATATCCCACAGTGTGGTGGTTTGACAGGAAATGTGTTTTCTGGGATGCTGTGGTTAGGCCAATGGATGTTCAGATTTTAATATTGGCACCTAAGGTGGCCATTGGGACATTGGATGCGCCTCTGAGAACACGGGGTTAAAAGCAGGGCTCTCCCCTGGGAGGCTCTCTTGGGTTCCGGTCAGGGAAAGGTTCAGATCTCCCCTGCCTGGCTGCGGGCTGGGCGGGGCAGGGGAAGCCACCCAGCCCGGTGAGGAAGGCTGGGTCCCTGGCCAGAAGGGAGGTGAAGGCCCCTGCAGGATGGAAGGGTGGAGGAGCACTGAGAGGCATCGGGCAGCCATCCCCACCCCCGCCCCCCCAGGAGAGATAGAGAGAGAGCTGGTGCCTGTTCTTGGCCGGGCGAGAAGGAGAAGAGGGGAGTGCAAGAAGGTGCCTGGCAGGGCAGCCATGGGAGTTCTGGACAGACAGAGCCTCAGATTTTTAACCCTTTTCTTGGATGATGGAAAAATGCTAATCCTCCTGGAGTTGAATGAGAAGAGAGATATAGAGGAGATAAGAGGAAATGGGCCATGAGAGAAATAGAGAAGAAGGCAGGTGGAAGAGATGATGGAGTAGCTTATGCTGGACTCTGTGTGTAGCCATGGACAGAGCCATGTTTCCTTGTGATACAGGGACTGCATTCTAGGGGGAGGCAATGCCTCAGGACCAAGAGGGTTCGGTGTGGGTACCCCTCGGCCCCAGGGGGTGAAAAATATGGGGGGGACAGATGTCCCAAAGTTGAGACTGTGCCTTTTTGCAGTGGGACGAAGCATCCTTAAAAGTCGACCCTAGAAGCAGCTCTGGTCTGTGTTCAGTGGTGAGAGCAGTGGACATGAAAGGAAGAGGTCACCATTGGCACAAGAAGGACTCCTTCTCCTCTTGATGAACTGAGGATTGAGTCTGAAGGGTGGTGCTGGACCAAGAGTCGATGATTTGGGGGATGTATTGTATTGGGAATTTGGGGAGGAGGAGGAGGAGATGTATTTGTGAAGTTTTCATTTTCCTTGTGTGTTTCTTTTTTTTTTTTTTCCTTTCCCTTGTAGTTTAGTTAATAATTTTTTTTTTTTCCCTAAGTGGGAGCCTGCTTTGCTTATTCCTGGTCACATCTCCCAGCAGAAACCAGGGAGAGAGTATACTCATGGGGGCACTGGCATTGTCCCAGTGTCAAGCCATGACACACAGGCTGAGAGAATGAGGGCTGTTTAGCCTGGTGAAGAGAAGGTTGCATGGAGACCTCACAACACCTTCCAATATCTGAAGGGAAGCAGGAGAGGGACTCTTCATGAGCAACTCTGGAGACAGGACAATGGGCAATGGCTTCAAAATGAAAGAGGGCAGGTTGAAATTAGATACTCGGAAGAAATTCTTCCCTGTGAGGGTGGTGAAGCACTGGCACAGAGAGCCTGGAGAAGTTATGGACACCCCAACCTGGTGTTCAAGGCCAGGCTGGATGGGGCTCTGAGCAACCTGAGCAAGTAAAAGGTGTCCCCGCCCATGTCAGAGAACTAGATGGCCTTTAAGGTCTTTGTCTACCCCGGCCATTCTATGATCCTGTGATTCTGCTGTGGTAGCGTTCAGGATGGAGCGTGTTCTGCATGTTGGCCATTTCCAATACACCATTGGTTCCAGGTGCCTTACACTAGCTTGCTCCCTGAAAATTCTGTCAGAATGAAGAACATCTCTCTATATATTAGACACATAATAAATGAAGAAATGGGTTTGCACATTTGTCCACTAAGTTGTGGATGAGATTGCTGTGAAGTTTCATTTGGTTTTCTTGTTTGCTCATGAGGCCGACGGTCCTTGTGTCAGCTGCCTCAAAGGCAGCATTTGCCTCCTCCGCCTCCCTTCTCCCTCCTGCCTCTTTCAATTTCTTTCCCTTGACAATTTAATGTCGTTTTCCCTTTCATACCTGAAAATCCCTGCATGCTTCTGGGCTTTCTCCCTTTTCATACAGATCTTCTTCCACCCTTGACAATCCATACTTTTCATACCATAAGGGCCTGCCCTTCAGGCATAAAAGACTTTGATTCCTTATTATATCTATGGGAATTTAATTAATAGCTTCATGCCTTTTCATAGAAAGAGTAGGGAATTGATAGCTTGTTGCCTGAAGTACAGAAGGAAGAGAATGAAACATGAATCATGTGGAGTGGAAAAGTTGCTCTCTATTTTCTTCCAAGAACTACCCCAAAAGATGCAGGGGGTGATGAAGCCTGGCTAGATGAGTTTCCCTTCTAATGGAAGGAAACAACCACGCCACTTCATACAAGTCAGTCCTATAGAAGAGAGAAATTCACTTCTGGGAAGATTGCAGGATTTGAATGCAGAGTCACACTCATCTTTTGTTGCTTTGTTGTCTGCTTGGCATGGAACACGCTGCTTTGAAGAGGGAAGTGACTAACAGATAGTCCACTTTACAAACACATATGCTTCCCTCTTCTTCTGAGACCTCAGCACAGAGCCCTCTTTGGCATGGTACTTCAAGGTAAGAAGGAGCGGGCAGAGGGCACTGCGAACAGACAGCCGTTTGCAGGTTGTATAGGAAAGAGGACTGCCCCTTGAATGTGGTGCAAATACAAACTTCCACCAGTTTCAGGGGTACACTTCAGCCAAGCTTGTTGTCCTGGCACATTTTTTCTCTGTGAAACGCTTTGCGGTATGATCTGGACGACAAGAGACGCAGAATACGGGGCTACGTAGTGCTGAGAAGGTAAGTGCCTGGCCCCAGTGTCTTTTGGCAGAAGCAGCGCACTAGAGCCGTTGGCTCCTGCCACAATGATCTGTGTGAGAAACAGATGCCTAATCCCCTCCGGGAGAGTAAAAGCAGGATTGGTTACAAGAGTCGAAGAGCACTGGGCTGGTGGCTGCCGCATACCAGCTGTAAAAGGAGCATGACTCCTACTGGCCTACCAACCAAACTCATGGTGGCAGTGGTAAGGATTAAAGTTCAGTGAGAGCTATTTGTGTCGCTACCTATGGCCCTTCTGTGGAAACAAATGTGCCTACCTTTAGGTTCCGAGATCCAGAGAACACAATGGTAGTTGCAGCGGAAAAGGGAAGGACAGAGCGCACTGGTGAGCTTGATGTGGCTTACACAGGGCAGGCAGAAGGTGCAGCCCCAGTCTCGCTTTTATTTCTAGAGCCTTTTTCTACGCAAACAGCTGCTGGATGTTTGCAACAAAGATGTGAGTGTGAAAAAGTGAGGGCAGGTCTATGTGGGAAAGAAGATACAAAGCATTGTGCGCAGTTTAAAAGCTGTTTAGAAAAAAAAGGAGTTACTTTGAGAACATCTTCTGTCTTGACACTTCCACCTGTGTGATCTTTAGCTGCTTTGGACATGGCCACAATGAAAGAATGTGAAAATATTTGCGCTGCCAATGTCAGTTTGCACAGGAAAGAGGGTAGGTTGGCAAATGCTTTCTGTCCTGGCACATCTGTCAGTCAGAAGTGCAGCTGAAAACGCTTGGCTGTAGCGATAGTCTCTGTCACTTTGAGAGAATGTGCTGATGCACGTATATGTATCATTGAGAAAGTACGTGAGAATCGCTAGTATGTTTCGTTTGGTTGACAGACTGCAAAGGGACCGTTACGGCCAGCACTGCCTTTTTGTTGTAGGACTTTTTCTTTGAGAGCAGCCGCTGGACATTTTGAAGCGGTTTGGGATCTTCAAGCGTTCGAGTGCAAGATGGTACCTAGATCTTGAGGGAAAGTGCGTATCTCCAGGAAGCTGAATGCAGTTCAGTGGGTGCAAGTTACATGTTGAGCAGCTGATGGCCCAGAAAACTTTCTAAAATGAAGAGGCCATGCTGCAATTGCCTTTTATTTTGAAGCTTCTAAACTGTGCAGCCAACAATGAAATGATTCTTTGTAGAGAGCTTTTTGGATAATTGGTTAGCTGAGAAAGGACATTTCAATGTGATACCGATGGATAAGGATAGGGGATACAAGCTGGGAACTAAGCAACCAGTGTCCAATCGCTGACAAAGGTCACAGTGACCTTCTCTGAAACGGGAAGACGGGGGAGAAAATCGCTTGCCAGAAAATGTAGATATCTTAGGTAGAGAAGCTGGAAGAATGCAAACATAGAAGCAAAATAATTATTAGAAGATAGAAGTAGGTGTGGTTGATCCAAGTGTGCTTTAACCAATAATGAACTCAGCTTTTGCAATATGTATAAGCTTCATTAACACCAATATAAATATGTCTGAGTTTTCAATAAACTTTGGGATTTGCCATTCACGCATATGGTGTGTCGCATTTCTCCCGCCGTTCACGACAATTCTTCTTCCTTCTGGGCTACATGCAGGATCCCATTCTGTCAGTACCCGAGAGCCAGGATCCACAGCGGAGCTCTTGTCCCTACACTGCTCCCACACGAACGGGGCTGGGCTAGAAAAGTGCTTGTCCTTTTCCTGGGCACTGTCAGCGCTCTTCTAAATAACCACACCACAGCATTGTCAACTCACAAAACCAGGACAGGCACCGAGCCCAGCTCACAACCACCCCCAGGACCCAGCCGAGTCAGAAACGTCCCTGCTCTCCAATCAACTGTGTCAGGACAAAAAGATGTCACTGATCTTCCCCTTCCAAGTGGATACTCTTCTTTGCCCCACACTCAAAGGCCGACACCAGATCTTCTGCCCTAACAAACTTTTTCTCTCTCACAGAGCCTGGTAACAAACTTGAAAATGTTGGCCGAGCTCGCAAAACTGTTGGTGGAGAAAGCTCTTTGCTGCCTACAATTTCAATTGCACCCATCAAACTATAGACGTGCACCCTGCTATCGCCACTTTCCTTCTCAGCTCTAGGTACCACCGTAAGCCTTCAATCTCTCAGAGTCAGGATCCAAATGGGATGGCACCAGGGACTGCTCACACAGTCCCTAAAGCTACAAGGGACAAAAACCTGTCCTGCAGAGGCCTGGCCTGGCCTCTGCATTGCCACTGACAGTTCAACAACTCGAACCCAGAGAACTGCCTATTGGGAAAAGCCTTTCAATTCACTGAGACCACCCAAAGTGGCCACCCAAACTTTGCCAAAGGGAGGAGGAACTAGAAGCCCATCTCAAAAGAAATGGCATCCCCTCCTCCAAAATCCAAAGCATCCAGGGCCTGATCCTCTACAAAGGTGTCAGACCACTGTTATTGGGCATTACCTGTGCGGGGCACTAGCTAGGCTGCACACCAAGACCCAGCGCAGCTCTTTACCTTGTCCAAAAGAAGTGTGCTGGCAGAATTTCAAGAAGGCTGCCTTGAGAAAGTGGAAAACACATGTCAAATGGATTCTTGCAGGAAGGAGACTGCCTTCCAAAGATGGATACCGACTCCATGATTGTACAAATTGAGTCAGTGCTTCCAAACCAAATATGCCAGCATAGAAAGTTGCTGCCGCCCTTAAGCTGCACGACACAGCTTCTTATCTGCACCTCCAACACTGGGGCTAAGTTCTTTCCTTCCCATGAGAAAGCATTGCTGTTCTCCTTCAGGAACTTACTGAGCAAAAGTTGCATACCACGTCCGGTACTGACTCTGTCCAACAATGGCTCCTACACAGAAAGGACCAGGACAGAAATGTCTTGCTGTACTATACCTTCCCACGATACCTTATCATCAGCCCTACCAACATTGCCACCATATCTTTTACTTCCCAAGCAAGGAAAGGCACTCCAAGTCACTTGGCTTTGCCTTGCCTCCAGTACCATGCCTAGTTTTCCTAGCCTACCCTACCCTAGCTTTGCTTGCTTGCCTATGTCTGCCTTGCCTAGCCCTTCCAATAACTTCCTGGCTTTGCTTTGCCTTGTCTACCACTCTTTGCCTTGCCTTCCATGCAGGGAAGGCAATGCAAAGCAAGCGTAGGCAATTGTAGGCAAGTCAAGGGACAGGTTGGCAAGACTGAAGCCGTGAGGGGAAAGCAAATGGAGTGGTAGGTGAGACAAGTGCCAGAAGTTAGAGGCAAGGCTGGGCATAGGAGGTAATGGTAACCGGAAGGGCTAGGCAAGGCCAAGCCCTGTAGGAAAACTGCAGGCAGGTCAAATGTGAGGCATGGGTATGCAAGGGAATGCAAAGCAATGGAGAAAGAGCAGGGCATGGCAAGGAAACTGGTTGGTTGCCCAATGCAAGGCAAGAGGCAGGTCCATTCAAAGATTGCTGGTACACAAAAGCGGCCCGGACGGACCGCTCTGTCCAGCCTTGATCTTGCATGGGTCATGTCTAATCTGCACCTAAGACACTTGGGTTGCCTGCTTTCCTTTGTATGCAAAAGAACTGTCATTCTGCCCCTGAAGCCCAAGGGTGAAAGATGAACTTTGTGTCCAAAATTCAAGACATGGAAGCATAGATGTCAGAAGAAAGCTGTCAGGACAGATAGGTGTGCTTGCACGGGGCCTCCTCCAGGCTTCTTCTCACAAGCTCCTGAAACGCTGGGCCTTGAGAAAAAATAGCCAGTGGAAGCCTGGAGAATCCTAGGAGAAGCAGGCAGGGCAATGCCTGTTGAAGAGATTCCACAAGAAGAGAGGTGGTGAATTCCAGGTGGGGGACTGGTGAGCAAGGTAATGCAAGGCAAGGAAGGGGTTCAAGGACAAGGCCAGACAAGTGGTGGCTTTGCCAGGCAGGGCAAAAGAGAGGGAGACAAGGCAATAAGAGTCCTAGAAGGAGAAGGAAATGAAAGATTGGAGCTGGACAAATGGGAAGGAAAAGAAGGATAGGTGAGCAAGTCAATACAAGGCACTGGGTTGGTATGAAGGGCAAGGGAAGGACATGCATGGGTCAGGAAGGCAAGGGAAAAGAAAGGAATTGTCAGCAATGACAAGGAAATGCAAGATTGGGTAGGAAAGGCAAGGCAATGTGGGGGAGGGATAGGCAACACAATGGGTATCTTAACAGGAAATGTCCATGCACAGCAAGGCCGAAGGAGAAGTGGTAGAGAGGTCAAGGTGGGAAATAGGTGAGTGTGTGCAGCTAAGAAAGAAAGAAAGAAAGTGCGTAGCTCTTGTGTCTCTGTGTGTGTGTGTGTGTGTGTGTGTGTGTGAGTGAAGTTTGCAGGATGTAAAGCAAAGAAAGCTGTCTCTTGATTGTGGAGTGAATGGATGTTTTTGAACGTAAGTGGCAAGGTCCAAGCAACCTTTTCATCCTGGTACATCTGTGTCTGTGAGACATAGTCAGAAACGTCTCCTTTTAGATTCAGACTGCAAGCAGGACATAGAATGTGACTGTGTGAATAGCTGAGCAGGAAGGCACATCACATCAGCATGTTTCAACAGAAGCAGTTAGTGCGAGAAGGAGATGGACGTGTGGGACTCCAGCAATATGGCAATGCACTCAGCTGAGAAGCAAAGTGCAATGCCTCGGTGTGTGCTCTGAAAATAAAAGGCTGCAAGGAAAAAGCAAGGGGACAGGCCAGTGAAATCTTTCTGTCCTGGCACACTGAGCTGTTTGAAGGTGAACCGCTGTTTGGTTTCACTAAGGACTCGGAGACATGGAGAGGATGTGCTTGTCCATGTAGCTGAGAAGGAAAGTGAGAAGCACCGGTACGTTTGGCAGAGTTTGTAGGCTGCGAGGAGAAGGTGACGGCCAGGCCTGGCTTTTGGCTGTGGCACTTGTTGCAAGGAAGAAGCTGCCGGATGGTTAAGCTTTTGGGGATCTGCAAGAGTGAAAGACTACGCTGGTACCTCATCAAACTAATGCTTGTTGATCATCTGGCTGAATCTATGACATAAACCAGAAGTGAAATTTCCCCCCATTTCCCTCAGTTTTTTCACCTTTTCATCCAACAGCCTGGGCCTTTTTGAAGCTGCTGTCAAACGCCTTGCCTTGGAAGCTAGAAGTATCTCAGTTCACCTGCTAAGAAACAGGCAAAAGAGCTCAAGTCAATTTCAGAATTGCCCTGAGCAGAGCTGGTGTTTCGGTACCGTAAATTTCCATTGCGAATATGTGCAAAAATCACCATTTTATTAGGCAAACATTTGAAATACACTAGCAGCTTCATCTTCTTGTCGCTGCAGTCCTTGGAAGTTTTGCTATTTACTGAAACAGGAAACAGGTCAAACACGAGAAGCTTAAGAATCCAAGCTCACTGCCATTGTACAAATAGCACAAACTTGATGAATTCAAGTTACCATTGTAACCTACAGAATGGCTCTATTCAAGAAAATGGATGTGTCGTCCTTCACGGGGGCAGAAAACCTTTCTACCACGTGAACTCTGCGAGTAATCCATCATGCCTCAGTGTGCTGTGGCTGCTCAGAGAGCTACACGATGGGTCTCTTTGCCTATGGCACTCTCAGGGCTCAAAGCTGCACATAAACTCCCCCTCCTTACAGACACGCTAGTAAAGCCCACCGAAAATGCCGTTCTCCAGACAGCTTACTGAAACCAGCTAGGAGTTCCCAGCATCACGCTGGGCACTTCTGTCCACAGATGGCTTTGCTTTTAATGAACCAGAACAGAGCTGCATTTTTCTAGTCTTTAGCTCTACTAAGGTATTTGAGGTAACATGGCGAGAAAAAATCTCTTTCGACAATGATAATAACAGAGGGGATAATGTACCTTTTGCTGCTATCTTCTTTTGCTGCTCCATTTTGCTTGCTTTGTTATTGCTTTCTGTCAAAGAAACGCCAGCAAAATCCCTCATCAAGTCCTGCTGTGAAGACAGACTGCCAGAAAGGTAGAGAAACTTTGAACCTTTCCAAGACCCTTGTAGCACATGTCTTGGTCAAGCTTGGTATGCAGCTCCTTTCTTCCAGCAGGACTTTTTTGCACCGTTAGCGCACATTGAACTGAATCCCGTACAAAAGCAGTGACTAGAGGAACTTTTCTTTTCATTGGAATGGTGATAAAAATGCATATCAAATAAAAGCATTTTAGAGCAGCAGGAAGATTTTCTATGTAGCTAGCAAATCATAAAAAGATGCATATTTACCGGTGGGGTTCCTCTCGGAATTTCAAAGAATTCCAGACAGAAAACACAGCTTAGTAAACTGCAAATCTAAATCACAGTATCTAGAAAGGTGACATGAAAAAGAGCAAGAGGAAGAAAACCAAAAAGAAAACCAAAGGAAGCCAGAAATAAGGCACAACCTCTCCTCCTTCTCCGCTTACTACAGTACCTTAGAAGTACCTGTGAGTGTCCTAACAGTCACATAAGTAGAAAACTGTGCCAAGAACAATTGTGGAAACTGGAAAACCCTGCTATCCCAACAGAAACATAGGGTTTGCTTTCACGACGATTAAATCTGCATGCAATGCGTACGGTAAGGGTATGTTTTGTATGTTCAAAAACAATTCAAAAATATTTCCAAATTGAAGGGGCTGCTTTTTATTTCTTTTGAATTACTTGGCTAAATATGGTGCACGTTAAAATACTGCAGAGATGTGGTTCATTTTACAGATGCCAACTGCAAAGGAGGGAAGCATTTTGTGTGCTTAAGAAAGTCAAGTATTGGAGAGTGCTTTTGTTACTTCTTTAGAAGGTTAGAATATGCGTAAAAGATGCTAGCTGGGGACTTACAATTAATGAATTATTTACTGTCAGTAGGTCAAATGACATTAGCTTTCTAAAAGGAAAAGGAGTCTTATCCCACGTGCCAATGTTAAAGTAGATTAATAAGCCTTCAGCAGAATATGGATATGAAGAGGGATATGACATGAAAGGGTAAGCAACACTGGTGACAGCAAAAGGCTTACCTGCTTCACACAAATACAGGAGATAAAATACTGTTTTTTCACAAACATTGCTATCCAGAGCTTTCCTTGAAAAGTTTCACTGCCAATCATGACAGTAAAATTCTGAGTGACAGTAAAATTCACTCTATCATGAATAAAATTTACTCAATCATGACAGCAAAATTTGCTCAATGATGAGTAAAATTCTTAGTGTAAGCCAAGTACCTTAAGCAAAGGGTAGCTCAAGCATAACTGGCATTTGATGTCAACAAAGGCAACTTGGCCTGCACGTGTCACATCTACTGCATTCAAAAGCTTACTCTGTCTCAGATTCCTTTTGAGGGATACCAAGGCAAGCCTTGGTTAAACTGCATGAAAATGATGACTTAAAGGAGGATATATTAGAAGACTGGAATAATGGTTAATGTTCTTTTCCTTCCAACTGCTTTGTTTGCCCGTTTAAATTTTTTAAGTCCTTCCTGGTATCACCGTGGTAGCAGTGCAGCAAGTGTTTGGTTGTAAGCTGTCCATATTGCCAGCTTCTGGACTGCCTTCAGAAAACTTCCCACTGGTTTTGTCTAGAAATCACAAGCAGTAGAGATGACAAAGACTGCAGAAACCTTCTCATCTCCTTCTAGAGCAGGAGCGTGTCTTTGACCCACTCTTAACTAGACAACTTTCATCAGTCATGAGAGAGTCTCATGTTCAAGAGCTAAGCAATGACAGCTGTAAATGACAAAAAGCACACTGATATTTTCTTGGGACTCCAGCACAGAGCAATGAAGGAGCTTGAATTCACCTTCTTGGAAAGTTTTAAAATGCACATGAAGTTTAGGAGAGGAGCTAAGCCATGGTAACTTTTGTTGAGTATGTCTGCGTAGACAGAGTTTCCATCACCGCAGAAGGAAGGAATGTCATTTAACCCACATAATCATCTCTAGCTGCTAAGCTGCGCTTACTGCAGATTATCCGCAACATATTTTACGGGGTGAGCTTTTATGTGTAATCCCTGAGTAACATTCCAGAGAGAAGTATTTTGGAGGGGGGGAAAGCCCAACTCTTAACTGTTTCAAATAATGGTTACATTTGAAAGTCAAAAAAGATGTAAAACCTTTCTTTCCTAGACCTATTACCAGCACAAACTGTACCAGAATTTACGACGCTTTTATTATGGCAGCATAACTCTACCGTGGACGCTCTCGCTCTGGACTATTCCTTAAGAAACAAAGTCCCCGAGAGAACTAAAACAAAATTAGCCAAAAATATTGGGCTGGATGATTTCAAAGGCTATGTACTAAAGGCCAAACACTTGTAATAATAGTAATGAGCGGACTAAAAGTTAAAGCATTACTCAGTTCAAAGAGATCTTGTTCTCACAGAAGACTGTAAAAAAACTCTATTTTTCTGGGTCTGTTTTGTGCATTTAGATGTACCTTCTACTCCTTTCCACTGTATGCGAATGTTTATGACAAGGTTGGAGGACCTCATGTAACCTTCTAGAAGTAAAGAAAGACAAGCCAGTCAAGAAAGGCAAAATTGTTAATGGCAGGTGGAAAGAGGGAGGCCAAGAATAGAAAACAAAAGAACAATAATAATTAAACGCCCTCCCTGTCTTCTGTGAAAAGAAAAGGCACAGACAAGCAAGAACAACTGCAAAATTCTCACGAGAAAAACGCCCTTTATCTGGCTCAAGTATTTTGTGCTACATTTCTTGCTGTTTTCTCATGCCAAACATCTTAACCATTGAAGGTGTCCCTTTTCTCTTTCTGGAATACAGCTAGGAAGATGGCTGTGTCATTGCTGTCAAGCTGTTATTCTCAGAGGTGTCCAGTTGAAAGTCCTAGATGAACTGCTTTGCTCTGTCTCTTTAATATGGCATGACTTAACCACTTACAGTTTCAGCAGCTGAACTTGCCCAGCCCTACAATTCTTTAATCTTTGAATGGTTATATTAGCTCCTTGGCACCTGGCATTTGTAAGTCCATGCAACTGTGCAGAATTTGCACGATGAGATGATGCCAAATGAGTCATGGCAGTAGATTAACTAGGACATGCAAAGCAGAGAGGAGGGAATGAGAGCACAAGAAGAGGGTACAATCTCCTTTTTTTCTGCAACAGGGCTAACACCGTAGAAATCAAAAGGAACACAAATCCTCCTAGGGGTAGTTCTTGCAAAAAACAAAGACTTCTTTTTGTGTTCACAGATCACAGCAAAATGCGGATGACAAAACCAGGCCATTAAGTCACATCCAGTATGAAGCAGTATGAAAGAGGAAAGCAGCTGAGAGCGTCAACCCTGCTGAGTAGTCTCAGTATTCTTCTCGACATTAGCAGAAATTTGAAATGAGTCTCTGAAAATTACAAAGGAGGCAGAAGAAAAGGGAGCAATGACTCCTCTGGCCTAGTGTTTCCTAACAGGGATCTTCAAAATGTAAAGATTGTATCATCCTTTCAACTGAAGGAAGGTATTAAAACAACAGGAAGGAAATGGCATCACATGCTAGAAAGACTGGGCAGTGTACTTCTAGACAGAAAGGCCACTGATGGAAAACCGACTAAACTGGCACCAATGCAGCAGCGTTGTATTAAAGCCCAAAAATACCCACCGCTTCACTCTTTGCCATTCCGTTCATATGGACACAGCAGCTCTGCAACATTCCTACTGATCATCTCCTTGGCAAACTGGGAGTGAGGGTCCCTAGTGATGCAGAGTCCCCAGGCAAGTGCAGAGGGGAGCTGCTTTTTTGCAAAAACCAGGCTTTTGAAGCACTCAGGCCTTTATCAGTTCCATAGCTTTAAGCCATAACAAAATTCATTCAACCAACCATCATACGCCACGCTGTGAACACGTGACGATTCTAGAACTTGTTGATCTACCTCTGATTCAGCGGCCTCACCTTCCCATAGTCCTTTTCTACTTAGCCAAAGTATCGGGCCTCAGCCCAAGGCCTTCCTTTTGTAAGCTTCTACCTATATGCAGCAGCAAACCACTATTTTCTTCCGTGCCAAGAGTTTAAGTAGATGATTTGCATCTGCCCTTCCGGTGAAACATAATGGGGAGAGAAAATTCTGTCGGAAATGTTCAGTCATTCAGTTTTCTAGACAGGCCAAATCAAAAGAAAAGCAAGCTATAGGATTGTGTACTTGCTCTTACAAAGCACCTGCTGCCCTCTGACAATGAACTAGCAGAAAACCAGCAAAAATAAGACTTGAGGCAAACAAGCCTTTGAAGGGAATTATGACATGATAAAGAAAGACAACACATTTCCAGCTTGTCGAGATACTTGAAATGTCAGCAAAGGCTTGAGGGCAAAGGCTGAACGAATGGGGAAAGGTTACAAGAATCCCAAGAAAAACATGACCATGGATTAAAAGAGTCCCAACAGGTCAACTGACCTGTTGAAGTTTTCAGGAAATCAGTGGCTGCTGATTTAGATAGGCCATTCAAGTTAATTTCCCCGTGCACCTTCCACTCCTTTTTCACCTGTCACCATCACAGGGTGAATTGGGACCATGGAATCACAATTCTTTGGATTCTGTTCTTAGCTTTAGGAGACAACTACAGCAGCTGAAGTAGCTGTTACTGATGTGATACCCAGGAACACAGAGTTGACATATTTCATTCATGTCCAATCACAACTAGCCATATCTAAGAGGATAGGATTGGCCTCTTTTCATGATGCTTTTCTTATTTTACAGCCTGCTATGATTCTGCTGAAGCTTTTTCATTAGTTTCTCTCTAAAAAGGAGAAAGTCCAATGTCCCTCCCTACTGGTGCAGGTTTACCATTCGGTTTGTCGAGTCT
Organism: Agelaius tricolor; assembly: GCF_023055355.1. NCBI lineage: Eukaryota > Metazoa > Chordata > Aves > Passeriformes > Icteridae > Agelaius > Agelaius tricolor. The sequence continues at coordinate 311,475 of NW_027269278.1, read as the reverse complement.
AAAAATGGAATTGGAACTAGCAGGAATTACTGTGTTTAAAGCGTCCGGTCGGTTCAGACAGTCTCAGGTCGATAAAAGCCTAGATGTTATTGGCTAAATACTCTGTTTCCCCCAAGAGCGGACGCACGCAATTTAATCCAACTTTTTATAACAAACTCCAATAATACAGAATCCAGTCATACAAAAGAGTCACAAAGAAGCAGGAAGAATTATCGGACCATTTACGGTAGCAAACTTCTCACCTTCTTTTGGAGTGAGCATAATCTGCTAGCTGAAGTAACAAACTTGAGGACAGAAATCGCCCTACTATTGAGAAGTTGTTGACAAGAGAACCACCTAAGCTGTGTGACTTTCCCTTTTCTATTCATTGGTCAAGCCTAGTAGCCTAAAATTTACGGGCTCAATCAAAGACAAATGCAATCTAGTCAGAGGTCTATGAAAAGTCCAAAACTAATCAGAATTCTTCTTAGACAATGGAAATGGAAGCAGAGCTACCAATTTCCTTGCCACATATCCCTAAAACTCATTCCTTTCTAGTCATAACTAATGTATAGCCACCAGTACAATCAGGAAAAGATGAAACTTACAGATGTCAGCGAGGGAAGGATTTGAAAGAACTCTTCCCATTATTCATCGTCTAGACAGCAACTATCATTAAAATCAGAGCCCTTTTAGAAGGGCTTTCCTTGTGGGAAATTCAGGACTCCAGGACAACGGAGCAAGAGGATTAAGCAGAAGCCGTTGATTGTTGACATGATGCACTTACACATTCTAAATCTCTGCACACGCTAGGCCCGCATTTTTATCTTGGTGCCTTTGTTATGTCCACACATTCTGTGTGTACCTCTCAGAAGATACGTTTGGTTACAGTCCAGGCGCTTTGCTGCCCCCCGTTATCGAGTTCTTGTAGTCTTGGAATTTGGTTTCTCAGCTTCTCTTTCTTCTTTCAGCAGGGCTTATGTCTTAGTAACCTTGATGAATTCCAGAGGGCTCTGAGAAAATTCTGAGAAGAACATATTCCAGCTGGATGGCTGGTGCACCCTTTAGTCTAAGAGGTTCAGATACATTGCTACAATTTCCCCCTTCTTCGTCTTGCACCAGCTAAACCCTTTTCACTGTATTTACTTCCAAGAGGCTCACCAGTTTCATGATGCATGGAATAACAAAAAGCAATATAATAATGACTACTAGTAACAACAAAGTTCCCTTGACAAGATCTTCCAACCATCGAGTTGTTTCCCATCTCTCAAACCCTCTCATTCCCAATCAATTTCTTCATGTTATCTTGTCCTTGTTTGAGTTTCCAGTGAATGACTGCAGAATGGTTAGAGAGGTTCAAAAAACACATTCCTTCAAAATCCTCACACTCGTGACCATGTGCTAACAAGAAAGCTAGAGCAGCATTAGTTTGCAGTGTGCAATGACTAATGGTATCTACACCAGTGAGAAGCTGATTTAAAATCGCTGATCTTACCTTGAGTTGGTTGACCACCCAGCATCGCAACTTATTAAGCATACTCAAAGCTTGACCAACAGCGACACCTGCTGTCAGGAATGGCACAATTAATCGAGAGGAGCGCCCAAACCTGTACACAATGGAGGTAAGGGCGTCTTAAGCTTATGCTTCTTCTTTCAGATCTCGGGAGGCGAAGAATCGAGTTCTTCGCGAACAGAGTATTGTGCCGGTGGCGGTACGCTCCGGTGCGGCGCTTGTGCCGAAAGACGCCCGGGACACAATGCCGGTGGTGTTAATATTTGTTTGTCGCGTTTCGGAAGCTGCTGCTAGCCGAGTCCCCCGGAGGCGAAGAAGCGGCTTCTTCGCACACAGAGCATTGGGCCGGTCGCCGTGAGCGCTGGAGAGCGGCTTCTGCCGAAAGACGCCGGGGACCGGCACTTAGCTTCGGAGAGCTCCGTATCTGCGTCTTCTGCGTGTCTTGCCGCTCAACATTCAGCAAAAAGCTTTTCCACCATATCTTGCAAAGAGAAACTCTGCCAGTATAGAAAACATCCAAAATCATGTTCTAAAGCTTGCACAGAGGTCTGCAAAGAGTTTTGCAAGAAGGAAAAGATAGTTGCGCAGAACTCGTTCTTTCCGAATATAATAACAATGGAAAAGGCAGGAGAGTGGTAAAGTACTGGTTTCTCAAAGTCTGAATGCTGCCCACACTGTGCCTGCGTGGTGCGGCTTGCATCTTCGCCTTTGGGAAGATGCCGCTCTCTCCGTCTCCCGGGGAGGAAGAAGCTGCTTCTTAGCACACAGAACATTGGGTCGGTCGCGGTGAGCACCTAAAAGGGGTTTGTGCCGAAAACAGCCGGCGACCGGCACTTAGCATCGGAGAGCTGCGTATCTGCCTCTTCTGCGTGTCTTGCCGCTCAACACTCAGCAAAAAGCTTTTCCACCATATCTTGCAAAGAGAAACTCTGCCAATATAGAAAACATCCAAAATCATGTTCTAAACTTGCACGGAAGTCTGCAAAGAGTTTTGCAAGAAGGAAAGCTAGTTGTCCAAAACTCGTTCCTTTCGAATATAATATCAGTGGAAAAGGCAGGAGAGTAGTAAAATACTGGTTTCTTTAAGTCTGAATGCTGCCCACACTGTGCCTGCGTGGTGCCGCTTGCATCTTCGCCTTTGGGAAGCTGCCGCTCGCCGAGCCTCCCGTAGGCGAAGAAGCAGCTTCTTCGCACACAGAGCATTGGGCCGGTCGCGGTGAGCGCTGGAGAGCGGCTTCTGCCGAAAGACGCCGGGGACCGGCACTTAGCTTCGGAGAGCTGCGTATCTGCGTCTTCTGCGTGTCTTGCCGCTCAACACTCAGCAAAAAGCTTTTCCACCATATCTTGCAAAGAGAAACTCTGCCCGTATAGAAAACATCCAAAATCATGTTCTAAACTTGCACGGAGGTCTGTAAAGAGTTTTGCAAGAAGGAAAGCTAGTTGTCCAAAACTCGTTCCTTTCGAATATAATATCAGTGGAAAAGGCAGGAGAGTGGTAAAATACTGGTTTCTCTAAGTCTGAATGCTGCCCACACTGTTCCTGTGTGGTGCGGCTTGCATCTTCGCTTTTGGAAAGATGCCGTTCTCTCCGTCTCCCGGAGGCGAAGAAGCGGCTTCTTTGCGCACAGAGCATTCTGCCGAGCGCAGGGAGCTCCTGAGAGCGGTTTGTGCCGAAAGCAGCCAGGGACCGGCACTTAGCTTCGGAGAGCTGCGTATCTGCGTCTTCTGCGTGTCTTGCCGCTCAACACTCAGCAAAAAGCTTTTCCACCATATCTTGCAAAGAGTAACTCTGCCAGTATAGAAAACATCCAAAATCATGTTCTAAACTTGCACGGAGGTCTGCAAAGAGTTTTGCAAGAAGGAAAGCTAGTTGTCCAAAACTCGTTCCTTTCGAATATAATATCAGTGGAAAAGGCAGGAGAGTAGTAAAATACTATTTTCTCTAAGTCTGAATGCTGCCCACACTGTTCCTGTGTGGTGCGGCTTGCATCTTCGCTTTTGGGAAGCTGCCGCTCTCTCCGTCTCCCGGGGAGGAAGAAGCGGCTTCTTCGCGCACAAGATTGTGCCGAGCGCAGGGAGCTCCTGAGAGCGGTTTGTGCCGAAAGCAGCCGTGGACCGGCACTTAGCTTCGGAGAGCTGCGTATCTGGGTCTTCTGCGTGTCTTGCCGCTCAACACTCAGCAAAAAGCTTTTCCACCATATCTTGCAAAGAGAAACTCTGCCCGTATAGAAAACATCCAAAATCATGTTCTAAACTTGCACGGAGGTCTGTAAAGAGTTTTGCAATACGGAAAAGATAGTTGTGCCGAACACGTTCTTTTCGAATATAATAACAATTGAAAAGGCAGGAGAGTGGTAAAATACTGGTTTCTCTAAGTCTGAATGCTGCCCACACTGTTCCTGTGTGGTGCGGCTTGCATCTTCGCTTTTGGAAAGATGCCGTTCTCTCCGTCTCCCGGAGGCGAAGAAGCGGCTTCTTTGCGCACAGAGCATTCTGCCGAGCGCAGGGAGCTCCTGAGAGCGGTTTGTGCCGAAAGCAGCCAGGGACCGGCACTTAGCTTCGGAGAGCTGCGTATCTGCGTCTTCTGCGTGTCTTGCCGCTCAACACTCAGCAAAAAGCTTTTCCACCATATCTTGCAAAGAGTAACTCTGCCAGTATAGAAAACATCCAAAATCATGTTCTAAACTTGCACGGAGGTCTGCAAAGAGTTTTGCAAGAAGGAAAGCTAGTTGTCCAAAACTCGTTCCTTTCGAATATAATATCAGTGGAAAAGGCAGGAGAGTAGTAAAATACTATTTTCTCTAAGTCTGAATGCTGCCCACACTGTTCCTGTGTGGTGCGGCTTGCATCTTCGCTTTTGGGAAGCTGCCGCTCTCTCCGTCTCCCGGGGAGGAAGAAGCGGCTTCTTCGCGCACAAGATTGTGCCGAGCGCAGGGAGCTCCTGAGAGCGGTTTGTGCCGAAAGCAGCCGTGGACCGGCACTTAGCTTCGGAGAGCTGCGTATCTGCGTCTTCTGCGTGTCTTGCCGCTCAACACTCAGCAAAAAGCTTTTCCACCATATCTTGCAAAGAGAAACTCTGCCCGTATAGAAAACATCCAAAATCATGTTCTAAACTTGCACGGAGGTCTGTAAAGAGTTTTGCAATACGGAAAAGATAGTTGTGCCGAACACGTTCTTTTCGAATATAATAACAATTGAAAAGGCAGGAGAGTGGTAAAATACTTTTTTCTCTAAGTCTGAATGCTGCCCACACTGTGCCTGCGTGGTGCGGCTTGCATCTTCGACTTTGGGAAGCTGCCGCTCTCTCCGTCTCCCGGAGGCGAAGAAGCGGCTTCTTTGCGCACAAGATTGTGCCGAGCGCAGGGAGCTCCTGAGAGCGGTTTGTGCCGAAAGAAGCCGGGGACCGGCACTTAGCTTCGGAGAGCTGCGTATCTGCGTCTTTTGCGTCTCTTGCCGCTCAACACTTAGCAAAAAGCTTTTCCACCATATCTTCCAAGGAGAAATTGTGCCAGTACACAAAACATCCCGGATCTTTCTCTAAAAGATCCACATGGGTATTCGAACTGTTTAACTAGAAGAAAAAGGTAGTTGTCGAAAACTCCTTTTATTCGATTATATTGTGAATGGAAAAGTCAGGAGAGTGGTAAAGTAGTCTTTTCTATTTGTTTGAAATATGCTCAGGTTATCCTGGTATTGGGCGGCTTGGTTCTTCGCCTTTCGGAGCGTGCCGCTCTCTCCGTCTCCCGGAGGCGAAGCGGCTTCTTTGCGCACAGAGCATTGTGCAGACCGCCGGGAGCACCTGAGAGCGGTTTTTGCCGAAAGACGCCGGGGACCGGCACTTAGCTTCGGAGAGCTGCGTATCTCTGTCTTCTTAGGTTCTTGTCGTTCAACACTCAGCAAAAATCTTTTCCACCATATCTTGCAAGGAGAAACTGTGCCAGTACACAAAACATCCCCGATCTTCTTCTTAAAGTTGCACAGAGGACTGCAGAGTGTTTATCAAGAAGAAAAACATAGTGTCCCAAAACTCCTTTTATTCGAATATTATGTGAATGAAAGGGCAGGAGAATGCTAAAGTACTCGTTTCTATCAATTTGAAAGCTGCACACGCTATATCGGTGTGCTGCGGCTTGCATCTTCGCCTTTGGGAAGCTGCCGTTCTCTCCATCTCCCGGAGGCGAAGAAGCGGCTTCTTCGCGCACAGAGCATTGTGCCGGTGGCGGTGTTCTCCAGAGAGCGGCTTCTGACGAAAGACGCCCTGGCAGGGGGCTTCGTTCCGGAGAGTTCTTTACTCTGCCTTCTGCCTCTCTCGTCGCATCAAACTGAGCAAAAAGCTTTTTTACTATGTCTTGCCAGCACAAACTGTGCCCGTACGGAAAGCATCTCCGCTCTTGTTCTAGAAGTTGCACGGAGGTCTGCAGAGTGTTTAGCAAGAAGCAAAAGAAAGTTGTCCAAAACTCCTTCTTTTTGAATGGTAATGTGAATAGAAAAGGCAGGAGAGTGCTAAGGTACTGTTTTCTTTAGGTTTGACAACTGCACACACACTCCCCATGTTGTGCGACTTTTTTTCTTGGCTTTTAAAGACGCGGCCGCGGTCTCCGTCTCCCGGAGGCGAAGAAGCCGCTTCTTTGCACACAGAGCATTGTGCCGGTCGCGGTGCGCTCCGGAGCACGGCTTCTGCGGAAAGACGCCCGGGAGCGGCCCCTACCTTCGGAGAGCTCCGTATCTCTGAATCTGCGTCTCTTGTCGCCTACATCTTAGCAAAAAGCTTTTCTACTATGTCTCGCAAGGAGAAACTGTCCCAGTACAAAAAGCATCCTTGGTCTTTTTCTGGAAGTTGCACGGAGTGTCCGCAGAGTGTTTAGCAAGAAGCAAAAGAAAGTTGTCCAAAACCCCTTTTCTTCCAATGTTAATGTGAATTGAAAAGGCAGGAGAATGGGGAAGTGCTGTTTTCTGTACGTTTGAAAGCTGTCACAAGGAGAAAGTCTATCAGCACCTCAAGTTTTCCCCGATTTTACTCCCGATATTTCTTTTGCTGTGCAGTCAAGAAGCACCCTTCGTTCTTAGTTATGCTGCAGGTTGTCTTCAAATGGCTTTGCTTTCTGTCCCCTCCTCCCCATTTCTAACAGGCACAAGCACATTCCCTTCCCGGAACAAAATCCTGGTAATAGAGCCAGGAAGACTACGCTTTGACTTTGAGAACCAAAACCTATCTAAAAGAAAATAGTCCATTCTTTGAGACCCAATATCACACATCTGTGTGCAGGAGGAAGAGGGGTGCGTGCGTGCGTGAATGGGAAGTGTACTCGCCAACAAACTAGAGCCAATATTAGTAACCAACATGTAACAAGTCTGGACGTATATAATTCCCTGCTCTTTTTTGGATCTTTTTTCTTAAAGGTTATTTTGCTTTTAAAGATTTTCTAGTCATTTGAGAGATTCTTCTTTGTTTGTGTGAGAATAGAAATCTCCATAAAGCTTACTACCTAAAAGCAGGGTAATCTTTTGGACTTGATGATGACTATTTGGGAGATGATATTTTCATCTGCATAAATCAATTTCCTTGTTTTGGAACTATTTTTGTCACGGAAAGTAGTAAGTTTCAAGATGTGTTTTTAGAAGGTGTAAAAATTGAGATCCTCATTTGTATCAAAGCCATACAAAGAATATCCCTTAAAACCATCCACTCCATCATTTCATTTTTGTATTTTTGTCTTTTCAATAGCTAGTTCTCACTTTCAGATGGCTTTTAAATGCCCTGTTTTGACACAATTTTGTTATTCATTTCTAAGCTTCAAAATGATATTTAAAGAAGAGTAATTTCCTGTAACTACTTGACAGTTTGCAAATTAACATCAAAGCGGAGGGAGGGAGGGAAGGAAGTGGCAGAAGGACTTGGCAGAAAGAAGGACATAGTGGGAGGAAGGCAGTGAAGGAAGGAAGTGGGGGAAGGAAAGAAAAGAAAGAAGGAAAGAGAGAAAGAGAAAAAGAAAGAAAGAAAGAAAGAAAGAAAGAAAGAAAGAAAGAAAGAAAGAAAGAAAGAAAGAAGAAAGAAAGAAAGAAAGAAAGAAAGAAAGAAAGAAAGAAGAAAGAAAGAAAGAAAGAAAGAAAGAAAGAAAGAAAGAAAGAAAAAGAAAGAAAAGGAAGGGAAAAAGAGGGAAAGAGGGAAAGAAGGAACGAGGGAAAGAAAAAGAAAAAGAAAGAAAGAAAGAAAGAAAGAAAGAAAGAAAGAAAGAAAGAAAGAAAAAGAAAAAAGAAAGAAAAGGAAGGGAAAAAGAGGGAAAGAGGGAAAGAAGGAACGAGGGAAAGAAAGAAAGGAAGGAAGAAAGAGCAGGAAAGAAAATTCCCAAACGTCAGAAACATTAAAGATGATAAAATACTTGTGAGTAATTTCCTGTAACTATTTGACAGTTTGCAAATTAACATCAAAGTAGAGGGAGGGAGGGAAGGAAGTTGCAGAAGGATGTGGCAGAAAGAAGGACATAGTGGAAGGAAGGCAGTGAAGGAAAAAAGTGGGGGAAGGAAAGAAAAGAAAGAAGGAAAGAGAGAAAGAGAGAAAGAAAGAAAGAAAGAAAGAAAGAAAGAAAGAAGGAAAAAAAAAGAAAGAGAAGGGAAGAAAATTCCCAAATGTCAGAAACGTTAAAGATGATAAAATACTTGCGTGTATGATAAAGAGCGAGGACTAGATATTAGATATAGTATTGCTAAATGGCCCATAAATGTGAGACCCAAACAGTTCAACTCCTTGGATAGCAGTTTCTCAGCATGTATATGTTATTTCTAGCTTCAACTTCTTACTGCTACTGTACAGAATGATTACCATAGAATAATGGAATGGTTGGGTTTGGAAGGGACCTTAAATTCACCTACGTCCTCCCCAGCATGTCATTGTCAGGGACACCTTCCACTAGACCGCCTTAAGCTCAAAGACCCATTCAAGCTGGCCTTGATCACTTCCAGGAATTGGTCACCCACAACATGTTCTAGTGTCTCACAACCATCTTGGCAAGGAATTTCTTCCCAATAGCCAAAGGAAACCTATCCTCTTCAGGTTTTAAAGCCATCCACACTTTTCCTATTAAGAACAAGAGATTACATCATGAAGTAATGAAGTGCTTGGGTTGAAAGTAAAAGGCATTTGAAAGAAATGGGTTTGGGGGCTAACACAGCAAGATCTCAGAAATGGAGTGCCAGCTTAGGTCTCTGCTTCAGAGACAAGTGAAGCAATTCAGAAGTGTCCTCCTGGGATAAAGGTTGACAGATCTTTCTGCACAACAGTTAACAGCCGGCATCAGAAATGGGTGCAAATAACATACTAGCCACTACAAGTTTGTCATCCTGGAGTGGAAGGGCCACTCAGACTCATAGCAGTGGTCTTGCTGCTGTGCCTGTTGAAATAGACAGAAAAGAATGAGGAAAACAAATTTTTCCATCTAGTTTGTTTCAGTATTGGTACAAAGACTATTTTCCTGCCCTCAGGAGACAGCAAAAACAGTCAACAACTGAAATGCTTCAGAAATGGAAATGATCTGAATCACAAATATTTCTTTTCACATCAAAATTAAAGCCCAAGTCATAACTGTCAAACAGATAGAACTCTTTAAAGATGAATGTACTATACATACTAAAATATTCCCAGAGATAACTATTGTGTCCTTAGTCTGTTTAGAAGTCTAGACTTCCTGGTAAAAAAAACTTGTACAGAGCTGAGGTAGCTCCACGACATTCTCTTTTCAGATTAATTAAACTCTTCAGTCTCACCACCGTTACCCATGGATTTCCGTAAGTCCTTGAAAACCAGTAATTTCCCTTTTTTCGTTCTCTGAAAAAAATGACAGTGACAAGAGTTATTTGCACTCCCTATTTTCTGAAAAGCCTGAACATCAAGCCTTAAGAACTTTATCATGAGTTTTACTTCAAACTAAATTTGAAGAGAATGGCAGAAAGAATGGGAGCCTCAAGCAAAAGAATTTAGGCTTCTAATTCTTGGGTTGTCTTCTTACTTACCTAAGACAAGAAGTGGAAAGAGAATAGATTAGAGTTAGCAGCTGTTGAAGATTTGCACGTACTCTTCCACTCTTCCAAGAGGTCAAGGATGCTTTTCTGGCCCTCTCTCCCTCCACAAGCTGCAGCTTCCTTCAAGGCACAGTCACCTGCTGTGGCATGGAGCTCCCCATGAGCTCCATTGTGTTCCTCCACGGTTCTCCAGGGACTGCTGGGAGACAACCTGCTTGATGATGATGTCCTCCAGGGACTGTGGGGGATTCTTTGCTCTGTCAACTGGAGCACCTTCTCCTCCTTCTTGTCTCACTTTAGTATCATGCAGCTGCTTCTCATACTCCTTTTTTCCCTCACTTGTCACTGCCTATTCATATGTTTTGTACTTTTGACAATATCTTTTCACAAAGACTGATGGGCTCAGTTGCAGAAATGTGTCTTGCTAGAAAATTGGATACTATAGAAAACCATGATTTTACAGAAAAGAATAGTGGAAGTACAAATATACTGCTAAAGAACCGGAAAACTGACAATCATTCATTGTAATACGTCCCCTCATTTTGCCTTCTTTCTTTCCTTAAGATCTGGAAAGACTACTGGGCAGTGAAAAACACTACAGTGTTGTTTCAAAGAAAAGACTTTTTTAGGATTCTAAGGCGCATGTTCCAATTGCTTGAGAAAATTGAGAAAAGGCACTTTGTCTTTTGTGATAAATATCATTAGCCACTAGGGACAAAGTCTGACCAACAACAAGAGCAGATCAAAATCTGATGAGACCAAGCAATATACCTTGAGTGGCCAGGACAGAACCATCGAGTCGTCGAATCTGTTGAATTGGAAGGACCCCATCAGGATCATCATCAGTCCAACTCCTGGCCCTGCCTGGGGCCATCCTTGAACTCCCAAACTCAGACAGTTGTGATGGTGTGACCACTCCCTGGAGAGACTCTTCCAGTGCCCAGCCATTCTCGGGTTAAAAACTTTTTCCTGATACCCGACCTAAACCTCCCCTGACTCAGCTGCATGCCATTTCATTGAGTCCTGTCTTTGTAGACCTCATTTGAGGACTTTCTAATACCAAGGTGATTCTGCCCCAGAGCAGAGCAGAGAAGAGAAGAGAAGAGCAGAGCAGAGCAGAGCAGAGCAGAGCAGAGCAGAGCAGAGCAAGACAATCCCCTCCCTTGCCCAGCTGGTGATGCTGTGCCTGATGCACCCCAGGACAGGCTTGGCCCTCCTGGCTGCCAGGGCACTGCTGATGCACATTCAGCTTGCCATTGGCCAGGAGCCTGGGTCCCTTTCTGCAGTGCTTCTCCCAGCCTCTTGCTCCCTCCCCAGTCTATACACCCACCAGGATTGCCCAGTTGCAGGTGCTGAATCCAGCACTTGCCCTTGTTCCACTCCATCTGGTTGGTGATTGCCTGTGGGAATCCTCAAAAACAGAGGGGTTTGGGAAAGCTGCAAAAGGAAGGCCTCAGAGACAACAGAACTGTCATTGGAGCTAAGCAGTAGTCATAAGGTTTGTCAGCAGAAAAATTAGATGAGAAGTAGAAAAGTAAGGACAAATGGAACAATGGTCTGTGTATTAATGCTTGTCTCGAATAACTCCCTAAGCTACAGCAAAGTATATCTAGCGTGATGTTAGGTAGTTCTAAGCTTAATAATGGAGCTCTGTGCATTGTATCTTAAGGCTTACAAGCAGGTCTTTTATTCGAAAGAAGCGAGCATTGTTCTAAGCCCAGGTACATGTCTTTATAGTGATTGAATAGAAGTAGTACTGTCAATATGCTTTTGCTTTGTGGGATTGGTCAAAAAACTTTTCAAGTCAGTTGTAACATTAAGTTCTTTGTCTGCTGCTGGGGACGTGAGCTGCTGGCAGCTTCCCATTGTCATCACCATGTAATGAGACTGATGCTGGAAAAAACCCAGCTTGAGACGCCGTCCCCAGCAGTCCCGCCCCTTTTGTGATTTGTGCATAGACTCCCGGCCAGCAATAATTGCCCATCTCTCCTATTTGGCAAGATCTCTCTGCAAGGTCTCTGTGCCCTCAAGGGAGTTAGTTCACAGCTCCTCCCAATTTAGTGTCTTTGGCAAACTTTCTTAATATTCCTTCAAGTGCTGTGTCCAGGTTGTTCAAAAGATGTTGAAGAGAACTGGCCCAATGATGATACTGTCTTAGCCACTGAAATAAGTGCTTCATACTTCCTCTTGTGCAGAAATCACAACAAATTTCTTTTCTATCCATGTTTTCTTATGCTCATGCTTTTTATCCCAACAGCAGCTGACACGACATTTACAGGCACAGCAACAGCACACTTTTCCTGCTCTTACTAGACTTAACAATTTTGCAACCGGTCAATCAGTGGCCTTTGCAACTAAAGTCAGACCTTCAGCATTTCTCATTAAATGAATGTCTTCAGAAGAAAACTTTGCTGCCTACTCTGTACGACTGAAGAATAGATGATAATGAGTTGGCATCACAATCAGTTAAGTACAGAGCCTATCCTTTAGCAGGGAAAAAATTAAAAGAAGAGCTCTTTTATGCAACAACTATCTGAGAAACAAAACAACTAGGATCTTCCACAGGGTTCCCTGCAGTAGAAATGTACTTGGATGAATGCAGAAGATAAAAGATGTGGTTTTGAAAGGCTATGTCCTTGCTAAGCTAAATTGGATCTCATCCTGTAGATGAAAGATCAAGGAGCTCAAAGCGGAGCTAGAGAGACATGTCCAGATAATGAGATAGAGCAAAGCATTTTCCAAGATAATTAAGCATTCTGGTGGACTGGCCAGTTAGGTTAAATCTGCCACACCCATTCACTTTCAGGGACTGAACTGTGGAGTGCTAAACCGTATCTGCTGCTGTGCAAAGTAAAAGAGATCCATCCAAATTGTACGGTTAGTGAGAACACTCTCACTCTCAATTGTAAAACACTTCATAAGCTATTAATCAGTCTTAGGAACAAAATGAAATAAAGTTGTTATGCCATCTGGGAATGGGAAAACATGTTCAAAATATTTTTTTCTCTATGTTTTCTTCTTTTTTCTTTTTTTCTTTTTTTTTTTTTAATCCCACATTATGTGATTGATAATTTCAACCATTCTGGAATGCTTTTAACAGATGAACCCAGCATAGTAGTTTTATTACCGGCTCTTGTCCCTTACATGCTTCAGTACAGGTTTGGAATATACTCCACAGTCAATTAGTGGTTTTTTATCTCTTTTCCCAGAGACAACTTTTAAAGGACTACTTAACCCCTAAAAATCATAATTTCTCTGGTTTCTCCAAGCTTTTTGAGAAAGCTGTTTTGGTTTTGTTTTGGTTTGTTGCTTGTTTTGTTTTAGTGCATCGTTCCCAATGTCTTCAGACCTACTACAAGAAGAAGTTAAAAATAGATCTGATTTGAAGAGACTGTTAAAGCTAATGAACTGCCAGTCTTGGTATTTGTATGTTTCTAAATCCTTTAAATTCCAAGGCTGCCTTCCTGAATCCTCAGTTACTTAGAAAACATTGTGTTTAGAAAACAGAGCCAGTTCAATTGCTTCTGCAAACTCACCTTCATTGTATAGGATTGTACTTCAAGAAATCTTGCTTCATTCAAACATTGGAAGTACAGATTTGACATCATCTGTGACCCTTCCATCTGTCTGAACTGTATTTCATTGTGTGAGTTCCTCAGTTGCTTCAAATAAGGACAGAATCTTTTCAATTTGCATAGCATGTTATGTGAAGATCTCCTGTCTGCTTTCTTCACTTGCTTTAATGGGAAGACAAGGGAAATACGTTTTGAATGTTATCTTTTAGAGTCTACTTTTACCTACCAGTGTGCTTATATGGACTAGAACCAATTTCAGCTTGAAAGAAGGTATTGTCACCATCCGCTCATACCAACGGGTTGGTTAACTGGTTGGTTGGTTAACTGATCTGGGAGTGCAACAGACAACCTGGAAAGGGGATTGCAGTATCAATCCAAACAAATGCACCTTTATAGAATGACCACAGCAAATGCCTGAAAGGAATCAGGGAGAGGAAAAGAATAAAAAAGAGGGGGAGAAAGAGAGAGGAGTATAGCTACCAAACATGGAGAGACTAAGTCCTCTTAGTCCAGCCGATAGAGTTTGCCTAGTCACGTTGGGAAGGTCTCAAAGTCCTGGTTAACTCAAGGTTCTATTATAGTCCATTGCTGAGGGGGGAAACAGAATCTTGAAATGGCTGAGGGGGAACAGATCCAATCAAGAAGAAGAAGTCTATTGAAATTGCTGAGGGGGAAAAAGGTATTGAAGACGGGTACAGACAGTCCATGTTCTCAGCAGGATAAGTCAGTATCAGCAGTGAGTGGGACCCACTGTTTCAGGACTGCTTTCTGGGGGAAACCAGTCTAGGTCCTGTAGGCACATCTGTAGGCAACACTCAGCAGGCATCCTGCTTCAGTCAGGCCAGCACCCCTGCATCAGAATTACAGGTGTCTCAGTCTCAGTCCTTGGTAGGGGGGCTTCAACCTCGGTGCCTCATGGTGGTAGTGGAGCAGAGGAAGGATTTTCCATGGGGGGGCTACCAAGTTGCCCCAGCAAGTTCATCTGGCCAAGAGGTGGGAAAATTCCTGGTCTATTGTCATGAAGCAGGTGCAAGCATATAGGCTGGGTCGCCCTTTGGCAGGCCCTTGCTAGAAGCAGTCACTGAAGACACAGCTGTGAACAATCACTTGGCAGGCCAGAATTCTGCTCAGGGGCCTCAGGATTTTTGGTGTTCATCCATTACTGGCAGGCCAGAATTCCCATCGGGGTCCTCAGGGTCCTGATATCGGTCCTGTGGACGGTCGTGAGGCAAATGGGGGGAACCTCAGACCGTCTCTCACAGCACCTGGTGACTCACGACAGGCTTCAAAGGGTCTTCATCAGCAGTGTTCTGTACTATTGTTGTATACTTGTCGCACATTGGTAGCATATCCTGGAAAGCAGAGACAATATGTCAGACAGAGAGAGAGAAGGGAAGGACAAGAAAAGATAAAAAAAGGCGGGGGTAAGGAAACAAGAAACAAATATAATAACAGTAATTTAAACCATATTATTTTGAAACATTTTTTTCAAATATCTGAAACTAATCACAAATAATCAAAGGCAATAAAGCAATAAACAAATTAACAACAGTTCATTTAAAATATTTTTTTTCAAAACAATTCACCAAAAATCAAAAGTAATTTTCTTATAATCTTCAAAGAAAATTGAAGACGATTTCAAAACACATCCTCTCATTTATAGTCGCCTTGTGTCAATAGTCTTGGAGATGGCCACAGTGAAAAGGACATCAGCCAAGTTGTGTGCATTAATTACAGACATCAATTTTGTTAACTCTTTCATCATTCTCCAATTCATAATGAGTAAGATTGCTGATTAAAAAACCCCAATCAAAACGAAACGCAAAAGGGCAATGATGGGATGACACATACTGTTCAGGACTCTTGTGGCAGTAGGTGACCACCCAAAAAGAGTATCCTACCACCTGTGTTCAGCATCTTTTCTTACTCTCTCTATGACATGGCGTATTTCTTTCACATTGTGATGAACAGTTACCAGTGCTTTCTGTCTATTCTTCTTGATCTTCTCCAATATTTCAATGAAGTCCTGATGAAGCAAAGATTGCTTTACCAAAGTAATGTTCATCCCAATGGGAGTAGGTAAATGTCCTGGTTTCGGGCAAATTTGGGAGAAAACCTCCAAAAGGTGGACCCTCCAGAAAACAAACCCACACCGCCCCTCCCCCCAACCAGGGCGGGAAGGATTCCTTGGAAACAAGTGGAAAGAACCTGTTTCTGTAACAGGCAAAGCACCCCGCAGCACACAAAAGGAACAATACCAGATGGCACCACTCTTTCACCGCTCTGAAAAAGTAGACAACTTCAGAAAGTCTCTCTTGGGAGTGCTCGCTCTGTTATCAGTCTGTCCTGTGCTGGGGTAGCTGCTGCACCTTGGCCACAAGGTGCAAACTCTCGGTGTTTCCCAGGTCCCAGTCCGGAGCAGGTCCGAGTAGGTCCAAAGAAGGGAAAGGAGAAACAGTCCAGGGAAAATTTGGACTGCTTAGCTAAACTAACTAATGAGCAGGAGCAAAAAAGCAAGAGCAAAGCAGGAGCAAAGCCGAAGCAAGAGCAAAGCGAAAAGCAAAGCAAAAAGCAAAAGCAGCACCCATGTACTGCCCTGTCTCTGTGTCGTGCCAGCTGTGGGGGAGCGGCTGATAGCAAAACCAAAACAAAACATTCGCTCTTCACAGCCAGTCTTGAAGGCACAGAACATGATAGCCAGCATCAACAGAACACACGGATGGGGATACAAGCATCATAACGTCACCCTAGGACAGTAATAGTTTGTGAATCAGTCTTTAATTGGATTGAAAAAGGTAGTGGGAGGTAACTGGAGCTTCTGAAGAAAAATCACATCCCTCAATTTTGTAAAGTTACAAGCACAACAATTTGAATGATTTTTACTATCCACTACTGCATTTTCTACAAATACCGTATCACAAGCAGTTCTAAAGCACCCACACCCATTGCCTATATATTTAAGGACTGTTTCAAAAGTCTCGTTAGGATGAATTTCAAAATGACAGATATTTTGTTCTGTGTCCAAACAAACATCCTGAGCTGTAATTGCATTACTTTCACAGATGAAGCCTAGTTCTCGGACAATAGAAGATTCCAAATTAACATGTTGCCATTTTTTACCAGTTTGATGGGCCCATTGTCTATGTTCAGAAAGATTGGGAATAGCTCCATCATGATTTAGCCCTAATGCAATAATAGGAAATCTCAAATGCACTGAGGCATTGCGTACGGTTAACACAAGAGCTGTGGCTGTGTTTGTAATGGGGTGATAAGTAAAATTCACCAAGTTCCACCAGGACTGGAATTCTCTTTCAAAATCAGTGGCACTGTCCCAAATTCTTTTCTGAATTTCAGCAGGAAAATTGCCTTCACCTTCTCTTATCATTGAGGCAGCAACTGACTGCATCGACAATTGTGCCCGGATACAGCTAAGAGCCAAAGAAAGGTTGTTTTGTGTAGCACCGAGTGCATCAGTCTACCAATTTGTGATCACTTACATTTACCTTTTCCCAAGCTGGTAATATGTTTGATAGCAAGCACTGCTGTGTTCCCAAAGCCAATAAGGATGATTGCAGTGGTTGTTTTAATTTGGTCAAATCTCTAACCATTTTGTGGCAGCCAATTTATCCATTAGTGTACTTCAGAATCAATACTATTTAGAATTCCAAAACCTGTTCCCAAAACACCGGTTATGTCTCTTAGTGTCTGTTTTTAAAGAAAAAACGGACTTTCTGTTTTTGCAGCCAGGTGGTCCAACCCTCAAAGGAAGTCCGCAAAAAAGGCAAACAGGCCGGCTGAATTTCTGAGACATTGTTTTGCATCATCAGCAATTTGACTTGTTTAAGAGACCGTGCCAGATTGAACAATATGTGTTGTTGACCAGTTTTCCTGATTATATATGGTCCAATTTCAAAACTTCTCAGGCTAAGCATAAGCGGTGCTTGGGCTGGAGTGGTGGTAGTAGAAGGTTGGTTCATACCATTTATTATCAACTTAAAAGAAAAGCCTTCACTAGGTTTGGACCAAAGACAAACTACTTCTGCAGTTTGTGTTAATGTAAAATTGTGCCAACAGTCTTGTACGCTTGGGGGCGTACAAACCTGTTCACGCTTATTTGTCTGATCTGTCAAAACACTGATGGAGATTGCTTTGCTATAAGCAGTTCCACAAATCCTTCGGCTAATTCCTTCTCCCACTCCCCCTTGAAGCTGCCAGGCTTTTTGTTTTTCCCATACCTGCCAAGTGAACAAAAGCTTGGGACCAAGGCCACATTGACTAAGGGGACTCTCAGTCCCTTCTGCCCACTAGGATGTAACTACTGTACTCAATGTCAGCTTTGTGCTCTCAGTCCCTTCTACCCATTGGGGTGTAACTATGGTGCTCAGTGTGGGCTTCGTGCTCTCAGTCCCGTCTATTCCACTGGGATGTAACTACGGTACTCAGCGTGGGTTTTGTAATAGCGTCTATCTTAAATTTATGAGCTAAGCCTTTTCAACCTAACAGGTTGGTCAAGTTATTTTGCCAGCGGCATGTCACTTAAGTCGGTTTAGTTAACGTCAAATTATGCCAGCAATCAATTGGTTCATTTTTACAATCCTTTGTACTTGCAACATTGTTCGTTTTGCGACCTAGAGTGTAATTACCAACATACTCCTGGCAGCAACACAGAGTAAGGGGAATTTGTTTGGCACACTCCCACTTGTTTGTAGGACACAGTCTCGCTGAAGGGATATCCCAATCATTTTTCCCATCTGGTTCCATAAAATTTCCGGCAACTGTGATGGAGGTGGATTTCTCATAGAGAGATCCTTCCATTTTTCTGCATGCTTCCACAATCGACTCACCAATTGTTCCAGTTAGGGCTCTAGTCCAGTCCTTCTGATCCCATCCCCACTCACTTGGACCATATACCTGGGGGTCATGCAGCACTATAGGCTCTAGGTTTGGGTGGCCACCCTTGGGCTACGCTCCTAGAACATTAGTGGGATGGAGGGTAGCTTCAGACCACAACCACTCAGCAGGATCCTGTCCATGGAATTGTGGTAGGATGCAGAAAAGCATCACCAGTGTTATCATGGTTCAGATGATTTTCATGTTCCTCAGGGTTCTTCTGTAAAAGTAAAAACAACAGAAATCCTTCCACTGAGGGGCAGAAAAGAGTTAAAATGGATAGGATTATCCAGCATGTATTTATCCAATGCTCTTTCCCTAGAGCATCAGAGGCTACCCATGCATATTTCTTCAGAGGGGTTTTCAGCACTAGTGCTACTTCCCCTACAGTAGGGAGGTCCACCAGAACAGGTTGTCCAGGGTAATGTGCTGGACTTTTTGAATCGTCAGGTCGTTGTAGTAAGGGAACGATGCTTGGAGCTGTTGGGCAAAAGGCAGTGATTTTGGGACATCCATTCCCCCCCCATCTACTGTTCATTCTTTTAACAGCTTCCCATAACCGAACGTCCCAATTTCCCTCCTGGGGCTTCAGAAGTCCTTTCAAAAACCCTTGGTCCTTTCTAAGATCCCCTTAGCTTGAGGGTAGTGGAAAGGGCTGTGGAAAGACCGCTTAATTCCTTCACCTTTTGCCCAATGCTGTACACCTCTAGCAGTGAAGTGGGACCTGTGATCAGATTGAATTTCCTGTGGCTTTGGGAAAGTTCCAAACCACCCCTGCAAAGCTTTAACCGCATTATCACCTGTAGCTCTTTTCAAAGCATCAGCTTGAACCAACCCAGATACAATTTCTACTCCTACTAGCACAAAGTGTTTACCTCCTGACTTCTTAAAGGGGCCAATATAGTCTACCTGCCACGCGTCCCATAAGCCTTTACCCTTTCTTAAATGCAGAGGGTCATCTTCTCAAGGATGTCTCTCCAGTCACCTGTGACATTGCTCGCAGGCTGATACGCATGTTTTACACATTTCCCTGGTAACCAGCCAACCACGAGCATGAGCTTCTTTGTACAAATCTTTCGCACCTGTGTGCTGTCTTTTTCCATGCAGCCATTCTAATAGTTGATCCCAGTCCTCAGGAATGAGTTCCTTTTTCAGGGGGCTGAGCCTTGCTAGTTCATCAGCTCTATTCTTCCACTCTCCTGCTGGATTTCCATCTGTTTGCTGAGAAGCTACCCAACCAATAGCAACATTTCCTTGGCTTGCAACATCTAAAATTTCTTGCCCCGTTTCCTTTTGCCACACTGGAATTCTGTGAACTTCCCAATCATTTTGCTGCCAGAAAGGAAGCCACTCGGTACAACCTTTGTACACTGCGTAAGAGTCGGTGTAAATGCAGGCAAGAGAAATGTTCTGTGCCTCACATCGGAAAACACTCCAAACAGCTATGAGTTCCCCAGCCTGAGCGCTGCCTTCCCCTTCGGTAATGATTCTTTCACCAAATGAATTGTGTAAGACAGCTGTTCTAGATCTCCATACCTTCCCTTCCCGTTTTGCAGAGGCATCTGTGAACCAAGAACTTGCTGCTTGTTCGGGGGAGAAAGGAAGGGCAGCTTTGATTACAGAGGCAGATTCATCTTGGCTGCTAACCAGGCTCTCAGTGCCTTGGATTGTTAGATTTTTAGCAGCATCTTCCGTTAGTGAGACGGTATTACAATAGCCTTCCATCTGAGCATACCATTTCCTAACTGAGGCCCTTTGGGCTACCCCGTCAGGGTGGGGGGGAGGGGTGGGGCTCCCATTAGTGACGATTTTGATAACTTTGAAAGGGCTTCTTAATACAGAAAGCTCTTGTCATGCAATTTTTTCCTCTTCTAGGAGAGCTAAGCTAACTACAAACAACCCCTTTTCCCAGGTAGTGTATCTTTTCTCAGCATCTTTGAAACCACAGGAATAAAAACCAAGAGGCCCCGTTGGACCCTCGGGACCCCACTGCCAAATGTGTACTGATAGCCCTGAGGAGGCAAATCCCCATTCCACCTGAAAGGGATCTGTGGGATGGATAGGGCCTAGTGCTTGGTGAGCTGTTGCCTCAAAAATCAGTAATTGCAATGCTTCTTCCTGAGAAGGAGTCCAATCCCATTTCATCCTTTTCCTCAGCAAGTCAAAAAGCGGCCTAGCAATTATTGAGAAATCTGGGATGTGTTTTCTCCAGAACACTAATAGTCCTAGAGCTTGCTGGAGATCTTTCCTCAATTCAGGCCTTTGAAACTGATCTAAAGAGGTTAGGGTATCGGGTGGAATACATGTCATGCCTCCTTTCCACCAAATTCTCAAAATCTTCACTTCCTGAGAAGGTTTCTGAATTTTCTCTGCGGGTATCTGCAAACCAAGACCTTTTAAGTGAGAGATTATTTTCTGCTGATGTTTCCCTACTACCTCTATTTCATCCTTCCCCACCTCCCCACCACCACCACCCCCCCCCGCCCCCCCACCCCAGAGTGTCTTAAATGTATTGATTATCAGCTACAGGATCAGCAGGATCAGGTTTGGGTATTTTTTCTAATTCCTGAACTAAAGCATGGTGGGCCAAAGTGGAGGAGTGTTTGTAGCCTTGGGGAAGCCTAGTGCAAGTGTATTGCCGTCCTTTCCCATGTGAAGGCAAAATGGTCCCTATATCTTCTGGCTGTATAGGTATCATAAGGAAGATGTCTTTGACATCCATAGTTGCCATTGCCATGATTGAGTGAGCCTTTTCTTGAATTGATGTTATTAATTCAGCTAAGTTTGGGACCAGTGCTGTAAGAGGGTCTGTGTTGGCATTAAGCCTGCGAAAATCTACTGTTAATCTCCACTTTCCACTGGCTTTTCAGACTGGCCATACCGGTGAATTAAAAGGAGAATGTGTGTGAATTATTACCCCTTGGTTTCTCAAGTCCTGTAGAACCGCTTTGATACCTTCTCTGGCACCAGAAGGTAGAGGGTATTGTTTTACATGAGTTGTTTGATTATAGGGTAGGGAGGGTGCGGTTTGAAGCAGCCTAATGTTAAGTGGCAGTGTGCCAAAAGACCACAGAAATCCCTCAGAGTCTTCCCACTGCCTCCCAGCAAGGACACCCATTCCTAATCAATTATTTGGAATGTTCCCAATTACCATTTTGATGACTAGTTGATGCTCATTTCCAGGGAGCGTCAGTTTGGCTAAGGCAACATTCATAGATTCTGTAGTTCCCAGAGCATTAAGAACACAGCATTGTCTCTTAGTTGGAACAATTCCACACCTCTGGGCATCCTTTTTTGTTAGTGCAGAGATTTGAGCCCCAATGTCAATCAAAAAGGTTACGTAATAGTAGCCTGTGGAGGCCCGTGATAGCTGGGCTTAATATATATCCTGATTTATTTTTAGTGAGCATTCTTAAATAAACCCACGCTCCGCCCCTTTGCCCACCTGTAAGCGGCAGAGAGATTTGTTTCCCGAAAACCCTGTTGGTTTTGGTTCACTGCCTGTGTTCTGTGGGAGAAGCTGGGGGAGGGTTAGTTTTTGTCCCTGAGAAGGGAGGGGTGCACTGGGTTGAGCCAATGGATTCGGTTTTCGCTGGTGCCAATTATTTATTATTTTCTGCAATTTCTCAAGGGGCAAACCATCCATCACCTCTTTGGGGACCCACTTTTGAATTCCCAACAACCACCAATGGTGGCAGTTAGAGATCTGTTTTCCTTTCTCTATATTTTCACTGTGAGGAGCCCCAATAAACCAAACACCTTTGTTATTTTCTGATTTCTATGCCGGGGTTTTTATAGGTCCATATTGTCTACAATAATTAATCAGATCTACTGCAACTTCAGCTCATGTCCAAACTTTATGGCTACTGGCAGGTGAATCAGATTGAGAAGCTGAGGGCTGTGAGGGGGAAGAGTAGGGAGTGAAGCCAGGATCTCTAGGTCCACTTTGGTCAGGGGAATTCCTGAGGAATCTTATCTAGTCTTTCTACAGGATTCAAAGCCATTATGGTTTTCTGTAGAGTCGTTGCTGTATGTTTAAGTGTTTCTGGAAGCCCACGAGTTCAATCGGTCATTAGTTCTGGCTTCACAGGTAATTGCATTGGGCATTCAAAACCAGGAACTAATTTCTTTTCATGAATCTTTTGCAGGCAGGCGGCTTTGTGGACACTTTCTAAGAGCTGGTCGGTGGTGTCAACGATTGCCAGGGGGTCACCCCTTTCCAAAGGATTCATTCTCCCGGCCCAGAAAGATGCACCCTGTGTCAGGGACCATGCATCACGCTTACCTCCTTATCTCCTGTTGTGAAGAAGGCTCCATGTCCCCAGTACCCACTGGCCTCCGGTTAATTTAATTTGATCTCCACCATCGAGGGACACTCGGAGGACATATTTGTCTCTGATTCTTGTGGGAGGCGCCCGAATTCTTTTTACAGCTTAGCTAACTCGGTAGCACTGAACGGTATTTGTTTAGTTGTGATAGGTGGGTCAAGATCCTCTTTCGGCAATGCAGAGAGACAGGGAGACCCACTCGGTAATCAGAATCCAATTTGATTGTGGGATACAAGCACTTACATACCATTGCAGGGAGACTAGTAATGTGTACTACAATGATTAGGTTAAAATCACATCCACAAACTTACGCATATAACAACATCTCTTGCTTGCAGAGTTTCATGGGATTTTCTTTTTCCAGTAAACCCGTTTGATTTAATCTTCTTGCAATCCAGGTCGAATTTTCAAAGTTCCGTTTGTTTATGCCAAGGCATCCTCTTTTCAAATCTCTTATGTTAACCAGGTCCAAAGTGCATCATCTGTCTTATGTCCCCCAACATTCCAACAATCCTCATCATTAATATAGTTCTATTCTGTTTGAACCAAGGGTCTCAAGCGAGGACAGCAGTATTCTCTCCAATTTTTTACTGCCTCAAGTTCCTGACGGGGATAGATTTGTTTCATGTCAGGAGTTTCCTTTTCCTCTGGCTCTGTAGAGGAATCAGTAGGATGTGAATTCTTAGCAAGTTCCTCTCTAAGGGCAGCCCGCAACCTATAGATCTCATTTCTATCTTCCTTTAATTCTTTCTGCAAAATTTCAACTAGGTTTTGAAGGGAATCTATTCTTGCTATTTCCTCGTTTCTTTGCTTAAAAAGGGTTTCTATGGCTGCTGTGAGACAAGCTGCCAAAACTGAGCAGAGGATGGTTTTATTTTTGCCCAGTTTAACTTCTGTTTCATGTTGTAAAGAACAAATTCTATCTATGACATTTTCTAAATTAAACCAGCTGTTCTCTGCCCAAACCTCCCCCCTTGGAGAAGGCTTGGCATTCTATTTAGCAAGCAGAGCAGAAAATTCAGCTGTAACTTTTGTGCTAGAGTTTTCAGTCATTTTATGAAGGGACCAAAACCATGACAGGGAGGTGCAAACTTAAGTTAGACAATCTCACAGCCTTTGCTGTGCTCCCCTTTGCTTCCCTGGCTGGGTGAAGAGACCAAATCTCCCTGGGAGGCCCTGCTTAGTTCCTTCAAGTTGTCCCTTCCTTCCCAGACAGTCCACACATAAACAAAAACAGTCTCCCCTTTTGCGGGAAGAGATTTTTTGGGAAATTCTAAAGACAGAACCCTCAATAGAGTATGGGGGCGTATTTCACCTGGGCGTGCACAGTTTGTGGGAAATTCAAAGAGCTTTCCTTGCTTTCCAGCTTCGTTTAACCCTTTCGCGATGAGGGGCTAGGTGTGGCTGAAGCAAATCGTCCTTCCCCTGTTCCAGACTACAAACAGCCTTGCAGACCCTTCTGTCGATCAGAATCCTGTCCATGATGCCAATTTAATGTCACGATCCGCTCATACCAATGGGGGTGGTGATGGTTGGTTAACTGATCTGGGAGTGCAACAGACAACACGGAAAGGGGATTGCAGTATCAATCCAAACAAATGCACCTTTATAGAATGACCACAGCAAATGCATGAAAGGAATTAGGGAGAGGAAAAGAATAGAAAAGAGGGGGAGAAAGAGAGAGGGAGTTGTCCTAAGCTGATTATATGATGCTTTTAACCCCAATCATCTTGTTCTGTTTATGCTGCATCATAAGTTTTGCACCTTTAAGACTTGTTGCAGAGAGTGAAGGGGGGAGAGAAGAAGCAGCAGTTTGTTTTCAGACACTGCACTCACTCCTCCACATTCCTGCTCCTGGACTGTGTTGTCTGGGGATGAACAGACAGTGGGACAGAGCTCTCCTTTGCTTTTAGTTAGTTTTAGCTTGCTGAGGCAAGGAAGTTCCCTGGACTGTGGTTTCTTTTCTTTTTTCCCTTTTCTTTGGACCTCTTGAAACCTGCTCTGGACTGAACACCCAGAAGAGCACCGGCAGCTAGCACCTGTGGCCCACCAGGCCGGGCCCGGCCCGCAACGTTTCCAGCACCGGAGGGATTGATAAGAGCCTGTGTGAGCTGAACTGCAACCGAGGGAGGGGACTTTCTCAGTTTGTCATCTCTTTTGGAGCAACAAGGGGTTTTATTGTTCAATATTGTTTAGGTTTTATTGTTTAATAAGCAGGTTTTTTCCACCTCTTTCCAAGGAGCTATTTTCTCCTGGACCGGTTGGGGGGAGTGTTGCAGTGTGACGCCATTTCCTGTTTCAGGAAACAGGAAAATCCCTCAGGTGTTGGGATAGGTGAAACCTGTCCTTTCCCCTCCCCCTTTGCCCTCCTGCTAAGTGCTGTCCATCAATCTTAACATTCCAGCAGGGTCATGGTGTGGTTGGCAGAAGTTCAAAAGATGCCCCTCAGGTCCGGGCTCATTGGCCTGTCCAAGTGTCTTTATCCTTTGAGCCTTCCCCTCCTCCCACCTGGTTGGTGGCTCACCTGTGCCTTCCCCTCCCCCTGTCCCCGGGCTGAAAAGGAGACGGGACCATGCGGTCTGGATTCTGTTGGGAGCTGTTACAAGATTCAGAGGTCTGTCATCCTGGAATAAACTCTGGATTAAAACTCTACAGCAGAATCCTCTCCTTTTTCTCTTCACCGTCCCCTGAACCTTTTCCACCAGAGGTCAACTGAGTTTCTACTATGCCTGGATTTGTTGCGAGTGCCTAGCTGCAGGATCCAGCCGGCCAAATGTATCTCTGAGGTGAAACATCACAGCTGCCACCTTTGGCCCAGCAGCAAGGGTCAGACGAGCCCAGGCACGTCCCACCCGGTAATATTGGGATTAATATTTCATAGGGGAGGGGCCAAATGAATCTGCTTTCCTAGAGGAGCCCCTTTGGGGGTTCTCCCCAAAATTTGCCCTGAACCAAGACAGGAGTATAGCTACCAAATGTGGAGAGACTAAGTCCTCATAGTCCAGCCAACAGAGTTTGCCTAGTCACGTTGGGAAGATAATGGCCCTGCCTGGTTAACTCAAGGTTAAGTCCTGGTGAACTCAAGGTTCTATTATAGTCCATTGCTGAGGGGGGAAACAGAATCTTGAAATGGCTGAGGGGGAACAGATACAATCAAGAAGAAGAAGTCTATTGAAATTGCTGAGGGGGAAAAAGGTATTGAAGACGGGTACAGACAGTCCATGTTCTCAGCAGGATAAGTCAGTATCAGCAGTGAGTGGGACCCACTGTTTCAGGACTGCTTTCTGGGGGAAACCAGTCTAGGTCCTGTAGGCACATCTGTAGGCAACACTCAGCAGGCATCCTGCTTCAGTCAGGCCAGCACCCCTGCATCAGAATTACAGGTGTCTCAGTCTCAGTCCTTGGTAGGGGGGCTTCAACCTCGGTGCCTCATGGTGGTAGTGGAGCAGAGGAAGGATTTTCCATGGGGGGGCTACCAAGTTGCCCCAGCAAGTTCATCTGGCCAAGAGGTGGGAAAATTCCTGGTCTATTGTCATGAAGCAGGTGCAAGCATATAGGCTGGGTCGCCCTTTGGCAGGCCCTGCTAGAAGCAGTCACTGAAGACACAGCTGTGAACAATCACTTGGCAGGCCAGAATTCTGCTCAGGGGCCTCAGGATTTTTGGTGTTCATCCATTACTGGCAGGCCAGAATTCCCATCGGGGTCCTCAGGGTCCCAGTGTCTGTCCTGGGAATGGTCGTGAGGCAAATGAGGGGAACTTTAGACTGTCTTTCACACGTATCAGAAAATCTATTTACTGAAATAGCCAAAAAGAATGCATAACATTTACAATTGAGGGGGGAAAAGAAAACCAAACTCAAACCGTTGGAGCAATATCATTCTAGAGAATGCCATGTCTCTATGAAAAATACAAAAAAATTTCTGTTTTCAAACGCACCCACAAATCACCATTTTGCATCTTTTTTGTTGTTGTTGTTGTTTGTTTTAAAGCTCTGGCACTTATCTGATTCCTTTTTGAGTTAGTTCAGCTCATTAATCTAGTAAGAAAGCTGCTAAAATTAAACGGAAAAACCTATGGGGAACAGGATGCCACTCCAGCCATGTTGTAGGGAAGCATTAGGTCAGCCTTCTGTCTTGTAGAAATACATCTGTCATATAGGAAAATCAATGCGTAGCACTATCTTATTTTGAACTTTCTCATTGCTACTGGGTTCCTGAATGATCAAGAGGGTTTAAACCAAACAACAGCCAGCCCTCTAAGATACTCCCCAAACTATTGCAATGGAATAACTTGATCAGGTGAAGAGCTCACTATGCAAAAGCTGAATATGATGTCAAGAATGCTTTGTTGTGGATTACCATTGTTTGGGATCATTTATCCCTTACCCTCCCATGTAGGTATAGGAAAAAATTAAGAAACCACAAGGCTTTTACAGCTGTTCTTGTATTTTGGGATCATAAGGACTTGGCTTGGTAAACAAAACTGTGGTGAGTTTTACTATTGACTTGATCGCTGTTTCACTTTGAATTAACTGCTTTGCATTTCAGCTTACCCATCAGTATAATGAGAAGAAGAATATCTTCCTTCCTGCCCAAAAGATGTTGAATTATGCCTGTGATGTCATGGACTTAAAGACGAAAACCATTGTGATTGAAAGGAAGTATTGGCATGCCACAAGGTAACTGGAGTGAGCTGTCTTTCCTCCTCAGCTTCACTGTGATAGTAGAATTTTAATTAGCAGTTCCAAAACTTTGTCTTAGCATAGTCTGGTGACATATCTCAGTAGAGCAGTGTCCTAGGGTGACTTTATGATGCTTGTATCCCCAGCCATCTGTTCTGTGTATGCTGGATATTCTATTCTCTGCCTTCAAGACTGGTTCTGAGAGCAAAGGTGGGGAGAAGAAGAAGCACGGAGTTTGTTATCACAGGCTGCACTCACTCTTCTAAAAGCAACACTGCTCCACATTCTGTGCTGCACTGTGTTGTCTGGGCACTGATGGAGCAGAACAGAGTGTTGTTTGCTTTTCAGTTGGTTTAGCTGGCTGAGGCAGAGTTTTCCCTGGACTGTCTTTTTTTCTTTCCCTTTTCTTGGAACTGTTCAAACCTGCTCCAGACTGGGACCTGGAGAGCACTGAGAGCTTGCACTTTGTGGCCTATGGGGGCCTACTCTGGGCAGCAGCCTTTCCTAGTGCCGGAGGGATTGATAACAGAGCAAGCATCCGCAGGAGAGACTTTCTGAATTTGTTGTCTCTTCAGAGCGGCGATTGAGTTTTGTCATCTGGTATTGTTCATTTTTTGTGCTGGGGGGTGCTTTCCCTGTTAAATAAACAGATTTTTTCCACTTCTCTCAGAGGAAATGTTTCCCAGACCAGTTGAGGGGAGGGGCCGTGTAGGTGGGCTTTCTGGGGGGGGCCCCCTGAGACATGAACTTTAAAGAAATTTAGGGTTTTTAGAGGAGCTGAGGTTTTAGTCAAGAGATAAGCCTTATTAGAGTTTATCAAAATAAATAGGTAGGCCTTGATGAAGTTAAGAGTTAGTAGTTAACGAATAATTGATTGCTTGTCAACATCATGTTTGCTTAGCTGGGTTTATCATGAAGAATATAGAAACTCATAAATAGCTTTTAGGAACATAAGACAATTGTAGGCCACCTCTGTTCTGAAACCAATTGAAGATGGGGAATGGGAGTTCTACCAATGGGTTCATTTGTCCTATTTGCATTGAAAATGTAGAAAGTTCAGAACCAGGAAGACTTCATTTATTTCCTCATTTTGGAACCCCTCCCCATGAAAGGGACCACCGATTCATTTTGAGGAACAAACTACGCGTGCTTAATAGCTTTTGAACTAATTACCATACAAAGTGAGGAATGATGGGATGTACCTAAATTATGAACATGTATTTGTCTTTTGGGTATTCAATACTTGTATAGATAAAAAGATTCTGTTATCACCTCTAAATCACAGTGTGTATTTGGGAGCTATCCCGCACGCTGCCCAGCGTTGCAATCAACATACACTTTCTAATTTTGAACTGTTAGGGAGCCTTTGTCCGTCACAGTTGGATATCAGTACTAGATCAATATTTTTAATAAATCACCCCTTCTTGAGGATTGCTGCCAAATTTGCCCTAAACCAAGACAAGCAGTATCTGCGATTTAGAGAATGATGGAATCACTTTGGTTGGAAAAGACCTTTAAGAACATTGAGTCTAAATGTAATTAGCAAACACAACCATCAAGAAATGTTTTGCTGTCTGAAGAGAACATGGTTTATCTGGTAAGCTTTGCAAGTATTTGTGTCATCACAAGCATGCATGTCCAATGCATTAGATGGGTATATAATAAGAAACCTGTGCAAATCAACAGAATGATTCTCGGGTAGGATATTGGCATGTTTCATCCTTCTTCCCGACTTCTTCCAATGAATGACTTTTACAAAGTAATGATTGGAATTGTTACTCTTTTGACGGTTCTTGTTGTATTACTGACATTTTTGGCATAGGAATGCCAAATAGGTTAATTCACCTAGTTTTTCAGATAAAGACCAAGATTTAGTGTTGCTTAAGCTGGAGGCAGAAATATTTAAATCTTCCAGCCTCCTTCTTAGTACCTAATTTCTCTTACAATATCAGTGCACAATCTTGTCCCTTAAGGTCCAGCTAGCTCAGTTTATTCCAACAGGGTGACTTTAGTAGGGCTCACGTGATGCTGCACACAGAAGCCCTCGGGGTGCACCTCTAGCAGACAGTAATTCATGCACTTGGACCATCCCAGTGCTGACTTTGGATCACCAGAAGAGTAGAACTAGAGAGATTTGATGGAGAGCTCTCTGGAGGAAGTGGCCTGAAGAAGACAGCAGAAATCCCATCTGTGTGTTTGTACAAATAACGTGAATACCATTTACAGGAAAAGATCTTCAAATCGATCTAGCTTTTTCTGCAGATTATTTGTCAACTATCTGCATTACATGGACAGTTCCACTGAGCATCTGAAATACAGCTGCGTTTAAGTGGATTGATTCAGGGTTGGAAAGCAGTGAAATAAAGCTTTTCAGGAATAGCTGACATCCAAGTCCCGCAGAAATTTACCTATTTTTAATGTCCAGATGCTTTTTAAAATAATGGGTGACCATTTAGCTACCTAATAGCTTTAATCAGAAATACAAAGAAAATTTTAAACTCCCATCTTTTATAGCTTGAATATTTTTCTTTGTTTATTTCCTGGTTTCCAATTCAGGTCTACAAATCATATGATTAGGTAATGAGAACTCATGCTGAATAAAAATATTTCCTGCTATACTTCCAAGTCAAGGCCATGTTTTTCCCGGAACTGTTTAAAAAAATAAAATTCTATCTGGATTCTCTCTAGCCCACACTCATCATTATCTAAAATCATTTAAATATTATATTTTGACTTTACATGGTGCAATTATATTCAGAAATCCAAGGCTCTATTGTTAGATTGTTTGTATGGTTTTCTGGCAATTCTAACTTCCCACAACCACTCTTGGCAGCTATATATTTTTGCAGCAAGGCATCACAGGGGTCTGTGAGAAGTTTTAATGTGAAGCAGAGCTAACATTAAAATACACGTGACATACTCGAAATATTTCACTTCAGAAAGTTACAGTTTGCTTAGATGGAATGAAATATGAAATAAATGAACCTCACACAACATTTCTAAATCTTGGAAATCTATTACCTGAACTTTGAGTCAGTTTGCAGGACAGGACTCTGTAGAAATGCAAATGTGAAGTCCAAGGAATAGAGCAGAAGGTGTATTGGGCAGGGGTACAGAAGATTGCTCTGAAGGGTGATGTAAGCAAGATTGCATCCTATAAAGATAGCAGCTGCTTCTGCTGGTGCCAACATAGAGAATTTGCGCCACCAGCCTAGTTTTCTGGGGACATTTGACCTGTACACTCTTGAGGGCTTGTAGATGTGAATGAATCTGTCCTTTGATCTGTTTTTTTCTTTTCAATGTCTATGACCTGACTTGCTATTGTGTACTGTACTGTATCGTTTTATGAACAGACATGTTTCATCTGTTTGAAAGCTGTAGTTGAAAGTGAGCTTGCAATCATGAGTTGGCTGTCAAAAGAATTAATTTTCTGCTTTAAGCAAAATATCAATAGAAACAGTCCATCCACTCCTATGATAGAGATTCCTTTTGAATTTACAGGGTAATTTGCATCAGTGAGTATACTGCATGTGCAATAAATACACCTTGCTTGGTTTCTAATGATGATTATAGTCCTCTTTGTATTACTCTAAGGATTGAACTCACCATCATTATTTTCCTGTTCTCATTGAACTGTAAAGGAAAAATAGTTTTGCATTAACCAAGGAGTAAAATGCATGGATTTAGCATCATTCTTGCAAGTAGTCCTCGATTCTGAAAATACCTCTCAGAAGCTGCATCAAATGGGAAAGCTAGACAGATGGCAGAATGCAGAACCTGCCATTTAGGATCAGGTACAAAATAACACCCAAGAAATTCTTCATGGATGCTGCATAAGTACAAAGACGCCGTTATTTAAAAGAGAAAAATAGTCAATGTGAAACGTGTTTGATGAATAAAAAGCTATGCTAATCAAGAGACTACAGTGCCAAGTCTGCTACAAGGCTTTTTTGTAATTCACATCATTCCCAGCATGAAAAAATACTATTTTTATTGTAGATTGCTTAAGAGTGCACAACAGTTTGGAAAAAAGTGCTTTGCTTTTTCTATTCATAGGAACTGTGTATCATGGTAAGAGATACTGTAAACAGGTTTTGGAAAACAATGTTATTTTGAAGATTCATTCTATTCAGAAATACTGCACATGAAAAAATTTGATCTGCTCTCCATCCTGAAGACTCTTAAAGGAAAATGTCTTTCTTGCATTCTCTTCACACTAGTTCAGGAGCTCAGTCTTACCTGCATTCTAATGCTTTTTGATGTTCCTGATGGCATGGCTTAGACATCCTTGTCTCCATTACCATCATGATTTCCAGATCAAGTGATGAGAATTTTTCTTCAGGATTGGTGAAGTTAAGTGTCATAACATTTTTGTCAAGTCAGTTTGAAGGGGTTTTTTTGCCAAAGGAATCTCTTCCTTCCTAATGAAAACCATTGGCAATAGCAAACCTACTCAGTTTTTCAGGAAGTCAAATAATACATCTCCACTGTACAAGGTCCTCCCTTTGTTTTTTTTTCACCAGAAGAAAACTGCTGTTTTCTTCTTCTTCTATCACCTTAGACTTACTTTCTTCCAAAATCTTTTTAAACCTTTAGATTTCTCTTTATAGCTAATTACTTTCGCAGTGTGCTATAGCATATGTATTTGAAAAGACCATTTGTACATATCCAAATGGCTTACTTCTATTCTATTAAGAAATGGCTGTACTTCTAGTAAGGAAACATAAAGGTGCAGTAATATTTTTTCTTCTACAAAATTTAAAAAACCCCAACTATTAAAAATGATACCAGCAAATGATGTCTGTAAGACTGAGGCAGGAGGCTTTTTCCAGAACAATGTGCAGTTCTTCCCAATTCTATTTTTCCCTCCGATTACTTTGTACAAAAATAGTTTTACACAGTCTTCTAATAGTGGCATGTTACTAGTGGGCTAGAGTATTGCCCTGCCAGCATTGGAATTGACTCGACTGTAGTTGTGTTCAAATCTGCTGATGAGACAAGGTTTTTTTGCTGAACGCACTTCAGCAAGCAAGAGAGCTTCTTAGTCTTAAGATGCTATGAGTCCCAGAAGAAGATGAATGAGGTGATGACATGCCTTGTGTTCTGAAGAGAGATCAAAACTTATTTCTGGGGTCACCCCCCCTCTTGGTACAGAAAGCGCACAGAGGGCTTTGAAGCAGCACTTTCACCCTCTTTGCATTCACTAGTAAATCGGAGACAGAGCTTGCCCCAAGGTTTGGGCAAAAATACTCTTTTGATGCAACTCTTAACCAGACAAAATCTCTGGGAAAATTTGCAGTGGCAGAAAGCAAGCCCTTCCTGGGAAATCTACTGAAACGGTTCAGAAGTTATTCCCATTCCCTGTTGCTAACCTCTGCTGACTAGCTGTCCGATATGTTTGGGACCATGTTGAAATCATTCTAAACAATGTACTGACGCTGCACTGTTGAGTAAACATAGGTCTTTTCCATAGGTGTCAGGAAAAATATTTCTGTTGGTAAAAATGATAGAAAACAATACCAGCATGGCAGAAAAACAATTACATCAATAGAATGAAGATGCCCAGAATTCTCCTTTTGAAGTTACACACAGTCAATATTTTCTAAAGAAGGTTGTGAAACTTAATAAGGAGTACAGTCCACGTGACTGGTGCACAAGTTCATGTCTCCACCTTACAAAATACATATTATTAAAAGAAAAATGTTCTGCCTTGTAGAAAAGTAACCCATTAGGAATTTGATCAAAGATAGGATTAGATCAAGACAGTAGTAGTACTAGGAAAAGCCTTTTGGCGTCTATTTAACTACAGGAAACTTGAGAAAGCAGAAGAGTGTCCTTCCCTGCTGCAAGCTGTACTTCCTATTTGCTAGTGCTGCTTCAACATTGTCTAAAGAAAACTTGCCAAAATAAGACTATTGTATACACGCAACTGTAACTATCCATTCCGTTCAAGCTAATTTTAACTAGCTAGTATGAGTCACACACTCTAACGGAATATTCTAATGCATAGATAGAGTATACCTTCACTAATAAATGGGGACTCTGGAAAAAGGACCAAATGCAGATGAATTTCAGGGAAGGAAATTATTGGAGTGCTAACTGCAGTCCCTCGACTTCACAAGAAATGATGCCTGGTAATCCCAACCAGAAACATATAGAAATCCATTTTCAAATGGGTTGCATCTATGGTCCTCTGTTCTTCCTATATGAAGAAACTGTGTTTTGAATCAATCTTCAAAATAGTATGCCTAAAGACCTTAGAAGCCTCCAATTCTTTTCTTTTTTTTTTTTTTTTTCCAGAAGCAACTGTCTCAAAACCTTTTTAAAGCTGACATTTTCCCTTAAGATGCCATATTTTAAAAGAGCACCTTCTCATTTAACAGGGTATTCCAAACATCATTTACAAGTTTAGACTGAAAGTAACACTTTTCCTAGTAATCTTTCCTTTTTTGCAGCTCAGTGCTAACATAGGCAGCAAAGAAGAGAACAGACCACAGCTCTTTCTGGAGCATCTTGAACAAATGCCCTTGCTTATGTTCTAATCATTCACTTCACCAAAAGACCTAATGATGAAGAAAAGGTTGTGAAAGCATTACTAGTAGTGCTACATGGCAATGTACGGGTGTGATTTCTCAAGTCGAATTTGTATCACATAGATGATACTTGGCAAACAGCAAATGAAGGGGTTTTCTTCAGCTCTCAGACTGATGTTACATGGCAGTAATTTAATAAAAAGATAACAAGAACAAGGTTATTTTTTAACGTGTGAATTTAATTACACCCCTGCCATGGACATCTGAATCTTATGAATAGACAGTGTCTGATTTAGAAAAAAATAAAGAATTATCACAGTTTAAAGAAACATAGGATCATAAACCCTTTGCTGGTGGAACGTAGCCTATTCATTGGTTGAAATGAAGCAGGTAGACAGGACATATGAAATATTGTTTTGTGGATCAAACATTTATTTTCGAAAGTGATGCTGACAGATAGTGAACTCACCAACTTAGATATTGCACGGTAGATAAGGGTACATAACTTGCTCCATCAAGTAATCCCTTGGAGCCATCATCCAAGGGGATTTTCCCCTGCATCTGTGAAAATATGCCTACCTTTTTCACAATACTTCTGCAGCAGCATTGTTAGGCCTGATCAGCTGCTATGGAGAGTGAATTATCGGCAGCAAGGTGACTGGCCAGGGGAATTTGCTTCAATGGATTTTGATCTCCCGGATATTTTGCAGACCTGCTTCAGCCCTGCTTGTCAAACACAGCCTTTAAAGGGTGCCAAACAATTGTTAGTCTGTACTGGGCCATATGCTCTTTATTCTCTCCCTCAACTTCTCCATCGCCTCTCATCTGTTTCACATGAGCTATGTTCAAGGTCCACAGGCTACTTTTCACAGAATCTTCAGGCCTGATGCAGTAAGAATGATGACTAGAACACAGCGGCGATCAATTTTCCAGTTTGGATAAAATGCATTCTGCACACAAATCCAATGAGAAGGTGTTCCCCCTATGCCCAGAAAAACCTTCACTAGTACTAGTGTTCTACGTAAACTGCAACTTAGTCTGAAAGAAAAGCTTTTTTCTGAGAGTGTCTAAGAGCTTTGTATGAAGCACAGATATTTGATATATGCAATTTTGAATACCAGAGGAAAAAGAAAACGGCACAAAGCTTTTAATGGTACTGGTTTTAATTTTAAATGCCATGCACCTTTTCAAAAAGTGTCAGCTCAAATGCCCATCCACATATTTTAGTCATCTGTAAGTCAGTATTCATAGAAAATGTGATTCAAATCAAAAGAATTTCAAACCTTTCCTCAAAGTTTATATGCCTAGATTTAATACTTCTGACACATATTAGATGAAAGGAAGACTTTTTTTACTGTGGGGGTGCTGGAACACTGGAACAGGTTGCCCAGAGAAGTAGTGGGTGTCCCATCCCTGAAAGTATTCAAGGTCAGGTTGGATGGGGCTTTGAGCAGCAACACAGGAGACTCTTGATGGTAGAGAAACAAAGTTTGAATCTAGAAGAAACTCAGATTGAAGTATAGGAGCAAGTTTTCCCTCAGCTCTTGGGGTAAAATCAAAGTGTTACAAAATTACCTTGATCTG
Source organism: Agelaius tricolor (assembly GCF_023055355.1). Classification (NCBI taxonomy): domain Eukaryota; kingdom Metazoa; phylum Chordata; class Aves; order Passeriformes; family Icteridae; genus Agelaius; species Agelaius tricolor. Next base: position 276,375 of record NW_027269278.1, on the reverse strand, counting down.
TGATTTTCACTACTGTAACAGGTTAATGAAAACTATGCAGAAGATAGCAAATTTTAAAAGAGAGAAGAATTACAGCATAAAATACATGGGATGGGTTTCTACATGGGACAAAATCTCTGTATTTCAACACTTCCTCATGTTAGGATTTCATGAAGTGCCAAAGAAGGTGTTCATCATCTGCTATGCTGACCTCTGTGTGGGCCTAGGTGTGTGTGGAAGGGGGGCATGTGAAGGGGAGTGTGTATCTTTGCTTAACACTTGTTGTGGCAGATTCATGCCTCAGCTCCATCATTTCTTTTAGAAACTTCACAGAGAGTGGATATGAAGTTTAATATCAACAAGAGATCAATTCCCAAATCATCCATTTTACCCTACCTTATAAATCATCTGCTTTGTTGCATATTTTATCAAATAGACTTTCAAGCCACATGGAGAAATGAGAATGTGGAGAATCCCTCCAATGTCTTGCAACTTTTATGCAAATAGAGTTTCAAGAAAGGATAATTTCTTTTAAAATACATCTGGGACAGGCATGATGGTGGTGTCAAGCTGTTGGGGTTTTTGTTGCTGGGAGAAGTTGTACAAAAGGATTGGTTTTTACATTGACTAGTTACTGAATCAAGTGCATGAATACATTGGAAATTCAACTGGGGGTTCCTTTTTCTAGCAGATTACTTCTAGAACGAGCTTGCAGACTGAAGCTGACTCTTTTGCTCTCTTTTTGTTTCTTACCTATTTTCTTGGCTTCTTTACCACTATCTACACAATTCTGGAACTTTTTTCCCAACTAAAATTGTTTCATAGTCTGATAATTAGGATACATTTTTTACAAGGAATTTTTAAAAATCTTTGCTTGAGTTAAGAAGGTTAAGGACTAAGGTCTTTTTCTTACCTCATCAATATTGCGATGGAATTGATAAATAAAGACTAACTCTTTCTTTTTATTTTCAACCCAAGTAGATAGTTCCCATACATTAATACATTTTGTGGACCAATATTTGCCATTCTGATGTAAGTTGTCCCTTCTTAACAATATACATTCTGTGACTATGTTGACAACACTCTTGGTGAAGATCCTAATTGGTCTTAAACACACATAGGGAGAAATTTGCTCAGCCAGTGTCAGTCTTAAGCATGCCTATCAGAAGATCTTTCTATAGCTGGGGAATTTTCCCGTGAAAGGGATTCAGTTATGGAAGAGACACTTATCCCAGAGTTTTGCATTCTTCTTGAGCACTACTTAAGGAACTTAGATCCCATGTCCATTTGGATCTCTCTCTGCACAGACCTTTGTCATGCCAGTGCTTGAAATGCATCTCTAAGAGAATTCACTAGCACAGAATGAACGAGAGTGGAAGGCGTCAGTGGGGCTCACCAGGTCCAACCCCCCTGCTTAAACCAGGATACCTAGAGCCTCTTGCCCAGGATTATATCTGGGTGTACTTTTAATGTCTTCAAAGATCCAGGCTCCACCATCTTTCTGGGCAGTCTGTGCCGTGGTTCAGTCGCCCTCACAGTAAAAAATCATTTGGTGATGTGCAGAGGCAATCTCCTGTATTTCAGTGTGTGCCTACTGCCTCTTGTCTTTTCACTGAGCATCCTTGAAAAGACACTGGTTCCCTCCTCTTTGCACACTTCTGGGATGTCTGTGTGCTGCCACGTAGATAAATGTCCAAAACCTTCCTGAAGCCCAGGCAGACAATATTCCCTTCATCTACCGGGCAAGTTGATTCATCAGAGGAGTTTAAAAAGTTGTTCAGCATCAAGTTCCCCTGGTAAATCCATGCTGACTAGGTTATTTTGTCCTCCTTCATGTGCCTGGCAATGCTTTCCAGCAATAGCTGCTCCATCAACTTCCTGGGGATAAAAATGACGCTGGCTGGCTGGCTTGTACTTTTCCAAGTCCTCCTAGTTGCCTTTTTCCAAGATGGGTGACATTTGCTTTCATCCACTCTTTGGGCACTTTCCTCAGTCACTATGATCCATCAAACATCATTAGGAGTGGCCTCAGAATAACATCTGCTAACACCCTTGAGACCTGTGGCTGCATCTCAACAGGGCCTGTGGACTTCATGGAATACGTACCAATTCAGCGACTATGCCCATAAAAGTTTGCAAGGGATAACAGAACATATTAACAGGTACCTGAAGAGTGAGTGAAAAACTATGGAAGCAATCCAAAAGGACAAAGACTTGAGTTCCCTTTTCAGACAAAGCATCCTATCGTGGAGCTGAGCAGCTTTAGATCTAGGGAAGCTTCCCCTCTGAAAGGATGCAGAAGACATTCTTTTACCCGTATCCACTAATAAAATGTATTGACCATTCACTTGCAATACAAAAAAACTAAATTCTTTCCAAAATTGTTGCCGCCTAACTAGACAATCATGTACTGGCTGGCTATTCCCCTAACAGATGACAGCACCTGCTTGATGCCTCTTATGCCTACAGACTATTTGAATTAGGTCACTTGAGTGGGGATTACTGGTCTGGGAACTTTCTTTCTGATGAATTTGGAATATTTACTGAAGCAAGGACCTGAAGATGAAAACTTCATTTCCCATCAGTGCACTTTAACATCCACGGCTGTAATGCCATTGTTTCTCACCAACTGAGTCAAGAAGTTATGACTACAAAGGGAATCAGCTCCAAAAGGAAAGATAAAGGCTGGAAAACATTCTCTCTTGGTAAAGCAAATGAAGTGACTAAATTCTAATCACTCGCTGGCCTAAAGCTTCAAGGAGGGGGAGGTGGACCAGGTTTCCTTCCACTGCCGTTCTCTTTGTCACCTCAGTGTTTTATAGGGGTATGCAGACATTCAAAAAGAGAGCTTTGCTGAATTCATAAAATTCAGTCTTAAAAAATAACTTGAGAGCAGCTGAAATGAAAAGAACAAATAAAATGCAATTAATTCCACGGAAGCTTGAAATGATTATTTCTTCATTTTGCATTTGAGGATGTATATTGTGTGAGTTTGTCTTGTATTGTTCTACAGGTTTTCTAACTGGCACACCTTTCTTTATGAATGGACTGTCCTTTCCTAAATACTCTCATATGGAGGAACATGCTTCTGATAAGAAGAGCACTAGGGTGTCTTTACTTGACCTTTTATTTTTACTGATGTTTGCTCCTTGGAAATGAATGGGGTTTTTCAATTGAAATGTCTTACTATTGGTCCCACAGGATAAGCCACAGACTCTTCTGCTCAGAGCTGTCACTAGTCAGCTATTCTCCTATCTGCCTTGAAGTAGTTGAATGTTCTGGTCTCAAAGTAGCACCTTCTATGTAGCCATGCTCTTAGCTGCCAGTGTCATCTTGAATCCAAACACCCTCCCGCAAGGGACCGCTGGTTCTGTAGTCAACTAAGGGGAAAAAAACGGTCCATCCATGCTTCCTGATTTAAAATATAAAGGTATATATGGTGTCCCTAAATGATTCTCTGCAGTTGAACACTACTTATCTTTGCCGTGTTTCTTCAACTCACTTGCAAGTCATTCATGCGCTACCTTATTGTGAGAATTGCTTGGTTTGAAGATGATTTAAAAGGACAGGAGAATACTTTTGTGCCTCTGCTATAAGGATGCTTTTCAAATCCACACAAACTTCCTGCAAATGCAAAAGCATTCATCCTGTATTGTCCTAGGCTACAACATAAAAATGTATTCTGCTCCCAACCTCAAGAGCTGCTGAAACCGGGAGGGGCATCGTTTTTTTCCTTATCTCCTTATCTCTTAACGGGGCCATCCATGTCTTGCCACATGATTCAGAGATGACTGCCTCCAGGAGCCATTTCTGTTTAAAGGGTAATCAAGGAACCACCGCATGACTCAGAACAATTTGAGCCCATTGCAAGATGCTCTGCCCAGGGGGCAGGAGCTAAGCATCCCCAGCTGGATATAATCTGAGTTTTGGGACACCACAAGCAGTCTTTCCACTGGCTTCCTAGAGGAACGGCCACCCTCACCCACTGGTCTTCAGAGGACAAGAGCTACCAGATGGTTTCTACAGGATCACCACTTCAACAAGGCCATTTCATCCGGACTGCTGCCACCACCCTAACTAGCAGGGTGACAGGTTGTATTCTGTCCGTGGTTTTTCTTTTGTATTATTGCATGTATTTGGGTTTTCCCCTTTTCCTAATAAATTGTATTTCTGACTTGGAGTCTTGCTGCCATGCTGGATTTCTTCAGACCGACTAGCTCCTGACACCAACAGCCAGAGTGGGCTGCCCCCAGAAAGCTGTCGAATCCAGGGTGCAGCTGTAGGGCACAGCTGCTCTATGGCACAGGTGGACTGCATTGGGGATAGGACTGCGCCGAGGGCAGGGACAAGGAACAGGGAGAGGTCTTCTGTATGTTTTCCAAAGGAGTTTCTTCCCTGGAGGGTCAGGGACACAAAGACACTGACTCAAATGCATACATCAACTTAGAAATGGGGAGAGGTCCCCGAGGAGGATACAATCTTTAACACACTGGGAGCAACTGGGGGTGGACCACAAGGCGGGGAATACAATGTTTAAACCAATAGGGGACTACAGGGGAGGAGAATAACTTAAACAAACCAATGGGGTTTTGAAGACTATAAAATTGATAGGGAAGTTTCTAGAGAAAGGGGCAGGCTTGGGGAGGGATTGACATTCAGTGGGAGGAGGAAAAGGGAAGAAAAGGGCAGGTCTTTGGGGAGATGGACAACTAGGGCAAAAACTAACAACATGGGGGGAAAGGAGCAATCCCTTAATAATAAAATATGCTCCAACAGCACAAAACAGGAAGTATTATCAAACTGACTACTCAAACTGCATTACAATCAAAAACACACACTGCAACAGCGACAGCATCTCTTGCTGGTTTTGCTTTCAAACCAGAAGAGGTGCCAACCAAAAAATTAGCAAACTTAAAAGTTAACTGGCCGCAGTTTTGATTTCCTTCTTACATATATTACTGCTTGTCTAATTGGCTTAGCAGCATGTCTGTTCTTAGTGCCAAGCAGGGATTCACTTTGCCAGGCATGGAGGACGCTTCTAGGAGCTTTTCACAAAAGATTCACTTCTGTGGCTGGCTTCTTCCCTCCCCACCAAAAACCAAGCCATGCAGAACCAACACCTTAACTAATCCCTAGTACTTAGTACGCATCCAATAATTCCTTTTAAACTATACTTTACATTTTTTACCAAATGCCCTGAAAAGAAATGGATCCATAATATTGATCAAAATAGTTCCAGTTCAATAGAAATACTGGGTCATGCAACTCTGGTTTACATAACTAGTTTTTGTACAATCAACAGGAGCTTTTTTCGCCTCTAAAGAGATGTTTCCCGATGGTTTGGATCAGAAGATCCAGTATTGCCATCGTGAGATTTTTGTTTTGAAGGCCATAGGCTGTGCTCAGTGTTTTGGGTATATTCTTTGTTGTGCCTTGCATATATTTTGGATAGAAAGCCAGTAGAGATGATGTCCTTGCTGCAGTAGCCATGCTAAATAAGGCAGAGCGTCTGGCTGATGTACTGGAGCTGTAGACTATCCACCAGTCGCCCAGGGCGGTGAGGATCTCTAAAGGAATATAATAGTGGCTATGCTCTGGAAGTTTTACAGAGAGAAAGAGCCTCATAGCTCTAATGATTTGTCTCCTGGAGTTCTGAAGAATATGTTGTAAAGAAGAAGGCTGCTGTCTTTCGCAACAATCTTCCGTGCATTCAAGAGGATAATTTAACTTCTTGTCTGAGAATGAAAGAAATAGTAGTAGTAATGAGTTCTTTTGTCTCTGTCGGTGCATCACTGATTGAGTTTGGGTAGGTTACATTTTATTTCTTTTTTTTCTTTAAATATTACATCGTAAGGTGTTCCAAATTCCCAAATTCTGCTTCACTTTATTTTGTAGGCCAGACTGGTTCATCTTCTCTCGGCTGTATTATTGCAGACCATATCTGAATGAATTTTTTTTGTTTTTCATTTTGAACATTATTAGATTAAAACTGTATGAACAGAACACTTTATTTATCATCATTTTACCAGTTTGGAAGGAAATAGAGAATTTTTAAGAAAATGACGCAACTCCACTTGTGGTTTTCAATGGAAGAGAAGAATAACAATGTCCTACATTCACAGCATTGTTTGCAGTCATATTGCAGCTAGTTTCCAGCAACTTAGGTCAGGTTCTGGAAGCAGGCACCCATGATAGTATAGAAGTCTAAGCAGTTTCATTTTGGCGGCTTTTCTTGAACAATAGCTAATATGTCTCAACGTTGTGCTGAATCTTGTTGTACAGACTCTTCTTTTGAGGTCTGAACTCCTTGCTGGACTACTGTATCTCAGAATCAGCTACAGTAAACCTGTGTTTCCTTATAGTTTTAAAAATTTGGTTCTAATCTATAAAAGCAAGAAAAGGTTGCCATATTAATACAAGAGAAAGAAAATGTTAGGAAAGCAGTTAATGGCATGGGGTTTTTTCCTACAAATTGGAGCAGAGATTTAGTTGTTTGATGGGGTTTTTTTTTGCTTCTCAATGGAATTTTAGAAGTGGTTGGGAAAGAAAGTGTGGATTTTTCAGGTTTGCCTTGAAAGAAGAATAACAGGGGAAACTGTTGAAAAGAATTAATCCAGAACTCTATGCCTTTCATACAGAGTTTCAGAAGTGAAAAGCAGGAAGAGACAGTCCAGACAAGATGATTGAATAGAATGAATTCAAAATAGCTTTCTTTTCCCTCTGAATTCCAGCTCTAAACCTTATTAATATTAAGGTATTAATAGGAAATACATCTGTCCTAGGGTGACGTTATGATGCTTGTATCCCCATTCATGTGTTCTGTGAATGTTGGATATTATGTTCTGTACCTTTAAGACTGGCTCTGAAGAGGGAATGTTTTGTTTTGGTTTTCTTATCAGCCTGGCGGGACACAGAGACTGCAGCTTTTGCTTTTGCTGCTTTTGCTTTTCGCTTTGCTCTCTCTCACTCTTGCTTGCTTCGCTTCTGCTTGCTTTTGCTCATTAGCTAGTTTAGCTAAACTGTCCAAATTTCTTCCTGGACCATTTCTCCTTTCCTTTTACTGACCATTTTGAACCTGCTCCGGACTGGGACCTGGGAAGCACCGAGAGTTTGCACCTTGTGGCCTGCAGCAGCTGGCCCAGCGCTGGAGGGACTGAGAAGAGAGTGAGCACCCCCCCAAGAGAGACTTTCTGAATTTGTCATCTTTTTCAGAGCGGTGTCATCCGGAATTGTTCCTTTTGCGTGCTGGGGGGTGCTGTGCCTATTAAATAAACAGGTTCGTTCCACTTCTCTCTGAGGAATCCTTCCCGAACCAGTTGCGGGGAGGGGGCCCTAATTTGGAAATTCTCCTCCAAATTTGCCCTAAACCAGGACAACGTCGCAATCTCTAAGATTTAAAAATGGATGATGAAGTTTTATATCCAGTAAAGTGTAAGGCTTCACATTTTGATCTGATTTGCATTTTGGTGAAAGCCGGGCATCCTTTGCAATTTACCAGATAACAAGGGATTTAGAACAGTAAGTATGCAAGTAATCTTTTGGACCCTTCATCTCCCTTCGTATGACAATGAATACATTTATTAAGCTTGTTGTCCTGGCATGTTTTTATTCCATCAGGGGATTTGATCATACAAATGTCTAGTCATTCTTTCCTTGTTTTCAACCACTCTAAGAGCATTCATCAGAACTATTCAGTAGTTCTTGATCTGCAACAGTGACGAGCACTAGACTGGTAAGAGTCAGTGGGCATCAGCAGATCCCCTATGACAGCACGTGGCAGGCTGTTCTGGCAGGACTGAAGTTTGAGGGGCTCGAATTCTGTGAAATAGAACATTCAAGGGATGGGAAACATGGAAACAGATTCTGAGCTTTCAACCCACCACATGAACAAGTAATAAGGCAGGTAATTTTCTGTGGAAATTTCTTTAGCCCCAGTGTTGTGGATGATGATTACTCTTCCTACCTCCTTTGGCCAGCTACCAGCTTTCCCCTCCATTACTCTGCTTCTGGACAGAAAACCAGAAGAAGGGATTTTTGACCAAAACACCTATCAGGACCTTAGAGTGTTTTTTGCTCCAAAATGTTTCAAGGCAGATAGGGAAACAATTCCATTTTCGAGAGTGTGTTGAGAAGACAAGGTTGAAAGTTAAAAACCATGGGTTCTGTTTCTATATATGTTACTGATTCTGCTTATTATCTTAGTCATGTAATATATATATATATATATTTGCTAGGGTTTGTTCTTTTTTATTTTTCTTGGGGTTTTTTTCCTTTTTTTTTTTTGATGCATCCTTGAGATAAAAGGCCAAAAGTACAGAAAAGTTCTGTACGGTTAAAATACTTTTGAGATGCCTCATGCTGAAAAACTTGTAGCTACTGCTAAGGCCCATTGGCCAATTCCTGCTTCATTTCTGAGAAGCTATAAAATTCCCATCTGTATTTTAGTTCTAACAATTTGTTGTTATGGTGGAGATGCAACTTAAGAACAACCATTTTTGAATCTGTAGGGATATATTTACCATTTTGTAGCTGCCTTTTCAGTTTCTGAGCCACTATTGAAAAAAAGGAGAAGTATCTACACTGTTTTCAACCTGTAGACCATCCACTACTGTCCACATGCTCAGATTCAAAGGCAAACAAGCCTGTCTGGCCTCATTGGGAGGAATTATTTGCATTCAAAAGACTAGACTAGTATTTGATTTCCACCAGCAGAGTCCATTGGGCAGCTCCTGTCATCTGCATTTCAATATTTAATCCTCCTCTATGTTTACTGTGCAAAGCTCTTTCAGAATGATGGTGTGCCCACTGTCTCACCAGCTGTGACGTTTGCAGTCTCCCATGGAAAGGAGCTGTAAAAAAGGCAAGCCAGGGCAGTGATTTCTGGTTCTCAATACCCACAAATCAAAGCTATTTAGTCTAATTTAAGGCTGAAAAAGAATTCAAAATGCCTTCAAAGGATTCAAAAAATCATCAGACAATACTGCAGTTCAGTATTCAGGACAAGAGCATATCCCACAGTGTGGTGGTTTGACAGGAAATGTGTTTTCTGGGATGCTGTGGTTAGGCCAATGGATGTTCAGATTTTAATATTGGCACCTAATGTGGCCATTGGGACATTGGATGCGCCTCTGAGAACACGGGGTTAAAAGCAGGGCTCTCCCCTGGGAGGCTCTCTTGGGTTCCGGTCAGGGAAAGGTTCAGATCTCCCCTGCCTGGCTGCGGGCTGGGCGGGGCAGGGGAAGCCCCCCGGCTGGGTGAGGTAGGCTGGGTCCCTGGCCAGAAGGGAGGTGAAGGCCCCTGCAGGATGGAAGGGTGGAGGAGCACTGAGAGGCATCGGGCAGCCATCCCCACCCCCGCCCCCCCAGGAGAGATAGAGAGAGAGCTGGTGCCTGTTCTTGGCCGGGCGAGAAGGAGAAGAGGGGAGTGCAAGAAGGTGCCTGGCAGGGCAGCCATGGGAGTTCTGGACAGACAGAGCCTCAGATTTTTAACCCTTTTCTTGGATGATGGAAAAATGCTAATCCTCCTGGAGTTGAATGAGAAGAGAGATATAGAGGAGATAAGAGGAAATGGGCCACGAGAGAAATAGAGAAGAAGGCAGGTGGAAGAGATGATGGAGTAGCTTATGCTGGACTCTGTGTGTAGCCATGGACAGAGCCATGTTTCCTTGTGATACAGGGACTGCATTCTAGGGGGAGGCAATGCCTCAGGACCAAGAGGGTTCGGTGTGGGTACCCCTCGGCCCCAGGGGGTGAAAAATATGGGGGGGACAGATGTCCCAAAGTTGAGACTGTGCCTTTTTGCAGTGGGACGAAGCATCCTTAAAAGTCGACCCTAGAAGCAGCTCTGGTCTGTGTTCAGTGGTGAGAGCAGTGGACATGAAAGGAAGAGGTCACCATTGGCACAAGAAGGACTTCTTCTCCTCTTGATGAACTGAGGATTGAGTATTCTGAAGGGTGGTGCTGGACCAAGAGTCGATGATTTGGGGGATGTATTGTATTGGGAATTTGGGGAGGAGGAGGAGGAGATGTATTTGTGAAGTTTTCATTTTCCTTGTGCGTTTCTTTTTTTTTTTTTTCCTTTCCCTTGTAGTTTAGTTAATATTTTTTTTTTTTTTCCTAAGTGGGAGCCTGCTTTGCTTATTCCTGGTCACATCTCCCAGCAGAAACCAGGGAGAGAGTATACTCATGGGGGCACTGGCATTGTCCCAGTGTCAAGCCATGACACACAGGCTGAGAGAATGAGGGCTGTTTAGCCTGGTGAAGAGAAGGTTGCATGGAGACCTCACAACACCTTCCAATATCTGAAGGGAAGCAGGAGAGGGACTCTTCATTAGCAACTCTGGAGACAGGACAATGGGCAATGGCTTCAAAATGAAAGAGGGCAGGTTGAAATTAGATACTCGGAAGAAATTCTTCCCTGTGAGAGTGGTGAAGCACTGGCACAGAGAGCCTGGAGAAGTTATGGACACCCCAACCTGGTGTTCAAGGCCAGGCTGGATGGGGCTCTGAGCAACCTAAGCAAGTAAAAGGTGTCCCCGCCCATGTCAGAGAACTAGATGGCCTTTAAGGTCTTTGTCTACCCCGGCCATTCTATGATCCTGTGATTCTGCTGTGGTAGCGTTCAGGATGGAGCGTGTTCTGCATGTTGGCCATTTCCAATACACCATTGGTTCCAGGTGCCTTACACTAGCTTGCTCCCTGAAAATTCTGTCAGAATGAAGAACATCTCTATATATATTAGACACATAATAAATGAAGAAATGGGTTTGCACATTTGTCCACTAAGTTGTGGATGAGATTGCTGTGAAGTTTCATTTGGTTTTCTTGTTTGCTCATGAGGCCGACGGTCCTTGTGTCAGCTGCCTCAAAGGCAGCATTTGCCTCCTCCGCCTCCCTTCTCCCTCCTGCCTCTTTCAATTTCTTTCCCTTGACAATTTAATGTCGTTTTCCCTTTCATACCTGAAAATCCCTGCATGCTTCTGGGCTTTCTCCCTTTTCATACAGATCTTCTTCCACCCTTGACAATCCATACTTTTCATACCATAAGGGCCTGCCCTTCAGGCATAAAAGACTTTGTTTCCTTATTATATCTATGGGAATTTAATTAATAGCTTCATGCCTTTTCATAGAAAGAGTAGGGAATTGATAGCTTGTTGCCTGAAGTACAGAAGGAAGAGAATGAAACATGAATCATGTGGAGTGGAAAAGTTGCTCTCTATTTTCTTCCAAGAACTACCCCAAAAGATGCAGGGGGTGATGAAGCCTGGCTAGATGAGTTTCCCTTCTAATGGAAGGAAACAACCACGCCACTTCATACAAGTCAGTCCTATAGAAGAGAGAAATTCACTTCTGGGAAGATTGCAGGATTTGAATGCAGAGTCACACTCATCTTTTGTTGCTTTGTTGTCTGCTTGGCATGGAACACGCTGCTTTGAAGAGGGAAGTGACTAACAGATAGTCCACTTTACAAACACATATGCTTCCCTCTTCTTCTGAGACCTCAGCACAGAGCCCTCTTTGGCATGGTACTTCAAGGTAAGAAGGAGCGGGCAGAGGGCACTGCGAACAGACAGCCGTTTGCAGGTTGTATAGGAAAGAGGACTGCCCCTTGAATGTGGTGCAAATACAAACTTCCACCAGTTTCAGGGGTACACTTCAGCCAAGCTTGTTGTCCTGGCACATTTTTTCTCTGTGAAACGCTTTGCGGTATGATCTGGACGACAAGAGACGCAGAATACGGGGCTACGTAGTGCTGAGAAGGTAAGTGCCTGGCCCCAGTGTCTTTTGGCAGAAGCAGCGCACTAGAGCCGTTGGCTGCTGCCACAATGATCTGTGTGAGAAACAGATGCCTAATCCCCTCCGGGAGAGTAAAAGCAGGATTGGTTACAAGAGTCGAAGAGCACTGGGCTGGTGGCTGCCGCATACCAGCTGTAAAAGGAGCATGACTCCTACTGGCCTACCAACCAAACTCATGGTGGCAGTGGTAAGGATTAAAGTTCAGTGAGAGCTATTTGTGTCGCTACCTATGGCCCTTCTGTGGAAACAAATGTGCCTACCTTTAGGTTCCGAGATCCAGAGAACACAATGGTAGTTGCAGCGGAAAAGGGAAGGACAGAGCGCACTGGTGAGCTTGATGTGGCTTACACAGGGCAGGCAGAAGGTGCAGCCCCAGTCTCGCTTTTATTTCTAGAGCCTTTTTCTACGCAAACAGCTGCTGGATGTTTGCAACAAAGATGTGAGTGTGAAAAAGTGAGGGCAGGTCTATGTGGGAAAGAAGATACAAAGCATTGTGCGCAGTTTAAAAGCTGTTTAGAAAAAAAAGGAGTTACTTTGAGAACATCTTCTGTCTTGACACTTCCACCTGTGTGATCTTTAGCTGCTTTGGACATGGCCACAATGAAAGAATGTGAAAATATTTGCGCTGCCAATGTCAGTTTGCACAGGAAAGAGGGTAGGTTGGCAAATGCTTTCTGTCCTGGCACATCTGTCAGTCAGAAGTGCAGCTGAAAACGCTTGGCTGTAGCGATAGTCTCTGTCACTTTGAGAGAATGTGCTGATGCACGTATATGTATCATTGAGAAAGTACGTGAGAATCGCTAGTATGTTTCGTTTGGTTGACAGACTGCAAAGGGACCGTTACGGCCAGCACTGCCTTTTTGTTGTAGGACTTTTTCTTTGAGAGCAGCCGCTGGACATTTTGAAGCTGTTTGGGATCTTCAAGCGTTCGAGTGCAAGATGGTACCTAGATCTTGAGGGAAAGTGCGTATCTCCAGGAAGCTGAATGCAGTTCAGTGGGTGCAAGTTACATGTTGAGCAGCTGATGGCCCAGAAAACTTTCTAAAATGAAGAGGCCATGCTGCAATTGCCTTTTATTTTGAAGCTTCTAAACTGTGCAGCCAACAATGAAATGATTCTTTGTAGAGAGCTTTTTGGATAATTGGTTAGCTGAGAAAGGACATTTCAATGTGATACCGATGGATAAGGATAGGGGATACAAGCTGGGAACTAAGCAACCAGTGTCCAATCGCTGACAAAGGTCACAGTGACCTTCTCTGAAACGGGAAGACGGGGGAGAAAATCGCTTGCCAGAAAATGTAGATATCTTAGGTAGAGAAGCTGGAAGAATGCAAACATAGAAGCAAAATAATTATTAGAAGATAGAAGTAGGTGTGGTTGATCCAAGTGTGCTTTAACCAATAATGAACTCAGCTTTTGCAATATGTATAAGCTTCATTAACACCAATATAAATATGTCTGAGTTTTCAATAAACTTCGGGATTTGCCATTCACGCATATGGTGTGTCGCATTTCTCCCGCCGTTCACGACAATTCTTCTTCCTTCTGGGCTACATGCAGGATCCCATTCTGTCAGTACCCGAGAGCCAGGATCCACAGCGGAGCTCTTGTCCCTACACTGCTCCCACACGAACGGGGCTGGGCTAGAAAAGTGCTTGTCCTTTTCCTGGGCACTGTCAGCGCTCTTCTAAATAACCACACCACAGCATTGTCAACTCACAAAACCAGGACAGGCACCGAGCCCAGCTCACAACCACCCCCAGGACCCAGCCAAGTCAGAAACGTCCCTGCTCTCCAATCAACTGTGTCAGGACAAAAAGATGTCACTGATCTTCCCCTTCCAAGTGGATACTCTTCTTTGCCCCACACTCAAAGGCCGACACCAGATCTTCTGCCCTAACAAACTTTTTCTCTCTCACAGAGCCTGGTAACAAACTTGAAAATGTTGGCCGAGCTCGCAAAACTGTTGGTGGAGAAAGCTCTTTGCTGCCTACAATTTCAATTGCACCCATCAAACTATAGACGTGCACCCTGCTATCGCCACTTTCCTTCTCAGCTCTAGGTACCACCGTAAGCCTTCAATCTCTCAGAGTCAGGATCCAAATGGGATGGCACCAGGGACTGCTCACACAGTCCCTAAAGCTACAAGGGACAAAAACCTGTCCTGCAGAGGCCTGGCCTGGCCTCTGCATTGCCACTGACAGTTCAACAACTCGAACCCAGAGAACTGCCTATTGGGAAAAGCCTTTCAATTCACTGAGACCACCCAAAGTGGCCACCCAAACTTTGCCAAAGGGAGGAGGAACTAGAAGCCCATCTCAAAAGAAATGGCATCCCCTCCTCCAAAATCCAAAGCATCCAGGGCCTGATCCTCTACAAAGGTGTCAGACCACTGTTATTGGGCATTACCTGTGCGGGGCACTAGCTAGGCTGCACACCAAGACCCAGCGCAGCTCTTTACCTTGTCCAAAAGAAGTGTGCTGGCAGAATTTCAAGAAGGCTGCCTTGAGAAAGTGGAAAACACATGCCAAATGGATTCTTGCAGGAAGGAGACTGCCTTCCAAAGATGGATACCGACTCCATGATTGTACAAATTGAGTCAGTGCTTCCAAACCAAATATGCCAGCATAGAAAGTTGCTGCCGCCCTTAAGCTGCACGACACAGCTTCTTATCTGCACCTCCAACACTGGGGCTAAGTTCTTTCCTTCCCATGAGAAAGCATTGCTGTTCTCCTTCAGGAACTTACTGAGCAAAAGTTGCATACCACGTCCGGTACTGACTCTGTCCAACAATGGCTCCTACACAGAAAGGACCAGGACAGAAATGTCTTGCTGTACTATACCTTCCCACGATACCTTATCATCAGCCCTACCAACATTGCCACCATATCTTTTACTTCCCAAGCAAGGAAAGGCACTCCAAGTCACTTGGCTTTGCCTTGCCTCCAGTACCATGCCTAGTTTTCCTAGCCTACCCTACCCTAGCTTTGCTTGCTTGCCTATGTCTGCCTTGCCTAGCCCTTCCAATAACTTCCTGGCTTTGCTTTGCCTTGTCTACCACTCTTTGCCTTGCCTTCCATGCAGGGAAGGCAATGCAAAGCAAGCGTAGGCAATTGTAGGCAAGTCAAGGGACAGGTTGGCAAGACTGAAGCCGTGAGGGGAAAGCAAATGGAGTGGTAGGTGAGACAAGTGCCAGAAGTTAGAGGCAAGGCTGGGCATAGGAGGTAATGGTAACCGGAAGGGCTAGGCAAGGCCAAGCCCTGTAGGAAAACTGCAGGCAGGTCAAATGTGAGGCATGGGTATGCAAGGGAATGCAAAGCAATGGAGAATGAGCAGGGCATGGCAAGGAAACTGGTTGGTTGCCCAATGCAAGGCAAGAGGCAGGTCCATTCAAAGATTGCTGGTACACAAAAGCGGCCCGGACGGACCGCTCTGTCCAGCCTTGATCTTGCATGGGTCATGTCTAATCTGCACCTAAGACACTTGGGTTGCCTGCTTTCCTTTGTATGCAAAAGAACTGTCATTCTGCCCCTGAAGCCCAAGGGTGAAAGATGAACTTTGTGTCCAAAATTCAAGACATGGAAGCATAGATGTCAGAAGAAAGCTGTCAGGACAGATAGGTGTGCTTGCACGGGGCCTCCTCCAGGCTTCTTCTCACAAGCTCCTGAAACGCTGGGCCTTGAGAAAAAATAGCCAGTGGAAGCCTGGAGAATCCTAGGAGAAGCAGGCAGGGCAATGCCTGTTGAAGAGATTCCACAAGAAGAGAGGTGGTGAATTCCAGGTGGGGGACTGGTGAGCAAGGTAATGCAAGGCAAGGAAGGGGTTCAAGGACAAGGCCAGACAAGTGGTGGCTTTGCCAGGCAGGGCAAAAGAGAGGGAGACAAGGCAATAAGAGTCCTAGAAGGAGAAGGAAATGAAAGATTGGAGCTGGACAAATGGGAAGGAAAAGAAGGATAGGTGAGCAAGTCAATACAAGGCACTGGGTTGGTATGAAGGGCAAGGGAAGGACATGCATGGGTCAGGAAGGCAAGGGAAAAGAAAGGAATTGTCAGCAATGACAAGGAAATGCAAGATTGGGTAGGAAAGGCAAGGCAATGTGGGGGAGGGATAGGCAACACAATGGGTATCTTAACAGGAAATGTCCATGCACAGCAAGGCCGAAGGAGAAGTGGTAGAGAGGTCAAGGTGGGAAATAGGTGAGTGTGTGCAGCTAAGAAAGAAAGAAAGAAAGTGCGTAGCTCTTGTGTCTCTCTGTGTGTGTGTGTGTGTGTGTGTGTGTGTGAGTGAAGTTTGCAGGATGTAAAGCAAAGAAAGCTGTCTCTTGATTGTGGAGTGAATGGATGTTTTTGAACGTAAGTGGCAAGGTCCAAGCAACCTTTTCATCCTGGTACATCTGTGTCTGTGAGACATAGTCAGAAACGTCTCCTTTTAGATTCAGACTGCAAGCAGGACATAGAATGTGACTGTGTGAATAGCTGAGCAGGAAGGCACATCACATCAGCATGTTTCAACAGAAGCAGTTAGTGCGAGAAGGAGATGGACGTGTGGGACTCCAGCAATATGGCAATGCACTCAGCTGAGAAGCAAAGTGCAATGCCTCAGTGTGTGCTCTGAAAATAAAAGGCTGCAAGGAAAAAGCAAGGGGACAGGCCAGTGAAATCTTTCTGTCCTGGCACACTGAGCTGTTTGAAGGTGAACCGCTGTTTGGTTTCACTAAGGACTCGGAGACATGGAGAGGATGTGCTTGTCCATGTAGCTGAGAAGGAAAGTGAGAAGCACCGGTACGTTTGGCAGAGTTTGTAGGCTGCGAGGAGAAGGTGACGGCCAGGCCTGGCTTTTGGCTGTGGCACTTGTTGCAAGGAAGAAGCTGCCGGATGGTTAAGCTTTTGGGGATCTGCAAGAGTGAAAGACTACGCTGGTACCTCATCAAACTAATGCTTGTTGATCATCTGGCTGAATCTATGACATAAACCAGAAGTGAAATTTCCCCCCATTTCCCTCAGTTTTTTCACCTTTTCATCCAACAGCCTGGGCCTTTTTGAAGCTGCTGTCAAACGCCTTGCCTTGGAAGCTAGAAGTATCTCAGTTCACCTGCTAAGAAACAGGCAAAAGAGCTCAAGTCAATTTCAGAATTGCCCTGAGCAGAGCTGGTGTTTCGGTACCGTAAATTTCCATTGCGAATATGTGCAAAAATCACCATTTTATTAGGCAAACATTTGAAATACACTAGCAGCTTCATCTTCTTGTCGCTGCAGTCCTTGGAAGTTTTGCTATTTACTGAAACAGGAAACAGGTCAAACACGAGAAGCTTAAGAATCCAAGCTCACTGCCATTGTACAAATAGCACAAACTTGATGAATTCAAGTTACCATTGTAACCTACAGAATGGCTCTATTCAAGAAAATGGATGTGTCGTCCTTCACGGGGGCAGAAAACCTTTCTACCACGTGAACTCTGCGAGTAATCCATCATGCCTCAGTGTGCTGTGGCTGCTCAGAGAGCTACACGATGGGTCTCTTTGCCTATGGCACTCTCAGGGCTCAAAGCTGCACATAAACTCCCCCTCCTTACAGACACGCTAGTAAAGCCCACCGAAAATGCCGTTCTCCAGACAGCTTACTGAAACCAGCTAGGAGTTCCCAGCATCACGCTGGGCACTTCTGTCCACAGATGGCTTTGCTTTTAATGAACCAGAACAGAGCTGCGTTTTTCTAGTCTTTAGCTCTACTAAGGTATTTGAGGTAACATGGCGAGAAAAAATCTCTTTCGACAATGATAATAACAGAGGGGATAATGTACCTTTTGCTGCTATCTTCTTTTGCTGCTCCATTTTGCTTGCTTTGTTATTGCTTTCTGTCAAAGAAACGCCAGCAAAATCCCTCATCAAGTCCTGCTGTGAAGACAGACTGCCAGAAAGGTAGAGAAACTTTGAACCTTTCCAAGACCCTTGTAGCACGTGTCTTGGTCAAGCTTGGTATGCAGCTCCTTTCTTCCAGCAGGACTTTTTTGCACCGTTAGCGCACATTGAACCGAATCCCGTACAAAAGCAGTGACTAGAGGAACTTTTCTTTTCATTGGAATGGTGATAAAAATGCATATCAAATAAAAGCATTTTAGAGCAGCAGGAAGATTTTCTATGTAGCTAGCAAATCATAAAAAGATGCATATTTACCGGTGGGGTTCCTCTCGGAATTTCAAAGAATTCCAGACAGAAAACACAGCTTAGTAAACTGCAAATCTAAATCACAGTATCTAGAAAGGTGACATGAAAAAGAGCAAGAGGAAGAAAACCAAAAAGAAAACCAAAGGAAGCCAGAAATAAGGCACAACCTCTCCTCCTTCTCCGCTTACTACAGTACCTTAGAAGTACCTGTGAGTGTCCTAACAGTCACATAAGTAGAAAACTGTGCCAAGAACAATTGTGGAAACTGGAAAACCCTGCTATCCCAACAGAAACATAGGGTTTGCTTTCACGACGATTAAATCTGCATGCAATGCGTACGGTAAGGGTATGTTTTGTATGTTCAAAAACAATTCAAAAATATTTCCAAATTGAAGGGGCTGCTTTTTATTTCTTTTGAATTACTTGGCTAAATATGGTGCACGTTAAAATACTGCAGAGATGTGGTTCATTTTACAGATGCCAACTGCAAAGGAGGGAAGCATTTTGTGTGCTTAAGAAAGTCAAGTATTGGAGAGTGCTTTTGTTACTTCTTTAGAAGGTTAGAATATGCGTAAAAGATGCTAGCTGGGGACTTACAATTAATGAATTATTTACTGTCAGTAGGTCAAATGACATTAGCTTTCTAAAAGGAAAAGGAGTCTTATCCCACGTGCCAATGTTAAAGTAGATTAATAAGCCTTCAGCAGAATATGGATATGAAGAGGGATATGACATGAAAGGGTAAGCAACACTGGTGACAGCAAAAGGCTTACCTGCTTCACACAAATACAGGAGATAAAATACTGTTTTTTCACAAACATTGCTATCCAGAGCTTTCCTTGAAAAGTTTCACTGCCAATCATGACAGTAAAATTCTGAGTGACAGTAAAATTCACTCTATCATGAATAAAATTTACTCAATCATGACAGCAAAATTTGCTCAATGATGAGTAAAATTCTTAGTGTAAGCCAAGTACCTTAAGCAAAGGGTAGCTCAAGCATAACTGGCATTTGATGTCAACAAAGGCAACTTGGCCTGCACGTGTCACATCTACTGCATTCAAAAGCTTACTCTGTCTCAGATTCCTTTTGAGGGATACCAAGGCAAGCCTTGGTTAAACTGCATGAAAATGATGACTTAAAGGAGGATATATTAGAAGACTGGAATAATGGTTAATGTTCTTTTCCTTCCAACTGCTTTGTTTGCCCGTTTAAATTTTTTAAGTCCTTCCTGGTATCACCGTGGTAGCAGTGCAGCAAGTGTTTGGTTGTAAGCTGTCCATATTGCCAGCTTCTGGACTGCCTTCAGAAAACTTCCCACTGGTTTTGTCTAGAAATCACAAGCAGTAGAGATGACAAAGACTGCAGAAACCTTCTCATCTCCTTCTAGAGCAGGAGCGTGTCTTTGACCCACTCTTAACTAGACAACTTTCATCAGTCATGAGAGAGTCTCATGTTCAAGAGCTAAGCAATGACAGCTGTAAATGACAAAAAGCACACTGATATTTTCTTGGGACTCCAGCACAGAGCAATGAAGGAGCTTGAATTCACCTTCTTGGAAAGTTTTAAAATGCACATGAAGTTTAGGAGAGGAGCTAAGCCATGGTAACTTTTGTTGAGTATGTCTGCGTAGACAGAGTTTCCATCACCGCAGAAGGAAGGAATGTCATTTAACCCACATAATCATCTCTAGCTGCTAAGCTGCGCTTACTGCAGATTATCCGCAACATATTTTACGGGGTGAGCTTTTATGTGTAATCCCTGAGTAACATTCCAGAGAGAAGTATTTTGGAGGGGGGGAAAGCCCAACTCTTAACTGTTTCAAATAATGGTTACATTTGAAAGTCAAAAAAGATGTAAAACCTTTCTTTCCTAGACCTATTACCAGCACAAACTGTACCAGAATTTACGACGCTTTTATTATGGCAGCATAACTCTACCGTGGACGCTCTCGCTCTGGACTATTCCTTAAGAAACAAAGTCCCCGAGAGAACTAAAACAAAATTAGCCAAAAATATTGGGCTGGATGATTTCAAAGGCTATGTACTAAAGGCCAAACACTTGTAATAATAGTAATGAGCGGACTAAAAGTTAAAGCATTACTCAGTTCAAAGAGATCTTGTTCTCACAGAAGACTGTAAAAAAACTCTATTTTTCTGGGTCTGTTTTGTGCATTTAGATGTACCTTCTACTCCTTTCCACTGTATGCGAATGTTTATGACAAGGTTGGAGGACCTCATGTAACCTTCTAGAAGTAAAGAAAGACAAGCCAGTCAAGAAAGGCAAAATTGTTAATGGCAGGTGGAAAGAGGGAGGCCAAGAATAGAAAACAAAAGAACAATAATAATTAAACGCCCTCCCTGTCTTCTGTGAAAAGAAAAGGCACAGACAAGCAAGAACAACTGCAAAATTCTCACGAGAAAAACGCCCTTTATCTGGCTCAAGTATTTTGTGCTACATTTCTTGCTGTTTTCTCATGCCAAACATCTTAACCATTGAAGGTGTCCCTTTTCTCTTTCTGGAATACAGCTAGGAAGATGGCTGTGTCATTGCTGTCAAGCTGTTATTCTCAGAGGTGTCCAGTTGAAAGTCCTAGATGAACTGCTTTGCTCTGTCTCTTTAATATGGCATGACTTAACCACTTACAGTTTCAGCAGCTGAACTTGCCCAGCCCTACAATTCTTTAATCTTTGAATGGTTATATTAGCTCCTTGGCACCTGGCATTTGTAAGTCCATGCAACTGTGCAGAATTTGCACGATGAGATGATGCCAAATGAGTCATGGCAGTAGATTAACTAGGACATGCAAAGCAGAGAGGAGGGAATGAGAGCACAAGAAGAGGGTACAATCTCCTTTTTTTCTGCAACAGGGCTAACACCGTAGAAATCAAAAGGAACACAAATCCTCCTAGGGGTAGTTCTTGCAAAAAACAAAGACTTCTTTTTGTGTTCACAGATCACAGCAAAATGCGGATGACAAAACCAGGCCATTAAGTCACATCCAGTATGAAGCAGTATGAAAGAGGAAAGCAGCTGAGAGCGTCAACCCTGCTGAGTAGTCTCAGTATTCTTCTCGACATTAGCAGAAATTTGAAATGAGTCTCTGAAAATTACAAAGGAGGCAGAAGAAAAGGGAGCAATGACTCCTCTGGCCTAGTGTTTCCTAACAGGGATCTTCAAAATGTAAAGATTGTATCATCCTTTCAACTGAAGGAAGGTATTAAAACAACAGGAAGGAAATGGCATCACATGCTAGAAAGACTGGGCAGTGTACTTCTAGACAGAAAGGCCACTGATGGAAAACCGACTAAACTGGCACCAATGCAGCAGCGTTGTATTAAAGCCCAAAAATACCCACCGCTTCACTCTTTGCCATTCCGTTCATATGGACACAGCAGCTCTGCAACATTCCTACTGATCATCTCCTTGGCAAACTGGGAGTGAGGGTCCCTAGTGATGCAGAGTCCCCAGGCAGGTGCAGAGGGGAGCTGCTTTTTTGCAAAAACCAGGCTTTTGAAGCACTCAGGCCTTTATCAGTTCCATAGCTTTAAGCCATAACAAAATTCATTCAACCAACCATCATACGCCACGCTGTGAACACGTGACGATTCTAGAACTTGTTGATCTACCTCTGATTCAGCGGCCTCACCTTCCCATAGTCCTTTTCTACTTAGCCAAAGTATCGGGCCTCAGCCCAAGGCCTTCCTTTTGTAAGCTTCTACCTATATGCAGCAGCAAACCACTATTTTCTTCCGTGCCAAGAGTTTAAGTAGATGATTTGCATCTGCCCTTCCGGTGAAACATAATGGGGAGAGAAAATTCTGTCGGAAATGTTCAGTCATTCAGTTTTCTAGACAGGCCAAATCAAAAGAAAAGCAAGCTATAGGATTGTGTACTTGCTCTTACAAAGCACCTGCTGCCCTCTGACAATGAACTAGCAGAAAACCAGCAAAAATAAGACTTGAGGCAAACAAGCCTTTGAAGGGAATTATGACATGATAAAGAAAGACAACACATTTCCAGCTTGTCGAGATACTTGAAATGTCAGCAAAGGCTTGAGGGCAAAGGCTGAACGAATGGGGAAAGGTTACAAGAATCCCAAGAAAAACATGACCATGGATTAAAAGAGTCCCAACAGGTCAACTGACCTGTTGAAGTTTTCAGGAAATCAGTGGCTGCTGATTTAGATAGGCCATTCAAGTTAATTTACCCGTGCACCTTCCACTCCTTTTTCACCTGTCACCATCACAGGGTGAATTGGGACCATGGAATCACAATTCTTTGGATTCTGTTCTTAGCTTTAGGAGACAACTACAGCAGCTGAAGTAGCTGTTACTGATGTGATACCCAGGAACACAGAGTTGACATATTTCATTCATGTCCAATCACAACTAGCCATATCTAAGAGGATAGGATTGGCCTCTTTTCATGATGCTTTTCTTATTTTACAGCCTGCTATGATTCTGCTGAAGCTTTTTCATTAGTTTCTCTCTAAAAAGGAGAAAGTCCAATGTCCCTCCCTACTGGTGCAGGTTTACCATTCGGTTTGTCGAGTCTAAAAATGGAATTGGAACTAGCAGGAATTACTGTGTTTAAAGCGTCCGGTCCGTTCAGACAGTCTCAGGTCGATAAAAGCCTAGATGTTATTGGCTAAATACTCTGTTTCCCCCAAGAGCGGACGCACGCAATTTAATCCAACTTTTTATAACAAACTCCAATAATACAGAATCCAGTCATACAAAAGAGTCACAAAGAAGCAGGAAGAATTATCGGACCATTTAAGGTAGCAAACTTCTCACCTTCTTTTGGAGTGAGCATAATCTGCTAGCTGAAGTAACAAACTTGAGGACAGAAATCGCCCTACTATTGAGAAGTTGTTGACAAGAGAACCACCTAAGCTGTGTGACTTTCCCTTTTCTATTCATTGGTCAAGCCTAGTAGCCTAAAATTTACGGGCTCAATCAAAGACAAATGCAATCTAGTCAGAGGTCTATGAAAAGTCCAAAACTAATCAGAATTCTTCTTAGACAATGGAAATGGAAGCAGAGCTACCAATTTCCTTGCCACATATCCCTAAAACTCATTCCTTTCTAGTCATAACTAATGTATAGCCACCAGTACAATCAGGAAAAGATGAAACTTACAGATGTCAGCGAGGGAAGGATTTGAAAGAACTCTTCCCATTATTCATCGTCTAGACAGCAACTATCATTAAAATCAGAGCCCTTTTAGAAGGGCTTTCCTTGTGGGAAATTCAGGACTCCAGGACAACGGAGCAAGAGGATTAAGCAGAAGCCGTTGATTGTTGACATGATGCACTTACACATTCTAAATCTCTGCACACGCTAGGCCCGCATTTTTATCTTGGTGCCTTTGTTATGTCCACACATTCTGTGTGTACCTCTCAGAAGATACGTTTGGTTACAGTCCAGGCGCTTTGCTGCCCCCCGTTATCGAGTTCTTGTAGTCTTGGAATTTGGTTTCTCAGCTTCTCTTTCTTCTTTCAGCAGGGCTTATGTCTTAGTAACCTTGATGAATTCCAGAGGGCTCTGAGAAAATTCTGAGAAGAACATATTCCAGCTGGATGGCTGGTGCACCCTTTAGTCTAAGAGGTTCAGATACATTGCTACAATTTCCCCCTTCTTCGTCTTGCACCAGCTAAACCCTTTTCACTGTATTTACTTCCAAGAGGCTCACCAGTTTCATGATGCATGGAATAACAAAAAGCAATATAATAATGACTACTAGTAACAACAAAGTTCCCTTGACAAGATCTTCCAACCATCGAGTTGTTTCCCATCTCTCAAACCCTCTCATTCCCAATCAATTTCTTCATGTTATCTTGTCCTTGTTTGAGTTTCCAGTGAATGACTGCAGAATGGTTAGAGAGGTTCAAAAAACACATTCCTTCAAAATCCTCACACTCGTGACCATGTGCTAACAAGAAAGCTAGAGCAGCATTAGTTTGCAGTGTGCAATGACTAATGGTATCTACACCAGTGAGAAGCTGATTTAAAATCGCTGATCTTACCTTGAGTTGGTTGACCACCCAGCATCGCAACTTATTAAGCATACTCAAAGCTTGACCAACAGCGACACCTGCTGTCAGGAATGGCACAATTAATCGAGAGGAGCGCCCAAACCTGTACACAATGGAGGTAAGGGCGTCTTAAGCTTATGCTTCTTCTTTCAGATCTCGGGAGGCGAAGAATCGAGTTCTTCGCGAACAGAGTATTGTGCCGGTGGCGGTACGCTCCGGTGCGGCGCTTGTGCCGAAAGACGCCCGGGACACAATGCCGGTGGTGTTAATATTTGTTTGTCGCGTTTCGGAAGCTGCTGCTAGCCGAGTCCCCCGGAGGCGAAGAAGCGGCTTCTTCGCACACAGAGCATTGGGCCGGTCGCGGTGAGCGCTGGAGAGCGGCTTCTGCCGAAAGACGCCGGGGACCGGCACTTAGCTTCGGAGAGCTCCGTATCTGCGTCTTCTGCGTGTCTTGCCGCTCAACATTCAGCAAAAAGCTTTTCCACCATATCTTGCAAAGAGAAACTCTGCCAGTATAGAAAACATCCAAAATCATGTTCTAAAGCTTGCACAGAGGTCTGCAAAGAGTTTTGCAAGAAGGAAAAGATAGTTGCGCAGAACTCGTTCTTTCCGAATATAATAACAATGGAAAAGGCAGGAGAGTGGTAAAGTACTGGTTTCTCTAAGTCTGGATGCTGCCCACACTGTGCCTGCGTGGTGCGGCTTGCATCTTCGCCTTTGGGAAGATGCCGCTCTCTCCGTCTCCCGGAGGCGAAGAAGCGGCTTCTTTGCGCACAGAGCATTGTGCCGAGCGCAGGGAGCTCCTGAGAGCGGTTTGTGCCGAAAGCAGCCAGGGACCGGCACTTAGCTTCGGAGAGCTGCGTATCTGCGTCTTCTGCGTGTCTTGCCGCTCAACACTCAGCAAAAAGCTTTTCCACCATATCTTGCAAAGAGTAACTCTGCCAGTATAGAAAACATCCAAAATCATGTTCTAAACTTGCACGGAGGTCTGCAAAGAGTTTTGCAAGAAGGAAAGCTAGTTGTCCAAAACTCGTTCCTTTCGAATATAATATCAGTGGAAAAGGCAGGAGAGTAGTAAAATACTATTTTCTCTAAGTCTGAATGCTGCCCACACTGTTCCTGTGTGGTGCGGCTTGCATCTTCGCTTTTGGGAAGATGCCGTTCTCTCCGTCTCCCGGAGGCGAAGAAGCGGCTTCTTCGCCCACAGAGCATTCTGCCGAGCGCAGGGAGCTCCTGAGAGCGGTTTGTGCCAAAAGAAGCCGTGGACCGGCACTTAGCTTCGGAGAGCTGCGTATCTGCGTCTTCTGCGTGTCTTGCCGCTCAACACTCAGCAAAAAGCTTTTCCACCATATCTTGCAAAGAGAAACTCTGCCAGTATAGAAAACATCCAAAATCATGTTCTAAGCTTGCACGGAGGTCTGTAAAGAGTTTTGAAGGAAGGAAAAGATAGTTGTCCAAAACTCTTTCCTTTCGAATATAATAACAATGGAAAAGGCAGGAGAGTGGTAAAGTACTGGTTTCTCAAAGTCTGAATGCTGCCCACACTGTGCCTGCGTGGTGCGGCTTGCATCTTCGCCTTTGGGAAGATTCCGCTCTCTCCGTCTCCCGGGGAGGAAGAAGCTGCTTCTTAGCACACAGAACATTGGGTCGGTCGCGGTGAGCACCTAAAAGGGGTTTGTGCCGAAAACAGCCGGCGACCGGCACTTAGCATCGGAGAGCTGCGTATCTGCCTCTTCTGCGTGTCTTGCCGCTCAACACTCAGCAAAAAGCTTTTCCACCATATCTTGCAAAGAGAAACTCTGCCAATATAGAAAACATCCAAAATCATGTTCTAAACTTGCACGGAAGTCTGCAAAGAGTTTTGCAAGAAGGAAAGCTAGTTGTCCAAAACTCGTTCCTTTCGAATATAATATCAGTGGAAAAGGCAGGAGAGTAGTAAAATACTGGTTTCTTTAAGTCTGAATGCTGCCCACACTGTGCCTGCGTGGTGCCGCTTGCATCTTCGCCTTTGGGAAGCTGCCGCTCGCCGAGCCTTCCGTAGGCGAAGAAGCAGCTTCTTCGCACACAGAGCATTGGGTCTGTCGCGATGAGCACCTAAGAGCGGTTTGTGTCGAAAGCAGCCGGGGACCGGCACTTAGCTTCGGAGAGCTGCGTATCTGCCTCTTCTGCGTGTCTTGCCGCTCAACACTCAGCAAAAAGCTTTTCCACCATATCTTGCAAAGAGAAACTCTGCCAGTATAGAAAACATCCAAAATCATGTTCTAAACTTGCACGGAGGTCTGCAAAGAGTTTTGCAAGAAGGAAAGCTAGTTGTCCAAAACTCGTTCCTTTCGAATATAATATCAGTGGAAAAGGCAGGAGAGTAGTAAAATACTATTTTCTCTAAGTCTGAATGCTGCCCACACTGTTCCTGTGTGGTGCGGCTTGCATCTTCGCTTTTGGGAAGATGCCGTTCTCTCCGTCTCCCGGAGGCGAAGAAGCGGCTTCTTTGCGCACAAGATTGTGCCGAGCGCAGGGAGCTCCTGAGAGCGGTTTGTGCCGAAAGCAGCCGGGGACCGGCACTTAGCTTCGGAGAGCTGCGTATCTGCGTCTTCTGCGTGTCTTGCCGCTCAACATTCAGCAAAAAGCTTTTCCACCATATCTTGCAAAGAGAAACTCTGCCAGTATAGAAAACATCCAAAATCATGTTCTAAAGCTTGCACAGAGGTCTGCAAAGAGTTTTGAAGGAAGGAAAAGATAGTTGTCCAAAACTCGTTCTTTTCGAATATAATATCAGTGGAAAAGGCAGGAGAGTGGTAAAATACTGGTTTCTCTAAGTCTGAATGCTGCCCACACTGTTCCTGTGTGGTGCGGCTTGCATCTTCGCTTTTGGAAAGATGCCGCTCTCTCCGTCTCCCGGGGAGGAAGAAGCGGCTTCTTTGCGCACAGAGCATTGTGCCGAGCGCAGGGAGCTCCTGAGAGCGGTTTGTGCCGAAAGCAGCCAGGGACCGGCACTTAGCTTCGGAGAGCTGCGTATCTGCGTCTTCTGCGTGTCTTGCCGCTCAACACTCAGCAAAAAGCTTTTCCACCATATCTTGCAAAGAGTAACTCTGCCAGTATAGAAAACATCCAAAATCATGTTCTAAACTTGCACGGAGGTCTGCAAAGAGTTTTGCAAGAAGGAAAGCTAGTTGTCCAAAACTCGTTCCTTTCGAATATAATATCAGTGGAAAAGGCAGGAGAGTAGTAAAATACTATTTTCTCTAAGTCTGAATGCTGCCCACACTGTTCCTGTGTGGTGCGGCTTGCATCTTCGCTTTTGGGAAGATGCCGTTCTCTCCGTCTCCCGGAGGCGAAGAAGCGGCTTCTTTGCGCACAAGATTGTGCCGAGCGCAGGGAGCTCCTGAGAGCGGTTTGTGCCGAAAGCAGCCGGGGACCGGCACTTAGCTTCGGAGAGCTGCGTATCTGCGTCTTCTGCGTGTCTTGCCGCTCAACACTCAGCAAAAAGCTTTTCCACCATATCTTGCAAAGAGAAACTCTGCCAGTATAGAAACCATCCAAAATCATGTTCTAAGCTTGCACGGAGGTCTGTAAAGAGTTTTGAAGGAAGGAAAAGATAGTTGTCCAAAACTCTTTCCTTTCGAATATAATAACAATGGAAAAGGCAGGAGAGTGGTAAAGTACTGGTTTCTCTAAGTCTGAATGCTGCCCACACTGTGCCTGCGTGGTGCCGCTTGCATCTTCGCCTTTGGGAAGCTGCCGCTCGCCGAGCCTCCCGTAGGCGAAGAAGCAGCTTCTTCGCACACAGAGCATTGGGTCGGTCGCGATGAGCACCTAAGAGCGGCTTCTGCCGAAAGCAGCCGTGGACCGGCACTTAGCTTCGGAGAGCTGCGTATCTGCGTCTTCTGCGTGTCTTGCCGCTCAACACTCAGCAAAAAGCTTTTCCACCATATCTTGCAAAGAGAAACTCTGCCCGTATAGAAAACATCCAAAATCATGTTCTAAACTTGCACGGAGGTCTGTAAAGAGTTTTGCAATACGGAAAAGATAGTTGTGCCGAACACGTTCTTTTCGAATATAATAACAATTGAAAAGGCAGGAGAGTGGTAAAATACTTTTTTCTCTAAGTCTGAATGCTGCCCACACTGTGCCTGCGTGGTGCGGCTTGCATCTTCGACTTTGGGAAGCTGCCGCTCTCTCCGTCTCCCGGAGGCGAAGAAGCGGCTTCTTTGCGCACAAGATTGTGCCGAGCGCAGGGAGCTCCTGAGAGCGGTTTGTGCCGAAAGAAGCCGGGGACCGGCACTTAGCTTCGGAGAGCTGCGTATCTGCGTCTTTTGCGTCTCTTGCCGCTCAACACTTAGCAAAAAGCTTTTCCACCATATCTTCCAAGGAGAAATTGTGCCAGTACACAAAACATCCCGGATCTTTCTCTAAAAGATGCACATGGGTATTCGAACTGTTTAACTAGAAGAAAAAGGTAGTTGTCGAAAACTCCTTTTATTCGATTATATTGTGAATGGAAAAGTCAGGAGAGTGGTAAAGTAGTCTTTTCTATTTGTTTGAAATATGCTCAGGTTATCCTGGTATTGGGCGGCTTGGTTCTTCGCCTTTCGGAGCGTGCCGCTCTCTCCGTCTCCCGGAGGCGAAGCGGCTTCTTTGCGCACAGAGCATTGTGCAGACCGCCGGGAGCACCTGAGAGCGGTTTTTGCCGAAAGACGCCGGGGACCGGCACTTAGCTTCGGAGAGCTGCGTATCTCTGTCTTCTTAGGTTCTTGTCGTTCAACACTCAGCAAAAATCTTTTCCACCATATCTTGCAAGGAGAAACTGTGCCAGTACACAAAACATCCCCGATCTTCTTCTTAAAGTTGCACAGAGGACTGCAGAGTGTTTATCAAGAAGAAAAACATAGTGTCCCAAAACTCCTTTTATTCGAATATTATGTGAATGAAAGGGCAGGAGAATGCTAAAGTACTCGTTTCTATCAATTTGAAAGCTGCACACGCTATATCGGTGTGCTGCGGCTTGCATCTTCGCCTTTGGGAAGCTGCCGTTCTCTCCATCTCCCGGAGGCGAAGAAGCGGCTTCTTCGCGCACAGAGCATTGTGCCGGTGGCGGTGTTCTCCAGAGAGCGGCTTCTGACGAAAGACGCCCTGGCAGGGGGCTTCGTTCCGGAGAGTTCTTTACTCTGCCTTCTGCCTCTCTCGTCGCATCAAACTGAGCAAAAAGCTTTTTTACTATGTCTTGCCAGCACAAACTGTGCCCGTACGGAAAGCATCTCCGCTCTTGTTCTAGAAGTTGCACGGAGGTCTGCAGAGTGTTTAGCAAGAAGCAAAAGAAAGTTGTCCAAAACTCCTTCTTTTTGAATGGTAATGTGAATAGAAAAGGCAGGAGAGTGCTAAGGTACTGTTTTCTTTAGGTTTGACAACTGCACACACACTCCCCATGTTGTGCGACTTTTTTTCTTGGCTTTTAAAGACGCGGCCGCGGTCTCCGTCTCCCGGAGGCGAAGAAGCCGCTTCTTTGCACACAGAGCATTGTGCCGGTCGCGGTGCGCTCCGGAGCACGGCTTCTGCGGAAAGACGCCCGGGAGCGGCCCCTACCTTCGGAGAGCTCCGTATCTCTGAATCTGCGTCTCTTGTCGCCTACATCTTAGCAAAAAGCTTTTCTACTATGTCTCGCAAGGAGAAACTGTCCCAGTACAAAAAGCATCCTTGGTCTTTTTCTGGAAGTTGCACGGAGTGTCCGCAGAGTGTTTAGCAAGAAGCAAAAGAAAGTTGTCCAAAACCCCTTTTCTTCCAATGTTAATGTGAATTGAAAAGGCAGGAGAATGGGGAAGTGCTGTTTTCTGTACGTTTGAAAGCTGTCACAGGGAGAAAGTCTATCAGCACCTCAAGTTTTCCCCGATTTTACTCCCGATATTTCTTTTGCTGTGCAGTCAAGAAGCACCCTTCGTTCTTAGTTATGCTGCAGGTTGTCTTCAAATGGCTTTGCTTTCTGTCCCCTCCTCCCCATTTCTAACAGGCACAAGCACATTCCCTTCCCGGAACAAAATCCTGGTAATAGAGCCAGGAAGACTACGCTTTGACTTTGAGAACCAAAACCTATCTAAAAGAAAATAGTCCATTCTTTGAGACCCAATATCACACATCTGTGTGCAGGAGGAAGAGGGGTGCGTGCGTGCGTGAATGGGAAGTGTACTCGCCAACAAACTAGAGCCAATATTAGTAACCAACATGTAACAAGTCTGGACGTATATAATTCCCTGCTCTTTTTTGGATCTTTTTTCTTAAAGGTTATTTTGCTTTTAAAGATTTTCTAGTCATTTGAGAGATTCTTCTTTGTTTGTGTGAGAATAGAAATCTCCATAAAGCTTACTACCTAAAAGCAGGGTAATCTTTTGGACTTGATGATGACTATTTGGGAGATGATATTTTCATCTGCATAAATCAATTTCCTTGTTTTGGAACTATTTTTGTCACGGAAAGTAGTAAGTTTCAAGATGTGTTTTTAGAAGGTGTAAAAATTGAGATCCTCATTTGTATCAAAGCCATACAAAGAATATCCCTTAAAACCATCCACTCCATCATTTCATTTTTGTATTTTTGTCTTTTCAATAGCTAGTTCTCACTTTCAGATGGCTTTTAAATGCCCTGTTTTGACACAATTTTGTTATTCATTTCTAAGCTTCAAAATGATATTTAAAGAAGAGTAATTTCCTGTAACTACTTGACAGTTTGCAAATTAACATCAAAGCGGAGGGAGGGAGGGAAGGAAGTGGCAGAAGGACTTGGCAGAAAGAAGGACATAGTGGGAGGAAGGCAGTGAAGGAAGGAAGTGGGGGAAGGAAAGAAAAGAAAGAAGGAAAGAGAGAAAGAGAAAAAGAAAGAAAGAAAGAAAGAAAGAAAGAAAGAAAGAAAGAAAGAAAGAAAGAAAGAAGAAAGAAAGAAAGAAAGAAAGAAAGAAAGAAAGAAAGAAGAAAGAAAGAAAGAAAGAAAGAAAGAAAGAAAGAAAGAAAGAAAAAGAAAGAAAAGGAAGGGAAAAAGAGGGAAAGAGGGAAAGAAGGAACGAGGGAAAGAAAAAGAAAAAGAAAGAAAGAAAGAAAGAAAGAAAGAAAGAAAGAAAGAAAGAAAGAAAGAAAGAAAAAGAAAAAAGAAAGAAAAGGAAGGGAAAAAGAGGGAAAGAGGGAAAGAAGGAACGAGGGAAAGAAAGAAAGGAAGGAAGAAAGAGCAGGAAAGAAAATTCCCAAACGTCAGAAACATTAAAGATGATAAAATACTTGTGAGTAATTTCCTGTAACTATTTGACAGTTTGCAAATTAACATCAAAGTAGAGGGAGGGAGGGAAGGAAGTTGCAGAAGGACGTGGCAGAAAGAAGGACATAGTGGAAGGAAGGCAGTGAAGGAAAAAAGTGGGGGAAGGAAAGAAAAGAAAGAAGGAAAGAGAGAAAGAGAGAAAGAAAGAAAGAAAGAAAGAAAGAAAGAAAGAAAGAAGGAAAAAAAAAGAAAGAGAAGGGAAGAAAATTCCCAAATGTCAGAAACGTTAAAGATGATAAAATACTTGCGTGTATGATAAAGAGCGAGGACTAGATATTAGATATAGTATTGCTAAATGGCCCATAAATGTGAGACCCAAACAGTTCAACTCCTTGGATAGCAGTTTCTCAGCATGTATATGTTATTTCTAGCTTCAACTTCTTACTGCTACTGTACAGAATGATTACCATAGAATAATGGAATGGTTGGGTTTGGAAGGGACCTTAAATTCACCTACGTCCTCCCCAGCATGTCATTGTCAGGGACACCTTCCACTAGACCGCCTTAAGCTCAAAGACCCATTCAAGCTGGCCTTGATCACTTCCAGGAATTGGTCACCCACAACATGTTCTAGTGTCTCACAACCATCTTGGCAAGGAATTTCTTCCCAATAGCCAAAGGAAACCTATCCTCTTCAGGTTTTAAAGCCATCCACACTTTTCCTATTAAGAACAAGAGATTACATCATGAAGTAATGAAGTGCTTGGGTTGAAAGTAAAAGGCATTTGAAAGAAATGGGTTTGGGGGCTAACACAGCAAGATCTCAGAAATGGAGTGCCAGCTTAGGTCTCTGCTTCAGAGACAAGTGAAGCAATTCAGAAGTGTCCTCCTGGGAAAAAGGTTGACAGATCTTTCTGCACAACAGTTAACAGCCGGCATCAGAAATGGGTGCAAATAACATACTAGCCCATACAAGTTTGTCATCCTGGAGTGGAAGGGCCACTCAGACTCATAGCAGTGGTCTTGCTGCTGTGCCTGTTGAAATAGACAGAAAAGAATGAGGAAAACAAATTTTTCCATCTAGTTTGTTTCAGTATTGGTACAAAGACTATTTTCCTGCCCTCAGGAGACAGCAAAAACAGTCAACAACTGAAATGCTTCAGAAATGGAAATGATCTGAATCACAAATATTTCTTTTCACATCAAAATTAAAGCCCAAGTCATAACTGTCAAACAGATAGAACTCTTTAAAGATGAATGTACTATACATACTAAAATATTCCCAGAGATAACTATTGTGTCCTTAGTCTGTTTAGAAGTCTAGACTTCCTGGTAAAAAAAACTTGTACAGAGCTGAGGTAGCTCCACGACATTCTCTTTTCAGATTAATTAAACTCTTCAGTCTCACCACCGTTACCCATGGATTTCCGTAAGTCCTTGAAAACCAGTAATTTCCCTTTTTTCGTTCTCTGAAAAAAATGACAGTGACAAGAGTTATTTGCACTCCCTATTTTCTGAAAAGCCTGAACATCAAGCCTTAAGAACTTTATCATGAGTTTTACTTCAAACTAAATTTGAAGAGAATGGCAGAAAGAATGGGAGCCTCAAGCAAAAGAATTTAGGCTTCTAATTCTTGGGTTGTCTTCTTACTTACCTAAGACAAGAAGTGGAAAGAGAATAGATTAGAGTTAGCAGCTGTTGAAGATTTGCACGTACTCTTCCACTCTTCCAAGAGGTCAAGGATGCTTTTCTGGCCCTCTCTCCCTCCACAAGCTGCAGCTTCCTTCAAGGCACAGTCACCTGCTGTGGCATGGAGCTCCCCATGAGCTCCATTGTGTTCCTCCACGGTTCTCCAGGGACTGCTGGGAGACAACCTGCTTGATGATGATGTCCTCCAGGGACTGTGGGGGATTCTTTGCTCTGTCAACTGGAGCACCTTCTCCTCCTTCTTGTCTCACTTTAGTATCATGCAGCTGCTTCTCATACTCCTTTTTTCCCTCACTTGTCACTGCCTATTCATATGTTTTGTACTTTTGACAATATCTTTTCACAAAGACTGATGGGCTCAGTTGCAGAAATGTGTCTTGCTAGAAAATTGGATACTATAGAAAACCATGATTTTACAGAAAAGAATAGTGGAAGTACAAATATACTGCTAAAGAACCGGAAAACTGACAATCATTCATTGTAATACGTCCCCTCATTTTGCCTTCTTTCTTTCCTTAAGATCTGGAAAGACTACTGGGCAGTGAAAAACACTACAGTGTTGTTTCAAAGAAAAGACTTTTTTAGGATTCTAAGGCGCATGTTCCAATTGCTTGAGAAAATTGAGAAAAGGCACTTTGTCTTTTGTGATAAATATCATTAGCCACTAGGGACAAAGTCTGACCAACAACAAGAGCAGATCAAAATCTGATGAGACCAAGCAATATACCTTGAGTGGCCAGGACAGAACCATCAAGTCGTCAAATCTGTTGAATTGGAAGGACCCCATCAGGATCATCATCAGTCCAACTCCTGGCCCTGCCTGGGGCCATCCTTGAACTCCCAAACTCAGACAGTTGTGATGGTGTGACCACTCCCTGGAGAGACTCTTCCAGTGCCCAGCCATTCTCGGGTTAAAAACTTTTTCCTGATACCCGACCTAAACCTCCCCTGACTCAGCTGCATGCCATTTCATTGAGTCCTGTCTTTGTAGACCTCATTTGAGGACTTTCTAATACCAAGGTGATTCTGCCCCAGAGCAGAGCAGAGAAGAGAAGAGAAGAGCAGAGCAGAGCAGAGCAGAGCAGAGCAGAGCAAGACAATCCCCTCCCTTGCCCAGCTGGTGATGCTGTGCCTGATGCACCCCAGGACAGGCTTGGCCCTCCTGGCTGCCAGGGCACTGCTGATGCACATTCAGCTTGCCATTGGCCAGGAGCCTGGGTCCCTTTCTGCAGTGCTTCTCCCAGCCTCTTGCTCCCTCCCCAGTCTATACACCCACCAGGATTGCCCAGTTGCAGGTGCTGAATCCAGCACTTGCCCTTGTTCCACTCCATCTGGTTGGTGATTGCCTGTGGGAATCCTCAAAAACAGAGGGGTTTGGGAAAGCTGCAAAAGGAAGGCCTCAGAGACAGCAGAACTGTCATTGGAGCTAAGCAGTAGTCATAAGGTTTGTCAGCAGAAAAATTAGATGAGAAGTAGAAAAGTAAGGACAAATGGAACAATGGTCTGTGTATTAATGCTTGTCTAGAATAACTCCCTAAGCTACAGCAAAGTATATCTAGCGCGATGTTAGGTAGTTCTAAGCTTAATAACGGAGCTCTGTGCATTGTATCTTAAGGCTTACAAGCAGGTCTTTTATTCGAAAGAAGCGAGCATTGTTCTAAGCCCAGGTACATGTGTTTATAGTGATTGAATAGAAGTAGTACTGTCAATATGCTTTTGCTTTGTGGGATTGGTCAAAAAACTTTTCAAGTCAGTTGTAACATTAAGTTCTTTGTCTGCTGCTGGGGACGTGAGCTGCTGGCAGCTTCCCATTGTCATCACCATGTAATGAGACTGATGCTGGAAAAAACCCAGCTTGAGACGCCGTCCCCAGCAGTCCCGCCCCTTTTGTGATTTGTGCATAGACTCCCGGCCAGCAATAATTGCCCATCTCTCCTATTTGGCAAGATCTCTCTGCAAGGTCTCTGTGCCCTCAAGGGAGTTAGTTCACAGCTCCTCCCAATTTAGTGTCTTTGGCAAACTTTCTTAATATTCCTTCAAGTGCTGTGTCCAGGTTGTTCAAAAGATGTTGAAGAGAACTGGCCCAATGATGATACTGTCTTAGCCACTGAAATAAGTGCTTCATACTTCCTCTTGTGCAGAAATCACAACAAATTTCTTTTCTATCCATGTTTTCTTATGCTCATGCTTTTTATCCCAACAGCAGCTGACACGACATTTACAGGCACAGCAACAGCACACTTTTCCTGCTCTTACTAGACTTAACAATTTTGCAACCGGTCAATCAGTGGCCTTTGCAACTAAAGTCAGACCTTCAGCATTTCTCATTAAATGAATGTCTTCAGAAGAAAACTTTGCTGCCTACTCTGTACGACTGAAGAATAGATGATAATGAGTTGGCATCACAATCAGTTAAGTACAGAGCCTATCCTTTAGCAGGGAAAAAATTAAAAGAAGAGCTCTTTTATGCAACAACTATCTGAGAAACAAAACAACTAGGATCTTCCACAGGGTTCCCTGCAGTAGAAATGTACTTGGATGAATGCAGAAGATAAAAGATGTGGTTTTGAAAGGCTATGTCCTTGCTAAGCTAAATTGGATCTCATCCTGTAGATGAAAGATCAAGGAGCTCAAAGCGGAGCTAGAGAGACATGTCCAGACAATGAGATAGAGCAAAGCATTTTCCAAGATAATTAAGCATTCTGGTGGACTGGCCAGTTAGGTTAAATCTGCCACACCCATTCACTTTCAGGGACTGAACTGTGGAGTGCTAAACCGTATCTGCTGCTGTGCAAAGTAAAAGAGATCCATCCAAATTGTACGGTTAGTGAGAACACTCTCACTCTCAATTGTAAAACACTTCATAAGCTATTAATCAGTCTTAGGAACAAAATGAAATAAAGTTGTTATGCCATCTGGGAATGGGAAAACATGTTCAAAATATTTTTTTCTCTATGTTTTCTTCTTTTTTCTTTTTTTCTTTTTTTTTTTTTAATCCCACATTATGTGATTGATAATTTCAACCATTCTGGAATGCTTTTAACAGATGAACCCAGCATAGTAGTTTTATTACCGGCTCTTGTCCCTTACATGCTTCAGTACAGGTTTGGAATATACTCCACAGTCAATTAGTGGTTTTTTATCTCTTTTCCCAGAGACAACTTTTAAAGGACTACTTAACCCCTAAAAATCATAATTTCTCTGGTTTCTCCAAGCTTTTTGAGAAAGCTGTTTTGGTTTTGTTTTGGTTTGTTGTTTGTTTTGTTTTATTGCATCGTTCCCAATGTCTTCAGACCTACTACAAGAAGAAGTTAAAAATAGATCTGATTTGAAGAGACTGTTAAAGCTAATGAACTGCCAGTCTTGGTATTTGTATGTTTCTAAATCCTTTAAATTCCAAGGCTGCCTTCCTGAATCCTCAGTTACTTAGAAAACATTGTGTTTAGAAAACAGAGCCAGTTCAATTGCTTCTGCAAACTCACCTTCATTGTATAGGATTGTACTTCAAGAAATCTTGCTTCATTCAAACATTGGAAGTACAGATTTGACATCATCTGTGACCCTTCCATCTGTCTGAACTGTATTTCATTGTGTGAGTTCCTCAGTTGCTTCAAATAAGGACAGAATCTTTTCAATTTGCATAGCATGTTATGTGAAGATCTCCTGTCTGCTTTCTTCACTTGCTTTAATGGGAAGACAAGGGAAATACGTTTTGAATGTTATCTTTTAGAGTCTACTTTTACCTACCAGTGTGCTTATATGGACTAGAACCAATTTCAGCTTGAAAGAAGGTATTGTCACCATCCGCTCATACCAACGGGTTGGTTAACTGGTTGGTTGGTTAACTGATCTGGGAGTGCAACAGACAACCTGGAAAGGGGATTGCAGTATCAATCCAAAGAAATGCACCTTTATAGAATGACCACAGCAAATGCCTGAAAGGAATCAGGGAGAGGAAAAGAATAAAAAAGAGGGGGAGAAAGAGAGAGGAGTATAGCTACCAAACATGGAGAGACTAAGTCCTCTTAGTCCAGCCGATAGAGTTTGCCTAGTCACGTTGGGAAGGTCTCAAAGTCCTGGTTAACTCAAGGTTCTATTATAGTCCATTGCTGAGGGGGGAAACAGAATCTTGAAATGGCTGAGGGGGAACAGATCCAATCAAGAAGAAGAAGTCTATTGAAATTGCTGAGGGGGAAAAAGGTATTGAAGACGGGTACAGACAGTCCATGTTCTCAGCAGGATAAGTCAGTATCAGCAGTGAGTGGGAGCAGGGAGTGTTTCAGGACTGCTTTCTGGGGGAAACCAGTCTAGGTCCTGTAGGCACATCTGTAGGCAACACTCAGCAGGCATCCTGCTTCAGTCAGGCCAGCACCCCTGCATCAGAATTACAGGTGTCTCAGTCTCAGTCCTTGGTAGGGGGGCTTCAACCTCGGTGCCTCATGGTGGTAGTGGAGCAGAGGAAGGATTTTCCATGGGGGGGCTACCAAGTTGCCCCAGCAAGTTCATCTGGCCAAGAGGTGGGAAAATTCCTGGTCTATTGTCATGAAGCAGGTGCAAGCATATAGGCTGGGTCGCCCTTTGGCAGGCCCTTGCTAGAAGCAGTCACTGAAGACACAGCTGTGAACAATCACTTGGCAGGCCAGAATTCTGCTCAGGGGCCTCAGGATTTTTGGTGTTCATCCATTACTGGCAGGCCAGAATTCCCATCGGGGTCCTCAGGGTCCTGATATCGGTCCTGTGGACGGTCGTGAGGCAAATGGGGGGAACCTCAGACCGTCTCTCACAGCACCTGGTGACTCACGACAGGCTTCAAAGGGTCTTCATCAGCAGTGTTCTGTACTATTGTTGTATACTTGTCGCACATTGGTAGCATATCCTGGAAAGCAGAGACAATATGTCAGACAGAGAGAGAGAAGGGAAGGACAAGAAAAGATAAAAAAAGGCGGGGGTAAGGAAACAAGAAACAAATATAATAACAGTAATTTAAACCATATTATTTTGAAACATTTTTTTCAAATATCTGAAACTAATCACAAATAATCAAAGGCAATAAAGCAATAAACAAATTAACAACAGTTCATTTAAAATATTTTTTTTCAAAACAATTCACCAAAAATCAAAAGTAATTTTCTTATAATCTTCAAAGAAAATTGAAGACGATTTCAAAACACATCCTCTCATTTATAGTCGCCTTGTGTCAATAGTCTTGGAGATGGCCACAGTGAAAAGGACATCAGCCAAGTTGTGTGCATTTATTACAGACATCAATTTTGTTAACTCTTTCATCATTCTCCAATTCATAATGAGTAAGATTGCTGATTAAAAAACCCCAATCAAAACGAAACGCAAAAGGGCAATGATGGGATGACACATACTGTTCAGGACTCTTGTGGCAGTAGGTGACCACCCAAAAAGAGTATCCTACCACCTGTGTTCAGCATCTTTTCTTACTCTCTCTATGACATGGCGTATTTCTTTCACATTGTGATGAACAGTTACCAGTGCTTTCTGTCTATTCTTCTTGATCTTCTCCAATATTTCAATGAAGTCCTGATGAAGCAAAGATTGCTTTACCAAAGTAATGTTCATCCCAATGGGAGTAGGTAAATGTCCTGGTTTCGGGCAAATTTGGGAGAAAACCTCCAAAAGGTGGACCCTCCAGAAAACAAACCCACACCGCCCCTCCCCCCAACCAGGGCGGGAAGGATTCCTTGGAAACAAGTGGAAAGAACCTGTTTCTGTAACAGGCAAAGCACCCCGCAGCACACAAAAGGAACAATACCAGATGGCACCACTCTTTCACCGCTCTGAAAAAGTAGACAACTTCAGAAAGTCTCTCTTGGGAGTGCTCGCTCTGTTATCAGTCTGTCCTGTGCTGGGGTAGCTGCTGCACCTTGGCCACAAGGTGCAAACTCTCGGTGTTTCCCAGGTCCCAGTCCGGAGCAGGTCCGAGTAGGTCCAAAGAAGGGAAAGGAGAAACAGTCCAGGGAAAATTTGGACTGCTTAGCTAAACTAACTAATGAGCAGGAGCAAAAAAGCAAGAGCAAAGCAGGAGCAAAGCCGAAGCAAGAGCAAAGCGAAAAGCAAAGCAAAAAGCAAAAGCAGCACCCATGTACTGCCCTGTCTCTGTGTCGTGCCAGCTGTGGGGGAGCGGCTGATAGCAAAACCAAAACAAAACATTCGCTCTTCACAGCCAGTCTTGAAGGCACAGAACATGATAGCCAGCATCAACAGAACACACGGATGGGGATACAAGCATCATAACGTCACCCTAGGACAGTAATAGTTTGTGAATCAGTCTTTAATTGGATTGAAAAAGGTAGTGGGAGGTAACTGGAGCTTCTGAAGAAAAATCACATCCCTCAATTTTGTAAAGTTACAAGCACAACAATTTGAATGATTTTTACTATCCACTACTGCATTTTCTACAAATACCGTATCACAAGCAGTTCTAAAGCACCCACACCCATTGCCTATATATTTAAGGACTGTTTCAAAAGTCTCGTTAGGATGAATTTCAAAATGACAGATATTTTGTTCTGTGTCCAAACAAACATCCTGAGCTGTAATTGCATTACTTTCACAGATGAAGCCTAGTTCTCGGACAATAGAAGATTCCAAATTAACATGTTGCCATTTTTTACCAGTTTGATGGGCCCATTGTCTATGTTCAGAAAGATTGGGAATAGCTCCATCATGATTTAGCCCTAATGCAATAATAGGAAATCTCAAATGCACTGAGGCATTGCGTACGGTTAACACAAGAGCTGTGGCTGTGTTTGTAATGGGGTGATAAGTAAAATTCACCAAGTTCCACCAGGACTGGAATTCTCTTTCAAAATCAGTGGCACTGTCCCAAATTCTTTTCTGAATTTCAGCAGGAAAATTGCCTTCACCTTCTCTTATCATTGAGGCAGCAACTGACTGCATCGACAATTGTGCCCGGATACAGCTAAGAGCCAAAGAAAGGTTGTTTTGTGTAGCACCGAGTGCATCAGTCTACCAATTTGTGATCACTTACATTTACCTTTTCCCAAGCTGGTAATATGTTTGATAGCAAGCACTGCTGTGTTCCCAAAGCCAATAAGGATGATTGCAGTGGTTGTTTTAATTTGGTCAAATCTCTAACCATTTTGTGGCAGCCAATTTATCCATTAGTGTACTTCAGAATCAATACTATTTAGAATTCCAAAACCTGTTCCCAAAACACCGGTTATGTCTCTTAGTGTCTGTTTTTAAAGAAAAAACGGACTTTCTGTTTTTGCAGCCAGGTGGTCCAACCCTCAAAGGAAGTCCGCAAAAAAGGCAAACAGGCCGGCTGAATTTCTGAGACATTGTTTTGCATCATCAGCAATTTGACTTGTTTAAGAGACCGTGCCAGATTGAACAATATGTGTTGTTGACCAGTTTTCCTGATTATATATGGTCCAATTTCAAAACTTCTCAGGCTAAGCATAAGCGGTGCTTGGGCTGGAGTGGTGGTAGTAGAAGGTTGGTTCATACCATTTATTATCAACTTAAAAGAAAAGCCTTCACTAGGTTTGGACCAAAGACAAACTACTTCTGCAGTTTGTGTTAATGTAAAATTGTG
Organism: Agelaius tricolor; assembly: GCF_023055355.1. Taxonomy (NCBI): domain Eukaryota; kingdom Metazoa; phylum Chordata; class Aves; order Passeriformes; family Icteridae; genus Agelaius; species Agelaius tricolor. The sequence continues at coordinate 235,867 of NW_027269278.1, read as the reverse complement.
CCAACAGTCTTGTACGCTTGGGGGCGTACAAACCTGTTCACGCTTATTTGTCTGATCTGTCAAAACACTGATGGAGATTGCTTTGCTATAAGCAGTTCCACAAATCCTTCGGCTAATTCCTTCTCCCACTCCCCCTTGAAGCTGCCAGGCTTTTTGTTTTTCCCATACCTGCCAAGTGAACAAAAGCTTGGGACCAAGGCCACATTGACTAAGGGGACTCTCAGTCCCTTCTGCCCACTAGGATGTAACTACTGTACTCAATGTCAGCTTTGTGCTCTCAGTCCCTTCTACCCATTGGGGTGTAACTATGGTGCTCAGTGTGGGCTTCGTGCTCTCAGTCCCGTCTATTCCACTGGGATGTAACTACGGTACTCAGCGTGGGTTTTGTAATAGCGTCTATCTTAAATTTATGAGCTAAGCCTTTTCAACCTAACAGGTTGGTCAAGTTATTTTGCCAGCGGCATGTCACTTAAGTCGGTTTAGTTAACGTCAAATTATGCCAGCAATCAATTGGTTCATTTTTACAATCCTTTGTACTTGCAACATTGTTCGTTTTGCGACCTAGAGTGTAATTACCAACATACTCCTGGCAGCAACACAGAGTAAGGGGAATTTGTTTGGCACACTCCCACTTGTTTGTAGGACACAGTCTCGCTGAAGGGATATCCCAATCATTTTTCCCATCTGGTTCCATAAAATTTCCGGCAACTGTGATGGAGGTGGATTTCTCATAGAGAGATCCTTCCATTTTTCTGCATGCTTCCACAATCGACTCACCAATTGTTCCAGTTAGGGCTCTAGTCCAGTCCTTCTGATCCCATCCCCACTCACTTGGACCATATACCTGGGGGTCATGCAGCACTATAGGCTCTAGGTTTGGGTGGCCACCCTTGGGCTACGCTCCTAGAACATTAGTGGGATGGAGGGTAGCTTCAGACCACAACCACTCAGCAGGATCCTGTCCATGGAATTGTGGTAGGATGCAGAAAAGCATCACCAGTGTTATCATGGTTCAGATGATTTTCATGTTCCTCAGGGTTCTTCTGTAAAAGTAAAAACAACAGAAATCCTTCCACTGAGGGGCAGAAAAGAGTTAAAATGGATAGGATTATCCAGCATGTATTTATCCAATGCTCTTTCCCTAGAGCATCAGAGGCTAGCCATGCATATTTCTTCAGAGGGGTTTTCAGCACTAGTGCTACTTCCCCTACAGTAGGGAGGTCCACCAGAACAGGTTGTCCAGGGTAATGTGCTGGACTTTTTGAATCGTCAGGTCGTTGTAGTAAGGGAACGATGCTTGGAGCTGTTGGGCAAAAGGCAGTGATTTTGGGACATCCATTCCCCCCCCATCTACTGTTCATTCTTTTAACAGCTTCCCATAACCGAACGTCCCAATTTCCCTCCTGGGGCTTCAGAAGTCCTTTCAAAAACCCTTGGTCCTTTCTAAGATCCCCTTAGCTTGAGGGTAGTGGAAAGGGGTGTGGAAAGACCGCTTAATTCCTTCACCTTTTGCCCAATGCTGTACACCTCTAGCAGTGAAGTGGGACCTGTGATCAGATTGAATTTCCTGTGGCTTTGGGAAAGTTCCAAACCACCCCTGCAAAGCTTTAACCGCATTATCACCTGTCGCTCTTTTCAAAGCATCAGCTTGAACCAACCCAGATACAATTTCTACTCCTACTAGCACAAAGTGTTTACCTCCTGACTTCTTAAAGGGGCCAATATAGTCTACCTGCCACGCGTCCCATAAGCCTTTACCCTTTCTTAAATGCAGAGGGTCATCTTCTCAAGGATGTCTCTCCAGTCACCTGTGACATTGCTCGCAGGCTGATACGCATGTTTTACACATTTCCCTGGTAACCAGCCAACCACGAGCATGAGCTTCTTTGTACAAATCTTTCGCACCTGTGTGCTGTCTTTTTCCATGCAGCCATTCTAATAGTTGATCCCAGTCCTCAGGAATGAGTTCCTTTTTCAGGGGGCTGAGCCTTGCTAGTTCATCAGCTCTATTCTTCCACTCTCCTGCTGGATTTCCATCTGTTTGCTGAGAAGCTACCCAACCAATAGCAACATTTCCTTGGCTTGCAACATCTAAAATTTCTTGCCCCGTTTCCTTTTGCCACACTGGAATTCTGTGAACTTCCCAATCATTTTGCTGCCAGAAAGGAAGCCACTCGGTACAACCTTTGTACACTGCGTAAGAGTCGGTGTAAATGCAGGCAAGAGAAATGTTCTGTGCCTCACATCGGAAAACACTCCAAACAGCTATGAGTTCCCCAGCCTGAGCGCTGCCTTCCCCTTCGGTAATGATTCTTTCACCAAATGAATTGTGTAAGACAGCTGTTCTAGATCTCCATACCTTCCCTTCCCGTTTTGCAGAGGCATCTGTGAACCAAGAACTTGCTGCTTGTTCGGGGGAGAAAGGAAGGGCAGCTTTGATTACAGAGGCAGATTCATCTTGGCTGCTAACCAGGCTCTCAGTGCCTTGGATTGTTAGATTTTTAGCAGCATCTTCCGTTAGTGAGACGGTATTACAATAGCCTTCCATCTGAGCATACCATTTCCTAACTGAGGCCCTTTGGGCTACCCCGTCAGGGTGGGGGGGAGGGGTGGGGCTCCCATTAGTGACGATTTTGATAACTTTGAAAGGGCTTCTTAATACAGAAAGCTCTTGTCATGCAATTTTTTCCTCTTCTAGGAGAGCTAAGCTAACTACAAACAACCCCTTTTCCCAGGTAGTGTATCTTTTCTCAGCATCTTTGAAACCACAGGAATAAAAACCAAGAGGCCCCGTTGGACCCTCGGGACCCCACTGCCAAATGTGTACTGATAGCCCTGAGGAGGCAAATCCCCATTCCACCTGAAAGGGATCTGTGGGATGGATAGGGCCTAGTGCTTGGTGAGCTGTTGCCTCAAAAATCAGTAATTGCAATGCTTCTTCCTGAGAAGGAGTCCAATCCCATTTCATCCTTTTCCTCAGCAAGTCAAAAAGCGGCCTAGCAATTATTGAGAAATCTGGGATGTGTTTTCTCCAGAACACTAATAGTCCTAGAGCTTGCTGGAGATCTTTCCTCAATTCAGGCCTTTGAAACTGATCTAAAGAGGTTAGGGTATCGGGTGGAATACATGTCATGCCTCCTTTCCACCAAATTCTCAAAATCTTCACTTCCTGAGAAGGTTTCTGAATTTTCTCTGCGGGTATCTGCAAACCAAGACCTTTTAAGTGAGAGATTATTTTCTGCTGATGTTTCCCTACTACCTCTATTTCATCCTTCCCCGCCTCCCCACCACCACCACCCCCCCCCGCCCCCCCACCCCAGAGTGTCTTAAATGTATTGATTATCAGCTACAGGATCAGCAGGATCAGGTTTGGGTATTTTTTCTAATTCCTGAACTAAAGCATGGTGGGCCAAAGTGGAGGAGTGTTTGTAGCCTTGGGGAAGCCTAGTGCAAGTGTATTGCCGTCCTTTCCCATGTGAAGGCAAAATGGTCCCTATATCTTCTGGCTGTATAGGTATCATAAGGAAGATGTCTTTGACATCCATAGTTGCCATTGCCATGATTGAGTGAGCCTTTTCTTGAATTGATGTTATTAATTCAGCTAAGTTTGGGACCAGTGCTGTAAGAGGGTCTGTGTTGGCTTTAAGCCTGTGAAAATCTACTGTTAATCTCCATTTTCCACTGGCTTTTCAGACTGGCCATACCGGTGAATTAAAAGGAGAATGTGTGTGAATTATTACCCCTTGGTTTCTCAAGTCCTGTAGAACCGCTTTGATACCTTCTCTGGCACCAGAAGGTAGAGGGTATTGTTTTACATGAGTTGTTTGATTATAGGGTAGGGAGGGTGCGGTTTGAAGCAGCCTAATGTTAAGTGGCAGTGTGCCAAAAGACCACAGAAATCCCTCAGAGTCTTCCCACTGCCTCCCAGCAAGGACACCCATTCCTAATCAATTATTTGGAATGTTCCCAATTACCATTTTGATGACTAGTTGATGCTCATTTCCAGGGAGCGTCAGTTTGGCTAAGGCAACATTCATAGATTCTGTAGTTCCCAGAGCATTAAGAACACAGCATTGTCTCTTAGTTGGAACAATTCCACACCTCTGGGCATCCTTTTTTGTTAGTGCAGAGATTTGAGCCCCAATGTCAATCAAAAAGGTTACGTAATAGTAGCCTGTGGAGGCCCGTGGCAGCTGGGCTTAATATATATCCTGATTTATTTTTAGTGAGCATTCTTAAATAAACCCACGCTCCGCCCCTTTGCCCACCTGTAAGCGGCAGAGAGATTTGTTTCCCGAAAACCCTGTTGGTTTTGGTTCACTGCCTGTGTTCTGTGGGAGAAGCTGGGGGAGGGTTAGTTTTTGTCCCTGAGAAGGGAGGGGTGCACTGGGTTGAGCCAATGGATTCGGTTTTCGCTGGTGCCAATTATTTATTATTTTCTGCAATTTCTCAAGGGGCAAACCATCCATCACCTCTTTGGGGACCCACTTTTGAATTCCCAACAACCACCAATGGTGGCAGTTAGAGATCTGTTTTCCTTTCTCTATATTTTCACTGTGAGGAGCCCCAATAAACCAAACACCTTTGTTATTTTCTGATTTCTATGCCGGGGTTTTTATAGGTCCATATTGTCTACAATAATTAATCAGATCTACTGCAACTTCAGCTCATGTCCAAACTTTATGGCTACTGGCAGGTGAATCAGATTGAGAAGCTGAGGGCTGTGAGGGGGAAGAGTAGGGAGTGAAGCCAGGATCTCTAGGTCCACTTTGGTCAGGGGAATTCCTGAGGAATCTTATCTAGTCTTTCTACAGGATTCAAAGCCATTATGGTTTTCTGTAGAGTCGTTGCTGTATGTTTAAGTGTTTCTGGAAGCCCACGAGTTCAATCGGTCATTAGTTCTGGCTTCACAGGTAATTGCATTGGGCATTCAAAACCAGGAACTAATTTCTTTTCATGAATCTTTTGCAGGCAGGCGGCTTTGTGGACACTTTCTAAGAGCTGGTCGGTGGTGTCAACGATTGCCAGGGGGTCACCCCTTTCCAAAGGATTCATTCTCCCGGCCCAGAAAGACGCACCCTGTGTCAGGGACCATGCATCACGCTTACCTCCTTATCTCCTGTTGTGAAGAAGGCTCCATGTCCCCAGTACCCACTGGCCTCCGGTTAATTTAATTTGATCTCCACCATCGAGGGACACTCGGAGGACATATTTGTCTCTGATTCTTGTGGGAGGCGCCCGAATTCTTTTTACAGCTTAGCTAACTCGGTAGCACTGAACGGTATTTGTTTAGTTGTGATAGGTGGGTCAAGATCCTCTTTCGGCAATGCAGAGAGACAGGGAGACCCACTCGGTAATCAGAATCCAATTTGATTGTGGGATACAAGCACTTACATACCATTGCAGGGAGACTAGTAATGTGTACTACAATGATTAGGTTAAAATCACATCCACAAACTTACGCATATAACAACATCTCTTGCTTGCAGAGTTTCATGGGATTTTCTTTTTCCAGTAAACCCGTTTGATTTAATCTTCTTGCAATCCAGGTCGAATTTTCAAAGTTCCGTTTGTTTATGCCAAGGCATCCTCTTTTCAAATCTCTTATGTTAACCAGGTCCAAAGTGCATCATCTGTCTTATGTCCCCCAACATTCCAACAATCCTCATCATTAATATAGTTCTATTCTGTTTGAACCAAGGGTCTCAAGCGAGGACAGCAGTATTCTCTCCAATTTTTTACTGCCTCAAGTTCCTGACGGGGATAGATTTGTTTCATGTCAGGAGTTTCCTTTTCCTCTGGCTCTGTAGAGGAATCAGTAGGATGTGAATTCTTAGCAAGTTCCTCTCTAAGGGCAGCCCGCAACCTATAGATCTCATTTCTATCTTCCTTTAATTCTTTCTGCAAAATTTCAACTAGGTTTTGAAGGGAATCTATTCTTGCTATTTCCTCGTTTCTTTGCTTAAAAAGGGTTTCTATGGCTGCTGTGAGACAAGCTGCCAAAACTGAGCAGAGGATGGTTTTATTTTTGCCCAGTTTAACTTCTGTTTCATGTTGTAAAGAACAAATTCTATCTATGACATTTTCTAAATTAAACCAGCTGTTCTCTGCCCAAACCTCCCCCCTTGGAGAAGGCTTGGCATTCTATTTAGCAAGCAGAGCAGAAAATTCAGCTGTAACTTTTGTGCTAGAGTTTTCAGTCATTTTATGAAGGGACCAAAACCATGACAGGGAGGTGCAAACTTAAGTTAGACAATCTCACAGCCTTTGCTGTGCTCCCCTTTGCTTCCCTGGCTGGGTGAAGAGACCAAATCTCCCTGGGAGGCCCTGCTTAGTTCCTTCAAGTTGTCCCTTCCTTCCCAGACAGTCCACACATAAACAAAAACAGTCTCCCCTTTTGCGGGAAGAGATTTTTTGGGAAATTCTAAAGACAGAACCCTCAATAGAGTATGGGGGCGTATTTCACCTGGGCGTGCACAGTTTGTGGGAAATTCAAAGAGCTTTCCTTGCTTTCCAGCTTCGTTTAACCCTTTCGCGATGAGGGGCTAGGTGTGGCTGAAGCAAATCGTCCTTCCCCTGTTCCAGACTACAAACAGCCTTGCAGACCCTTCTGTCGATCAGAATCCTGTCCATGATGCCAATTTAATGTCACGATCCGCTCATACCAATGGGGGTGGTGATGGTTGGTTAACTGATCTGGGAGTGCAACAGACAACACGGAAAGGGGATTGCAGTATCAATCCAAACAAATGCACCTTTATAGAATGACCACAGCAAATGCATGAAAGGAATTAGGGAGAGGAAAAGAATAGAAAAGAGGGGGAGAAAGAGAGAGGGAGTTGTCCTAAGCTGATTATATGATGCTTTTAACCCCAATCATCTTGTTCTGTTTATGCTGCATCATAAGTTTTGCACCTTTAAGACTTGTTGCAGAGAGTGAAGGGGGGAGAGAAGAAGCAGCAGTTTGTTTTCAGACACTGCACTCACTCCTCCACATTCCTGCTCCTGGACTGTGTTGTCTGGGGATGAACAGACAGTGGGACAGAGCTCTCCTTTGCTTTTAGTTAGTTTTAGCTTGCTGAGGCAAGGAAGTTCCCTGGACTGTGGTTTCTTTTCTTTTTTCCCTTTTCTTTGGACCTCTTGAAACCTGCTCTGGACTGAACACCCAGAAGAGCACCGGCAGCTAGCACCTGTGGCCCACCAGGCCGGGCCCGGCCCGCAACGTTTCCAGCACCGGAGGGATTGATAAGAGCCTGTGTGAGCTGAACTGCAACCGAGGGAGGGGACTTTCTCAGTTTGTCATCTCTTTTGGAGCAACAAGGGGTTTTATTGTTCAATATTGTTTAGGTTTTATTGTTTAATAAGCAGGTTTTTTCCACCTCTTTCCAAGGAGCTATTTTCTCCTGGACCGGTTGGGGGGAGTGTTGCAGTGTGACGCCATTTCCTGTTTCAGGAAACAGGAAAATCCCTCAGGTGTTGGGATAGGTGAAACCTGTCCTTTCCCCTCCCCCTTTGCCCTCCTGCTAAGTGCTGTCCATCAATCTTAACATTCCAGCAGGGTCATGGTGTGGTTGGCAGAAGTTCAAAAGATGCCCCTCAGGTCCGGGCTCATTGGCCTGTCCAAGTGTCTTTATCCTTTGAGCCTTCCCCTCCTCCCACCTGGTTGGTGGCTCACCTGTGCCTTCCCCTCCCCCTGTCCCCGGGCTGAAAAGGAGACGGGACCATGCGGTCTGGATTCTGTTGGGAGCTGTTACAAGATTCAGAGGTCTGTCATCCTGGAATAAACTCTGGATTAAAACTCTACAGCAGAATCCTCTCCTTTTTCTCTTCACCGTCCCCTGAACCTTTTCCACCAGAGGTCAACTGAGTTTCTACTATGCCTGGATTTGTTGCGAGTGCCTAGCTGCAGGATCCAGCCGGCCAAATGTATCTCTGAGGTGAAACATCACAGCTGCCACCTTTGGCCCAGCAGCAAGGGTCAGACGAGCCCAGGCACGTCCCACCCGGTAATATTGGGATTAATATTTCATAGGGGAGGGGCCAAATGAATCTGCTTTCCTAGAGGAGCCCCTTTGGGGGTTCTCCCCAAAATTTGCCCTGAACCAAGACAGGAGTATAGCTACCAAATGTGGAGAGACTAAGTCCTCATAGTCCAGCCAACAGAGTTTGCCTAGTCACGTTGGGAAGATAATGGCCCTGCCTGGTTAACTCAAGGTTAAGTCCTGGTGAACTCAAGGTTCTATTATAGTCCATTGCTGAGGGGGGAAACAGAATCTTGAAATGGCTGAGGGGGAACAGATACAATCAAGAAGAAGAAGTCTATTGAAATTGCTGAGGGGGAAAAAGGTATTGAAGATGGGTACAGACAGTCCATGTTCTCAGCAGGATAAGTCAGTATCAGCAGTGAGTGGGACCCACTGTTTCAGGACTGCTTTCTGGGGGAAACCAGTCTAGGTCCTGTAGGCACATCTGTAGGCAACACTCAGCAGGCATCCTGCTTCAGTCAGGCCAGCACCCCTGCATCAGAATTACAGGTGTCTCAGTCTCAGTCCTTGGTAGGGGGGCTTCAACCTCGGTGCCTCATGGTGGTAGTGGAGCAGAGGAAGGATTTTCCATGGGGGGGCTACCAAGTTACCCCAGCAAGTTCATCTGGCCAAGAGGTGGGAAAATTCCTGGTCTATTGTCATGAAGCAGGTGCAAGCATATAGGCTGGGTCGCCCTTTGGCAGGCCCTGCTAGAAGCAGTCACTGAAGACACAGCTGTGAACAATCACTTGGCAGGCCAGAATTCTGCTCAGGGGCCTCAGGATTTTTGGTGTTCATCCATTACTGGCAGGCCAGAATTCCCATCGGGGTCCTCAGGGTCCCAGTGTCTGTCCTGGGAATGGTCGTGAGGCAAATGAGGGGAACTTTAGACTGTCTTTCACACGTATCAGAAAATCTATTTACTGAAATAGCCAAAAAGAATGCATAACATTTACAATTGAGGGGGGAAAAGAAAACCAAACTCAAACCGTTGGAGCAATATCATTCTAGAGAATGCCATGTCTCTATGAAAAATACAAAAAAATTTCTGTTTTCAAACGCACCCACAAATCACCATTTTGCATCTTTTTTGTTGTTGTTGTTGTTTGTTTTAAAGCTCTGGCACTTATCTGATTCCTTTTTGAGTTAGTTCAGCTCATTAATCTAGTAAGAAAGCTGCTAAAATTAAACGGAAAAACCTATGGGGAACAGGATGCCACTCCAGCCATGTTGTAGGGAAGCATTAGGTCAGCCTTCTGTCTTGTAGAAATACATCTGTCATATAGGAAAATCAATGCGTAGCACTATCTTATTTTGAACTTTCTCATTGCTACTGGGTTCCTGAATGATCAAGAGGGTTTAAACCAAACAACAGCCAGCCCTCTAAGATACTCCCCAAACTATTGCAATGGAATAACTTGATCAGGTGAAGAGCTCACTATGCAAAAGCTGAATATGATGTCAAGAATGCTTTGTTGTGGATTACCATTGTTTGGGATCATTTATCCCTTACCCTCCCATGTAGGTATAGGAAAAAATTAAGAAACCACAAGGCTTTTACAGCTGTTCTTGTATTTTGGGATCATAAGGACTTGGCTTGGTAAACAAAACTGTGGTGAGTTTTACTATTGACTTGATCGCTGTTTCACTTTGAATTAACTGCTTTGCATTTCAGCTTACCCATCAGTATAATGAGAAGAAGAATATCTTCCTTCCTGCCCAAAAGATGTTGAATTATGCCTGTGATGTCATGGACTTAAAGACGAAAACCATTGTGATTGAAAGGAAGTATTGGCATGCCACAAGGTAACTGGAGTGAGCTGTCTTTCCTCCTCAGCTTCACTGTGATAGTAGAATTTTAATTAGCAGTTCCAAAACTTTGTCTTAGCATAGTCTGGTGACATATCTCAGTAGAGCAGTGTCCTAGGGTGACTTTATGATGCTTGTATCCCCAGCCATCTGTTCTGTGTATGCTGGATATTCTATTCTCTGCCTTCAAGACTGGTTCTGAGAGCAAAGGTGGGGAGAAGAAGAAGCACGGAGTTTGTTATCACAGGCTGCACTCACTCTTCTAAAAGCAACACTGCTCCACATTCTGTGCTGCACTGTGTTGTCTGGGCACTGATGGAGCAGAACAGAGTGTTGTTTGCTTTTCAGTTGGTTTAGCTGGCTGAGGCAGAGTTTTCCCTGGACTGTCTTTTTTTCTTTCCCTTTTCTTGGAACTGTTCAAACCTGCTCCAGACTGGGACCTGGAGAGCACTGAGAGCTTGCACTTTGTGGCCTATGGGGGCCTACTCTGGGCAGCAGCCTTTCCTAGTGCCGGAGGGATTGATAACAGAGCAAGCATCCGCAGGAGAGACTTTCTGAATTTGTTGTCTCTTCAGAGCGGCGATTGAGTTTTGTCATCTGGTATTGTTCATTTTTTGTGCTGGGGGGTGCTTTCCCTGTTAAATAAACAGATTTTTTCCACTTCTCTCAGAGGAAATGTTTCCCAGACCAGTTGAGGGGAGGGGCCGTGTAGGTGGGCTTTCTGGGGGGGGCCCCCTGAGACATGAACTTTAAAGAAATTTAGGGTTTTTAGAGGAGCTGAGGTTTTAGTCAAGAGATAAGCCTTATTAGAGTTTATCAAAATAAATAGGTAGGCCTTGATGAAGTTAAGAGTTAGTAGTTAACGAATAATTGATTGCTTGTCAACATCATGTTTGCTTAGCTGGGTTTATCATGAAGAATATAGAAACTCATAAATAGCTTTTAGGAACATAAGACAATTGTAGGCCACCTCTGTTCTGAAACCAATTGAAGATGGGGAATGGGAGTTCTACCAATGGGTTCATTTGTCCTATTTGCATTGAAAATGTAGAAAGTTCAGAACCAGGAAGACTTCATTTATTTCCTCATTTTGGAACCCCTCCCCATGAAAGGGACCACCGATTCATTTTGAGGAACAAACTACGCGTGCTTAATAGCTTTTGAACTAATTACCATACAAAGTGAGGAATGATGGGATGTACCTAAATTATGAACATGTATTTGTCTTTTGGGTATTCAATACTTGTATAGATAAAAAGACTCTGTTATCACCTCTAAATCACAGTGTGTATTTGGGAGCTATCCCGCACGCTGCCCAGCGTTGCAATAAACATACACTTTCTAATTTTGAACTGTTAGGGAGCCTTTGTCCGTCACAGTTGGATATCAGTACTAGATCAATATTTTTAATAAATCACCCCTTCTTGAGGATTGCTGCCAAATTTGCCCTAAACCAAGACAAGCAGTATCTGCGATTTAGAGAATGATGGAATCACTTTGGTTGGAAAAGACCTTTAAGAACATTGAGTCTAAATGTAATTAGCAAACACAACCATCAAGAAATGTTTTGCTGCCTGAAGAGAACATGGTTTATCTGGTAAGCTTTGCAAGTATTTGTGTCATCACAAGCATGCATGTCCAATGCATTAGATGGGTATATAATAAGAAACCTGTGCAAATCAACAGAATGATTCTCGGGTAGGATATTGGCATGTTTCATCCTTCTTCCCGACTTCTTCCAATGAATGACTTTTACAAAGTAATGATTGGAATTGTTACTCTTTTGACGGTTCTTGTTGTATTACTGACATTTTTGGCATAGGAATGCCAAATAGGTTAATTCACCTAGTTTTTCAGATAAAGACCAAGATTTAGTGTTGCTTAAGCTGGAGGCAGAAATATTTAAATCTTCCAGCCTCCTTCTTAGTACCTAATTTCTCTTACAATATCAGTGCACAATCTTGTCCCTTAAGGTCCAGCTAGCTCAGTTTATTCCAACAGGGTGACTTTAGTAGGGCTCACGTGATGCTGCACACAGAAGCCCTCGGGGTGCACCTCTAGCAGACAGTAATTCATGCAGTTGGACCATCCCAGTGCTGACTTTGGATCACCAGAAGAGTAGAACTAGAGAGATTTGATGGAGAGCTCTCTGGAGGAAGTGGCCTGAAGAAGACAGCAGAAATCCCATCTGTGTGTTTGTACAAATAACGTGAATACCATTTACAGGAAAAGATCTTCAAATCGATCTAGCTTTTTCTGCAGATTATTTGTCAACTATCTGCATTACATGGACAGTTCCACTGAGCATCTGAAATACAGCTGCGTTTAAGTGGATTGATTCAGGGTTGGAAAGCAGTGAAATAAAGCTTTTCAGGAATAGCTGACATCCAAGTCCCGCAGAAATTTACCTATTTTTAATGTCCAGATGCTTTTTAAAATAATGGGTGACCATTTAGCTACCTAATAGCTTTAATCAGAAATACAAAGAAAATTTTAAACTCCCATCTTTTATAGCTTGAATATTTTTCTTCGTTTATTTCCTGGTTTCCAATTCAGGTCTACAAATCATATGATTAGGTAATGAGAACTCATGCTGTATAAAAATATTTCCTGCTATACTTCCAAGTCAAGGCCATGTTTTTCCCGGAACTGTTTAAAAAAATAAAATTCTATCTGGATTCTCTCTAGCCCACACTCATCATTATCTAAAATCATTTAAATATTATATTTTGACTTTACATGGTGCAATTATATTCAGAAATCCAAGGCTCTATTGTTAGATTGTTTGTATGGTTTTCTGGCAATTCTAACTTCCCACAACCACTCTTGGCAGCTATATATTTTTGCAGCAAGGCATCACAGGGGTCTGTGAGAAGTTTTAATGTGAAGCAGAGCTAACATTAAAATACACGTGACATACTCGAAATATTTCACTTCAGAAAGTTACAGTTTGCTTAGATGGAATGAAATATGAAATAAATGAACCTCACACAACATTTCTAAATCTTGGAAATCTATTACCTGAACTTTGAGTCAGTTTGCAGGACAGGACTCTGTAGAAATGCAAATGTGAAGTCCAAGGAATAGAGCAGAAGGTGTATTGGGCAGGGGTACAGAAGATTGCTCTGAAGGGTGATGTAAGCAAGATTGCATCCTATAAAGATAGCAGCTGCTTCTGCTGGTGCCAACATAGAGAATTTGCGCCACCAGCCTAGTTTTCTGGGGACATTTGACCTGTACACTCTTGAGGGCTTGTAGATGTGAATGAATCTGTCCTTTGATCTGTTTTTTTCTTTTCAATGTCTATGACCTGACTTGCTATTGTGTACTGTACTGTATCGTTTTATGAACAGACATGTTTCATCTGTTTGAAAGCTGTAGTTGAAAGTGAGCTTGCAATCATGAGTTGGCTGTCAAAAGAATTAATTTTCTGCTTTAAGCAAAATATCAATAGAAACAGTCCATCCACTCCTATGATAGAGATTCCTTTTGAATTTACAGGGTAATTTGCATCAGTGAGTATAATGCATGTGCAATAAATACACCTTGCTTGGTTTCTAATGATGATTATAGTCCTCTTTGTATTACTCTAAGGATTGAACTCACCATCATTATTTTCCTGTTCTCATTGAACTGTAAAGGAAAAATAGTTTTGCATTAACCAAGGAGTAAAATGCATGGATTTAGCATCATTCTTGCAAGTAGTCCTCGATTCTGAAAATACCTCTCAGAAGCTGCATCAAATGGGAAAGCTAGACAGATGGCAGAATGCAGAACCTGCCATTTAGGATCAGGTACAAAATAACACCCAAGAAATTCTTCATGGATGCTGCATAAGTACAAAGACGCCGTTATTTAAAAGAGAAAAATAGTCAATGTGAAACGTGTTTGATGAATAAAAAGCTATGCTAATCAAGAGACTACAGTGCCAAGTCTGCTACAAGGCTTTTTTGTAATTCACATCATTCCCAGCATGAAAAAATACTATTTTTATTGTAGATTGCTTAAGAGTGCACAACAGTTTGGAAAAAAGTGCTTTGCTTTTTCTATTCATAGGAACTGTGTATCATGGTAAGAGATACTGTAAACAGGTTTTGGAAAACAATGTTATTTTGAAGATTCATTCTATTCAGAAATACTGCACAAGAAAAAATTTGATCTGCTCTCCATCCTGAAGACTCTTAAAGGAAAATGTCTTTCTTGCATTCTCTTCACACTAGTTCAGGAGCTCAGTCTTACCTGCATTCTAATGCTTTTTTATGTTCCTGATGGCATGGCTTAGACATCCTTGTCTCCATTACCATCATGATTTCCAGATCAAGTGATGAGAATTTTTCTTCAGGATTGGTGAAGTTAAGTGTCATAACATTTTTCTCAAGTCAGTTTGAAGGGGTTTTTTTGCCAAAGGAATCTCTTCCTTCCTAATGAAAACCATTGGCAATAGCAAACCTACTCAGTTTTTCAGGAAGTCAAATAATACATCTCCACTGTACAAGGTCCTCCCTTTGTTTTTTTTTCACCAGAAGAAAACTGCTGTTTTCTTCTTCTTCTATCACCTTAGACTTACTTTCTTCCAAAATCTTTTTAAACCTTTAGATTTCTCTTTATAGCTAATTACTTTCGCAGTGTGCTATAGCATATGTATTTGAAAAGACCATTTGTACATATCCAAATGGCTTACTTCTATTCTATTAAGAAATGGCTGTACTTCTAGTAAGGAAACATAAAGGTGCAGTAATATTTTTTCTTCTACAAAATTTAAAAAACCCCAACTATTAAAAATGATACCAGCAAATGATGTCTGTAAGACTGAGGCAGGAGGCTTTTTCCAGAACAATGTGCAGTTCTTCCCAATTCTATTTTTCCCTCCGATTACTTTGTACAAAAATAGTTTTACACAGTCTTCTAATAGTGGCATGTTACTAGTGGGCTAGAGTATTGCCCTGCCAGCATTGGAATTGACTCGACTGTAGTTGTGTTCAAATCTGCTGATGAGACAAGGTTTTTTTGCTGAACGCACTTCAGCAAGCAAGAGAGCTTCTTAGTCTTAAGATGCTATGAGTCCCAGAAGAAGATGAATGAGGTGATGACATGCCTTGTGTTCTGAAGAGAGATCAAAACTTATTTCTGGGGTCACCCCCCCTCTTGGTACAGAAAGCGCACAGAGGGCTTTGAAGCAGCACTTTCACCCTCTTTGCATTCACTAGTAAATCGGAGACAGAGCTTGCCCCAAGGTTTGGGCAAAAATACTCTTTTGATGCAACTCTTAACCAGACAAAATCTCTGGGAAAATTTGCAGTGGCAGAAAGCAAGCCCTTCCTGGGAAATCTACTGAAACGGTTCAGAAGTTATTCCCATTCCCTGTTGCTAACCTCTGCTGACTAGCTGTCCGATATGTTTGGGACCATGTTGAAATCATTCTAAACAATGTACTGACGCTGCACTGTTGAGTAAACATAGGTCTTTTCCATAGGTGTCAGGAAAAATATTTCTGTTGGTAAAAATGATAGAAAACAATACCAGCATGGCAGAAAAACAATTACATCAATAGAATGAAGATGCCCAGAATTCTCCTTTTGAAGTTACACACAGTCAATATTTTCTAAAGAAGGTTGTGAAACTTAATAAGGAGTACAGTCCACGTGACTGGTGCACAAGTTCATGTCTCCACCTTACAAAATACATATTATTAAAAGAAAAATGTTCTGCCTTGTAGAAAAGTAACCCATTAGGAATTTGATCAAAGATAGGATTAGATCAAGACAGTAGTAGTACTAGGAAAAGCCTTTTGGCGTCTATTTAACTACAGGAAACTTGAGAAAGCAGAAGAGTGTCCTTCCCTGCTGCAAGCTGTACTTCCTATTTGCTAGTGCTGCTTCAACATTGTCTAAAGAAAACTTGCCAAAATAAGACTATTGTATACACGCAACTGTAACTATCCATTCCGTTCAAGCTAATTTTAACTAGCTAGTATGAGTCACACACTCTAACGGAATATTCTAATGCATAGATAGAGTATACCTTCACTAATAAATGGGGACTCTGGAAAAAGGACCAAATGCAGATGAATTTCAGGGAAGGAAATTATTGGAGTGCTAACTGCAGTCCCTCGACTTCACAAGAAATGATGCCTGGTAATCCCAACCAGAAACATATAGAAATCCATTTTCAAATGGGTTGCATCTATGGTCCTCTGTTCTTCCTATATGAAGAAACTGTGTTTTGAATCAATCTTCAAAATAGTATGCCTAAAGACCTTAGAAGCCTCCAATTCTTTTCTTTTTTTTTTTTTTTTCCAGAAGCAACTGTCTCAAAACCTTTTTAAAGCTGACATTTTCCCTTAAGATGCCATATTTTAAAAGAGCACCTTCTCATTTAACAGGGTATTCCAAACATCATTTACAAGTTTAGACTGAAAGTAACACTTTTCCTAGTAATCTTTCCTTTTTTGCAGCTCAGTGCTAACATAGGCAGCAAAGAAGAGAACAGACCACAGCTCTTTCTGGAGCATCTTGAACAAATGCCCTTGCTTATGTTCTAATCATTCACTTCACCAAAAGACCTAATGATGAAGAAAAGGTTGTGAAAGCATTACTAGTAGTGCTACATGGCAATGTACGGGTGTGATTTCTCAAGTCGAATTTGTATCACATAGATGATACTTGGCAAACAGCAAATGAAGGGGTTTTCTTCAGCTCTCAGACTGATGTTACATGGCAGTAATTTAATAAAAAGATAACAAGAACAAGGTTATTTTTTAACGTGTGAATTTAATTACACCCCTGCCATGGACATCTGAATCTTATGAATAGACAGTGTCTGATTTAGAAAAAAATAAAGAATTATCACAGTTTAAAGAAACATAGGATCATAAACCCTTTGCTGGTGGAACGTAGCCTATTCATTGGTTGAAATGAAGCAGGTAGACAGGACATATGAAATATTGTTTTGTGGATCAAACATTTATTTTCGAAAGTGATGCTGACAGATAGTGAACTCACCAACTTAGATATTGCACGGTAGATAAGGGTACATAACTTGCTCCATCAAGTAATCCCTTGGAGCCATCATCCAAGGGGATTTTCCCCTGCATCTGTGAAAATATGCCTACCTTTTTCACAATACTTCTGCAGCAGCATTGTTAGGCCTGATCAGCTGCTATGGAGAGTGAATTATCGGCAGCAAGGTGACTGGCCAGGGGAATTTGCTTCAATGGATTTTGATCTCCCGGATATTTTGCAGACCTGCTTCAGCCCTGCTTGTCAAACACAGCCTTTAAAGGGTGCCAAACAATTGTTAGTCTGTACTGGGCCATATGCTCTTTATTCTCTCCCTCAACTTCTCCATCGCCTCTCATCTGTTTCACATGAGCTATGTTCAAGGTCCACAGGCTACTTTTCACAGAATCTTCAGGCCTGATGCAGTAAGAATGATGACTAGAACACAGCGGCGATCAATTTTCCAGTTTGGATAAAATGCATTCTGCACACAAATCCAATGAGAAGGTGTTCCCCCTATGCCCAGAAAAACCTTCACTAGTACTAGTGTTCTACGTAAACTGCAACTTAGTCTGAAAGAAAAGCTTTTTTCTGAGAGTGTCTAAGAGCTTTGTATGAAGCACAGATATTTGATATATGCAATTTTGAATACCAGAGGAAAAAGAAAACGGCACAAAGCTTTTAATGGTACTGGTTTTAATTTTAAATGCCATGCACCTTTTCAAAAAGTGTCAGCTCAAATGCCCATCCACATATTTTAGTCATCTGTAAGTCAGTATTCATAGAAAATGTGATTCAAATCAAAAGAATTTCAAACCTTTCCTCAAAGTTTATATGCCTAGATTTAATACTTCTGACACATATTAGATGAAAGGAAGACTTTTTTTACTGTGGGGGTGCTGGAACACTGGAACAGGTTGCCCAGAGAAGTAGTGGGTGTCCCATCCCTGAAAGTATTCAAGGTCAGGTTGGATGGGGCTTTGAGCAGCAACACAGGAGACTCTTGATGGTAGAGAAACAAAGTTTGAATCTAGAAGAAACTCAGATTGAAGTATAGGAGCAAGTTTTCCCTCAGCTCTTGGGGTAAAATCAAAGTGTTACAAAATTACCTTGATCTGTGATTTTCACTACTGTAACAGGTTAATGAAAACTATGCAGAAGATAGCAAATTTTAAAAGAGAGAAGAATTACAGCATAAAATACATGGGATGGGTTTCTACATGGGACAAAATCTCTGTATTTCAACACTTCCTCATGTTAGGATTTCATGAAGTGCCAAAGAAGGTGTTCATCATCTGCTATGCTGACCTCTGTGTGGGCCTAGGTGTGTGTGGAAGGGGGGCATGTGAAGGGGAGTGTGTATCTTTGCTTAACACTTGTTGTGGCAGATTCATGCCTCAGCTCCATCATTTCTTTTAGAAACTTCACAGAGAGTGGATATGAAGTTTAATATCAACAAGAGATCAATTCCCAAATCATCCATTTTACCCTACCTTATAAATCATCTGCTTTGTTGCATATTTTATCAAATAGACTTTCAAGCCACATGGAGAAATGAGAATGTGGAGAATCCCTCCAATGTCTTGCAACTTTTATGCAAATAGAGTTTCAAGAAAGGATAATTTCTTTTAAAATACATCTGGGACAGGCATGATGGTGGTGTCAAGCTGTTGGGGTTTTTGTTGCTGGGAGAAGTTGTACAAAAGGATTGGTTTTTACATTGACTAGTTACTGAATCAAGTGCATGAATACATTGGAAATTCAACTGGGGGTTCCTTTTTCTAGCAGATTACTTCTAGAACGAGCTTGCAGACTGAAGCTGACTCTTTTGCTCTCTTTTTGTTTCTTACCTATTTTCTTGGCTTCTTTACCACTATCTACACAATTCTGGAACTTTTTTCCCAACTAAAATTGTTTCATAGTCTGATAATTAGGATACATTTTTTACAAGGAATTTTTAAAAATCTTTGCTTGAGTTAAGAAGGTTAAGGACTAAGGTCTTTTTCTTACCTCATCAATATTGCGATGGAATTGATAAATAAAGACTAACTCTTTCTTTTTATTTTCAACCCAAGTAGATAGTTCCCATACATTAATACATTTTGTGGACCAATATTTGCCATTCTGATGTAAGTTGTCCCTTCTTAACAATATACATTCTGTGACTATGTTGACAACACTCTTGGTGAAGATCCTAATTGGTCTTAAACACACATAGGGAGAAATTTGCTCAGCCAGTGTCAGTCTTAAGCATGCCTATCAGAAGATCTTTCTATAGCTGGGGAATTTTCCCATGAAAGGGATTCAGTTATGGAAGAGACACTTATCCCAGAGTTTTGCATTCTTCTTGAGCACTACTTAAGGAACTTAGATCCCATGTCCATTTGGATCTCTCTCTGCACAGACCTTTGTCATGCCAGTGCTTGAAATGCATCTCTAAGAGAATTCACTAGCACAGAATGAACGAGAGTGGAAGGCGTCAGTGGGGCTCACCAGGTCCAACCCCCCTGCTTAAACCAGGATACCTAGAGCCTCTTGCCCAGGATTATATCTGGGTGTACTTTTAATGTCTTCAAAGATCCAGGCTCCACCATCTTTCTGGGCAGTCTGTGCCGTGGTTCAGTCGCCCTCACAGTAAAAAATCATTTGGTGATGTGCAGAGGCAATCTCCTGTATTTCAGTGTGTGCCTACTGCCTCTTGTCTTTTCACTGAGCATCCTTGAAAAGACACTGGTTCCCTCCTCTTTGCACACTTCTGGGATGTCTGTGTGCTGCCACGTAGATAAATGTCCAAAACCTTCCTGAAGCCCAGGCAGACAATATTCCCTTCATCTACCGGGCAAGTTGATTCATCAGAGGAGTTTAAAAAGTTGTTCAGCATCAAGTTCCCCTGGTAAATCCATGCTGACTAGGTTATTTTGTCCTCCTTCATGTGCCTGGCAATGCTTTCCAGCAATAGCTGCTCCATCAACTTCCTGGGGATAAAAATGACGCTGGCTGGCTGGCTTGTACTTTTCCAAGTCCTCCTAGTTGCCTTTTTCCAAGATGGGTGACATTTGCTTTCATCCACTCTTTGGGCACTTTCCTCAGTCACTATGATCCATCAAACATCATTAGGAGTGGCCTCAGAATAACATCTGCTAACACCCTTGAGACCTGTGGCTGCATCTCAACAGGGCCTGTGGACTTCATGGAATACGTACCAATTCAGCGACTATGCCCATAAAAGTTTGCAAGGGATAACAGAACATATTAACAGGTACCTGAAGAGTGAGTGAAAAACTATGGAAGCAATCCAAAAGGACAAAGACTTGAGTTCCCTTTTCAGACAAAGCATCCTATCGTGGAGCTGAGCAGCTTTAGATCTAGGGAAGCTTCCCCTCTGAAAGGATGCAGAAGACATTCTTTTACCCGTATCCACTAATAAAATGTATTGACCATTCACTTGCAATACAAAAAAACTAAATTCTTTCCAAAATTGTTGCCGCCTAACTAGACAATCATGTACTGGCTGGCTATTCCCCTAACAGATGACAGCACCTGCTTGATGCCTCTTATGCCTACAGACTATTTGAATTAGGTCACTTGAGTGGGGATTACTGGTCTGGGAACTTTCTTTCTGATGAATTTGGAATATTTACTGAAGCAAGGACCTGAAGATGAAAACTTCATTTCCCATCAGTGCACTTTAACATCCACGGCTGTAATGCCATTGTTTCTCACCAACTGAGTCAAGAAGTTATGACTACAAAGGGAATCAGCTCCAAAAGGAAAGATAAAGGCTGGAAAACATTCTCTCTTGGTAAAGCAAATGAAGTGACTAAATTCTAATCACTCGCTGGCCTAAAGCTTCAAGGAGGGGGAGGTGGACCAGGTTTCCTTCCACTGCCGTTCTCTTTGTCACCTCAGTGTTTTATAGGGGTATGCAGACATTCAAAAAGAGAGCTTTGCTGAATTCATAAAATTCAGTCTTAAAAAATAACTTGAGAGCAGCTGAAATGAAAAGAACAAATAAAATGCAATTAATTCCACGGAAGCTTGAAATGATTATTTCTTCATTTTGCATTTGAGGATGTATATTGTGTGAGTTTGTCTTGTATTGTTCTACAGGTTTTCTAACTGGCACACCTTTCTTTATGAATGGACTGTCCTTTCCTAAATACTCTCATATGGAGGAACATGCTTCTGATAAGAAGAGCACTAGGGTGTCTTTACTTGACCTTTTATTTTTACTGATGTTTGCTCCTTGGAAATGAATGGGGTTTTTCAATTGAAATGTCTTACTATTGGTCCCACAGGATAAGCCACAGACTCTTCTGCTCAGAGCTGTCACTAGTCAGCTATTCTCCTATCTGCCTTGAAGTAGTTGAATGTTCTGGTCTCAAAGTAGCACCTTCTATGTAGCCATGCTCTTAGCTGCCAGTGTCATCTTGAATCCAAACACCCTCCCGCAAGGGACCGCTGGTTCTGTAGTCAACTAAGGGGAAAAAAACGGTCCATCCATGCTTCCTGATTTAAAATATAAAGGTATATATGGTGTCCCTAAATGATTCTCTGCAGTTGAACACTACTTATCTTTGCCGTGTTTCTTCAACTCACTTGCAAGTCATTCATGCGCTACCTTATTGTGAGAATTGCTTGGTTTGAAGATGATTTAAAAGGACAGGAGAATACTTTTGTGCCTCTGCTATAAGGATGCTTTTCAAATCCACACAAACTTCCTGCAAATGCAAAAGCATTCATCCTGTATTGTCCTAGGCTACAACATAAAAATGTATTCTGCTCCCAACCTCAAGAGCTGCTGAAACCGGGAGGGGCATCGTTTTTTTCCTTATCTCCTTATCTCTTAACGGGGCCATCCATGTCTTGCCACATGATTCAGAGATGACTGCCTCCAGGAGCCATTTCTGTTTAAAGGGTAATCAAGGAACCACCGCATGACTCAGAACAATTTGAGCCCATTGCAAGATGCTCTGCCCAGGGGGCAGGAGCTAAGCATCCCCAGCTGGATATAATCTGAGTTTTGGGACACCACAAGCAGTCTTTCCACTGGCTTCCTAGAAGAACGGCCACCCTCACCCACTGGTCTTCAGAGGACAAGAGCTACCAGATGGTTTCTACAGGATCACCACTTCAACAAGGCCATTTCATCCGGACTGCTGCCACCACCCTAACTAGCAGGGTGACAGGTTGTATTCTGTCCGTGGTTTTTCTTTTGTATTATTGCATGTATTTGGGTTTTCCCCTTTTCCTAATAAATTGTATTTCTGACTTGGAGTCTTGCTGCCATGCTGGATTTCTTCAGACCGACTAGCTCCTGACACCAACAGCCAGAGTGGGCTGCCCCCAGAAAGCTGTCGAATCCAGGGTGCAGCTGTAGGGCACAGCTGCTCTATGGCACAGGTGGACTGCATTGGGGATAGGACTGCGCCGAGGGCAGGGACAAGGAACAGGGAGAGGTCTTCTGTATGTTTTCCAAAGGAGTTTCTTCCCTGGAGGGTCAGGGACACAAAGACACTGACTCAAATGCATACATCAACTTAGAAATGGGGAGAGGTCCCCGAGGAGGATACAATCTTTAACACACTGGGAGCAACTGGGGGTGGACCACAAGGCGGGGAATACAATGTTTAAACCAATAGGGGACTACAGGGGAGGAGAATAACTTAAACAAACCAATGGGGTTTTGAAGACTATAAAATTGATAGGGAAGTTTCTAGAGAAAGGGGCAGGCTTGGGGAGGGATTGACATTCAGTGGGAGGAGGAAAAGGGAAGAAAAGGGCAGGTCTTTGGGGAGATGGACAACTAGGGCAAAAACTAACAACATGGGGGGAAAGGAGCAATCCCTTAATAATAAAATATGCTCCAACAGCACAAAACAGGAAGTATTATCAAACTGACTACTCAAACTGCATTACAATCAAAAACACACACTGCAACAGCGACAGCATCTCTTGCTGGTTTTGCTTTCAAACCAGAAGAGGTGCCAACCAAAAAATTAGCAAACTTAAAAGTTAACTGGCCGCAGTTTTGATTTCCTTCTTACATATATTACTGCTTGTCTAATTGGCTTAGCAGCATGTCTGTTCTTAGTGCCAAGCAGGGATTCACTTTGCCAGGCATGGAGGACGCTTCTAGGAGCTTTTCACAAAAGATTCACTTCTGTGGCTGGCTTCTTCCCTCCCCACCAAAAACCAAGCCATGCAGAACCAACACCTTAACTAATCCCTAGTACTTAGTACGCATCCAATAATTCCTTTTAAACTATACTTTACATTTTTTACCAAATGCCCTGAAAAGAAATGGATCCATAATATTGATCAAAATAGTTCCAGTTCAATAGAAATACTGGGTCATGCAACTCTGGTTTACATAACTAGTTTTTGTACAATCAACAGGAGCTTTTTTCGCCTCTAAAGAGATGTTTCCCGATGGTTTGGATCAGAAGATCCAGTATTGCCATCGTGAGATTTTTGTTTTGAAGGCCATAGGCTGTGCTCAGTGTTTTGGGTATATTCTTTGTTGTGCCTTGCATATATTTTGGATAGAAAGCCAGTAGAGATGATGTCCTTGCTGCAGTAGCCATGCTAAATAAGGCAGAGCGTCTGGCTGATGTACTGGAGCTGTAGACTATCCACCAGTCGCCCAGGGCGGTGAGGATCTCTAAAGGAATATAATAGTGGCTATGCTCTGGAAGTTTTACAGAGAGAAAGAGCCTCATAGCTCTAATGATTTGTCTCCTGGAGTTCTGAAGAATATGTTGTAAAGAAGAAGGCTGCTGTCTTTCGCAACAATCTTCCGTGCATTCAAGAGGATAATTTAACTTCTTGTCTGAGAATGAAAGAAATAGTAGTAGTAATGAGTTCTTTTGTCTCTGTCGGTGCATCACTGATTGAGTTTGGGTAGGTTACATTTTATTTCTTTTTTTTCTTTAAATATTACATCGTAAGGTGTTCCAAATTCCCAAATTCTGCTTCACTTTATTTTGTAGGCCAGACTGGTTCATCTTCTCTCGGCTGTATTATTGCAGACCATATCTGAATGAATTTTTTTTGTTTTTCATTTTGAACATTATTAGATTAAAACTGTATGAACAGAACACTTTATTTATCATCATTTTACCAGTTTGGAAGGAAATAGAGAATTTTTAAGAAAATGACACAACTCCACTTGTGGTTTTCAATGGAAGAGAAGAATAACAATGTCCTACATTCACAGCATTGTTTGCAGTCATATTGCAGCTAGTTTCCAGCAACTTAGGTCAGGTTCTGGAAGCAGGCACCCATGATAGTATAGAAGTCTAAGCAGTTTCATTTTGGCGGCTTTTCTTGAACAATAGCTAATATGTCTCAACGTTGTGCTGAATCTTGTTGTACAGACTCTTCTTTTGAGGTCTGAACTCCTTGCTGGACTACTGTATCTCAGAATCAGCTACAGTAAACCTGTGTTTCCTTATAGTTTTAAAAATTTGGTTCTAATCTATAAAAGCAAGAAAAGGTTGCCATATTAATACAAGAGAAAGAAAATGTTAGGAAAGCAGTTAATGGCATGGGGTTTTTTCCTACAAATTGGAGCAGAGATTTAGTTGTTTGATGGGGTTTTTTTTTGCTTCTCAATGGAATTTTAGAAGTGGTTGGGAAAGAAAGTGTGGATTTTTCAGGTTTGCCTTGAAAGAAGAATAACAGGGGAAACTGTTGAAAAGAATTAATCCAGAACTCTATGCCTTTCATACAGAGTTTCAGAAGTGAAAAGCAGGAAGAGACAGTCCAGACAAGATGATTGAATAGAATGAATTCAAAATAGCTTTCTTTTCCCTCTGAATTCCAGCTCTAAACCTTATTAATATTAAGGTATTAATAGGAAATACATCTGTCCTAGGGTGACGTTATGATGCTTGTATCCCCATTCATGTGTTCTGTGAATGTTGGATATTATGTTCTGTACCTTTAAGACTGGCTCTGAAGAGGGAATGTTTTGTTTTGGTTTTCTTATCAGCCTGGCGGGACACAGAGACTGCAGCTTTTGCTTTTGCTGCTTTTGCTTTTCGCTTTGCTCTCTCTCACTCTTGCTTGCTTCGCTTCTGCTTGCTTTTGCTCATTAGCTAGTTTAGCTAAACTGTCCAAATTTCTTCCTGGACCATTTCTCCTTTCCTTTTACTGACCATTTTGAACCTGCTCCGGACTGGGACCTGGGAAGCACCGAGAGTTTGCACCTTGTGGCCTGCAGCAGCTGGCCCAGCGCTGGAGGGACTGAGAAGAGAGTGAGCACCCCCCCAAGAGAGACTTTCTGAATTTGTCATCTTTTTCAGAGCGGTGTCATCCGGAATTGTTCCTTTTGCGTGCTGGGGGGTGCTGTGCCTATTAAATAAACAGGTTCGTTCCACTTCTCTCTGAGGAATCCTTCCCGAACCAGTTGCGGGGAGGGGGCCCTAATTTGGAAATTCTCCTCCAAATTTGCCCTAAACCAGGACAACGTCGCAATCTCTAAGATTTAAAAATGGATGATGAAGTTTTATATCCAGTAAAGTGTAAGGCTTCACATTTTGATCTGATTTGCATTTTGGTGAAAGCCGGGCATCCTTTGCAATTTACCAGATAACAAGGGATTTAGAACAGTAAGTATGCAAGTAATCTTTTGGACCCTTCATCTCCCTTCGTATGACAATGAATACATTTATTAAGCTTGTTGTCCTGGCATGTTTTTATTCCATCAGGGGATTTGATCATACAAATGTCTAGTCATTCTTTCCTTGTTTTCAACCACTCTAAGAGCATTAATCAGAACTATTCAGTAGTTCTTGATCTGCAACAGTGACGAGCACTAGACTGGTAAGAGTCAGTGGGCATCAGCAGATCCCCTATGACAGCACGTGGCAGGCTGTTCTGGCAGGACTGAAGTTTGAGGGGCTCGAATTCTGTGAAATAGAACATTCAAGGGATGGGAAACATGGAAACAGATTCTGAGCTTTCAACCCACCACATGAACAAGTAATAAGGCAGGTAATTTTCTGTGGAAATTTCTTTAGCCCCAGTGTTGTGGATGATGATTACTCTTCCTACCTCCTTTGGCCAGCTACCAGCTTTCCCCTCCATTACTCTGCTTCTGGACAGAAAACCAGAAGAAGGGATTTTTGACCAAAACACCTATCAGGACCTTAGAGTGTTTTTTGCTCCAAAATGTTTCAAGGCAGATAGGGAAACAATTCCATTTTCGAGAGTGTGTTGAGAAGACAAGGTTGAAAGTTAAAAACATTGGGTTCTGTTTCTATATATGTTACTGATTCTGCTTATTATCTTAGTCATGTAATATATATATATATATATTTGCTAGGGTTTGTTCTTTTTTATTTTTCTTGGGGTTTTTTTCCTTTTTTTTTTTTGATGCATCCTTGAGATAAAAGGCCAAAAGTACAGAAAAGTTCTGTACGGTTAAAATACTTTTGAGATGCCTCATGCTGAAAAACTTGTAGCTACTGCTAAGGCCCATTGGCCAATTCCTGCTTCATTTCTGAGAAGCTATAAAATTCCCATCTGTATTTTAGTTCTAACAATTTGTTGTTATGGTGGAGATGCAACTTAAGAACAACCATTTTTGAATCTGTAGGGATATATTTACCATTTTGTAGCTGCCTTTTCAGTTTCTGAGCCACTATTGAAAAAAAGGAGAAGTATCTACACTGTTTTCAACCTGTAGACCATCCACTACTGTCCACATGCTCAGATTCAAAGGCAAACAAGCCTGTCTGGCCTCATTGGGAGGAATTATTTGCATTCAAAAGACTAGACTAGTATTTGATTTCCACCAGCAGAGTCCATTGGGCAGCTCCTGTCATCTGCATTTCAATATTTAATCCTCCTCTATGTTTACTGTGCAAAGCTCTTTCAGAATGATGGTGTGCCCACTGTCTCACCAGCTGTGACGTTTGCAGTCTCCCATGGAAAGGAGCTGTAAAAAAGGCAAGCCAGGGCAGTGATTTCTGGTTCTCAATACCCACAAATCAAAGCTATTTAGTCTAATTTAAGGCTGAAAAAGAATTCAAAATGCCTTCAAAGGATTCAAAAAATCATCAGACAATACTGCAGTTCAGTATTCAGGACAAGAGCATATCCCACAGTGTGGTGGTTTGACAGGAAATGTGTTTTCTGGGATGCTGTGGTTAGGCCAATGGATGTTCAGATTTTAATATTGGCACCTAATGTGGCCATTGGGACATTGGATGCGCCTCTGAGAACACGGGGTTAAAAGCAGGGCTCTCCCCTGGGAGGCTCTCTTGGGTTCCGGTCAGGGAAAGGTTCAGCTCTCCCCTGCCTGGCTGCGGGCTGGGCGGGGCAGGGGAAGCCACCCAGCCCGGTGAGGTAGGCTGGGTCCCTGGCCAGAAGGGAGGTGAAGGCCCCTGCAGGATGGAAGGGTGGAGGAGCACTGAGAGGCATCGGGCAGCCATCCCCACCCCCGCCCCCCCAGGAGAGATAGAGAGAGAGCTGGTGCCTGTTCTTGGCCGGGCGAGAAGGAGAAGAGGGGAGTGCAAGAAGGTGCCTGGCAGGGCAGCCATGGGAGTTCTGGACAGACAGAGCCTCAGATTTTTAACCCTTTTCTTGGATGATGGAAAAATGCTAATCCTCCTGGAGTTGAATGAGAAGAGAGATATAGAGGAGATAAGAGGAAATGGGCCATGAGAGAAATAGAGAAGAAGGCAGGTGGAAGAGATGATGGAGTAGCTTATGCTGGACTCTGTGTGTAGCCATGGACAGAGCCATGTTTCCTTGTGATACAGGGACTGCATTCTAGGGGGAGGCAATGCCTCAGGACCAAGAGGGTTCGGTGTGGGTACCCCTCGGCCCCAGGGGGTGAAAAATATGGGGGGGACAGATGTCCCAAAGTTGAGACTGTGCCTTTTTGCAGTGGGACGAAGCATCCTTAAAAGTCGACCCTAGAAGCAGCTCTGGTCTGTGTTCAGTGGTGAGAGCAGTGGACATGAAAGGAAGAGGTCACCATTGGCACAAGAAGGACTTCTTCTCCTCTTGATGAACTGAGGATTGAGTATTCTGAAGGGTGGTGCTGGACCAAGAGTCGATGATTTGGGGGATGTATTGTATTGGGAATTTGGGGAGGAGGAGGAGGAGATGTATTTGTGAAGTTTTCATTTTCCTTGTGTGTTTCTTTTTTTTTTTTTTCCTTTCCCTTGTAGTTTAGTTAATATTTTTTTTTTTTTTTCCTAAGTGGGAGCCTGCTTTGCTTATTCCTGGTCACATCTCCCAGCAGAAACCAGGGAGAGAGTATACTCATGGGGGCACTGGCATTGTCCCAGTGTCAAGCCATGACACACAGGCTGAGAGAATGAGGGCTGTTTAGCCTGGTGAAGAGAAGGTTGCATGGAGACCTCACAACACCTTCCAATATCTGAAGGGAAGCAGGAGAGGGACTCTTCATGAGCAACTCTGGAGACAGGACAATGGGCAATGGCTTCAAAATGAAAGAGGGCAGGTTGAAATTAGATACTCGGAAGAAATTCTTCCCTGTGAGGGTGGTGAAGCACTGGCACAGAGAGCCTGGAGAAGTTATGGACACCCCAACCTGGTGTTCAAGGCCAGGCTGGATGGGGCTCTGAGCAACCTGAGCAAGTAAAAGGTGTCCCCGCCCATGTCAGAGAACTAGATGGCCTTTAAGGTCTTTGTCTACCCCGGCCATTCTATGATCCTGTGATTCTGCTGTGGTAGCGTTCAGGATGGAGCGTGTTCTGCATGTTGGCCATTTCCAATACACCATTGGTTCCAGGTGCCTTACACTAGCTTGCTCCCTGAAAATTCTGTCAGAATGAAGAACATCTCTATATATATTAGACACATAATAAATGAAGAAATGGGTTTGCACATTTGTCCACTAAGTTGTGGATGAGATTGCTGTGAAGTTTCATTTGGTTTTCTTGTTTGCTCATGAGGCCGACGGTCCTTGTGTCAGCTGCCTCAAAGGCAGCATTTGCCTCCTCCGCCTCCCTTCTCCCTCCTGCCTCTTTCAATTTCTTTCCCTTGACAATTTAATGTCGTTTTCCCTTTCATACCTGAAAATCCCTGCATGCTTCTGGGCTTTCTCCCTTTTCATACAGATCTTCTTCCACCCTTGACAATCCATACTTTTCATACCATAAGGGCCTGCCCTTCAGGCATAAAAGACTTTGATTCCTTATTATATCTATGGGAATTTAATTAATAGCTTCATGCCTTTTCATAGAAAGAGTAGGGAATTGATAGCTTGTTGCCTGAAGTACAGAAGGAAGAGAATGAAACATGAATCATGTGGAGTGGAAAAGTTGCTCTCTATTTTCTTCCAAGAACTACCCCAAAAGATGCAGGGGGTGATGAAGCCTGGCTAGATGAGTTTCCCTTCTAATGGAAGGAAACAACCACGCCACTTCATACAAGTCAGTCCTATAGAAGAGAGAAATTCACTTCTGGGAAGATTGCAGGATTTGAATGCAGAGTCACACTCATCTTTTGTTGCTTTGTTGTCTGCTTGGCATGGAACACGCTGCTTTGAAGAGGGAAGTGACTAACAGATAGTCCACTTTACAAACACATATGCTTCCCTCTTCTTCTGAGACCTCAGCACAGAGCCCTCTTTGGCATGGTACTTCAAGGTAAGAAGGAGCGGGCAGAGGGCACTGCGAACAGACAGCCGTTTGCAGGTTGTATAGGAAAGAGGACTGCCCCTTGAATGTGGTGCAAATACAAACTTCCACCAGTTTCAGGGGTACACTTCAGCCAAGCTTGTTGTCCTGGCACATTTTTTCTCTGTGAAACGCTTTGCGGTATGATCTGGACGACAAGAGACGCAGAATACGGGGCTACGTAGTGCTGAGAAGGTAAGTGCCTGGCCCCAGTGTCTTTTGGCAGAAGCAGCGCACTAGAGCCGTTGGCTGCTGCCACAATGATCTGTGTGAGAAACAGATGCCTAATCCCCTCCGGGAGAGTAAAAGCAGGATTGGTTACAAGAGTCGAAGAGCACTGGGCTGGTGGCTGCCGCATACCAGCTGTAAAAGGAGCATGACTCCTACTGGCCTACCAACCAAACTCATGGTGGCAGTGGTAAGGATTAAAGTTCAGTGAGAGCTATTTGTGTCGCTACCTATGGCCCTTCTGTGGAAACAAATGTGCCTACCTTTAGGTTCCGAGATCCAGAGAACACAATGGTAGTTGCAGCGGAAAAGGGAAGGACAGAGCGCACTGGTGAGCTTGATGTGGCTTACACAGGGCAGGCAGAAGGTGCAGCCCCAGTCTCGCTTTTATTTCTAGAGCCTTTTTCTACGCAAACAGCTGCTGGATGTTTGCAACAAAGATGTGAGTGTGAAAAAGTGAGGGCAGGTCTATGTGGGAAAGAAGATACAAAGCATTGTGCGCAGTTTAAAAGCTGTTTAGAAAAAAAAGGAGTTACTTTGAGAACATCTTCTGTCTTGACACTTCCACCTGTGTGATCTTTAGCTGCTTTGGACATGGCCACAATGAAAGAATGTGAAAATATTTGCGCTGCCAATGTCAGGTTGCACAGGAAAGAGGGTAGGTTGGCAAATGCTTTCTGTCCTGGCACATCTGTCAGTCAGAAGTGCAGCTGAAAACGCTTGGCTGTAGCGATAGTCTCTGTCACTTTGAGAGAATGTGCTGATGCACGTATATGTATCATTGAGAAAGTACGTGAGAATCGCTAGTATGTTTCGTTTGGTTGACAGACTGCAAAGGGACCGTTACGGCCAGCACTGCCTTTTTGTTGTAGGACTTTTTCTTTGAGAGCAGCCGCTGGACATTTTGAAGCTGTTTGGGATCTTCAAGCGTTCGAGTGCAAGATGGTACCTAGATCTTGAGGGAAAGTGCGTATCTCCAGGAAGCTGAATGCAGTTCAGTGGGTGCAAGTTACATGTTGAGCAGCTGATGGCCCAGAAAACTTTCTAAAATGAAGAGGCCATGCTGCAATTGCCTTTTATTTTGAAGCTTCTAAACTGTGCAGCCAACAATGAAATGATTCTTTGTAGAGAGCTTTTTGGATAATTGGTTAGCTGAGAAAGGACATTTCAATGTGATACCGATGGATAAGGATAGGGGATACAAGCTGGGAACTAAGCAACCAGTGTCCAATCGCTGACAAAGGTCACAGTGACCTTCTCTGAAACGGGAAGACGGGGGAGAAAATCGCTTGCCAGAAAATGTAGATATCTTAGGTAGAGAAGCTGGAAGAATGCAAACATAGAAGCAAAATAATTATTAGAAGATAGAAGTAGGTGTGGTTGATCCAAGTGTGCTTTAACCAATAATGAACTCAGCTTTTGCAATATGTATAAGCTTCATTAACACCAATATAAATATGTCTGAGTTTTCAATAAACTTCGGGATTTGCCATTCACGCATATGGTGTGTCGCATTTCTCCCGCCGTTCACGACAATTCTTCTTCCTTCTGGGCTACATGCAGGATCCCATTCTGTCAGTACCCGAGAGCCAGGATCCACAGCGGAGCTCTTGTCCCTACACTGCTCCCACACGAACGGGGCTGGGCTAGAAAAGTGCTTGTCCTTTTCCTGGGCACTGTCAGCGCTCTTCTAAATAACCACACCACAGCATTGTCAACTCACAAAACCAGGACAGGCACCGAGCCCAGCTCACAACCACCCCCAGGACCCAGCCAAGTCAGAAACGTCCCTGCTCTCCAATCAACTGTGTCAGGACAAAAAGATGTCACTGATCTTCCCCTTCCAAGTGGATACTCTTCTTTGCCCCACACTCAAAGGCCGACACCAGATCTTCTGCCCTAACAAACTTTTTCTCTCTCACAGAGCCTGGTAACAAACTTGAAAATGTTGGCCGAGCTCGCAAAACTGTTGGTGGAGAAAGCTCTTTGCTGCCTACAATTTCAATTGCACCCATCAAACTATAGACGTGCACCCTGCTATCGCCACTTTCCTTCTCAGCTCTAGGTACCACCGTAAGCCTTCAATCTCTCAGAGTCAGGATCCAAATGGGATGGCACCAGGGACTGCTCACACAGTCCCTAAAGCTACAAGGGACAAAAACCTGTCCTGCAGAGGCCTGGCCTGGCCTCTGCATTGCCACTGACAGTTCAACAACTCGAACCCAGAGAACTGCCTATTGGGAAAAGCCTTTCAATTCACTGAGACCACCCAAAGTGGCCACCCAAACTTTGCCAAAGGGAGGAGGAACTAGAAGCCCATCTCAAAAGAAATGGCATCCCCTCCTCCAAAATCCAAAGCATCCAGGGCCTGATCCTCTACAAAGGTGTCAGACCACTGTTATTGGGCATTACCTGTGCGGGGCACTAGCTAGGCTGCACACCAAGACCCAGCGCAGCTCTTTACCTTGTCCAAAAGAAGTGTGCTGGCAGAATTTCAAGAAGGCTGCCTTGAGAAAGTGGAAAACACATGCCAAATGGATTCTTGCAGGAAGGAGACTGCCTTCCAAAGATGGATACCGACTCCATGATTGTACAAATTGAGTCAGTGCTTCCAAACCAAATATGCCAGCATAGAAAGTTGCTGCCGCCCTTAAGCTGCACGACACAGCTTCTTATCTGCACCTCCAACACTGGGGCTAAGTTCTTTCCTTCCCATGAGAAAGCATTGCTGTTCTCCTTCAGGAACTTACTGAGCAAAAGTTGCATACCACGTCCGGTACTGACTCTGTCCAACAATGGCTCCTACACAGAAAGGACCAGGACAGAAATGTCTTGCTGTACTATACCTTCCCACGATACCTTATCATCAGCCCTACCAACATTGCCACCATATCTTTTACTTCCCAAGCAAGGAAAGGCACTCCAAGTCACTTGGCTTTGCCTTGCCTCCAGTACCATGCCTAGTTTTCCTAGCCTACCCTACCCTAGCTTTGCTTGCTTGCCTATGTCTGCCTTGCCTAGCCCTTCCAATAACTTCCTGGCTTTGCTTTGCCTTGTCTACCACTCTTTGCCTTGCCTTCCATGCAGGGAAGGCAATGCAAAGCAAGCGTAGGCAATTGTAGGCAAGTCAAGGGACAGGTTGGCAAGACTGAAGCCGTGAGGGGAAAGCAAATGGAGTGGTAGGTGAGACAAGTGCCAGAAGTTAGAGGCAAGGCTGGGCATAGGAGGTAATGGTAACCGGAAGGGCTAGGCAAGGCCAAGCCCTGTAGGAAAACTGCAGGCAGGTCAAATGTGAGGCATGGGTATGCAAGGGAATGCAAAGCAATGGAGAATGAGCAGGGCATGGCAAGGAAACTGGTTGGTTGCCCAATGCAAGGCAAGAGGCAGGTCCATTCAAAGATTGCTGGTACACAAAAGCGGCCCGGACGGACCGCTCTGTCCAGCCTTGATCTTGCATGGGTCATGTCTAATCTGCACCTAAGACACTTGGGTTGCCTGCTTTCCTTTGTATGCAAAAGAACTGTCATTCTGCCCCTGAAGCCCAAGGGTGAAAGATGAACTTTGTGTCCAAAATTCAAGACATGGAAGCATAGATGTCAGAAGAAAGCTGTCAGGACAGATAGGTGTGCTTGCACGGGGCCTCCTCCAGGCTTCTTCTCACAAGCTCCTGAAACGCTGGGCCTTGAGAAAAAATAGCCAGTGGAAGCCTGGAGAATCCTAGGAGAAGCAGGCAGGGCAATGCCTGTTGAAGAGATTCCACAAGAAGAGAGGTGGTGAATTCCAGGTGGGGGACTGGTGAGCAAGGTAATGCAAGGCAAGGAAGGGGTTCAAGGACAAGGCCAGACAAGTGGTGGCTTTGCCAGGCAGGGCAAAAGAGAGGGAGACAAGGCAATAAGAGTCCTAGAAGGAGAAGGAAATGAAAGATTGGAGCTGGACAAATGGGAAGGAAAAGAAGGATAGGTGAGCAAGTCAATACAAGGCACTGGGTTGCTATGAAGGGCAAGGGAAGGACATGCATGGGTCAGGAAGGCAAGGGAAAAGAAAGGAATTGTCAGCAATGACAAGGAAATGCAAGATTGGGTAGGAAAGGCAAGGCAATGTGGGGGAGGGATAGGCAACACAATGGGTATCTTAACAGGAAATGTCCATGCACAGCAAGGCCGAAGGAGAAGTGGTAGAGAGGTCAAGGTGGGAAATAGGTGAGTGTGTGCAGCTAAGAAAGAAAGAAAGAAAGTGCGTAGCTCTTGTGTCTCTGTGTGTGTGTGTGTGTGTGTGTGTGTGAGTGAAGTTTGCAGGATGTAAAGCAAAGAAAGCTGTCTCTTGATTGTGGAGTGAATGGATGTTTTTGAACGTAAGTGGCAAGGTCCAAGCAACCTTTTCATCCTGGTACATCTGTGTCTGTGAGACATAGTCAGAAACGTCTCCTTTTAGATTCAGACTGCAAGCAGGACATAGAATGTGACTGTGTGAATAGCTGAGCAGGAAGGCACATCACATCAGCATGTTTCAACAGAAGCAGTTAGTGCGAGAAGGAGATGGACGTGTGGGACTCCAGCAATATGGCAATGCACTCAGCTGAGAAGCAAAGTGCAATGCCTCGGTGTGTGCTCTGAAAATAAAAGGCTGCAAGGAAAAAGCAAGGGGACAGGCCAGTGAAATCTTTCTGTCCTGGCACACTGAGCTGTTTGAAGGTGAACCGCTGTTTGGTTTCACTAAGGACTCGGAGACATGGAGAGGATGTGCTTGTCCATGTAGCTGAGAAGGAAAGTGAGAAGCACCGGTACGTTTGGCAGAGTTTGTAGGCTGCGAGGAGAAGGTGACGGCCAGGCCTGGCTTTTGGCTGTGGCACTTGTTGCAAGGAAGAAGCTGCCGGATGGTTAAGCTTTTGGGGATCTGCAAGAGTGAAAGACTACGCTGGTACCTCATCAAACTAATGCTTGTTGATCATCTGGCTGAATCTATGACATAAACCAGAAGTGAAATTTCCCCCCATTTCCCTCAGTTTTTTCACCTTTTCATCCAACAGCCTGGGCCTTTTTGAAGCTGCTGTCAAACGCCTTGCCTTGGAAGCTAGAAGTATCTCAGTTCACCTGCTAAGAAACAGGCAAAAGAGCTCAAGTCAATTTCAGAATTGCCCTGAGCAGAGCTGGTGTTTCGGTACCGTAAATTTCCATTGCGAATATGTGCAAAAATCACCATTTTATTAGGCAAACATTTGAAATACACTAGCAGCTTCATCTTCTTGTCGCTGCAGTCCTTGGAAGTTTTGCTATTTACTGAAACAGGAAACAGGTCAAACACGAGAAGCTTAAGAATCCAAGCTCACTGCCATTGTACAAATAGCACAAACTTGATGAATTCAAGTTACCATTGTAACCTACAGAATGGCTCTATTCAAGAAAATGGATGTGTCGTCCTTCACGGGGGCAGAAAACCTTTCTACCACGTGAACTCTGCGAGTAATCCATCATGCCTCAGTGTGCTGTGGCTGCTCAGAGAGCTACACGATGGGTCTCTTTGCCTATGGCACTCTCAGGGCTCAAAGCTGCACATAAACTCCCCCTCCTTACAGACACGCTAGTAAAGCCCACCGAAAATGCCGTTCTCCAGACAGCTTACTGAAACCAGCTAGGAGTTCCCAGCATCACGCTGGGCACTTCTGTCCACAGATGGCTTTGCTTTTAATGAACCAGAACAGAGCTGCGTTTTTCTAGTCTTTAGCTCTACTAAGGTATTTGAGGTAACATGGCGAGAAAAAATCTCTTTCGACAATGATAATAACAGAGGGGATAATGTACCTTTTGCTGCTATCTTCTTTTGCTGCTCCATTTTGCTTGCTTTGTTATTGCTTTCTGTCAAAGAAACGCCAGCAAAATCCCTCATCAAGTCCTGCTGTGAAGACAGACTGCCAGAAAGGTAGAGAAACTTTGAACCTTTCCAAGACCCTTGTAGCACATGTCTTGGTCAAGCTTGGTATGCAGCTCCTTTCTTCCAGCAGGACTTTTTTGCACCGTTAGCGCACATTGAACCGAATCCCGTACAAAAGCAGTGACTAGAGGAACTTTTCTTTTCATTGGAATGGTGATAAAAATGCATATCAAATAAAAGCATTTTAGAGCAGCAGGAAGATTTTCTATGTAGCTAGCAAATCATAAAAAGATGCATATTTACCGGTGGGGTTCCTCTCGGAATTTCAAAGAATTCCAGACAGAAAACACAGCTTAGTAAACTGCAAATCTAAATCACAGTATCTAGAAAGGTGACATGAAAAAGAGCAAGAGGAAGAAAACCAAAAAGAAAACCAAAGGAAGCCAGAAATAAGGCACAACCTCTCCTCCTTCTCCGCTTACTACAGTACCTTAGAAGTACCTGTGAGTGTCCTAACAGTCACATAAGTAGAAAACTGTGCCAAGAACAATTGTGGAAACTGGAAAACCCTGCTATCCCAACAGAAACATAGGGTTTGCTTTCACGACGATTAAATCTGCATGCAATGCGTACGGTAAGGGTATGTTTTGTATGTTCAAAAACAATTCAAAAATATTTCCAAATTGAAGGGGCTGCTTTTTATTTCTTTTGAATTACTTGGCTAAATATGGTGCACGTTAAAATACTGCAGAGATGTGGTTCATTTTACAGATGCCAACTGCAAAGGAGGGAAGCATTTTGTGTGCTTAAGAAAGTCAAGTATTGGAGAGTGCTTTTGTTACTTCTTTAGAAGGTTAGAATATGCGTAAAAGATGCTAGCTGGGGACTTACAATTAATGAATTATTTACTGTCAGTAGGTCAAATGACATTAGCTTTCTAAAAGGAAAAGGAGTCTTATGCCACGTGCCAATGTTAAAGTAGATTAATAAGCCTTCAGCAGAATATGGATATGAAGAGGGATATGACATGAAAGGGTAAGCAACACTGGTGACAGCAAAAGGCTTACCTGCTTCACACAAATACAGGAGATAAAATACTGTTTTTTCACAAACATTGCTATCCAGAGCTTTCCTTGAAAAGTTTCACTGCCAATCATGACAGTAAAATTCTGAGTGACAGTAAAATTCACTCTATCATGAATAAAATTTACTCAATCATGACAGCAAAATTTGCTCAATGATGAGTAAAATTCTTAGTGTAAGCCAAGTACCTTAAGCAAAGGGTAGCTCAAGCATAACTGGCATTTGATGTCAACAAAGGCAACTTGGCCTGCACGTGTCACATCTACTGCATTAAAAAGCTTACTCTGTCTCAGATTCCTTTTGAGGGATACCAAGGCAAGCCTTGGTTAAACTGCATGAAAATGATGACTTAAAGGAGGATATATTAGAAGACTGGAATAATGGTTAATGTTCTTTTCCTTCCAACTGCTTTGTTTGCCCGTTTAAATTTTTTAAGTCCTTCCTGGTATCACCGTGGTAGCAGTGCAGCAAGTGTTTGGTTGTAAGCTGTCCATATTGCCAGCTTCTGGACTGCCTTCAGAAAACTTCCCACTGGTTTTGTCTAGAAATCACAAGCAGTAGAGATGACAAAGACTGCAGAAACCTTCTCATCTCCTTCTAGAGCAGGAGCGTGTCTTTGACCCACTCTTAACTAGACAACTTTCATCAGTCAGGAGAGAGTCTCATGTTCAAGAGCTAAGCAATGACAGCTGTAAATGACAAAAAGCACACTGATATTTTCTTGGGACTCCAGCACAGAGCAATGAAGGAGCTTGAATTCACCTTCTTGGAAAGTTTTAAAATGCACATGAAGTTTAGGAGAGGAGCTAAGCCATGGTAACTTTTGTTGAGTATGTCTGCGTAGACAGAGTTTCCATCACCGCAGAAGGAAGGAATGTCATTTAACCCACATAATCATCTCTAGCTGCTAAGCTGCGCTTACTGCAGATTATCCGCAACATATTTTACGGGGTGAGCTTTTATGTGTAATCCCTGAGTAACATTCCAGAGAGAAGTATTTTGGAGGGGGGGAAAGCCCAACTCTTAACTGTTTCAAATAATGGTTACATTTGAAAGTCAAAAAAGATGTAAAACCTTTCTTTCCTAGACCTATTACCAGCACAAACTGTACCAGAATTTACGACGCTTTTATTATGGCAGCATAACTCTACCGTGGACGCTCTCGCTCTGGACTATTCCTTAAGAAACAAAGTCCCCGAGAGAACTAAAACAAAATTAGCCAAAAATATTGGGCTGGATGATTTCAAAGGCTATGTACTAAAGGCCAAACACTTGTAATAATAGTAATGAGTGGACTAAAAGTTAAAGCATTACTCAGTTCAAAGATATCTTGTTCTCACAGAAGACTGTAAAAAAACTCTATTTTTCTGGGTCTGTTTTGTGCATTTAGATGTACCTTCTACTCCTTTCCACTGTCTGCGAATGTTTATGACAAGGTTGGAGGACCTCATGTAACCTTCTAGAAGTAAAGAAAGACAAGCCAGTCAAGAAAGGCAAAATTGTTAATGGCAGGTGGAAAGAGGGAGGCCAAGAATAGAAAACAAAAGAACAATAATAATTAAACGCCCTCCCTGTCTTCTGTGAAAAGAAAAGGCACAGACAAGCAAGAACAACTGCAAAATTCTCACGAGAAAAACGCCCTTTATCTGGCTCAAGTATTTTGTGCTACATTTCTTGCTGTTTTCTCATGCCAAACATCTTAACCATTGAAGGTGTCCCTTTTCTCTTTCTGGAATACAGCTAGGAAGATGGCTGTGTCATTGCTGTCAAGCTGTTATTCTCAGAGGTGTCCAGTTGAAAGTCCTAGATGAACTGCTTTGCTCTGTCTCTTTAATATGGCATGACTTAACCACTTACAGTTTCAGCAGCTGAACTTGCCCAGCCCTACAATTCTTTAATCTTTGAATGGTTATATTAGCTCCTTGGCACCTGGCATTTGTAAGTCCATGCAACTGTGCAGAATTTGCACGATGAGATGATGCCAAATGAGTCATGGCAGTAGATTAACTAGGACATGCAAAGCAGAGAGGAGGGAATGAGAGCACAAGAAGAGGGTACAATCTCCTTTTTTTCTGCAACAGGGCTAACACCGTAGAAATCAAAAGGAACACAAATCCTCCTAGGGGTAGTTCTTGCAAAAAACAAAGACTTCTTTTTGTGTTCACAGATCACAGCAAAATGCGGATGACAAAACCAGGCCATTAAGTCACATCCAGTATGAAGCAGTATGAAAGAGGAAAGCAGCTGAGAGCGTCAACCCTGCTGAGTAGTCTCAGTATTCTTCTCGACATTAGCAGAAATTTGAAATGAGTCTCTGAAAATTACAAAGGAGGCAGAAGAAAAGGGAGCAATGACTCCTCTGGCCTAGTGTTTCCTAACAGGGATCTTCAAAATGTAAAGATTGTATCATCCTTTCAACTGAAGGAAGGTATTAAAACAACAGGAAGGAAATGGCATCACATGCTAGAAAGACTGGGCAGTGTACTTCTAGACAGAAAGGCCACTGATGGAAAACCGACTAAACTGGCACCAATGCAGCAGCGTTGTATTAAAGCCCAAAAATACCCACCGCTTCACTCTTTGCCATTCCGTTCATATGGACACAGCAGCTCTGCAACATTCCTACTGATCATCTCCTTGGCAAACTGGGAGTGAGGGTCCCTAGTGATGCAGAGTCCCCAGGCAAGTGCAGAGGGGAGCTGCTTTTTTGCAAAAACCAGGCTTTTGAAGCACTCAGGCCTTTATCAGTTCCATAGCTTTAAGCCATAACAAAATTCATTCAACCAACCATCATACGCCACGCTGTGAACACGTGACGATTCTAGAACTTGTTGATCTACCTCTGATTCAGCGGCCTCACCTTCCCATAGTCCTTTTCTACTTAGCCAAAGTATCGGGCCTCAGCCCAAGGCCTTCCTTTTGTAAGCTTCTACCTATATGCAGCAGCAAACCACTATTTTCTTCCGTGCCAAGAGTTTAAGTAGATGATTTGCATCTGCCCTTCCGGTGAAACATAATGGGGAGAGAAAATTCTGTCGGAAATGTTCAGTCATTCAGTTTTCTAGACAGGCCAAATCAAAAGAAAAGCAAGCTATAGGATTGTGTACTTGCTCTTACAAAGCACCTGCTGCCCTCTGACAATGAACTAGCAGAAAACCAGCAAAAATAAGACTTGAGGCAAACAAGCCTTTGAAGGGAATTATGACATGATAAAGAAAGACAACACATTTCCAGCTTGTCGAGATACTTGAAATGTCAGCAAAGGCTTGAGGGCAAAGGCTGAACGAATGGGGAAAGGTTACAAGAATCCCAAGAAAAACATGACCATGGATTAAAAGAATCCCAACAGGTCAACTGACCTGTTGAAGTTTTCAGGAAATCAGTGGCTGCTGATTTAGATAGGCCATTCAAGTTAATTTACCCGTGCACCTTCCACTCCTTTTTCACCTGTCACCATCACAGGGTGAATTGGGACCATGGAATCACAATTCTTTGGATTCTGTTCTTAGCTTTAGGAGACAACTACAGCAGCTGAAGTAGCTGTTACTGATGTGATACCCAGGAACACAGAGTTGACATATTTCATTCATGTCCAATCACAACTAGCCATATCTAAGAGGATAGGATTGGCCTCTTTTCATGATGCTTTTCTTATTTTACAGCCTGCTATGATTCTGCTGAAGCTTTTTCATTAGTTTCTCTCTAAAAAGGAGAAAGTCCAATGTCCCTCCCTACTGGTGCAGGTTTACCATTCGGTTTGTCGAGTCTAAAAATGGAATTGGAACTAGCAGGAATTACTGTGTTTAAAGCGTCCGGTCCGTTCAGACAGTCTCAGGTCGATAAAAGCCTAGATGTTATTGGCTAAATACTCTGTTTCCCCCAAGAGCGGACGCACGCAATTTAATCCAACTTTTTATAACAAACTCCAATAATACAGAATCCAGTCATACAAAAGAGTCACAAAGAAGCAGGAAGAATTATCGGACCATTTACGGTAGCAAACTTCTCACCTTCTTTTGGAGTGAGCATAATCTGCTAGCTGAAGTAACAAACTTGAGGACAGAAATCGCCCTACTATTGAGAAGTTGTTGACAAGAGAACCACCTAAGCTGTGTGACTTTCCCTTTTCTATTCATTGGTCAAGCCTAGTAGCCTAAAATTTACGGGCTCAATCAAAGACAAATGCAATCTAGTCAGAGGTCTATGAAAAGTCCAAAACTAATCAGAATTCTTCTTAGACAATGGAAATGGAAGCAGAGCTACCAATTTCCTTGCCACATATCCCTAAAACTCATTCCTTTCTAGTCATAACTAATGTATAGCCACCAGTACAATCAGGAAAAGATGAAACTTACAGATGTCAGCGAGGGAAGGATTTGAAAGAACTCTTCCCATTATTCATCGTCTAGACAGCAACTATCATTAAAATCAGAGCCCTTTTAGAAGGGCTTTCCTTGTGGGAAATTCAGGACTCCAGGACAACGGAGCAAGAGGATTAAGCAGAAGCCGTTGATTGTTGACATGATGCACTTACACATTCTAAATCTCTGCACACGCTAGGCCCGCATTTTTATCTTGGTGCCTTTGTTATGTCCACACATTCTGTGTGTACCTCTCAGAAGATACGTTTGGTTACAGTCCAGGCGCTTTGCTGCCCCCCGTTATCGAGTTCTTGTAGTCTTGGAATTTGGTTTCTCAGCTTCTCTTTCTTCTTTCAGCAGGGCTTATGTCTTAGTAACCTTGATGAATTCCAGAGGGCTCTGAGAAAATTCTGAGAAGAACATATTCCAGCTGGATGGCTGGTGCACCCTTTAGTCTAAGAGGTTCAGATACATTGCTACAATTTCCCCCTTCTTCGTCTTGCACCAGCTAAACCCTTTTCACTGTATTTACTTCCAAGAGGCTCACCAGTTTCATGATGCATGGAATAACAAAAAGCAATATAATAATGACTACTAGTAACAACAAAGTTCCCTTGACAAGATCTTCCAACCATCGAGTTGTTTCCCATCTCTCAAACCCTCTCATTCCCAATCAATTTCTTCATGTTATCTTGTCCTTGTTTGAGTTTCCAGTGAATGACTGCAGAATGGTTAGAGAGGTTCAAAAAACACATTCCTTCAAAATCCTCACACTCGTGCCCATGTGCTAACAAGAAAGCTAGAGCAGCATTAGTTTGCAGTGTGCAATGACTAATGGTATCTACACCAGTGAGAAGCTGATTTAAAATCGCTGATCTTACCTTGAGTTGGTTGACCACCCAGCATCGCAACTTATTAAGCATACTCAAAGCTTGACCAACAGCGACACCTGCTGTCAGGAATAGCACAATTAATCGAGAGGAGCGCCCAAACCTGTACACAATGGAGGTAAGGGCGTCTTAAGCTTATGCTTCTTCTTTCAGATCTCGGGAGGCGAAGAATCGAGTTCTTCGCGAACAGAGTATTGTGCCGGTGGCGGTACGCTCCGGTGCGGCGCTTGTGCCGAAAGACGCCCGGGACACAATGCCGGTGGTGTTAATATTTGTTTGTCGCGTTTCGGAAGCTGCTGCTAGCCGAGTCCCCCGGAGGCGAAGAAGCGGCTTCTTTGCGCACAGAGCATTGTGCCGAGCGCAGGGAGCTCCTGAGAGCGGTTTGTGCCGAAAGCAGCCAGGGACCGGCACTTAGCTTCGGAGAGCTGCGTATCTGCGTCTTCTGCGTGTCTTGCCGCTCAACACTCAGCAAAAAGCTTTTCCACCATATCTTGCAAAGAGAAACACTGCCAGTATAGAAAACATCCAAAATCATTTTCTAAACTTGCACGGAGGTCTGTAAAGAGTTTTGCAAGAAGGAAAGCTAGTTGTCCAAAACTCGTTCCTTTCGAATATAATATCAGTGGAATAGGCAGGAGAGTGGTAAAGTACTGGTTTCTCTAAGTCTGAATGCTGCCCACACTGTTCCTGTGTGGTGCCGCTTGCATCTTCGCTTTTGGGAAGATGCCGCTCTCTCCGTCTCCCGGAGGCGAAGAAGCGGCTTCTTCGCGCACAAGATTGTGCCGAGCGCAGGGAGCTCCTGAGAGCGGTTTGTGCCGAAAGCAGCCGGGGACCGGCACTTAGCTTCGGAGAGCTGCGTATCTGCGTCTTCTGCGTGTCTTGCCGCTCAACACTCAGCAAAAAGCTTTTCCACCATATCTTGCAAAGAGAAACTCTGCCAGTATAGAAACCATCCAAAATCATGTTCTAAGCTTGCACGGAGGTCTGTAAAGAGTTTTGAAGGAAGGAAAAGATAGTTGTCCAAAACTCTTTCCTTTCGAATATAATAACAATGGAAAAGGCAGGAGAGTGGTAAAGTACTGGTTTCCCAAAGTCTGAATGCTGCCCACACTGTGCCTGCGTGGTGCGGCTTGCATCTTCGCCTTTGGGAAGATTCCGCTCTCTCCGTCTCCCGGGGAGGAAGAAGCGGCTTCTTCGCACACAGAACATTGGGTCGGTCGCGGTGAGCACCTAAAAGCGGTTTGTGCCGAAAGCAGCCGGCGACCGGCACTTAGCTTCGGAGAGCTGCGTATCTGCGTCTTCTGCGTGTCTTGCCGCTCAACACTCAGCAAAAAGCTTTTCCACCATATCT
Source organism: Agelaius tricolor (assembly GCF_023055355.1). Taxonomy (NCBI): domain Eukaryota; kingdom Metazoa; phylum Chordata; class Aves; order Passeriformes; family Icteridae; genus Agelaius; species Agelaius tricolor. Next base: position 192,593 of record NW_027269278.1, on the reverse strand, counting down.
TGCAAAGAGAAACTCTGCCAATATAGAAAACATCCAAAATCATGTTCTAAACTTGCACGGAAGTCTGCAAAGAGTTTTGCAAGAAGGAAAGCTAGTTGTCCAAAACTCGTTCCTTTCGAATATAATATCAGTGGAAAAAGCAGGAGAGTAGTAAAATACTGGTTTCTTTAAGTCTGAATGCTGCCCACACTGTGCCTGCGTGGTGCCGCTTGCATCTTCGCCTTTCGGAGCGTGCCGCTCTCTCCGTCTCCCGTAGGCGAAGAAGCAGCTTCTTCGCACACAGAGCATTGGGTCGGTCGCGATGAGCACCTAAGAGCGGTTTGTGCCGAAAGCAGCCGGGGACCGGCACTTAGCTTCGGAGAGCTGCGTATCTGCGTCTTCTGCGTGTCTTGCCGCTCAACACTCAGCAAAAAGCTTTTCCACCATATCTTGCAAAGAGAAACTCTGCCCGTATAGAAACCATCCAAAATCATGTTCTAAACTTGCACGGAGGTCTGTAAAGAGTTTTGAAGGAAGGAAAAGATAGTTGTCCAAAACTCTTTCCTTTCGAATATAATAACAATGGAAAAGGCAGGAGAGTGGTAAAATACTGGTTTCTCGAAGTCTGAATGCTGCCCACACTGTTCCTCTGTGGTGCGGCTTGCATCTTCGCTTTTGGGAAGATGCCGTTCTCTCCGTCTCCCGGAGGCGAAGAAGCGGCTTCTTCGCGCACAGAGCATTGTGCTGAGCCCAGGGAGCTCCTGAGAGCGGTTTGTGCCGAAAGCAGCCGGGGACCGGCACTTAGCTTCGGAGAGCTGCGTATCTGCGTCTTCTGCGTGTCTTGCCGCTCAACACTCAGCAAAAAGCTTTTCCACCATATCTTGCAGAGAGAAACTCTGCCCGTATAGAAAACATCCAAAATCATGTTCTAAGCTTGCACGGAGGTCTGAAAAGAGTTTTGCAATACGGAAAAGATAGTTGTGCCGAACACGTTCTTTTCGAATATAATAACAATTGAAAAGGCAGGAGAGTGGTAAAATACTTTTTTCTCTAAGTCTGAATGCTGCCCACACTGTGCCTGCGTGGTGCGGCTTGCATCTTCGACTTTGGGAAGCTGCCGCTCTCTCCGTCTCCCGGAGGCGAAGAAGCGGCTTCTTTGCGCACAAGATTGTGCCGAGCGCAGGGAGCTCCTGAGAGCGGTTTGTGCCGAAAGAAGCCGGGGACCGGCACTTAGCTTCGGAGAGCTGCGTATCTGCGTCTTTTGCGTCTCTTGCCGCTCAACACTTAGCAAAAAGCTTTTCCACCATATCTTCCAAGGAGAAATTGTGCCAGTACACAAAACATCCCGGATCTTTCTCTAAAAGATGCACATGGGTATTCGAACTGTTTAACTAGAAGAAAAAGATAGTTGTCGAAAACTCCTTTTATTCGATTATATTGTGAATGGAAAAGTCAGGAGAGTGGTAAAGTAGTCTTTTCTATTTGTTTGAAATATGCTCAGGTTATCCTGGTATTGGGCGGCTTGGTTCTTCGCCTTTCGGAGCGTGCCGCTCTCTCCGTCTCCCGGAGGCGAAGAAGCGGCTTCTTTGCGCACAGAGCATTGTGCAGACCGCCGGGAGCACCTGAGAGCGGTTTTTGCCGAAAGACGCCGGGGACCGGCACTTAGCTTCGGAGAGCTGCGTATCTCTGTCTTCTTAGGTTCTTGTCGTTCAACACTCAGCAAAAATCTTTTCCACCATATCTTGCAAGGAGAAACTGTGCCAGTACACAAAACATCCCCGATCTTCTTCTAAAAGTTGCACAGAGGACTGCAGAGTGTTTATCAAGAAGAAAAACATAGTGTCCCAAAACTCCTTTTATTCGAATATTATGTGAATGAAAGGGCAGGAGAATGCTAAAGTACTCGTTTCTATCAATTTGAAAGCTGCACACGCTATATCGGTGTGCTGCGGCTTGCATCTTCGCCTTTGGGAAGCTGCCGTTCTCTCCATCTCCCGGAGGCGAAGAAGCGGCTTCTTCGCGCACAGAGCATTGTGCCGGTGGCGGTGTTCTCCAGAGAGCGGCTTCTGACGAAAGACGCCCTGGCAGGGGGCTTCGTTTCGGAGAGTTCTTTACTCTGCCTTCTGCCTCTCTCGTCGCATCAAACTGAGCAAAAAGCTTTTTTACTATGTCTTGCCAGCACAAACTGTGCCCGTACGGAAAGCATCTCCGCTCTTGTTCTAGAAGTTGCACGGAGGTCTGCAGAGTGTTTAGCAAGAAGCAAAAGAAAGTTGTCCAAAACTCCTTCTTTTTGAATGGTAATGTGAATAGAAAAGGCAGGAGAGTGCTAAGGTACTGTTTTCTTTAGGTTTGACAACTGCACACACACTCCCCATGTTGTGCGACTTTTTTTCTTGGCTTTTAAAGACGCGGCCGCGGTCTCCGTCTCCCGGAGGCGAAGAAGCCGCTTCTTTGCGGCAGAGCATTGTGCCGGTCGCGGTGCGCTCCGGAGCACGGCTTCTGCGGAAAGACGCCCGGGAGCGGCCCCTACCTTCGGAGAGCTCCGTATCTCTGAATCTGCGTCTCTTGTCGCCTACATCTTAGCAAAAAGCTTTCCTACTATGTCTCGCAAGGAGAAACTGTCCCAGTACAAAAAGCATCCTTGGTCTTTTTCTGGAAGTTGCACGGAGTGTCCGCAGAGTGTTTAGCAAGAAGCAAAAGAAAGTTGTCCAAAACCCCTTTTCTTCCAATGTTAATGTGAATTGAAAAGGCAGGAGAATGGGGAAGTGCTGTTTTCTGTACGTTTGAAAGCTGTCACAAGGAGAAAGTCTATCAGCACCTGAAGTTTTCCCCGATTTTACTCCCGATATTTCTTTTGCTGTGCAGTCAAGAAGCACCCTTCGTTCTTAGTTATGCTGCAGGTTGTCTTCAAATGGCTTTGCTTTCTGTCCCCTCCTCCCCATTTCTAACAGGCACAAGCACATTCCCTTCCCGGAACAAAATCCTGGTAATAGAGCCAGGAAGACTACGCTTTGACTTTGAGAACCAAAACCTATCTAAAAGAAAATAGTCCATTCTTTGAGACCCAATATCACACATCTGTGTGCAGGAGGAAGAGGGGTGCGTGCGTGCGTGAATGGGAAGTGTACTCGCCAACAAACTAGAGCCAATATTAGTAACCAACATGTAACAAGTCTGGACGTATATAATTCCCTGCTCTTTTTTGGATCTTTTTTCTTAAAGGTTATTTTGCTTTTAAAGATTTTCTAGTCATTTGAAAGATTCTTCTTTGTTTGTGTGAGAATAGAAATCTCCATAAAGCTTACTACCTAAAAGCAGGGTAATCTTTTGGACTTGATGATGACTATTTGGGAGATGATATTTTCATCTGCATAAATCAATTTCCTTGTTTTGGAACTATTTTTGTCACGGAAAGTAGTAAGTTTCAAGATGTGTTTTTAGAAGGTGTAAAAATTGAGATCCTCATTTGTATCAAAGCCATACAAAGAATATCCCTTAAAACCATCCACTCCATCATTTCATTTTTGTATTTTTGTCTTTTCAATAGCTAGTTCTCACTTTCAGATGGCTTTTAAATGCCCTGTTTTGACACAATTTTGTTATTCATTTCTAAGCTTCAAAATGATATTTAAAGAAGAGTAATTTCCTGTAACTACTTGACAGTTTGCAAATTAACATCAAAGCGGAGGGAGGGAGGGAAGGAAGTGGCAGAAGGACTTGGCAGAAAGAAGGACATAGTGGGAGGAAGGCAGTGAAGGAAGGAAGTGGGGGAAGGAAAGAAAAGGAAAGAAGGAAAGAGAGAAAGAGAAAAAGAAAGAAAGAAAGAAAGAAAGAAAGAAAGAAAGAAAGAAAGAAAGAAAGAAGAAAGAAAGAAAGAAAGAAAGAAAGAAAGAAAGAAAGAAAGAAAGAAAGAAAGAAAGAAAGGAAGAAAGAAAGAAAGAAAGAAAGAAAGAGAAAGAAAGAAAAGGAAGGGAAAAAGAGGGAAAGAGGGAAAGAAGGAACGAGGGAAAGAAAAAGAAAAAGAAAGAAAGAAAGAAAGAAAGAAAGAAAGAAAGAAAGAAAGAAAGAAAGAAAGGAAGAAAGAAAGAAAGAAAGAAAGAAAGAAAGAAAAAGAAAAAAGAAAGAAAAGGAAGGGAAAAAGAGGGAAAGAGGGAAAGAAGGAACGAGGGAAAGAAAGAAAGGAAGAAAGAAAGGAAGAAAGAAAGAGCAGGAAAGAAAATTCCCAAACGTCAGAAACATTAAAGATGATAAAATACTTGTGAGTAATTTCCTGTAACTACTTGACAGTTTGCAAATTAACATCAAAGCGGAGGGAGGGAGGGAAGGAAGTGGCAGAAGGACTTGGCAGAAAGAAGGACATAGTGGGAGGAAGGCAGTGAAGGAAGGAAGTGGGGGAAGGAAAGAAAAGAAAGAAGGAAAGAGAGAAAGAGAAAAAGAAAGAAAGAAAGAAAGAAAGAAAGAAAGAAAGAAAGAAAGAAAGAAAGAAGAAAGAAAGAAAGAAAGAAAGAAAGAAAGAAAGAAAGAAAGAAAGAAAGAAAGAAAGGAAGAAAGAAAGAAAGAAAGAAAGAGAAAGAAAGAAAAGGAAGGGAAAAAGAGGGAAAGAGGGAAAGAAGGAACGAGGGAAAGAAAAAGAAAAAGAAAGAAAGAAAGAAAGAAAGAAAGAAAGAAAGGAAGAAAGAAAGAAAGAAAGAAAGAAAGAAAGAAAGAAAAAGAAAAAAGAAAGAAAAGGAAGGGAAAAAGAGGGAAAGAGGGAAAGAAGGAACGAGGGAAAGAAAGAAAGGAAGAAAGAAAGGAAGAAAGAAAGAGCAGGAAAGAAAATTCCCAAACGTCAGAAACATTAAAGATGATAAAATACTTGTGAGTAATTTCCTGTAACTATTTGACAGTTTGCAAATTAACATCAAAGTAGAGGGAGGGAGGGAAGGAAGTTGCAGAAGGATGTGGCAGAAAGAAGGACATAGTGGAAGGAAGGCAGTGAAGGAAAAAAGTGGGGGAAGGAAAGAAAAGAAAGAAGGAAAGAGAGAAAGAGAGAAAGAGAGAAAGAAAGAAAGAGAGAAAGAAAGAAAGAAAGAAAGAAAGAAAGAAAGAAAGAAAGAAAGAAAAAAAAAGAAAGAGAAGGGAAGAAAATTCCCAAATGTCAGAAACGTTAAAGATGATAAAATACTTGCCTCTATGATAAAGAGCGAGGACTAGATATTAGATATAGTATTGCTAAATGGCCCATAAATGTGAGACCCAAACAGTTCAACTCCTTGGATAGCAGTTTCTCAGCATGTATATGTTATTTCTAGCTTCAACTTCTTACTGCTACTGTACAGAATGATTACCATAGAATAATGGAATGGTTGGGTTTGGAAGGGACCTTAAATTCACCTACGTCCTCCCCAGCATGTCATTGTCAGGGACACCTTCCACTAGACCGCCTTAAGCTCAAAGACCCATTCAAGCTGGCCTTGATCACTTCCAGGAATTGGTCACCCACAACATATTCTAGTGTTTCACAACCATCTTGGCAAGGAATTTCTTCCCAATAGCCAAAGGAAACCTATCCTCTTCAGGTTTTAAAGCCATCCACACTTTTCCTATTAAGAACAAGAGATTACATCATGAAGTAATGAAGTGCTTGGGTTGAAAGTAAAAGGCATTTGAAAGAAATGGGTTTGGGGGCTAACACAGCAAGATCTCAGAAATGGAGTGCCAGCTTAGGTCTCTGCTTCAGAGACAAGTGAAGCAATTCAGAAGTGTCCTCCTGGGAAAAAGGTTGACAGATCTTTCTGCACAACAGTTAACAGCCGGCATCAGAAATGGGTGCAAATAACATACTAGCCACTACAAGTTTGTCATCCTGGAGTGGAAGGGCCACTCAGACTCATAGCAGTGGTCTTGCTGCTGTGCCTGTTGAAATAGACAGAAAAGAATGAGGAAAACAAATTTTTCCATCTAGTTTGTTTCAGTATTGGTACAAAGACTATTTTCCTGCCCTCAGGAGACAGCAAAAACAGTCAACAACTGAAATGCTTCAGAAATGGAAATGATCTGAATCACAAATATTTCTTTTCACATCAAAATTAAAGCCCAAGTCATAACTGTCAAACAGATAGAACTCTTTAAAGATGAATGTACTATACATACTAAAATATTCCCAGAGATAACTATTGTGTCCTTAGTCTGTTTAGAAGTCTAGACTTCCTGGTAAAAAAAACTTGTACAGAGCTGAGGTAGCTCCACGACATTCTCTTTTCAGATTAATTAAACTCTTCAGTCTCACCACCGTTACCCATGGATTTCCGTAAGTCCTTGAAAACCAGTAATTTCCCTTTTTTCGTTCTCTGAAAAAAATGACAGTGACAAGAGTTATTTGCACTCCCTATTTTCTGAAAAGCCTGAACATCAAGCCTTAAGAACTTTATCATCAGTTTTACTTCAAACTAAATTTGAAGAGAATGGCAGAAAGAATGGGAGCCTCAAGCAAAAGAATTTAGGCTTCTAATTCTTGGGTTGTCTTCTTACTTACCTAAGACAAGAAGTGGAAAGAGAATAGATTAGAGTTAGCAGCTGTTGAAGATTTGCACGTACTCTTCCACTCTTCCAAGAGGTCAAGGATGCTTTTCTGGCCCTCTCTCCCTCCACAAGCTGCAGCTTCCTTCAAGGCACAGTCACCTGCTGTGGCATGGAGCTCCCCATGAGCTCCATTGTGTTCCTCCACGGTTCTCCAGGGACTGCTGGGAGACAACCTGCTTGATGATGATGTCCTCCAGGGACTGTGGGGGATTCTTTGCTCTGTCAACTGGAGCACCTTCTCCTCCTTCTTGTCTCACTTTAGTATCATGCAGCTGCTTCTCATACTCCTTTTTTCCCTCACTTGTCACTGCCTATTCATATGTTTTGTACTTTTGACAATATCTTTTCACAAAGACTGATGGGCTCAGTTGCAGAAATGTGTCTTGCTAGAAAATTGGATACTATAGAAAACCATGATTTTACAGAAAAGAATAGTGGAAGTACAAATATACTGCTAAAGAACCGGAAAACTGACAATCATTCATTGTAATACGTCCCCTCATTTTGCCTTCTTTCTTTCCTTAAGATCTGGAAAGACTACTGGGCAGTGAAAAACACTACAGTGTTGTTTCAAAGAAAAGACTTTTTTAGGATTCTAAGGCGCATGTTCCAATTGCTTGAGAAAATTGAGAAAAGGCACTTTGTCTTTTGTGATAAATATCATTAGCCACTAGGGACAAAGTCTGACCAACAACAAGAGCAGATCAAAATCTGATGAGACCAAGCAATATACCTTGAGTGGCCAGGACAGAACCATCGAGTCGTCGAATCTGTTGAATTGGAAGGACCCCATCAGGATCATCATCAGTCCAACTCCTGGCCCTGCCTGGGGCCATCCTTGAACTCCCAAACTCAGACAGTTGTGATGGTGTGACCACTCCCTGGAGAGACTCTTCCAGTGCCCAGCCATTCTCGGGTTAAAAACTTTTTCCTGATACCCGACCTAAACCTCCCCTGACTCAGCTGCATGCCATTTCATTGAGTCCTGTCTTTGTAGACCTCATTTGAGGACTTTCTAATACCAAGGTGATTCTGCCCCAGAGCAGAGCAGAGAAGAGAAGAGCAGAGCAGAGCAGAGCAGAGCAGAGCAGAGCAGAGCAGAGCAAGACAATCCCCTCCCTTGCCCAGCTGGTGATGCTGTGCCTGATGCACCCCAGGACAGGCTTGGCCCTCCTGGCTGCCAGGGCACTGCTGATGCACATTCAGCTTGCCATTGGCCAGGAGCCTGGGTCCCTTTCTGCAGTGCTTCTCCCAGCCTCTTGCTCCCTCCCCAGTCTATACACCCACCAGGATTGCCCAGTTGCAGGTGCTGAATCCAGCACTTGCCCTTGTTCCACTCCATCTGGTTGGTGATTGCCTGTGCGAATCCTCAAAAACAGAGGGGTTTGGGAAAGCTGCAAAAGGAAGGCCTCAGAGACAGCAGAACTGTCATTGGAGCTAAGCAGTAGTCATAAGGTTTGTCAGCAGAAAAATTAGATGAGAAGTAGAAAAGTAAGGACAAATGGAACAATGGTCTGTGTATTAATGCTTGTCTAGAATAACTCCCTAAGCTACAGCAAAGTATATCTAGCGCGATGTTAGGTAGTTCTAAGCTTAATAACGGAGCTCTGTGCATTGTATCTTAAGGCTTACAAGCAGGTCTTTTATTCGAAAGAAGCGAGCATTGTTCTAAGCCCAGGTACATGTGTTTATAGTGATTGAATAGAAGTAGTACTGTCAATATGCTTTTGCTTTGTGGGATTGGTCAAAAAACTTTTCAAGTCAGTTGTAACATTAAGTTCTTTGTCTGCTGCTGGGGACGTGAGCTGCTGGCAGCTTCCCATTGTCATCACCATGTAATGAGACTGATGCTGGAAAAAACCCAGCTTGAGACGCCGTCCCCAGCAGTCCCGCCCCTTTTGTGATTTGTGCATAGACTCCCGGCCAGCAATAATTGCCCATCTCTCCTATTTGGCAAGATCTCTCTGCAAGGTCTCTGTGCCCTCAAGGGAGTTAGTTCACAGCTCCTCCCAATTTAGTGTCTTTGGCAAACTTTCTTAATATTCCTTCAAGTGCTGTGTCCAGGTTGTTCAAAAGATGTTGAAGAGAACTGGCCCAATGATGATACTGTCTTAGCCACTGAAATAAGTGCTTCATACTTCCTCTTGTGCAGAAATCACAACAAATTTCTTTTCTATCCATGTTTTCTTATGCTCATGCTTTTTATCCCAACAGCAGCTGACACGACATTTACAGGCACAGCAACAGCACACTTTTCCTGCTCTTACTAGACTTAACAATTTTGCAACCGGTCAATCAGTGGCCTTTGCAACTAAAGTCAGACCTTCAGCATTTCTCATTAAATGAATGTCTTCAGAAGAAAACTTTGCTGCCTACTCTGTACGACTGAAGAATAGATGATAATGAGTTGGCATCACAATCAGTTAAGTACAGAGCCTATCCTTTAGCAGGGAAAAAATTAAAAGAAGAGCTCTTTTATGCAACAACTATCTGAGAAACAAAACAACTAGGATCTTCCACAGGGTTCCCTGCAGTAGAAATGTACTTGGATGAATGCAGAAGATAAAAGATGTGGTTTTGAAAGGCTGTGTCCTTGCTAAGCTAAATTGGATCTCATCCTGTAGATGAAAGATCAAGGAGCTCAAAGCGGAGCTAGAGAGACATGTCCAGACAATGAGATAGAGCAAAGCATTTTCCAAGATAATTAAGCATTCTGGTGGACTGGCTAGTTAGGTTAAATCTGCCACACCCATTCACTTTCAGGGACTGAACTGTGGAGTGCTAAACCGTATCTGCTGCTGTGCAAAGTAAAAGAGATCCATCCAAATTGTACGGTTAGTGAGAACACTCTCACTCTCAATTGTAAAACACTTCATAAGCTATTAATCAGTCTTAGGAACAAAATGAAATAAAGTTGTTATGCCATCTGGGAATGGGAAAACATGTTCAAAATATTTTTTTCTCTATGTTTTCTTCTTTTTTCTTTTTTTCTTTTTTTTTTTTTTTAATCCCACATTATGTGATTGATAATTTCAACCATTCTGGAATGCTTTTAACAGATGAACCCAGCATAGTAGTTTTATTACCGGCTCTTGTCCCTTACATGCTTCAGTACAGGTTTGGAATATACTCCCCAGTCAATTAGTGGTTTTTTATCTCTTTTCCCAGAGACAACTTTTAAAGGACTACTTAACCCCTAAAAATCATAATTTCTCTGGTTTCTCCAAGCTTTTTGAGAAAGCTGTTTTGGTTTTGTTTTGGTTTGTTGTTTGTTTTGTTTTATTGCATCGTTCCCAATGTCTTCAGACCTACTACAAGAAGAAGTTAAAAATAGATCTGATTTGAAGAGACTGTTAAAGCTAATGAACTGCCAGTCTTGGTATTTGTATGTTTCTAAATCCTTTAAATTCCAAGGCTGCCTTCCTGAATCCTCAGTTACTTAGAAAACATTGTGTTTAGAAAACAGAGCCAGTTCAATTGCTTCTGCAAACTCACCTTCATTGTATAGGATTGTACTTCAAGAAATCTTGCTTCATTCAAACATTGGAAGTACAGATTTGACATCATCTGTGACCCTTCCATCTGTCTGAACTGTATTTCATTGTGTGAGTTCCTCAGTTGCTTCAAATAAGGACAGAATCTTTTCAATTTGCATAGCATGTTATGTGAAGATCTCCTGTCTGCTTTCTTCACTTGCTTTAATGGGAAGACAAGGGAAATACGTTTTGAATGTTATCTTTTAGAGTCTACTTTTACCTACCAGTGTGCTTATATGGACTAGAACCAATTTCAGCTTGAAAGAAGGTATTGTCACCATCCGCTCATACCAACGGGTTGGTTAACTGGTTGGTTGGTTAACTGATCTGGGAGTGCAACAGACAACCTGGAAAGGGGATTGCAGTATCAATCCAAACAAATGCACCTTTATAGAATGACCACAGCAAATGCCTGAAAGGAATCAGGGAGAGGAAAAGAATAAAAAAGAGGGGGAGAAAGAGAGAGGAGTATAGCTACCAAACATGGAGAGACTAAGTCCTCTTAGTCCAGCCGATAGAGTTTGCCTAGTCACGTTGGGAAGGTCTCAAAGTCCTGGTTAACTCAAGGTTCTATTATAGTCCATTGCTGAGGGGGGAAACAGAATCTTGAAATGGCTGAGGGGGAACAGATACAATCAAGAAGAAGAAGTCTATTGAAATTGCTGAGGGGGAAAAAGGTATTGAAGACGGGTACAGACAGTCCATGTTCTCAGCAGGATAAGTCAGTATCAGCAGTGAGTGGGACCCACTGTTTCAGGACTGCTTTCTGGGGGAAACCAGTCTAGGTCCTGTAGGCACATCTGTAGGCAACACTCAGCAGGCATCCTGCTTCAGTCAGGCCAGCACCCCTGCATCAGAATTACAGGTGTCTCAGTCTCAGTCCTTGGTAGGGGGGCTTCAACCTCGGTGCCTCACGGTGGTAGTGGAGCAGAGGAAGGATTTTCCATGGGGGGGCTACCAAGTTGCCCCAGCAAGTTCATCTGGCCAAGAGGTGGGAAAATTCCTGGTCTATTGTCATGAAGCAGGTGCAAGCATATAGGCTGGGTCGCCCTTTGGCAGGCCCTGCTAGAAGCAGTCACTGAAGACACAGCTGTGAACAATCACTTGGCAGGCCAGAATTCTGCTCAGGGGCCTCAGGATTTTTGGTGTTCATCCATTACTGGCAGGCCAGAATTCCCATCGGGGTCCTCAGGGTCCTGATATCGGTCCTGTGGACGGTCGTGAGGCAAATGGGGGGAACCTCAGACCGTCTCTCACAGCACCTGGTGACTCACGACAGGCTTCAAAGGGTCTTCATCAGCAGTGTTCTGTACTATTGTTGTATACTTGTCGCACATTGGTAGCATATCCTGGAAAGCAGAGACAATATGTCAGACAGAGAGAGAGAAGGGAAGGACAAGAAAAGATAAAAAAAGGCGGGGGTAAGGAAACAAGAAACAAATATAATAACAGTAATTTAAACCATATTATTTTGAAACATTTTTTTCAAATATCTGAAACTAATCACAAATAATCAAAGGCAATAAAGCAATAAACAAATTAACAACAGTTCATTTAAAATATTTTTTTTCAAAACAATTCACCAAAAATCAAAAGTAATTTTCTTATAATCTTCAAAGAAAATTGAAGACGATTTCAAAACACATCCTCTCATTTATAGTCGCCTTGTGTCAATAGTCTTGGAGATGGCCACAGTGAAAAGGACATCAGCCAAGTTGTGTGCATTAATTACAGACATCAATTTTGTTAACTCTTTCATCATTCTCCAATTCATAATGAGTAAGATTGCTGATTAAAAAACCCCAATCAAAACAAAACGCAAAAGGGCAATGATGGGATGACACATACTGTTCAGGACTCTTGTGGCAGTAGGTGACCACCCAAAAAGAGTATCCTACCACCTGTGTTCAGCATCTTTTCTTACTCTCTCTATGACATGGCGTATTTCTTTCACATTGTGATGAACAGTTACCAGTGCTTTCTGTCTATTCTTCTTGATCTTCTCCAATATTTCAATGAAGTCCTGATGAAGCAAAGATTGCTTTACCAAAGTAATGTTCATCCCAATGGGAGTAGGTAAATGTCCTGGTTTCGGGCAAATTTGGGAGAAAACCTCCAAAAGGTGGACCCTCCAGAAAACAAACCCACACCGCCCCTCCCCCCAACCAGGGCGGGAAGGATTCCTTGGAAACAAGTGGAAAGAACCTGTTTCTGTAACAGGCAAAGCACCCCGCAGCACACAAAAGGAACAATACCAGATGGCACCACTCTTTCACCGCTCTGAAAAAGTAGACAACTTCAGAAAGTCTCTCTTGGGAGTGCTCGCTCTGTTATCAGTCTGTCCTGTGCTGGGGTAGCTGCTGCACCTTGGCCACAAGGTGCAAACTCTCGGTGTTTCCCAGGTCCCAGTCCGGAGCAGGTCCGAGTAGGTCCAAAGAAGGGAAAGGAGAAACAGTCCAGGGAAAATTTGGACTGCTTAGCTAAACTAACTAATGAGCAGGAGCAAAAAAGCAAGAGCAAAGCAGGAGCAAAGCCGAAGCAAGAGCAAAGCGAAAAGCAAAGCAAAAAGCAAAAGCAGCACCCATGTACTGCCCTGTCTCTGTGTCGCGCCAGCTGTGGGGGAGCGGCTGATAGCAAAACCAAAACAAAACATTTGCTCTTCACAGCCAGTCTTGAAGGCACAGAACATGATAGCCAGCATCAACAGAACACACGGATGGGGATACAAGCATCATAACGTCACCCTAGGACAGTAATAGTTTGTGAATCAGTCTTTAATTGGATTGAAAAAGGTAGTGGGAGGTAACTGGAGCTTCTGAAGAAAAATCACATCCCTCAATTTTGTAAAGTTACAAGCACAACAATTTGAATGATTTTTACTATCCACTACTGCATTTTCTACAAATACCGTATCACAAGCAGTTCTAAAGCACCCACACCCATTGCCTATATATTTAAGGACTGTTTCAAAAGTCTCGTTAGGATGAATTTCAAAATGACAGATATTTTGTTCTGTGTCCAAACAAACATCCTGAGCTGTAATTGCATTACTTTCACAGATGAAGCCTAGTTCTCGGACAATAGAAGATTCCAAATTAACATGTTGCCATTTTTTACCAGTTTGATGGGCCCATTGTCTATGTTCAGAAAGATTGGGAATAGCTCCATCATGATTTAGCCCTAATGCAATAATAGGAAATCTCAAATGCACTGAGGCATTGCGTACGGTTAACACAAGAGCTGTGGCTGTGTTTGTAATGGGGTGATAAGTAAAATTCACCAAGTTCCACCAGGACTGGAATTCTCTTTCAAAATCAGTGGCACTGTCCCAAATTCTTTTCTGAATTTCAGCAGGAAAATTGCCTTCACCTTCTCTTATCATTGAGGCAGCAACTGACTGCATCGACAATTGTGCCCGGATACAGCTAAGAGCCAAAGAAAGGTTGTTTTGTGTAGCACCGAGTGCATCAGTCTACCAATTTGTGATCACTTACATTTACCTTTTCCCAAGCTGGTAATATGTTTGATAGCAAGCACTGCTGTGTTCCCAAAGCCAATAAGGATGATTGCAGTGGTTGTTTTAATTTGGTCAAATCTCTAACCATTTTGTGGCAGCCAATTTATCCATTAGTGTACTTCAGAATCAATACTATTTAGAATTCCAAAACCTGTTCCCAAAACACCGGTTATGTCTCTTAGTGTCTGTTTTTAAAGAAAAAACGGACTTTCTGTTTTTGCAGCCAGGTGGTCCAACCCTCAAAGGAAGTCCGCAAAAAAGGCAAACAGGCCGGCTGAATTTCTGAGACATTGTTTTGCATCATCAGCAATTTGACTTGTTTAAGAGACCGTGCCAGATTGAACAATATGTGTTGTTGACCAGTTTTCCTGATTATATATGGTCCAATTTCAAAACTTCTCAGGCTAAGCATAAGCGGTGCTTGGGCTGGAGTGGTGGTAGTAGAAGGTTGGTTCATACCATTTATTATCAACTTATAAGAAAAGCCTTCACTAGTTTTGGACCAAAGACAAACTACTTCTGCAGTTTGTGTTAATGTAAAATTGTGCCAACAGTCTTGTACGCTTGGGGGCGTACAAACCTGTTCACGCTTATTTGTCTGATCTGTCAAAACACTGATGGAGATTGCTTTGCTATAAGCAGTTCCACAAATCCTTCGGCTAATTCCTTCTCCCACTCCCCCTTGAAGCTGCCAGGCTTTTTGTTTTTCCCATACCTGCCAAGTGAACAAAAGCTTGGGACCAAGGCCACATTGACTAAGGGGACTCTCAGTCCCTTCTGCCCACTAGGATGTAACTACTGTACTCAATGTCAGCTTTGTGCTCTCAGTCCCTTCTACCCATTGGGGTGTAACTATGGTGCTCAGTGTGGGCTTCGTGCTCTCAGTCCCGTCTATTCCACTGGGATGTAACTACGGTACTCAGCGTGGGTTTTGTAATAGCGTCTATCTTAAATTTATGAGCTAAGCCTTTTCAACCTAACAGGTTGGTCAAGTTATTTTGCCAGCGGCATGTCACTTAAGTCGGTTTAGTTAACGTCAAATTATGCCAGCAATCAATTGGTTCATTTTTACAATCCTTTGTACTTGCAACATTGTTCGTTTTGCGACCTAGAGTGTAATTACCAACATACTCCTGGCAGCAACACAGAGTAAGGGGAATTTGTTTGGCACACTCCCACTTGTTTGTAGGACACAGTCTCGCTGAAGGGATATCCCAATCATTTTTCCCATCTGGTTCCATAAAATTTCCGGCAACTGTGATGGAGGTGGATTTCTCATAGAGAGATCCTTCCATTTTTCTGCATGCTTCCACAATCGACTCACCAATTGTTCCAGTTAGGGCTCTAGTCCAGTCCTTCTGATCCCATCCCCACTCACTTGGACCATATACCTGGGGGTCATGCAGCACTATAGGCTCTAGGTTTGGGTGGCCACCCTTGGGCTACGCTCCTAGAACATTAGTGGGATGGAGGGTAGCTTCAGACCACAACCACTCAGCAGGATCCTGTCCATGGAATTGTGGTAGGATGCAGAAAAGCATCACCAGTGTTATCATGGTTCAGATGATTTTCATGTTCCTCAGGGTTCTTCTGTAAAAGTAAAAACAACAGAAATCCTTCCACTGAGGGGCAGAAAAGAGTTAAAATGGATAGGATTATCCAGCATGTATTTATCCAATGCTCTTTCCCTAGAGCATCAGAGGCTACCCATGCATATTTCTTCAGAGGGGTTTTCAGCACTAGTGCTACTTCCCCTACAGTAGGGAGGTCCACCAGAACAGGTTGTCCAGGGTAATGTGCTGGACTTTTTGAATCGTCAGGTCGTTGTAGTAAGGGAACGATGCTTAGAGCTGTTGGGCAAAAGGCAGTGATTTTGGGACATCCATTCCCCCCCCATCTACTGTTCATTCTTTTAACAGCTTCCCATAACCGAACGTCCCAATTTCCCTCCTGGGGCTTCAGAAGTCCTTTCAAAAACCCTTGGTCCTTTCTAAGATCCCCTTAGCTTGAGGGTAGTGGAAAGGGGTGTGGAAAGACCGCTTAATTCCTTCACCTTTTGCCCAATGCTGTACACCTCTAGCAGTGAAGTGGGACCTGTGATCAGATTGAATTTCCTGTGGCTTTGGGAAAGTTCCAAACCACCCCTGCAAAGCTTTAACCGCATTATCACCTGTAGCTCTTTTCAAAGCATCAGCTTGAACCAACCCAGATACAATTTCTACTCCTACTAGCACAAAGTGTTTACCTCCTGACTTCTTAAAGGGGCCAATATAGTCTACCTGCCACGCGTCCCATAAGCCTTTACCCTTTCTTAAATGCAGAGGGTCATCTTCTCAAGGATGTCTCTCCAGTCACCTGTGACATTGCTCGCAGGCTGATACGCATGTTTTACACATTTCCCTGGTAACCAGCCAACCACGAGCATGAGCTTCTTTGTACAAATCTTTCGCACCTGTGTGCTGTCTTTTTCCATGCAGCCATTCTAATAGTTGATCCCAGTCCTCAGGAATGAGTTCCTTTTTCAGGGGGCTGAGCCTTGCTAGTTCATCAGCTCTATTCTTCCACTCTCCTGCTGGATTTCCATCTGTTTGCTGAGAAGCTACCCAACCAATAGCAACATTTCCTTGGCTTGCAACATCTAAAATTTCTTGCCCCGTTTCCTTTTGCCACACTGGAATTCTGTGAACTTCCCAATCATTTTGCTGCCAGAAAGGAAGCCACTCGGTACAACCTTTGTACACTGCGTAAGAGTCGGTGTAAATGCAGGCAAGAGAAATGTTCTGTGCCTCACATCGGAAAACACTCCAAACAGCTATGAGTTCCCCAGCCTGAGCGCTGCCTTCCCCTTCGGTAATGATTCTTTCACCAAATGAATTGTGTAAGACAGCTGTTCTAGATCTCCATACCTTCCCTTCCCGTTTTGCAGAGGCATCTGTGAACCAAGAACTTGCTGCTTGTTCGGGGGAGAAAGGAAGGGCAGCTTTGATTACAGAGGCAGATTCATCTTGGCTGCTAACCAGGCTCTCAGTGCCTTGGATTGTTAGATTTTTAGCAGCATCTTCCGTTAGTGAGACGGTATTACAATAGCCTTCCATCTGAGCATACCATTTCCTAACTGAGGCCCTTTGGGCTACCCCGTCAGGGTGGGGGGGAGGGGTGGGGCTCCCATTAGTGACGATTTTGATAACTTTGAAAGGGCTTCTTAATACAGAAAGCTCTTGTCATGCAATTTTTTCCTCTTCTAGGAGAGCTAAGCTAACTACAAACAACCCCTTTTCCCAGGTAGTGTATCTTTTCTCAGCATCTTTGAAACCACAGGAATAAAAACCAAGAGGCCCCGTTGGACCCTCGGGACCCCACTGCCAAATGTGTACTGATAGCCCTGAGGAGGCAAATCCCCATTCCACCTGAAAGGGATCTGTGGGATGGATAGGGCCTAGTGCTTGGTGAGCTGTTGCCTCAAAAATCAGTAATTGCAATGCTTCTTCCTGAGAAGGAGTCCAATCCCATTTCATCCTTTTCCTCAGCAAGTCAAAAAGCGGCCTAGCAATTATTGAGAAATCTGGGATGTGTTTTCTCCAGAACACTAATAGTCCTAGAGCTTGCTGGAGATCTTTCCTCAATTCAGGCCTTTGAAACTGATCTAAAGAGGTTAGGGTATCGGGTGGAATACATGTCATGCCTCCTTTCCACCAAATTCTCAAAATCTTCACTTCCTGAGAAGGTTTCTGAATTTTCTCTGCGGGTATCTGCAAACCAAGACCTTTTAAGTGAGAGATTATTTTCTGCTGATGTTTCCCTACTACCTCTATTTCATCCTTCCCCGCCTCCCCACCACCACCACCCCCCCCCCGCCCCCCCACCCCAGAGTGTCTTAAATGTATTGATTATCAGCTACAGGATCAGCAGGATCAGGTTTGGGTATTTTTTCTAATTCCTGAACTAAAGCATGGTGGGCCAAAGTGGAGGAGTGTTTGTAGCCTTGGGGAAGCCTAGTGCAAGTGTATTGCCGTCCTTTCCCATGTGAAGGCAAAATGGTCCCTATATCTTCTGGCTGTATAGGTATCATAAGGAAGATGTCTTTGACATCCATAGTTGCCATTGCCATGATTGAGTGAGCCTTTTCTTGAATTGATGTTATTAATTCAGCTAAGTTTGGGACCAGTGCTGTAAGAGGGTCTGTGTTGGCATTAAGCCTGCGAAAATCTACTGTTAATCTCCACTTTCCACTGGCTTTTCAGACTGGCCATACCGGTGAATTAAAAGGAGAATGTGTGTGAATTATTACCCCTTGGTTTCTCAAGTCCTGTAGAACCGCTTTGATACCTTCTCTGGCACCAGAAGGTAGAGGGTATTGTTTTACATGAGTTGTTTGATTATAGGGTAGGGAGGGTGCGGTTTGAAGCAGCCTAATGTTAAGTGGCAGTGTGCCAAAAGACCACAGAAATCCCTCAGAGTCTTCCCACTGCCTCCCAGCAAGGACACCCATTCCTAATCAATTATTTGGAATGTTCCCAATTACCATTTTGATGACTAGTTGATGCTCATTTCCAGGGAGCGTCAGTTTGGCTAAGGCAACATTCATAGATTCTGTAGTTCCCAGAGCATTAAGAACACAGCATTGTCTCTTAGTTGGAACAATTCCACACCTCTGGGCATCCTTTTTTGTTAGTGCAGAGATTTGAGCCCCAATGTCAATCAAAAAGGTTACGTAATAGTAGCCTGTGGAGGCCCGTGATAGCTGGGCTTAATATATATCCTGATTTATTTTTAGTGAGCATTCTTAAATAAACCCACGCTCCGCCCCTTTGCCCACCTGTAAGCGGCAGAGAGATTTGTTTCCCGAAAACCCTGTTGGTTTTGGTTCACTGCCTGTGTTCTGTGGGAGAAGCTGGGGGAGGGTTAGTTTTTGTCCCTGAGAAGGGAGGGGTGCACTGGGTTGAGCCAATGGATTCGGTTTTCGCTGGTGCCAATTATTTATTATTTTCTGCAATTTCTCAAGGGGCAAACCATCCATCACCTCTTTGGGGACCCACTTTTGAATTCCCAACAACCACCAATGGTGGCAGTTAGAGATCTGTTTTCCTTTCTCTATATTTTCACTGTGAGGAGCCCCAATAAACCAAACACCTTTGTTATTTTCTGATTTCTATGCCGGGGTTTTTATAGGTCCATATTGTCTACAATAATTAATCAGATCTACTGCAACTTCAGCTCATGTCCAAACTTTATGGCTACTGGCAGGTGAATCAGATTGAGAAGCTGAGGGCTGTGAGGGGGAAGAGTAGGGAGTGAAGCCAGGATCTCTAGGTCCACTTTGGTCAGGGGAATTCCTGAGGAATCTTATCTAGTCTTTCTACAGGATTCAAAGCCATTATGGTTTTCTGTAGAGTCGTTGCTGTATGTTTAAGTGTTTCTGGAAGCCCACGAGTTCAATCGGTCATTAGTTCTGGCTTCACAGGTAATTGCATTGGGCATTCAAAACCAGGAACTAATTTCTTTTCATGAATCTTTTGCAGGCAGGCGGCTTTGTGGACACTTTCTAAGAGCTGGTCGGTGGTGTCAACGATTGCCAGGGGGTCACCCCTTTCCAAAGGATTCATTCTCCCGGCCCAGAAAGACGCACCCTGTGTCAGGGACCATGCATCACGCTTACCTCCTTATCTCCTGTTGTGAAGAAGGCTCCATGTCCCCAGTACCCACTGGCCTCCGGTTAATTTAATTTGATCTCCACCATCGAGGGACACTCGGAGGACATATTTGTCTCTGATTCTTGTGGGAGGCGCCCGAATTCTTTTTACAGCTTAGCTAACTCGGTAGCACTGAACGGTATTTGTTTAGTTGTGATAGGTGGGTCAAGATCCTCTTTCGGCAATGCAGAGAGACAGGGAGACCCACTCGGTAATCAGAATCCAATTTGATTGTGGGATACAAGCACTTACATACCATTGCAGGGAGACTAGTAACGTGTACTACAATGATTAGGTTAAAATCACATACACAAACTTACGCATATAACAACATCTCTTGCTTGCAGAGTTTCATGGGATTTTCTTTTTCCAGTAAACCCGTTTGATTTAATCTTCTTGCAATCCAGGTCGAATTTTCAAAGTTCCGTTTGTTTATGCCAAGGCATTCTGTTATCAAATCTCTTATGTTAACCAGGTCCAAAGTGCATCAACTGTCTTATGTCCCCCAACATTCCAACAATCCTCATCATTAATATAGTTCTATTCTGTTTGAACCAAGGGTCTCAAGCGAGGACAGCAGTATTCTCTCCAATTTTTTACTGCCTCAAGTTCCTGACGGGGATAGATTTGTTTCATGTCAGGAGTTTCCTTTTCCTCTGGCTCTGTAGAGGAATCAGTAGGATGTGAATTCTTAGCAAGTTCCTCTCTAAGGGCAGCCCGCAACCTATAGATCTCATTTCTATCTTCCTTTAATTCTTTCTGCAAAATTTCAACTAGGTTTTGAAGGGAATCTATTCTTGCTATTTCCTCGTTTCTTTGCTTAAAAAGGGTTTCTATGGCTGCTGTGAGACAAGCTGCCAAAACTGAGCAGAGGATGGTCTTATTTTTGCCCAGTTTAACTTCTGTTTCATGTTGTAAAGAACAAATTCTATCTATGACATTTTCTAAATTAAACCAGCTGTTCTCTGCCCAAACCTCCCCCCTTGGAGAAGGCTTGGCATTCTATTTAGCAAGCAGAGCAGAAAATTCAGCTGTAACTTTTGTGCTAGAGTTTTCAGTCATTTTATGAAGGGACCAAAACCATGACAGGGAGGTGCAAACTTAAGTTAGACAATCTCACAGCCTTTGCTGTGCTCCCCTTTGCTTCCCTGGCTGGGTGAAGAGACCAAATCTCCCTGGGAGGCCCTGCTTAGTTCCTTCAAGTTGTCCCTTCCTTCCCAGACAGTCCACACATAAACAAAAACAGTCTCCCCTTTTGCGGGAAGAGATTTTTTGGGAAATTCTAAAGACAGAACCCTCAATAGAGTATGGGGGCGTATTTCACCTGGGCGTGCACAGTTTGTGGGAAATTCAAAGAGCTTTCCTTGCTTTCCAGCTTCGTTTAACCCTTTCGCGATGAGGGGCTAGGTGTGGCTGAAGCAAATCGTCCTTCCCCTGTTCCAGACTACAAACAGCCTTGCAGACCCTTCTGTCGATCAGAATCCTGTCCATGATGCCAATTTAATGTCACGATCCGCTCATACCAATGGGGGTGGTGATGGTTGGTTAACTGATCTGGGAGTGCAACAGACAACACGGAAAGGGGATTGCAGTATCAATCCAAACAAATGCACCTTTATAGAATGACCACAGCAAATGCATGAAAGGAATTAGGGAGAGGAAAAGAATAGAAAAGAGGGGGAGAAAGAGAGAGGGAGTTGTCCTAAGCTGATTATATGATGCTTTTAACCCCAATCATCTTGTTCTGTTTATGCTGCATCATAAGTTTTGCACCTTTAAGACTTGTTGCAGAGAGTGAAGGGGGGAGAGAAGAAGCAGCAGTTTGTTTTCAGACACTGCACTCACTCCTCCACATTCCTGCTCCTGGACTGTGTTGTCTGGGGATGAACAGACAGTGGGACAGAGCTCTCCTTTGCTTTTAGTTAGTTTTAGCTTGCTGAGGCAAGGAAGTTCCCTGGACTGTGGTTTCTTTTCTTTTTTCCCTTTTCTTTGGACCTCTTGAAACCTGCTCTGGACTGAACACCCAGAAGAGCACCGGCAGCTAGCACCTGTGGCCCACCAGGCCGGGCCCGGCCCGCAACGTTTCCAGCACCGGAGGGATTGATAAGAGCCTGTGTGAGCTGAACTGCAACCGAGGGAGGGGACTTTCTCAGTTTGTCATCTCTTTTGGAGCAACAAGGGGTTTTATTGTTCAATATTGTTTAGGTTTTATTGTTTAATAAGCAGGTTTTTTCCACCTCTTTCCAAGGAGCTATTTTCTCCTGGACCGGTTGGGGGGAGTGTTGCAGTGTGACGCCATTTCCTGTTTCAGGAAACAGGAAAATCCCTCAGGTGTTGGGATAGGTGAAACCTGTCCTTTCCCCTCCCCCTTTGCCCTCCTGCTAAGTGCTGTCCATCAATCTTAACATTCCAGCAGGGTCATGGTGTGGTTGGCAGAAGTTCAAAAGATGCCCCTCAGGTCCGGGCTCATTGGCCTGTCCAAGTGTCTTTATCCTTTGAGCCTTCCCCTCCTCCCACCTGGTTGGTGGCTCACCTGTGCCTTCCCCTCCCCCTGTCCCCGGGCTGAAAAGGAGACGGGACCATGCGGTCTGGATTCTGTTGGGAGCTGTTACAAGATTCAGAGGTCTGTCATCCTGGAATAAACTCTGGATTAAAACTCTACAGCAGAATCCTCTCCTTTTTCTCTTCACCGTCCCCTGAACCTTTTCCACCAGAGGTCAACTGAGTTTCTACTATGCCTGGATTTGTTGCGAGTGCCTAGCTGCAGGATCCAGCCGGCCAAATGTATCTCTGAGGTGAAACATCACAGCTGCCGCCTTTGGCCCAGCAGCAAGGGTCAGACGAGCCCAGGCACGTCCCACCCGGTAATATTGGGATTAATATTTCATAGGGGAGGGGCCAAATGAATCTGCTTTCCTAGAGGAGCCCCTTTGGGGGTTCTCCCCAAAATTTGCCCTGAACCAAGACAGGAGTATAGCTACCAAATGTGGAGAGACTAAGTCCTCATAGTCCAGCCAACAGAGTTTGTCTAGTCACGTTGGGAAGATAATGGCCCTGCCTGGTTAACTCAAGGTTAAGTCCTGGTGAACTCAAGGTTCTATTATAGTCCATTGCTGAGGGGGGAAACAGAATCTTGAAATGGCTGAGGGGGAACAGATACAATCAAGAAGAAGAAGTCTATTGAAATTGCTGAGGGGGAAAAAGGTATTGAAGACGGGTACAGACAGTCCATGCTCTCAGCAGGATAAGTCAGTATCAGCAGTGAGTGGGACCCACTGTTTCAGGACTGCTTTCTGGGGGAAACCAGTCTAGGTCCTGTAGGCACATCTGTAGGCAACACTCAGCAGGCATCCTGCTTCAGTCAGGCCAGCACCCCTGCATCAGAATTACAGGTGTCTCAGTCTCAGTCCTTGGTAGGGGGGCTTCAACCTCGGTGCCTCATGGTGGTAGTGGAGCAGAGGAAGGATTTTCCATGGGGGGGCTACCAAGTTGCCCCAGCAAGTTCATCTGGCCAAGAGGTGGGAAAATTCCTGGTCTATTGTCATGAAGCAGGTGCAAGCATATAGGCTGGGTCGCCCTTTGGCAGGCCCTGCTAGAAGCAGTCACTGAAGACACAGCTGTGAACAATCACTTGGCAGGCCAGAATTCTGCTCAGGGGCCTCAGGATTTTTGGTGTTCATCCATTACTGGCAGGCCAGAATTCCCATCGGGGTCCTCAGGGTCCCAGTGTCTGTCCTGGGAATGGTCGTGAGGCAAATGAGGGGAACTTTAGACTGTCTTTCACACGTATCAGAAAATCTATTTACTGAAATAGCCAAAAAGAATGCATAACATTTACAATTGAGGGGGGAAAAGAAAACCAAACTCAAACCGTTGGAGCAATATCATTCTAGAGAATGCCATGTCTCTATGAAAAATACAAAAAAATTTCTGTTTTCAAACGCACCCACAAATCACCATTTTGCATCTTTTTTGTTGTTGTTGTTGTTTGTTTTAAAGCTCTGGCACTTATCTGATTCCTTTTTGAGTTAGTTCAGCTCATTAATCTAGTAAGAAAGCTGCTAAAATTAAACGGAAAAACCTATGGGGAACAGGATGCCACTCCAGCCATGTTGTAGGGAAGCATTAGGTCAGCCTTCTGTCTTGTAGAAATACATCTGTCATATAGGAAAATCAATGCGTAGCACTATCTTATTTTGAACTTTCTCATTGCTACTGGGTTCCTGAATGATCAAGAGGGTTTAAACCAAACAACAGCCAGCCCTCTAAGATACTCCCCAAACTATTGCAATGGAATAACTTGATCAGGTGAAGAGCTCACTATGCAAAAGCTGAATATGATGTCAAGAATGCTTTGTTGTGGATTACCATTGTTTGGGATCATTTATCCCTTACCCTCCCATGTAGGTATAGGAAAAAATTAAGAAACCACAAGGCTTTTACAGCTGTTCTTGTATTTTGGGATCATAAGGACTTGGCTTGGTAAACAAAACTGTGGTGAGTTTTACTATTGACTTGATTGCTGTTTCACTTTGAATTAACTGCTTTGCATTTCAGCTTACCCATCAGTATAATGAGAAGAAGAATATCTTCCTTCCTGCCCAAAAGATGTTGAATTATGCCTGTGATGTCATGGACTTAAAGACGAAAACCATTGTGATTGAAAGGAAGTATTGGCATGCCACAAGGTAACTGGAGTGAGCTGTCTTTCCTCCTCAGCTTCACTGTGATAGTAGAATTTTAATTAGCAGTTCCAAAACTTTGTCTTAGCATAGTCTGGTGACATATCTCAGTAGAGCAGTGTCCTAGGGTGACTTTATGATGCTTGTATCCCCAGCCATCTGTTCTGTGTATGCTGGATATTCTATTCTCTGCCTTCAAGACTGGTTCTGAGAGCAAAGGTGGGGAGAAGAAGAAGCACGGAGTTTGTTATCACAGGCTGCACTCACTCTTCTAAAAGCAACACTGCTCCACATTCTGTGCTGCACTGTGTTGTCTGGGCACTGATGGAGCAGAACAGAGTGTTGTTTGCTTTTCAGTTGGTTTAGCTGGCTGAGGCAGAGTTTTCCCTGGACTGTCTTTTTTTCTTTCCCTTTTCTTGGAACTGTTCAAACCTGCTCCACACTGGGACCTGGAGAGCACTGAGAGCTTGCACTTTGTGGCCTATGGGGGCCTACTCTGGGCAGCAGCCTTTCCTAGTGCCGGAGGGATTGATAACAGAGCAAGCATCCGCAGGAGAGACTTTCTGAATTTGTTGTCTCTTCAGAGCGGCGATTGAGTTTTGTCACCTGGTATTGTTCATTTTTTGTGCTGGGGGGTGCTTTCCCTGTTAAATAAACAGATTTTTTCCACTTCTCTCAGAGGAAATGTTTCCCAGACCAGTTGAGGGGAGGGGCCGTGTAGGTGGGCTTTCTGGGGGGGGCCCCCTGAGACATGAACTTTAAAGAAATTTAGGGTTTTTAGAGGAGCTGAGGTTTTAGTCAAGAGATAAGCCTTATTAGAGTTTATCAAAATAAATAGGTAGGCCTTGATGAAGTTAAGAGTTAGTAGTTAACGAATAATTGATTGCTTGTCAACATCATGTTTGCTTAGCTGGGTTTATCATGAAGAATATAGAAACTCATAAATAGCTTTTAGGAACATAAGACAATTGTAGGCCACCTCTGTTCTGAAACCAATTGAAGATGGGGAATGGGAGTTCTACCAATGGGTTCATTTGTCCTATTTGCATTGAAAATGTAGAAAGTTCAGAACCAGGAAGACTTCATTTATTTCCTCATTTTGGAACCCCTCCCCATGAAAGGGACCACCGATTCATTTTGAGGAACAAACTATGCGTGCTTAATAGCTTTTGAACTAATTACCATACAAAGTGAGGAATGATGGGATGTACCTAAATTATGAACATGTATTTGTCTTTTGGGTATTCAATACTTGTATAGATAAAAAGATTCTGTTATCACCTCTAAATCACAGTGTGTATTTGGGAGCTATCCCGCACGCTGCCCAGCGTTGCAATCAACATACACTTTCTAATTTTGAACTGTTAGGGAGCCTTTGTCCGTCACAGTTGGATATCAGTACTAGATCAATATTTTTAATAAATCACCCCTTCTTGAGGATTGCTGCCAAATTTGCCCTAAACCAAGACAAGCAGTATCTGCGATTTAGAGAATGATGGAATCACTTTGGTTGGAAAAGACCTTTAAGAACATTGAGTCTAAATGTAATTAGCAAACACAACCATCAAGAAATGTTTTGCTGTCTGAAGAGAACATGGTTTATCTGGTAAGCTTTGCAAGTATTTGTGTCATCACAAGCATGCATGTCCAATGCATTAGATGGGTATATAATAAGAAACCTGTGCAAATCAACAGAATGATTCTCGGGTAGGATATTGGCATGTTTCATCCTTCTTCCCGACTTCTTCCAATGAATGACTTTTACAAAGTAATGATTGGAATTGTTACTCTTTTGACGGTTCTTGTTGTATTACTGACATTTTTGGCATAGGAATGCCAAATAGGTTAATTCACCTAGTTTTTCAGATAAAGACCAAGATTTAGTGTTGCTTAAGCTGGAGGCAGAAATATTTAAATCTTCCAGCCTCCTTCTTAGTACCTAATTTCTCTTACAATATCAGTGCACAATCTTGTCCCTTAAGGTCCAGCTAGCTCAGTTTATTCCAACAGGGTGACTTTAGTAGGGCTCACGTGATGCTGCACACAGAAGCCCTCGGGGTGCACCTCTAGCAGACAGTAATTCATGCAGTTGGACCATCCCAGTGCTGACTTTGGATCACCAGAAGAGTAGAACTAGAGAGATTTGATGGAGAGCTCTCTGGAGGAAGTGGCCTGAAGAAGACAGCAGAAATCCCATCTGTGTGTTTGTACAAATAACGTGAATACCATTTACAGGAAAAGATCTTCAAATCGATCTAGCTTTTTCTGCAGATTATTTGTCAACTATCTGCATTACATGGACAGTTCCACTGAGCATCTGAAATACAGCTGCGTTTAAGTGGATTGATTCAGGGTTGGAAAGCAGTGAAATAAAGCTTTTCAGGAATAGCTGACATCCAAGTCCCGCAGAAATTTACCTATTTTTAATGTCCAGATGCTTTTTAAAATAATGGGTGACCATTTAGCTACCTAATAGCTTTAATCAGAAATACAAAGAAAATTTTAAACTCCCATCTTTTATAGCTTGAATATTTTTCTTCGTTTATTTCCTGGTTTCCAATTCAGGTCTACAAATCATATGATTAGGTAATGAGAACTCATGCTGTATAAAAATATTTCCTGCTATACTTCCAAGTCAAGGCCATGTTTTTCCCGGAACTGTTTAAAAAAATAAAATTCTATCTGGATTCTCTCTAGCCCACACTCATCATTATCTAAAATCATTTAAATATTATATTTTGACTTTACATGGTGCAATTATATTCAGAAATCCAAGGCTCTATTGTTAGATTGTTTGTATGGTTTTCTGGCAATTCTAACTTCCCACAACCACTCTTGGCAGCTATATATTTTTGCAGCAAGGCATCACAGGGGTCTGTGAGAAGTTTTAATGTGAAGCAGAGCTAACATTAAAATACACGTGACATACTCGAAATATTTCACTTCAGAAAGTTACAGTTTGCTTAGATGGAATGAAATATGAAATAAATGAACCTCACACAACATTTCTAAATCTTGGAAATCTATTACCTGAACTTTGAGTCAGTTTGCAGGACAGGACTCTGTAGAAATGCAAATGTGAAGTCCAAGGAATAGAGCAGAAGGTGTATTGGGCAGGGGTACAGAAGATTGCTCTGAAGGGTGATGTAAGCAAGATTGCATCCTATAAAGATAGCAGCTGCTTCTGCTGGTGCCAACATAGAGAATTTGCGCCACCAGCCTAGTTTTCTGGGGACATTTGACCTGTACACTCTTGAGGGCTTGTAGATGTGAATGAATCTGTCCTTTGATCTGTTTTTTTCTTTTCAATGTCTATGACCTGACTTGCTATTGTGTACTGTACTGTATCGTTTTATGAACAGACATGTTTCATCTGTTTGAAAGCTGTAGTTGAAAGTGAGCTTGCAATCATGAGTTGGCTGTCAAAAGAATTAATTTTCTGCTTTAAGCAAAATATCAATAGAAACAGTCCATCCACTCCTATGATAGAGATTCCTTTTGAATTTACAGGGTAATTTGCATCAGTGAGTATAATGCATGTGCAATAAATACACCTTGCTTGGTTTCTAATGATGATTATAGTCCTCTTTGTATTACTCTAAGGATTGAACTCACCATCATTATTTTCCTGTTCTCATTGAACTGTAAAGGAAAAATAGTTTTGCATTAACCAAGGAGTAAAATGCATGGATTTAGCATCATTCTTGCAAGTAGTCCTCGATTCTGAAAATACCTCTCAGAAGCTGCATCAAATGGGAAAGCTAGACAGATGGCAGAATGCAGAACCTGCCATTTAGGATCAGGTACAAAATAACACCCAAGAAATTCTTCATGGATGCTGCATAAGTACAAAGACGCCGTTATTTAAAAGAGAAAAATAGTCAATGTGAAACGTGTTTGATGAATAAAAAGCTATGCTAATCAAGAGACTACAGTGCCAAGTGTGCTACAAGGCTTTTTTGTAATTCACATCATTCCCAGCATGAAAAAATACTATTTTTATTGTAGATTGCTTAAGAGTGCACAACAGTTTGGAAAAAAGTGCTTTGCTTTTTCTATTCATAGGAACTGTGTATCATGGTAAGAGATACTGTAAACAGGTTTTGGAAAACAATGTTATTTTGAAGATTCATTCTATTCAGAAATACTGCACAAGAAAAAATTTGATCTGCTCTCCATCCTGAAGACTCTTAAAGGAAAATGTCTTTCTTGCATTCTCTTCACACTAGTTCAGGAGCTCAGTCTTACCTGCATTCTAATGCTTTTTGATGTTCCTGATGGCATGGCTTAGACATCCTTGTCTCCATTACCATCATGATTTCCAGATCAAGTGATGAGAATTTTTCTTCAGGATTGGTGAAGTTAAGTGTCATAACATTTTTCTCAAGTCAGTTTGAAGGGGTTTTTTTGCCAAAGGAATCTCTTCCTTCCTAATGAAAACCATTGGCAATAGCAAACCTACTCAGTTTTTCAGGAAGTCAAATAATACATCTCCACTGTACAAGGTCCTCCCTTTGTTTTTTTTTCACCAGAAGAAAACTGCTGTTTTCTTCTTCTTCTATCACCTTAGACTTACTTTCTTCCAAAATCTTTTTAAACCTTTAGATTTCTCTTTATAGCTAATTACTTTCGCAGTGTGCTATAGCATATGTATTTGAAAAGACCATTTGTACATATCCAAATGGCTTACTTCTATTCTATTAAGAAATGGCTGTACTTCTAGTAAGGAAACATAAAGGTGCAGTAATATTTTTTCTTCTACAAAATTTAAAAAACCCCAACTATTAAAAATGATACCAGCAAATGATGTCTGTAAGACTGAGGCAGGAGGCTTTTTCCAGAACAATGTGCAGTTCTTCCCAATTCTATTTTTCCCTCCGATTACTTTGTACAAAAATAGTTTTACACAGTCTTCTAATAGTGGCATGTTACTAGTGGGCTAGAGTATTGCCCTGCCAGCATTGGAATTGACTCGACTGTAGTTGTGTTCAAATCTGCTGATGAGACAAGGTTTTTTTGCTGAACGCACTTCAGCAAGCAAGAGAGCTTCTTAGTCTTAAGATGCTATGAGTCCCAGAAGAAGATGAATGAGGTGATGACATGCCTTGTGTTCTGAAGAGAGATCAAAACTTATTTCTGGGGTCACCCCCCCTCTTGGTACAGAAAGCGCACAGAGGGCTTTGAAGCAGCACTTTCACCCTCTTTGCATTCACTAGTAAATCGGAGACAGAGCTTGCCCCAAGGTTTGGGCAAAAATACTCTTTTGATGCAACTCTTAACCAGACAAAATCTCTGGGAAAATTTGCAGTGGCAGAAAGCAAGCCCTTCCTGGGAAATCTACTGAAACGGTTCAGAAGTTATTCCCATTCCCTGTTGCTAACCTCTGCTGACTAGCTGTCCGATATGTTTGGGACCATGTTGAAATCATTCTAAACAATGGACTGACGCTGCACTGTTGAGTAAACATAGGTCTTTTCCATAGGTGTCAGGAAAAATATTTCTGTTGGTAAAAATGATAGAAAACAATACCAGCATGGCAGAAAAACAATTACATCAATAGAATGAAGATGCCCAGAATTCTCCTTTTGAAGTTACACACAGTCAATATTTTCTAAAGAAGGTTGTGAAACTTAATAAGGAGTACAGTCCACGTGACTGGTGCACAAGTTCATGTCTCCACCTTACAAAATACATATTATTAAAAGAAAAATGTTCTGCCTTGTAGAAAAGTAACCCATTAGGAATTTGATCAAAGATAGGATTAGATCAAGACAGTAGTAGTACTAGGAAAAGCCTTTTGGCGTCTATTTAACTACAGGAAACTTGAGAAAGCAGAAGAGTGTCCTTCCCTGCTGCAAGCTGTACTTCCTATTTGCTAGTGCTGCTTCAACATTGTCTAAAGAAAACTTGCCAAAATAAGACTATTGTATACACGCAACTGTAACTATCCATTCCGTTCAAGCTAATTTTAACTAGCTAGTATGAGTCACACACTCTAACGGAATATTCTAATGCATAGATAGAGTATACCTTCACTAATAAATGGGGACTCTGGAAAAAGGACCAAATGCAGATGAATTTCAGGGAAGGAAATTATTGGAGTGCTAACTGCAGTCCCTCGACTTCACAAGAAATGATGCCTGGTAATCCCAACCAGAAACATATAGAAATCCATTTTCAAATGGGTTGCATCTATGGTCCTCTGTTCTTCCTATATGAAGAAACTGTGTTTTGAATCAATCTTCAAAATAGTATGCCTAAAGACCTTAGAAGCCTCCAATTCTTTTCTTTTTTTTTTTTTTTTTCCAGAAGCAACTGTCTCAAAACCTTTTTAAAGCTGACATTTTCCCTTAAGATGCCATATTTTAAAAGAGCACCTTCTCATTTAACAGGGTATTCCAAACATCATTTACAAGTTTAGACTGAAAGTAACACTTTTCCTAGTAATCTTTCCTTTTTTGCAGCTCAGTGCTAACATAGGCAGCAAAGAAGAGAACAGACCACAGCTCTTTCTGGAGCATCTTGAACAAATGCCCTTGCTTATGTTCTAATCATTCACTTCACCAAAAGACCTAATGATGAAGAAAAGGTTGTGAAAGCATTACTAGTAGTGCTACATGGCAATGTACGGGTGTGATTTCTCAAGTCGAATTTGTATCACATAGATGATACTTGGCAAACAGCAAATGAAGGGGTTTTCTTCAGCTCTCAGACTGATGTTACATGGCAGTAATTTAATAAAAAGATAACAAGAACAAGGTTATTTTTTAACGTGTGAATTTAATTACACCCCTGCCATGGACATCTGAATCTTATGAATAGACAGTGTCTGATTTAGAAAAAAATAAAGAATTATCACAGTTTAAAGAAACATAGGATCATAAACCCTTTGCTGGTGGAACGTAGCCTATTCATTGGTTGAAATGAAGCAGGTAGACAGGACATATGAAATATTGTTTTGTGGATCAAACATTTATTTTCGAAAGTGATGCTGACAGATAGTGAACTCACCAACTTAGATATTGCACGGTAGATAAGGGTACATAACTTGCTCCATCAAGTAATCCCTTGGAGCCATCATCCAAGGGGATTTTCCCCTGCATCTGTGAAAATATGCCTACCTTTTTCACAATACTTCTGCAGCAGCATTGTTAGGCCTGATCAGCTGCTATGGAGAGTGAATTATCGGCAGCAAGGTGACTGGCCAGGGGAATTTGCTTCAATGGATTTTGATCTCCCGGATATTTTGCAGACCTGCTTCAGCCCTGCTTGTCAAACACAGCCTTTAAAGGGTGCCAAACAATTGTTAGTCTGTACTGGGCCATATGCTCTTTATTCTCTCCCTCAACTTCTCCATCGCCTCTCATCTGTTTCACATGAGCTATGTTCAAGGTCCACAGGCTACTTTTCACAGAATCTTCAGGCCTGATGCAGTAAGAATGATGACTAGAACACAGCTGGGATCAATTTTCCAGTTTGCATAAAATGCATTCTGCACACAAATCCAATGAGAAGGTGTTCCCCCTATGCCCAGAAAAACCTTCACTAGTACTAGTGTTCTACGTAAACTGCAACTTAGTCTGAAAGAAAAGCTTTTTTCTGAGAGTGTCTAAGAGCTTTGTATGAAGCACAGATATTTGATATATGCAATTTTGAATACCAGAGGAAAAAGAAAACGGCACAAAGCTTTTAATGGTACTGGTTTTAATTTTAAATGCCATGCACCTTTTCAAAAAGTGTCAGCTCAAATGCCCATCCACATATTTTAGTCATCTGTAAGTCAGTATTCATAGAAAATGTGATTCAAATCAAAAGAATTTCAAACCTTTCCTCAAAGTTTATATGCCTAGATTTAATACTTCTGACACATATTAGATGAAAGGAAGACTTTTTTTACTGTGGGGGTGCTGGAACACTGGAACAGGTTGCCCAGAGAAGTAGTGGGTGTCCCATCCCTGAAAGTATTTAAGGTCAGGTTGGATGGGGCTTTGAGCAGCAACACAGGAGACTCTTGATTGGTAGAGAAACAAAGTTTGAATCTAGAAGAAACTCAGATTGAAGTATAGGAGCAAGTTTTCCCTCAGCTCTTGGGGTAAAATCAAAGTGTTACAAAATTACCTTGATCTGTGATTTTCACTACTGTAACAGGTTAATGAAAACTATGCAGAAGATAGCAAATTTTAAAAGAGAGAAGAATTACAGCATAAAATACATGGGATGGGTTTCTACACGGGACAAAATCTCTGTATTTCAACACTTCCTCATGTTAGGATTTCATGAAGTGCCAAAGAAGGTGTTCATCATCTGCTATGCTGACCTCTGTGTGGGCCTAGGTGTGTGTGGAAGGGGGGCATGTGAAGGGGAGTGTGTATCTTTGCTTAACACTTGTTGTGGCAGATTCATGCCTCAGCTCCATCATTTCTTTTAGAAACTTCACAGAGAGTGGATATGAACTCTCTGTGAGTTATGAGTTTAATATCAACAAGAGATCAATTCCCAAATCATCCATTTTACCCTACCTTATAAATCATCTGCTTTGTTGCATATTTTATCAAATAGACTTTCAAGCCACATGGAGAAATGAGAATGTGGAGAATCCCTCCAATGTCTTGCAACTTTTATGCAAATAGAGTTTCAAGAAAGGATAATTTCTTTTAAAATACATCTGGGACAGGCATGATGGTGGTGTCAAGCTGTTGGGGTTTTTGTTGCTGGGAGAAGTTGTACAAAAGGATTGGTTTTTACATTGACTAGTTACTGAATCAAGTGCATGAATACATTGGAAATTCAACTGGGGGTTCCTTTTTCTAGCAGATTACTTCTAGAACGAGCTTGCAGACTGAAGCTGACTCTTTTGCTCTCTTTTTGTTTCTTACCTATTTTCTTGGCTTCTTTACCACTATCTACACAATTCTGGAACTTTTTTCCCAACTAAAATTGTTTCATAGTCTGATAATTAGGATACATTTTTTACAAGGAATTTTTAAAAATCTTTGCTTGAGTTAAGAAGGTTAAGGACTAAGGTCTTTTTCTTACCTCATCAATATTGCGATGGAATTGATAAATAAAGACTAACTCTTTCTTTTTATTTTCAACCCAAGTAGATAGTTCCCATACATTAATACATTTTGTGGACCAATATTTGCCATTCTGATGTAAGTTGTCCCTTCTTAACAATATACATTCTGTGACTATGTTGACAACACTCTTGGTGAAGATCCTAATTGGTCTTAAACACACATAGGGAGAAATTTGCTCAGCCAGTGTCAGTCTTAAGCATGCCTATCAGAAGATCTTTCTATAGCTGGGGAATTTTCCCGTGAAAGGGATTCAGTTATGGAAGAGACACTTATCCCAGAGTTTTGCATTCTTCTTGAGCACTACTTAAGGAACTTAGATCCCATGTCCATTTGGATCTCTCTCTGCACAGACCTTTGTCATGCCAGTGCTTGAAATGCATCTCTAAGAGAATTCACTAGCACAGAATGAACGAGAGTGGAAGGCGTCAGTGGGGCTCACCAGGTCCAACCCCCCTGCTTAAACCAGGATACCTAGAGCCTCTTGCCCAGGATTATATCTGGGTGTACTTTTAATGTCTTCAAAGATCCAGGCTCCACCATCTTTCTGGGCAGTCTGTGCCGTGGTTCAGTCGCCCTCACAGTAAAAAATCATTTGGTGATGTGCAGAGGCAATCTCCTGTATTTCAGTGTGTGCCTACTGCCTCTTGTCTTTTCACTGAGCATCCTTGAAAAGACACTGGTTCCCTCCTCTTTGCACACTTCTGGGATGTCTGTGTGCTGCCACGTAGATAAATGTCCAAAACCTTCCTGAAGCCCAGGCAGACAATATTCCCTTCATCTACCGGGCAAGTTGATTCATCAGAGGAGTTTAAAAAGTTGTTCAGCATCAAGTTCCCCTGGTAAATCCATGCTGACTAGGTTATTTTGTCCTCCTTCATGTGCCTGGCAATGCTTTCCAGCAATAGCTGCTCCATCAACTTCCTGGGGATAAAAATGACGCTGGCTGGCTGGCTTGTACTTTTCCAAGTCCTCCTAGTTGCCTTTTTCCAAGATGGGTGACATTTGCTTTCATCCACTCTTTGGGCACTTTCCTCAGTCACTATGATCCATCAAACATCATTAGGAGTGGCCTCAGAATAACATCTGCTAACACCCTTGAGACCTGTGGCTGCATCTCAACAGGGCCTGTGGACTTCATGGAATACGTACCAATTCAGCGACTATGCCCATAAAAGTTTGCAAGGGATAACAGAACATATTAACAGGTACCTGAAGAGTGAGTGAAAAACTATGGAAGCAATCCAAAAGGACAAAGACTTGAGTTCCCTTTTCAGACAAAGCATCCTATCGTGGAGCTGAGCAGCTTTAGATCTAGGGAAGCTTCCCCTCTGAAAGGATGCAGAAGACATTCTTTTACCCGTATCCACTAATAAAATGTATTGACCATTCACTTGCAATACAAAAAAACTAAATTCTTTCCAAAATTGTTGCCGCCTAACTAGACAATCATGTACTGGCTGGCTATTCCCCTAACAGATGACAGCACCTGCTTGATGCCTCTTATGCCTACAGACTATTTGAATTAGGTCACTTGAGTGGGGATTACTGGTCTGGGAACTTTCTTTCTGATGAATTTGGAATATTTACTGAAGCAAGGACCTGAAGATGAAAACTTCATTTCCCATCAGTGCACTTTAACATCCACGGCTGTAATGCCATTGTTTCTCACCAACTGAGTCAAGAAGTTATGACTACAAAGGGAATCAGCTCCAAAAGGAAAGATAAAGGCTGGAAAACATTCTCTCTTGGTAAAGCAAATGAAGTGACTAAATTCTAATCACTCGCTGGCCTAAAGCTTCAAGGAGGGGGAGGTGGACCAGGTTTCCTTCCACTGCCGTTCTCTTTGTCACCTCAGTGTTTTATAGGGGTATGCAGACATTCAAAAAGAGAGCTTTGCTGAATTCATAAAATTCAGTCTTAAAAAATAACTTGAGAGCAGCTGAAATGAAAAGAACAAATAAAATGCAATTAATTCCACGCAAGCTTGAAATGATTATTTCTTCATTTTGCATTTGAGGATGTATATTGTGTGAGTTTGTCTTGTA
Source organism: Agelaius tricolor (assembly GCF_023055355.1). NCBI lineage: Eukaryota > Metazoa > Chordata > Aves > Passeriformes > Icteridae > Agelaius > Agelaius tricolor. The sequence continues at coordinate 157,503 of NW_027269278.1, read as the reverse complement.
GTGTTCTACAGGTTTTCTAACTGGCACACCTTTCTTTATGAATGGACTGTCCTTTCCTAAATACTCTCATATGGAGGAACATGCTTCTGATAAGAAGAGCACTAGGGTGTCTTTACTTGACCTTTTATTTTTACTGATGTTTGCTCCTTGGAAATGAATGGGGTTTTTCAATTGAAATGTCTTACTATTGGTCCCACAGGATAAGCCACAGACTCTTCTGCTCAGAGCTGTCACTAGTCAGCTATTCTCCTATCTGCCTTGAAGTAGTTGAATGTTCTGGTCTCAAAGTAGCACCTTCTATGTAGCCATGCTCTTAGCTGCCAGTGTCATCTTGAATCCAAACACCCTCCCGCAAGGGACCGCTGGTTCTGTAGTCAACTAAGGGGAAAAAAACGGTCCATCCATGCTTCCTGATTTAAAATATAAAGGTATATATGGTGTCCCTAAATGATTCTCTGCAGTTGAACACTACTTATCTTTGCCGTGTTTCTTCAACTCACTTGCAAGTCATTCATGCGCTACCTTATTGTGAGAATTGCTTGGTTTGAAGATGATTTAAAAGGACAGGAGAATACTTTTGTGCCTCTGCTATAAGGATGCTTTTCAAATCCACACAAACTTCCTGCAAATGCAAAAGCATTCATCCTGTATTGTCCTAGGCTACAACATAAAAATGTATTCTGCTCCCAACCTCAAGAGCTGCTGAAACCGGGAGGGGCATCGTTTTTTTCCTTATCTCCTTATCTCTTAACGGGGCCATCCATGTCTTGCCACATGATTCAGAGATGACTGCCTCCAGGAGCCATTTCTGTTTAAAGGGTAATCAAGGAACCACCGCATGACTCAGAACAATTTGAGCCCATTGCAAGATGCTCTGCCCAGGGGGCAGGAGCTAAGCATCCCCAGCTGGATATAATCTGAGTTTTGGGACACCACAAGCAGTCTTTCCACTGGCTTCCTAGAAGAACGGCCACCCTCACCCACTGGTCTTCAGAGGACAAGAGCTACCAGATGGTTTCTACAGGATCACCACTTCAACAAGGCCATTTCATCCGGACTGCTGGCACCACCCTAACTAGCAGGGTGACAGGTTGTATTCTGTCCGTGGTTTTTCTTTTGTATTATTGCATGTATTTGGGTTTTCCCCTTTTCCTAATAAATTGTATTTCTGACTTGGAGTCTTGCTGCCATGCTGGATTTCTTCAGACCGACTAGCTCCTGACACCAACAGCCAGAGTGGGCTGCCCCCAGAAAGCTGTCGAATCCAGGGTGCAGCTGTAGGGCACAGCTGCTCTATGGCACAGGTGGACTGCATTGGGGATAGGACTGCGCCGAGGGCAGGGACAAGGAACAGGGAGAGGTCTTCTGTATGTTTTCCAAAGGAGTTTCTTCCCTGGAGGGTCAGGGACACAAAGACACTGACTCAAATGCATACATCAACTTAGAAATGGGGAGAGGTCCCCGAGGAGGATACAATCTTTAACACACTGGGAGCAACTGGGGGTGGACCACAAGGCGGGGAATACAATGTTTAAACCAATAGGGGACTACAGGGGAGGAGAATAACTTAAACAAACCAATGGGGTTTTGAAGACTATAAAATTGATAGGGAAGTTTCTAGAGAAAGGGGCAGGCTTGGGGAGGGATTGACATTCAGTGGGAGGAGGAAAAGGGAAGAAAAGGGCAGGTCTTTGGGGAGATGGACAACTAGGGCAAAAACTAACAACATGGGGGGAAAGGAGCAATCCCTTAATAATAAAATATGCTCCAACAGCACAAAACAGGAAGTATTATCAAACTGACTACTCAAACTGCATTACAATCAAAAACACACACTGCAACAGCAACAGCATCTCTTGCTGGTTTTGCTTTCAAACCAGAAGAGGTGCCAACCAAAAAATTAGCAAACTTAAAAGTTAACTGGCCGCAGTTTTGATTTCCTTCTTACATATATTACTGCTTGTCTAATTGGCTTAGCAGCATGTCTGTTCTTAGTGCCAAGCAGGGATTCACTTTGCCAGGCATGGAGGACGCTTCTAGGAGCTTTTCACAAAAGATTCACTTCTGTGGCTGGCTTCTTCCCTCCCCACCAAAAACCAAGCCATGCAGAACCAACACCTTAACTAATCCCTAGTACTTAGTACGCATCCAATAATTCCTTTTAAACTATACTTTACATTTTTTACCAAATGCCCTGAAAAGAAATGGATCCATAATATTGATCAAAATAGTTCCAGTTCAATAGAAATACTGGGTCATGCAACTCTGGTTTACATAACTAGTTTTTGTACAATCAACAGGAGCTTTTTTCGCCTCTAAAGAGATGTTTCCCGATGGTTTGGATCAGAAGATCCAGTATTGCCATCGTGAGATTTTTGTTTTGAAGGCCATAGGCTGTGCTCAGTGTTTTGGGTATATTCTTTGTTGTGCCTTGCATATATTTTGGATAGAAAGCCAGTAGAGATGATGTCCTTGCTGCAGTAGCCATGCTAAATAAGGCAGAGCGTCTGGCTGATGTACTGGAGCTGTAGACTATCCACCAGTCGCCCAGGGCGGTGAGGATCTCTAAAGGAATATAATAGTGGCTATGCTCTGGAAGTTTTACAGAGAGAAAGAGCCTCATAGCTCTAATGATTTGTCTCCTGGAGTTCTGAAGAATATGTTGTAAAGAAGAAGGCTGCTGTCTTTCGCAACAATCTTCCGTGCATTCAAGAGGATAATTTAACTTCTTGTCTGAGAATGAAAGAAATAGTAGTAGTAATGAGTTCTTTTGTCTCTGTCGGTGCATCACTGATTGAGTTTGGGTAGGTTACATTTTATTTCTTTTTTTTCTTTAAATATTACATCGTAAGGTGTTCCAAATTCCCAAATTCTGCTTCACTTTATTTTGTAGGCCAGACTGGTTCATCTTCTCTCGGCTGTATTATTGCAGACCATATCTGAATGAATTTTTTTTGTTTTTCATTTTGAACATTATTAGATTAAAACTGTATGAACAGAACACTTTATTTATCATCATTTTACCAGTTTGGAAGGAAATAGAGAATTTTTAAGAAAATGACACAACTCCACTTGTGGTTTTCAATGGAAGAGAAGAATAACAATGTCCTACATTCACAGCATTGTTTGCAGTCATATTGCAGCTAGTTTCCAGCAACTTAGGTCAGGTTCTGGAAGCAGGCACCCATGATAGTATAGAAGTCTAAGCAGTTTCATTTTGGCGGCTTTTCTTGAACAATAGCTAATATGTCTCAACGTTGTGCTGAATCTTGTTGTACAGACTCTTCTTTTGAGGTCTGAACTCCTTGCTGGACTACTGTATCTCAGAATCAGCTACAGTAAACCTGTGTTTCCTTATAGTTTTAAAAATTTGGTTCTAATCTATAAAAGCAAGAAAAGGTTGCCATATTAATACAAGAGAAAGAAAATGTTAGGAAAGCAGTTAATGGCATGGGGTTTTTTCCTACAAATTGGAGCAGAGATTTAGTTGTTTGATGGGGTTTTTTTTTGCTTCTCAATGGAATTTTAGAAGTGGTTGGGAAAGAAAGTGTGGATTTTTCAGGTTTGCCTTGAAAGAAGAATAACAGGGGAAACTGTTGAAAAGAATTAATCCAGAACTCTATGCCTTTCATACAGAGTTTCAGAAGTGAAAAGCAGGAAGAGACAGTCCAGACAAGATGATTGAATAGAATGAATTCAAAATAGCTTTCTTTTCCCTCTGAATTCCAGCTCTAAACCTTATTAATATTAAGGTATTAATAGGAAATACATCTGTCCTAGGGTGACGTTATGATGCTTGTATCCCCATTCATGTGTTCTGTGAATGTTGGATATTATGTTCTGTACCTTTAAGACTGGCTCTGAAGAGGGAATGTTTTGTTTTGGTTTTCTTATCAGCCTGGCGGGACACAGAGACTGCAGCTTTTGCTTTTGCTGCTTTTGCTTTTCGCTTTGCTCTCTCTCACTCTTGCTTGCTTCGCTTCTGCTTGCTTTTGCTCATTAGCTAGTTTAGCTAAACTGTCCAAATTTCTTCCTGGACCATTTCTCCTTTCCTTTTACTGACCATTTTGAACCTGCTCCGGACTGGGACCTGGGAAGCACCGAGAGTTTGCACCTTGTGGCCTGCAGCAGCTGGCCCAGCGCTGGAGGGACTGAGAAGAGAGTGAGCACCCCCCCAAGAGAGACTTTCTGAATTTGTCATCTTTTTCAGAGCGGTGTCATCCGGAATTGTTCCTTTTGCGTGCTGGGGGGTGCTGTGCCTATTAAATAAACAGGTTCGTTCCACTTCTCTCTGAGGAATCCTTCCCGAACCAGTTGCGGGGAGGGGGCCCTAATTTGGAAATTCTCCTCCAAATTTGCCCTAAACCAGGACAACGTCGCAATCTCTAAGATTTAAAAATGGATGATGAAGTTTTATATCCAGTAAAGTGTAAGGCTTCACATTTTGATCTGATTTGCATTTTGGTGAAAGCCGGGCATCCTTTGCAATTTACCAGATAACAAGGGATTTAGAACAGTAAGTATGCAAGTAATCTTTTGGACCCTTCATCTCCCTTCGTATGACAATGAATACATTTATTAAGCTTGTTGTCCTGGCATGTTTTTATTCCATCAGGGGATTTGATCATACAAATGTCTAGTCATTCTTTCCTTGTTTTCAACCACTCTAAGAGCATTCATCAGAACTATTCAGTAGTTCTTGATCTGCAACAGTGACGAGCACTAGACTGGTAAGAGTCAGTGGGCATCAGCAGATCCCCTATGACAGCACGTGGCAGGCTGTTCTGGCAGGACTGAAGTTTGAGGGGCTCGAATTCTGTGAAATAGAACATTCAAGGGATGGGAAACATGGAAACAGATTCTGAGCTTTCAACCCACCACATGAACAAGTAATAAGGCAGGTAATTTTCTGTGGAAATTTCTTTAGCCCCAGTGTTGTGGATGATGATTACTCTTCCTACCTCCTTTGGCCAGCTACCAGCTTTCCCCTCCATTACTCTGCTTCTGGACAGAAAACCAGAAGAAGGGATTTTTGACCAAAACACCTATCAGGACCTTAGAGTGTTTTTTGCTCCAAAATGTTTCAAGGCAGATAGGGAAACAATTCCATTTTCGAGAGTGTGTTGAGAAGACAAGGTTGAAAGTTAAAAACATTGGGTTCTGTTTCTATATATGTTACTGATTCTGCTTATTATCTTAGTCATGTAATATATATATATATATATTTGCTAGGGTTTGTTCTTTTTTATTTTTCTTGGGGTTTTTTTCCTTTTTTTTTTTTGATGCATCCTTGAGATAAAAGGCCAAAAGTACAGAAAAGTTCTGTACGGTTAAAATACTTTTGAGATGCCTCATGCTGAAAAACTTGTAGCTACTGCTAAGGCCCATTGGCCAATTCCTGCTTCATTTCTGAGAAGCTATAAAATTCCCATCTGTATTTTAGTTCTAACAATTTGTTGTTATGGTGGAGATGCAACTTAAGAACAACCATTTTTGAATCTGTAGGGATATATTTACCATTTTGTAGCTGCCTTTTCAGTTTCTGAGCCACTATTGAAAAAAAGGAGAAGTATCTACACTGTTTTCAACCTGTAGACCATCCACTACTGTCCACATGCTCAGATTCAAAGGCAAACAAGCCTGTCTGGCCTCATTGGGAGGAATTATTTGCATTCAAAAGACTAGACTAGTATTTGATTTCCACCAGCAGAGTCCATTGGGCAGCTCCTGTCATCTGCATTTCAATATTTAATCCTCCTCTATGTTTACTGTGCAAAGCTCTTTCAGAATGATGGTGTGCCCACTGTCTCACCAGCTGTGACGTTTGCAGTCTCCCATGGAAAGGAGCTGTAAAAAAGGCAAGCCAGGGCAGTGATTTCTGGTTCTCAATACCCACAAATCAAAGCTATTTAGTCTAATTTAAGGCTGAAAAAGAATTCAAAATGCCTTCAAAGGATTCAAAAAATCATCAGACAATACTGCAGTTCAGTATTCAGGACAAGAGCATATCCCACAGTGTGGTGGTTTGACAGGAAATGTGTTTTCTGGGATGCTGTGGTTAGGCCAATGGATGTTCAGATTTTAATATTGGCACCTAATGTGGCCATTGGGACATTGGATGCGCCTCTGAGAACACGGGGTTAAAAGCAGGGCTCTCCCCTGGGAGGCTCTCTTGGGTTCCGGTCAGGGAAAGGTTCAGATCTCCCCTGCCTGGCTGCGGGCTGGGCGGGGCAGGGGAAGCCACCCAGCCCGGTGAGGTAGGCTGGGTCCCTGGCCAGAAGGGAGGTGAAGGCCCCTGCAGGATGGAAGGGTGGAGGAGCACTGAGAGGCATCGGGCAGCCATCCCCACCCCCGCCCCCCCAGGAGAGATAGAGAGAGAGCTGGTGCCTGTTCTTGGCCGGGCGAGAAGGAGAAGAGGGGAGTGCAAGAAGGTGCCTGGCAGGGCAGCCATGGGAGTTCTGGACAGACAGAGCCTCAGATTTTTAACCCTTTTCTTGGATGATGGAAAAATGCTAATCCTCCTGGAGTTGAATGAGAAGAGAGATATAGAGGAGATAAGAGGAAATGGGCCATGAGAGAAATAGAGAAGAAGGCAGGTGGAAGAGATGATGGAGTAGCTTATGCTGGACTCTGTGTGTAGCCATGGACAGAGCCATGTTTCCTTGTGATACAGGGACTGCATTCTAGGGGGAGGCAATGCCTCAGGACCAAGAGGGTTCGGTGTGGGTACCCCTCGGCCCCAGGGGGTGAAAAATATGGGGGGGACAGATGTCCCAAAGTTGAGACTGTGCCTTTTTGCAGTGGGACGAAGCATCCTTAAAAGTCGACCCTAGAAGCAGCTCTGGTCTGTGTTCAGTGGTGAGAGCAGTGGACATGAAAGGAAGAGGTCACCATTGGCACAAGAAGGACTTCTTCTCCTCTTGATGAACTGAGGATTGAGTATTCTGAAGGGTGGTGCTGGACCAAGAGTCGATGATTTGGGGGATGTATTGTATTGGGAATTTGGGGAGGAGGAGGAGGAGATGTATTTGTGAAGTTTTCATTTTCCTTGTGTGTTTCTTTTTTTTTTTTCCTTTCCCTTGTAGTTTAGTTAATAATTTTTTTTTTTTTTCCTAAGTGGGAGCCTGCTTTGCTTATTCCTGGTCACATCTCCCAGCAGAAACCAGGGAGAGAGTATACTCATGGGGGCACTGGCATTGTCCCAGTGTCAAGCCATGACACACAGGCTGAGAGAATGAGGGCTGTTTAGCCTGGTGAAGAGAAGGTTGCATGGAGACCTCACAACACCTTCCAATATCTGAAGGGAAGCAGGAGAGGGACTCTTCATGAGCAACTCTGGAGACAGGACAATGGGCAATGGCTTCAAAATGAAAGAGGGCAGGTTGAAATTAGATACTCGGAAGAAATTCTTCCCTGTGAGGGTGGTGAAGCACTGGCACAGAGAGCCTGGAGAAGTTATGGACACCCCAACCTGGTGTTCAAGGCCAGGCTGGATGGGGCTCTGAGCAACCTGAGCAAGTAAAAGGTGTCCCCGCCCATGTCAGAGAACTAGATGGCCTTTAAGGTCTTTGTCTACCCCGGCCATTCTATGATCCTGTGATTCTGCTGTGGTAGCGTTCAGGATGGAGCGTGTTCTGCATGTTGGCCATTTCCAATACACCATTGGTTCCAGGTGCCTTACACTAGCTTGCTCCCTGAAAATTCTGTCAGAATGAAGAACATCTCTCTATATATTAGACACATAATAAATGAAGAAATGGGTTTGCACATTTGTCCACTAAGTTGTGGATGAGATTGCTGTGAAGTTTCATTTGGTTTTCTTGTTTGCTCATGAGGCCGACGGTCCTTGTGTCAGCTGCCTCAAAGGCAGCATTTGCCTCCTCCGCCTCCCTTCTCCCTCCTGCCTCTTTCAATTTCTTTCCCTTGACAATTTAATGTCGTTTTCCCTTTCATACCTGAAAATCCCTGCATGCTTCTGGGCTTTCTCCCTTTTCATACAGATCTTCTTCCACCCTTGACAATCCATACTTTTCATACCATAAGGGCCTGCCCTTCAGGCATAAAAGACTTTGTTTCCTTATTATATCTATGGGAATTTAATTAATAGCTTCATGCCTTTTCATAGAAAGAGTAGGGAATTGATAGCTTGTTGCCTGAAGTACAGAAGGAAGAGAATGAAACATGAATCATGTGGAGTGGAAAAGTTGCTCTCTATTTTCTTCCAAGAACTACCCCAAAAGATGCAGGGGGTGATGAAGCCTGGCTAGATGAGTTTCCCTTCTAATGGAAGGAAACAACCACGCCACTTCATACAAGTCAGTCCTATAGAAGAGAGAAATTCACTTCTGGGAAGATTGCAGGATTTGAATGCAGAGTCACACTCATCTTTTGTTGCTTTGTTGTCTGCTTGGCATGGAACACGCTGCTTTGAAGAGGGAAGTGACTAACAGATAGTCCACTTTACAAACACATATGCTTCCCTCTTCTTCTGAGACCTCAGCACAGAGCCCTCTTTGGCATGGTACTTCAAGGTAAGAAGGAGCGGGCAGAGGGCACTGCGAACAGACAGCCGTTTGCAGGTTGTATAGGAAAGAGGACTGCCCCTTGAATGTGGTGCAAATACAAACTTCCACCAGTTTCAGGGGTACACTTCAGCCAAGCTTGTTGTCCTGGCACATTTTTTCTCTGTGAAACGCTTTGCGGTATGATCTGGACGACAAGAGACGCAGAATACGGGGCTACGTAGTGCTGAGAAGGTAAGTGCCTGGCCCCAGGGTCTTTTGGCAGAAGCAGCGCACTAGAGCCGTTGGCTGCTGCCACAATGATCTGTGTGAGAAACAGATGCCTAATCCCCTCCGGGAGAGTAAAAGCAGGATTGGTTACAAGAGTCGAAGAGCACTGGGCTGGTGGCTGCCGCATACCAGCTGTAAAAGGAGCATGACTCCTACTGGCCTACCAACCAAACTCATGGTGGCAGTGGTAAGGATTAAAGTTCAGTGAGAGCTATTTGTGTCGCTACCTATGGCCCTTCTGTGGAAACAAATGTGCCTACCTTTAGGTTCCGAGATCCAGAGAACACAATGGTAGTTGCAGCGGAAAAGGGAAGGACAGAGCGCACTGGTGAGCTTGATGTGGCTTACACAGGGCAGGCAGAAGGTGCAGCCCCAGTCTCGCTTTTATTTCTAGAGCCTTTTTCTACGCAAACAGCTGCTGGATGTTTGCAACAAAGATGTGAGTGTGAAAAAGTGAGGGCAGGTCTATGTGGGAAAGAAGATACAAAGCATTGTGCGCAGTTTAAAAGCTGTTTAGAAAAAAAAGGAGTTACTTTGAGAACATCTTCTGTCTTGACACTTCCACCTGTGTGATCTTTAGCTGCTTTGGACATGGCCACAATGAAAGAATGTGAAAATATTTGCGCTGCCAATGTCAGTTTGCACAGGAAAGAGGGTAGGTTGGCAAATGCTTTCTGTCCTGGCACATCTGTCAGTCAGAAGTGCAGCTGAAAACGCTTGGCTGTAGCGATAGTCTCTGTCACTTTGAGAGAATGTGCTGATGCACGTATATGTATCATTGAGAAAGTACGTGAGAATCGCTAGTATGTTTCGTTTGGTTGACAGACTGCAAAGGGACCGTTACGGCCAGCACTGCCTTTTTGTTGTAGGACTTTTTCTTTGAGAGCAGCCGCTGGACATTTTGAAGCTGTTTGGGATCTTCAAGCGTTCGAGTGCAAGATGGTACCTAGATCTTGAGGGAAAGTGCGTATCTCCAGGAAGCTGAATGCAGTTCAGTGGGTGCAAGTTACATGTTGAGCAGCTGATGGCCCAGAAAACTTTCTAAAATGAAGAGGCCATGCTGCAATTGCCTTTTATTTTGAAGCTTCTAAACTGTGCAGCCAACAATGAAATGATTCTTTGTAGAGAGCTTTTTGGATAATTGGTTAGCTGAGAAAGGACATTTCAATGTGATACCGATGGATAAGGATAGGGGATACAAGCTGGGAACTAAGCAACCAGTGTCCAATCGCTGACAAAGGTCACAGTGACCTTCTCTGAAACGGGAAGACGGGGGAGAAAATCGCTTGCCAGAAAATGTAGATATCTTAGGTAGAGAAGCTGGAAGAATGCAAACATAGAAGCAAAATAATTATTAGAAGATAGAAGTAGGTGTGGTTGATCCAAGTGTGCTTTAACCAATAATGAACTCAGCTTTTGCAATATGTATAAGCTTCATTAACACCAATATAAATATGTCTGAGTTTTCAATAAACTTTGGGATTTGCCATTCACGCATATGGTGTGTCGCATTTCTCCCGCCGTTCACGACAATTCTTCTTCCTTCTGGGCTACATGCAGGATCCCATTCTGTCAGTACCCGAGAGCCAGGATCCACAGCGGAGCTCTTGTCCCTACACTGCTCCCACACGAACGGGGCTGGGCTAGAAAAGTGCTTGTCCTTTTCCTGGGCACTGTCAGCGCTCTTCTAAATAACCACACCACAGCATTGTCAACTCACAAAACCAGGACAGGCACCGAGCCCAGCTCACAACCACCCCCAGGACCCAGCCAAGTCAGAAACGTCCCTGCTCTCCAATCAACTGTGTCAGGACAAAAAGATGTCACTGATCTTCCCCTTCCAAGTGGATACTCTTCTTTGCCCCACACTCAAAGGCCGACACCAGATCTTCTGCCCTAACAAACTTTTTCTCTCTCACAGAGCCTGGTAACAAACTTGAAAATGTTGGCCGAGCTCGCAAAACTGTTGGTGGAGAAAGCTCTTTGCTGCCTACAATTTCAATTGCACCCATCAAACTATAGACGTGCACCCTGCTATCGCCACTTTCCTTCTCAGCTCTAGGTACCACCGTAAGCCTTCAATCTCTCAGAGTCAGGATCCAAATGGGATGGCACCAGGGACTGCTCACACAGTCCCTAAAGCTACAAGGGACAAAAACCTGTCCTGCAGAGGCCTGGCCTGGCCTCTGCATTGCCACTGACAGTTCAACAACTCGAACCCAGAGAACTGCCTATTGGGAAAAGCCTTTCAATTCACTGAGACCACCCAAAGTGGCCACCCAAACTTTGCCAAAGGGAGGAGGAACTAGAAGCCCATCTCAAAAGAAATGGCATCCCCTCCTCCAAAATCCAAAGCATCCAGGGCCTGATCCTCTACAAAGGTGTCAGACCACTGTTATTGGGCATTACCTGTGCGGGGCACTAGCTAGGCTGCACACCAAGACCCAGCGCAGCTCTTTACCTTGTCCAAAAGAAGTGTGCTGGCAGAATTTCAAGAAGGCTGCCTTGAGAAAGTGGAAAACACATGCCAAATGGATTCTTGCAGGAAGGAGACTGCCTTCCAAAGATGGATACCGACTCCATGATTGTACAAATTGAGTCAGTGCTTCCAAACCAAATATGCCAGCATAGAAAGTTGCTGCCGCCCTTAAGCTGCACGACACAGCTTCTTATCTGCACCTCCAACACTGGGGCTAAGTTCTTTCCTTCCCATGAGAAAGCATTGCTGTTCTCCTTCAGGAACTTACTGAGCAAAAGTTGCATACCACGTCCGGTACTGACTCTGTCCAACAATGGCTCCTACACAGAAAGGACCAGGACAGAAATGTCTTGCTGTACTATACCTTCCCACGATACCTTATCATCAGCCCTACCAACATTGCCACCATATCTTTTACTTCCCAAGCAAGGAAAGGCACTCCAAGTCACTTGGCTTTGCCTTGCCTCCAGTACCATGCCTAGTTTTCCTAGCCTACCCTACCCTAGCTTTGCTTGCTTGCCTATGTCTGCCTTGCCTAGCCCTTCCAATAACTTCCTGGCTTTGCTTTGCCTTGTCTACCACTCTTTGCCTTGCCTTCCATGCAGGGAAGGCAATGCAAAGCAAGCGTAGGCAATTGTAGGCAAGTCAAGGGACAGGTTGGCAAGACTGAAGCCGTGAGGGGAAAGCAAATGGAGTGGTAGGTGAGACAAGTGCCAGAAGTTAGAGGCAAGGCTGGGCATAGGAGGTAATGGTAACCGGAAGGGCTAGGCAAGGCCAAGCCCTGTAGGAAAACTGCAGGCAGGTCAAATGTGAGGCATGGGTATGCAAGGGAATGCAAAGCAATGGAGAATGAGCAGGGCATGGCAAGGAAACTGGTTGGTTGCCCAATGCAAGGCAAGAGGCAGGTCCATTCAAAGATTGCTGGTACACAAAAGCGGCCCGGACGGACCGCTCTGTCCAGCCTTGATCTTGCATGGGTCATGTCTAATCTGCACCTAAGACACTTGGGTTGCCTGCTTTCCTTTGTATGCAAAAGAACTGTCATTCTGCCCCTGAAGCCCAAGGGTGAAAGATGAACTTTGTGTCCAAAATTCAAGACATGGAAGCATAGATGTCAGAAGAAAGCTGTCAGGACAGATAGGTGTGCTTGCACGGGGCCTCCTCCAGGCTTCTTCTCACAAGCTCCTGAAACGCTGGGCCTTGAGAAAAAATAGCCAGTGGAAGCCTGGAGAATCCTAGGAGAAGCAGGCAGGGCAATGCCTGTTGAAGAGATTCCACAAGAAGAGAGGTGGTGAATTCCAGGTGGGGGACTGGTGAGCAAGGTAATGCAAGGCAAGGAAGGGGTTCAAGGACAAGGCCAGACAAGTGGTGGCTTTGCCAGGCAGGGCAAAAGAGAGGGAGACAAGGCAATAAGAGTCCTAGAAGGAGAAGGAAATGAAAGATTGGAGCTGGACAAATGGGAAGGAAAAGAAGGATAGGTGAGCAAGTCAATACAAGGCACTGGGTTGCTATGAAGGGCAAGGGAAGGACATGCATGGGTCAGGAAGGCAAGGGAAAAGAAAGGAATTGTCAGCAATGACAAGGAAATGCAAGATTGGGTAGGAAAGGCAAGGCAATGTGGGGGAGGGATAGGCAACACAATGGGTATCTTAACAGGAAATGTCCATGCACAGCAAGGCCGAAGGAGAAGTGGTAGAGAGGTCAAGGTGGGAAATAGGTGAGTGTGTGCAGCTAAGAAAGAAAGAAAGAAAGTGCGTAGCTCTTGTGTCTCTGTGTGTGTGTGTGTGTGTGTGTGTGAGTGAAGTTTGCAGGATGTAAAGCAAAGAAAGGTGTCTCTTGATTGTGGAGTGAATGGATGTTTTTGAACGTAAGTGGCAAGGTCCAAGCAACCTTTTCATCCTGGTACATCTGTGTCTGTGAGACATAGTCAGAAACGTCTCCTTTTAGATTCAGACTGCAAGCAGGACATAGAATGTGACTGTGTGAATAGCTGAGCAGGAAGGCACATCACATCAGCATGTTTCAACAGAAGCAGTTAGTGCGAGAAGGAGATGGACGTGTGGGACTCCAGCAATATGGCAATGCACTCAGCTGAGAAGCAAAGTGCAATGCCTCGGTGTGTGCTCTGAAAATAAAAGGCTGCAAGGAAAAAGCAAGGGGACAGGCCAGTGAAATCTTTCTGTCCTGGCACACTGAGCTGTTTGAAGGTGAACCGCTGTTTGGTTTCACTAAGGACTCGGAGACATGGAGAGGATGTGCTTGTCCATGTAGCTGAGAAGGAAAGTGAGAAGCACCGGTACGTTTGGCAGAGTTTGTAGGCTGCGAGGAGAAGGTGACGGCCAGGCCTGGCTTTTGGCTGTGGCACTTGTTGCAAGGAAGAAGCTGCCGGATGGTTAAGCTTTTGGGGATCTGCAAGAGTGAAAGACTACGCTGGTACCTCATCAAACTAATGCTTGTTGATCATCTGGCTGAATCTATGACATAAACCAGAAGTGAAATTTCCCCCCATTTCCCTCAGTTTTTTCACCTTTTCATCCAACAGCCTGGGCCTTTTTGAAGCTGCTGTCAAACGCCTTGCCTTGGAAGCTAGAAGTATCTCAGTTCACCTGCTAAGAAACAGGCAAAAGAGCTCAAGTCAATTTCAGAATTGCCCTGAGCAGAGCTGGTGTTTCGGTACCGTAAATTTCCATTGCGAATATGTGCAAAAATCACCATTTTATTAGGCAAACAGTTGAAATACACTAGCAGCTTCATCTTCTTGTCGCTGCAGTCCTTGGAAGTTTTGCTATTTACTGAAACAGGAAACAGGTCAAACACGAGAAGCTTAAGAATCCAAGCTCACTGCCATTGTACAAATAGCACAAACTTGATGAATTCAAGTTACCATTGTAACCTACAGAATGGCTCTATTCAAGAAAATGGATGTGTCGTCCTTCACGGGGGCAGAAAACCTTTCTACCACGTGAACTCTGCGAGTAATCCATCATGCCTCAGTGTGCTGTGGCTGCTCAGAGAGCTACACGATGGGTCTCTTTGCCTATGGCACTCTCAGGGCTCAAAGCTGCACATAAACTCCCCCTCCTTACAGACACGCTAGTAAAGCCCACCGAAAATGCCGTTCTCCAGACAGCTTACTGAAACCAGCTAGGAGTTCCCAGCATCACGCTGGGCACTTCTGTCCACAGATGGCTTTGCTTTTAATGAACCAGAACAGAGCTGCGTTTTTCTAGTCTTTAGCTCTACTAAGGTATTTGAGGTAACATGGCGAGAAAAAATCTCTTTCGACAATGATAATAACAGAGGGGATAATGTACCTTTTGCTGCTATCTTCTTTTGCTGCTCCATTTTGCTTGCTTTGTTATTGCTTTCTGTCAAAGAAACGCCAGCAAAATCCCTCATCAAGTCCTGCTGTGAAGACAGACTGCCAGAAAGGTAGAGAAACTTTGAACCTTTCCAAGACCCTTGTAGCACATGTCTTGGTCAAGCTTGGTATGCAGCTCCTTTCTTCCAGCAGGACTTTTTTGCACCGTTAGTGCACATTGAACTGAATCCAGTACAAAAGCAGTGACTAGAGGAACTTTTCTTTTCATTGGAATGGTGATAAAAATGCATATCAAATAAAAGCATTTTAGAGCAGCAGGAAGATTTTCTATGTAGCTAGCAAATCATAAAAAGATGCATATTTACCGGTGGGGTTCCTCTCGGAATTTCAAAGAATTCCAGACAGAAAACACAGCTTAGTAAACTGCAAATCTAAATCACAGTATCTAGAAAGGTGACATGAAAAAGAGCAAGAGGAAGAAAACCAAAAAGAAAACCAAAGGAAGCCAGAAATAAGGCACAACCTCTCCTCCTTCTCCGCTTACTACAGTACCTTAGAAGTACCTGTGAGTGTCCTAACAGTCACATAAGTAGAAAACTGTGCCAAGAACAATTGTGGAAACTGGAAAACCCTGCTATCCCAACAGAAACATAGGGTTTGCTTTCACGACGATTAAATCTGCATGCAATGCGTACGGTAAGGGTATGTTTTGTATGTTCAAAAACAATTCAAAAATATTTCCAAATTGAAGGGGCTGCTTTTTATTTCTTTTGAATTACTTGGCTAAATATGGTGCACGTTAAAATACTGCAGAGATGTGGTTCATTTTACAGATGCCAACTGCAAAGGAGGGAAGCATTTTGTGTGCTTAAGAAAGTCAAGTATTGGAGAGTGCTTTTGTTACTTCTTTAGAAGGTTAGAATATGCGTAAAAGATGCTAGCTGGGGACTTACAATTAATGAATTATTTACTGTCAGTAGGTCAAATGACATTAGCTTTCTAAAAGGAAAAGGAGTCTTATCCCACGTGCCAATGTTAAAGTAGATTAATAAGCCTTCAGCAGAATATGGATATGAAGAGGGATATGACATGAAAGGGTAAGCAACACTGGTGACAGCAAAAGGCTTACCTGCTTCACACAAATACAGGAGATAAAATACTGTTTTTTCACAAACATTGCTATCCAGAGCTTTCCTTGAAAAGTTTCCATGCCAATCATGACAGTAAAATTCTGAGTGACAGTAAAATTCACTCTATCATGAATAAAATTTACTCAATCATGACAGCAAAATTTGCTCAATGATGAGTAAAATTCTTAGTGTAAGCCAAGTACCTTAAGCAAAGGGTAGCTCAAGCATAACTGGCATTTGATGTCAACAAAGGCAACTTGGCCTGCACGTGTCACATCTACTGCATTAAAAAGCTTACTCTGTCTCAGATTCCTTTTGAGGGATACCAAGGCAAGCCTTGGTTAAACTGCATGAAAATGATGACTTAAAGGAGGATATATTAGAAGACTGGAATAATGGTTAATGTTCTTTTCCTTCCAACTGCTTTGTTTGCCCGTTTAAATTTTTTAAGTCCTTCCTGGTATCACCGTGGTAGCAGTGCAGCAAGTGTTTGGTTGTAAGCTGTCCATATTGCCAGCTTCTGGACTGCCTTCAGAAAACTTCCCACTGGTTTTGTCTAGAAATCACAAGCAGTAGAGATGACAAAGACTGCAGAAACCTTCTCATCTCCTTCTAGAGCAGGAGCGTGTCTTTGACCCACTCTTAACTAGACAACTTTCATCAGTCAGGAGAGAGTCTCATGTTCAAGAGCTAAGCAATGACAGCTGTAAATGACAAAAAGCACACTGATATTTTCTTGGGACTCCAGCACAGAGCAATGAAGGAGCTTGAATTCACCTTCTTGGAAAGTTTTAAAATGCACATGAAGTTTAGGAGAGGAGCTAAGCCATGGTAACTTTTGTTGAGTATGTCTGCGTAGACAGAGTTTCCATCACCGCAGAAGGAAGGAATGTCATTTAACCCACATAATCATCTCTAGCTGCTAAGCTGCGCTTACTGCAGATTATCCGCAACATATTTTACGGGGTGAGCTTTTATGTGTAATCCCTGAGTAACATTCCAGAGAGAAGTATTTTGGAGGGGGGGAAAGCCCAACTCTTAACTGTTTCAAATAATGGTTACATTTGAAAGTCAAAAAAGATGTAAAACCTTTCTTTCCTAGACCTATTACCAGCACAAACTGTACCAGAATTTACGACGCTTTTATTATGGCAGCATAACTCTACCGTGGACGCTCTCGCTCTGGACTATTCCTTAAGAAACAAAGTCCCCGAGAGAACTAAAACCAAATTAGCCAAAAATATTGGGCTGGATGATTTCAAAGGCTATGTACTAAAGGCCAAACACTTGTAATAATAGTAATGAGCGGACTAAAAGTTAAAGCATTACTCAGTTCAAAGATATCTTGTTCTCACAGAAGACTGTAAAAAAACTCTATTTTTCTGGGTCTGTTTTGTGCATTTAGATGTACCTTCTACTCCTTTCCACTGTCTGCGAATGTTTATGACAAGGTTGGAGGACCTCATGTAACCTTCTAGAAGTAAAGAAAGACAAGCCAGTCAAGAAAGGCAAAATTGTTAATGGCAGGTGGAAAGAGGGAGGCCAAGAATAGAAAACAAAAGAACAATAATAATTGAACGCCCTCCCTGTCTTCTGTGAAAAGGCGCAGACAAGCAAGAACAACTGCAAAATTCTCACGAGAAAAACGCCCTTTATCTGGCTCAAGTATTTTGTGCTACATTTCTTGCTGTTTTCTCATGCCAAACATCTTAACCATTGAAGGTGTCCCTTTTCTCTTTCTGGAATACAGCTAGGAAGATGGCTGTGTCATTGCTGTCAAGCTGTTATTCTCAGAGGTGTCCAGTTGAAAGTCCTAGATGAACTGCTTTGCTCTGTCTCTTTAATATGGCATGACTTAACCACTTACAGTTTCAGCAGCTGAACTTGCCCAGCCCTACAATTCTTTAATCTTTGAATGGTTATATTAGCTCCTTGGCATCTGGCATTTGTAAGTCCATGCAACTGTGCAGAATTTGCACGATGAGATGATGCCAAATGAGTCATGGCAGTAGATTAACTAGGACATGCAAAGCAGAGAGGAGGGAATGAGAGCACAAGAAGAGGGTACAATCTCCTTTTTTTCTGCAACAGGGCTAACACCGTAGAAATCAAAAGGAACACAAATCCTCCTAGGGGTAGTTCTTGCAAAAAACAAAGACTTCTTTTTGTGTTCACAGATCACAGCAAAATGCGGATGACAAAACCAGGCCATTAAGTCACATCCAGTATGAAGCAGTATGAAAGAGGAAAGCAGCTGAGAGCGTCAACCCTGCTGAGTAGTCTCAGTATTCTTCTCGACATTAGCAGAAATTTGAAATGAGTCTCTGAAAATTACAAAGGAGGCAGAAGAAAAGGGAGCAATGACTCCTCTGGCCTAGTGTTTCCTAACAGGGATCTTCAAAATGTAAAGATTGTATCATCCTTTCAACTGAAGGAAGGTATTAAAACAACAGGAAGGAAATGGCATCACATGCTAGAAAGACTGGGCAGTGTACTTCTAGACAGAAAGGCCACTGATGGAAAACCGACTAAACTGGCACCAATGCAGCAGCGTTGTATTAAAGCCCAAAAACACCCACCGCTTCACTCTTTGCCATTCCGTTCATATGGACACAGCAGCTCTGCAACATTCCTACTGATCATCTCCTTGGCAAACTGGGAGTGAGGGTCCCTAGTGATGCAGAGTCCCCAGGCAAGTGCAGAGGGGAGCTGCTTTTTTGCAAAAACCAGGCTTTTGAAGCACTCAGGCCTTTATCAGTTCCATAGCTTTAAGCCATAACAAAATTCATTCAACCAACCATCATACGCCACGCTGTGAACACGTGACGATTCTAGAACTTGTTGATCTACCTCTGATTCAGCGGCCTCACCTTCCCATAGTCCTTTTCTACTTAGCCAAAGTATCGGGCCTCAGCCCAAGGCCTTCCTTTTGTAAGCTTCTACCTATATGCAGCAGCAAACCACTATTTTCTTCCGTGCCAAGAGTTTAAGTAGATGATTTGCATCTGCCCTTCCGGTGAAACATAATGGGGAGAGAAAATTCTGTCGGAAATGTTCAGTCATTCAGTTTTCTAGACAGGCCAAATCAAAAGAAAAGCAAGCTATAGGATTGTGTACTTGCTCTTACAAAGCACCTGCTGCCCTCTGACAATGAACTAGCAGAAAACCAGCAAAAATAAGACTTGAGGCAAACAAGCCTTTGAAGGGAATTATGACATGATAAAGAAAGACAACACATTTCCAGCTTGTCGAGATACTTGAAATGTCAGCAAAGGCTTGAGGGCAAAGGCTGAACGAATGGGGAAAGGTTACAAGAATCCCAAGAAAAACATGACCATGGATTAAAAGAATCCCAACAGGTCAACTGACCTGTTGAAGTTTTCAGGAAATCAGTGGCTGCTGATTTAGATAGGCCATTCAAGTTAATTTACCCGTGCACCTTCCACTCCTTTTTCACCTGTCACCATCACAGGGTGAATTGGGACCATGGAATCACAATTCTTTGGATTCTGTTCTTAGCTTTAGGAGACAACTACAGCAGCTGAAGTAGCTGTTACTGATGTGATACCCAGGAACACAGAGTTGACATATTTCATTCATGTCCAATCACAACTAGCCATATCTAAGAGGATAGGATTGGCCTCTTTTCATGATGCTTTTCTTATTTTACAGCCTGCTATGATTCTGCTGAAGCTTTTTCATTAGTTTCTCTCTAAAAAGGAGAAAGTCCAATGTCCCTCCCTACTGGTGCAGGTTTACCATTCGGTTTGTCGAGTCTAAAAATGGAATTGGAACTAGCAGGAATTACTGTGTTTAAAGCGTCCGGTCCGTTCAGACAGTCTCAGGTCGATAAAAGCCTAGATGTTATTGGCTAAATACTCTGTTTCCCCCAAGAGCGGACGCACGCAATTTAATCCAACTTTTTATAACAAACTCCAATAATACAGAATCCAGTCATACAAAAGAGTCACAAAGAAGCAGGAAGAATTATCGGACCATTTACGGTAGCAAACTTCTCACCTTCTTTTGGAGTGAGCATAATCTGCTAGCTGAAGTAACAAACTTGAGGACAGAAATCGCCCTACTATTGAGAAGTTGTTGACAAGAGAACCACCTAAGCTGTGTGACTTTCCCTTTTCTATTCATTGGTCAAGCCTAGTAGCCTAAAATTTACGGGCTCAATCAAAGACAAATGCAATCTAGTCAGAGGTCTATGAAAAGTCCAAAACTAATCAGAATTCTTCTTAGACAATGGAAATGGAAGCAGAGCTACCAATTTCCTTGCCACATATCCCTAAAACTCATTCCTTTCTAGTCATAACTAATGTATAGCCACCAGTACAATCAGGAAAAGATGAAACTTACAGATGTCAGCGAGGGAAGGATTTGAAAGAACTCTTCCCATTATTCATCGTCTAGACAGCAACTATCATTAAAATCAGAGCCCTTTTAGAAGGGCTTTCCTTGTGGGAAATTCAGGACTCCAGGACAACGGAGCAAGAGGATTAAGCAGAAGCCGTTGATTGTTGACATGATGCACTTACACATTCTAAATCTCTGCACACGCTAGGCCCGCATTTTTATCTTGGTGCCTTTGTTATGTCCACACATTCTGTGTGTACCTCTCAGAAGATACGTTTGGTTACAGTCCAGGCGCTTTGCTGCCCCCCGTTATCGAGTTCTTGTAGTCTTGGAATTTGGTTTCTCAGCTTCTCTTTCTTCTTTCAGCAGGGCTTATGTCTTAGTAACCTTGATGAATTCCAGAGGGCTCTGAGAAAATTCTGAGAAGAACATATTCCAGCTGGATGGCTGGTGCACCCTTTAGTCTAAGAGGTTCAGATACATTGCTACAATTTCCCCCTTCTTCGTCTTGCACCAGCTAAACCCTTTTCACTGTATTTACTTCCAAGAGGCTCACCAGTTTCATGATGCATGGAATAACAAAAAGCAATATAATAATGACTACTAGTAACAACAAAGTTCCCTTGACAAGATCTTCCAACCATCGAGTTGTTTCCCATCTCTCAAACCCTCTCATTCCCAATCAATTTCTTCATGTTATCTTGTCCTTGTTTGAGTTTCCAGTGAATGACTGCAGAATGGTTAGAGAGGTTCAAAAAACACATTCCTTCAAAATCCTCACACTCGTGACCATGTGCTAACAAGAAAGCTAGAGCAGCATTAGTTTGCAGTGTGCAATGACTAATGGTATCTACACCAGTGAGAAGCTGATTTAAAATCGCTGATCTTACCTTGAGTTGGTTGACCACCCAGCATCGCAACTTATTAAGCATACTCAAAGCTTGACCAACAGCGACACCTGCTGTCAGGAATAGCACAATTAATCGAGAGGAGCGCCCAAACCTGTACACAATGGAGGTAAGGGCGTCTTAAGCTTATGCTTCTTCTTTCAGATCTCGGGAGGCGAAGAATCGAGTTCTTCGCGAACAGAGTATTGTGCCGGTGGCGGTACGCTCCGGTGCGGCGCTTGTGCCGAAAGACGCCCGGAACACAATGCCGGTGGTGTTAATATTTGTTTGTCGCGTTTCGGAAGCTGCTGCTAGCCGAGTCCCCCGGAGGCGAAGAAGCGGCTTCTTCGCACACAGAGCATTGGGCCGGTCGCGGTGAGCGCTGGAGAGCGGCTTCTGCCGAAAGACGCCTGGGACCGGCACTTAGCTTCGGAGAGCTCCGTATCTCTGTCTTCTGCGTGTCTTGCCGCTCAACATTCAGCAAAAAGCTTTTCCACCATATCTTGCAAAGAGAAACTCTGCCAGTATAGAAAACATCCAAAATCATTTTCTAAACTTGCACGGAAGTCTGCAAAGAGTTTTGCAATACGGAAAAGGTAGTTGTCCAAAACTCTTTCCTTTCGAATATAATATCAGTGGAAAAGGCAGGAGAGTGGTAAAATACTGTTTTCTCTAAGTCTGAATGCTGCCCACACTGTTCCTGTGTGGTGCGGCTTGCATCTTCGCTTTTGGGAAGATTCCGCTCTCTCCGTCTCCCGGGGAGGAAGAAGCGGCTTCTTCGCACACAGAACATTGGGTCGGTCGCGGTGAGCACCTAAAAGCGGTTTGTGCCGAAAGCAGCCGGCGACCGGCACTTAGCTTCGGAGAGCTCCGTATCTGCGTCTTCTGCGTGTCTTGCCGCTCAACACTCAGCAAAAAGCTTTTCCACCATATCTTGCAAAGAGAAACTCTGCCAGTATAGAAACCATCCAAAATCATGTTCTAAGCTTGCACGGAGGTCTGTAAAGAGTTTTGAAGGAAGGAAAAGATAGTTGTCCAAAACTCTTTCCTTTCGAATATAATAACAATGGAAAAGGCAGGAGAGTGGTAAAGTACTGGTTTCTCTAAGTCTGAATGCTGCCCACACTGTGCCTGCGTGGTGCCGCTTGCATCTTCGCCTTTGGGAAGATTCCGCTCTCTCCGTCTCCCGGGGAGGAAGAAGCGGCTTCTTCGCACACAGAACATTGGGTCGGTCGCGGTGAGCACCTAAAAGCGGTTTGTGCCGAAAGCAGCCGGGGACCGGCACTTAGCTTCGGAGAGCTGCGTATCTGCGTCTTCTGCGTGTCTTGCCGCTCAACACTCAGCAAAAAGCTTTTCCACCATATCTTGCAGAGAGAAACTCTGCCCGTATAGAAACCATCCAAAATCATGTTCTAAGCTTGCACAGAGGTCTGAAAAGAGTTTTGCAATACGGAAAAGGTAGTTGTGCCGAACACGTTCTTTTCGAATATAATAACAATGGAAAAGGCAGGAGAGTGGTAAAGTACTGGTTTCTCTAAGTCTGAATGCTGCCCACACTGTTCCTGTGTGGTGCAGCTTGCATCTTCGCTTTTGGGAAGATGCCGTTCTCTCCGTCTCCCGGAGGCGAAGAAGCGGCTTCTTTGCGCACAGAGCATTCTGCCGAGCGCAGGGAGCTCCTGAGAGCGGTTTGTGCCGAAAGCAGCCGGGGACCGGCACTTAGCTTCGGAGAGCTGCGTATCTGCGTCTTTTGAGTCTCTTGCCGCTCAACACTTAGCAAAAAGCTTTTCCACCATATCTTGCAAAGAGAAACTCTGCCAGTATAGAAACCATCCAAAATCATGTTCTAAACTTGCACGGAGGTCTGCAAAGAGTTTTGCAAGAAGGAAAAGATAGTTGTCCAAAACTCGTTCCTTTCGAATATAATATCAGTGGGAAAGGCAGGAGAGTGGTAAAATACTGTTTTCTCTAAGTCTGAATGCTGCCCACACTGTGCCTGCGTGGTGCGGCTTGCATCTTCGCTTTTGGGAAGATGCCGTTCTCTCCGTCTCCCGGAGGCGAAGAAGCGGCTTCTTCGCGCACAAGATTGTGCTGAGCGCAGGGAGCTCCTGAGAGCGGTTTGTGCCGAAAGCAGCCGGGGACCGGCACTTAGAATCAGAGAGCTGCGTATCTGCGTCTTCTGCGTGTCATGCCGCTCAACACTCAGCAAAAAGCTTTTCCACCATATCTTGCAGAGAGAAACTCTGCCCGTATAGAAACCATCCAAAATCATGTTCTAAGCTTGCACAGAGGTCTGAAAAGAGTTTTGCAATACGGAAAAGGTAGTTGTGCCGAACACGTTCTTTTCGAATATAATAACAATGGAAAAGGCAGGAGAGTGGTAAAGTACTGGTTTCTCTAAGTCTGAATGCTGCCCACACTGTGCCTGCGTGGTGCGGCTTGCATCTTCGCCTTTGGGAAGCTGCCGCTCTCTCCGTCTCCGGGAGGCGAAGAAGCGGCTTCTTTGCGCACAGAGCATTCTGCCGAGCGCAGGGAGCTCCTGAGAGTGGTTTGTGCCGAAAGCAGCCGGGGACCGGCACTTAGCTTCGGAGAGCTGCGTATCTGCGTCTTTTGAGTCTCTTGCCGCTCAACACTTAGCAAAAAGCTTTTCCACCATATCTTTCAAGGAGAAATTGTGCCAGTACACAAAACATCCCGGATCTTTCTCTAAAAGATGCACATGGGTATTCGAACTGTTTAACTAGAAGAAAAAGATAGTTGTCGAAAACTCCTTTTATTCGATTATATTGTGAATGGAAAAGTCAGGAGAGTGTTAAAGTAGTCTTTTCTATTTGTTTGAAATATGCTCAGGTTATCCTGGTATTGGGCGGCTTGGTTCTTCGCCTTTCGGAGCGTGCCGCTCTCTCCGTCTCCCGGAGGCGAAGAAGAGGCTTCTTTGCGCACAGAGCATTGTGCAGACCGCCGGGAGCACCTGAGAGCGGTTTTTGCCGAAAGACGCCGGGGACCGGCACTTAGCTTCGGAGAGCTGCGTATCTCTGTCTTCTTAGGTTCTTGTCGTTCAACACTCAGCAAAAATCTTTTCCACCATATCTTGCAAGGAGAAACTGTGCCAGTACACAAAACATCCCCGATCTTCTTCTAAAAGTTGCACAGAGGACTGCAGAGTGTTTATCAAGAAGAAAAACATAGTGTCCCAAAACTCCTTTTATTCGAATATTATGTGAATGAAAGGGCAGGAGAATGCTAAAGTACTCGTTTCTATCAATTTGAAAGCTGCACACGCTATATCGGTGTGCTGCGGCTTGCATCTTCGCCTTTGGGAAGCTGCCGTTCTCTCCATCTCCCGGAGGCGAAGAAGCGGCTTCTTCGCGCACAGAGCATTGTGCCGGTGGCGGTGTTCTCCAGAGAGCGACTTCTGACGAAAGACGCCCTGGCAGGGGGCTTCGTTTCGGAGAGTTCTTTACTCTGCCTTCTGCCTCTCTCGTCGCATCAAACTGAGCAAAAAGCTTTTTTACTATGTCTTGCCAGCACAAACTGTGCCCGTACGGAAAGCATCTCCGCTCTTGTTCTAGAAGTTGCACGGAGGTCTGCAGAGTGTTTAGCAAGAAGCAAAAGAAAGTTGTCCAAAACTCCTTCTTTTTGAATGGTAATGTGAATAGAAAAGGCAGGAGAGTGCTAAGGTACTGTTTTCTTTAGGTTTGACAACTGCACACACACTCCCCATGTTGTGCGACTTTTTTTCTTGGCTTTTAAAGACGCGGCCGCGGTCTCCGTCTCCCGGAGGCGAAGAAGCCGCTTCTTTGCACACAGAGCATTGTGCCGGTCGCGGTGCGCTCCGGAGCACGGCTTCTGCGGAAAGACGCCCGGGAGCGGCCCCTACCTTCGGAGAGCTCCGTATCTCTGAATCTGCGTCTCTTGTCGCCTACATCTTAGCAAAAAGCTTTTCTACTATGTCTCGCAAGGAGAAACTGTCCCAGTACAAAAAGCATCCTTGGTCTTTTTCTGGAAGTTGCACGGAGTGTCCGCAGAGTGTTTAGCAAGAAGCAAAAGAAAGTTGTCCACAACCCCTTTTCTTCCAATGTTAATGTGAATTGAAAAGGCAGGAGAATGGGGAAGTGCTGTTTTCTGTACGTTTGAAAGCTGTCACAAGGAGAAAGTCTATCAGCACCTGAAGTTTTCCCCGATTTTACTCCCGATATTTCTTTTGCTGTGCAGTCAAGAAGCACCCTTCGTTCTTAGTTATGCTGCAGGTTGTCTTCAAATGGCTTTGCTTTCTGTCCCCTCCTCCCCATTTCTAACAGGCACAAGCACATTCCCTTCCCGGAACAAAATCCTGGTAATAGAGCCAGGAAGACTACGCTTTGACTTTGAGAGCCACAACTTATCTAAGAGAAAACAGTCCATTCTTTGAGACCCAATATCACACATCTGTGTGCAGGAGGAAGAGGGGTGCGTGCGTGCGTGAATGGGAAGTGTACTCGCCAACAAACTAGAGCCAATATTAGTAACCAACATGTAACAAGTCTGGACGTATATAATTCCCTGCTCTTTTTTGGATTTTTTTTCTTCAAGGTTATTTTGCTTTTAAAGATTTTCTAGTCATTTGAGAGATTCTTCTTTGTTTGTGTGAGAATAGAAATCTCCATAAAGCTTACTACCTAAAAGCAGGGTAATCTTTTGGACTTGATGATGACTATTTGGGAGATGATATTTTCATCTGCATAAATCAATTTCCTTGTTTTGGAACTATTTTTGTCACGGAAAGTAGTAAGTTTCAAGATGTGTTTTTAGAAGGTGTAAAAATTGAGATCCTCATTTGTATCAAAGCCATACAAAGAATATCCCTTAAAACCATCCACTCCATCATTTCATTTTTGTATTTTTGTCTTTTCAATAGCTAGTTCTCACTTTCAGATGGCTTTTAAATGCCCTGTTTTGACACAATTTTGTTATTCATTTCTAAGCTTCAAAATGATATTTAAAGAAGAGTAATTTCCTGTAACTACTTGACAGTTTGCAAATTAACATCAAAGCGGAGGGAGGGAGGGAAGGAAGTGGCAGAAGGACTTGGCAGAAAGAAGGACATAGTGGGAGGAAGGCAGTGAAGGAAGGAAGTGGGGGAAGGAAAGAAAAGAAAGAAGGAAAGAGAGAAAGAGAGAAAGAGAGAAAGAAAGAAAGAAAGAAAGAAAGAAAGAAAGAAAGAAAGAAAGAAAGAAAGAAAGAAAGAGAAAGAAAGAAAAGGAAGGGAAAAAGAGGGAAAGAGGGAAAGAAGGAACGAGGGAAAGAAAAAGAAAAAGAAAGAAAGAAAGAAAGAAAGAAAGAAAAAGAAAAAAGAAAGAAAAGGAAGGGAAAAAGAGGGAAAGAGGGAAAGAAGGAACGAGGGAAAGAAAGAAAGGAAGAAAGAAAGGAAGAAAGAAAGAGCAGGAAAGAAAATTCCCAAACGTCAGAAACGTTAAAGATGATAAAATACTTGTGAGTAATTTCCTGTAACTATTTGACAGTTTGCAAATTAACATCAAAGTGGAGGGAGGGAGGGAAGGAAGTTGCAGAAGGACGTGGCAGAAAGAAGGACATAGTGGAAGGAAGGCAGTGAAGGAAAAAAGTGGGGGAAGGAAAGAAAAGAAAGAAGGAAAGAGAGAAAGAGAGAAAGAGAGAAAGAGAGAAAGAAAGAAAGAAAGAAAGAAAGAAAGAAAGAAAGAAAGAAAAAAAAAGAAAGAGAAGGGAAGAAAATTCCCAAATGTCAGAAACGTTAAAGATGATAAAATACTTGCGTGTATGATAAAGAGCGAGGACTAGATATTAGATATAGTATTGCTAAATGGCCCATAAATGTGAGACCCAAACAGTTCAACTCCTTGGATAGCAGTTTCTCAGCATGTATATGTTATTTCTAGCTTCAACTTCTTACTGCTACTGTACAGAATGATTACCATAGAATAATGGAATGGTTGGGTTTGGAAGGGACCTTAAATTCACCTACGTCCTCCCCAGCATGTCATTGTCAGGGACACCTTCCACTAGACCGCCTTAAGCTCAAAGACCCATTCAAGCTGGCCTTGATCACTTCCAGGAATTGGTCACCCACAACATGTTCTAGTGTCTCACAACCATCTTGGCAAGGAATTTCTTCCCAATAGCCAAAGGAAACCTATCCTCTTCAGGTTTTAAAGCCATCCACACTTTTCCTATTAAGAACAAGAGATTACATCATGAAGTAATGAAGTGCTTGGGTTGAAAGTAAAAGGCATTTGAAAGAAATGGGTTTGGGGGCTAACACAGCAAGATCTCAGAAATGGAGTGCCAGCTTAGGTCTCTGCTTCAGAGACAAGTGAAGCAATTCAGAAGTGTCCTCCTGGGAAAAAGGTTGACAGATCTTTCTGCACAACAGTTAACAGCCGGCATCAGAAATGGGTGCAAATAACATACTAGCCACTACAAGTTTGTCATCCTGGAGTGGAAGGGCCACTCAGACTCATAGCAGTGGTCTTGCTGCTGTGCCTGTTGAAATAGACAGAAAAGAATGAGGAAAACAAATTTTTCCATCTAGTTTGTTTCAGTATTGGTACAAAGACTATTTCCCCGCCCTCAGGAGACAGCAAAAACAGTCAACAACTGAAATGCTTCAGAAATGGAAATGATCTGAATCACAAATATTTCTTTTCACATCAAAATTAAAGCCCAAGTCATAACTGTCAAACAGATAGAACTATTTAAAGATGAATGTACTATACATACTAAAATATTCCCAGAGATAACTATTGTGTCCTTAGTCTGTTTAAAAGTCTAGACTTCCTGGTAAAAAAAACTTGTACAGAGCTGAGGTAGCTCCACAACATTCTCTTTTCAGATTAATTAAACTCTTCAGTCTCACCACCGTTACCCATGGATTTCCGTAAGTCCTTGAAAACCAGTAATTTCCCTTTTTTCCTTCTCTGAAAAAAATGACAGTGACAAGAGTTATTTGCACTCCCTATTTTCTGAAAAGCCTGAACATCAAGCCTTAAGAACTTTATCATCAGTTTTACTTCAAACTAAATTTGAAGAGAATGGCAGAAAGAATGGGAGCCTCAAGCAAAAGAATTTAGGCTTCTAATTCTTGGGTTGTCTTCTTACTTACTTAAGACAAGAAGTGGAAAGAGAATAGATTAGAGTTAGCAGCTGTTGAAGATTTGCACGTACTCTTCCACTCTTCCAAGAGGTCAAGGATGCTTTTCTGGCCCTCTCTCCCTCCACAAGCTGCAGCTTCCTTCAAGGCACAGTCACCTGCTGTGGCATGGAGCTCCCCACGAGCTCCATTGTGTTCCTCCACGGTTCTCCAGGGACTGCTGGGAGACAACCTGCTTGATGATGATGTCCTCCAGGGACTGTGGGGGATTCTTTGCTCTGTCAACTGGAGCACCTTCTCCTCCTTCTTGTCTCACTTTAGTATCATGCAGCTGCTTCTCACACTCCTTTTTTCCCTCACTTGTCACTGCCTATTCATATGTTTTGTACTTCTGACAATATCTTTTCACAAAGACTGATGGGCTCAGTTGCAGAAATGTGTCTTGCTAGAAAATTGGATACTATAGAAAACCATGATTTTACAGAAAAGAATAGTGGAAGTACAAATATACTGCTAAAGAACCGGAAAACTGACAATCATTCATTGTAATACGTCCCCTCATTTTGCCTTCTTTCTCCTTAAGATCTGGAAAGACTACTGGGCAGTGAAAAACACTACAGTGTTGTTCCAAAGAAAAGACTTTTTTAGGATTCTAAGGCGCATGTTCCAATTGCTTGAGAAAATTGAGAAAAGGCACTTTGTGATAAATATCATTAGCCACTAGGGACAAAGTCTGACCAACAACAAGAGCAGATCAAAATCTGATGAGACCAAGCAATATACCTTGAGTGGCCAGGACAGAACCATTGAGTCGTCGAATCTGTTGAATTGGAAGGACCCCATCAGGATCATCATCAGTCCAACTCCTGGCCCTGCCTGGGGCCATCCTTGAACTCCCAAACTCAGACAGTTGTGATGGTGTGACCACTCCCTGGAGAGACTCTTCCAGTGCCCAGCCATTCTCTGGTTAAAAACTTTTTCTTGATACCCGACCTAAACCTCCCCTGACTCAGCTGCATGCCATTTCATTGAGTCCTGTCTTTGTAGACCTCATTTGAGGACTTTCTAATAACAAGGTGATTCCACCCCAGAGCAGAGCAGAGAAGAGAAGAGAAGAGCAGAGCAGAGCAGAGCAGAGCAGAGCAGAGCAAGACAATCCCCTCCCTTGCCCAGCTGGTGATGCTGTGCCTGATGCACCCCAGGACAGGCTTGGCCCTCCTGGCTGCCAGGGCACTGCTGATGCACATTCAGCTTGCCATTGGCCAGGAGCCTGGGTCCCTTTCTGCAGTGCTTCTCCCAGCCTCTTGCTCCCTCCCCAGTCTATACACCCACCAGGATTGCCCAGTTGCAGGTGCTGAATCCAGCACTTGCCCTTGTTCCACTCCATCTGGTTGGTGATTGCCTGTGGGAATCCTCAAAAACAGAGGGGTTTGGGAAAGCTGCAAAAGGAAGGCCTCAGAGACAGCAGAACTGTCATTGGAGCTAAGCAGTAGTCATAAGGTTTGTCAGCAGAAAAATTAGATGAGAAGTAGAAAAGTAAGGACAAATGGAACAATGGTCTGTGTATTAATGCTTGTCTAGAATAACTCCCTAAGCTACAGCAAAGTATATCTAGGGCGATGTTAGGTAGTTCTGAGCTTAATAACGGAGCTCTGTGCACTGTATCTTAAGGCTTACAAGCAGGTCTTTTACTCGAAAGAAGCGAGCATTGTTCTAAGCCCAGGTACATGTCTTTATAGTGATTGGATAGAAGTAGTACTGTCAATATGCTTTTGCTTTGTGGGATTGGTCAAAAAACTTTTCAAGTCAGTTGTAACATTAAGTTCTTTGTCTGCTGCTGGGGACGTGAGCTGCTGGCAGCTTCCCATTGTCATCACCATGTAATGAGACTGATGCTGGAAAAAACCCAGCTTGAGACGCCGTCCCCAGCAGTCCCGCCCCTTTTGTGATTTGTGCATAGACTCCCGGCCAGCAATAATTGCCCATCTCTCCTATTTGGCAAGATCTCTCTGCAAGGTCTCTGTGCCCTCAAGGGAGTTAGTTCACAGCTCCTCCCAATTTAGTGTCTTTGGCAAACTTTCTTAATATTCCTTCAAGTGCTGTGTCCAGGTTGTTCAAAAGATGTTGAAGAGAACTGGCCCAATGATGATACTGTCTTAGCCACTGAAATAAGTGCTTCATACTTCCTCTTGTGCAGAAATCACAACAAATTTCTTTTCTATCCATGTTTTCTTATGCTCATGCTTTTTATCCCAACAGCAGCTGACACGACATTTACAGGCACAGCAACAGCACACTTTTCCTGCTCTTACTAGACTTAACAATTTTGCAACCGGTCAATCAGTGGCCTTTGCAACTAAAGTCAGACCTTCAGCATTTCTCATTAAATGAATGTCTTCAGAAGAAAACTTTGCTGCCTACTCTGTACGACTGAAGAATAGATGATAATGAGTTGGCATCACAATCAGTTAAGTACAGAGCCTATCCTTTAGCAGGGAAAAAATTAAAAGAAGAGCTCTTTTATGCAACAACTATCTGAGAAACAAAACAACTAGGATCTTCCACAGGGTTCCCTGCAGTAGAAATGTACTTGGATGAATGCAGAAGATAAAAGATGTGGTTTTGAAAGGCTATGTCCTTGCTAAGCTAAATTGGATCTCATCCTGTAGATGAAAGATCAAGGAGCTCAAAGCGGAGCTAGAGAGACATGTCCAGATAATGAGATAGAGCAAAGCATTTTCCAAGATAATTAAGCATTCTGGTGGACTGGCCAGTTAGGTTAAATCTGCCACACCCATTCACTTTCGGGGACTGAACTGTGGAGTGCTAAACCGTATCTGCTGCTGTGCAAAGTAAAAGAGATCCATCCAAATTGTACGGTTAGTGAGAACACTCTCACTCTCAATTGTAAAACACTTCATTAGCTATTAATCAGTCTTAGGAACAAAATGAAATAAAGTTGTTATGCCATCTGGGAATGGGAAAACATGTTCAAAATATTTTTTTCTCTATGTTTTCTTCTTTTTTCTTTTTTTTTTTTTTTTTAATCCCACATTATGTGATTGATAATTTCAACCATTCTGGAATGCTTTTAACAGATGAACCCAGCATAGTAGTTTTATTACCGGCTCTTGTCCCTTACATGCTTCAGTACAGGTTTGGAATATACTCCCCAGTCAATTAGTGGTTTTTTATCTCTTTTCCCAGAGACAACTTTTAAAGGACTACTTAACCCCTAAAAATCATAATTTCTCTGGTTTCTCCAAGCTTTTTGAGAAAGCTGTTTTGGTTTTGTTTTGGTTTGTTGTTTGTTTTGTTTTATTGCATCATTCCTAATGTCTTCAGACCTACTACAAGAAGAAGTTAAAAATAGATCTTATTTGAAGAGACTGTTAAAGCTAATGAACTGCCAGTCTTGGTATTTGTATGTTTCTAAATCCTTTAAATTCCAAGCTTGCCTTCCTGAATCCTCAGTTACTTAGAAAACATTGTGTTTAGAAAACAGACCCAGTTCAATTGCTTCTGCAAACTCACCTTCATTTTATAGGATTGTACTTCAAGAAATCTTGCTTCATTCAAACATTGGAAGTACAGATTTGACATCATCTGTGACCCTTCCATCTGTCTGAACTGTATTTCATTGTGTGAGTTCCTCAGTTGCTTCAAATAAGGACAGAATCTTTTCAATTTGCATAGCATGTTATCTGAAGATCTCCTGTCTGCTTTCTTCACTTGCTTTAATGGGAAGACAAGGGAAATACATTTTGAATGTTATCTTTTAGAGTCTACTTTTACCTACCAGTGTGCTTATATGGACTAGAACCAATTTCAGCTTGAAAGAAGGTATTGTCATGATCCGCTCATACCAACGGATTGGTTAACTGGTTGGTTGGTTAACTGATCTGGGAGTGCAACAGACAACCTGGAAAGGGGATTGCAGTATCAATCCAAAGAAATGCACCTTTATAGAATGACCACAGCAAATGCCTGAAAGGAATCAGGGAGAGGAAAAGAATAAAAAAGAGGGGGAGAAAGAGAGAGGAGTATAGCTACCAAACATGGAGAGACTAAGTCCTCTTAGTCCAGCCGATAGAGTTTGCCTAGTCACGTTGGGAAGATCTCAAAGTCCTGGTGAACTCAAGGTTCTATTATAGTCCATTGCTGAGGGGGGAAACAGAATCTTGAAATGGCTGAGGGGGAACAGATCCAATCAAGAAGAAGAAGTCTATTGAAATTGCTGAGGGGGAAAAAGGTATTGAAGACGGGTACAGACAGTCCATGCTCTCAGCAGGATAAGTCAGTATCAGCAGTGAGTGGGACCCACTGTTTCAGGACTGCTTTCTGGGGGAAACCAGTCTAGGTCCTGTAGGCACATCTGTAGGCAACACTCAGCAGGCATCCTGCTTCAGTCAGGCCAGCACCCCTGCATCAGAATTACAGGTGTCTCAGTCTCAGTCCTTGGTAGGGGGGCTTCAACCTCGGTGCCTC
The DNA here is from genome assembly GCF_023055355.1 of Agelaius tricolor. Lineage (NCBI taxonomy): Eukaryota > Metazoa > Chordata > Aves > Passeriformes > Icteridae > Agelaius > Agelaius tricolor. Next base: position 124,941 of record NW_027269278.1, on the reverse strand, counting down.
ACGGTGGTAGTGGAGCAGAGGAAGGATTTTCCATGGGGGGGCTACCAAGTTGCCCCAGCAAGTTCATCTGGCCAAGAGGTGGGAAAATTCCTGGTCTATTGTCGTGAAGCAGGTGCAAGCATATAGGCTGGGTCGCCCTTTGGCAGGCCCTGCTAGAAGCAGTCACTGAAGACACAGCTGTGAACAATCCCTTGGCAGGCCAGAATTCTGCTCAGGGGCCTCAGGATTTTTGGTGTTCATCCATTACTGGCAGGCCAGAATTCCCATCGGTGTCTTTAGGGTCCCAGTGTCTGTCCTGTGGACGGTCGTGAGGCAAATGGGGGGAACTTCAGACCGTCTTTCACAGCACCTGGTGACTCACGACAGGCTTCAAAGGGTCTTCATCAGCAGTGTTCTGTAGTATTGTGGTGTACTTGTCGTACATTGGTAGCATATCCCGGAAAGCAGAGACAATACATCAGACAGAGAGAGAGGAGGGAAGGACAAGAAAAGATAAAAAAAGGCGGGGGTAAGGAAACAAGAAACAAATATAATAACAGTAATTTAAACCATATTATTTTGAAACATTTTTTTCAAATATCTGAAACTAATCACAAATAATCAAAGGCAATAAAGCAATAAACAAATCAACAACAGTTCATTTAAAATATTTTTTTTTCAAAACAATTCACCAAAAATCAAAAGTAATTTTCTTATAATCATCAAAGAAAATTGAAGACGATTTCAAAACACATCCTCTCATTTATAGTCGCCTTGTGTCAATAGTCTTGGAGATGTCCACAGTGAAAAGGACATCAGCCCAGTTGTGTGCATTAATTAAAGACATCAATTTTGTTAACTCTTTCATCATTCTCCAATTCATAATGAGTAAGATTGCTGATTAAAAAACCCCAATCAAAACGAAACGCAAAAGGGCAATGATGGGATGACACATACTGTTCAGGACTCTTGTGGCAGTAGGTGACCACCCAAAAAGAGTATCCTACCACCTGAGTTCAGCATCTTTTCTTACTCTCTCTATGACATGGTGTATTTCTTTCACATTGTGATGAACAGTTACCAGTGCTTTCTGTCTATTCTTCTTGATCTTCTCCAATATTTCAATGAAGTCCTGATGAAGCAAAGATTGCTTTACCAAAGTAATGTTCATCCCAATGGGAGTAGGTAAATGTCCTGGTTTAGGGCAAATTTGGGAGAAAACCTCCAAAAGGTGGACCCTCCAGAAAACAAACCCACACGGCCCCTCCCCCCAACCGGGTCGGGAAGGATTCCTTGGAAACAAGTGGAAAGAACCTGTTTCTGTAACAGGCAAAGCACCCCGCAGCACACAAAAGGATCAATACCAGATGGCACCACTCTTTCACCGCTCTGAAAAAGTAGACAACTTCAGAAAGTCTCTCTTGGGAGTGCTCGCTCTGTTATCAGTCTGTCCTGTGCTGGGGTAGCTGCTGCACCTTGGCCACAAGGTGCAAACTCTCGGTGTTTCCCAGGTCCCAGTCCGGAGCAGGTCCGAGTAGGTCCAAGGAAGGGAAAGGAGAAACAGTCCAGGGAAAATTTGGACTGCTTAGCTAAACTAACTAATGAGCAGGAGCAAAACAGCAAGAGCAAAGCAGGAGCAAAGCCGAAGCAAGAGCAAAGCGAAAAGCAAAGCAAAAAGCAAAAGCAGTACCCATGTACTGCTCTGTCTCTCTGTCGCGCCAGCTGTGGGGGAGCGGCTGATAGCAAAACCAAAACAAAACATTTGCTCTTCACAGCCAGTCTTGAAGGCACAGAACATGATAGCCAGCATCAACAGAACACACGGATGGGGATACAAGCATCATAACGTCACCCTAGGACAGTAATAGTTTGTGAATCAGTCTTTAATTGGATCGAAAAAGGTAATGGGAGGTAACTGGAGCTTCTGAAGAAAAATCACATCCCTCAATTTTGTAAAGTTACAAGCGCAACAATTTGAATGATTTTTACTATCCACTACTGCATTTTCTACAAATACCGTATCACAAGCAGTTCTAGAGCACCCACACCCATTGCCTATATATTTAAGGACTGTTTCAAAAGTCTCGTTAGGATGAATTTCAAAATGACAGATATTTTGTTCTGTGTCCAAACAAACATCCTGAGCTGTAATTGCATTACTTTCACAGATGAAGCCTAGTTCTCGGACAATAGAAGATTCCAAATTAACATGTTGCCATTTTTTACCAGTTTGATGGGCCCATTGTCTATGTTCAGAAAGATTGGGAATAGCTCCATCATGATTTAGCCCTAATGCAATAATAGGAAATCTCAAATGCACTGAGGCATTGCGTACGGTTAACACAAGAGCTGTGGCTGTGTTTGTAATGGGGTGATAAGTAAAATTCACCAAGTTCCACCAGGACTGGAATTCTCTTTCAAAATCAGTGGCACTGTCCCAAATTCTTTTCTGAATTTCAGCAGGAAAATTGCCTTCACCTTCTCTTATCTTTGAGGCAGCAACTGACTGCATCGACAATTGTGCCTGGATACAGCTAAGAGCCAAAGAAAGGTTGTTTTGTGTAGCACCGAGTGCATCAGTCTACCAATTTGTGATCACTTACATTTACCTTTTCCCAAGCTGGTAATATGTTTGATAGCAAGCACTGCTGTGTTCCCAAAGCCAATAAGGATGATTGCAGTGGTTGTTTTAATTTGGTCAAATCTCTAACCATTTTGTGGCAGCCAATTTATCCATTAGTGTACTTCAGAATCAATACTATTTAGAATTCCAAAACCTGTTCCCAAAACACCGGTTATGTCTCTTAGTGTCTGTTTTTAAAGAAAAAACGGACTTTCTGTTTTTGCAGCCAGGTGGTCCAACCCTCAAAGGAAGTCCGCAAAAAAGGCAAACAGGCCGGCTGAATTTCTGAGACATTGTTTTGCATCATCAGCAATTTGACTTGTTTAAGAGACCGTGCCAGATTGAACAATATGTGTTGTTGACCAGTTTTCCTGATTATATATGGTCCAATTTCAAAACTTCTCAGGCTAAGCATAAGCGGTGCTTGGGCTGGAGTGGTGGTAGTAGAAGGTTGGTTCATACCATTTATTATCAACTTAAAAGAAAAGCCTTCACTAGTTTTGGACCAAAGACAAACTACTTCTGCAGTTTGTGTTAATGTAAAATTGTGCCAACAGTCTTGTACGCTTGGGGGCGTACAAACCTGTTCACGCTTATTTGTCTGATCTGTCAAAACACTGATGGAGATTGCTTTGCTATAAGCAGTTCCACAAATCCTTCGGCTAATTCCTTCTCCCACTCCCCCTTGAAGCTGCCAGGCTTTTTGTTTTTCCCATACCTGCCAAGTGAACAAAAGCTTGGGACCAAGGCCACATTGACTAAGGGGACTCTCAGTCCCTTCTGCCCACTCGGATGTAACTACTGTACTCAATGTCAGCTTTGTGCTCTCAGTCCCTTCTACCCATTGGGGTGTAACTATGGTGCTCAGTGTGGGCTTCATGCTCTCAGTCCCGTCTATTCCACTGGGATGTAACTACGGTACTCAGTGGAATAGACGGGGTTTTGTTATAGCGTCTATCTTAAATTTATGAGCTAAGCCTTTTCAACCTAACAGGTTGGTCAAGTTATTTTGCCAGCGGCATGTCACTTAAGTCGGTTTAGTTAACGTCAAATTATGCCAGCAATCAATTGGTTCATTTTTACAATCCTTTGTACTTGCAACATTGTTCGTTTTGCGACCTAGAGTGTAATTACCAACATACTCCTGGCAGCAACACAGAGTAAGGGGAATTTGTTTGGCACACTCCCACTTGTTTGTAGGACACAGTCTCGCTGAAGGGATATCCCGATCATTTTTCCCATCTGGTTCCATAAAATTTCCGGCAACTGTGATGGAGGTGGATTTCTCATAGAGAGATCCTTCCATTTTTCCGCATGCTTCCACAATCGACTCACCAATTGTTCCAGTTAGGGCTCTAGTCCAGTCCTTCTGATCCCATCCCCACTCACTTGGACCATATACCTGGGGGTCATGCAGCACTATAGGCTCTAGGTTTGGGTGGCCACCCTTGGGCTACGCTCCTAGAACATTAGTGGGATGGAGGGTAGCTTCAGACCACAACCACTCAGCAGGATCCTGTCCATGGAATTGTGGTAGGATGCAGAAAAGCATCACCAGTGTTATCATGGTTCAGATGATTTTCATGTTCCTCAGGGTTCTTCTGTAAAAGTAAAAACAACAGAAATCCTTCCACTGAGGGCAGAAAAGAGTTAAAATGATAGGATTATCCAGCATGTATTTATCCAATGCTCTTTCCCTAGAGCATCAGAGGCTAGCCATGCATATTTCTTCAGAGGGGTTTTCAGCACTAGTGCTACTTCCCCTACAGTAGGGAGGTCCACCAGAACAGGTTGTCCAGGGTAATGTGCTGGACTTTTTGAATCGTCAGGTCGCCGTAGTAAGGGAATGATGCTTGGAGCTGTTGGGCAAAAGGCAGTGATTTTGGGACATCCATTCCCCCCCCATCTACTGTTCATTCTTTTAACAGCTTCCCATAACCGAACGTCCCAATTTCCCTCCCGGGGCTTCAGAAGTCCTTTCAAAAAACCCTTGGTCCTTTCTAAGATCCCCTTAGCTTGAGGGTAGTGGAAAGGGGTGTGGAAAGACCGCTTAATTCCTTCACCTTTTGCCCAATGCTGTACACCTCTAGCAGTGAAGTGGGACCTGTGATCAGATTGAATTTCCTGTGGCTTTGGGAAAGTTCCAAACCACCCCTGCAAAGCTTTAACCGCATTATCACCTGTAACTCTTTTCAAAGCATCAGCTTGAACCAACCCAGATACAATTTCTACTCCTACTAGCACAAAGTGTTTACCTCCTGACTTCTTAAAGGGGCCAATATAGTCTACCTGCCACGCGTCCCATAAGCCTTTACCCTTTCTTAAATGCAGAGGGTCATCTTCTCAAGGATGTCTCTCCAGTCACCTGTGACATTGCTCGCAGGCTGATACGCATGTTTTACACATTTCCCTGGTAACCAGCCAACCACAAGCATGAGCTTCTTTGTACAAATCTTTCGCACCTGTGTGCTGTCTTTTTCCATGCAGCCATTCTAATAGTTGATCCCAGTCCTCAGGAATGAGTTCCTTTTTCAGGGGGCTGAGCCTTGCTAGTTCATCAGCTCTATTCTTCCACTCTCCTGCTGGATTTCCATCTGTTTGCTGAGAAGCTACCCAACCAATAGCAACATTTCCTTGGCTTGCAACATCTAAAATTTCTTGCCCCTTTTCCTTTTGCCACACTGGAATTCTGTGAACTTCCCAATCATTTTGCTGCCAGAAAGGAAGCCACTCGGTACAACCTTTGTACACTGCGTAAGAGTCGGTGTAAATGCAGGCAAGAGAAATGTTCTGTGCCTCACATCGGAAAACACTCCAAACAGCTATGAGTTCCCCAGCCTGAGCGCTGCCTTCCCCTTCAGTAATGATTCTTTCACCAAATGAATTGTGTAAGACAGCTGTTCTAGATCTCCATACCTTCCCTTCCCGTTTTGCAGAGGCATCTGTGAACCAAGAACTTGCTGCTTGTTCGGGGGAGAAAGGAAGGGCAGCTTTGATTACAGAGGCAGATTTATCTTGGCTGCTAACCAGGCTCTCAGTGCCTTGGATTGTTAGATTTTTAGCAGCATCTTCCGTTATTGAGACAGTATTACAATAGCCTTCCATCTGAGCATACCATTTCCTAACTGAGGCCCCTTTGGGCTACCCCGTCAGGTTGGGGGGAGGGGTGGGGCTCCCATTAGTGACGATTTTGATAACTTTGAAAGGGCTTCTTAATACAGAAAGCTCTTGTCATGCAATTTTTTCCTCTTCTAGGAGAGCTAAGCTAACTACAAACAACCCCTTTTCCCAGGTAGTGTATCTTTTCTCAGCATCTTTGAAACCACAGGAATAAAAACCAAGAGGCCCCGTTGGACCCTCGGGACCCCACTGCCAAATGTGTACTGATAGCCCTGAGGAGGCAAATCCCCATTCCACCTGAAAGGGATCTGTGGGATGGATAGGGCCTAGTGCTTGATGAGCTGTTGCCTCAAAAATCAGTAATTGCAATGCTTCTTCCTGAGAAGGAGTCCAATCCCATTTCATCCTTTTCCTCAGCAAGTCAAAAAGCGGCCTAGCAATTATTGAGAAATCTGGGATGTGTTTTCTCCAGAACACTAATAGTCCTAGAGCTTGCTGGAGATCTTTCCTCAATTCAGGCCTTTGAAACTGATCTAAAGAGGTTAGGGTATCGGGTGGAATACATGTCATGCCTCCTTTCCACCAAATTCTCAAAATCTTCACTTCCTGAGAAGGTTTCTGAATTTTCTCTGTGGGTATCTGCAAATCAAGACTTTTTAAGTGAGAGATTATTTTCTGCTGATGTTTCCCTACTACCTCTATTTCATCCTTCCCCGCCTCCCCACCCACCCCCCCCCCCCCCCCCAGAGTGTCTTAAATGTATTGATTATCAGCTACAGGATCAGCAGGATCAGGTTTGGGTATTTTTTCTAATTCCTGAACTAAAGCATGGTGGGCCAAAGTGGAGGAGTGTTTGTAGCCTTGGGGAAGCCTAGTGCAAGTGTATTGCCGTCCTTTCCCATGTGAAGGCAAAATGGTCCCTATATCTTCTGGCTGTATAGGTATCATAAGGAAGATGTCTTTGACATCCATAGTTGCCATTGCCATGATTGAGTGAGCCTTTTCTTGAATTGATGTTATTAATTCAGCTAAGTTTGGGACCAGTGCTGTAAGAGGGTCTGTGTTGGCATTAAGCCTGCGAAAATCTACTGTTAATCTCCACTTTCCACTGGCTTTTCAGACTGGCCATACCGGTGAATTAAAAGGAGAATGTGTGTGAATTATTACCCCTTGGTTTCTCAAGTCCTGTAGAACCGCTTTGATACCTTCTCTGGCACCAGAAGGTAGAGGGTATTGTTTTACATGAGTTGTTTGATTATAGGGTAGGGAGGGTGCGGTTTGAAGCAGCCTAATGTTAAGTGGCAGTGTGCCAAAAGACCACAGAAATCCCTCAGAGTCTTCCCACTGCCTCCCAGCAAGGACACCCATTCCTAATCAATTATTTGGAATGTTCCCAATTACCATTTTGATGACTAGTTGATGCTCATTTCCAGGGAGCGTCAGTTTGGCTAAGGCAACATTCATAGATTCTGTAGTTCCCAGAGCATTAAGAACACAGCATTGTCTCTTAGTTGGAACAATTCCACACCTCTGGGCATCCTTTTTTGTTAGTGCAGAGATTTGAGCCCCAATGTCAATCAAAAAAGTTACTAGTAGCCTGTGGAGGCCCGTGATAGCTGGGCTTAATATATATCCTGATTTATTTTTAGTGAGCATTCTTAAATAAACCCACGCTCCGCCCCTTTGCCCACCTGTAAGCGGCAGAGAGATTTGTTTCCCGAAAACCCTGTTGGTTTTGGTTCACTGCCTGTGTTCTGTGGGAGAAGCTGGGGGAGGGTTAGTTTTTGTCCCTGAGAAGGGAGGGGTGCACTGGGTTGAGCCAATGGATTCGGTTTTCGCTGGTGCCAATTATTTATTATTTTCTGCAATTTCTCAAGGGGCAAACCATCCATCACCTCTTTGGGGACCCACTTTTGAATTCCCAACAACCACCAATGGTGGCAGTTAGAGATCTGTTTTCCTTTCTCTATATTTTCACTGTGAGGAGCCCCAATAAACCAAACACCTTTGTTATTTTCTGATTTCTATGCCGGGGTTTTTATAGGTCCATATTGTCTACAGTAATTAATCAGATCTACTGCAACTTCAGCTCATGTCCAAACTTTATGGCTACTGGCAGGTGAATCAGATTGAGAAGCTGAGGGCTGTGAGGGGGAAGAGTAGGGAGTGAAGCCAGGATCTCTAGGTCCACTTTGGTCAGGGGAATTCCTGAGGAATCTTATCTAGTCTTTCTACAGGATTCAAAGCCATTATGGTTTTCTGTAGAGTCATTGCTGTATGTTTAAGTGTTTCTGGAAGCCCACGAGTTCAATCGGTCATTAGTTCTGGCTTCACAGGTAATTGCATTGGGCATTCAAAACCAGGAACTAATTTCTTTTCATGAATCTTTTGCAGGCAGGCGGCTTTGTGGACACTTTCTAAGAGCTGGTCGGTGGTGTCAACGATTGCCAGGGGGTCACCCCTTTCCAAAGGATTCATTCTCCCGGCCCAGAAAGACGCACCCTGTGTCAGGGACCATGCATCACGCTTACCTCCTTATCTCCGGTTGTGAAGAAGGCTCCATGTCCCCAGTACCCACTGGCCTCCGGTTAATTTAATTTGATCTCCACCATCGAGGGACACTCGGAGGACATATCTGTCTCTGATTCTTGTGGGAGGCGCCCGAATTCTTTTGACAGCTTAGCTAATTCAGTAGCACTGAACGGTATTTGTTTAGTTGTGATAGGTGGGTCAAGATCCTCTTTCGGCAATGCAGAGAGACAGGGAGACCCACTCGGTAATCAGAATCCAATTTGATTGTGGGATACAAGCACTTACATACCATTGCAGGGAGACTAGTAATGTGTACTACAATGATTAGGTTAAAATCACATACACAAACTTACGCATATAACAACATCTCTTGCTTGCAAAGTTTAATGGGATTTTCTTTTTCCAGTAAACCCGTTTGATTTAATCTTCTTGCAATCCAGGTCGAATTTTCAAAGTTCCGTTTGTTTATGCCAAGGCATCCTCTTTTCAAATCTCTTATGTTAACCAGGTCCAAAGTGCATCATCTGTCTTATGTCCCCCAACATTCCAACAATCCTCATCATTAATATAGTTCTATTCTGTGTGAACCAAGGGTCTCAAGCGAGGACAGCAGTATTCTCTCCAATTTTTTACTGCCTCAAGTTCCTGACAGGGATAGATTTGTTTCATGTCAGGAGTTTCCTTTTCCTCTGGCTCTGTAGAGGAATCAGTAGGATGTGAATTCTTAGTAAGTTCCTCTCAAAGGGCAGCTCGCAACATATAGATCTCATTTCTATCTTCCTTTAATTCTTTCTGCAAAATTTCAACTAGGTTTTGAAGGGAATCTATTCTTGCTATTTCCTCGTTTCTTTGCTTAAAAAGGGTTTCTATGGCTGCTGTGAGACAAGCTGCCAAAACTGAGCAGAGGATGGTCTTATTTTTGCCCAGTTTAACTTCTGTTTCATGTTGTAAAGAACAAATTCTATCTATGACATTTTCTAAATTAAACCAGCTGTTCTCTGCCCAAACCTCCCCCCTTGGAGAAGGCTTGGCATTCTATTTAGCAAGCAGAGCAGAAAATTCAGCTGTAACTTTTGTGCTAGAGTTTTCAGTCATTTTATGAAGGGACCAAAACCATGACAGGGAGGTGCAAACTTAAGTTAGACAATCTCACAGCCTTTGCTGTGCTCCCCTTTGCTTCCCTGGCTGGGTGAAGAGACCAAATCTCCCTGGGAGGCCCTGCTTAGTTCCTTCAAGTTGTCCCTTCCTTCCCAGACAGTCCAAATTCACACATAAACAAAAACAGTTTCCCCTTTTGCGCTAAGAGATTTTTTGGGAAATTCTAAAGACAGAACCCTCAATAGAGTATGGGGGCGTATTTCACCTGGGCGTGCGCAGTTTGTGGGAAATTCAAAGAGCTTTCCTTGCTTTCCAGCTTCGTTCAACCCTTTCGCGATGAGGGGCTAGGTGTGGCTGAAGCAAATCGTCCTTCCCCTGTTCCAGACTACAAACAGCCTTGCAGACCCTTCTGTCTATCAGAATCCTGTCCATGATGCCAATTTAATGTCACGATCCGCTCATACCAATGGGGGTGGTGATGGTTGGTTAACTGATCTGGGAGTGCAACAGACAACACGGAAAGGGGATTGCAGTATCAAAACAAATGCACCTTTATAGAATGACCACAGCAAATGCATGAAAGGAATTAGGGAGAGGAAAAGAATAGAAAAGAGGGGGAGAAAGAGAGAGGGAGTTGTCCTAAGCTGATTATATGATGCTTTTAACCCCAATCATCTTGTTCTGTTTATGCTGCATCATAAGTTTTGCACCTTTAAGACTTGTTGCAGAGAGTGAAGGGGGGAGAGAAGAAGCAGCAGTTTGTTTTCAGACCCTGCACTCACTCCTCCACATTCCTGCTCCTGGACTGTGTTGTCTGGGGATGAACAGACAGTGGGACAGAGCTCTCCTTTGCTTTTAGTTAGTTTTAGCTTGCTGAGGCAAGGAAGTTCCCTGGACTGTGGTTTCTTTTCTTTTTTCCCTTTTCTTTGGACCTCTTGAAACCTGCTCTGGACTGAACACCCAGAAGAGCACCGGCAGCTAGCACCTGTGGCCCACCAGGCCGGGCCCGGCCCGCAACATTTCCAGCACCGGAGAGACTGATAAGAGCCTGTGTGAGCTGAACTGCAACCGAGGGAGGGGACTTTCTCAGTTTGTCATCTCTTTTGGAGCAACAAGGGGTTTTATTGTTCAATATTGTTTAGGTTTTATTGTTTAATAAGCAGGTTTTTTCCACCTCTTTCCAAGGAGCTATTTTCTCCTGGACCGGTTGGGGGGAGTGTTGCAGTGTGACGCCATTTCCTGTTTCAGGAAACAGGAAAATCCCTCAGGTGTTGGGATAGGTGAAACCTGTCCTTTCCCCTCCCCCTTTGCCCTCCTGCTAAGTGCTGTCCATCAATCTTAACATTCCAGCAGGGTCATGGTGTGGTTGGCAGAAGTTCAAAAGATGCCCCTCAGCTCCGGGCTCATTGGCCTGTCCAAGTGTCTTTATCCTTTGAGCCTTCCCCTCCTCCCACCTGGTTGGTGGCTCACCTGTGCCTTCCCCTCCCCCTGTCCCCGGGCTTAAAAGGAGACGGGACCATGCGGTCTGGATTCTGTTGGGAGCTGTAACAAGTTTCAGAGGTCTGTCATCCTGGAATAAACTCTGGATTAAAACTCTACAGCAGAATCCTCTCCTTTTTCTCTTCACCGTCCCCTGAACCTTTTCCACCAGAGGTCAACTGAGTTTCTACTATGCCTGGATTTGTTGCGAGTGCCTAGCTGCAGGATGCAGCCGGCCAAATGTATCTCTGAGGTGAAACATCACAGCTGCCGCCTTTGGCCCAGCAGCAAGGGTCAGATGAGCCCAGGCACGTCCCACCCGGTAATATTGGGATTAATATTTCATAGGGGAGGGGCCAAATGAATCTGCTTTCCTAGAGGAGCCCCTTTGGGGGTTCTCCCCAAAATTTGCCCTGAACCAAGACAGGAGTATAGCTACCAAATGTGGAGAGACTAAGTCCTCATAGTCCAGCCAACAGAGTTTGCCTAGTCACGTTGGGAAGATAATGGCCCTGCCTGGTTAACTCAAGGTTAAGTCCTGGTGAACTCAAGGTTCTATTATAGTCCATTGCTGAGGGGGGAAACAGAATCTTGAAATGGCTGAGGGGGAACAGATACAATCAAGAAGAAGAAGTCTATTGAAATTGCTGAGGGGGAAAAAGGTATTGAAGACGGGTACAGACAGTCCATGTTCTCAGCAGGATAAGTCAGTATCAGCAGTGAGTGGGACCCACTGTTTCAGGACTGCTTTCTGGGGGAAACCAGTCTAGGTCCTGTAGGCACATCTGTAGGCAACACTCAGCAGGCATCCTGCTTCAGTCAGGCCAGCACCCCTGCATCAGAATTACGGGTGCCTCAGTCTCAGTCCTTGGTAGGGGGGCTTCAACCTCGGTGCCTCATGGTGGTAGTGGAGCAGAGGAAGGATTTTCCATGGGGGGGCTACCAAGTTGCCCCAGCAAGTTCATCTGGCCAAGAGGTGGGAAAATTCCTGGTCTATTGTCGTGAAGCAGGTGCAAGCATATAGGCTGGGTCGCCCTTTGGCAGGCCCTGCTAGAAGCAGTCACTGAAGACACAGCTGTGAACAATCCCTTGGCAGGCCAGAATTCTGCTCAGGGGCCTCAGGATTTTTGGTGTTCATCCATTACTGGCAGGCCAGAATTCCCATCGGTGTCTTTAGGGTCCCAGTGTCTGTCCTGGGAATGGTCGTGAGGCAAATGAGGGGAACTTTAGACTGTCTTTCACACGTATCAGAAAATCTATTTACTGAACTGGCCAAAAAGAATGCATAACATTTACAATTGAGGGGGAAAAAGAAAACCAAACTCAAACCGTTGGAGCAATATCATTCTAGAGAATGCCATGTCTCTATGAAAAATACAAAAAAATTTCTGTTTTCAAACGCACCCACAAATCACCATTTTGCATCTTTTTTGTTGTTGTTGTTTGTTTTAAAGCTCTGGCACTTATCTGATTCCTTTTTGAGTTAGTTCAGCTCATTAATCTAGTAAGAAAGCTGCTAAAATTAAACAGAAAAACCTATGGGGAACAGGATGCCACTTCAGCCATGTTGTAGGGAAGCATTAGGTCAGCCTTCTGTCCTGTAGAAATACGTCTGTCATATAGGAAAATCAATGCGTAGCACTATCTTATTTTGAATTTTCTCATTGCTACTGGGTTCCTGAATGATCAAGAGGGTTTAAACCAAACAACAGCCAGCCCTCTAAGATACTCCCCAAACTATTGCAATGGAATAACTTGATCAGGTGAAGAGCTCACTATGCAAAAGCTGAATATGATGTCAAGAATGCTTTGTTGTGGATTACCATTGTTTGGGATCATTTATCCCTTACCCTCCCATGTAGGTATAGGAAAAAATTAAGAAACCACAAGGCTTTTACAGCTGTTCTTGTATTTTGGGATAGTAAGGACTTGGCTTGGTAAACAAAACTGTGGTGAGTTTTACTATTGACTTTATCGCTGTTTCACTTTGAATTAACTGCTTTGCATTTCAGCTTACCCATCAGTATAATGAGAAGAAGAATATCTTCCTTCCTGCCCAAAAGATGTTGAATTATGCCTGTGATGTCATGGACTTAAAGACGAAAACCATTGTGGTTGAAAGGAAGTATTGGCATGCCACAAGGTAACTGGAGTGAGCTGTCTTTCCTCCTCAGCTTCACTGTGATAGTAGAATTTTAATTAGCAGTTCCAAAACTTTGTCTTAGCATAGTCTGGTGACATATCTCAGTAGAGCAGTGTCCTAGGGTGACTTTATGATGCTTGTATCCCCAGCCATCTGTTCTGTGTATGCTGGATATTCTATTCTCTGCCTTCAAGACTGGTTCTGAGAGCAAAGGTTGGGAGAAGAAGAAGCACGGAGTTTGTTATCACAGGCTGCACTCACTCTTCTAAAAGCAACACTGCTCCACATTCTGTGCTGCACTGTGTTGTCTGGGCACTGATGGAGCAGAACAGAGTGTTGTTTGCTTTTCAGTTGGTTTAGCTGGCTGAGGCAGAGTTTTCCCTGGACTGTCTTTTTTTCTTTCCCTTTTCTTGGAACTGTTCAAACCTGCTCCAGACTGGGACCTGGAGAGCACTGAGAGCTTGCACTTTGTGGCCTATGGGGGCCTACTCTGGGCAGCAGCCTTTCCCAGTGCCGGAGGGATTGATAACAGAGCAAGCATCCACAGGAGAGACTTCCTGAATTTGTTGTCTCTTCAGAGCGGCGATTGAGTTTTGTCATCTGGTATTGTTCATTTTTTGTGCTGGGGGGTGCTTTCCCTGTTAAATAAACAGATTTTTTCCACTTCTCTCAGAGGAAATGTTTCCCAGACCAGTTGAGGGGAGGGGCCGTGTAGGTGGGCTTTCTGGGGGGGGCCCCCTGAGACATGAACTTTAAAGAAATTTAGGGTTTTTAGAGGAGCTGAGGTTTTAGTCAGAGATAAGCCTTATTAGAGTTTATCAAAATAAATAGGTAGGCCTTGATGAAATTAAGAGTTAGTAGTTAACTAATAATTGATTGCTTGTCAACATCATGTTTGCTTAGCTGGGTTTATCATGAAGAATATAGAAACTCATAAATAGCTTTTAGGAACATAAGACAATTGTAGGCCACCTCTGTTCTGAAACCAATTGAAGATGGGGAATGGGAGTTCTACCAATGGGTTCATTTGTCATATTTGCATTGAAAATGTAGAAAGTTCAGAACCAGGAAGACTTCATTTATTTCCTCATTTTGGAACCCCTCCCCATGAAAGGGACCACCGATTCATTTTGAGCAACAAACTACGTGTGCTTAATAGCTTTTGAACTAATTACCATACGAAGTGAGGAATGATGGGATGTACCTAAATTATGAAGATGTATTTGTCTTTTGGGTATTCAATACTTGTATAGATAAAAAGACTCTGTTATCACCTCTAAATCACAGTGTGTGTTTGGGAGCTATCCCGCACGCTGCCCAGCGTTGCAATAAACATACACTTTCTAATTTTGAACTGTTAGGGAGCCTTTGTCCGTCACAGTTGGATATCAGTACTAGATCAATATTTTTAATAAATCACCCCTTCTTGAGGATTGCTGCCAAATTTGCCCTAAACCAAGACAAGCAGTATCTGCGATTTAGAGAATGATGGAATCACTTTGGTTGGAAAAGACCTTTAAGAACATTGAGTCTAAATGTAATTAGCAAACACAACCATCAAGAAATGTTTTGCTGCCTGAAGAGAACATGGTTTATCTGGTAAGCTTTGCAAGTATTTGTGTCATCACAAGCATGCATGTCCAATGCATTAGATGGGTATATAATAAGAAACCTGTGCAAATCAACAGAATGATTCTCAGGGTAGGATATTGGCATGTTTCATCCTTCTTCCCGACTTCTTCCAATGAATGACTTTTACAAAGTAATGATTGGAATTGTTACTCTTTTGACGGTTCTTGTTGTATTACTGACATTTTTGGCATAGGAATGCCAAATAGGTTAATTCACCTAGTTTTTCAGATAAAGACCAAGATTTAGTGTTGCTTAAGCTGGAGGCAGAAATATTTAAATCTTCCAGCCTCCTTCTTAGTACCTAATTTCTCTTACAATATCAGTGCACAATCTTGTCCCTTAAGGTCCAGCTAGCTCAGTTTATACCAACAGGGTGACTTTAGTAGGGCTCACGTGATGCTGCACACAGAAGCCCTCAGGGTGCACCTCTAGCAGACAGTAATTCATGCACTTGGACCATCCCAGTGCTGACTTTGGATCACCAGAAGAGTAGAACTAGAGAGATTTGATGGAGAGCTCTCTGGAGGAAGTGGCCTGAAGAAGACAGCAGAAATCCCATCTGTGTGTTTGTACAAATAACGTGAATACCATTTACAGGAAAAGATCTTCAAATCGATCTAGCTTTTTCTGCAGATTATTTGTCAACTATCTGCATTACATGGACAGTTCCACTGAGCATCTGAAATACAGCTGCGTTTAAGTGGATTGATTCAGGGTTGGAAAGCAGTGAAATAAAGCTTTTCAGGAATAGCTGACATCCAAGTCCCGCAGAAATTTACCTATTTTTAATGTCCAGATGCTTTTTAAAATAATGGGTGACCATTTAGCTACCTAATAGCTTTAATCAGAAATACAAAGAAAATTTTAAACTCCCATCTTTTATAGCTTGAATATTTTTCTTCGTTTATTTCCTGGTTTCCAATTCAGGTCTACAAATCATATGATTAGGTAATGAGAACTCATGCTGTATAAAAATATTTCCTGCTATACTTCCAAGTCAAGGCCATGTTTTTCCCGGAACTGTTTAAAAAAATAAAATTCTATCTGGATTCTCTCTAGCCCACACTCATCATTATCTAAAATCATTTAAATATTATATTTTGACTTTACATGGTGCAATTATATTCAGAAATCCAAGGCTCTATTGTTAGATTGTTTGTATGGTTTTCTGGCAATTCTAACTTCCCACAACCACTCTTGGCAGCTATATATTTTTGCAGCAAGGCATCACAGGGGTCTGTGAGAAGTTTTAATGTGAAGCAGAGCTAACATTAAAATACACGTGACATACTCGAAATATTTCACTTCAGAAAGTTACAGTTTGCTTAGATGGAATGAAATATGAAATAAATGAACCTCACACAACATTTCTAAATCTTGGAAATCTATTACCTGAACTTTGAGTCAGTTTGCAGGACAGGACTCTGTAGAAATGCAAATGTGAAGTCCAAGGAATAGAGCAGAAGGTGTATTGGGCAGGGGTACAGAAGATTGCTCTGAAGGGTGATGTAAGCAAGATTGCATCCTATAAAGATAGCAGCTGCTTCTGCTGGTGCCAACATAGAGAATTTGCGCCACCAGCCTAGTTTTCTGGGGACATTTGACCTGTACACTCTTGAGGGCTTGTAGATGTGAATGAATCTGTCCTTTGATCTGTTTTTTTCTTTTCAAAGTCTATGACCTGACTTGCTATTGTGTACTGTACTGTATCGTTTTATAAACAGACATGTTTCTTCTGTTTGAAAGCTGTAGTTGAAAGTGAGCTTGCAATCATGAGTTGGCTGTCAAAAGAATTAATTTTCTGCTTTAAGCAAAATATCAATCGAAACATTCCATCCACTCCTATGATACAGATTCCTTTTGAATTTACAGGGTAATTTGCATCAGTGAGTATCATGCATGTGCAATAAATACACCTTGCTTGGTTTCTAATGATGATAATAGTCCTCTTTGTATTACTCTAAGGATTGAACTCACCATCATTATTTTCCTGTTCTCATTGAACTGTAAAGGAAAAATAGTTTTGCATTAACCAAGGAGTAAAATGCATGGATTTAGCATCATTCTTGCAAGTAGTCCTCGATTCTGAAAATACCTCTCAGAAGCTGCATCAAATGGGAAAGCTAGACAGATGGCAGAATGCAGAACCTGCCATTTAGGATCAGGTACAAAATAACACCCAAGAAATTCTTCATGGATGCTGCATAAGTACAAAGACGCCGTTATTTAAAAGAGAAAAATAGTCAATGTGAAACGTGTTTGATGAATAAAAAGCTATGCTAATCAAGAGACCACAGTGCCAAGTGTGCTACAAGGCTTTTTTGTAATTCACATCATTCCCAGCATGAAAAAATACTATTTTTATTGTAGATTGCTTAAGAGTGCACAACAGTTTGGAAAAAAGTGCTTTGCTTTTTCTATTCATAGGAACTGTGTATCATGGTAAGAGATACTGTAAACAGGTTTTGGAAAACAATGTTATTTTGAAGATTCATTCTATTCAGAAATACTTCACATGAAAAATTTGATCTGCTCTCCATCCTGAAGACTCTTAAAGGAAAATGTCTTTCTTGCATTCTCTTCACACTAGTTCAGGAGCTCAGTCTTACCTGCATTCTAATGCTTTTTGATGTTCCTGATGGCATGGCTTAGACATCCTTGTCTCCATTACCATCATGATTTCCAGATCAAGTGATGAGAATTTTTCTTCAGGATTGGTGAAGTTAAGTGTCATAACATTTTTGTCAAGTCAGTTTGAAGGGGTTTTTTTTGCCAAAGGAATCTCTTCCTTCCTAATGAAAACCATTGGCAATAGCAAACCTACTCAGTTTTTCAGGAAGTCAAATAATACATCTCCACTGTACAAGGTCCTCCCTTTGTTTTTTTTTCACCAGAAGAAAACTGCTGTTTTCTTCTTCTTCTATCACCTTAGACTTACTTTCTTCCAAAATCTTTTTAAACCTTTAGATTTCTCTTTATAGCTAATTACTTTCACAGTGGGCTATAGCATATGTATTTGAAAAGACCATTTGTACATATCCAAATGGCTTACTTCTATTCTATTAAGAAATGGCTGCACTTCTATTAAGGAAACATAAAGGTGCAGTAATATTTTTTCTAATAGAAAATTTAAAAAACCCCAACTATTAAGAATGATACCAGCAGATGATGTCTGTAAGACTGAGGCAGGAGGCTTTTTCCAGAACAATGTGCAGTTCTTCCCAATTCTATTTTTCCCTCTGATTACTTTGTACAAAAATAGTTTTACACAGTCTTCTAATAGTGGCATGTTACTAGTGGGGTAGAGTATTGCCCTGCCAGCATTGGAATTGACTCGACTGTAGTTGTGTTCAAATCTGCTGATGAGACAAGGTTTTTTTGCTGAACGCACTTCAGCAAGCAAGAGAGCTTCTTAGTCTTAAGACGCTATGAGTCCCAGAAGAAGATGAATGAGGTGATGACATGCCTTGTGTTCTGAAGAGAGATCAAAACTTATTTCTGGGGTCACCCCCCCTCTTGGTACAGAAAGCGCACAGAGGGCTTTGAAGCAGCACTTTCACCCTCTTTGCATTCACTAGTAAATCGGAGACAGAGCTTGCCCCAAGGTTTGGGCAAAAATACTCTTTTGATGCAACTCTTAACCAGACAAAATCTCTGGGAAAATTTGCAGTGGCAGAAAGCAAGCCCTTCCTGGGAAATCTACTGAAACGGTTCAGAAGTTATTCCCATTCCCTGTTGCTAACCTCTGCTGTCTAGCTGTCCGATATGTTTGGGACCATGTTGAAATCATTCTAAACAATGTACTGACGCTGCACTGTTGAGTAAACATAGGTCTTTTCCATAGGTGTCAGGAAAAATATTTCTGTTGGTAAAAATGATAGAAAACAATACCAGCATGGCAGAAAAACAATTACATCAATAGAATGAAGATGCCCAGAATTCTCCTTTTGAAGTTACACACAGTCAATATTTTCTAAAGAAGGTTGTGAAACTTAATAAGGAGTACAGTCCACGTGACTGGTGCACAAGTTCATGTCTCCACCTTACAAAATACATATTATTAAAAGAAAAATGTTCTGCCTTGTAGAAAAGTAACCCATTAGGAATTTGATCAAAGATAGGATTAGATCAAGTATTCCTACAAGACAGTAGTAGTACTAGGAAAAGCCTTTTGGCGTCTATTTAACTACAGGAAACTTGAGAAAGCAGAAGAGTGTCCTTCCCTGCTGCAAGCTGTACTTCCTATTTGCTAGTGCTGCTTCAACATTGTCTAAAGAAAACTTGCCAAAATAAGACTATTGTATACACGCAACTGTAACTATCCATTCCGCTCCAGCTAATTTTAACTAGCAAGTATGAGTCACACACTCTAATGGAATATTCTAATGCATAGATAGAGTATACCTTCACTAATAAATGGGGACTCTGGAAAAAGGACCAAATGCAGATGAATTTCAGGGAAGGAAATTATTGGAGTGCTAACTGCAGTCCCTCAACTTCACAAGAAATGATGCCTGGTAATCCCAACCAGAAACATATAGAAATCCATTTTCAAATGGGTTGCATCTATGGTCCTCTGTTCTTCCTATATGAAGAAACTGTGGTTTGAATCAATCCTCAAAATAGTATGCCTAAAGACCTTAGAAGCCTCCAATTCTTTTCTTTTTTTTTTTTTTCCAGAAGCAACTGTCTCAAAACCTTTTTAAAGCTGACATTTTCCCTTAAGATGCCATATTTTAAAAGAGCACCTTGTCATTTAACAGGGTATTCCAAACATCATTTACAAATTTAGACTGAAAGTAACACTTTTCCTAGTAATCTTTCCTTTTTTGCAGCTGAGTGCTAACATAGGCAGCAAAGAAGAGAACAGACCACAGCTCTTTCTGGAGCATCTTGAACAAATGCCCTTGCTTATGTTCTAATCATTCACTTCACCAAAAGACCTAATGATGAAGAAAAGGTTGTGAAAGCATTACTAGTAGTGCTACATGGCAATGTACGGGTGTGATTTCTCAAGTAGAATTTGTATCACATAGATGATACTTGGCAAACAGCAAATGAAGGGGTTTTCTTCAGCTCTCAGACTGATGTTACATGTCAGTAATTTAATAAAAAGATAACAAGAAGAAGGTTTTTTTTTAACATGTGAATTTAATTACACCCCTGCCATGGACATCTGAATCTTATGAATAGACAGTGTCTGATCTAGAAAAAAATAAAGAATTATCACAGTTTAAAGAAACATAGGATCATAAACCCTTTGCTGATGGAACGTAGCCTATTCATTGGTTGAAATGAAGCAGGTAGACAGGACATATGAAATATTGTTTTGTGGATCAAACATTTATTTTCGAAAGTGATGCTGACAGATAGTGAACTCACCAACTTAGATATTGCACGGTAGATAAGGGTACATAACTTGCTCCATCAAGTAATCCCTTGGAACCATCATCCAAGGGGATTTTCCCCTGCATCTGTGAAAATATGCCTACCTTTTTCACAATACTTCTGCAGCAGCATTCTTAGGCCTGATCAGCTGCTATGGAGAGTGAATTATCGGCAGCAAGGTGACTGGCCAGGGCAATTTGCTTCAATGGATTTTGATCTCCCGGATATTTTGCAGACCTGCTTCAGCCCTGCTTGTCAAACACAGCCTTTAAAGGGTGCCAAACAATTGTTAGTCTGTACTGGGCCATATGCTCTTTATTCTCTCCCTCAACTTCTCCATCGCCTCTCATCTGTTTCACATGAGCTATGTTCAAGGTCCACAGGCTACTTTTCACAGAATCTTCAGGCCTGATGCAGTAAGAATGATGACTAGAACACAGATGGGATCAATTTTCCAGTTTGCATAAAATGCATTCTGCACACAAATCCAATGAGAAGGTGTTCCCCCTATGCCCAGAAAAACCTTCACTAGTACCAGTGTTCTACGTAAACTGCAACTTAGTCTGAATGAAAAGCTTTTT
The DNA here is from genome assembly GCF_023055355.1 of Agelaius tricolor. Taxonomy (NCBI): domain Eukaryota; kingdom Metazoa; phylum Chordata; class Aves; order Passeriformes; family Icteridae; genus Agelaius; species Agelaius tricolor. Next base: position 104,366 of record NW_027269278.1, on the reverse strand, counting down.
TCTGAGAGTGTCTAAGAGCTTTGTATGAAGCACAGATATTTGATATATGCAATTTTGAATACCAGAGGAAAAAGAAAACGGCACAAAGCTTTTAATGGTACTGGTTTTAATTTTAAATGCCATGCACCTTTTCAAAAAGTGTCAGCTCAAATGCCCATCCACATATTTTTGTCATCTGTAAGTCAGTACTCATATAAAATGTGATTCAAATCAAAAGAATTTCAAACCTTTCCTCAAAGTTTATATGCCTAGATTTAATACTTCTGATACATATTAGATGAAAGGAAGACATTTTTTTACTGTGGGGGTGCTGGAACACTGGAACAGGTTGCCCAGAGAAGTTGTGGGTGTCCCATCCCTGAAAGTATTCAAGGTCAGGTTGGATGGGGCTTTGAGCAGCAACACAGGAGACTCTTGATGGTAGAGAAACAAAGTTTGAATCTAGAAGAAACTCAGATTGAAGTATAGGAGCAAGTTTTCCCTCAGCTCTTGGGGTAAAATCAAAGTGTTACAAAATTACCTTGATCTGTGATTTTCACTACTGTAACAGGTTAATGAAAACTATGCAGAAGATAGCAAATTTTAAAAGAGAGAAGAATTACAGCATAAAATACATGGGATGGGTTTCTACATGGGACAAAATCTCTGTATTTCAACACTTCCTCATGTTAGGATTTCATGAAGTGCCAAAGAAGGTGTTCATCATCTGCTATGCTGACCTCTGTGTGGGCCTAGGTGTGTGTGGAAGGGGGGCATGTGAAGGGGAGTGTGTATCTTTGCTTAACACTTGTTGTGGCAGATTCATGCCTCAGCTCCATCATTTCTTTTAGAAACTTCACAGAGAGTGGATATGAAGTTTAATATCAACAAGAGATCAATTCCCAAATCATCCATTTTACCCTACCTTATAAATCATATGCTTTGTTGCATATTTTATCAAATAGACTTTCAAGCCACATGGAGAAATGAGAATGTGGAGAATCCCTCCAATGTCTTGCAACTTTTATGCAAATAGAGTTTCAAGAAAGGATAATTTCTTTTAAAATACATCTGGGACAGGCATGATGGTGGTGTCAAGCTGTTGGGGTTTTTGTTGCTGGGAGAAGTTGTACAAAAGGATTGGTTTTTACATTGACTAGTTACTGAATCAAGTGCATGAATCCATTGGAAATTCAACTGGGGGTTCCTTTTTCTAGCAGATTACTTCTAGAACGAGCTTGCAGACTGAAGCTGACTCTTTTGCTCTCTTTTTGTTTCTTACCTATTTTCTTGGCTTCTTTACCACTATCTACACAATTCTGGAACTTTTTTCCCAACTAAAATTGTTTCATAGTCTGATAATTAGGATACATTTTTTACAAGGAATTTTTAAAAATCTTTGCTTGAGTTAAGAAGGTTAAGGACTAAGGTCTTTTTCTTACCTCATCAATATTGCGATGGAATTGATAAATAAAGACTAACTCTTTCTTTTTATTTTCAACCCAAGTAGATAGTTCCCATACATTAATACATTTTGTGGACCAATATTTGCCATTCTGATGTAAGTTGTCCCTTCTTAACAATATACATTCTGTGACTATGTTGACAACACTTGGTGAAGATCCTAATTGGTCTTAAACACACATAGGGAGAAATTTGCTCAGCCAGTGTCAGTCTTAAGCATGCCTATCAGAAGATCTTTCTATAGCTGGGGAATTTTCCCGTGAAAGGGATTCAGTTATGGAAGAGACACTTATCCCAGAGTTTTGCATTCTTCTTGAGCACTACTTAAGGAACTTAGATCCCATGTCCATTTGGATCTCTCTCTGCACAGAACTTTGTCATGCCAGTGCTTGAAATGCATCTCTAAGAGAATTCACTAGCACAGAATGAACGAGAGTGGAAGGCGTCAGTGGGGCTCACCAGGTCCAACCCCCCTGCTTAAACCAGGATACCTAGAGCCTCTTGCCCAGGATTGTATCTGGGTGTACTTTTAATGTCTTCAAAGATCCAGGCTCCACCATCTTTCTGGGCAGTCTGTGCCGTGGTTCAGTCGCCCTCACAGTAAAAAATCATTTGGCCATGTGCAGAGGCAATCTCCTGTATTTCAGTGTGTGCCTACTGCCTCTTGTCTTTTCACTGAGCATCCTTGAAAAGACACTGGTTCCCTCCTCTTTGCACACTTCTGGGATGTCTGTGTGCTGCCACGTAGATAAATGTCCAAAACCTTCCTGAAGCCCAGGCAGACAATATTCCCTTCATCTACCGGGCAAGTTGATTCATCAGAGGAGTTTAAAAAGTTGTTCAGCATCAAGTTCCCCTGGTAAATCCATGCTGACTAGGTTATTTTGTCCTCCTTCATGTGCCTGGCAATGCTTTCCAGCAATAGCTGCTCCATCAACTTCCTGGGGATAAAAATGACGCTGGCTGGCTGGCTTGTACTTTTCCAAGTCCTCCTAGTTGCCTTTTTCCAAGATGGGTGACATTTGCTTTCATCCACTCTTTGGGCACTTTCCTCAGTCACTATGATCCATCAAACATCATTAGGAGTGGCCTCAGAATAACATCTGCTAACACCCTTGAGACCTGTGGCTGCATCTCAACAGGGCCTGTGGACTTCATGGAATACGTACCAATTCAGCGACTATGCCCATAAAAGTTTGCAAGGGATAACAGAACATATTAACAGGTACCTGAAGAGTGAGTGAAAAACTATGGAAGCAATCCAAAAGGACAAAGACTTGAGTTCCCTTTTCAGACAAAGCATCCTATCGTGGAGCTGAGCAGCTTTAGATCTAGGGAAGCTTCCCCTCTGAAAGGATGCAGAAGACATTCTTGTACCCGTATCCACTAATAAAATGTATTGACCATTCACTTGCAATACAAAAAAACTAAATTCTTTCCAAAATTGTTGCTGCCTAACTAGACAATCATGTACTGGCTGGGTATTCCCCTAACAGATGACAGCACCTGCTTGATGCCTCTTATGCCTACAGACTATTTGAATTAGGTCATTTGAGTGGGGATTACCGGTCTGGGAACTTTCTTTCTGATGAATTTGGAATATTTACTGAAGCAAGACCTGAAGATGAAAACTTCATTTCCCATCAGTGCACTTTAACATCCATGGCTGTAATGCCATTGTTTCTCACCAACTGAGTCAAGAATTTATGACTACAAAGGGAATCAGCTCCAAAAGGAAAGATAAAGGCTGGAAAACATTCTCTCTTGGTAAAGCAAATGAAGTGACTAAATTCTAATCACTCGCTGGCCTAAAGCTTCAAGGAGGGGGAGGTGGACAAGGTTTCCTTCCACTGCCGTTCTCTTTGTCACCTCAGTGTTTTATAGGGGTATGCAGACATTCAGAAAGAGAGCTTTGCTGAATTCATAAAATTCAGTCTTAAAAAATAACTTGAGAGCAGCTGAAATGAAAAGAACAAATAAAATGCAATTAATTCCACGGAAGCTTGAAATGATTATTTCTTCATTTTGCATTTGAGGATGTATATTGTGTGAGTTTGTCTTGTATTGTTCTACAGGTTTTCTAACTGGCACACCTTTCTTTATGAATGGACTGTCCTTTCCTAAATACTCTCATATGGAGGAACATGCTTCTGATAAGAAGAGCACTAGGGTGTCTTTACTTGACCTTTTATTTTTACTGATGTTTGCTCCTTGGAAATGAATGGGGTTTTTCAATTGAAATGTCTTACTATTGGTCCCACAGGATAAGCCACAGACTCTTCTGCTCAGAGCTGTCACTAGTCAGCTATTCTCCTATCTGCCTTGAAGTAGTTGAATGTTCTGGTCTCAAAGTAGCACCTTCTATGTAGCCATGCTCTTAGCTGCCAGTGTCATCTTGAATCCAAACACCCTCCCGCAAGGGACCGCTGGTTCTGTAGTCAACTAAGGGGAAAAAAACGGTCCATCCATGCTTCCTGATTTAAAATATAAAGGTATATAAAGGTATGGTGTCCCTAAACGATTCTCTGCAGTTGAACACTACTTATCTTTGCCGTGTTTCTTCAACTCACTTGCAAGTCATTCATGCGCTACCTTATTGTGAGAATTGCTTGGTTTGAAGATGATTTAAAAGGGTAGGAGAATACTTTTGTGCCTCTGCTATAAGGATGCTTTTCAAATCCACACAAACTTCCTGCAAATGCAAAAGCATTCATCCTGTATTGTCCTAGGCTACAATATAAAAATGTTTTCTGCTCCCAACCTCAAGAGCTGCTGAAACCGGGAGGGGCATCGTTTTTTCCTTATCTCCTTATCTCTTAACGGGGCCATCCATGTCTTGCCACATGATTCAGAGATGACTCCCTCCAGGAGCCATTTCTATTTAAAGGCTAATCAAGGAACCACCGCATGACTCAGAACAATTTGAGCCCATTGCAAGATGCTCTGCCCAGGGGGCAGGAGCTAAGCATCCCCAGCTGGATATAATCTGAGTTTTGGGACACCACAAGCAGTCTTTCCACTGGCTTCCTAGAGGAACGGCCACCCTCACCCACTGGTCTTCAGAGGACAAGAGCTACCAGATGGTTTCTACAGGATCACCACTTCAACAAGACCATTTCATCCGGACTGCTGCCACCACCCTAACTAGCAGGGTGACAGGTTGTATTCTGTCCGTAGTTTTTCTTTTGTATTATTGCATGTATTTGGGTTTTCCCCTTTTCCTAATAAATTGTATTTCTGACTTGGAGTCTTGCTGCCATGCTGGATTTCTTCAGACCGACTAGCTCCTGACACCAACAGCCAGAGTGGGCTGCCCCCAGAAAGCTGTCGAATCCAGGGTGCAGCTGTAGGGCACAGCTGCTCTATGGCACAGGTGGACTGCATTGGGGATAGGACTGCGCCGAGGGCGGGGACAAGGAACAGGGAGAGGTCTTCTGTATGTTTTCCAAAGGAGTTTCTTCCCTGGAGGGTCAGGGACACAAAGACACTGACCCAAATGCATACATCAACTCAGAAATGGGGAGAGGTCCCAGAGGAGGATACAATCTTTAACACACTGGGAGCAACTGGGGGTGGACCACAAGGCGGGGAATACAATGTTTAAACCAATAGGGGACTACAGGGGAGGAGAATAACTTAAACAAACCAATGGGGTTTTGAAGACTATAAAATTGATAGGGAAGTTTCTAGAGAAAGGGGCAGGCTTGGGGAGGGATTGACATTCAGTGGGAGGAGGAAAAGGGAAGAAAAGGGCAGGTCTTTGGGGAGATGGACAACTAGGGCAAAAACTAACAACACGGGGGGAAAGGAACAAGCCCTTAATAATAAAATATGCTCCAACAGCACAAAGCAGGAAGTATTATCAAACTGACTACTCAAACTGCATTACAATCAAAAACACACACTGCAACAGCAACAGCATCTCTTGCTGGTTTTGCTTTCAAACCAGAAGAGGTGCCAACCAAAAAATTAGCAAACTTAAAAGTTAACTGGCCGCAGTTTTGATTTCCTTCTTAAATATATTACTGCTTGTCTAATTGGCTTAGCAGCATGTCTGTTCTTAGTGCCAAGCAGGGATTCACTTTGCCAGGCATGGAGGAAGCTTCTAGGAGCTTTTCACAAAAGATTCACTTCTGTGGCTGGCTTCTTCCCTCCCCACCAAAAACCAAGCCATGCAAAACCAACACCTTAACTAATCCCTAGTACTTAGTACGCATCCAATAATTCCTTTTAAACTATACTTTACATTTTTTACCAAATGAACTGAAAAGAAATGGATGCATAATATTGATCAAAATAGTTCCAGTTCAATAGAAATACTGGGTCATGCAACTCTGGTTTACATCACTATTTTTTGTACAATCAACAGGAGCTTTTTTCACCTCTAAAGAAATGTTTCCCGATGGTTTGGATCAGAAGATCCAGTATTGCCATCGTGAGATTTTTGTTTTGAAGGCCATAGGCTGTGCTCAGTGTTTTGGGTATATTCTTTGTTGTGCCTTGCATATATTTTGGATAGAAAGCCAGTAGAGATGATGTCCTTGCTGCAGTAGCCATGCTAAATAAGGCAGAGCGTCTGGCTGATGTACTGGAGCTGTAGACTATCCACCAGTTGCCCAGGGCGGTGAGGATCTCTAAAGGAATATAATAGTGGCTATGCTCTGGAAGTTTTACAGAGAGAAAGAGCCTCATAGCTCTAATGATTTGTCTCCTGGAGTTCTGAAGAATATGTTGTAAAGAAGAAGGCTGCTGTCTTTCGCAACAATCTTCCGTGCATTCAAGAGGATAATTTAACTTCTTGTCTGAGAATGAAAGAAATATTAGTAGTAATGAGTTCTTTTTTCTCTGTCGGTGCATCACTGATTGAGTTTGGGTAGGTTACATTGTATTTCTTTTTTTTCTTTAAATATTACATCGTAAGGTGTTCCAAATTCCCAAATTCTGCTTCACTTTATTTTGTAGGCCAGACTGGTTCATCTTCTCTCGGCTCTATTATTGCAGACCATATCTGAATGAATTTTTTTTTGTTTTTCATTTTGAACATTATTAGATTTAAACTGTATGAACAGAACACTTTATTTATCATCATTTTACCAGTTTGGAAGGAAATAGAGAATTTTTAAGAAAATGACGCAACTCCACTTGTGGTTTTCAATGGAAGAGAAGAATAACAATGTCCTACATTCGCAGCATTGTTTGCAGTCATATTGCAGCTAGTTTCCAGCAACTTAGGTCAGGTTCTGGAAGCAGGCACCCATGATAGTATAGAAGTCTAAGCAGTTTCATTTTGGCGGCTTTTCTTGAACAATAGCTAATATGTCTCAACGTTGTGCTGAATCTTGTTGTACAGACTCTTCTTTTGAGGTCTGAACTCCTTGCTGGACTACTGTATCTCAGAATCAGCTACAGTAAACCTGTGTTTCCTTATAGCTTTAAGAATTTGGTTCTAATCTATAAAAGCAAGAAAAGGTTGCCATATTAATACAAGAGAAAGAAAGTGTTAGGAAAGCAGTTAATGGCATGGGGTTTTTTCCTACAAATTGGAGCAGAGATTTAGTTGTTTGATGGGGTTTTTTTTTGCTTCTCAATGGAATTTTAGAAGTGGTTGGGAAAGAAAGTGTGGATTTTTCAGGTTTGCCTTGAAAGAAGAATAACAGGGGAAACTGTTGAAAAGAATTAATCCAGAACTCTATGCCTTTCATACAGAGTTTCAGAAGTGAAAAGCAGGAAGAGACAGTCCAGACAAGATGATTGAATAGAATGAATTCAAAATAGCTTTCTTTTCCCTCTGAATTCCAGCTCTAAACCTTATTAATATTAAGGTATTAATAGGAAATACATCTGTCCTAGGGTGACGTTATGATGCATGTATCCCCATTCATGTGTTCTGTGAATGTTGGATATTATGTTCTGTACCTTTAAGACTGGCTCTGAAGAGGGAATGTTTTGTTTTGGTTTTCTTATCAGCCTGGCGGGACACAGAGACTGCAGCTTTTGCTTTTGCTGCTTTTGCTTTTCGCTTTGCTCTCTCTCACTCTTGCTTGCTTCGCTTCTGCTTGCTTTTGCTCATTAGCTAGTTTAGCTAAACTGTCCAAATTTCTTCCTGGACCATTTCTCCTTTCCTTTTACTGACCATTTTGAACCTGCTCCGGACTGGGACCTGGGAAACACCGAGAGTTTGCACCTTGTGGCCTGCAGCAGCTGGCCCAGCTCTGGAGGGACTGAGAAGAGAGTGAGCACGCCCCCAAGAGAGACTTTCGAATTTGTCATCTTTTTCAGAGCGGTGTCATCCGGAATTGTTCCTTTTGCGTGCTGGGGGGTGCTGTGCCTATTAAATAAACAGGTTCGTTCCACTTCTCTCTGAGGAATCCTTCCCGAACCAGTTGCGGGGAGGGGCCCTAATTTGGAAATTCTCCTCCAAATTTGCCCTAAACCAGGACAACATCGCAATCTCTAAGATTTAAAAATGGATGATGAAGTTTTATATCCAGTAAAGTGTAAGGCTTCACATTTTGATCTGATTTGCATTTTGGTGAAAGCCGGGCATCCTTTGCAATTTACCAGATAACAAGGGATTTAGAACAGTAAGTATGCAAGTAATCTTTTGGACCCTTCATCTCCCTTCTTATGACAATGAATACATTTATTAAGCTTGTTGTCCTGGCATGTTTTTATTCTATCAGGGGATTTGATCATACAAATGTCTAGTCATTCTTTCCTTGTTTTCAACCACTCTAAGAGCATTAATCAGAACTATTCAGTAGTTCTTGATCTGCAACAGTGACGAGCACTAGACTGGTAAGAGTCAGTGGGCATCAGCAGATCCCCTATGACAGCACGTGGCAGGCTGTTCTGGCAGGACTGAAGTTTGAGGGGCTCGAATTCTGTGAAATAGAACATTCGAGGGATGGGAAACATGGAAACAGATTCTGAGCTTTCAACCCACCACATGAACAAGTAATAAGGCAGGTAATTTTCTGTGGAAATTTCTTTAGCCCCAGTGTTGTGGATGATGATTACTCTTCCTACCTCCTTTGGCCAGCTACCAGCTTTCCCCTTCATTACTCTGCTTCTGGACAGAAAACCAGAAGAAGGGATTTTTGACCAAAACACCTATCAGGACCTTAGAGTGTTTTTTGCTCCAAAATGTTTCAAGGCAGATAGGGAAACAATTCCATTTTCGAGAGTGTGTTGAGAAGACAAGGTTGAAAGTTAAAAACCATGGGTTCTGTTTCTATATAGGTTACTGATTGTGCTTATTATCTTAGTCATGTAAGATATATATATATATATATTTGGTAGGGTTTGTTCTTTTTTATTTTTCTTGGGGTTTTTTTCCTTTTTTTTTTTTTTGATGCATCCTTGAGATAAAAGGCCAAAAGTACAGAAAAGTTCTGTACGGTTAAAATACTTTTGAGATGCCTCATGCTGAAAAACTTGTAGCTACTGCTAAGGCCCATTGGCCAATTCCTGCTTCATTTCTGAGAAGCTATAAAATTCCCATCTGTATTTTAGTTCTAACAATTTGTTGTTATGGTGGAGGTGCAACTTAAGAACAACCATTTTTGAATCTTTAGGGATGTATTTACCATTTGGTAGCTGCCTTTTCCATTTCTGAGCCACTATTGAAAAAAAGGAGAAGTATCTACACTGTTTTCAACCTGTAGACCATCCACTACTGTCCACATGCTCAGATTCAAAGGCAAACAAGCCTGTCTGGCCTCATTGGGAGGAATTATTTGCATTCAAAAGACTAGACTAGTATTTGATTTCCACCAGCAGAGTCCATTGGGCAGCTCCTGTCATCTGCATTTCAATATTTAATCCTCCTCTATGTTTACTGTGCAAAGCTCTTTCAGAATGATGGTGTGCCCACTGTCTCACCAGCTGTGACGTTTGCAGCGAGTCTCCCACGGAAAGGAGCTGTAAAAAAGGCAAGCCAGGGCAGTGATTTCTGTTGCTCAATACCCACAAATCAAAGCTATTTAGTCTAATTTAAGGCTGAAAAAGAATTCAAAATGCCTTCAAAGGATTCAAAAATCATCAGACAATACTGCAGTTCAGTATTCAGGACAAGAGCATATCCCACAGTGTGGTGGTTTGACAGGAAATGTGTTTTCTGGGATGCTGTGGTTAGGCCAATAAATGTTCAGATTTTAATATTGGCACCTAATGTGGCCATTGGGACATTGGATGTGCCTCTGAGAAAACAGGGTTAAAAGCAGGGCTCTCCCCTGGGAGGCTCTCTTGGGTTCCGGTCAGGGAAAGGTTCAGATCTCCCCTGCCTGGCTGCGGGCTGGGCAGGGGAGGGGAAGCCACCCAGCCCGGTGAGGTAGGCTGGGGCCTGGCCAGAAGGGAGGTGAAGGCCCCTGCAGGATGGAAGGGTGGAGGAGCACTGAGAGGCATCGGGCAGCCATCCCCACCCCGCCCCAGGAGAGATAGAGAGAGAGCTGGTGCCTGTTCTTGGTCGGGCGAGAAGGAGAAGAGGGGAGTGCAAGAAGGTGCCTGGCAGGGCAGCCATGGGAGTTCTGGACAGACAGAGCCTCAGATTTTTAACCCTTTTCTTGGATGATGGAAAAATGCTAATCCTCCTGGAGTTGAATGAGAAGAGAGATATAGAGGAGATACGAGGAAATGGGCCACGAGAGAAATAGAGAAGAAGGCAGGTGGAAGAGATGATGGAGTAGCTTATGCTGGACTCTTTGTGTGTAGCCATGGACAGAGCCATGTTTCCTTGTGATACAGGGACTGCATTCTAGGGGGAGGCAATGCCTCAGGACCAAGAGGGTTCGGTGTGGGTACCCCTCGGCCCCAGGGGGTGAAAAATATGGGGGGGACAGATGTCCCAAAGTTGAGACTGTGCCTTTTTGCAGTGGGACGAAGCATCCTTAAGTCGACCCTAGAAGCAGCTCTGGTCTGTGTTCAGTGGTGAGAGCAGTGGACATGAAAGGAAGAGGTCACCATTGGCACAAGAAAGACTTCTCCTCTTGATGAACTGAGGATTGAGTATTCTGAAGGGTGGTGCTGGACCAAGAGTCGATGATTTGGGGATGTATTGTATTGGGAATTTGGGGAGGAGGAGGAGGAGATGTATTTGTGAAGTTTTCATTTTCCTTGTGTGTTTCTTTTTTTTTTTTTCTTTTCCTTTCCCTTGTAGTTTAGTTAATAATTATTTTTTTCCTAAGTGGGAGCCTGCTTTGCTTATTCCTGGTCACATCTCCCAGCAGAAACCAGGGAGAGAGTATACTCATGGGGGCACTGGCATTGTCCCAGTGTCAAGCCATGACACACAGGCTGAGAGAATGAGGGCTGTTTAGCCTGGTGAAGAGAAGGTTGCATGGAGACCTCACAACACCTTCCAATATCTGAAGGGAAGCAGGAGAGGGACTCTTCATTAGCAACTCTGGAGACAGGACAATGGGCAATGGCTTCAAAATGAAAGAGGGCAGGTTGAAATTAGATACTCGGAAGAAATTCTTCCCTGTGAGGGTGGTGAAGCACTGGCACAGAGAGCCTGGAGAAGTTATGGACACCCCAACCTGGTGTTCAAGGCCAGGCTGGATGGGGCTCTGAGCAACCTGAGCAAGTAAAAGGTGTCCCCGCCCATGTCAGAGAACTAGATGGCCTTTAAGGTCTTTGTCTACCCCGGCCATTCTATGATCCTGTGATTCTGCTGTGGTAGCGTTCAGGATGGAGCGTGTTCTGCATGTTGGCCATTTCCAATACACCATTGGTTCCAGGTGCCTTACACTAGCTTGCTCCCTGAAAATTCTGTCAGAATGAAGAACATCTCTCTATATATTAGACACATAATAAATGAAGAAATGGGTTTGCACATTTGTCCACTAAGTTGTGGATGAGATTGCTGTGAAGTTTCATTTGGTTTTCTTGTTTGCTCATGAGGCCGACGGTCCTCGTGTCAGCTGCCTCAAAGGCAGCATTTGCCTCCTCCGCCTCCCTTCTCCCTCCTGCCTCTTTCAATTTCTTTCCCTTGACAATTTAATGTCGTTTTCCCTTTCATACCTGAAAATCCCTGCATGCTTCTGGGCTTTCTCCGTTTTCATACAGATCTTCTTCCACCCTTGACAATCCATACTTTTCATACCATAAGGGCCTGCCCTTCAGGCATAAAAGACTTTGATTCCTTATTATATCTATGGGAATTTAATTAATAGCTTCATGCCTTTTCATAGAAAGAGTAGGGAATTGAGAGCTTGTTCCCTGAAGTACAGAAGGAAGAGAATGAAACATGAATCATGTGGAGTGGAAAAGTTGCTATCTATTTTCTTCCAAGAACTACCCCAAAAGATGCAGGGGGTGATGAAGCCTGGCTAGATGAGTTTCCCTTCTAATGGAAGGAAACAACCACGCCACTTCATACAAGTCAGTCCTATAGAAGAGAGAAATTCACTTCTGGGAAGATTGCAGGATTTGAATGCAGAGTCACACTCATCTTTTGTTGCTTTGTTGTCTGCTTGGCATGGAACACGCTACTTTGAAGAGGGAAGTGACTAACAGACAGTCCACTTTACAAACACATCTGCTTCCCTCTTCTTCTGAGACCTCAGCACAGAGCCCTCTTTGGCATGGTACTTCAAGGTAAGAAGGAGCGGGCAGAGGGCACTGGGAACAGACAGCCGTTTGCAGGTTGTATAGGAAAGAGGACTGCCCCTTGAATGTGGTGCAAATACAAACTTCCACCAGTTTCAGGGGTACACTTCAGCCAAGCTTGTTGTCCTGGCACATTTTTTCTCTGTGAAACGCTTTGCGGTATGATCTGGACGACAAGAGACGCAGAATACGGGGCTACGTAGTGCTGAGAAGGTAAGTGCCTGGCCCCAGGGTCTTTTGGCAGAAGCAGCGCACTAGAGCCGTTGGCTGCTGCCACAATGATCTGTGTGAGAAACAGATGCCTAATCCCCTCCGGGAGAGTAAAAGCAGGACTGGTTACAAGAGTCGAAGAGCACTGGGCTGGTGGCTGCCGCATACCAGCTGTAAAAGGAGCATGACTCCTACTGGCCTACCAACCAAACTCATGGTGGCAGTGGTAAGGATTAAAGTTCAGTGAGAGCTATTTGTGCCGCTACCTATGGCCCTTCTGTGGAAACAAATGTGCCTACCTTTAGGTTCCGAGATCCAGAGAACACAATGGTAGTTGCAGCGGAAAAGGGAAGGACAGAGCGCACTGGTGAGCTTGATGTGGCTTACACAGGGCAGGCAGAAGGTGCAGCCCCAGTCTCGCTTTTATTTCTAGAGCCTTTTTCTACGCAAACAGCTGCTGGATGTTTGCAACAAAGATGTGAGTGTGAAAAAGTGAGGGCAGGTCTATGTGGGAAAGAAGATACAAAGCGTTGTGCGCAGTTTAAAAGCTGTTTAGAAAAAACGGAGTTACTTTGAGAACATCTTCTGTCTTGACACTTCCACCTGTGTGATCTTTAGCTGCTTTGGACATGGCCACAATGAAAGAATGTGAAAATATTTGCGCTGCCAATGTCAGGTTGCACAGGAAAGAGGGTAGGTTGGCAAATGCCTTCTGTCCTGGCACATCTGTCAGTCAGAAGTGCAGCTGAAAACGCTTGGCTGTAGCGATAGTCTCTGTCACTTTGAGAGAATGTGCTGATGCACGTATATGTATCATTGAGAAAGTACGTGAGAATCGCTAGTATGTTTCGTTTGGTTGACAGACTGCAAAGGGACCGTTATGGCCAGCACTGCCTTTTTGTTGTAGGACTTTTTCTTTGAGAGCAGCCGCTGGACATTTTGAAGCGGTTTGGGATCTTCAAGCGTTCGAGTGCAAGATGGTACCTAGATCTTGAGGGAAAGTGCATATCTCCAGGAAGCTGAATGCAGTTCAGTGGGTGCAAGTTACATGTTGAGCAGCTGATGGCCCAGAAAACTTTCTAAAATGAAGAGGCCATGCTGCAATTGCCTTTTATTTTGAAGCTTCTAAACTGTGCAGCCAACAATGAAATGATTCTTTGTAGAGAGCTTTTTGGATAATTGGTTAGCTGAGAAAGGACATTTCGATGTGATACCGATGGATAAGGATAGGGGATACAAGCTGGGAACTAAGCAACCAGTGTCCAATCACTGACAAAGGTCACAGTGACCTTCTCTGAAACGGGAAGACGGGGGAGAAAATCGCTTGCCAGAAAATGTAGATATCTTAGGTAGAGAAGCTGGAAGAATGCAAACATAGAAGCAAAATAATTATTAGAAGATAGAAGTAGGTGTGGTTGATCCAAGTGTGCTTTAACCAATAATGAACTCAGCTTTTGCAATATGTATAAGCTTCATTAACACCAATATAAATATGTGTGAGTTTTCAATAAACTTTGGGATTTGCCATTCACGCATATGGTGTGTCGCATTTCTCCCGCCGTTCACGACAATTCTTCTTCCTTCTGGGCTACATGCAGGATCCCATTCTGTCAGTACCCGAGAGCCAGGATCCACAGCGGAGCTCTTGTCCCTACACTGCTCCCACACGAACGGGGCTGGGCTAGAAAAGTGCTTGTCTTTTTCCTGGGCACTGTCAGCGCTCTTCTAAATAACCACACCACAGCATTGTCAACTCACAAAACCAGGACACGCACCGAGCCCAGCTCACAACTACCCCCAGGACCCAGCCGAGTCAGAAACGTCCCTGCTCTCCAATCAACTGTGTCAGGACAAAAAGATGTCACTGATCTTCCCCTTCCAAGTGGATACTCTTCTTTGCCCCACACTCAAAGGCCGACACCAGATCTTCTGCCCTAACAAACTTTTTCTCTCTCACAGAGCCTGGTAACAAACTTGAAAATGTTGGCCGAGCTCGCAAAACTGTTGGTGGAGAAAGCTCTTTGCTGCCTACAATTTCAATTGCACCCATCAAACTATAGACGTGCACCCTGCTATCGCCACTTTCCTTCTCAGCTCTAGGTACCACCGTAAGCCTTCAATCTCTCAGAGTCAGGATCCAAATGGGATGGCACCAGGGACTGCTCACACAGTCCCTAAAGCTACAAGGGACAAAAACCTGTCCTGCAGAGGCCTGGCCTGGCCTCTGCATTGCCACTGACAGTTCAACAACTCGAACCCAGAGAACTGCCTATTGGGAAAAGCCTTTCAATTCACTGAGACCACCCAAAGTGGCCACCCAAACTTTGCCAAAGGGAGGAGGAACTAGAAGCCCATCTCAAAAGAAATGGCATCCCCTCCTCCAAAATCCAAAGCATCCAGGGCCTGATCCTCTACAAAGGTGTCAGACCACTGTTATTGGGCATTACCTGTGCGGGGCACTAGCTAGGCTGCACACCAAGACCCAGCGCAGCTCTTTACCTTGTCCAAAAGAAGTGTGCTGGCAGAATTTCAAGAAGGCTGCCTTGAGAAAGTGGAAAACACATGCCAAATGGATTCTTGCAGGAAGGAGACTGCCTTCCAAAGATGGATACCGACTCCATGATTGTACAAATTGAGTCAGTGCTTCCAAACCAAATATGCCAGCATAGAAAGTTGCTGCCGCCCTTAAGCTGCACGACACAGCTTCTTATCTGCACCTCCAACACTGGGGCTAAGTTCTTTCCTTCCCATGAGAAAGCATTGCTGTTCTCCTTCAGGAACTTACTGAGCAAAAGTTGCATACCACGTCCGGTACTGACTCTGTCCAACAATGGCTCCTACACAGAAAGGACCAGGACAGAAATGTCTTGCTGTACTATACCTTCCCACGATACCTTATAATCAGCCCTACCAACATTGCCACTATATCTTTTACTTCCCATGCAAGGAAAGGCACTCCAAGTCACTTGGCTTTGCCTTGCCTCCAGTACCATGTCTAGTTTTCCTAGCCTACCCTACCCTAGCTTTGCTTGCTTGCCTATGTCTGCCTTGCCTAGCCCTTCCAATAACTTCCTGGCTTTGCTTTGCCTTGTCTACCACTCTTTGCCTTGCCTTCCATGCAGGTAAGGCAATGCAAAGCAAGTGTAGGCAATTGTAGGCAAGTCAAGGGACAGGTTGGCAAGACTGAAGCCGTGAGGGGAAAGCAAATGGAGTGGTAGGTGAGACAAGTGCCAGAAGTTAGAGGCAAGGCTGGGCATAGGAGGTAATGGTAACCGGAAGGGCTAGGCAAGGCCAAGCCCTGTAGGAAAACTGCAGGCAGGTCAAATGTGAGGCATGGGTATGCAAGGGAATGCAAAGCAATGGAGAATGAGCAGGGCATGGCAAGGAAACTGGTTGGTTGCCCAATGCAAGGCAAGAGGCAGGTCCATTCAAAGATTGCTGGTACACAAAAGCGGCCCGGACGGACCGCTCTGTCCAGCCTTGATCTTGCATGGGTCATGTCTAATCTGCACCTAAGACACTTGGGTTGCCTGCTTTCCTTTGTATGCAAAAGAACTGTCATTCTGCCCCTGAAGCCCAAGGGTGAAAGATGAACTTTGTGTCCAAAATTCAAGACATGGAAGCATAGATGTCAGAAGAAAGCTGTCAGGACAGATAGGTGTGCTTGCACGGGGCCTCCTCCAGGCTTCTTCTCACAAGCTCCTGAAACGCTGGGCCTTGAGAAAAAATAGCCAGTGGAAGCCTGGAGAATCCTAGGAGAAGCAGGCAGGGCAATGCCTGTTGAAGAGATTCCACAAGAAGAGAGGTGGTGAATTCCAGGTGGGGGACTGGTGAGCAAGGTAATGCAAGGCAAGGAAGGGGTTCAAGGACAAGGCCAGACAAGTGGTGGCTTTGCCAGGCAGGGCAAAAGAGAGGGAGACAAGGCAATAAGAGTCCTAGAAGGAGAAGGAAATGAAAGATTGGAGCTGGACAAATGGGAAGGAAAAGAAGGATAGGTGAGCAAGTCAATACAAGGCACTGGGTTGCTATGAAGGGCAAGGGAAGGACATGCATGGGTCAGGAAGGCAAGGGAAAAGAAAGGAATTGTCAGCAATGACAAGGAAATGCAAGATTGGGTAGGAAAGGCAAGGCAATGTGGGGGAGGGATAGGCAACACAATGGGTATCTTAACAGGAAATGTCCATGCACAGCAAGGCCGAAGGAGAAGTGGTAGAGAGGTCAAGGTGGGAAATAGGTGAGTGTGTGCAGCTAAGAAAGAAAGAAAGAAAGTGCGTAGCTCTCGTGTCTCTGTGTGTGTGTGTGTGTGTGTGTGAGTGAAGTTTGCAGGATGTAAAGCAAAGAAAGCTGTCTCTTGATTGTGGAGTGAATGGATGTTTTTGAACGTAAGTGGCAAGGTCCAAGCAACCTTTTCATCCTGGTACATCTGTGTGTGTGAGACATAGTCAGAAATGTCTCCTTTTAGATTCAGACTGCAAGCAGGACATAGAATGTGACTGTGTGAATAGCTGAGCAGGAAGGCACATCACATCAGCATGTTTCAACAGAAGCAGTTAGTGCGAGAAGGAGATGGACGTGTGGGACTCCAGCAATGTGGCAATGCACTCAGCTGAGAAGCAAAGTGCAATGCCTCGGTGTGTGCTCTGAAAATAAAAGGCTGCAAGGAAAAAGCAAGGGGACAGGCCAGTGAAATCTTTCTGTCCTGGCACACTGAGCTGTTTGAAGGTGAACCGCTGTTTGGTTTCACTAAGGACTCGGAGACATGGAGAGGATGTGCTTGTCCATGTAGCTGAGAAGGAAAGTGAGAAGCACCGGTACGTTTGGCAGAGTTTGTAGGCTGCGAGGAGAAGGTGACGGCCAGGCCTGGCTTTTGGCTGTGGCACTTGTTGCAAGGAAGAAGCTGCTGGATGGTTAAGCTTTTGGGGATCTGCAAGAGTGAAAGACTACGCTGGTACCTCATCAAATTAATGCTTGTTGATCATCTGGCTGAATCTATGACATAAACCAGAAGTGAAATTTCCCCCCATTTCCCTCAGTTTTTTCACCTTTTCATCCAACAGCCTGGGCCTTTTTGAAGCTGCTGTCAAACGCCTTGCCTTGGAAGCTAGAAGTATCTCAGTTCACCTGCTAAGAAACAGGCAAAAGAGCTCAAGTCAATTTCAGAATTGCCCTGAGCAGAGCTGGTGTTTCGGTACCGTAAATTTCCATTGCGAATATGTGCAAAAATCACCATTTTATTAGGCAAACATTTGAAATACACTAGCAGCTTCATCTTCTTGTCGCTGCAGTCCTTGGAAGTTTTGCTATTTACTGAAACAGGAAACAGGTCAAACACGAGAAGCTTAAGAATCCAAGCTCACTGCCATTGTACAAATAGCACAAACTTGATGAATTCAAGTTACCATTGTAACCTACAGAATGGCTCTATTCAAGAAAATGGATGTGTCGTCCTTCACGGGGGCAGAAAACCTTTCTACCACGTGAACTCTGCGAGTAATCCATCATGCCTCAGTGTGCTGTGGCTGGTCAGAGAGCTACACGATGGGTCTCTTTGCCTATGGCACTCTCAGGGCTCAAAGCTGCACATAAACTCCCCCTCCTTACAGACACGCTAGTAAAGCCCACCGAAAATGCCGTTCTCCAGACAGCTTACTGAAACCAGCTAGGAGTTCCCAGCATCACGCTGGGCACTTCTGTCCACAGATGGCTTTGCTTTTAATGAACCAGAACAGAGCTGCGTTTTTCTAGTCTTTAGCTCTACTAAGGTATTTGAGGTAACATGGCGAGAAAAAATCTCTTTCGACAATGATAATAACAGAGGGGATAATGTACCTTTTGCTGCTATCTTCTTTTGCTGCTCCATTTTGCTTGCTTTGTTATTGCTTTCTGTCAAAGAAACGCCAGCAAAATCCCTCATCAAGTCCTGCTGTGAAGACAGACTGCCAGAAAGGTAGAGAAACTTTGAACCTTTCCAAGACTCTTGTAGCACATGTCTTGGTCAATTGGTATGCAGATCCTTTCTTCCAGCAGGACTTTTTTGCACCGTTAGCGCACATTGAACTGAATCCCGTACAAAAGCAGTGAATAGAGGAATTGTTCTCTTTCCATTGGAATGGTGATAAAAATGCATATCAAATAAAAGCATTTTAGAGCAGCAGGAAGATTTTCTATGTAGCTAGCAAATCATAAAAAGATGCATATTTACTGGTGGGGTTCCTCTCGGAATTTCAAAGAATTCCAGACAGAAAACACAGCTTAGTAAACTGCACATCTAAATCACAGTATCTAGAAAGGTGACATGAAAAAGAGCAAGAGGAAGAAAACCAAAAAGAAAACCAAAGGAAGCCAGAAATAAGGCACAACCTCTCCTCCTTCTCCGCTTACTACAGTACCTTAGAAGTACCTGTGAGTGTCCTAACAGTCACATAAGTAGAAAACTGTGCCAAGAACAATTGTGGAAACTGGAAAACCGTGCTATCCCAACAGAAACATAGGGTTTGCTTTCACGACGATTAAATCTGCATGCAATGCGTACGGTAAGGGTATGTTTTGTATGTTCAAAAACAATTCAAAAATATTTCCAAATTGAAGGGGCTGCTTTTTATTTCTTTTGAATTACTTGGCTAAATATGGTGCACGTTAAAATACTGCAGAGATGTGGTTCATTTTACAGATGCCAACTGCAAAGGAGGGAAGCATTTTGTGTGCTTAAGAAAGTCAAGTATTGGAGAGTGCTTTTGTTACTTCTTTAGAAGGTTAGAATATGCGTAAAAGATGCTAGCTGGGGACTTACAATTAATGAATTATTTACTGTCACTAGGTCAAATGACATTAGCTTTCTAAAAGGAAAAGGAGTCTTATGCCACGTGCCAATGTTAAAGTAGATTAATAAGCCTTCAGCAGAATATGGATATGAAGAGGGATATGACATGAAAGGGTAAGCAACACTGGTGACAGCAAAAGGCTTACCTGCTTCACACAAATACAGGAGATAAAATACTGTTTTTACACAAACATTGCTATCCAGAGCTTTCCTTGAAAAGTTTCACTGCCAATCATGACAGTAAAATTCTGAGTGACAGTAAAATTCACTCTATCATGAATAAAATTTACTCAATCATGACAGCAAAATTTGCTCAATGATGAGTAAAATTCTTAGTGTAAGCCAAGTACCTTAAGCAAAGGGTAGCTCAAGCATAACTGGCATTTGATGTCAACAAAGGCAACTTGGCCTGCACGTGTCACATCTACTGCATTCAAAAGCTTACTCTGTCTCAGATTCCTTTTGAGGGATACCAAGGCAAGCCTTGGTTAAACTGCATGAAAATGATGACTTAAAGGAGGATATATTAGAAGACTGGAATAATGGTTAATGTTCTTTTCCTTCCAACTGCTTTGTTTGCCCGTTTAAATTTTTTAAGTCCTTCCTGGTATCACCGTGGTAGCAGTGCAGCAAGTGTTTGGTTGTAAGCTGTCCATATTGCCAGCTTCTGGACTGCCTTCAGAAAACTTCCCACTGGTTTTGTCTAGAAATCACAAGCAGTAGAGATGACAAAGACTGCAGAAACCTTCTCATCTCCTTCTAGAGCAGGAGCGTGTCTTTGACCCACTCTTAACTAGACAACTTTCATCAGTCAGGAGAGAGTCTCATGTTCAAGAGCTAAGCAATGACAGCTGTAAATGACAAAAAGCACACTGATATTTTCTTGGGACTCCAGCACAGAGCAATGAAGGAGCTTGAATTCACCTTCTTGGAAAGTTTTAAAATGCACATGAAGTTTAGGAGAGGAGCTAAGCCATGGTAACTTTTGTTGAGTATGTCTGCGTAGACAGAGTTTCCATCACCGCAGAAGGAAGGAATGTCATTTAACTCACATAATCATCTCTAGCTGCTAAGCTGCGCTTACTGCAGATTATCCGCAACATATTTTACGGGGTGAGCTTTTATGTGTAATCCCTGAGTAACATTCCAGAGAGAAGTATTTTGGAGGGGGGGAAAGCCCAACTCTTAACTGTTTCAAATAATGGTTACATTTGAAAGTCAAAAAAGATGTAAAACCTTTCTTTCCTAGACCTATTACCAGCACAAACTGTACCAGAATTTACGACGCTTTTATTATGGCAGCATAACTCTACCGTGGACGCTCTCGCTCTGGACTATTCCTTAAGAAACAAAGTCCCCGAGAGAACTAAAACCAAATTAGCCAAAAATATTGGGCTGGATGATTTCAAAGGCTATGTACTAAAGGCCAAACACTTGTAATAATAGTAATGAGCGGACTAAAAGTTAAAGCATTACTCAGTTCAAAGATATCTTGTTCTCACAGAAGACTGTAAAAAAACTCTATTTTTCTGGGTCTGTTTTGTGCATTTAGATGTACCTTCTACTCCTTTCCACTGTCTGCGAATGTTTATGACAAGGTTGGAGGACCTCATGTAACCTTCTAGAAGTAAAGAAAGACAAGCCAGTCAAGAAAGGCAAAATTGTTAATGGCAGGTGGAAAGAGGGAGGCCAAGAATAGAAAACAAAAGAACAATAATAATTGAACGCCCTCCCTGTCTTCTGTGAAAAGAAAAGGCGCAGACAAGAAAGAACAACTGCAAAATTCTCACGAGAAAAACGCCCTTGATCTGGCTCAAGTATTTTGTGCTACATTTCTTGCTGTTTTCTCATGCCAAACATCTTAACCATTGAAGGTGTCCCTTTTCTCTTTCTGGAATACAGCTAGGAAGATGGCTGTGTCATTGCTGTCAAGCTGTTATTCTCAGAGGTGTCCAGTTGAAAGTCCTAGATGAACTGCTTTGCTCTGTCTCTTTAATATGGCATGACTTAACCACTTACAGTTTCAGCAGCTGAACTTGCCCAGCCCTACAATTCTTTAATCTTTGAATGGTTATATTAGCTCCTTGGCACCTGGCATTTGTAAGTCCATGCAACTGTGCAGAATTTGCACGATGAGATGATGCCAAATGAGTCATGGCAGTAGATTAACTAGGACATGCAAAGCAGAGAGGAGGGAATGAGAGCACAAGAAGAGGGTACAATCTCCTTTTTTTCTGCAACAGGGCTAACACTGTAGAAATCAAAAGGAACACAAATCCTCCTAGGGGTAGTTCTTGCAAAAAACAAAGACTTCTTTTTGTGTTCACAGATCACAGCAAAATGCGGATGACAAAACCAGGCCATTAAGTCACATCCAGTATGAAGCAGTATGAAAGAGGAAAGCAGCTGAGAGCGTCAACCCTGCTGAGTAGTCTCAGTATTCTTCTCGACATTAGCAGAAATTTGAAATGAGTCTCTGAAAATTACAAAGGAGGCAGAAGAAAAGGGAGCAATGACTCCTCTGGCCTAGTGTTTCCTAACAGGGATCTTCAAAATGTAAAGATTGTATCATCCTTTCAACTGAAGGAAGGTATTAAAACAACAGGAAGGAAATGGCATCACATGCTAGAAAGACTGGGCAGTGTACTTCTAGACAGAAAGGCCACTGATGGAAAACCGACTAAACTGGCACCAATGCAGCAGCATTGTATTAAAGCCCAAAAATACCCACCGCTTCACTCTTTGCCATTCCATTCATATGGACACAGCAGCTCTGCAACATTCCTACTGATCATCTCCTTGGCAAACTGGGAGTGAGGGTCCCTAGTGATGCAGAGTCCCCAGGCAAGTGCAGAGGGGAGCTGCTTTTTTGCAAAAACCAGGCTTTTGAAGCACTCAGGCCTTTATCAGTTCCATAGCTTTAAGCCATAACAAAATTCATTCAACCAACCATCATACGCCATGCTGTGAACACGTGACGATTCTAGAACTTGTTGATCTACCTCTGATTCAGCGGCCTCACCTTCCCATAGTCCTTTTCTACTTAGCCAAAGTATCGGGCCTCAGCCCAAGGCCTTCCTTTTGTAAGCTTCTACCTATATGCAGCAGCAAACCACTATTTTCTTCCGTGCCAAGAGTTTAAGTAGATGATTTGCATCTGCCCTTCCGGTGAAACATAATGGGGAGAGAAAATTCTGTCGGAAATGTTCAGTCATTCAGTTTTCTAGACAGGCCAAATCAAAAGAAAAGCAAGCTATAGGATTGTGTACTTGCTCTTACAAAGCACCTGCTGCCCTCTGACAATGAACTAGCAGAAAACCAGCAAAAATAAGACTTGAGGCAAACAAGCCTTTGAAGGGAATTATGACATGATAAAGAAAGACAACACATTTCCAGCTTGTCGAGATACTTGAAATGTCAACAAAGGCTTGAGGGCAAAGGCTGAACGAATGGGGAAAGGTTACAAGAATCCCAAGAAAAACATGACCATGGATTAAAAGAATCCCAACAGGTCAACTGACCTGTTGAAGTTTTCAGGAAATCAGTGGCTGCTGATTTAGATAGGCCATTCAAGTTAATTTACCCGTGCACCCCTTTTTCACCTGTCACCATCACAGGGTGAATTGGGACCATGGAATCACAATTCTTTGGATTCTGTTCTTAGCTTTAGGAGACAACTACAGCAGCTGAAGTAGCTGTTACTGATGTGATACCCAGGAACACAGAGTTGACATATTTCATTCATGTCCAATCACAACTAGCCATATCTAAGAGGATAGGATTGGCCTCTTTTCATGATGCTTTTCTTATTTTACAGCCTGCTATGATTCTGCTGAAACTTTTTCATTAGTTTCTCTCTAAAAAGGAGAAAGTCCAATGTCCCTCCCTACTGGTGCAGGTTTACCATTCGGTTTGTCGAGTCTAAAAATGGAATTGGAACTAGCAGGAATTACTGTGTTTAAAGCGTCCGGTCCGTTCAGACAGTCTCAGGTCGATAAAAGCCTAGATGTTATTGGCTAAATACTCTGTTTCCCCCAAGAGCGGACGCACGCAATTTAATCCAACTTTTTATAACAAACTCCAATAATACAGAATCCAGTCATACAAAAGAGTCACAAAGAAGCAGGAAGAATTATCGGACCATTTATGGTAGCAAACTTCTCACCTTCTTTTGGAGTGAGCATAATCTGCTAGCTGAAGTAACAAACTTGAGGACAGAAATCGCCCTACTATTGAGAAGTTGTTGACAAGAGAACCACCTAAGCTGTGTGACTTTCCCTTTTCTATTCATTGGTCAAGCCTAGTAGCCTAAAATTTACGGGCTCAATCAAAGACAAATGCAATCTAGTCAGAGGTCTATGAAAAGTCCAAAACTAATCAGAATTCTTCTTAGACAATGGAAATGGAAGCAGAGCTACCAATTTCCTTGCCACATATCCCTAAAACTCATTCCTTTCTAGTCATAACTAATATATAGCCACCAGTACAATCAGGAAAAGATGAAACTTACAGATGTCAGCAAGGGAAGGATTTGAAAGAACTATTCCCATTATTCATCGTCTAGACAGCAACTATCATTAAAATCAGAGCCCTTTTAGAAGGGCTTTCCTTGTGGGAAATTCAGGACTCCAGGACAACGGAGCAAGAGGATTAAGCAGAAGCCGTTGATTGTTGACAGGATGCACTTACACATTCTAAATCTCTGCACACGCTAGGCCCGCATTTTTATCTTGGTGCCTTTGTTATGTCCACACATTCTGTGTGTACCTCTCAAAAGATACGTTTGGTTACAGTCCAGGCGCTTTGCTGCCCCCCGTTATCGAGTTCTTGTAGTCTTGGAATTTGGTTTCTCAACTTCTCTTTCTTCTTTTAGCACGGCTAATGCCTTAGTAACCTTGATGAATTCCAGAGGGCTCTGAGAAAATTCTGAGAAGAACATATTCCAGCTGGATGGCTGGTGCACCCTGTAGTCTAAGAGGTTCAGCTACATTGCTACAATTTCCCCCTTCTTCATCTTGCACCAGCTAAACCCTTTTCACTGTATTTACTTCCAAGAGGCTCACCAGTTTCATGATGCATGGAATAACAAGAAGCAATATAATAATGACTACTAGTAACAACAAAGTTCCCTTTACAAGATCTTCCAACCATCGAGTTGTTTCCCATCTCTCAAACCATTCATGCGTAACCCTCTCATTCCCAATCAATTTCTTCATGTTATCTTGTCCTTGTTTGAGTTTCCAGTGAATGACTGCAGAATGGTTAGAGAGGTTCAAAAAACACATTCCTTCAAAATCCTCACACTCGTGACCATGTGCTAACAAGAAAGCTAGAGCAGCATTAGTTTGCAGTGTGCAATGACTAATGGTATCTACACCAGTGAGAAGCTGATTTAAAATCGCTGATCTTACCTGGAGTTGGTTGACCACCCAGCATCGCAACTTCTTAAGCATACTCAAAGCTTGACCAACAGCGACACCTGCTGTCAGGAATGGCACAATTAATCGAGAGGAGTGCCCAAACCTGTACACAACTGAGGCGAGGGCGTCTTAAGCTTATGCTTCTTCTTTCAGATCTCGGGAGGCGAAGAATCGAGTTCTTCGCGCACAGAGCATTGTGCCGGTGGCGGTACGCTCCGGTGCGGCGCTTGTGCCGAAAGACGCCCGGGACACAATGCCGGTGGTGTTAATATTTGTTTGTCGCGTTTCGGAAGCTGCTGCTCGCCGAGTCCCCCGGAGACGAAGAATCGGCTTCTTCGCACAGAGAGCATTGGGACGGTCGCGGTGAGCGCTGGAGAGCGGCTTGTGCCGAAAGACGCCGCGGACCGGCACTTAGCATCGGAGAGCTCCGTATCTCTGTCTTCTGCGTGTCTTGCCGCTCAACATTCAGCAAAAAGCTTTTTCACCATATCTTGCAAAGAGAAACTCTGCCAGTATAGGAAACATCTAAAATCATGTTCTAAAGCTTGCACAGAGGTCTGAAAAGAGTTTTACAATACGGAAAAGATAGCTGTGGAGAACTCGTTCTTTCCGAATATAAGAACAATGGAAAAGGCAGGAGAGTGTTAAAGTACTGGTTTCTCTAAGTCTGGATGCTGCCCACACTGTGCCTGCGTGGTGCGGCTTGCATCTTCGCTTTCGGGAAGCTGCCGCTCTCCGTCTCCCGGAGGCGAAAAAGCGGCTTCTTTGCGCACAGAGCATTGGGTCGGTCGCGGTGAGCACCTAAGAGCGGTTTGTGCCGAAAGCCGCCGTGGACCGGCACTTAGCTTCGGAGAGCTGCGTATCGGCGTCTTCTGCGTGTCTTGCCGCTCAACACTCAGCAAAAAGCGTTTCCACCATATCTTGCAAAGAGAAACTCTGCCAGTATAGAAAACATCCAAAATCATGTTCTAAACTTGCACGGAGGTCTGCAAAGAGTTTTGCAAGAAGGAAAAATAGCTGTCCAAAACTCGTTCTTTTCGAATATAATAACAATGGAAAAGGCAGGAGAGTGGTAAAGTACTGGTTTCTCTAAGTCTGGATGCTGCCCACACTGTTCCTGTGTGGTGCGGCTTGCATCTTCGCCTTTGGGACGATGCCGCTCTCTCCGTCTCCCGGAGGCGAAGAAGCGGCTTCTTCGCACACAGAGCATTGGGTCGGTCGCGGTGAGCACCTAAGAGCGGTTTGTGCCGAAAGAAGCCGTGGACCGGCACTTAGATTCGGAGAGCTGCGTATCGGCGTCTTCTGCGTGTCTTGCCGCTCAACACTCAGCAAAAAGCTTTTCCACCATATCTTTGCAAGAGAAACTCTGCCAGTATAGAAAACATCCAAAATCATGTTCTAAACTTGCACGGAGGTCTGCAAAGAGTTTTGCAAGAAAGAAAAATAGCTGTCCAAAACTCGTTCCTTTCGAATATAATATCAGTGGAAAAGGCACGAGAGTAGTAAAATACTGTTTTCTCTAACTCTGAATGCTGCCCACACTGTTCCTGTGTGGTCCGGCTTGCATCTTCGCCTTTGGGAAGATGCCGCTCTCTCCGTCTCCCGGAGGCGAAAAAGCGGCTTCTTTGCGCACAAGATTGTGCCGAGCGCAGGGAGCTCCTGAGAGCGGTTTGTGCCGAAGGAAGCCGCGGACTGGCACTTAGCATCGGAGAGCTCCGTATCTGCGTCTTCTGCGTGTCTTGCCGCTCAACATTCAGCAAAAATCTTTTCCACCATATCTTGCAAAGAGAAACTCTGCCAGTATAGAAAACATCACCGATATTGTTCCAGAAGTTGCACGGAGGTCTGCAAAGAGTTTTGCAGGAAGGAAAAGATAGGTGTCCAAAACTCGTTCCTTTCGAATATAATAGCAATGGAACAGGCAGGAGAGCGGTAAAATACTGTTTTCTCTAAGTCTGAATGCTCCCCACAATGTGCTTGTGTGGTGCAGCTTGCATCTTCGCTTTTAGGAAGATGCCGCTCTCTCCGTCTCCCGGAGGCGAAGAAGCGGCTTCTTTTCGCACAGAGCATTGTTTGGGTCGCGGTGCGTTTCGGAGAGCGGCTTGTGCCGAAAGATGCCCGGGACCGGCACTTAGCTTCGGAGAGCTGCGTATCTGCGTCTTCTGCGTGTCTTGCCCCTCAACACTCAGCAAAAAGCTTTTCCACCATATCTTCCAAGGAGAAATTGTGCTAGTACACAAAACATCCCAGATCTTTTTCTAAAAGATGCACAGAGGTATTCGAACTGTTTAACTAGAAGGAAAAGATAGTTGTCGAAAACTCCTTTTATTCGATTATATTGTGAATGGAAAAGTCAGGAGAGTGGTAAAGTAGTCTTTTCTATTTGTTTGAAAGGTGCTCAGGTTATCCTGGTATTAGGCAGCTTGGTTCTTAGCCTTTCGGAGGGTGCCGCTCTCTCCGTCTCCCGGAGGCGAAGAAGCGGCTTCTTCGCACACAGAGCATTGTGCCGAGCGCAGGGAGCTCCTGAGAGCGGTTTGTGCCGAAAGAAGCCGTGGACCGGCACTTTGCTTCGGAGAACGGCGTATCTGCGTCTTCTGCGTGTCTTGCCGCTCAACACTCAGCAAAAATCTTTTCCACCATATCTTGCAAAGAGAAACTCTGCCAGTATAGAAAACATCCAAAATCATGTTCTAAACTTGCACGGAGGTCTGCAAAGAGTTTTGCAAGAAGGAAAAATAGCTGTCCAAAACTCGTTCCTTTCGAATATAATATCAGTGGAAAAGGCACGAGAGTAGTAAAATACTGTTTTCTCTAACTCTGAATGCTGCCCACACTGTTCCTGTGTGGTGCGGCTTGCATCTTCGCCTTTGGGAAGATGCCGGCCTCTCCGTCTCCCGGAGGCGAAAAAGCGGCTTCTTTGCGCACAACATTGTGCCGAGCGCAGGGAGCACCTAAGAGCGGTTTGTGCCGAAAGAAGCCGTGGACCGGCACTTAGCTTCGGAGAGCTGCGTATCTGCGTCTTCTGCGTGTCTTGCCGCTCAACACTCAGCAAAAAGCTTTTCCACCATATTTTTGCAAGAGAAACTCTGCCAGTATAGAAAACATCCAAAATCATGTTCTAAACTTGCACGGAGGTCTGCAAAGAGTTTTGCAAGAAGGAAAGCTAGTGTTCCAAAACTCGTTCCTTTCGAATATAATAACAATGGAAAAGGCAGGAGAGTGGTAAAGTACTGGTTTCTCTAAGTCTGGATGCTGCCCACACTGTTCCTGTGTGGTGCGGCTTGCATCTTCGCCTTTGGGAAGATGCCGTTCTCTCCGTCTCCCGGAGGCGAAGAAGCGGCTTCTTCGCACACAGAGCATTGGGTCGGTCGCGGTGAGCACCTAAGAGCGGTTTGTGTCGAAAGAAGCCGTGGACCGGCACTTAGCTTCGGAGAGCTGCGTATCGGCGTCTTCTGCGTGTCTTGCCGCTCAACACTCAGCAAAAAGCTTTTCCACCATATCTTGCAAAGAGAAACTCTGCCAGTAAGTAAAACATCCAAAATCATGTTCTAAAACTTGCACAGAGGTCTGAAAAGAGTATTGCAATACGGAAAAGATAGTTGTGCAGAACTCGTTCTTTCCGAATATAAGAACAATGGAAAAGGCAGGAGAGTGGTAAAGTACTGTTTTCTCTAAGTCTGAATGCTGCCCACACTGTTCCTGTGTGGTGCGGCTTGCATCTTCGCCTTTGGGAAGATGCCGGCCTCTCCGTCTCCCGGAGGCGAAGAAGAGGCTTCTTTGCGCACAGAGCATTGTGCAGACCGCCGGGAGCACCTGAGAGCGGTTTTTGACGAAAGAAGCCGGGGACCGGCACTTACCTTCGGAGAGCTGCGTATCTCTGTCTTCTTAGGTTCTTGTCGTTCAACACTCAGCAAAAATCTTTTCCACCATATCTTGCAAGGAGAAACTGTGCCAGTACACAAAACATCCCCGATCTTCTTCTAAAAGTTGCACAGAGGACTGCAGAGTGTTTATCAAGAAGAAAAACATAGTGTCCCAAAACTCCTTTTATTCGAATATTATGTGAATGAAAGGGCAGGAGAATGCTAAAGTACTCGTTTCTATCAATTTGAAAGCTGCACACGCTATATCGGTGTGCTGCGGCTTGCATCTTCGCCTTTGGGAAGCTGCCGTTCTCTCCATCTCCCGGAGGCGAAGAAGCGGCTTCTTCGCGCACAGAGCATTGTGCCGGTGGCGGTGTTCTCCAGAGAGCGGCTTCTGACGAAAGACGCCCTGGCAGGGGGCTTCGTTCCGGAGAGTTCTTTACTCTGCCTTCTGTCTCTCTCGTCGCATAAAACTTAGCAAAAAGCTTTTTTACTATGTCTTGCCAGCACAAACTGTGCCCGTACGGAAAGCATCTCCGCTCTTGTTCTAGAAGTTGCACGGAGGTCTGCAGAGTGTTTAGCAAGAAGCAAAAGAAAGTTGTCCAAAACTCCTTCTTTTTGAATGGTAATGTGAATAGAAAAGGCAGGAGAGTGCTAAGGTACTGTTTTCTTTAGGTTTGACAACTGCACACACACTCCCCATGTTGTGCGACTTTTTTCTTGGCTTTTAAAGAGGCGGCCGCGGTCTCCGTCTCCCGGAGGCGAAGAAGCCGCTTCTTTGCACACAGAGCATTGTCGCGGTGCGATCCGGAGCACGGCTTCTGCGGAAAGACGCCCGGGAGCGGCCCCTACCTTCGGAGAGCTCCGTATCTCTGAATCTGCGTCTCTTGTCGCCTACATCTTAGCAAAAAGCTTTTCTACTATGTCTCGCAAGGAGAAACTGTCCCAGTACAAAAAGCATCCTTGGTCTTTTTCTGGAAGTTGCACGGAGTGTCAGCAGAGTGTTTAGCAAGAAGCAAAAGAAAGTTGTCCACAACCCCTTTTCTTCCAATGTTAATGTGAATTGAAAAGGCAGGAGAATGGGGAAGTGCTGTTTTCTGTACGTTTGAAAGCTGTCACAAGGAGAAAGTCTATCAGCACCTCAAGTTTTCCTCCATTTTACTCCCGATATTTCTTTTGCTGTGCAGTCAAGAAGCACCCTTCGTTCTTAGTTATGCTGCAGGTTGTCTTCAAATGGCTTTGCTTTCTGTCCCCTCCTCCCCATTTCTAACAGGCACAAGCACATTCCCTTCCCGGAACAAAATCCTGGTAATAGAGCCAGGAAGACTACGCTTTGACTTTGAGAGCCACAACTTATCTAAGAGAAAACAGTCCATTCTTTGAGACCCAATATCACACATCTGTGTGCAGGAGGAAGAGGGGTGCGTGCGTGCGTGAATGGGAAGTGTACTCGCCAACAAACTAGAGCCAATATTAGTAACCAACATGTAACAAGTGTGGACGTATATAATTCCTTGCTCTTTTTTGGATCTTTTTTCTTCAAGGTTATTTTGCTTTTAAAGATTTTCTAGTCATTTGAGAGATTCTTCTTTGTTTGTGTGAGAATAGAAATCTCCGTAAAGCTTACTACCTAAAAGCAGGGTAATCTTTTGGACTTGATGATGACTATTTGGGAGATGATATTTTCATCTGCATAAATCAATTTCCTTGTTTTGGAACTATTTTTGTCACGGAAAGTAGTAAGTTTCAAGATGTGTTTTTAGAAGGTGTAAAAATTGAGATCCTCATTTGTATCAAAGCCATACAAAGAATATCCCTTAAAACCATCCACTCCATCATTTCATTTTTGTATTTTTGTCTTTTCAATAGCTAGTTCTCACTTTCAGATAGCTTTTAAATGCCCTGTTTTGACACAATTTTGTTATTCATTTCTAAGCTTCAAAATGATATTTAAAGAAGAGTAATTTCCTGTAACTACTTGACAGTTTGCAAATTAACATCAAAGCGGAGGGAGGGAGGGAAGGAAGTGGCAGAAGGACTTGGCAGAAAGAAGGACATAGTGGGAGGAAGGCAGTGAAGGAAGGAAGTGGGGGAAGAAAAGGAAAGAAGGAAAGAGAGAAAGAGAAAAAGAAAGAAAGAAAGAAAGAAAGAAAGAAAGAAAGAAAGAAAGAAAGAAAGAAAGAAAGAAAGAAGAAAGAAAAGAAAGAGAGAGAGAGAGAAAGAAAGAAAGAAAGAAAGAGAAGGGAAGAAAATTCCCAAATGTCAGAAACGTTAAAGATGATAAAATACTTGCGTGTATGATAAAGAGCGAGGACTAGATATTAGATATAGTATTGCTAAATGGCCCATAAATGTGAGACCCAAACAGACCTTGGATAGGAGTTTCTCAGCATGAATATGTTATTTCTAGCTTCAACTTCTTACTGCTACTGTACAGAATGATTACCATAGAATAATGGAATGGTTGGGTTTGGAAGGGACCGTAAATTCACCTACGTCCTCCCCAGCATGTCATTTTCAGGGACACCTTCCACTAGACCGCCTTAAGCTCAAAGACCCATTCAAGCTGGCCTTGATCACTTCCAGGAATTGGTCACCCACAACATGTTCTAGTGTCTCACAACCATCTTGGCAAGGAATTTCTTCCCAATAGCCAAAGGAAGCCTATACTCTTCAGGTTTTAAAGCCATCCACACTTTTCCTATCGCTCCGTGCCCTTGTGTAGCTCACCTGCCTCCTTCTGGTAGGCTGTCTTCAGCTACTGGAGAGCTGCTCTAACAATTTGCCCGGAGTCTGCTCTTCTCCAGGCTGAGAAAACGCCTGCGGGACTCTGGCTTGATGACAGACTTCTTGTGCTGCACTGGGGGCTCAGACCATTCTTCTTCTTGGAATTGCTGTAGGATGCTCAGCCACTGTTGACTGTGGTACAGGTACACAGTTCATTGTGGTACAGGTAATAAATAGATGATTGTTTTAATAAAGACCCAATTGAAATGATAAGAGCTAAATTTTAACGCAAAATTAATTGGAGAAAGATTCCTAAACCTGTGGCCCATTACCCCAGCCCATCCATTGATTGTAAATGACATTCCTTGCAGATGTTATGATACATGAACCAAAGCCAAGTGATGGATACTGCTTAAGATAGATGTTCTACCTGCTTACTGCAATATGTTCTTATCAGTCTAAAACAATCCCCCGAACATGAAGAACAAGAGATTACATCATGAAGTAATGAAGTGCTTTGGTTGAAAGTAAAAGGCATTTGAAAGAAATGGGTTTGGGGGCTAACACAGAAAGATCTCAGAAATGGAGTGCCAGCTTAGGTCTCTGCTTCAGAGACAAGTGAAGCAATTCAGAAGTGTCCTCCTGGGGAAAAGGTTGACAGATCTTTCTGCACAACAGTTAACAGCCGGCATCAGAAATGGGTGCAAATAACATACTAGCCACTACAAGTTTGTCATCCTGGAGTGGAAGGGCCACTCAGACTCATAGCAGTGGTCTTGCTGCTGTGCCTGTTGAAATAGACAGAAAAGAATGAGGAAAACAAATTTTTCCATCTAGTTTGTTTCAGTATTGGTACAAAGACTATTTCCCCGCCCTCAGGAGACAGCAAAAACAGTCAACAACTGAAATGCTTCAGAAATGGAAATGATCTGAATCACAAATATTTCTTTTCACATCAAAATTAAAGCCCAAGTCATAACTGTCAAACAGATAGAACTCTTTAAAGATGAATGTACTATACATACTAAAATATTCCCAGAGATAACTATTGTGTCCTTAGTCTGTTTAGAAGTCTAGACTTCCTGGTAAAAAAAACTTGTACAGAGCTGAGGTAGCTCCACAACATTCTCTTTTCAGATTAAGTAAACTCTTCAGTCTCACCACCGTTACCCATGGATTTCCGTAAGTCCTTGAAAACCAGTAATTTCCCTTTTTTCGTTCTCTGAAAAAAATGACAGTGACAAGAGTTATTTGCACTCCCTATTTTCTGAAAAGCCTGAACATCAAGCCTTAAGAACTTTATCATGAGTTTTACTTCAAACTAAATTGGAAGAGAATGGCAGAAAGAATGGGAGCCTCAAGCAAAAGAATTTAGGCTTCTAATTCTTGGGTTGTCTTCTTACTTACCTAAGACAAGAAGTGGAAAGAGAATAGATTAGAGTTAGCAGCTGTTGAAGATTTGCACGTACTCTTCCACTCTTCCAAGAGGTCAAGGATGCTTTTCTGGCCCTCTCTCCCTCCACAAGCTGCAGCTTCCTTCAAGGCACAGTCACCTGCTGTGGCATGGAGCTCCCCATGAGCTCCATTGTGTTCCTCCACGGTTCTCCAGGGACTGCTGGGAGACAACCTGCTTGATGATGATGTCCTCCAGGGACTGTGGGGGATTCTTTGCTCTGTCAACTGGAGCACCTTCTCCTCCTTCTTCACTCACTTTAGTATCATGCAGCTGCTTCTCATATTCCTTTTTTCCCTCACTTGTCACTGCCTATTCATATGTTTTGTACTTCTGACAATATCTTTTCACAAAGACTGATGGGCTCAGTTGCAGAAATGTGTCTTGCTAGAAAATTGGATACTACAGAAAACCATGATTTTACAGAAAAGAATAGTGGAAGTACAAATATACTGCTAAAGAACCGGAAAACTGACAATCATTCATTGTAATACGTCCCCTCATTTTGCCTTCTTTCTTTCCTTAAGATCTGGAAAGACTACTGGGCAGTGAAAAACACTACAGTGTTGTTTCAAAGAAAAGACTTTTTTAGGATTCTAAGGCGCATGTTCCAATTGCTTGAGAAAATTGAGAAAAGGCACTTTGTCTTTTGTGATAAATATCATTAGCCACTAGGGACAAAGTCTGACCAACAACAAGAGCAGATCAAAATCTGATGAGACCAAGCAATATACCTTGAGTGGCCAGGACAGAACCATTGAGTCGTTGAATCTGTTGAATTGGAAGGACCCCATCAGGATCATCATCAGTCCAACTCCTGGCCCTGCCTGGGGCCATCCTTGAACTCCCAAACTCAGACAGTTGTGATGGTGTGACCACTCCCTGGAGAGACTCTTCCAGTGCCCAGCCATTCTCGGGTTAAAAACTTTTTCCTGATACCCGACCTAAACCTCCCCTGACTCAGCTGCATGCCATTTCATTGAGTCCTGTCTTTGTAGACCTCATTTGAGGACTTTCTAATACCAAGGTGATTCCACCCCAGAGCAGAGCAGAGAAGAGAAGAGAAGAGCAGAGCAGAGCAGAGCAGAGAAGAGAAGAGCAGAGAAGAGAAGAGAAGAGAAGAGAAGAGAAGAGAAGAGAAGAGAAGAGAAGAGAAGAGCAAGACAATCCCCTCCCTTGCCCAGCTGGTGATGCTGTGCCTGATGCACCCCAGGACAGGCTTGGCCCTCCTGGCTGCCAGGGCACTGCTGATGCACATTCAGCTTGCCATTGGCCAGGAGCCTGGGTCCCTTTCTGCAGTGCTTCTCCCAGCCTCTTGCTCCCTCCCCAGTCTATACACCCACCAGGATTGCCCAGTTGCAGGTGCTGAATCCAGCACTTGCCCTTGTTCCACTCCATCTGGTTGGTGATTGCCTGTGGGAATCCTCAAAAACAGAGGGGTTTGGGAAAGCTGCAAAAGGAAGGCCTCAGAGACAGCAGAACTGTCATTGGAGCTAAGCAGTAGTCATAAGGTTTGTCAGCAGAAAAATTAGATGAGAAGTAGAAAAGTAAGGACAAATGGAACAATGGTCTGTGTATTAATGCTTGTCTAGAATAACTCCCTAAGCTACAGCAAAGTATATCTAGGGCGATGTTAGGTAGTTCTGAGCTTAATAACGGAGCTCTGTGCACTGTATCTTAAGGCTTACAAGCAGGTCTTTTACTCGAAAGAAGCGAGCATTGTTCTAAGCCCAGGTACATGTCTTTATAGTGATTGGATAGAAGTAGTACTGTCAATATGCTTTTGCTTTGTGGGATTGGTCAAAAAACTTTTCAAGTCAGTTGTAACATTAAGTTCTTTGTCTGCTGCTGGGGACGTGAGCTGCTGGCAGCTTCCCATTGTCATCACCATGTAATGAGACTGATGCTGGAAAAAACCCAGCTTGAGACGCCGTCCCCAGCAGTCCCGCCCCTTTTGTGATTTGTGCATAGACTCCCGGCCAGCAATAATTGCCCATCTCTCCTATTTGGCAAGATCTCTCTGCAAGGTCTCTGTGCCCTCAAGGGAGTTAGTTCACAGCTCCTCCCAATTTAGTGTCTTTGGCAAACTTTCTTAATATTCCTTCAAGTGCTGTGTCCAGGTTGTTCAAAAGATGTTGAAGAGAACTGGCCCAATGATGATACTGTCTTAGCCACTGAAATAAGTGCTTCATACTTCCTCTTGTGCAGAAATCACAACAAATTTCTTTTCTATCCATGTTTTCTTATGCTCATGCTTTTTATCCCAACAGCAGCTGACACGACATTTACAGGCACAGCAACAGCACACTTTTCCTGCTCTTACTAGACTTAACAATTTTGCAACCGGTCAATCAGTGGCCTTTGCAACTAAAGTCAGACCTTCAGCATTTCTCATTAAATGAATGTCTTCAGAAGAAAACTTTGCTGCCTACTCTGTACGACTGAAGAATAGATGATAATGAGTTGGCATCACAATCAGTTAAGTACAGAGCCTATCCTTTAGCAGGGAAAAAATTAAAAGAAGAGCTCTTTTATGCAACAACTATCTGAGAAACAAAACAACTAGGATCTTCCACAGGGTTCCCTGCAGTAGAAATGTACTTGGATGAATGCAGAAGATAAAAGATGTGGTTTTGAAAGGCTATGTCCTTGCTAAGCTAAATTGGATCTCATCCTGTAGATGAAAGATCAAGGAGCTCAAAGCGGAGCTAGAGAGACATGTCCAGACAATGAGATAGAGCAAAGCATTTTCCAAGATAATTAAGCATTCTGGTGGACTGGCCAGTTAGGTTAAATCTGCCACACCCATTCACTTTCGGGGACTGAACTGTGGAGTGCTAAACCGTATCTGCTGCTGTGCAAAGTAAAAGAGATCCATCCAAATTGTACGGTTAGTGAGAACACTCTCACTCTCAATTGTAAAACACTTCATAAGCTATTAATCAGTCTTAGGAACAAAATGAAATAAAGTTGTTATGCCATCTGGGAATGGGAAAACATGTTCAAAATATTTTTTTCTCTATGTTTTCTTCCTTTTTCTTTTTTTCTTTTTTTTTTTTTTAAATCCCACATTATGTGATTGATAATTTCAACCATTCTGGAATGCTTTTAACAGATGAACCCAGCATAGTAGTTTTATTACCGGCTCTTGTCCCTTACATGCTTCAGTACAGGTTTGGAATATACTCCCCAGTCAATTAGTGGTTTTTTATCTCTTTTCCCAGAGACAACTTTTAAAGGACTACTTAACCCCTAAAAATCATAATTTCTCTGGTTTCTCCAAGCTTTTTGAGAAAGCTGTTTTGGTTTTGTTTTGGTTTGTTGTTTGTTTTGTTTTATTGCATCATTCCTAATGTCTTCAGACCTACTACAAGAAGAAGTTAAAAATAGATCTTATTTGAAGAGACTGTTAAAGCTAATGAACTGCCAGACTTGGTATTTGTATGTTTCTAAATCCTTTAAATTCCAAGCTTGCCTTCCTGAATCCTCAGTTACTTAGAAAACAGAGCCAGTTCAATTGCTTCTGCAAACTCACCTTCATTGTATAGGATTGTACTTCAAGAAATCTTGCTTCATTCAAACATTGGAAGTACAGATTTGACATCATCTGTGACCCTTCCATCTGTCTGAACTGTATTTCATTGTGTGAGTTCCTCAGTTGCTTCAAATAAGGACAGAATCTTTTCAATTTGCATAGCATGTTATGTGAAGATCTCCTGTCTGCTTTCTTCACTTGCTTTAATGGGAAGACAAGGGAAATACGTTTTGAATGTTATCTTTTAGAGTCTACTTTTACCTACCAGTGTGCTTATATGGACTAGAACCAATTTCAGCTTGAAAGAAGGTATTGTCATGATCCGCTCATACCAACGGGTTGGTTAACTGGTTGGTTGGTTAACTGATCTGGGAGTGCAACAGACAACCTGGAAAGGGGATTGCAGTATCAATCCAAAGAAATGCACCTTTATAGAATGACCACAGCAAATGCCTGAAAGGAATCAGGGAGAGGAAAAGAATAAAAAAGAGGGGGAGAAAGAGAGAGGAGTATAGCTACCAAACATGGAGAGACTAAGTCCTCTTAGTCCAGCCGATAGAGTTTGCCTAGTCACGTTGGGAAGGTCTCAAAGTCCTGGTGAACTCAAGGTTCTATTATAGTCCATTGCTGAGGGGGGAAACAGAATCTTGAAATGGCTGAGGGGGAACAGATCCAATCAAGAAGAAGAAGTCTATTGAAATTGCTGAGGGGGAAAAAGGTATTGAAGACGGGTACAGACAGTCCATGTTCTCAGCAGGATAAGTCAGTATCAGCAGTGAGTGGGACCCACTGTTTCAGGACTGCTTTCTGGAGGAAACCAGTCTAGGTCCTGTAGGCACATCTGTAGGCAACACTCAGCAGGCATCCTGCTTCAGTCAGGCCAGCACCCCTGCATCAGAATTACAGGTGTCTCAGTCTCAGTCCTTGGTAGGGGGGCTTCAACCTCGGTGCCTCACGGTGGTAGTGGAGCAGAGGAAGGATTTTCCATGGGGGGGCTACCAAGTTGCCCCAGCAAGTTCATCTGGCCAAGAGGTGGGAAAATTCCTGGTCTATTGTCGTGAAGCAGGTGCAAGCATATAGGCTGGGTCGCCCTTTGGCAGGCCCTGCTAGAAGCAGTCACTGAAGACACAGCTGTGAACAATCCCTTGGCAGGCCAGAATTCTGCTCAGGGGCCTCAGGATTTTTGGTGTTCATCCATTACTGGCAGGCCAGAATTCCCATCGGTGTCTTTAGGGTCCCAGTGTCTGTCCTGTGGACGGTCGTGAGGCAAATGGGGGGAACTTCAGACCGTCTTTCACAGCACCTGGTGACTCACGACAGGCTTCAAAGGGTCTTCATCAGCAGTGTTCTGTAGTATTGTGGTGTACTTGTCGTACATTGGTAGCATATCCCGGAAAGCAGAGACAATACATCAGACAGAGAGAGAGGAGGGAAGGACAAGAAAAGATAAAAAAAGGCGGGGGTAAGGAAACAAGAAACAAATATAATAACAGTAATTTAAACCATATTATTTTGAAACATTTTTTTCAAATATCTGAAACTAATCACAAATAATCAAAGGCAATAAAGCAATAAACAAATCAACAACAGTTCATTTAAAATATTTTTTTTTCAAAACAATTCACCAAAAATCAAAAGTAATTTTCTTATAATCATCAAAGAAAATTGAAGACGATTTCAAAACACATCCTCTCATTTATAGTCGCCTTGTGTCAATAGTCTTGGAGATGGCCACAGTGAAAAGGACATCAGCCCAGTTGTGTGCATTAATTACAGACATCAATTTTGTTAACTCTTTCATCATTCTCCAATTCATAATGAGTAAGATTGCTGATTAAAAAACCCCAATCAAAACGAAACGCAAAAGGGCAATGATGGGATGACACATACTGTTCAGGACTCTTGTGGCAGTAGGTGACCACCCAAAAAGAGTATCCTACCAGCTGTGTTCAGCATCTTTTCTTACTCTCTCTATGACATGGCGTATTTCTTTCACATTGTGATGAACAGTTACCAGTGCTTTCTGTCTATTCTTCTTGATCTTCTCCAATATTTCAATGAAGTCCTGATGAAGCAAAGATTGCTTTACCAAAGTAATGTTCATCCCAATGGGAGTAGGTAAATGTCCTGGTTTCGGGCAAATTTGGGAGAAAACCTCCAAAAGGTGGACCCTCCAGAAAACAAACCCACACGGCCCCTCCCCCCAACCGGGTAGGGAAGGATTCCTTGGAAACAAGTGGAAAGAACCTGTTTCTGTAACAGGCAAAGCACCCCGCAGCACACAAAAGGATCAATACCAGATGGCACCACTCTTTCACCGCTCTGAAAAAGTAGACAACTTCAGAAAGTCTCTCTTGGGAGTGCTCGCTCTGTCCTGTGCTGGGGTAGCTGCTGCACCTTGGCCACAAGGTGCAAACTCTCGGTGTTTCCCAGGTCCCAGTCCGGAGCAGGTCCGAGTAGGTCCAAGGAAGGGAAAGGAGAAACAGTCCAGGGAAAATTTGGACTGCTTAGCTAAACTAACTAATGAGCAGGAGCAAAAAAGCAAGAGCAAAGCAGGAGCAAAGCCGAAGCAAGAGCAAAGCGAAAAGCAAAGCAAAAAGCAAAAGCAGCACCCATGTACTGCCCTGTCTCTGTGTCGCGCCAGCTGTGGGGGAGTGGCTGATAGCAAAACCAAAACAAAACATTCGCTCTTCACAGCCAGTCTTGAAGGCACAGAACATGATAGCCAGCATCAAGAGAACACACGGATGGGGATACAAGCATCATAACGTCACCCTAGGACAGTAATAGTTTGTGAATTAGTCTTTAATTGGATCGAAAAAGGTAATGGGAGGTAACTGGAGCTTCTGAAGAAAAATCACATCCCTCAATTTTGTAAAGTTACAAGCACAACAATTTGAATGATTTTTACTATCCACTACTGCATTTTCTACAAATACCGTATCACAAGCAGTTCTAAAGCACCCACACCCATTGCCTATATATTTAAGGACTGTTTCAAAAGTCTCGTTAGGATGAATTTCAAAATGACAGATATTTTGTTCTGTGTCCAAACAAACATCCTGAGCTGTAATTGCATTACTTTCACAGATGAAGCCTAGTTCTCGGACAATAGAAGATTCCAAATTAACATGTTGCCATTTTTTACCAGTTTGATGGGCCCATTGTCTATGTTCAGAAAGATTGGGAATAGCTCCATCATGATTTAGCCCTAATGCAATAATAGGAAATCTCAAATGCACTGAGGCATTGCGTACGGTTAACACAAGAGCTGTGGCTGTGTTTGTAATGGGGTGATAAGTAAAATTCACCAAGTTCCACCAGGACTGGAATTCTCTTTCAAAATCAGTGGCACTGTCCCAAATTCTTTTCTGAATTTCAGTAGGAAAATTGCCTTCACCTTCTCTTATCATTGAGGCAGCAACTGACTGCATCGACAATTGTGCCCGGATACAGCTAAGAGCCAAAGAAAGGTTGTTTTGTGTAGCACCGAGTGCATCAGTCTACCAATTTGTGATCACTTACATTTACCTTTTCCCAAGCTGGTAATATGTTTGATAGCAAGCACTGCTGTGTTCCCAAAGCCAATAAGGATGATTGCAGTGGTTGTTTTAATTTGGTCAAATCTCTAACCATTTTGTGGCAGCCAATTTATCCATTAGTGTACTTCAGAATCAATACTATTTAGAATTCCAAAACCTGTTCCCAAAACACCGGTTATGTCTCTTAGTGTCTGTTTTTAAAGAAAAAACGGACTTTCTGTTTTTGCAGCCAGGTGGTCCAACCCTCAAAGGAAGTCCGCAAAAAAGGCAAACAGGCCGGCTGAATTTCTGAGACATTGTTTTGCATCATCAGCAATTTGACTTGTTTAAGAGACCGTGCCAGATTGAACAATATGTGTTGTTGACCAGTTTTCCTGATTATATATGGTCCAATTTCAAAACTTCTCAGGCTAAGCATAAGCGGTGCTTGGGCTGGAGTGGTGGTAGTAGAAGGTTGGTTCATACCATTTATTATCAACTTAAAAGAAAAGCCTTCACTAGGTTTGGACCAAAGACAAACTACTTCTGCAGTTTGTGTTAATGTAAAATTGTGCCAACAGTCTTGTACGCTTGGGGGCGTACAAACCTGTTCACGCTTATTTGTCTGATCTGTCAAAACACTGATGGAGATTGCTTTGCTATAAGCAGTTCCACAAATCCTTCGGCTAATTCCTTCTCCCACTCCCCCTTGAAGCTGCCAGGCTTTTTGTTTTTCCCATACCTGCCAAGTGAACAAAAGCTTGGGACCAAGGCCACATTGACTAAGGGGACTCTCAGTCCCTTCTGCCCACTCGGATGTAACTACTGTACTCAATGTCAGCTTTGTGCTCTCAGTCCCTTCTACCCATTGGGGTGTAACTATGGTGCTCAGTGTGGGCTTCGTGCTCTCAGTCCCGTCTATTCCACTGGGATGTAACTGCGGTACTCAGCGTGGGTTTTGTAATAGCGTCTATCTTAAATTTATGAGCTAAGCCTTTTCAACCTAACAGGTTGGTCAAGTTATTTTGCCAGCGGCATGTCACTTAAGTCGGTTTAGTTAACGTCAAATTATGCCAGCAATCAATTGGTTCATTTTTACAATCCTTTGTACTTGCAACATTGTTCGTTTTGCGACCTAGAGTGTAATTACCAACATACTCCTGGCAGCAACACAGAGTAAGGGGAATTTGTTTGGCACACTCCCACTTGTTTGTAGGACACAGTCTCGCTGAAGGGATATCCCAATCATTTTTCCCATCTGGTTCCATAAAATTTCCGGCAACTGTGATGGAGGTGGATTTCTCATAGAGAGATCCTTCCATTTTTCTGCATGCTTCCACAATCGACTCACCAATTGTTCCAGTTAGGGCTCTAGTCCAGTCCTTCTGATCCCATCCCCACTCACTTGGACCATATACCTGGGGGTCATGCAGCACTATAGGCTCTAGGTTTGGGTGGCCACCCTTGGGCTACGCTCCTAGAACATTAGTGGGATGGAGGGTAGCTTCAGACCACAACCACTCAGCAGGATCCTGTCCATGGAATTGTGGTAGGATGCAGAAAAGCATCACCAGTGTTATCATGGTTCAGATGATTTTCATGTTCCTCAGGGTTCTTCTGTAAAAGTAAAAACAACAGAAATCCTTCCACTGAGGGGCAGAAAAGAGTTAAAATGGATAGGATTATCCAGCATGTATTTATCCAATGCTCTTTCCCTAGAGCATCAGAGGCTACCCATGCATATTTCTTCAGAGGGGTTTTCAGCACTAGTGCTACTTCCCCTACAGTAGGGAGGTCCACCAGAACAGGTTGTCCAGGGTAATGTGCTGGACTTTTTGAATCGTCAGGTCGTTGTAGTAAGGGAACGATGCTTGGAGCTGTTGGGCAAAAGGCAGTGATTTTGGGACATCCATTCCCCCCCCATCTACTGTTCATTCTTTTAACAGCTTCCCATAACCGAACGTCCCAATTTCCCTCCTGGGGCTTCAGAAGTCCTTTCAAAAACCCTTGGTCCTTTCTAAGATCCCCTTAGCTTGAGGGTAGTGGAAAGGGCTGTGGAAAGACCGCTTAATTCCTTCACCTTTTGCCCAATGCTGTACACCTCTAGCAGTGAAGTGGGACCTGTGATCAGATTGAATTTCCTGTGGCTTTGGGAAAGTTCCAAACCACCCCTGCAAAGCTTTAACCGCATTATCACCTGTAGCTCTTTTCAAAGCATCAGCTTGAACCAACCCAGATACAATTTCTACTCCTACTAGCACAAAGTGTTTACCTCCTGACTTCTTAAAGGGGCCAATATAGTCTACCTGCCACGCGTCCCATAAGCCTTTACCCTTTCTTAAATGCAGAGGGTCATCTTCTCAAGGATGTCTCTCCAGTCACCTGTGACATTGCTCGCAGGCTGATACGCATGTTTTACACATTTCCCTGGTAACCAGCCAACCACGAGCATGAGCTTCTTTGTACAAATCTTTCGCACCTGTGTGCTGTCTTTTTCCATGCAGCCATTCTAATAGTTGATCCCAGTCCTCAGGAATGAGTTCCTTTTTCAGGGGGCTGAGCCTTGCTAGTTCATCAGCTCTATTCTTCCACTCTCCTGCTGGATTTCCATCTGTTTGCTGAGAAGCTACCCAACCAATAGCAACATTTCCTTGGCTTGCAACATCTAAAATTTCTTGCCCCGTTTCCTTTTGCCACACTGGAATTCTGTGAACTTCCCAATCATTTTGCTGCCAGAAAGGAAGCCACTCGGTACAACCTTTGTACACTGCGTAAGAGTCGGTGTAAATGCAGGCAAGAGAAATGTTCTGTGCCTCACATCGGAAAACACTCCAAACAGCTATGAGTTCCCCAGCCTGAGCGCTGCCTTCCCCTTCGGTAATGATTCTTTCACCAAATGAATTGTGTAAGACAGCTGTTCTAGATCTCCATACCTTCCCTTCCCGTTTTGCAGAGGCATCTGTGAACCAAGAACTTGCTGCTTGTTCGGGGGAGAAAGGAAGGGCAGCTTTGATTACAGAGGCAGATTTATCTTGGCTGCTAACCAGGCTCTCAGTGCCTTGGATTGTTAGATTTTTAGCAGCATCTTCCGTTAGTGAGACGGTATTACAATAGCCTTCCATCTGAGCATACCATTTCCTAACTGAGGCCCTTTGGGCTACCCCGTCAGGTGGGGGGGAGGGGTGGGGCTCCCATTAGTGACGATTTTGATAACTTTGAAAGGGCTTCTTAATACAGAAAGCTCTTGTCATGCAATTTTTTCCTCTTCTAGGAGAGCTAAGCTAACTACAAACAACCCCTTTTCCCAGGTAGTGTATCTTTTCTCAGCATCTTTGAAACCACAGGAATAAAAACCAAGAGGCCCCGTTGGACCCTCGGGACCCCACTGCCAAATGTGTACTGATAGCCCTGAGGAGGCAAATCCCCATTCCACCTGAAAGGGATCTGTGGGATGGATAGGGCCTAGTGCTTGGTGAGCTGTTGCCTCAAAAATCAGTAATTGCAATGCTTCTTCCTGAGAAGGAGTCCAATCCCATTTCATCCTTTTCCTCAGCAAGTCAAAAAGCGGCCTAGCAATTATTGAGAAATCTGGGATGTGTTTTCTCCAGAACACTAATAGTCCTAGAGCTTGCTGGAGATCTTTCCTCAATTCAGGCCTTTGAAACTGATCTAAAGAGGTTAGGGTATCGGGTGGAATACATGTCATGCCTCCTTTCCACCAAATTCTCAAAATCTTCACTTCCTGAGAAGGTTTCTGAATTTTCTCTGCGGGTATCTGCAAACCAAGACCTTTTAAGTGAGAGATTATTTTCTGCTGATGTTTCCCTACTACCTCTATTTCATCCTTC
Organism: Agelaius tricolor; assembly: GCF_023055355.1. NCBI lineage: Eukaryota > Metazoa > Chordata > Aves > Passeriformes > Icteridae > Agelaius > Agelaius tricolor. Next base: position 60,915 of record NW_027269278.1, on the reverse strand, counting down.
CCCGCCCCCCCACCCCAGAGTGTCTTAAATGTATTGATTATCAGCTACAGGATCAGCAGGATCAGGTTTGGGTATTTTTTCTAATTCCTGAACTAAAGCATGGTGGGCCAAAGTGGAGGAGTGTTTGTAGCCTTGGGGAAGCCTAGTGCAAGTGTATTGCCGTCCTTTCCCATGTGAAGGCAAAATGGTCCCTATATCTTCTGGCTGTATAGGTATCATAAGGAAGATGTCTTTGACATCCATAGTTGCCATTGCCATGATTGAGTGAGCCTTTTCTTGAATTGATGTTATTAATTCAGCTAAGTTTGGGACCAGTGCTGTAAGAGGGTCTGTGTTGGCATTAAGCCTGCGAAAATCTACTGTTAATCTCCACTTTCCACTGGCTTTTCAGACTGGCCATACCGGTGAATTAAAAGGAGAATGTGTGTGAATTATTACCCCTTGGTTTCTCAAGTCCTGTAGAACCGCTTTGATACCTTCTCTGGCACCAGAAGGTAGAGGGTATTGTTTTACATGAGTTGTTTGATTATAGGGTAGGGAGGGTGCGGTTTGAAGCAGCCTAATGTTAAGTGGCAGTGTGCCAAAAGACCACAGAAATCCCTCAGAGTCTTCCCACTGCCTCCCAGCAAGGACACCCATTCCTAATCAATTATTTGGAATGTTCCCAATTACCATTTTGATGACTAGTTGATGCTCATTTCCAGGGAGCGTCAGTTTGGCTAAGGCAACATTCATAGATTCTGTAGTTCCCAGAGCATTAAGAACACAGCATTGTCTCTTAGTTGGAACAATTCCACACCTCTGGGCATCCTTTTTTGTTAGTGCAGAGATTTGAGCCCCAATGTCAATCAAAAAGGTTACGTAATAGTAGCCTGTGGAGGCCCGTGATAGCTGGGCTTAATATATATCCTGATTTATTTTTAGTGAGCATTCTTAAATAAACCCACGCTCCGCCCCTTTGCCCACCTGTAAGCGGCAGAGAGATTTGTTTCCCGAAAACCCTGTTGGTTTTGGTTCACCGCCTGTGTTCTGTGGGAGAGGCTGGGGGAGGGTTAGTTTTTGTCCCTGAGAAGGGAGGGGTGCACTGGGTTGAGCCAATGGATTCGGTTTTCGCTGGTGCCAATTATTTATTATTTTCTGCAATTTCTCAAGGGGCAAACCATCCATCACCTCTTTGGGGACCCACTTTTGAATTCCCAACAACCACCAATGGTGGCAGTTAGAGATCTGTTTTCCTTTCTCTATATTTTCACTGTGAGGAGCCCCAATAAACCAAACACCTTTGTTATTTTCTGATTTCTATGCCGGGGTTTTTAGGTCCATATTGTCTACAATAATTAATCAGATCTACTGCAACTTCAGCTCATGTCCAAACTTTATGGCTACTGGCAGGTGAATCAGATTGAGAAGCTGAGGGCTGTGAGGGGGAAGAGTAGGGAGTGAAGCCAGGATCTCCAGGTCCACTTTGGTCAGGGGAATTCCTGAGGAATCTTATCTAGTCTTTCCACAGGATTCAAAGCCATTATGGTTTTCTGTAGAGTCATTGCTGTATGTTTAAGTGTTTCTGGAAGCCCACGAGTTCAATCGGTCATTAGTTCTGGCTTCACAGGTAATTGCATTGGGCATTCAAAACCAGGAACTAATTTCTTTTCATGAATCTTTTGCAGGCAGGCGGCTTTGTGGACACTTTCTAAGAGCTGGTCGGTGGTGTCAACGATTGCCAGGGGGTCACCCCTTTCCAAAGGATTCATTCTCCCGGCCCAGAAAGACGCACCCTGTGTCAGGGACCATGCATCACGCTTACCTCCTTATCTCCTGTTGTGAAGAAGGCTCCATGTCCCCAGTACCCACTGGCCTCCGGTTAATTTAATTTGATCTCCACCATCGAGGGACACTCGGAGGACATATTTGTCTCTGATTCTTGTGGGAGGCGCCCGAATTCTTTTGACAGCTTAGCTAATTCAGTAGCACTGAACGGTATTTGTTTAGTTGTGATAGGTGGGTCAAGATCCTCTTTCGGCAATGCAGAGAGACAGGGAGACCCACTCGGTAATTAGAATCCAATTTTATTGTGGGATACAAGCACTTACATACCATTGCAGGGAGACTAGTAATGTGTACTACAATGATTAGGTTAAAATCACATACACAAACTTACGCATATAACAACATCTCTTGCTTGCAGAGTTTCATGGGATTTTCTTTTTCCAGTAAACCCGTTTGATTTAATCTTCTTGCAATCCAGGTCGAATTTTCAAAGTTCCGTTTGTTTATGCCAAGGCATCCTGTTTTCAAATCTCTTATGTTAACCAGGTCCAAAGTGCATCATCTGTCTTATGTCCCCCAACATTCCAACAATCCTCATCATTAATATAGTTCTATTCTGTTTGAACCAAGGGTCTCAAGTGAGGACAGCAGTATTCTCTCCAATTTTTTACTGCCTCAAGTTCCTGACAGGGATAGATTTGTTTCATGTCAGGAGTTTCCTTTTCCTCTGGCTCTGTAGAGGAATCAGTAGGATGTGAATTCTTAGCAAGTTCCTCTCTAAGGGCAGCTCGCAACATACAGATCTCATTTCTATCTTCCTTTAATTCTTTCTGCAAAATTTCAACTAGGTTTTGAAGGGAATCTATTCTTGCTATTTCCTCGTTTCTTTGCTTAAAAAGGGTTTCTATGGCTGCTGTGAGACAAGCTGCCAAAACTGAGCAGAGGATGGTCTTATTTTTGCCCAGTTTAACTTCTGTTTCATGTTGTAAAGAACAAATTCTATCTATGACATTTTCTAAATTAAACCAGCTGTTCTCTGCCCAAACCTCCCCCCTTGGAGAAGGCTTGGCATTCTATTTAGCAAGCAGAGCAGAAAATTCAGCTGTAACTTTTGTGCTAGAGTTTTCAGTCATTTTATGAAGGGACCAAAACCATGACAGGGAGGTGCAAACTTAAGTTAGACAATCTCACAGCCTTTGCTGTGCTCCCCTTTGCTTCCCTGGCTGGGTGAAGAGACCAAATCTCCCTGGGAGGCCCTGCTTAGTTCCTTCAAGTTGTCCCTTCCTTCCCAGACAGTCCAAATTCACACATAAACAAAAACAGTTTCCCCTTTTGCGCTAAGAGATTTTTTGGGAAATTCTAAAGACAGAACCCTCAATAGAGTATGGGGGCGTATTTCACCTGGGCGTGCGCAGTTTGTGGGAAATTCAAAGAGCTTTCCTTGCTTTCCAGCTTCGTTCAACCCTTTCGCGATGAGGGGCTAGGTGTGGCTGAAGCAAATCGTCCTTCCCCTGTTCCAGACTACAAACAGCCTTGCAGACCCTTCTGTCGATCAGAATCCTGTCCATGATGCCAATTTAATGTCACGATCCGCTCATACCAATGGGGGTGGTGATGGTTGGTTAACTGATCTGGGAGTGCAACAGACAACACGGAAAGGGGATTGCAGTATCAAAACAAATGCACCTTTATAGAATGACCACAGCAAATGCATGAAAGGAATTAGGGAGAGGAAAAGAATAGAAAAGAGGGGGAGAAAGAGAGAGGGAGTTGTCCTAAGCTGATTATATGATGCTTTTAACCCCAATCATCTTGTTCTGTTTATGCTGCATCATAAGTTTTGCACCTTTAAGACTTGTTGCAGAGAGTGAAGGGGGGAGAGAAGAAGCAGCAGTTTGTTTTCAGACCCTGCACTCACTCCTCCACATTCCTGCTCCTGGACTGTGTTGTCTGGGGATGAACAGACAGTGGGACAGAGCTCTCCTTTGCTTTTAGTTAGTTTTAGCTTGCTGAGGCAAGGAAGTTCCCTGGACTGTGGTTTCTTTTCTTTTTTCCCTTTTCTTTGGACCTCTTGAAACCTGCTCTGGACTGAACACCCAGAAGAGCACCGGCAGCTAGCACCTGTGGCCCACCAGGCCGGGCCCGGCCCGCAACATTTCCAGCACCGGAGGGACTGATAAGAGCCTGTGTGAGCTGAACTGCAACCGAGGGAGGGGACTTTCTCAGTTTGTCATCTCTTTTGGAGCAACAAGGGGTTTTATTGTTCAATATTGTTTAGGTTTTATTGTTTAATAAGCAGGTTTTTTCCACCTCTTTCCAAGGAGCTATTTTCTCCTGGACCGGTTGGGGGGAGTGTTGCAGTGTGACGCCATTTCCTGTTTCAGGAAACAGGAAAATCCCTCAGGTGTTGGGATAGGTGAAACCTGTCCTTTCCCCTCCCCCTTTGCCCTCCTGCTAAGTGCTGTCCATCAATCTTAACATTCCAGCAGGGTCATGGTGTGGTTGGCAGAAGTTCAGAAGATGCCCCTCAGCTCCGGGCTCATTGGCCTGTCCAAGTGTCTTTATCCTTTGAGCCTTCCCCTCCTCCCACCTGGTTGGTGGCTCACCTGTGCCTTCCCCTGCCCCTGTCCCCGGGCTTAAAAGGAGACGGGACCATGCGGTCTGGATTCTGTTGGGAGCTGTTACAAGTTTCAGAGGTCTGTCATCCTGGAATAAACTCTGGATTAAAACTCTACAGCAGAATCCTCTCCTTTTTCTCTTCACCGTCCCCTGAACCTTTTCCACCAGAGGTCAACTGAGTTTCTACTATGCCTGGATTTGTTGCGAGTGCCTAGCTGCACGATCCAGCCGGCCAAATGTATCTCTGAGGTGAAACATCACAGCTGCCGCCTTTGGCCCAGCAGCAAGGGTCAGACGAGCCCAGGCACGTCCCACCCGGTAATATTGGGATTAATATTTCATAGGGGAGGGGCCAAATGAATCTGCTTTCCTAGAGGAGCCCCTTTGGGGGTTCTCCCCAAAATTTGCCCTGAACCAAGACAGGAGTATAGCTACCAAATGTGGAGAGACTAAGTCCTCATAGTCCAGCCAACAGAGTTTGCCTAGTCGCGTTGGGAAGATAATGGCCCTGCCTGGTTAACTCAAGGTTAAGTCCTGGTGAACTCAAGGTTCTATTATAGTCCATTGCTGAGGGGGGAAACAGAATCTTGAAATGGCTGAGGGGGAACAGATCCAATCAAGAAGAAGAAGTCTATTGAAATTGCTGAGGGGGAAAAAGGTATTGAAGACGGGTACAGACAGTCCATGCTCTCAGCAGGATAAGTCAGTATCAGCAGTGAGTGGGACCCACTGTTTCAGGACTGCTTTCTGGGGGAAACCAGTCTAGGTCCTGTAGGCACATCTGTAGGCAACACTCAGCAGGCATCCTGCTTCAGTCAGGCCAGCACCCCTGCATCAGAATTACAGGTGTCTCAGTCTCAGTCCTTGGTAGGGGGGCTTCAACCTCGGTGCCTCACGGTGGTAGTGGAGCAGAGGAAGGATTTTCCATGGGGGGGCTACCAAGTTGCCCCAGCAAGTTCATCTGGCCAAGAGGTGGGAAAATTCCTGGTCTATTGTCGTGAAGCAGGTGCAAGCATATAGGCTGGGTCGCCCTTTGGCAGGCCCTGCTAGAAGCAGTCACTGAAGACACAGCTGTGAACAATCCCTTGGCAGGCCAGAATTCTGCTCAGGGGCCTCAGGATTTTTGGTGTTCATCCATTACTGGCAGGCCAGAATTCCCATCGGTGTCTTTAGGGTCCCAGTGTCTGTCCTGGGAATGGTCGTGAGGCAAATGAGGGGAACTTTAGACTGTCTTTCACACGTATCAGAAAATCTATTTACTGAACTGGCCAAAAAGAATGCATAACATTTACAATTGAGGGGGAAAAAGAAAACCAAACTCAAACCGTTGGAGCAATATCATTCTAGAGAATGCCATGTCTCTATGAAAAATACAAAAAAATTTCTGTTTTCAAACGCACCCACAAATCACCATTTTGCATCTTTTTTGTTGTTGTTGTTGTTTGTTTTAAAGCTCTGGCACTTATCTGATTCCTTTTTGAGTTAGTTCAGCTCATTAATCTAGTAAGAAAGCTGCTAAAATTAAACGGAAAAACCTATGGGGAACAGGATGCCACTTCAGCCATGTTGTAGGGAAGCATTAGGTCAGCCTTCTGTCTTGTAGAAATACATCTGTCATATAGGAAAATCAATGCGTAGCACTATCTTATTTTGAATTTTCTCATTGCTACTGGGTTCCTGAATGATCAAGATGGTTTAAACCAAACAACAGCCAGCCCTCTAAGATACTCCCCAAACTATTGCAATGGAATAACTTGATCAGGTGAAGAGCTCACTATGCAAAAGCTGAATATGATGTCAAGAATGCTTTGTTGTGGATTACCATTGTTTGGGATCATTTATCCCTTACCCTCCCATGTAGGTATAGGAAAAAATTAAGAAACCACAAGGCTTTTACAGCTGTTCTTGTATTTTGGGATTGTAAGGACTTGGCTTGGTAAACAAAACTGTGGTGAGTTTTACTATTGACTTGATCGCTGTTTCACTTTGAATTAACTGCTTTGCATTTCAGCTTACCCATCAGTATAATGAGAAGAAGAATATCTTCCTTCCTGCCCAAAAGATGTTGAATTATGCCTGTGATGTCATGGACTTAAAGACGAAAACCATTGTGATTGAAAGGAAGTATTGGCATGCCACAAGGTAACTGGAGTGAGCTGTCTTTCCTCCTCAGCTTCACTGTGATAGTAGAATTTTAATTAGCAGTTCCAAAACTTTGTCTTAGCATAGTCTGGTGACATATCTCAGTAGAGCAGTGTCCTAGGGTGACTTTATGATGCTTGTATCCCCAGCCATCTGTTCTGTGTATGCTGGATATTCTATTCTCTGCCTTCAAGACTGGTTCTGAGAGCAAAGGTTGGGAGAAGAAGAAGCACGGAGTTTGTTATCACAGGCTGCACTCACTCTTCTAAAAGCAACACTGCTCCACATTCTGTGCTGCACTGTGTTGTCTGGGCACTGATGGAGCAGAACAGAGTGTTGTTTGCTTTTCAGTTGGTTTAGCTGGCTGAGGCAGAGTTTTCCCTGGACTGTCTTTTTTTCTTTCCCTTTTCTTGGAACTGTTCAAACCTGCTCCACACTGGGACCTGGAGAGCACTGAGAGCTTGCACTTTGTGGCCTATGGGGGCCTACTCTGGGCAGCAGCCTTTCCTAGTGCCGGAGGGATTGATAACAGAGCAAGCATCCGCAGGAGAGACTTTCTGAATTTGTTGTCTCTTCAGAGCGGCGATTGAGTTTTGTCATCTGGTATTGTTCATTTTTTGTGCTGGGGGGTGCTTTCCCTGTTAAATAAACAGATTTTTTCCACTTCTCTCAGAGGAAATGTTTCCCAGACCAGTTGAGGGGAGGGGCCGTGTAGGTGGGCTTTCTGGGGGGGGCCCCCTGAGACATGAACTTTAAAGAAATTTAGGGTTTTTAGAGGAGCTGAGGTTTTAGTCAGAGATAAGCCTTATTAGAGTTTATCAAAATAAATAGGTAGGCCTTGATGAAGTTAAGAGTTAGTAGTTAACGAATAATTGATTGCTTGTCAACATCATGTTTGCTTAGCTGGGTTTATCATGAAGAATATAGAAACTCATAAATAGCTTTTAGGAACATAAGACAATTGTAGGCCACCTCTGTTCTGAAACCAATTGAAGATGGGGAATGGGAGTTCTACCAATGGGTTCATTTGTCATATTTGCATTGAAAATGTAGAAAGTTCAGAACCAGGAAGACTTCATTTATTTCCTCATTTTGGAACCCCTCCCCATGAAAGGGACCACCGATTCATTTTGAGCAACAAACTACGCGTGCTTAATAGCTTTTGAACTAATTACCATACGAAGTGAGGAATGATGGGATGTACCTAAATTATGAAGATGTATTTGTCTTTTGGGTATTCAATACTTGTATAGATAAAAAGACTCTGTTATCACCTCTAAATCACAGTGTGTATTTGGGAGCTATCCCGCACGCTGCCCAGCGTTGCAATCAACATACACTTTCTAATTTTGAACTGTTAGGGAGCCTTTGTCCGTCACAGTTGGATATCAGTACTAGATCAATATTTTTAATAAATCACCCCTTCTTGAGGATTGCTGCCAAATTTGCCCTAAACCAAGACAAGCAGGATCTGCGACTTCGAGAATGATGGAATCACTTTGGTTGGAAAAGACCTTTAAGAACATTGAGTCTAAATGTAATTAGCAAACACAACCATCAAGAAATGTTTTGCTGCCTGAAGAGAACATGGTTTATCTGGTAAGCTTTGCAAGTATTTGTGTCATCACAAGCATACATGTCCAATGCATTAGATGGGTATATAATAAGAAACCTGTGCAAATCAACAGAATGATTCTCAGGGTAGGATATTGGCATGTTTCATCCTTCTTCCCGACTTCTTCCAATGAATGACTTTTACAAAGTAATGATTGGAATTGTTACTCTTTTGACGGTTCTTGTTGTATTACTGACATTTTTGGCATAGGAATGCCAAATAGGTTAATTCACCTAGTTTTTCAGATAAAGACCAAGATTTAGGGTTAGGTTAAGCTGGAGGCAGAAATATTTAAATCTTCCAGCCTCCTTCTTAGTACCTAATTTCTCTTACAATATCAGTGCACAATCTTGTCCCTTAAGGTCCAGCTAGCTCAGTTTATACCAACAGGGTGACTTTAGTAGGGCTCACGTGATGCTGCACACAGAAGCCCTCGGGGTGCACCTCTAGCAGACAGTAATTCATGCAGTTGGACCATCCCATGCTGACTTTGGATCACCAGAAGAGTAGAACTAGAGAGATTTGATGGAGAGCTCTCTGGAGGAAGTGGCCTGAAGAAGACAGCAGAAATCCCATCTGTGTGTTTGTACAAATAACGTGAATACCATTTACAGGAAAAGATCTTCAAATCGATCTAGCTTTTTCTGCAGATTATTTGTCAACTATCTGCATTACATGGACAGTTCCACTGAGCATCTGAAATACAGCTGCGTTTAAGTGGATTGATTCAGGGTTGGAAAGCAGTGAAATAAAGCTTTTCAGGAATAGCTGACATCCAAGTCCCGCAGAAATTTACCTATTTTTAATGTCCAGATGCTTTTTAAAATAATGGGTGACCATTTAGCTACCTAATAGCTTTAATCAGAAATACAAAGAAAATTTTAAACTCCCATCTTTTATAGCTTGAATATTTTTCTTCGTTTATTTCCTGGTTTCCAATTCAGGTCTACAAATCATATGATTAGGTAATGAGAACTCATGCTGTATAAAAATATTTCCTGCTATACTTCCAAGTCAAGGCCATGTTTTTCCCGGAACTGTTTAAAAAAATAAAATTCTATCTGGATTCTCTCTAGCCCACACTCATCATTATCTAAAATCATTTAAATATTATATTTTGACTTTACATGGTGCAATTATATTCAGAAATCCAAGGCTCTATTGTTAGATTGTTTGTATGGTTTTCTGGCAATTCTAACTTCCCACAACCACTCTTGGCAGCTATATATTTTTGCAGCAAGGCATCACAGGGGTCTGTGAGAAGTTTTAATGTGAAGCAGAGCTAACATTAAAATACACGTGACATACTCGAAATATTTCACTTCAGAAAGTTACAGTTTGCTTAGATGGAATGAAATATGAAATAAATGAACCTCACACAACATTTCTAAATCTTGGAAATCTATTACCTGAACTTTGAGTCAGTTTGCAGGACAGGACTCTGTAGAAATGCAAATGTGAAGTCCAAGGAATAGAGCAGAAGGTGTATTGGGCAGGGGTACAGAAGATTGCTCTGAAGGGTGATGTAAGCAAGATTGCATCCTATAAAGATAGCAGCTGCTTCTGCTGGTGCCAACATAGAGAATTTGCGCCACCAGCCTAGTTTTCTGGGGACATTTGACCTGTACACTCTTGAGGGCTTGTAGATGTGAATGAATCTGTCCTTTGATCTGTTTTTTTCTTTTCAAAGTCTATGACCTGACTTGCTATTGTGTACTGTACTGTATCGTTTTATAAACAGACATGTTTCTTCTGTTTGAAAGCTGTAGTTGAAAGTGAGCTTGCAATCATGAGTTGGCTGTCAAAAGAATTAATTTTCTGCTTTAAGCAAAATATCAATAGAAACATTCCATCCACTCCTATGATACAGATTCCTTTTGAATTTACAGGGTAATTTGCATCAGTGAGTATCATGCATGTGCAATAAATACACCTTGCTTGGTTTCTAATGATGATTATAGTCCTCTTTGTATTACTCTAAGGATTGAACTCACCATCATTATTTTCCTGTTCTCATTGAAGTGTAAAGGAAAAATAGTTTTGCATTAACCAAGGAGTAAAATGCATGGATTTAGCATCATTCTTGCAAGTAGTCCTCGATTCTGAAAATACCTCTCAGAAGCTGCATCAAATGGGAAAGCTAGACAGATGGCAGAATGCAGAACCTGCCATTTAGGATCAGGTACAAAATAACACCCAAGAAATTCTTCATGGATGCTGCATAAGTACAAAGACGCCGTTATTTAAAAGAGAAAAATAGTCAATGCGAAATGTGTTTGATGAATAAAAAGCTATGCTAATCAAGAGACTACAGTGCCAAGTGTGCTACAAGGCTTTTTTGTAATTCACATCATTCCCCGCATGAAAAAATACTATTTTTATTGTAGATTGCTTAAGAGTGCACAACAGTTTGGAAAAAAGTGCTTTGCTTTTTCTATTCATAGGAACTGTGTATCATGGTAAGAGATACTGTAGACAGGTTTTGGAAAACAATGTTATTTTGAAGATTCATTCCATTCAGAAATACTTCACATGAAAAAATTTGATCTGCTCTCCATCCTGAAGACTCTTAAAGGAAAATGCCTTTGTTGCATTCTCTTCACACTAGTTCAGGAGCTCAGTCTTACCTGCATTCTAATGCTTTTTTGTGTTCCTGATGGCATGGCTTAGACATCCTTGTCTCCATTACCATCATGATTTCCAGATCAAGTGATGAGAATTTTTCTTCAGGATTGGTGAAGTTAAGTGTCATAACATTTTTGTCAAGTCAGTTTGAAGGGGTTTTTTTTGCCAAAGGAATCTCTTCCTTCCTAATGAAAATCATTGGCAATAGCAAACCTACTCAGTTTTTCAGGAAGTCAAATAATACATCTCCACTGTACAAGGTCCTCCCTTTGTTTTTTTTTCACCAGAAGAAAACTGCTGTTTTCTTCTTCTTCTATCACCTTAGACTTACTTTCTTCCAAAATCTTTTTAAACCTTTAGATTTCTCTTTATAGCTAATTACTTTCACAGTGGGCTATAGCATATGTATTTGAAAAGACCATTTGTACATATCCAAATGGCTTACTTCTATTCTATTAAGAAATGGCTGTACTTCTAGTAAGGAAACATAAAGGTGCAGTAATATTTTTTCTTCTACAAAATTTAAAAAACCCCAACTATTAAAAATGATACCAGCAAATGATGTCTGTAAGACTGAGGCAGGAGGCTTTTTCCAGAACAATGTGCAGTTCTTCCCAATTCTATTTTTCCCTCCGATTACTTTGTACAAAAATAGTTTTACACAGTCTTCTAATAGTGGCATGTTACTAGTGGGCTAGAGTATTGCCCTGCCAGCATTGGAATTGACTCGACTGTAGTTGTGTTCAAATTGGCTGATGAGACAAGGTTTTTTTGCTGAACGCACTTCAGCAAGCAAGAGAGCTTCTTAGTCTTAAGACGCTATGAGTCCCAGAAGAAGATGAATGAGGTGATGACATGCCTTGTGTTCTGAAGAGAGATCAAAACTTATTTCTGGGGTCACCCCCCCTCTTGGTACAGAAAGTGCACAGAGGGCTTTGAAGCAGCACTTTCACCCTCTTTGCATTCACTAGTAAATCGGAGACAGAGCTTGCCCCATGGTTTGGGCAAAAATACTCTTTTGATGCAACTCTTCACCAGACAAAATCTCTGGGAAAATTTGCAGTGGCAGAAAGCAAGCCCTTCCTGGGAAATCTACTGAAACGGTTCAGAAGTTATTCCCATTCCCTGTTGCTAACCTCTGCTGTCTAGCTGTCTGATATGTTTGGGACCATGTTGAAATCATTCTAAACAATGTACTGATGCTGCACTGTTGAGTAAACATAGGTCTTTTCCATAGGTGTCAGGGAAAAATATTTCTGTTGGTAAAAATGATAGAAAACAATACCAGCATGGCAGAAAAACAATTACATCAATAGAATGAAGATGCCCAGAATTCTCCTTTTGAAGTTACACACAGTCAATATTTTCTAAAGAAGGTTGTGAAACTTAATAAGGAGTACAGTCCACGTGACTGGTGCACAAGTTCATGTTTCCACCTTACAAAATACATATTATTAAAAGAAAAATGTTCTGCCTTGTAGAAAAGTAACCCATTAGGAATTTGATCAAAGATAGGATTAGATCAAGTATTCCTACAAGACAGTAGTAGTACTAGGAAAAGCCTTTTGGCGTCTATTTAACTACAGGAAACTTGAGAAAGCAGAAGAGTGTCCTTCCCTGCTGCAAGCTGTACTTCCTATTTGCTAGTGCTGCTTCAACATTGTCTAAAGAAAACTTGCCAAAATAAGACTATTGTATACACGCAACTGTAACTATCCATTCCGCTCCAGCTAATTTTAACTAGCAAGTATGAGTCACACACTCTAATGGAATATTCTAATGCATAGATAGAGTATACCTTCACTAATAAATGGGGACTCTGGAAAAAGGACCAAATGCAGATGAATTTCAGGGAAGGAAATTATTGGAGTGCTAACTGCAGTCCCTCAACTTCACAAGAAATGATGCCTGGTAATCCCAACCAGAAACATATAGAAATCCATTTTCAAATGGGTTGCATCTATGGTCCTCTGTTCTTCCTATATGAAGAAACTGTGGTTTGAATCAATCCTCAAAATAGTATGCCTAAAGACCTTAGAAGCCTCCAATTCTTTTCTTTTTTTTTTTTTTTCCAGAAGCAACTGTCTCAAAACCTTTTTAAAGCTGACATTTTCCCTTAAGATGCCATATTTTAAAAGAGCACCTTGTCATTTAACAGGGTATTCCAAACATCATTTACAAGTTTAGACTGAAAGTAACACTTTTCCTAGTAATCTTTCCTTTTTTGCAGCTGAGTGCTAACATAGGCAGCAAAGAAGAGAACAGACCACAGCTCTTTCTGGAGCATCTTGAACAAATGCCCTTGCTTATGTTCTAATCATTCACTTCACCAAAAGACCTAATGATGAAGAAAAGGTTGTGAAAGCATTACTAGTAGTGCTACATGGCAATGTACGGGTGTGATTTCTCAAGTAGAATTTGTATCACATAGATGATACTTGGCAAACAGCAAATGAAGGGGTTTTCTTCAGCTCTCAGACTGATGTTACATGTCAGTAATTTAATAAAAAGATAACAAGAAGAAGGTTATTTTTTAACATGTGAATTTAATTACACCCCTGCCATGGACATCTGAATCTTATGAATAGACAGTGTCTGATCTAGAAAAAAATAAAGAATTATCACAGTTTAAAGAAACATAGGATCATAAACCCTTTGCTGATGGAACGTAGCCTATTCATTGGTTGAAATGAAGCAGGTAGACAGGACATATGAAATATTGTTTTGTGGATCAAACATTTATTTTCGAAAGTGATGCTGACAGATAGTGAACTCACCAACTTAGATATTGCACGGTAGATAAGGGTACATAACTTGCTCCATCAAGTAATCCCTTGGAACCATCATCCAAGGGGATTTTCCCCTGCATCTGTGAAAATATGCCTACCTTTTTCACAATACTTCTGCAGCAGCATTCTTAGGCCTGATCAGCTGCTATGGAGAGTGAATTATCGGCAGCAAGGTGACTGGCCAGGGCAATTTGCTTCAATGGATTTTGATCTCCCGGATATTTTGCAGACCTGCTTCAGCCCTGCTTGTCAAACACAGCCTTTAAAGGGTGCCAAACAATTGTTAGTCTGTACTGGGCCATATGCTCTTTATTCTCTCCCTCAACTTCTCCATCGCCTCTCATCTGTTTCACATGAGCTATGTTCAAGGTCCACAGGCTACTTTTCACAGAATCTTCAGGCCTGATGCAGTAAGAATGATGACTAGAACACAGCTGGGATCAATTTTCCAGTTTGCATAAAATGCATTCTGCACACAAATCCAATGAGAAGGTGTTCCCCCTATGCCCAGAAAAACCTTCACTAGTACCAGTGTTCTACGTAAACTGCAACTTAGTCTGGAAGAAAAGCTTTTTTCTGAGAGTGTCTAAGAGCTTTGTATGAAGCACAGATATTTGATATATGCAATTTTGAATACCAGAGGAAAAAGAAAACGGCACAAAGCTTTTAATGGTACTGGTTTTAATTTTAAATGCCATGCACCTTTTCAAAAAGTGTCAGCTCAAATGCCCATCCACATATTTTAGTCATCTGTAAGTCAGTACTCATATAAAATGTGATTCAAATCAAAAGAATTTCAAACCTTTCCTCAAAGTTTATATGCCTAGATTTAATACTTCTGATACATATTAGATGAAAGGAAGACTTTTTTTACTGTGGGGGTGCTGGAACACTGGAACAGGTTGCCCAGAGAAGTTGTGGGTGTCCCATCCCTGAAAGTATTCACGATCAGCTTGGCTGGGGCTTTGAGCAGCAACACAGGAGACTCTTGATTGGTAGAGAAACAAAGTTTGAATCTAGAAGAAACTCAGATTGAAGTATAGGAGCAAGTTTTCCCTCAGCTCTTGGGGTAAAATCAAAGTGTTACAAAATTACCTTGATCTGTGATTTTCACTACTGTAACAGGTTAATGAAAACTATGCAGAAGATAGCAAATTTTAAAAGAGAGAAGAATTACAGCATAAAATACATGGGATGGGTTTCTACATGGGACAAAATCTCTGTATTTCAACACTTCCTCATGTTAGGATTTCATGAAGTGCCAAAGAAGGTGTTCATCATCTGCTATGCTGACCTCTGTGTGGGCCTAGGTGTGTGTGGAAGGGGGGCATGTGAAGGGGAGTGTGTATCTTTGCTTAACACTTGTTGTGGCAGATTCATGCCTCAGCTCCATCATTTCTTTTAGAAACTTCACAGAGAGTGGATATGAAGTTTAATATCAACAAGAGATCAATTCCCAAATCATCCATTTTACCCTACCTTATAAATCATCTGCTTTGTTGCATATTTTATCAAATAGACTTTCAAGCCACATGGAGAAATGAGAATGTGGAGAATCCCTCCAATGTCTTGCAACTTTTATGCAAATAGAGTTTCAAGAAAGGATAATTTCTTTTAAAATACATCTGGGACAGGCATGATGGTGGTGTCAAGCTGTTGGGGTTTTTGTTGCTGGGAGAAGTTGTACAAAAGGATTGGTTTTTACATTGACTAGTTACTGAATCAAGTGCATGAATACATTGGAAATTCAACTGGGGGTTCCTTTTTCTAGCAGATTACTTCTAGAACGAGCTTGCAGACTGAAGCTGACTCTTTTGCTCTCTTTTTGTTTCTTACCTATTTTCTTGGCTTCTTTACCACTATCTACACAATTCTGGAACTTTTTTCCCAACTAAAATTGTTTCATAGTCTGATAATTAGGATACATTTTTTACAAGGAATTTTTAAAAATCTTTGCTTGAGTTAAGAAGGTTAAGGACTAAGGTCTTTTTCTTACCTCATCAATATTGCGATGGAATTGATAAATAAAGACTAACTCTTTCTTTTTATTTTCAACCCAAGTAGATAGTTCCCATACATTAATACATTTTGTGGACCAATATTTGCCATTCTGATGTAAGTTGTCCCTTCTTAACAATATACATTCTGTGACTATGTTGACAACACTTGGTGAAGATCCTAATTGGTCTTAAACACACATAGGGAGAAATTTGCTCAGCCAGTGTCAGTCTTAAGCATGCCTATCAGAAGATCTTTCTATAGCTGGGGAATTTTCCCGTGAAAGGGATTCAGTTATGGAAGAGACACTTATCCCAGAGTTTTGCATTCTTCTTGAGCACTACTTAAGGAACTTAGATCCCATGTCCATTTGGATCTCTCTCTGCACAGATCTTTGTCATGCCAGTGCTTGAAATGCATCTCTAAGAGAATTCACTAGCACAGAATGAACGAGAGTGGAAGGCGTTAGTGGGGCTCACCAGGTCCAACCCCCCTGCTTAAACCAGGATACCTAGAGCCTCTTGCCCAGGATTATATCTGGGTGTACTTTTAATGTCTTCAAAGATCCAGGCTCCACCATCTTTCTGGGCAGTCTGTGCCGTGGTTCAGTCGCCCTCACAGTAAAAAATCATTTGGCCATGTGCAGAGGCAATCTCCTGTATTTCAGTGTGTGCCTACTGCCTCTTGTCTTTTCACTGAGCATCCTTGAAAAGACACTGGTTCCCTCCTCTTTGCACACTTCTGGGATGTATGTGTGCTGCCACGTAGATAAATGTCAAAAACCTTCCTGAAGCCCAGGCAGACAATATTCCCTTCATCTACCGGGCAAGTTGATTCATCAGAGGAGTTTAAAAAGTTGTTCAGCATCAAGTTCCCCTGGTAAATCCATGCTGACTAGGTTATTTTGTCCTCCTTCATGTGCCTGGCAATGCTTTCCAGCAATAGCTGCTCCATCAACTTCCTGGGCATAAAAATGACGCTGGCTGGCTGGCTTCTACTTTTCCAAGTCCTCCTAGTTGCCTTTTTCCAAGATGGGTGACATTTGCTTTCATCCACTCTTTGGGCACTTTCCTCAGTCACTATGATCCATCAAAAATCATTAGGAGTGGCCTCAGAATAACATCTGCTAACACCCTTGAGACCTGTGGCTGCATCTCAACAGGGCCTGTGGACTTCATGGAATACGTACCAATTCAGCGACTATGCCCATAAAAGTTTGCAAGGGATAACAGAACATATTAACAGGTACCTGAAGAGTGAGTGAAAAACTATGGAAGCAATCCAAAAGGACAAAGACTTGAGTTCCCTTTTCAGACAAAGCATCCTATCGTGGAGCTGAGCAGCTTTAGATCTAGGGAAGCTTCCCCTCTGAAAGGATGCAGAAGACATTCTTGTACCCGTATCCACTAATAAAATGTATTGACCATTCACTTGCAATACAAAAAAACTAAATTCTTTCCAAAATTGTTGCCGCCTAACTAGACAATCATGTACTGGCTGGCTATTCCCCTAACAGATGACAGCACCTGCTTGATGCCTCTTATGCCTACAAACTATTTGAATTAGGTCATTTGAGTGGGGATTACTGGTCTGGGAACTTTCTTTCTGATGAATTTGGAATATTTACTGAAGCAAGGACCTGAAGATGAAAACTTCATTTCCCATCAGTGCACTTTAACATCCACGGCTGTAATGCCATTGTTTCTCACCAACTGAGTCAAGAAGTTATGACTACAAAGGGAATCAGCTCCAAAAGGAAAGATAAAGGCTGGAAAACATTCTCTCTTGGTAAAGCAAATGAAGTGACTAAATTCTAATCACTCGCTGGCCTAAAGCTTCAAGGAGGGGGAGGTGGACTAGGTTTCCTTCCACTGCCATTCTCTTTGTCACCTCAGTGTTTTATAGGGGTATGCAGACATTCAAAAAGAGAGCTTTGCTGAATTCATAAAATTCAGTCTTAAAAAATAACTTGAGAGCAGCTGAAATGAAAAGAACAAATAAAATGCAATTAATTCCACGGAAGCTTGAAATGATTATTTCTTCATTTTGCATTTGAGGATGTATATTGTGTGAGTTTGTCTTGTATTGTTCTACAGGTTTTCTAACTGGCACACCTTTCTTTATGAATGGACTGTCCTTTCCTAAATACTCTCATATGGAGGAACATGCTTCTGATAAGAAGAGCACTAGGGTGTCTTTACTTGACCTTTTATTTTTACTGATGTTTGCTCCTTGGGAATGAATGGGGTTTTTCAATTGAAATGTCTTACTATTGTTCCCACAGGATAAGCCACAGACTCTTCTGCTCAGAGCTGCCACTAGTCAGCTATTCTCCTATCTGCCTTGAAGTAATTGAATGTTCTGGTCTCAAAGTAGCACCTTCTATGTAGCCATGCTCTTAGCTGCCAGTGTCATCTTGAATCCAAACACCCTCCCGCAAGGGACCGCTGGTTCTGTAGTCAACTAAGGGGAAAAAAACGGTCCATCCATGCTTCCTGATTTAAAATATAAAGGTATATAAAGGTATGGTGTCCCTAAACGATTCTCTGCAGTTGAACACTACTTATCTTTGCCGTGTTTCTTCAACTCACTTGCAAGTCATTCATGCGCTACCTTATTGTGAGAATTGCTTGGTTTGAAGATGATTTAAAAGGGTAGGAGAATACTTTTGTGCCTCTGCTATAAGGATGCTTTTCAAATCCACACAAACTTCCTGCAAATGCAAAAGCATTCATCCTGTATTGTCCTAGGCTACAATATAAAAATGTATTCTGCTCCCAACCTCAAGAGCTGCTGAAACCGGGAGGGGCATCGTTTTTTCCTTATCTCCTTATCTCTTAACGGGGCCATCCATGTCTTGCCACATGATTCAGAGATGACTGCCTCCAGGAGCCATTTCTGTTTAAAGGGTAATCAAGGAACCACCGCATGACTCAGAACAATTTGAGCCCATTGCAAGATGCTCTGCCCAGGGGGCAGGAGCTAAGCATCCCCAGCTGGATATAATCTGAGTTTTGGGACACCACAAGCAGTCTTTCCACTGGCTTCCTAGAAGAACGGCCACCCTCACCCACTGGTCTTCAGAGGACAAGAGCAACCAGATGGTTTCTACAGGATCACCACTTCAACAGGACCATTTCATCCGGACTGCTGCCACCACCCTAACTAGCAGGGTGACAGGTTGTATTCTGTCCGTAGTTTTTCTTTTGTATCATTGCATGTATTTGGTTTTTCCCCTTTTCCTAATAAATTGTATTTCTGACTTGGAGTCTTGCTGCCATGCTGGATTTCTTCAGACCGACTAGCTCCTGACACCAACAGCCAGAGTGGGCTGCCCCCAGAAAGCTGTCGAATCCAGGGTGCAGCTGTAGGGCACAGCTGCTCTATGGCACAGGTGGACTGCATTGGGGATAGGACTGCGCCGAGGGCAGGGACAAGGAACAGGGAGAGGTCTTCTGTATGTTTTCCAAAGGAGTTTCTTCCCTGGAGGGTCAGGGACACAAAGACACTGACTCAAATGCATACATCAGCTCAGAAATGGGGAGAGGTCCCAGAGGAGGATACAATCTTTAACACACTGGGAGCAACTGGGGGTGGACCACAAGGCGCGGAATACAATGTTTAAACCAATAGGGGACTACAGGGGAGGAGAATAACTTAAACAAACCAATGGGGTTTTGAAGACTATAAAATTGATAGGGAAGTTTCTAGAGAAAGGGGCAGGCTTGGGGAGGGATTGACATTCAGTGGGAGGAGGAAAAGGGAAGAAAAGGGCAGGTCTTTGGGGAGATGGACAACTAGGGCAAAAACTAACAACACGGGGGGAAAGGAACAATCCCTTAATAATAAAATATGCTCCAACAGCACAAAGCAGGAAGTATTATCAAACTGACTACTCAAACTGCATTACAATCAAAAACACACACTGCAACAGCGACAGCATCTCTTGCTGCTTTTGCTTTCAAACCAGAAGAGGTGCCAACCAAAAAATTAGCAAACTTAAAAGTTAACTGGCCGCAGTTTTGATTTCCTTCTTAAATATATTACTGCTTGTCTAATTGGCTTAGCAGCATGTCTGTTCTTAGTGCCAAGCAGGGATTCACTTTGCCAGGCATGGAGGAAGCTTCTAGGAGCTTTTCACAAAAGATTCACTTCTGTGGCTGGCTTCTTCCCTCCCCACCAAAAACCAAGCCATGCAAAACCAACACCTTAACTAATCCCTAGTACTTAGTACTCATCCAATAATTCCTTTTAAACTATACTTTACATTTTTTACCAAATGAACTGAAAAGAAATGGATCCATAATATTGATCAAAATAGTTCCAGTTCAATAGAAATACTGGGTCATGCAACTCTGGTTTACATCACTATTTTTTGTACAATCAACAGGAGCTTTTTTCGCCTCTAAAGAAATGTTTCCCGATGGTTTGGATCAAAAGATCCAGTATTGCCATCGTGAGATTTTTGTTTTGAAGGCCATAGGCTGTGCTCAGTGTTTTGGGTATATTCTTTGTTGTGCCTTGCATATATTTTGGATAGAAAGCCAGTAGAGATGATGTCCTTGCTGCAGTAGCCATGCTAAATAAGGCAGAGCGTCTGGCTGATGTACTGGAGCTGTAGACTATCCACCAGTCGCCCAGGGCGGTGAGGATCTCTAAAGGAATATAATAGTGGCTATGCTCTGGAAGTTTTACAGAGAGAAAGAGCCTCATAGCTCTAATGATTTATCTCCTGGAGTTCTGAAGAATATGTTGTAAAGAAGAAGGCTGCTGTCTTTCGCAACAATCTTCCGTGCATTCAAGAGGATAATTTAACTTCTTGTCTGAGAATGAAAGAAATATTAGTAGTAATGAGTTCTTTTTTCTCTGTCGGTGCATCACTGATTGAGTTTGGGTAGGTTACATTTTATTTCTTTTTTTTCTTTAAATATTACATCGTAAGGTGTTCCAAATTCCCAAATTCTGCTTCACTTTATTTTGTAGGCCAGACTGGTTCATCTTCTCTCGGCTCTATTATTGCAGACCATATCTGAATGAATTTTTTTTTGTTTTTCATTTTGAACATTATTAGATTTAAACTGTATGAACAGAACACTTTATTTATCATCATTTTACCAGTTTGGAAGGAAATAGAGAATTTTTAAGAAAATGACGCAACTCCACTTGTGGTTTTCAATGGAAGAGAAGAATAACAATGTCCTACATTCACAGCATTGTTTGCAGTCATATTGCAGCTAGTTTCCAGCAACTTAGGTCAGGTTCTGGAAGCAGGCACCCATGATAGTATAGAAGTCTAAGCAGTTTCATTTTGGCGGCTTTTCTTGAACAATAGCTAATATGTCTCAACGTTGTGCTGAATCTTGTTGTACAGACTCTTCCTTTGAGGTCTGAACTCCTTGCTGGACTACTGTATCTCAGAATCAGCTACAGTAAACCTGTGTTTCCTTATAGCTTTAAGAATTTGGTTCTAATCTATAAAAGCAAGAAAAGGTTGCCATATTAATACAAGAGAAAGAAAATGTTAGGAAAGCAGTTAATGGCATGGGGTTTTTTCCTACAAATTGGAGCAGAGATTTAGTTGTTTGATGGGGGTTTTTTTTGCTTCTCAATGGAATTTTAGAAGTGGTTGGGAAAGAAAGTGTGGATTTTTCAGGTTTGCCTTTAAAGAAAAATAACAGGGGAAACTGTTGAAAAGAATTAATCCAGAACTCTATGCCTTTCATACAGAGTTTCAGAAGTGAAAAGCAGGAAGAGACAGTCCAGACAAGATGATTGAATAGAATGAATTCAAAATAGCTTTCTTTTCCCTCTGAATTCCAGCTCTAAACCTTATTAATATTAAGGTATTAATAGGAAATACATCTGTCCTAGGGTGACGTTATGATGCATGTATCCCCATTCATGTGTTCTGTGAATGTTGGATATTATGTTCTGTACCTTTAAGACTGGCTCTGAAGAGGGAATGTTTTGTTTTGGTTTTCTTATCAGCCTGGCGGGACACAGAGACTGCAGCTTTTGCTTTTGCTGCTTTTGCTTTTCGCTTTGCTCTCTCTCACTCTTGCTTGCTTCGCTTCTGCTTGCTTTTGCTCATTAGCTAGTTTAGCTAAACTGTCCAAATTTCTTCCTGGACCATTTCTCCTTTCCTTTTACTGACCATTTTGAACCTGCTCCGGACTGGGACCTGGGAAACACCGAGAGTTTGCACCTTGTGGCCTGCAGCAGCTGGCCCAGTGCCGAAGGGACTGAGAAGAGAGTGAGCACCCCCCCAAGAGAGACTTTCGAATTTGTCATCTTTTTCAGAGCGGTGTCATCCGGAATTGTTCCTTTTGCGTGCTGGGGGGTGCTGTGCCTATTAAATAAACAGGTTCGTTCCACTTCTCTCTGAGGAATCCTTCCCGAACCAGTTGCGGCGAGGGGCCCTAATTTGGAAATTCTCCTCCAAATTTGCCCTAAACCAGGACAACATCGCAATCTCTAAGATTTAAAAATGGATGATGAAGTTTTATATCCAGTAAAGTGTAAGGCTTCACATTTTAATCTGATTTGCATTTTGGTGAAAGCCGGGCATCCTTTGCAATTTACCAGATAACAAGGGATTTAGAACAGTAAGTATGCAAGTAATCTTTTGGACCCTTCATCTCCCTTCTTATGACAATGAATACATTTATTAAGCTTGTTGTCCTGGCATGTTTTTATTCCATCAGGGGATTTGATCATACAAATGTCTAGTCATTCTTTCCTTGTTTTCAACCACTCTAAGAGCATTCATCAGAACTATTCAGTAGTTCTTGATCTGCAACAGTGACGAGCACTAGACTGGTAAGAGTCAGTGGGCATCAGCAGATCCCCTATGACAGCACGTGGCAGGCTGTTCTGGCAGGACTGAAGTTTGAGGGGCTCGAATTCTGTGAAATAGAACATTCGAGGGATGGGAAACATGGAAACAGATTCTGAGCTTTCAACCCACCACATGAGCAAGTAATAAGGCAGGTAATTTTCTGTGGAAATTTCTTTAGCCCCAGTGTTGTGGATGATGATTACTCTTCCTACCTCCTTTGGCCAGCTACCAGCTTTCCCCTCCATTACTCTGCTTCTGGACAGAAAACCAGAAGAAGGGATTTTTGACCAAAACACCTATCAGGACCTTAGAGTGTTTTTTGCTCCAAAATGTTTCAAGGCAGATAGGGAAACAATTCCATTTTCGAGAGTGTGTTGAGAAGACAAGGTTGAAAGTTAAAAACCATGGGTTCTGTTTCTATATAGGTTACTGATTGTGCTTATTATCTTAGTCATGTAATATATATATATATATATATATATTTGGTAGGGTTTGTTCTTTTTTATTTTTCTTGGGGTTTTTTTCCTTTTTTTTTTTTTGATGCATCCTTGAGATAAAAGGCCAAAAGTACAGAAAAGTTCTGTACGGTTAAAATACTTTTGAGATGCCTCATGCTGAAAAACTTGTAGCTACTGCTAAGGCCCATTGGCCAATTCCTGCTTCATTTCTGAGAAGCTATAAAATTCCCATCTGTATTTTAGTTCTAACAATTTGTTGTTATGGTGGAGATGCAACTTAAGAACAACCATTTTTGAATCTGTAGGGATGTATTTACCATTTGGTAGCTGCCTTTTCAGTTTCTGAGCCACTATTGAAAAAAAGGAGAAGTATCTACACTGTTTTCAACCTGTAGACCATCCACTACTGTCCACATGCTCAGATTCAAAGGCAAACAAGCCTGTCTGGCCTCATTGGGAGGAATTATTTGCATTCAAAAGACTAGACTAGTATTTGATTTCCACCAGCAGAGTCCATTGGGCAGCTCCTGTCATCTGCATTTCAATATTTAATCCTCCTCTATGTTTACTGTGCAAAGCTCTTTCAGAATGATGGTGGGCCCACTGTCTCACCAGCTGTGACGTTTGCAGCGAGTCTCCCACGGAAAGGAGCTGTAAAAAAGGCAAGCCAGGGCAGTGATTTCTGGTTCTCAATACCCACAAATCAAAGCTATTTAGTCTAATTTAAGGCTGAAAAAGAATTCAAAATGCCTTCAAAGGATTCAAAAAATCATCAGACAATACTGCAGTTCAGTATTCAGGACAAGAGCATATCCCACAGTGTGGTGGTTTGACAGGAAATGTGTTTTCTGGGATGCTGTGGTGAGGCCAATGGATGTTCAGATTTTAATATTGGCACCTAAGGTGGCCATTGGGACATTGGATGCGCCTCTGAGAACACGGGGTTAAAAGCAGGGCTCTCCCCTGGGAGGCTCTCTTGGGTTCCGGTCAGGGAAAGGTTCAGATCTCCCCTGCCTGGCTGTATATTGGATGTATAATGTATGTGTTTGTAAAGTTAGAATTTATATTAGTTTTAGTAGTAAGATGACAATATGGAGATGTCGTGGTTTGACAGGAAGTAGGTTTTCTGGGATATGCTGTGGTCACCAATAGGTGTTCAGATTTTAATATTGGCACCTGGTGTGGCCACTGGGGACAATGGATACGCCTCTGAGAACACAGGTTAAAAAGCAGAGCACTCGTGGAGGAAGTTCTCTTGAATTCCAGCAAGGGAAGCAGGTCAGACCTGCCCTGCCCAGATGTCTGCACTCGTGAGGGAAGTTCTCTTGAATTCCGGCAAGGGAAGCAGGTGAGACCTGCCCTGCCCAGCTGTCCGCTACTGGGTGGGGGACGGGCAGCCATGCAGCCTGAGGTAGGCTGGGCTTGGACAGAGATGGGAGGTGAAGAGGCCCTTGAGGACAGAAGGGTGGAGGAGCACCAAGAGGCATCGGGGAGCCACCCCCACTCCCCCCCCAGGAGAGAGAGAGAGAGAGAGAGAGAGAGAGAGAGAGAGAGCCAGCCTATGCCTGTGCTTGTGCCACCTTGAAATCTGATAGCACTGCCAGCCAAAAAGGAGAAAGGGGATGGGGGTGGGGGGTGCGGCGAGAAGGTGCCCGGCAGGGCAGCGTGGGAGTTCTGGACAGGCATAGACTGAGATTTTTGACCCTTTTCTTGCATCGTGGAAACCTTACAAATGCTGATCCTCCTGGAGCTGAATAAGGAGAGAGATAAGAGATGAGATAAGAGGAAAGAAAAAAGAAGTGGAGAAGAATCTTAGGTGGGAGGAGATGATGGAGTGGCTTTTGGCTGGACTTTTCTTGTATAGCCATGGACAGAACCATTTTTTTTCCCTGTGACACGGAGACTGCATTTAGGGGGAGGCAACGGCTTGGAGCCAAGAGAGTGCAGTGATGTTATGGGAGTGCATGAACAGAGACAGTGAATGAGGAGGGTGGTGGTTGGTGCCCTCGATCTTCAGTGGAGAAGATCTCTGTTCTCGAGACCCCTCAGCCCCAGGGGGTGAAATTTGGGGGGGACAACTGTCCCAAAAGTGAGAGACTGTGCTCTTTTTTGGAACTGGACAAAGCATCCTTAAAAGGAAAACCCTAGAAGCAGCCCTGGTCCATGCGCAGTGGTGAGAGCACTGGGCATGGAAGGAAGATGGCAAATGTTCTCCGGGCGGTGCCACGTGTGACAGGAAACACAAGAGGTATCAAGTGTGTTTCCAGGGGAAGCCTATGGCACAAGAAGGACTCCTCTCCTCTTGATGACCTGAGAATTGATTACCTAAAAGGTAGTGATGGACCGGGAGGTAGTAATTTGGGGGATGGATGTATTGAAAATTGATTACCTAAAGGGTGGTAACGGACTGAGAGTTGGTAATTTGGGGGATGGATGTATTGAAATTTGGTGGGGGGAGGAGGAAATGTTTTTGGAAGGTTTTAATTTTCCCTGTGTGTTTTCTTTTTACTTAGAGTTCTAGTTTAGTTAATAAAGAGGGGTTTTTTTATTTCTAAGTGGGAGCCTGCTTTGCTTATTCCTGGTCACATCTCACAGCAGACACAAGGGAGAAGGTATTTTCATGAGGGCACTGGCATTGTGCCAGCATCAAACCATGACAGGGGATAAGGGGTGGAATGTCCAAGGTTGACTATATGATGCTTTTATCCCAAATCATCTTGTTCTGTTTATGCTGAATAATAATTTGCACCTTTAAGACTTGTTGCAGAGAGTGAAGGGAGGAAAGAAGAAGCAGCAGTTTGTTTTCAGACACTGCACTCACTCCTCCACATTCCCGCTCCTGGACTGTGTTGTCTGCGGATGGACACACAGCGGAACAGAGGTCTCCTTTGCTTTTAGTTAGTTTTAGCTTGCTGAGGCAAGGAAGTTCCCTGGACTGTGGGTTTTTTCCCTTTTTCTTTGGACCTGTTCAAACCTGCTCTGGACTGAACACTCAGGGGAGCACCGGCAGCTGCACCTGTGGCCCACCGGGCTGGGCCTGGCCTGTGACATTTCCAGCACCAGACAGACTGATCAGAGACTGAGTGAGCTGAGCTACAACCCAGGGAGGGGACTTTCTCAGTTTGTCATCTCTTTTGGAGCCGCAAGGGTTTTATCGTTTAATATTGTTTAGGTTTTATTATTTAATAAACAGATTTTTTCCACTTTTCTCCAAGGAGGTATTTTCTCCTGGACCAGCTGGGGGGAGGGGCCGATTGAATCTGCTTTCCTAGAGGAGCCCCTTTGGGGGTTCTGTCCAAAATTTGCCCTGAACCAGGACACCATGGAATCCCTCACGGCTGGGATCAGAGCAAACTCAAATTGGCTCTTCTAAAACCCAGGGTCCTTGTTCCCTTCAGCGTGCTCAGCACAACCTTGAACTCCACAGGGCTGTGCAACTGGAGCAGCAGGACAGGGACCTTTGCAGCCTGAGCTGCCCTTGTTCCTCTCTGTCCCTGCACAGAACGCAGCGGGGAGGAGAACGGCAGCAGGGCCCTGCACATGCCCGGGCTCAGATTTTGTGTCCCTTCAGCTCCACGGAGACGTGGCTCAAGTGAAAAACCCAAACTGTTTATTAAGGGAAAGCAAAGGGAAGGGGTGAGCTGGGAGATAAAAAAAGGGAGTGGGCAGGGCCTGAGGGCTGCAGGGAGGGAGCTGCCAACAGGGAGAGAGATGGCAGGAGCTCCTGGAGCTTCCCACAGGCTCAGCTCTGAGCAGCAAGAGCTGTGCCTGGAGCTCCAGCTGGTCCATCCTGCTCTGCAGGTGCTCTCATCTTCAGTGGGAACTGGAAATCGCCGATGGACGCCGGTGCATCTGATCCAGCAGATGAACAAAGTCCTGCAGATCTTCTCTCAAAGGTCAGCTGAATCAGTATGCTGAGGCAGGATGGGCTCTCATCTTCCCTCAGGGCTTGAAGAGCTGGAAGAGAGAGGAACAGAGCCACGCTCAGAGGCCAGATTGAGGGAATCCAAGGAAAGCCTCCTGCCAGGGCCATCCCAGCCGGCTCTTGCCATGGCTTCGGCTGGAAGGTGCTGGCCACGCATCGCCCACGTTTCCCTGACAGCTCTCCGGGCTCTGTCCCCGCCGCCCCTCGTCCGCACGGGGAGCAGAGCCCTCCGCAGCCCGGGCACGGATTGTAGCTCCGGGGCCAGGATGCCCTGACTCACCCTCGCTGAGGATCTGGAGCTCCTCCTTCTGTCCCTTCACGAGCACTCCGGCCAGCCCTGGCAAGACAGAGCCCGTGGCGGCGCCAGGCGGCACAGCTGCCCGACACGGGCGCTGCCAGCCCTGCGGCCGCACGCCCTCCTGCCCCGGCAGGGCTCCTGCCGGCCCCTGCCGCACGCTGCCGCCCGAGGGCACGGCTGGCTGCGGGAGGGCGGCGGCAGCGCCGAGGGCGGCCGGGGCTGCAGCGGCCCGGGCGCGGCTCCCGCTGCCGCCGGGGCAGCAGCCGGGCCGGGGGCGGGGAGGGGCGCCGGGCTCGGGGCTCACCGATGATCCCGACGGCCGCCTCTCGCACGCGCCTCTGCGGGCTCCGCAGGCGCGGCAGCGCCCAGCGCAGCTGCTCGGCCGCTCGGCTCTCGTCCTGCAGCAGCTGCGGGGAGCGCCGGCAGGAAAGGCTCGGCGCGGGCTCTGCCCTCGGCCGGGCGTTCCCCGCGCCCAGCACCGGCCGAGCCGGCCCGCACGGCCCAGGCCAGGGAGCGGCGTGGGGGGCGCGGGCTGGCGGGCCCGGGGGCGGCGCTGGGCAGGGCCACAGCTGCCAGCCCCTCGCACCAAGCACCGGGGCTAGGGGGCTTCTCCAGCCTGCGGCTGGGGATCCCGGGCTGTCCTTACCAGGCGCTCGGCGAACTGCATCCGCTGCCTCTTCATCAGCCGCTCCTCGAGGTCCCTCCTCCTCAGGAAGAAAAATTATATAACTATAACAGTAAAAATAAATATGGAAAATAGATAAATACAAAAATCTGTACTATATAGTATATTATTGTAACATAATAGATATAAATTATAATCTATTATACATATGCAAAGATATTTAAATATAGATTGTAAATATAAAAATGTTAAATATACTTTTAAATAAATTTGGGGTTTTTGCTTTTTAGTAGGTTCTGGGCTGGGTTTTTTTAAATAGTATAAATATAAATAATATAAAAATATAAATCCAAATATACAATTATATAATTTTTATTCTGATATCTATAAATACTTATTATAAATAAATATAAGTAATAGAAATATATAATATAAAAATAGTATATCCGATATTCTATTAAAAGATATTCTCTATAATATATATGATATCTATAAATAAAATTAATTAAAAATATTAATGTAAATGTGAGTAATATGATGAGATGTAACATAGAATATAAATAACATTATCCGGAAATATAAATTATAAATATAAATGTGAATATGATATGAAAAAAATATGTAAATATAGTTTAAAGGAAAGGGGTTTTATTTACATTCTAATTATAGAAATATATAAACAAGATATAAAAGTATAGATATAGAAATTTAAAACATAAATAAATATAAATAATAGGAAGAGGTGTAATATAGAACACAAATAACACTATACATTAGTATACGTTTTAAATATAAATGTGAATATAAATATGAAAAATATAATTAAAAAATTAAAATACATTTTAAAAGAAAGGGCTTCATTTGGCTTTATTTGGGTAGAGGCAGGGGCTTTAAATAATGTAAGTGTTACAGAAGTAAAGATCTTAACACAGAAATATATAATCAATATATGAAGATATGTATAAAAATATATAAATAAATCTAAGTAATAGAAATAGATGTAATATAGAATATAAATTTTTATCTAAATAGAAAATTATAAATATAAATGTATAAATAAACGTTATACATCAATATACATTACAAATATAAATGTGTATATAAATATGAAAAATATAAACATAAAATGTATTTAAATATTGATTAAAAGAAAGGGTTGGGAACTTTTTGGTTTTTGGTTCTTATTGGTTTAGAGGCAGGGTTTGTTGGTTTTTTTTTTCCCGGCTGTTTTGGGGCATTTATTTCAGAGGAGTTTTTGGAGGGGATCGCCCCTGCGCTTATCTGCCGCCTTCCCTGCCCGCATTCCCCCCAGGCAGCCCGGGCTGGGGTGGGCGCAGTGCTGCCCCCTTGTGGGCACAGCGCGGTACTGCAGCCGGCCAGCGACAGGCAGCCGAGAGGCCGCCATCTTAGGAGTGGCGTGTCGCGGATGTTGTGGACTCGATTGACCTTCTCAAGGTGGCGGCCAAAAGGGCGGGAAAATCACAGCCCTGGTAAGTCCGCCACCCTGTGGCCAGAGAGCGGTACTGCAGTCCCCCGAGCCAGCGCCCTGCCCCTCGCCGCTGGGTGCCGGGGGCGGGGCAAGGACGCGGCTGCCGAGCGAGGCAAGGGCGAGGGGCGGGAGCGAGCGGCGGGCGGGGCGGGGTCGGTAAATGGCCGGGAGGGCTGAGGAACATTCCGGAGTGCAAAGGGACACGATGGCCGAGAAGAATGGCTGGCACGGGGGCGGCCCGGCGGGGCCGGGTTCGGCGGGCAGCAGAGGCGCGGTGGCAGCGCTCCGCGGGTCGGGGGCAGCGAGCGGGGACGGGCGAGCGGCTGCGGAGGCGGCTTTGCAGCGTGTTCAGCCTTGCGAGCAGAGAGCGCTGCGATATCGCTGGAATGGCACGGCTGCTGACTGCCTTAGTGCTCGTGGCTCTTCCTTCCACGCAAACAGATGGAGCGGCATCGCTGAGCAGTAAAACACAGCGATGGCCCGGAGAATGGCGAGCGCAAGGAGCACCGGGCTGGATCCTTCTGATGGCACAGGTGCGATCTGCAGACTCACCCCCTTGTGCCCCTACCCTCCCGACCCCCAGGGGAAATGCTCTCCAGCCTCGAGCTGCTGAAAGACAAAACGTGTGATTTGACACTAGTGTTAAAAACACCAATCACTTGTTTTCAAAATTTTAAAAATTTAATAGTAATAAAATGGTTATAAAAATTGTAATACAATTACAGTAATAATAATTTGGACAATTTTAATTAGGGCAATATGAGACAATAAATACAAAGAGTTATGGACGTCCGAGTACCTTTTTCTGGGCAGCACGAGCCCGAAAAAGGACACCCGTTAACAAAGGATTAACCCTTAAAAACAACAGCCTGTTGCATATTCATACACTTCATCCATGATGCATAAATTCCATTCAAACACAGGATTCTGTCTGGTCATGGTCAACTTCTTCCTCTGAATCCTAACAGCGCCTTCGAGTCAGGAAGAAGTTTGTTTCTTCTGATAAGAGGGCCATAAATTTTTTTTCTCTGAAAGATTTAGGTGTCCTGTGGCTGCTATCTCGCTGTGAGTCCTTTCTTTTAAAAATAGTATCCTACTAAAAATAGTTTCTATTTTAACAATTTTTATAACCTAAAACTATATTTAACACACTACTTAAGAGAATTAATACAGCATTACTTTCTAACACAACACATATAATATTCATTTTAATATTTGCGAAAAGCCAATCATAAAATACATGCATTTTTCACACTAGGATCCAGAAAAGGTTTCTGTTTAGATTAGCAAATGCCTCAATTGTTCTTGGTTGCATCCTATGATTAGTTTTAGGCAGTGACTTTATACTGCTTGTCGGATTTTCTTGTGCAATGGTAAGAAAATAGGCAGCTCTGATAATGGTTTCACTTTTTTTCTACTTCATGTTCCACGTGATGCTTTTATCCAAGCAATTGTTTTAAAGTTCTACTGTAGGCATTTCTGGTTCACTTTTTTTTTCTTTCCAGCACCCGTGATTTTTTTTTTTCTCTAAATTGGCAGTAAATATAGCTGAGTAAAATTACCATGGCTTTCTTTCTTCATTTTTAACTGAAATGTTTTTATTGATAATCCTATTTGAATATGCAGAAAAAGAGGGTATGTCCTGTAATATATCCTAGCTTTTCTTGTTTACAGGGTACTCAGAAAATATGTCTCCCTTAGAGTCCCACAAAACCATTCTCAGTGCAATCTCCATTAAGGTATGGATTGACAAATAAGCCATCAGTTTAGATATTTGCCTGTGTACCTTTTCCTGTAATTCAGAGCTTGCGTTCTGTGGTTTTTTTGATAAACCTATCAAACTTGTGAAACTGTTTTGCAAGTCTTAATCGTTGAAGGCAGCAAGAAGTGGTTTTAAAGCCTGTTCTTGAGCAGACAAAGGGAAAAAGTGTGAATTTGATGCTGAACTTGTCATTTTTCATTTGACTTGCCTTGAATTATTTAGGAAGAGAGAGAACTAGAAAAAAGAGAGAAATAGAATTGGTTCTTGAGCCCTCCTAAAATGCTCTCTGTGATTCTGTGTGGAGCCAAATGAAGGGTGATGGAACAGAGCCCTGTGCTTTAGAAGGAAATCAATTTCAACCTGATCTCCACCCTAAGTCTCCCTAATTTCTGTTTTTAAAATGCAAACTAAGTTTAGGAAGTGTTGGAAGTTAGTATTTTGGGGAAGAAATGGCAGTTGCACAAACCATTCCATTTCCCAGAGGCTCTGGGAACAATTCATTTTGTAAGTGCTGTAACTGCAATCGGTTGGTGGTTCGGGGCCTATAAAGCACTCGTTCATTTGCATTTCAGTGCTAGGAGTCTTGATAAACTGGAGAAGAGCCCAAGAGACATTTTTCATCCTGAGATACAAAAGGTAGGAAGTGACTTTTTTTTGTTTGGTTCTTTTTCTTTATTATTTTCGGGAAATAGAAGTAATTAAGTATAGATACTACTGGTTTGTCTCTTCCAGTAGCAGATAATAATAATAATAATAATAATCTAATACTACTTAAACTGTCTTTATCCATTGAACTGGCCATTTCAAATCCAAACTTCTAAACACAAATAAAACCATCATCCTTGTAGAATCTTTAATAGGAGGGGGCTAAAGATGCTGTTTTTGTTGACAGGATTTATTGGTTCTTGAAGGGTAAGAGGTAAGGATAAGCCTAACTACTTGTATCTCACAGACCCGTCCAGTGAATACAGCTTTGTATTTTGATGTGCTTATGATGACTTGGAAATCAATTGCTCGTTACAGTAAAAATAAGTGATGTTTTTTTGAACATGACAGCAAAAATAACTTTAAGCACCAACTTAACAATAATAGAGCAACAATTTAAGTTAATGATTTGATGCTATACTATCAAAGTTTAAAGGTAAATTGTTATGTATTGGAAGATGGTATAAAATGTATGTTCTAATGCGTAGGATGTATACAAAGATACGTACATACGTGAAAGTCCTTAGAGGAAACAAATTCTTACGTCTTCTGTTTGACTGTTTATCATGCAATATCTGGTTTTATTTCCCAGGGGATTGGTGAATTTTAAATTTGGAGTCCTCTATGCTAAGGATGGTCAGCTTACAGATGATGAAATGTTCAGTAATGGTGAGTTTTCCACCTTCTCCTTAATTGTTTTGATCACCTGAAGAAAAAAAAAAAAGGTAAGATTAAAAAAAAAAAAAAAAGTAGGTTTATTATTTGTTACCCTGTTATGTCTGTTTCCGCAGTATTTGCTGGAGCTCTGCTTACCCAAGCTTTGGGTAAAACAAGCTTTGGGTTCCTTCTGTCCCACTGGGTGTTGCCCAATTTGGTTGCATCTGGTGAAATTCACCCTGAGCCCTTACAGAACCAGCTCAAACCACGTGAGAGCCATTCGCAGCTCTCTCAAGACACCCGGAGGGTGGGTGACGTTTCTGAGCGTCTGGCAAGTGTACTTCTATCAAAACTCAGCCTGTGCAATTTCTGGGGAAAACCCTTCTGTATCCTGAAGGGTTCCTCAAACTCTGTTGAGGATCCAGTTAGCAGTTGCTCACCTGGATGGTTCCAGTTCCTCAAGTTAACACTTGTACTCTTGCCCTGTAGTTTATATCTATTGTAGTTTGGTTATTTTGCAAGATTTTACGTCTTTGGAAAATAAGGTGCATTTCACTCTTTGGAACCTCTCGGATCATTCTTTGGTGCAGCACCACCTAATGGGACACTTGGCTGCTGTGCTGAAGGGCTTGGTTACTAGAATTGTAAATCCCGGAGAGTTTGTAAGTCTTCTGTCCCCAGGGAGGTGTCACGCTTTGTTCACTGTTGCTCTGTTTGTTAGGTGCTGCTTCTCGTCGGAAGTATTAACTTCAAACTGCCCTGTTCTTTTTTTAACTTTTTTTTCTTGGTTCTCTCCATAGGGCAGGGAAAGACTCTCGTATCCTGGTTGTCAGACTCAGCGCTGTCCGAGAAGATACAGAGACTGTAAAAATCATAAGAAGCAAATATGACTGCAGAGGAAACAAACTGGAGAGAACAAAAGGTGATATTGTTATCCTTACTCTGTATTAGAAACATCCACTGTGCCTTGATGCCGGTGGCTGCCAGGGGCTCGTTAGGTCTTTTTAGGCAGGTGTAGGTTGTAGGTTTTCTGTCTGGACAAGTCAATTCAGACTTTGCTAAGCTTATATTGGAAAATTACTCTCTAGTTCAGTCCAGCATGACATTTTTGAATGTTGTAAAAAAACCATGTTACTTGGAAATTGCCAATGATGAGAAGCTTTAGGGAAAAATAAGATTTTGGGGTCGGGAGATACGGGAAGAATTTAGTGGGGACGTTAGACTGGCATAAAGCCCGCTTTAAGCTGGACTGGCACACTTGCAGATCCCCTATCAAACAGTAGTGCTTAGATTAGCCTGGGTGCTGCCCATTGTTTCTGTAGAAATAAATGTTTCCTGGTCTTCAGAAGTAAGCTGCTTTGAAAACCTGGAAGTTGCAGTACAGTGACAATCCACGTGCTTCGGATTAAAAGGAGATTTCAGAAGGGTGATAGGCTTTTGTCTTTTCCTACAAGTCCATGTAATCCTATGGAGGAGTTTTTAATTGCGTGTTGCCGAGTCATCCATCAGAGCCCTGTTGTACCGATCATCATGCAAATACAAAAGAAAAAAATCAGAGCCTGTCCCACCACTTAGAGCCCAGACCATTATTTCCTCAGGCTGCCCTCTGTGTGCCATTAATACTCACCACGGGAGCGAGCTGAGGATTGTTGCAGCTGTTGGGAACAAACTACTTCTCGTCACACATAAATAGAATTGGGATGACGCCTCGGCCAGCACCTCTCTGCTCTGGTCTCCTGAATCTGCAGCAGAGGAGTTCCGGTCCATCCGGGTGTGCATAACCCAGTTCCCGATGGTCTGAACACGCTGAGCAGCGCTCAGCTGGTGTGGGGGGTTCAGGGAAGGCAGAGTGTGCATTATCATCTTCCTGAACCTACAGACAAATCCAAGTGAGAAGCCATAGGGTGGAAATCCGTCGCATACGTGCTAAATAAAACTTGCAGATTTTTTTAAGGATTGTTTCTGCTTGTTCTTTGTTGTGCTTCTGTGCTTAGAAAGCGTCCCTTGAAAATGAGTTCAATTCATCACTTGAAACTTTGTTTGCAGACCCTCACTGAGCAGAATTTGTTGCAGACTCGGTGCACGCTGTGCTGACCTGCTGGGAGTGTGAGGAGCTGGTGCATGCTACTTTGTGCTTTAGGACACTCTGAGGTATTTATTCCTTTTGGGATCCACGATGAGAATTCCCAAGAGAGGTAGTAATAAGGTATGACATTGGAAAAAAGCCTGTGTCCTTGGAATGTTGTTGTTGTCATCAAAAGTTAATTTTTCCTTCTTTCTTAGCCAGTAGTCAGCTTTTTGCTTTATTTTTTGTGGTATCAGTATTTGATTGTTTAAAAAATTGCTTCAAAATAACTGCAGTGGCTGGCCACCAGGACCTTGTTCAGATTTGCCTATTTGCTTGTAGCTAAAACGTTTCCATATTGTTTATCATTCTATTTAAGAAACTGCTGCCCAGTCAACTAAGAACTGAACATCTATCTGTCTAGGACATGGGGAGAGCATTTAGGTCATGTCTTTGTTTCCAGAAAAAAGTTCCAGTGTAGTTTCTAACTAGAGGAAAAGGGGGGGGTGAAGACTCGGGGCTCTGATGCCGTTGGGGGCACCCCGAGGTGCCCAGGAGAGGGAGCCCCACTGCGGTACAGGAGCAGGTATGTTATCACGTACTAGAGAACAAATTATAAATAGAAATATGAAAATTACAAATATAAAAATATTTTTTTAATCGTTAAAGAAAGCGGGTTTTTTTACTTGTCAATAGGCAGGGTTTTGATGATAAAAATGATAAATACAAAGAATATGAAGGTAGAAATCTAAGTCTAGAAATATATCATAAATACATACAGATAAAGTTTACAAATATGAGAAAAATTTAGTTGCAGCAGTAGATACGATACATAATATAAATAATAATTTAAATACATGTCAAGAATTTTATAGATATTATATATAATTATTAATAGATTGCATCAAAAGAAACTATAAATATAAATGTGAATATAACTATACAAAGTATAAAAATATTTCGATATCGTTTAAAAGAAGGTGTTTTCTTGTATTTATTTGGTTAGAGATGGGGTTTTTATTTGGATTAATAGAAGTATTCTAGAAATATAAATCTAACTATAGAAATATACAATCAATACACAACCGAACGCCGCCGCCTTCGGGGGAATCGCACGAGCTCGGCCGAAGCAAGGCGAGAGCGGCCGAACCTGACGGCCTCCAGCGAACCGAGACGAGGCTTCCGAGGCTGCCTGAAGCGAAGCGAGCCGAGCTCAGGCGAAGCGAGCCTGCTGCTCTCGTGCGCGCTAATTAACGCGAGTGCGGTCACAGCCTAATGAGCTCCTGTCCGAGCCCGCGCTCCCGGTCGTGTCCGCGCGATGGCCGGGCCGCCCGCGGGACGCGGCAGCGGGAGAGCCCCGAGCCGGGCGAGCTGAACGTGAGGCGGCGGCGCTTGCCCGCCCTCAGGGAGCCGAGCCGAGGCGAGCGGAGCCGAGGCGCGCCGAAGGCACAGAGCGGCTGGGAGTTGGGCCGAAGCGAGGCGAGCTCGGCCGAAGAGGCGAATGCAGGCGCCAAGAGCCGAGTTTAGGCGACAATAGGCGACAGTAGCCGAAGAGCCGACTCGAGCCGAGTGTCTCCGGAGCGAGCCGAGCTCCGCCGAGCGCAGCATCCCGGGCCGGGCTCGGCGCCGGGCCGGGCTCGGGGTGCAGCCGGGGCTCTGGGAGGCTTCCCCGCCTGTCCCTCTCTCTAGCCCTCCTTCCTTCTCCCCGTATTCGCCTTCTCTCGCTCCCTTTCCCCCATTCCCTCTCCCCCCACAAACCCGGCTCCTTCCTGTCCTGTCCCTAGCCCGCTACTGCCTTCTGTTCCCCCTCTCTCCTTCCTCTGCCCAGCCTCCCTGTACCCTCGCCCCGGGCTTTCCCTTCCCGTCCCACTTTCCTCCACAGCCCGAGCTCCCTCCCCGCCCTTTCTCATGCCCTGCTCTCGCTCCTCTCTTCCCGTGCCCCCTTTCCTTCTTTGCCCCGCAGCCGCGGGGCTCGGGCTGCCGGAGAATAAAGCCCCGAGGGCCGGAGCCCGGCGCCCCTCGGCCCTTGCAGGAGTCCCCGCGCGGGGCCGGAGGCTCTCGGCGGATCCCCCCGTGCCGGTCAAGCACCCCGGCCGACAGCGCCGGAGCTGCGGCTTTCCCGGCATTGCGCTGAGAGCGGCCCCCGCTCTGTGCCGTGCCGTCTCCGCCGTCTGTGCCGCTCCCTCTCTCGCTGCCCCTGGCCCGTGACAGCGAGGCTGGGCAGGAACCTCAAGCCTTCTGGGGGCTGCCCCCCCTTTCTTGTTGCAGCAGAATCCCTTGCTGGGGCCATGCACGTGTGGGAAGGGCTTGGGGGAAGCGCTGCGCTGCTGTCCAGGGCAGTCGGACTCCTCCTGTGTCTTCTTTGGGGGTCAGGAAAAGGGGGGGTGAAGACTCGGGGCTTTGATGCCATTGGGGGCACCCCAAGGTGCCCAGGAGAGGGAGCCCCACTGC
Source organism: Agelaius tricolor (assembly GCF_023055355.1). NCBI lineage: Eukaryota > Metazoa > Chordata > Aves > Passeriformes > Icteridae > Agelaius > Agelaius tricolor. Next base: position 24,087 of record NW_027269278.1, on the reverse strand, counting down.
GGTGCAGGAGCAGGTGGGTGGCGGGCGAGGGGGGGGGGGGGTCACGCTGGGTGCCGTCCCCCAGAGGGACCCAAAGCTGCCACCAAATGCACAGGGAGGGGTGAGTGGGTGTAGGATGCTAAAACCTGGCAAGGTATTCAGTTTTCTAGGTATTGCTAAAGAATAGAAATTGGTCTCTAAACTCAGCTGGGGAGAAACCCTCTCTATGCACTCACTTGTTTACAGGAATGTAGGAGGATCCGACTGGAGATGGGTAGTACTTCTGAAGATATTGCCGTGAGGTTTTGATCTAGGAACGGACCGAGCTGTGCCCTGGAACCCTCAGAACAGCTGCAGGGGCTGAAGGCGATAGAAAGGGCTCTCTGGCACCTTTTGCCTCCGTTCTCTGCCAGCGCCCAAATCGTGTCGCAGTCCCGGAAGAGGCGCTTGTCATCCAGAGAGCCAAAAGGAAGACGTGTAAAATCCCAGCTCTGCCTTGTGTTTCGTGTGGGTTTTTTACTTCGTATTAATGTCATTCCAGAGAGCAAGGAAAGAAGAAATGTGACCGGTTCCCACTATTGCTGTGCGAAGGCTTTTTTGAATGGCTGCTGTATTTATATTGTCTTTTTCCACTCCAAGCTTGACTTTTGCCCTTGGTTTTTGAGCTCTGCTGCATTGGGCGTCCCAAGGAGGGCGGGGTTCCTCAGCAGGGCTCTTAGGAGGTGGCTCTGATTCTGCTTTTTCTGAAGGCGTCTCAAAGCGTGCTACCAGAATGACAGTTTTGTGCACTGGAAAGCTTTCCCTCAGTGCCATCAGCACAGGTACGTGTCTGAATTGTGGAAGCAGATGGACTAAGAAAAGCCAGCACCCAGAGCAGATTTCTGTTGGCTCTGTGTCTGTGAGAAGCGGGCTGTGTGCTGGATGGGGAGAGGCGCCGTTGGAGAGTGGCATCAGCCCCAGGTGTGAGCTGTGAGGATGATGAGGGGCAGGCTCCTGCTGGGGGGGGGGGGGCGGGGGGAGGCTGTTTTAGGGGGAGGCTTTGCCTCAGCTCCCTTTTGCATGGAGCTGCTGAGTAGAGGGGTTCATGGGGGGCTCCTGGGGCTGTCTCATGGAAGGACTGCGAGAGCTTCTCACAGCGTCTGGGCGAACACCTGGATACGTGCTTGGATACGCGGAGCATCGCTTCAAGGAGGTGCCAAGGGACGAATCTTTGTGCCGGGAAGCAGCAGCCGAACGGGTGAGCGCGTGTGGATTTGGAGCGGGGACTTTTGTCCTTTCCCTTTTCAATCTCATCTTGCTAGTCCCTCCCCGGTTCTCCAGGAACAAAAATGCAGCTTTTGAGGACAAAAGAAATTAAGGAGAGGGAAGCAGCTACTCTCCTAATATTGTCTGAGTTTGAACTGGGGGGGATCCGCCTTCACTTGCCGTTTTACGGGTGTTGATTGAAAGAAAACCTGTCTTTTCCAGGCTGTTAGGGGTATCCCAGGGGTGACAGGGAATCCCTGTGTTCCATTTGAACGGGAATGGGCACAGTATTGTTGTCGTATTATGGGTTTTGCTGGAATCCATAAAGTTAAAGGGTTTTGAGAAAATGGTAAAAAAGCAGGCCCCAAAAAGCTAGCAAAGACAGAGAACTGCCAAGATAGCAGAATGAGTTTTAGGCTGCAGCTTAGACATGAGAAATAGAACAATAAGCCTATGTGGTTTGTCCTTTTTGGTTGCAACAAATTTACTTAATGTATATTTTAGAAGGCTTACGTGAATATGTTAGTTAGTTAGCCACTGTGTTAGAAAATATGCCGCTATTGTTTTAACCAAAGCTATGTATTCTCCATGTAATTGGGTAGAAGTAATGTGAATATGCTTTTGCTCTATGTGTGATTGGCTGAAACTTGGGAAGATTTTGCTTTATGCTGTGTTGTAACATTATGTTTCTTTGGCATTCTGTTTAAATCAGTGAGCTGTTCACATCGAGTGTCTCCATTGTTAAGTGTTGAGACTGATGTTGAAATAAACCAGCTCAAGACACTGATTTTTGAGTGGCCCGTCCTGTTCGAGTCTGTAAATAGTTGCCAGTGGCAGGTTTGATTTGAAGGCAGCCAGCCCATTTTCATCATCCTAAGGTTTAAATGGAGGGGACAGCGCTGGTGTCCCTCCTTTTCAAGGGTTTGAATTGAGGTCAAAATCCCCCTTTCCACATGGCTTGAAGGATTTCATTGGAGGAAAGCCCCTTCTTTTTTGCTCTCCTAGGGGATGAACTTGAAGGGGAGAACACATTTCTTTGCCCTTGTTGAAGCAAGGTGAGCCCCGCCCGTGGTGTCAGTTTCGGGGTTCAGTTGCGGGAAGCTGCAGCTCTGGCAGTGTTTGCAGGGCTGCAATCGGGCTGTGCTGCTGCATTTAAGGGTGCTTCTTGTGCCCGTGGCCTGGCCTGGAACGTTCCCGCTCAGGAGCCCTCCTGGCACGGCCTGGGCAGTTACGGAGGCACATGGGGAATTTGGCGCGGCCTGGCTCTAGTGAATTTGTGATCAGTGGTGTGCGTGTGTCTGTGTGTGTGAGCATATCAGAGTTTTTGCTGTAACAAGCACAGCCTTTTGTAAGGCAGTAAAGTGAGTGTCAGTAGAAGCAATGCTTTAATTAGATTGTGCAAGAAGAGAACTAAAATAGACTGAGATTTTGTAAAATAGAGTTTAGATAGAAGAGATGAATGAATTTATGGGACTTCAGTGGGTAATACAGTAAGTTTAGACTGAGAACAACCCACCATAGAGGTTAAGTAATAAACGCCAAAGTGATAAACGGAATAGACTGCAGGCAATTCCCGGGAGTTTTTGGTGCATTGAGAGGCTGGCACCTTATGTGCAAGAGTTTGTGAGAGGCACTAGTATTGCTGTACTGTGTCTTAAGCGTACATTAAAGGTTCCTGATGAAGCCAATTCAGAACCTGAGATCTTAAAGCTTATGTGTGAACAATCACATCTGATACCTGCCACCTGGAGATCTGTGTGTGAGGAAAAACTGAGAAAAGACACTGTGAGGCTTGGGGGGAAACAAGATAGCATAAGGAGAAGGAGATAATGAGAACTAACCAGAGCAAAGAGGTTCCTGAACCAGCCCCTGTTGGGAGGGGCTGACTGGGACAAGGCTGTCAGTAGGGGCAGCTCAGAAAATAAAAAGATTTATAATACCTCATTGCAGTTAAAGCTGTTTTAAAATGGAAAGGTAAACGGGATAAGGTCCCGTATGCTGATGTGGTTTTTTTGCTTTAAGAAATCACCCAGAATGGTGGACTAACTGTGGGGTCAGAGCTCCCTCTGACCTACTGGTGTAGCTCTTGAACAAAAAAAAAAAAAGAAAAAAACAAAGCAAAGAGAAGGCAAATCAAACATGTTGTTCAGTATGCAGCATAAGATAGCAATGTATGAAGTCAGACAAAGATTATCATGCTGAAATGCAAAGTGATTACAGTTCGCAAAATGAGTACATATGATTTGTTGAAGGCTCCTCCTGAGGTAAGGGAGGAAGGATAAGAATGACCTCCCCAAAAGGGAAGAGGACTCAGGCTCCAAAGGTATACCCATTCGCACCCATCCCCCTCCTGGCAGTCTGATTTCATCCAGAACTAGGAGGTAACAGACCCCTCTGCAAGAGGCAGTGAGATCAGAAGAAAGAAAAGGGTGGAATTTTAGTTGATACAGGGGCCATATATTCAGTTTTAAATAAAGCTTTAGTACCTGTGGAGAATGTTTATGTTGTAGTGTGGGGAACAACTGTCCAGTCTGAGAAGGCATACTTTTGCAAACCTTTAAAGTAACATGTGTACTTAGAAGCTTTTGTATATGCTCAATTCGCTAAACAATCTCAAATGAGTAGGTTACTCTGGAGGCAAATGATATAAAGATGTTAGGCTTAACATTAACAGCCATTGAAATTAAGAAAGGCATTAGGAAAGAGATATTAGAATAAGTAAATAAGTATTTTTGGGGGTATGGTCCTCTGCTGTACCAGGGAGAGTGAAAAATGCCCTCCCATGGTAATCAGGCTTAAGGAAGGAACACAACCAGTAAGAATTAAGCAGTACTCCCTCAAAAGAAGATAGGAAAGAAATCAGCCCAATAATTGATAGTACTGGATTGAGGGCTGTCAATAAGATAACAAAGAATTTATACCCTGTGGTAGCAAATCCATATACTTTACTAACTTGTTTAACACCTGAGTTAACCTGGTTTACTGTTTTAGACCTGAGAGATGCCTTCTTTTGCCTCCCCATCCACGAAGCCAGCCAGAAAATTTTTGCGTTCGAGTGAGAAAGCCCTAGAAGCAGTGCAAAACACAGCTCACATGGTCCATGGGCCTGAAGGCTTCAAAAATTCCCCCACTCTGACTGGAGAACAACTCGCAAAGATCCAGAGTCCTGGTAAGCTCCAAAAGAAGAAGGGAGGCTGTTGCAGTACACGGATTATCTTATAGTAGCCACTCGGAGGAAGGAAGCACGTGTGGCCTAGACGGTAAGCCTTTCAAATTTCCTAGGACTCCAAGGATACAGAGTATCAAAGAAAAAGGCACAGGTAGCGAAACAGACAGTAATCTACCTGGGGTACGGAGCGAGTGCCGAGCAGTGGACTTTAGGGCAGGGAAGCCATAAGCCAAACCCCAAAAGCCCAGACAACGAAGGAACTCCAAACCTTCTTAGGCACGGCAAGGTAGTGCCAGCTGTGAGTTTATAATTATAGACTGCTCGTCAGACCCCTCTATGCTCTTATTGCCACTGGAAACAGAGATCTCCAGTGGACAAAAGAAGCCACACGGGCCTTTCACCAGCTAAAGAGTGCTCTCATGTCAGCTCCAGCTTTGAGACTTCCAGATGTAAGTACACCATTCTTTCTATTTTCCCATGAAAGATAAGGAATTGCCCTGGGAATACTGGCTCAGGACTTGGGTCCATACCAGAGGGCAGTTGCTTACTTCTCTAAGCAACTAGATGCAACAGCAAAGGGATGGCCAGGTTGCCTCAGGCCGTAGCAGCAGTCATGCTGAGTATTTAAGAGGCACGCAAGTTTACCCTGGGACAAAAATGACCGCGCTAGTGTCCCACACGGTGTCCGCAGTACTGGCAGTAAAGGGCAGCCACTGGTTCTCACCACAGAAGTTCCTGAAATACCAGGCCATCATGGTAGAGCAAGGTGATGTAGAGATAGTAGTGACTGATATTGTCAACCCAGCCAGCTTCTTCTCTCAGTGGAATCAAGGAGAAGCAGTACAGCACGATTGCCTAGAGACCACTGAAGCTACTTACTCCAGCAACTCAGACTTGAAAGACGCTCCTCTGGACGATGCAGAGACCTAGTTCACTCACGGGAGCAGCTATGTTGCCGGTGGAAAGCTACATGCTAAGTACACGGTGACTACCTGCAGAGAGGTAATAAAGTAATAGAGTCTGGACCCTTACCGACAAGTGCCACTGCACAGAAGGGCGAGATAAATGCCCTGACCCATGCCTTAGAAATAGAAAAGGAAAAGAAAATAAACATCTATACAGACTCGAGGTATGCATTCAGAGCTGTGCATGCACATGGAGCCATCTGGAAGGAGAGGGGACTGCTAACCTCACAAGGAAAGAAGAGACAATCCGGCTGCTGGAAGCAGTTCAGCTGCCTGAAAAGGCATATTAAGGCACACCAGAGAGTGAGCTCAGAATTGGAGGAAGGAAATGAGCTGGTGGATGGAGAGGCAAAGAAAGCAAAAGGTGAGGTAATTATGGTCAGATTTTCCTCGAAGGTAAGCCAGAATATAATAATACTAATCAAAAGAGACATGCAACCACAAGGGGTGGGCTACCATTGAAAGAGAGCTGGTAATCCCTTCCCATTTTTGTGGTCACTAGCGAAGGAGGAACACTAGAAAACACACTAGGGCCTAACTAGTTAAAAGCTTTTATAAAGTGTGGCTCCTTTCCCAGAATGACCAAGGCTGCCAGTGATACAGAGTGCATTGAAATGAAGTATTGACTTTTAAGTAGTATCCACAGGCTTTCTAGGACACGTATCTGATTGAAAGAATTGTTGCCAGGAATTTATCTGCCACTGTTACTCAGGTAAACTGACAGCGTGATCCTCGCCTCCAGACTAACCCCAAAAATACCCCCAGGCCGAAACTCGGTCAGACCGGGAGAGACCACGGGCTGGACAGCAGCGGCAAATTGACTTTTCAGAACTCCCAAGGAAAGGGGGGGTATCAGTATTTATTGGTATTAACAGATACATTTTCAGGGTGGCCAGAGGCATTCCCCACCAGAACTGTCAAAGCTCAAGAGGTGACCAGGGTATTATTACAAGAAATAATACCACGCTTCAGAGTTCCAGCCACAATATCCTCGGATAGAGGATCACATTTCTTTTCCAAAGTAGTGCAACAGATTAGTAGCCACCTGGGCATAGATTGGGAACTTCACACTCCATACCGCCCCCGGTAAAACAGCCAGGTAGAGAAAATGAATCATTTGATTAAGCAGCAGATTGTAAGACTGGGGCAGGAAGTTAATCTACCCTGGCCCCAAGATCTTCCACCGACACTATTGCAAATTCGAACTAAACCTCGGGCTAAAGGAAAGCTGAGTCCTTTTGAAATGCTTTATGGAAGACCATATGGAATACAAAAGGGAATGTCCACCCACACTGGGGAGATAACACTGGCCACCTACACGGTGGCTTTAAGCAAACAGCTTAGAGAAATTGAGAAACACGTGGCTGGAACTCAGAGCAGAGAGCTAGATAGACCAGTACATAACACACAGTCTGGAGATTATGTATATGTTAAGCCTCTTGCAGAAAAGACTTTGGAACCACAGTGGGAGGGACCCTTCCAAGTGCTTCTCACCACCTTCACCACAATCAAGATCAAAGAGCAGAATGCCTAGATCCATCACTCTCGAGTGAAGAAGGCCCCAGGAACCCCTCAGAGAGTGACATCAGGAGACAACGAACTGAGATTAAGCTTACTCGGACAAAATGAGTATATTGCAGCCGGGGGTAGTTTGTAATTTCATTTACAGAATTGTTTTGTATATAATTATAACCGGAGTCTTAGAATTAGAGAGTACCTCTATCCAAAGCGATGCTGAATGGCCTTGGTCCCAGGCTTTTAATCAGTATACTAGATCCATGGGAGAACTCGCTGAGATAAAAGATCTAAACCTATCCACTGTAGTAATTCATGAAGATCAGGTATATGAGGAGCAGGAGCGGCAGGAATGAGAACTGTGGACACTTCAAGAGATCAGGAGAGAAGAAATCAAAGTAGGGTGCTGGGTGGTCAATCGGATGGCTTATGAGAGACCAGATGCAATTAGTGTCTCAACGTCTCCGGTATAGAAGCACCAGGAAGTTTGCGATATGTGGTAGGCCAGGGACAGGCGCTCGGAAGATTTCGGGCTGTAACGGAAAGTTACAGGAATCCTTCTACCCCCCTCCCCATAGATAAGGATCACCCTTGGAATGTAGCCAGACGTGTAGCCCCCCTAACCTATGCATGCCAGTAACTTTCCACTCCATACTAACCCTAGAAAGTATAGCCAAACCCCTGTCTGACGTAGAGAGACCCCTTAGTCCATAAATACCCTTAAGACCCCTCAATAAACGCCTTTAACCGTCCACCACATTGGTGTCAGCGTCCGTTATTGGCCACAAGGGATCCCACAAAGGAGATCGAAGTGCTGGACCCCTGAAACCAGGTCGCCGTGGCCTTCACAAGAAGGCAACAGCGATAGCCTAAGCGAATCAGACCGTTGGTGTAATTTCACCTTGATACAGCCTGTAGAAGTGACCTGCCTTTAGGCTCAGGATGCTATCAGGCTCTCATTTCAGTTTAAAATAGACACTGCACTTTATGCAACAGCAGGACCTTATACAACCCACACTACTAATCAAATAGTTCAGACGCAACCCAAACGTGAACCTGAAGCGTTTGAAATAGGCCCTTACGTAGTGAGCAATGAGGGCGAACAACAACCGTTCTTCAATCCAGAATGGCCTCTCAAACGTGTTGAGTTGCTAATGCAAATTAACATCTCAAAAATCCAACCAGCCTGCTGCTCTTTCCTAAGAACATCCTTTAAGAGCTAGACAACATGGTTACAAAGATAAGTCTACCCAAAGAGCAGAATAAGAAAGGATCTAACTGAGATATTAAGGACAGGATTGAGATTTTTAAATGGAATTGATTCAGAAATACTGATGAATAAGCTGGCCACTGCAGCAGGTAGCCTAGCAAAATTGAAGCAGCCTTTACAGTCATCTCTATTGGCATTAGGAACTAGCCAGTGGCAGATTTCAAAAGTCCTACCCAAGTGAGAAAAGGCCAGGTACCAAGACCACAAGTTAATAGAAGAAGCGCTTAGTACAGTTCAGGATAATGTGTCTTTAGCTTTCAGTTGTATACAAGCACTGTTATAGATGCAAGCAACAGCAGCTCTGATCATATGGGAAAGGGGTGAAGGTAATTTTCCAGCTGAAATTTGGAAAGTTGTCTGAGATAATGCAATTGATTTTGAAAAGAAGTTTCAATCCCCGTGGACTACGGTAAATTTCACCTATTATCCTGCTTCTAATGTGGCCACTGCCTTTGTGATTACCATATGTAATGCCATTGTTTACGTTATCCATCCCGTCATTGCGCTAAGATTAAATCACGAAATAAACAGCGCTCTACCCTTTAGAACAAGTAAACTTAAAATCCTGCATTACTAGAGAACAGCTGGGATTCATTTGTTAAAGCAATACTATGAATGCCCAAGATGTGTGTCTAGACACTGAACAGAGTATTTGCCACTTTGAAATTCATCCAGTCACTGACCAGAAAACTGTGCTCGTATATACTGATAAAGGTTGCACGTGCCCGAGAACTGCTTGTGCCGCTGTAAAAATTGATAACAACGATGTTATTTTGTCTAGCAGAAATCATTTTAATTTTTGTCTTTGTAATGCATTAAGATTACCGAGTGTGGTTTTCGTACTTGGCCCAAGTGACATCCCACCAGTTGATTAAAACCAATTACACAGTGTATCACAGACTATCACTTACTCCTATTGGAATGGACCTTACATTGGTAAAACAATTAATTAAGCACCAAGACCTACCGGGGATCTTGAAGAAAAACCCAAGAAAGCAGAGAGAACTGTCCAACACGATACAAAAGGAAATAACCGGAATTCTGCAAAGAATAAAACAAAATGCAGATCATCACTGGTGGCATGTGATCTTTGGGTGGTCACCAACTGCTAATGCAATCTTTAATAAGTTGTGTCATCCCATTGTAGTTTTGTTAATATTAGCTAGAAGAAGTATAAGATTATCCATTATATAGCTAATTTGGAATTAGAGAATGCTACAGCAAGTAGCTGCGTTAACCCCCTTATCAAACGTACACGGTAAAGCACTAAAGTACACTTATTGTCATAGGAATTTGCATGAAGAAAAGAATTTACTTCTTCCTTTTAGGAAAGGGGGGAATGAGGCAGAGTGGAAATTTTCCAGGGTAGAAATCCATTTTGATTTAGGTCAAATGTACATTTTTGAGTTGAGTCTGTGGTTAGAAAACATAGCCATTTAGCCTGACTGCAAAGCTGAGGCTCAGAGAAACTACTTCAGAGAAGGACAGAGATAAGGGGTGGGGGAGACAGAAGGTGATAGAGAGAGACAGAGAGACTGCTGTGAGAGCAGGTCAACCTGACCTAGGAATTCTTTCTGATAAAGAAAAACTAGCAGAAAATATAATGCAAAATTCGTAAAAATTAATACATACGAACCTATTGTGAAATTGTATGCATATGTATTTGAGAGGGGGATAAAAAGAGACCTGAAGTTCCCCGAGGTACGCATGTCATTTTAGGGGAACGATACTCATATGTGTCCAGGGCTGTAATAAACATACAGGCTTTACAACTTTCACCAAAGTTGTGGAGTTTTGATTATCTCCGCAAAACACCGGCGTTCAGCAGCCTGTGCCCCTGAGCGGCCAGCAGGCTCCTGAAATTTCATATTGCGCAGGATGCCTCCGAGACCCAAGCTGCCACCTGTGCCAAGTCGAGCTGGTTTGAGAGTCCCCAAGTGCCTCCTGCAATCTGCCATCAGGAACCTGGCCTGGTGAGTTTCGTTTACCTGGGAAAGGGGCAGCGTTGGTGTTCAGGGGGGCGGCCCTGAGCAGCCGGCTGGGTCCTGAAATTCCACATTGCGCAGGATGCCTCCCAGACCCAAGCTGGTCCCAGTGCCCACTTGAGCTGCATTTAGAGGGCCAAGTGCCTCCTGCCATCTGCCATCATGAACCTGGCCTGGTGAGTTATCCTTACCTGTGTAAAGGGCTGACATTGGTGTTCATGGCCCAGGGGCCCTTAGTGGCCAGCAGACTCCTGAAATTGTGCATTGCGCAGGATGCCTCCCAGACCTGAGCTGGAATCTGTGCCAACTCAAGCTGGTTTTAGAGTCCCAAGTGCCTCCTGCAATCTGTCACCAGGAACCTGGCCTGGTGAGTTTTCTTCATCTGAGAAAGGGCCAGCCTTGTTGTTCAGGGGCCGTGGTCCGGTGCGGCCGGCCGGCTCCGTAAATTCCGCATCGCGCAGGATGCCTCCTAGACCCAAGCCACCACCACCGCAAAGTCAGGCCGGTTTGACAGTGCCAAGCGTCTCTGCAATCTGCCACCAGGAACCTGGGATGGTGAGTTTTCCTATCCTAGGAAAGGGCTGGTATTTTTTTCGGAAGGCCTGTGGCTGGAAGGGGCCTGCTGCCTGCTTAAATTCCGCACTGTGAAATATGCCTCCCAGACCCAAGCTGCCACCTGTGCCGATTCGGGCTACTTTTAGAGGGCCAAGTACCTCCTGCAATCTGATATCAGGAACCTGGACTGCTGAGTTTTGTTTGCCAGGGAAAAGGGCCAGTGGGTTTTTTTGGGGCCTAAGGCCTCGAGTGGCCTTCTAGCTGCTGAAATTCCACATTGCGCAGGATGCCTCCGAGACTCAAGCTGCCACAACCACTAAGTCAGGCTGCGTAGAGTGCCAAGCGCCTCCTGCAATCTGCCATCAGGAACCTGGCCCGGTGAGTTTCTTCTCTGAGAATATGCCGGTGTTGTTGTTTGGGGGCCTGCGGCCCGGAGCAGCCGGCTGCCTGCTGAAATTCAGCATTGCACAGAATGCCTCCCAGACCCAAGCTGCCACCACTGCAAAGTCAGGCTGCGTAGGCAGTGCCATGTGCCTCCTGCAAACTGACTTCAGGAACCCGGTAAGTTTTGTTTTCCAGGGAAAAGGGACGGAGTTATTGTTCGGGGGCCTGCGGCCCGGAGTGCCAGGCTGCCTGCTGAAAGTCTGCATTGCCAAATATGCCTCCCAGACCCAAGCTGGCACCAGTGCCAACTCCTGCTGCTTTGACAATGGCACGTGTCTCCTGAAATCTCCCATCAGGAACCTGGGCTGGTGAGTTACGCTTACCTGTGTAAAGGGCCGGCATTGGCATTCAGGGCCAGGGCCCCTTAGTGGCCGGCTGGCTCCTGAAATTCCGCATTTTGCAGGATGCCTCCCAGACCCAAGGTGCCACCTGTGCCCAGTCGAGCTGGTTTGAGAGTCCCAAGCACCTCCTGCAATCTGCCATCAGGAGCCTGGGCAGCCGTGTTTTGCTTACTTGGGAAAAGCGTCAGCGCTAGCATTCAGAGGCCCGTGGCCTGGAGCGGCTGGCCGGCTCCTGAAATTCCAGCATTGCGCAGGATGCCTCCCAGACCCAAGCTGCCACCACCCCAAAGTCAGACTGGTTTGAGGGTTCCAAGTGGCTCCAGCAATCTTCCATCAGGAACCTTGACTGCTGAGTTATGCTTACCTGTGTAAAGGGCTGGCATTTGTGTTCAGGGCTCACGGGCCGGCCGGCTACTGACATTCTGCATTGTGCAGGTGCCTCCTAGACCTGAGCTGGAACCAGTGCCCACTCGAGCTGGTTTGACAGCGCCAAGTGGCTTCTGCAATCTGTCATCTGAAACCTGGGACGGTGAGTCTTAATTCCCAGGGAAAAGGGCCAGCGCGGGTGTTCAGGGGCCAGCAGTCCGGAGAGGCGGGCTCTCTGCTCAAATTCCGCATTGCGCAGGATGCCTCCCAGACCCAAGCTGGTCCTAGTGCCCACTCGAGCTGCATTTAGAGAGCCAAGTGTCTCCTGCAATCTGCCATCAGGAACCTGGGCCGGTCAGTTTTGATTGCCCGGGAAAAGGGTCAGCGTTGGTTTCAGGGACCTAAGGCCCGGAGCGGCCAGCTGCCTGCTGAAGTTCCACATTGCGCAGGATGCCTCCCAGACCCAAGCTGCTACCACTGCAAAGTCAGGCTGCTTTGACAGTGCCAAGTCCCTCCTTCAAACTGACATCGCTAACCTGGGCTGGTGAATTTTGCGTACCTGGGAAAATGGACGGCGTTGTTGTTTGGGGGCCTCTGGCCCAGAGCGACAGTCTGCCTGCTGAAGTTCCACATTGCGCAGGATGCCTCCCAGACCCAAGCTGCCACCACCGCAAAGTCAGGCTGGTTTAACAGTTCTAGCTGCCTCCTGCAAGCTGACCTAACGAATCTGGTCCGGTGAGTTTTGTTTCTCAGGGAAAAGGGCCGGCGTTTTTGTTCTGGGGCTCTGTGGGCCTGAGCGGCCGTCTGGCCGCTGAAATTGCGCATTGCACAGGATGCCTCCTCGATCTCAGCTGGAATCTCTGCCAACTTGAGCCGATTTGAGAGTCCCAAGCGCGTCCTGCAATCTGCCATCAGGAACCTGGGATGGTCAGTTTTGTTTGCTGGAGAAAAGGGCCAGCGTTTGGTTTCATGGGAGTGGCCCACTGCTTGCTGTAATTCCCTGTTGCACAGGATGCCTCCAACACCTAAGCTGGCACCACTTGCAACTCGAGGTGGTTTGACAGTGCCAAGTGGCTCCTGTAATCTGACATCAGGAACATGGGCCAATGAGTTTTGTTTTCCAGGGAAAAGGCCTGGCTTTGATGTTTGGGGGCCTGTGGCTGGAGCGGCCGTCTGGCTCCTGAAATTCCGCATTGCGCAAGACGCCTCACAGACCTAAGCTGCCACCAGCACAAAGTCAGGCTGCTTTGACAGTGCTAAGTGCCTGCTTCAAACTGCCACCAGGAACCTGGGCTGGGGAGTTTTCTTCTCCCGGGAAAGGGCCGGCATTGTTTTTTGGGGGCCTGTGGCCCAGAGCGGCCGGCTGGCTCCTGAAATTCTGCATTGCGCAGGATGCCTCCCAGACCCAAGCTGCCACCACCGCAAAGTCAGGCTGCTTTGACGGTACGAAGGGCCTCCTTCAAGTGGACCTTAGGAACCCAGGCTTGTGAGTGTTGTTTGCCAGGGAATTGGGCCAGTGTTTTTTTTCAGGTGCCTCAGGCCCGGAGCCTCCGGCCGCCTGCTGAAATTCCGCATTGCGCAGGATGCCTCCAGGACCTAAGCTGGCACCACTTGCAGCTCCGGCTGGTTTGTGTGTCTTAAGGTGTTCCTGCAATTTGCCATCAGGAACCTGGTCTGGTGAGTTTTGTTTTCCAGGAAAAAGGGCTGGCTTTGTTCTATGGGGGCTTGCGGTCCGGAGCGGCCGTCTGGCTCCTTAAATTCCGCATTGTGCGAGATGTCTTACAGACCCAAGCTGGCACCAGTGAAAACTCGGCCTGCATTAACAGTTCCAAGTGCCACCTGAAACCAACACCAGGAACTGGGGCTGGTTAGATTTGTTAACATAGGAAAAGGGCCGGCGTTTTTGTTAAGGGCCCAGGTGCCACAAGCGGCTGGCCGGCTTCTGAAATTCTGCATTGCCCAGGATGGCTCTCAAGCCCATGCTGCCACCACTGCAAAATCAGGCTGCGTAGTCAGTGCCAAGTGCCTCCTGCAGTCTGCCATCAGGAACCTAGGCCAGTCAGTTTTGTTTGCCAGGGAAAAGGGCCGGTGTTTGTGTTCACGGGCCTGTGGCCCGGAGCGGCCGGCTGCCTGGTGAAATTCTACTTTGTGAAATATGCCTCCCAGAGCCAAGCTGGCACCAGTGCCAACTCAAGGTACTTTGGTAGTGCCAAGTGCCTCCTGCAATCTGCCTTCAGGAACCTGGAGTAGTTAGTTTTGTTTGCCAGGGAAAAGGGCCAGCACTGGTGTTCAGAGGCCTGTGGCCCAGAGCAGCCAGCTGCACGCTAAAAACTGTGCATTGCGCCAAATATCTCCCAGACACAAGCTGCCACCATCGCAAAGTCAGGCTGCCTTGTGAGTCTTAAGTGCCTCCTGCAAACCTTCCCCAGCTGTCCCTCCTTGTTAAGGGTTTTGATTGAGGGAAAAATTTCTGTTTTTTTCATCGCTGGAGGGATTTAAATTGAGGAGAACCCTTCTTTTCACAATATTGTTGGAGAATAAATTAAAGGGCAGAATTGGTTTATTTGTCATTTTATCAGTTTCAGTGGACCTAACTGCTCTGGTTTCCCATTTTTACAGGTTCACTTGAAGAAAGCTCTGTCTCTTTCAGCATTTTTTAGGATTTAAATATTCATTTCTGGGCACTTCTTTCTGTGCCTTTGGACCAGCTATCTCAGAGAAGGGTGAGCCTGGCATGTACTTAACCCATACACTGCCAAGGAGGTTTTTTTTCTTTTTCTTATTTTTGTTTCTAATGTAGATAGGCCTAATTAGGAGTCCCAAGGAGACTTAGACTATTTATATCATTAGTATTCTTCTCCACCCTACTTAGTCACACTTGATGTTCTACTTAGTAATCACCAAGGAATAATTATGTGAGTTAACAGCAAATAACCCAATTTATCTAGCTATGTAACTTTAACACAAAGTTTTATGTCTTACCAGTTTTCTGTTCTTCTGCTCTGAGTAGTTGCTGCAAAAAAGAAAGCACTGCTATTTTTCTGAAGAGTTTTCTTCTATAACAAGCCCTTTACTCCCCTTGAATTTGAGTCAGAGGAGCCAAACAGCAGCAGCTGCTCTGAGGGCTTTTATACCCGGTGGGATTAGCCCCCTCCCTTTTCCCGGGCATCATGGGAACGAGAGGCGGGCACCATCAGGGGTATATTAACCCCAGCTTTTGCTGAGGGGCTTCAGTCCCTTTCTGGGGTGTGCTGGGATAACAGCTCTCCTGTTATTTCAGTGAAGAGGCTCTTTCAGCTTATCTCAGCCTGTTTTCAGCAGGTGTTTCTGGGCATCTAAAGCAACAGAGGCTTGGAAGATACTGTGAAGAAAACAGCATGGAATACAGGGAGTATTTAAGTTCATGATTTTGGGTATTGCATTTAGGGGTGGTAAAATGCATTTGCAATTTCTGGTTTTGTTCTTATTTTGTTTTTTTAATTATTTTTAGGAGGAGCGTAGCTTTCAGAGATTCTAGGTTTTGCCTAGCACAGCACTTCTTTCAGCAGATTCATGATGTCACAAGAGGAATCTGCCCAGTGTCAAAAATGATGTTTGAGATTGAGGCTTCAGATGAGTTGAGGGTTGTGACTAGGAGAGGGAGGGTGAGCAGGTATCCAGTTAGGAGTTATTGGGGGGCAGGGGGGTTTGCAGGCAGCAGGGTGAAAAAAGGTGCTTATTTGAGGGCCCCCCCACACAAGGCTTTTCAGAAGCATAGCAGAGGCATTCCCATGTTTTCCTCACACAAGGTTATCCACTGCACTCACAAGAATGCCATTTAACTTTGCTTTTCTCTAACCCAGGTGCCACTAATACTAAAGGTCACACCCTTGGAATCAGGATGAAGGTGGAGCCTGAAGGACTCAGGCACACTCAGAAGAGGGCAAGTAGCTGACTTACTGGGATTTGGCCCACATAACTCTGAACTCATACATTGGTTTTGGTTTTCTTTATTGTAGCTGACCAAGAGAGGCTAACAGGCGATCACGGGGCCCTCCGAGGCAGACTCATTTCAGGTGCAACGTGGATTCACATCACCAATCATCCAAAAGATAAGTCAGGGGCCACGGCCTGGAGATGGGAGAGTAGCGGGTTGGGAGTTCTTGGGATAGATTTAAAAATTAGCAGAGGGAAAAGCAATCTTCTCCAAAAGGCCTCTTAGGACAGCTGAAGGGAGAAGCTCTAATTTTGATGGCAGCTTTCAGGCAGGCAGCGCAGAACAGTTCCGGTCCACGGTGTGTTGTCCGGCGTACCGTGTTACCTAGTGTGTCTTTGGGGTCCCTTTGGTCAGATATCTCTGCCTTTTCCCCTCGAGGCCCTCACCACAAGCCTAATGTGTCGTGTTTAACATCCCCCGGTTTGTCGCGTTCTGTGTCACGGGTGTCTGCACGCGTTTGTGCCGGAGCTGCTCTGCCCTGCCGCATAACCTGCTGCAACAGGAGAAGTCCCGGGGACTTGGAATTTGTAATGTGGGGTGTAGTTGGACTCTAGGTGGGATTTGTCGATGGACACAAGCTATCTGGAGCTCTTAAGTTATCCCGCGGCCCTTTGACTTTTGTCCTAACACTTTTTCAGATTCAGATAGATTAAATCTATGCCAGAGGTACCCATCCCGGGTGAGGGGTTTCTCCCGAGCAGGTGAGGCACCATTTGTCTCTGCTGAGGAAGTGTAAATGGTGACTGTGTTACAGGACTGTTCTTTGTCTTTCTTTTTAGGAAGTCAAAGCAGAGAGCAGCAGTCAAGGCTGAGTGGGCAAGGTGAGCATTGAGTAGCGTACAGAAGCAGTGGTTATTGCTCAAGTCTCACTCTCCGGTGCAACTACAAGCATCCATTCTCATTTGTGCGATTTAGGCAATCGACTCGGCGTATGTCCGGCCCCTGTCACCAATCGGCCGATGCACCGGGTTTCCTGCAAATATGAGCTCTGTGGAAGTATTACAGGACTCCGTGATGATGAAGCCTTCAAATTTTCTATTTCACGGTCCCATCCGAGGAGCCCTCGGGAGCAGCCGAGGAGTTGCGGTGAGCGGAGGAGGTAGGGAGGAAGGGCGAGGCTCAACTCAGGTCACAGCAATGGCAAATCACCTCGTCTCCACTTTACCCAGGCGCACCCTGCGACAACGGCGTCGGCCTCCAAGCGAGCCCGAAGCGTGCAGCCCGAGGAGCCAAGCATTCTTAGGAGAAGGGTGAGTAGCAGACTTGTCGTGTTTTGGCTGCCATGCTGCTAAGATTGTGCACTCACGTTTGGTTTCCTTTCTCTTGGCAGACTAAGAGAACAATAGCCTGTGTCAGCAGGGACTTCCCAGACGGCGCATCCGCTTCCTATCGAAGCCGACACAGATTGGCACACCCACCCGTCCGAGAGATAAGTAGAGGGCTGCAACCCACATAGGGGCTGAAAGTGGGGTGCTGGGTTGGCACTCCCTGGGGGGGGGGGGTGTTGAGTCAGCTCTGGAGATGAGGGTAGCCAAGAAGTGGGCCCTTAGGCCCATAAAAGGAAAGTCTCACTTTTGATCACAGTGCTGAGGTGCACAGGGCAGAGCAGTCCCGACGTGTATTGTGTCACTTGTCTATCGTGCATTATGTGTTGTTTGCATATCTCGGGTCTTTTACCTTAGGCCTTTGAGGGGCCTAGCAGAAACCCTGGCATCATTCTTAGCATCTGTGATCTCAGCATTCCTTGCCCCGGCACCCATAGATGCGATTCTGATACCTGTCTGAGCTCCGCAATCAAAAGTTCTCTCTTTGGAAGCATCCAGTCAGATGTCTTGTCAGGTCTTTTTCTGAGCTGTATGGATAGCTATGCCCTGCCAGGATCCATTATGGTGGATTAGGACTTGTAAGAATGTGAGGTTAGGGAGAGGATTCTGACCATGGGATTCCTGGGCATTCATCTTTGCAGTTCTTGAAATAAATCATTCAGTTAGGATCTTCTTCCTCCAGGGTTCTCTGAGCCTCACCATCTCACCATCGGTCTCACCTCAATCATCTCCTTTTGCATTCTCTCAGTCCTTGCAGCCATTTTCCTCACCAAGGGATTTCTGTCCGTGTCTTGTGCCCATTGTTTGTCACGTCCCGTCCGTCCCGCGTCACCGGTGTCCACACACATTTGTGCCGGAGCTGCTCTGCCCTGCCGCATAGCCTGGTGCAGTAGGAGAAGTCCCGGGGACTCAATGTTTGTAATGTGGGGTGTAGTTGGACTCTAGGTGGGATGTGTAGATGGACACAAGATATCTGGAGCTCTTAAGTTATCCTGCAGCTCTTTGACTTTTGTCCGAACTTTCTTTCAGGTGCAGAAGGATAAAATCCAGGGCAGAGCCCCCCATCCCGGGTGAGGGGATTCCCCCGAGCAGGTGAGGCACCATTTGTCTCTGCCGAGCAAGTGTAAATGGTGATTGTGTTACAGCACTGTTCTTTGTCTTTCTTTTTAGGAAGTAAATCTGGACACCAGTAGTCAAGGTGAGCAGTGGAGAGAAGTAGTTGTTATTGCTCAGGTCTCAATTTCTGGTGCAGCTCTAAGTTTCCATACTCCTTTTTGTGCCTTAGGCAATCCACTCAGAGCCTGCCAAGCTCCCGTCACCAACCGGCCAATGCACCGGGTTTCCTGCAAATGTGAGCCCTGTGGCTGTATTACAGGACTTGGTGATGAAGCCCTGAACCTTTGTATTTAAAGGTGCCATCCGGGTGGCCTTCGGCAGCTGCCAAGGAGTTGCGGAGAGTCAGGGAAGTAGGGAGGAGGAGCGAGGGTCCACTCAGGTTTCAGCCATGCCAAATCACCTCATCTCCTCTTAACCCAGGTGTCCACTGTGACAACGGCCTCGGTCTCCAAGCGTGCCCGAAGCATGCGGCCCGAGCAGCTGAGCGTTTTTAGGAGCACGGTGAGTAGCAGACTTGTGGGGTTTTGGCCAATGGGCTGCTGAGATCAGGCGCTGATGTTTGGTTTCTTTAATATAGCTGTCTAAGATACAACAGCCCGGTGCCAGGAAGACCTTCCCAGCTGACGAGGTGGCCTTTTTTTTGCACCTGAGACTGGCATCCCCAGATGTCCAAGAGATAAGTAGATGGCTACGACCCACAGAGGCGATGAAAGCGGGGTGCTGGTTTGGGAATTACAGGGAGGGGTTTCTGAGTCTGCTTTGGAGGTGGGGGGTGTTCATGAACCGGCCCCTTAGGCCCCATAAAAGCAAAGTCTCACTTTGGATCACAGTGCTGAGGTGAGCAGGGCAGAGCAGTCCTGGTGTGTATTGTGTCACTTGTCTATTGTGCACTATGTGTTGTTTGGGTATGTCATGTCTCTTACCTTAGCCCTTTGACGGGCCTGTCAGAAACCCTGGTGTTGTTCTTATCTGTGATCTCTGCATTCCTTGTCCTGCCACCCATGCCATAGGATTTTTGTCTCAGGAGCTCAGACATGTATCAGAATCTCATCTCTCTTTGGAAGCATCCAGTCAGATGTCTTGTCAGGTCTTGTTCTGAGCTGTACGGACAGCTATGCCCTGCCAGGGTCCATTATGGCGGATTAGGACTCGAAAAAATGTGAGGACAGGTAGAGGTTTCTGAATGTAGGATTCTCGGACATCCATCTTTGCAGTTCTCAAAATAAATCGTTCGGTTAGCATCTTCTTCTTCAGTGTTTTTTGAGCCTCATCAGCTTGCCATCAGTCTCACCTCGGCCATCTCATTTGGCATCCTCTCGGTCCTCGCATTCATCCTTCTTGCCCAGAGATTTCTGTCCGTGTCGTGTGCCCATTGTTTGTCACGTCCCGTCTGTTCGGTGTCACGGGTGTCCGCACATATTTGTGCCGGAGCTGCTCTGCCCTGCGGCATAGCCTGGCGTAATAGGACAAGCCCTGGGGAGTTGAAATTTGTAATGTGGGCTGTACTTGGACTCTAGATGCTATTCCTAGATTGATATAAGGTGTTTGCAGCTTTTGAGTTATCCTGCAGGTATTTGAGGTATGTTCTAACTCTCTTTCAGGTGCAGTTGCATTGCATCCGTGGCAGAGCACCCCATCCCGGGTGAGGGGGTTCCCCATAGCAGGTCAGTCACCATTTGTCTGTGCAGGGGATGTGTCAAGTGTGACTCTGTTACAGCGCTGTTCTTTGTCTTTATTTTTAGGAAGTATAGCTGGATCTCAGCAGTCAAGTTCAAGAGGGTAAGGTGAGCAGCGAGCAGTAGCCTTTCTTGTTGCTGAGGTCTCAATTCCTGGGGCAAGTCTAAGTCTCCATTCTCGTTTTTGCGCCTTAGGCAATCCACTCAGAGCATGCCAAGCTCCCATCCCCAACGGGCCGACGGACCGGGTT
Source organism: Agelaius tricolor (assembly GCF_023055355.1). Lineage (NCBI taxonomy): Eukaryota > Metazoa > Chordata > Aves > Passeriformes > Icteridae > Agelaius > Agelaius tricolor. The sequence continues at coordinate 3,909 of NW_027269278.1, read as the reverse complement.
TGCCCCTCTCACGAGCCCTGCCTTTCGGGTAGCCATCAGGAACCACCGAGGAGTTGCGGTGAGTCAGGGAAGTAGGGAGGAAGAGCGAGGGTGCACTCAGTTTTCAGCAACACCACATCACCTCGTCTCCTCTTGCCCCAGGCGTACCCCACGACGACAGCGTCAGCCTCCGAAGCGTGCGACCCGAGGGGCCGGGCCTTCTTAGGAGAAGGGTGAGTAGCAGACTTGTGGGGTTTTGGCCGATGTGGTGCCAAGATGAGGCATTGATGTTTGCTTTTCTTTAATATAGCTGTCTAAGAGACAACAGCCCGGTGAGAGTAGGACCTTCCCAGCTGGCGAGGCAGCCTTCCTTCGCACCTGACACGGAGCAGTATCCCCAGATGTCCAAGAGATAAGTCAAGCTATATGAACCACAGAGGGGATGAAAGCGGGGGGTCGGGTCAGGACTCCCTGGGGGGGCTAGTTTGAGTCGGCTCTGGAGATGAGGGTAGCCAAGATGTGGGCCCTTAGGCCACATAAAAGCAAAGTCTCACTTTTGATCACAGTGCTGAGGTTCACAGGGCAGAGCAGTCCCAGTGTGTATCGTATCACCTGTCTTTTGTGTATTAGGTGTTGTTTGGATATCTCATGTCTCTTATCTTAGCCCTTTGAGGGGCCTGTCAGAAACCTTGGCACCATTCTTAGAATCCATGATCTCTGCATTCTTTGCCCTGGCACCCATGCCACGGAACCTTCTACTTGGGAGCTCAGACAGGCATCAGAATTACATCTCTCTTTGGAAACATCCAGTCCGATGTCTTGTTCTGAGCCGCATGGACAGATGTGCTCCGCAATGATCCTTTAAGACCGATTAGGCCTAGTAAGAATACGAGGTTAGGGAGAGGCTTCTGACTGTAGGATTCTCGGGCATCCATCTTTGCAGTTCTTGAAATAAATCATTTGGTTAGCATCTTCTTCTTCTTCAGTGTTTTCTGAGCCTCATCAGCTCGCCATCAGTCTCACCTCGGCCATCTCATTCGGTCCTCGCAGTCATCCTTCTTCCCAAGAGATTTCTGTCTGTGTCTCGTGCCCGTTGTTTGTCGCATCTCCCGTCTGTTCGGTGTCACGGGTGTCCGCACATATTTTTGCCGGAGCTTCTCTGCCCTGCCGCATAGCCTGGCGTAATAGGACAAGTCCCGGGGACTTGAGGTTGGTAATGTGGGGCATAGTTGGACTCTAGATGGGATTTTGTGATGGGCACAAGATGTCTGGAGCTCTTAAGTTATTCTGCAGCCATATGACTTTTGTCGTAACTTTTTTTTCAGATTCAGAAGGATAAAATCCAGGGCAGTGCACTCCATCCTGGGTGAGGGGATTCCCCCGATCAGGTCAGTTACAATTTGTCTCTGCAGAGGAAGTGTAAATGGTGACCATGTTACAGCACTGTTCTTTGTCTTTCTTTTTAGGAAGTCAAAGCAGAGAGCAGCAGTCAAGGCCGAGTGGGCAAGGTGAGCGTTGAGTAGCATACAGAAGCAGTTGCTGTTGCTGAGTTCTCAGTTTCTGGTGCAGCTCTAAGCACGTACTCTTGTTCTTTTTATTTTAGGTGGTCCACTTGCCATCTATCTTGGCCGAGCACACCCATGCCAGGTGGGTGCAAGCTTAAGGTATCGGTGTGGCAGACTCATCAGGCTGGGGAGATGTTGTGTTTTCACAGTATCTCAGCATGCTCTTTTGCTTTGTTTCTTTGCAGGTGCTGTCGGTGACTTAGGCGTGCCCAGGAACAGAGGAGGGCAGGTGAGTCGGCGTTTAGGCAGGCTGACTCATTGGTGAGCGTTACGCAGCAGCATACTCAGCGTGTACCTTTTCTTTTTGCAGGTATCTTCTGGGCAGCCTCTGGAGTCAAATGAAGATGTACGGTGAGCCGGGGCAGTGGCGTGGAGGAGTCCCGGGGATTACTGTTTTTGAGGGCAATAGTCACCTTTTCTGTTTTGTCTTAGGTACCCTGAGGAGGCTCTCAGCCAAAGCTTGGCAACCGTGGCACCGAAGCACACGCGGAGAACATCTCAATGTCCACGTCCGACCCAGGATGGATTTTGTCCACTCCTCTTCCAAAAGCTAAGTGTCGGGGCCAGCGGTCGGGAGAAGGGGAAAAACCTTTACTATCACAGGGGGTCACGTCAGCTTAGTGGAGAGGTCTGTAGTGGGACCGGCTCTCTGGAAGAAAAGGGAGAGGGTTTCTCCTCAGCCTGACCAGAGCCTTTGCCAGGCAGGGCTGTTCCGACCCATCTCAGGACTCTCGTGAACTTTGCGTCGTCCGCCTTCCTCGACCCGACGTCGTCACGGATCTTTCCCCCGAGGAGCTCGCCTTCACGTCCGGAGCTATCGCCACGGTCACCCGGCAGTCTGCTTCCTTCTCTAGGCTCGCCGAACCTCTCGAGCATCCTCTTAACTGCTGTGGCACTAACTTCTTTCAACGAGTTACATTTAATCATCACGTGCTATCGTCATAGGGCTTCCTTTCCTTTGGCATCATCAGCCTCTGGCTCATCTTGCGCTAGGAATCTCGGGTCCCTAAGGGAAAGTGCCAGGCAGTTGCCACTTGTCTCTGTGTTATGTCATCCGTGTCTGTGTTATGTCATCCGTGTCTGTGTTATGTAGTCTGTGTCCGTCGTCTTCCGTGTCACGGGCCTTTGTTACGTCCCGATGCTTTAGCGGCACTATTCCGCGCCACATTGCCCGTATTCTACTCACGTTCCTTTCCGGATATCCTTTATTCCGGCATCTTTACATTTTTACTCTTTGAGACAGAAAGGATTACACAAGATGTTCTCATCCATCTTCTTTCTCACTACCAGCTTTGGTAGTGCCTTTTTTTCCCATGCCATTTTCTTGGACTTCTGGAGGAAGTGTCTTACACCCTCCTCACGTGACTGCAATAGTTCTATAGGTTCCGTCGTCTCAAAGGGTATAGGGCTCAAGAATTAGTCTTCCAGAGAGCTATCTCAAGTCCTGCCTTACATTGCGTGTACCTATGCTGGCTTATACTGTATGTACTTACATTGCGTGTACCTATGCTGGCTTATATTGTATATGTTACACTGTACCACTTATGGTCGGAGCTGCCCTGCCCTGGCACATAGTCACAGTTAGGTAGAAGAGTTATAAAAACTTTACTGTTCATCTGTCTTTAATGGGGTTTTGGGTAGACAATTTATCGGTCAGAGCGGGGACAAGTCCTACCTGTCAGATAGCCACTCGTTGACCGCTTCCTGTCGTCTCACAGGTCCCCGAGGCTGCCGATTTCCCCAGAATCTACCATTTGACCTCGAGGAGCGGCAGCCAGAAGATGCGTCAAAGCACGTTCTTCAGCATCTCGAGTAAGAACCGCAGCGAAGTGTAAGTGGGAAGAGTGTGCGTGACAGCACGTGTCTGTCTGCGTCCGCTTGTCTCTGTGCGTGTTAGTGCAGGCTGAGTGGATTTAACCTTGTGTGTATGAACTTTGCTTTTCAGGTTTTTCAAGTCATTTTTAAATTTAGAATAAAAAATCCCCAGCCGGGGGGTTTTTTTTTTCCCCCCCGGCTGGGTTTTTTTTTCCCGGGTCCCGGTCGGTCTGCGAGGCGACATTCATCGCCAAAGTTTGGGGCAGACCCTCCAGGGACCGGGGTTTTCGTCAGGCAGGAGGATTTTCCGGAGGCTCCTGGGAACCACGTTCCCGAGGAACAATGATTGCTGGGGTGTAATTTAGCAGTTGTGATGGTGAGTTTGTGTGTAATGTGAAGGGGGCGTTCACGTAGATGAGTGTTGTTTTCTGTGTGCTTTTGTTGTTTTGGGTGTCCTGTAACAATAAATCAACCCGTAATGAAAATAGAAAAAGGTTATCATCTCGTGTTAGTATGTGTCGTGTTGTATTGCCCTGTATTGCATTTGCAT